>NC_137149.1:146800690-148153190 GCF_951394435.1 Stenella coeruleoalba | reverse complement strand
ATTTGCCCCCTTTTAAAGAAGGCCGGGTGGTCCTTAAAGTATAAACCTGTCCCCAGATAAAATCTGAACCTGTTTTTAAGTATGTCTTATCGTATGTAAAGAAATATTTAGCATAAAGCATTTAATCTCTGTAGGTAAATGCTAATAGATTTTAAAAACTAATATTAAAAACAAATATCAGAGTATGTGAGGTTCTGTTTTAAAGTGTTTGAGCTGACAGAGAGAAGTATTAGTTGTAGATGAAGTTAGAGACGCCCTGAAAGTAGATAGGTGCCCATTGATCAAATTCCGTAAACTAAACCTGAGTTTTGGCTTTTAAAGGTGTAAGAGCTGTCATAAATCTTACATATTATGAAAAGTTTAAGCACTTTTGAGTCAGCTGCGATATAGTTTCTTCCCATTGCCGTCAATATAAACAACCCTAATATATATATTTTTATACTTATTCCTCAGGTGGAATGGCTATTTTAAAATGCCCAGTGTGGATAAAACACACTTCTGTGGCTTTTGACTAAAGAACTTATATTTCTCTAGTTAAGAAATTTAAAGGAGCTATCTTTCCCTTCATAAAAGACCATTTATTTCCACTGAAGCTCTCTAAAATAAAATTAAGGTTTTAAGTGATCACTAACGTTCAACTAATGCTTGCTATTTCTGCAAGTACGCCCTTGTGTAGCACTTGGTGTTTTACTCAGTGCCTGGAAAACATTCTTATTTATTATCTATCACAGAAGGGAAAGAGAAATGTAGGGTCTAATAGCAACCACTCGCATGGACCATGGTGCCATGAGGTATCATGACGTTCTTGCCTAAATTTAGCTGTCCCTAATCACAAATTCCAAGATCATACAATACAATTTTAGTGCATTTCTCCTCATCAGGAATGTTGGAGGTGCATTTTAAGTTGAAATCAATCATCAATGCTAGAATGACCAAATTGCAGACTAATTGTTTTCCACATTATACTTCAAATGAGTTTTTAAAAATGAAACAGATGACTATAAACAAAAAATGCTCTTTATTTATTGTACATCTGGGCCTACTCTTCTAAAATTGTAGCTTATCAATTTTTCTCTGTCAAGCTTGAACTCATGTAAATACTTGAAATAATGTAAAGTTATATTTTCATGTTTTTATAGATACAACATGACGAGAATACATAATGTAAGAGTATTTCAACTATGGATAATGTTGACTGGATAAGGCACATCTCAGTTACAAGCAGTAATCATAGTATAATATCCATGTAACGGTGCATCAGTGTATTGCTATATAAACATGTCTGTGTGCATCTAAGTGAAAAGTGGTCAGACAGAGTGACGACAGCTGTCTAAAGGTTTTTTTAATTCATTTTATATAAAAACTGTTATGGAAAGACCAAAATGTTTATGAACTATTCTTATGTAAATTTACAACTGTCCTTTACTGTACTTTTTTGTTTACAGTATATGGTACCTTATTTTCTGCTGTGTTAAGTGGGTGTCAGACTCCGAGGAGACATACACTTTCTACAACTTCTATTGAAGATATTGGAACTTCCAGTTTTTCATGTGTACTGTGTCAGAAAATGCTTTTGATTTTATTTTTAAATCTAACATCAGATGGCTTTTTCGGAGTGTTGTAAAAACTTCAATCATATATAAAACATGTTCTTACAAAAGGCCATGATCTTTATTTATTTTTACTTGATAGTTCTTAAAACTACTAATAATGAGAAACCAAAAAAAGGTACTTGAATGTATTCCCAAACAAACCCGGGTGTTTCTACTCAACAAGGACATCCTTTGCTCAGTTTATACATCAGCTCGGTACAAATATAAGAAAGGAAAAATAACTTTTTTTTAAGCTGAAGTGATTAACATTTTCAACATTCCAAGCTTACAGTCATTAAGTGCTTTGGGCATATGTAGAAATATTACTATTAATTCATTTTAGTTCTCCTTTGGCACTGTCTGTTGTCAGCTCAGCTGCTGTCATGACGGTATGAAAGAGCAGAAAGGTGACTTGCTTTAAAAATCCCACAAGGTAACACATTTCCCAGCTTACATGTTTCAACAAAGTTTTCGCTTCCTGCTTTACTGAGAGAGAGTATTGATGAGAAACTGAAGCTCTTGCAGTTTTGATTCTCTTTTTACAAAGGTGATCATCTTAATATTTAGGTATATTCTAAAATTAAGGCACTTTAGTTCTTCCCAATTGCACATTAACATTTCTTGTATAGAGTTTTGCGGTTTGAATAATTTAATGTTTAAAAGTAGAGTATACCAATGCATCTGCTTAAAAATACAGTAATCTTGTTATTCCGCCATCCTGAGTTTGCAAATTCTATAAATATTTTGGTGCTCACGGTAGTGGATTGCGCAAATGAAGGGAAGCATTAGCAATATAATAACCCTAATACAACACCTTGACAACGCCATTGAAGAAAACACTTATTGAAACGAATTAGAACACAATACAATGTGGTTTCTTCCCATTCTTCTATTTCCTATCTCATCATATCCTAGCCTTATCAGCCCAGTAAATTTAAACAAAACTCAAGGATCACTTCTACCTTAAAATGTATGTGTGGGTCTTTAAACCTGTTTTAGGCTGGATAAGAGTTTATTTAGTGCACTTTGAGAGCCTGCTAGTCTGTCGTGTAAAATCCTCATGTAATTCAGGCAACTATTCCATTTTCTTCTAATTCAAATGATATAGCTAGGTGTACGGATTGAATTAGTTGCATACATTCTATATTGCCACCTTTACCTGATGATGTAAGGTTTATTAGTAATATATTATGAACTTGGGAGAGTTTATTGGTTAAGTTCCACAAATTTTATATGAACTCTAAATAAGCTTATTAAAGGAAACAGAATGATATAAATATCTGTTTAAAAGTAGAGTAAATTTTGTGTAAAGTGTTCCAGTATTTAAAATTGGTTTATTTTTAAGCTCCAACGTGAAAAATGGGTAAGTATAAATGAATCATCAAGATATTCTGAATGAGAATTTGGGGTTGTAGTAAATGGTTTGTGACAGTTGTATCAAATTTTTTAAAAGGAAGTATTCATTCTCTCAATGCGTTGGTTTGGTAAGACCATGACACTGGGAATTCTATTGGCTACTAATCAATAAATTACCTATTTCTACGTTTCAAACAAGAACAAGTCATTATAGATAGTATATAGATAGTATATAGCACTCTAAGTACACGAAGGTTCAAACATATTTATGTATAATTGAAGATATGCAAAGCACAGACTAACACAAATGGCCTAATATCCAATGCAGGTAGGAAAGTGCCTGGAATAAATCTGGATCATAAGAGTTTTTTGTTTTGTTTTTGTTTTCTTTTTTTGGCGGTACGCGGGCCTCTCACTGCTGTGTCCTCTCCCGTTGCGGAGCACAGGCTCCGGACGCGCAGGCTCAGCGGCCATGGCTCACGGGCCCAGCCGCTCCGCGGCATGTGGGATCTTCCCAGACCGGGGCACGAACCCTTGTCCCCTGCATCGGCAGGCGGACTCTCAACCACTGCGCCACCAGGGAAGCCCTGGATCATAAGATTTTGTGTCTGTGTTTTATATCCTGTTTCTATTCCTTTCCTTCTCGCTTCACCGTTTTACATTCTCCTCCTGCCCTTATGTACAACTGCAATTTTTCATATGTTATACTTCGAATGGTATCCAGTTTAAAAATTTCATGCATCTTGCCCTTTGGCTTTTATTCCATGGTATCCCGTCTATTTCTGACTTGTCTTTCCTGAGAGATTTTGCTTTGAGAGCACTTAGAATGCAGTTCATTTTGTCAAAGACAAGACTGACAGTCTCAGAGTCTTCTTAATAACCAAAAAAATAACTAAGAATTTCAGGCATGAAGTAAAAATTTCCTGCTCAGCTCTATTTCTGCATCAGCCACATATTCTGATCCAACAATTGCAAATTTGTTATATTCCTCCATGTACTTAAAGAGCCCCACGATTTACAGAGTTTCTGTAGGAAAAGGGAGGCTCTTCAGTGAAGCAGGAAGAGTGAGAACTCTATTTTTAATATGTTTGCACATCAGAATTCTTTTTCAAGTCACTTAGAATGAACACGAGCCGATTCTCTTTTAACTCCACCCACAAGCACTTCCAGATTATTTTTTAATTGCCTTTTTTCCCCACTAGGTAAAAGTCAATTTTGATACAATAAGTCCCCTCTATACGAACCTTCAAGTTGCGAACTTTCGAAGATGCGAACGTGTGTTCGCATGTCCAGCCACGTAGGTTAGTTCACATGTCTCGTGTACATTGTCACATGTGTGTGTACGCTACAAGTGGTTGTGCTTTTGTGTACTTTACAGGACTGTATAGAGTACAGTAGTACAGTATCTTTATTTCAAGCCCAGGCTGTCTGGAAGCAAGTGTAAAAACAGCGGTGATGTAGCTGGTACTTTTCAAGGTACTGTACTGTAACATTAAAAATGTTTTCTTTATTTTTTTGTGCCTGTTTATTATGTATTTTTTGTGTGGAAAGTATTATAAACCTATTACAGTACAGTACTATATAGCCGATTGTGTTAGTTGGGTACCTAGGCTAACTTTGTCGGACTTACGAAAAAATTGGACTTACGAACGTGCTCTGGGAACGGAACTCGTTCCTACATAGGGGACTTGCTGTATTTCAGAACCAAGTTGCTTTGTGGAGATTCATAAGCTCACTGTTACTTCATTGGATATGGCTGAATTCACTGAATGAATTTGGTCATTTTTCTTTCTTTTTTTTTTCCCTTTCAGGTTCATGGGCCAATTTCATTTTATTGTAAGTTGGAATGTGGGGCAGTGGATTAAGCAGTTAGGAGGGACTCAGAACCAGAATTCTAGCTTTCCCCGCCCTTGTTGCACATCTCCCTCTGTCTCTTGTCTTCTCACCTGGAGGAAGTGGATGCTAGGACTGTCTTCCTGGATGAGGAAAGGAAACGTAATATGATCACTTAAAACAACGAAACATTGTCTCTTCTTTAAAAAGTGGTCTAAAGAAATAAGTTCATGCATTGGGGTGCCACTTGGTGCAGAAAAATGTTTTTGTATTCAGTTCCAAATTTGTTTTATCATCTTAAGACATTAGAAAGGCAGTTCTAGCCTATGATGTTCATTCACTAATTCGGTTAATTCAGTCTAACAAATATTTATTGAATGTATCTTGAAAAAATAGAAACTGAAGGCAAGGGCTAAACTGGAAACCTCTTTTCTGATGATTAAGTATTATATTTTAAAGGGTGTAGATTTTGATCCCGTTCACTTAGAAATAATCTGAGTATATGGATAACTCTGACAATTAAGAGTTATATATTTCTGTCCAACAAGACATTCAAACTTTAATTTAGAGTAGATATCTGATGACAGTCACCAATGATCTCTTTAAATATAGGCTCAAAATATTTTCCTCTCTCAAAAAAAACTTAGGTTTCATAAGCTGTGCTTGTCCATAAATTTGTTTGACAACCAATCAATATTTCTATCTCTGTTTTCAAAGAGTCAAATTAAATCCATTAACAAACACCACAGTTTGGTAGTTCTAAATTGTTGCCACCTGTAGGGCTAAGGTATATTTCTAGAATCTATTTCTTTGGATAAGAGGTTATTCAAATATCATTCAATATATTGGGTTGGCCAAAGAGTTCGTTTGGTTAATGAACACGTTGTTCGATAAAGTTCTTGGTGAACATGAAAAATGTGTCTTTTATTTTTACTTAAAACCGAATGAACTTTTTGGCCAACCCAGTCTTTTGGGTCAGCAGCTAAATAGCACCTGACATTTAAACTGCAACAAAAATTAAAGAAAAATATTTCAAAACAAGCTGGTAAGTTCTTAACGGTAAGCTGGCCAATGGAGAACTTATTCATGAAAATTCTTAAAATGAGTGTTACAACTTATCATTTTAAAATTGTATTTAAACATTTACATTAAATCACACCTAAATTCATTGAGGGTATTTTATTTCAGATGGAAGGTGTTTTGGAGGAATCTGCCCTTTTGTTGAATTTCCTAAACCAAAGAAAAATATATGTTACATTTAAGAATTTATGTGTTATGGTCATGGTATTTTAATTATCACCCATTATATTGCCAATATTAATAGATAAGAAAGTCCATTTGGTAAGAGTCAGAACCAAAATCAATTCTAAATGAATGTAAGCATGATTTCTATTTCTTTCTCTTTTTGACATAATATAATGCAATTTAGAGGTTTTTCTCCCCCTCAAGAATTTTGTGTTACCGAAAAAAAAACCAAACCAAAAAGAAAACCCCATGCTTGTTACAATTTTAGGCTATTGAATATTTGACCCATCTCTAAAAACACTTTTGTGTAAATATTTACAGATTTACAAGGAAATGGCCTCATGAAAATGATTTGCAAGGTTCCTGAGATACTTACAAAAATCTGAATCTGTACTGTTCTGAACTATATGCTCTTGCTTTGCCTGCGCCTTTCTCCCTCCCACCCTCCCTCCCTCCCCAAATTAGACTTGTCTTGTTCTCTCAACTCTCAGAACAATTTTACTGAAGTCTAAGTCAGGAATGGCAGTCGCACGTGACACTGAGTTCTACGTGATTCTGAGATCACAGACAGCACGTCAATCTTTAGCCTTCTTGCTAATATGTGCCTCAGTTCTCAGTGAGGTTTGGCGTGGACAATCAGTGTGAAGCTTGTCGTCTTTATTTGGGGTTCTTTTAAAATTAAAACGCATTCTTGGATTTATGACTATACTTAGTCTGTATCTTAGAAGCCTGTCAAGTCTGTTTTATGTGCATTATCCTGTCAGCTCTTTGTGTTCAAGAGATAAGCATGTCTTTGTTCATTTTTGTTTAATATTGTTTGTGTTTCTCTGTGTGTGTATGTTCATGTCTGTATTAAAAATATCCCACATCCTCTATAGCATTTATTCTGCTAATTATTTATAACATTGTTAACTTACCTTCAGAGTTTTTTTAATTCAAAAAAATATACAGTGGATTGGAGTGAATTATTATGGATATTTTAAAGGGGTTTTCGAAAGAAAATTAAGCAACTAGTTAGGTAGGATGTATGAATCAAAGTAACTAAATCAAGCCCCAATTTATGCCTTGCTTTTTTTATTTAAAATTTATTTTAAAGTATTTGATTCTTCAAAATTTAACTTCCAGTATTCGTACTTCATAATTAGTTGTCGAAACATTTTATGGGAAAGAATTTTGGAGTCATGTTTACACTGTGTCCTCTCTTCTGCATTTTCTTCACCTAAAAACCAATAACTTACGGTGAATAAAATTGTGCTTCAATATCTGGAAATAGCTTCCTGGAGTTAGGAAAAAAGTGTATACCCCAAGTATCTGAATAACAGTTTCCAACATCAAAGGATAGTTAGTTACCAGTATAAGTTTCAAAGAGCTGATCATCTTCAGGACAGAGGAGTTAAGTCATCAGTCAGCTGTGCAGAGCTGGTAAAGGAAAAGCCAGGATTATAATCCAGGGCTGATTCCTTACCCCCATCCTTTTGCCCCCATTCATCAGATGGGATCTTAGTTCTCAGACAACCAGCTGAATATCTGAAGAGTAAGAAAGCTAAACCCAGAAGGACTTTTTTTGGGGAGGGTAATTATTAGTTTACCTTTTGAATTAAGATGCACTCTTGTGATTGGGTTTGTATCCAGAAACGACACTTACTCTGAGTAAGACAGTTGCATAGAACTGGCCAGAAATACAGCATGACAGTTCATAGAAAGACCATTTGAAATGTTTTTGCCATAGATTTTTAAAGTAAGTACTTACATTTATTTTTCTTGATGTCTTAAATATTTACGAGGAGAACAATTTTTCAGTCTAATAATTGGTAAGGAAATACACATGCTCATCTTTGATTAGTGGCTGTCCTTAAAACCATTTTTGAAAAAGGTGGAATTATACATACAAACATAAATTGCCATTATTATATATTAATTAGCTTCTAGAAAATGTAAAAACATTTTGCAAATAAAAACTTGAAGGACTGGTTAAAAACCTAGATTGAGTATACCGTGTCAAATATGCATTTTAATGTTTATTTTTAATATGTATATAAAGATAGTGTTCAGCTCTATACAATTATAAAATACTAATATCTGGGCTTGTAGTTTACATAAAACTTCTGCATATAAAAATGTATTCTTTTTACTGTAATGTGTGCATTTCAAGGCATTTTCATGTTTAATTTTCAGGTTTACATTCATTATTTATGCATTACCATATTATTCCTCTTACCATGTTTTCTCTCCCAATACAATGACAAAACACGAAAACATATTCACAGACATAAAATTTATCATTAATGGCTGAAAAGCATCCACGGTTTACTATTTTCACTTTCTATTTCACCTTCATGTATGGATAACGTGCCTTTTCCACTTGGCCAGCTCTCATTCCCAGGTATCCGCACGATCATGATTGGCCTTTTTATTTCCCCGTCCTTATCAAGAAGACTCGACAAAAATCGTTCTGATACGTAACTTAGCATAAACCAAGTAATCTCTCAAGTAGCCTGTGAAGATGTCCCTTCCTTGTAGCACGTAACCTAGACCCCCTCACACCCACTGGACCCCAAGTAAAGCTGATTAAGTGCTTTTGTGTGCAAACGCTGTACTTAGTGGAAATTTCTCTAATACAACAACGATGCTATATTTTCAGTGGGTTGCTTAAACATCTACTTCCTGTATGATAGCGCGAGCTTCCCGAAGGCAGGGAGTAAATATGTCTTATTCGTCTTTGAGTACTTAGCGCTGCTTCAAAATAAAGGTCATGATAGCTTACACTGACAAAGCACATATTCTGTTCAAGGAATCACACTAGGACATGCATACTACAGGTATTATCCTCATTTGACAGGTAAGGAACCTGAGCCACAAAGACACAGAGAGGTAAAGTAATTTGCTCAGAGTCACAGAACTCGTAGGAGGTGGAAGCACGTCTCTATGGGGGCACAGGTAACTCTCGCATGCGAAGATACAGGTCACACAGTAACGCTATGTGATAAACATGTATCCTAAAAATAAAAATGAATTAAGGATTGCACTCACCAAACAGCCAGACAGGTGCCCAAGAGCGGGCACTCGAACATCATGGAAATACATCACTGGATGTATATGAAGTGAAGAGGGTATTTAGTGAAGTCTCATGGGAGGATAGGATGTGTAGTCAGAAATACATCACTTATTGTAAATAGAGCTGCAATGAACATTTTGGTGCATGACTCTTTTTGAATTATGGTTTTCTCAGGGTATATGCCCAGTAGTGGGATTGCTGGGTCATATGGTAGTTCTACTTGTAGTTTTTTAAGGAACCTCCATACTGTTCTCCATAGTGGCTGTACCAATTCACATTCCCACCGGCAGTGCAAGAGGGTTCCCTTTTCTCCACACCCTCTCCAGCATTTATTGTTTCTAGATTTTTTGATGATGGCTATTCTGACCGGTGTGAGATGAGATGGAAGCAACCTAAGTGTCCATCATCGGATGAATGGATAAAGAAGATGTGGCACATATATACAATGAAATATTGCTCAGCCATAAAAAGAAACGAAATTGAGTTATTTGTAGTGAGGTGGATGGACCTAGAGTCTGTCATACAGAGTGAAGTAAGTCAGAAAGAGAAAGACAAACACCGTATGCTAACACATATGTATGGAATCTAAGGAAAAAAAAAAAGTGTCATGAAGAATCTAGGGGTGAGACAGGAACAAAGGCACAGACCTACTAGAGAATGGACTTGAGGATATGGGGAGGGGGAAGGGTAAGCTGTGACAAAGTGAGAAAGTGGCATGGACATATATATACACTACCAAACGTAAGGTAGATAGCTAGTGGGAAGCAGCTGCATAGCACAGGGAGATCAGCTCGGTGCTTTGTGACCACCTAGAGGGGTGGGATAGGGAGGGTGGGAGGGAGGGAGACACAAGAGGGAAGAGATATGGGAACAGATGTTTATGTATAACTGATTCACTTTGTTATAAAGCAGAAACTAACACACCATTGTAAAGCAATTATACTCCAATCGAGATGTTAAAAAAAAAATAAAAGAAATACATCACTTAGGCGAGGGTAAGCTCCTGACGGACGCGGTCCAGAGATAACAGAGAATTGCTAAACTGCCACATAAAGAGAGGGCATCACAGTCGCTTCTGTTTGGCCCAGTTTGGAGCCAGAGCACAATTGCTAAGAAAATGGAAACAAAATTCAACATAAATTATCCCTTTCTATAAGAAACGTTTTTAGAGCACGTTATTTTTACATAATGCTCTTTTCTTTTTTAAAAAATCATATCTTATGACTAGATTCCTGCTAATTCCTAACTCAAAGGAAATTCATTTTGTTTAACCATCTTTACAATCATTTCCTTTCAAAAAGGACTGTTTTGTTTCAATTTCTTCTTAGCCTCCTTCAGTGAATAAATCCTTACCAGCCACAATATGAATATAAAATATTCCCGGGAGATTTTTTTCCTTCTATCTCAATTATACTCTAATTATATAGTCTCTCTCTGGGGACACCCATTTTTCCCTATAGATTTAACCATAATCTCTGCTGAGTTAACCAGGTATGTGTGGCTAGCCCTGCTCTCTTTCCTCAGTTCTAGATCTATTTATGCCACTGTCTAGTATACTTATTAATATCACTGATATTATTAATAATAATGGCTAATATTCATTGAATATCAGTTAGCTGTCAGTCACTATTTTAAACATTTTACATATATCAAGGCTTCTAATACAGGAACAATATGAGTTTGATATTATTGTTGTATTCATTGTACCTGAATGAAATAAAGGCAAAAGAAATGACATAACTGGCCCTAAACCTCAACTACGGCTAGAAATATCCAGCGTCACTTCAGTCTGAACAGACTCAAAGCTGAAATTAATATCTTCTCAGTAAAAATCGCCCCTCCTTCTGGTAAATCCACTTCTTGTTGCAGGTGACCCTCAGACTACTACTGTAAACGTGAACATTCTTACATGTCGAAAACACACATATCACTTTTTCACCATTATTGTAAATGTAGGAGAAACGCTTTCAGGGCTGATCTTTTTCTCTACACAATTCACATTTATGAATATATACAAATACTAATCAAGGCATTTTCAACATTCATAAATCCAACAGAAAAAAATCTCAAAAGAGTCCTTAATGCTTTCGTTCCTGAAATTGTAATTCATTTCATTTTTCACAATCAAGTGCTATTCCTTGTGTTAAAAATCACACCTACATGGGCTTCCCTGGTGGCGCAGTGGTTGAGAGTCCGCCTGCCGATGCAGGGGACGCGGGTTCGTGCCCCGGTCCGGGAAGATCCCACGTGCCGCGGAGCGGCTGGGCCCACGAGCCATGGCCGCTGAGCCTGCGCGTCCGGAGCCTTTGCTCCGCAACGGGAGAGGCCACAGCACTGAGAGGCCCGCGTACCGCAAAAAAAAAAAAAAAAAAAAAAAAATCACACCTAGATTGCCTTATATCAGTGACCCAGAGGGCTCATGTTAACTGTCTGTGCCTTCGTTTAAATACATATTTACTGAATGAATGTTTATTGGATACGTATTGCATGACAGGCTCTCTACTACACAATAGTACAAGGCGCTTCTGGCAGTGAAGTTTCCTCTGTTTTATAGGAAAAGGCAAATTGCTCAAGATTTTCTTTAAATGTCTTTACTTTCACTCGTCCCTCTCCTATATCTCAATCCCTCACTGTCTCCTTGTTCTGTTCCTAATTTTTCTGAGATGTGGATTTAAATTATTTATTAATTCATCCAACACGTATTTATTGAACACCCCCTCCCATAGTCTGAAGATACAGTGTTGAATCAAACACACAGAGCCCTTGCCCTTTTAGAACCTCTGGTGTGATGGATAAGAGAGATTTTTTACACTCATCACAGGAAAAGCTGAGTCGTGAAGCAGAGAATGTTCCCTGGGAATGAGGTGGCCTGTGCAGTCTGAGTGGGCTGAGGCAGGCCTCCTGGGGAAGATGACATGGAAGATGAGACTTGGAAGATAAGTAAGTGGGAGGCGGGGCAAAGGAGGGAAGGTGATGGGGGACGAGCGTTACAGGCAGAGGAGACGGTGTACAGCAAATCTTGGAAACTGGAAACACCAGATAAGTCTGGGGTGTGGAGTACAGGCGCTGGAACGAGCTCTGTCTTGTGCAACAGCAGGCTTTCTCTAGCCTATACTTTCTTTTATTTTTAAAATTTTTATTTTATTTTTTTTACTTTATATATATATATATATATTTAAATTGAGGTAGAGTTGATTTACATTGTTGTGTTAGTTTCAGGTGTACAGCACAGTGATTCAGTTACACACACATCTACAGCTATTCTTTTTCAAATTCTTTTCTCATTTAGGCTATTACAGAATATTGTGTATAATTCCCTGTGCTATACAGTGGGTCCTTGCTTTTTATCTATTTTATATATATTAGTGTGTATATGTTAATCCCAAACTCCTAATTTTTCCCTTTCCAGTTTGGTAACCATAAGTTTGTTTTCTATGTCTGTGGATCTATTTCTGTTTCATAAATAAGTTCATTTCTATCATTTTATTTTTAGATTCAACATATAAGTGGTATCATATGGTATTTGTCTTTCTCTGTCTGGCTTACTTCACTTAGTATGATAATCTCTAGGTCCATCCACTTTGCTGTAAATGGCATGATTTTGTTCTTTCTCATGGCTGCATAGTATTCCACTGTATATATGTACCACATCTTCTTTCTTTTTCTGCGGTACGTGGGCCTTTCACTGCTGTGGCCTCTCCCGTTGTGGAGCACAGGCTCCGGATGCACAGGCTCAGCGGCCATGGCTCACGGGCCCAGCCGCTCCGCGGCATGTGGGGTCTTCCCGGACCGGGGCACAAACCTGCGCCCCCTGCATCAGCAGGCGGACTCCCAACCACTGCACCACCAGGGAAGCCCATAACTGGTAAAGAGATGGCGAGTATTCGGGGGCTGTTATTTTTGAGACAGTAGTCAGAGAAGAACTGTTACCCCTGAAATCTGGGTAAAATTTGAGCAAAAATGTAAACGCAATGAGAAACTTTTGCAAAGGTCTGGGTGATGAGTTGCACGCAGCGGTCCCCGGATGTATGCAGCGAGGCTGAAATAGCTTAGAAAATTCAGGGGACACTGGGAAAACAAGTGGCTTGAACACAGCCAGCTGGGAGACAGTAGTTAGAAATGGGGTCAGGCGTGCCAATGGTCCAAATCTCTCAGGGTTTGGGGCCATGTTAAGGACTTTGGATTTTATTAAATTGTGATGGGTGTCAACAGAGAATTTGGAACACGGAAGTGACATGATGGAATTTATGTACAGAAGGTCCCCGACATACGTTGGTCCAACTCATGATTTTTTTTTTTCACTTTACCATGGCGTGAAAGCCATACACCTTCAGTAGAAACCACACTTTGCATTTTGATCTTTTCCTGGGCTAGCCGTATATGATACTATCCTTTCCCATGGTGCCGGGCAGCAACAGCTCCCAGCCAGCCAATAGCAAGGTAAACAACAGATACACTTATAACCACTCTGTATGCAGACAACCATTCTGTTTTGCACTTTCAGTACACTATCCAATCAGTTACATGAGATATTCAATACTTTCTTTTAAAATAGTCTTTGTGTTAGATGATTTTTCCCAACCGTAGGCTAATGTAAGTGTTCTGAGCACGTTTAAGGTAGGCTAGGCTAAACTATGATGTTTGGTAGGTTAGGTGTATTAAATGCATTTTTGACCTGAGATATCTTCAACTTAGGATGGGTTGATAGGGACTTAACCCCATCATAAGTCAAGGAAGATCAGTATTAAAATTGGCTGTGGTTCAAAAATAGTAATCACTAACCACGAATGGATGCTTACCATGGGCCAACATGTGCACAGCATTTTTCTCAAATATCTTATACCATCCTCAAGTCATATCTATGAGGTGATTATATTATTTTCCTTATTTATCAAATGAAGAAACTTAGATGCAGACATTAAGTGCCTCTTACACGGTCATTGAGTTCGTGAATCTCTGAGCCGGTCATAAGAGTTTGGAAAGTCTGACAGTGGACGCAAAGGGGTGTAAGCAAAAGTAAGCAGCTCAATTAGAAGCTATTCTGAGAGTCTAGGTGAACCATGATGCCTGGGAGTGCTGTGAGATGCGAGTGAATTAGGGATAAACTCTGAAAATAAAGCTTCAAGGATACTGGGATGGATTGTACGTGAGGGTATAAGCTTCGCTGCTAGCTGAATGGTGGTGTTATTTACTGAGACTGGAAATGAGAGGGGACAGGAACAGGTGTTTTTTTTTTTTAATATTATTTGTTTCATTCCTTGATTTTGTTTATTGGTTAGAGTGGAAAATCAAGAAATATTTTGGTCATAGAAGTTTGAAATGCATAGACTCACAAGTGAGACTGTCAAGTGGGCACTTGTATATACTTCTGTTGAGATATAAAATTTGAGAATCATGGGCTAAAAGATTGCATTGAAAGCCATGGGAGTGGATAATATACCACCAGAGAAGTCTAAGTGTTGAGTCTTGGGCACTGCGATGCTCAGAAGTAAGGATTTGAGGACGAACCAGTGAAGAAGAAGGGAAGAGGCAGCCAGGGAGGTGGGAGTACAATCAGCAGAGTCTGGTGTCCTGTAAGGAGCCATGGTACAGGGGTATCAGGGAGAATGGAGCTAATGGGATTCCTATACCAGGTGACACGCAGGATGAGCCAGATAAGCCAAAGGTGGTCACACAAAGAAAGACACAAAGTTAAGTCCCCTTAGATGCCTAAGCAAACAATATGTAAAATTAGTGCACATTGAATATCATGCTTTCATTATTCAGTGAGCGCCAAAAACAAGACCAAGTGTGTAAAGGTACAGTATAGGAATTCACAACTAAAAGGTTCAAGAAACCTATACTGACTGTGGTATCATGGTCACTGAAACAGGAGAGTTTTGCAAACCCCGAATTTTTTATGTGAATGAGATACCAGGGCAAAAAAAAAAAAGAAAAAAAGAATTACTGTGGGTACCTTGTTATTAAAGTTTGTGGATGGAATCACACTAGCGCCGAGTGTTTTGTTTCCTTCATATTAGTATGAAAGTAATAAACAATAAAAATGAAATTCAATTAAGCTGACATTAGCTAAGCTGAGTATTTGTGACAATGCTGAGGAAGGGGGCAAGGGATGATTAAGAGCATGGGCTTTGGAAGAAGATGCATTGGGTTCACATCAAAAAAGAGCTCTATCACCTGTTATGTATTAGTTGGAAATTTATTTAATGTCCCTACTCTTAACACATCAGAAAAATGAAAATAATAACATGACATTTCTCAGAGTGGTGACGATTACATGATAAAATGCTTTAAGGTACATAACGGTACTTGGCTTCAGGTAGGAACAACCTATGTTACTTTGCATTGCATCATATCAGGTTATAATATGAGCATTTCCTTATATCACTAGTCTGTGAAAACATTATTTTAAGGGCTTATGAATGACTACATTTACATAATTTCCTATCACTAGGCTTGAAGTTTATTTCTAAATTGATGGTATTAATAACATTTCTCCAAGTATCATATTATATAAATAATTATCTACATCTTTGATTGGCATTTCTTTAGAGGCTTAATTTCCTTGCTTTTATTTTAGACTATTATTTATATTTCATGAAACCAAATTACAATTTCACAATAGTAGCTATGGGCTCTTCTCATTCATTTAGTGATTTTTCTACCCAACATTCACCACAAAGAATCATAAATCATTATAATGTTCCTTTGTGCTACATTTTCCTTAAATTAATAGCGATAATGAAAGGGAAAGTCTGCTGCATCCTGAAAACTTCTAAAGTGGCATCTGAAGACTACTTATGTAGTCTTATGAAGCAGTCTTAGCCTACATAGAAATTTACTTATGACAGAGGAAATCTCCCCCATTAAACATTTTAGGGTGTAGCATATATTTTGACCCTCTTTTCTTTGGGTAAACATAATATTCTTCAGGGCATATGTCATGAAGACTGTGGCTTTTCTAGCTAAATGGTTGGGATATTTTAGGGGAATTACAGTCCAAAGAGCAGAGCGCCTTTTTCTCACAAAGCTAAAATGGAATGGATCGAATCTTTTTATAAGGTAGCTGTTGAAGAAAATGGAAATTCAATAGACAGAAAGACACCAATTATAAAAAGTGGTATTTTAAATTTTTGTTATTGTTTTTAAACATGGCTCTTTTATTATTATCTTTTAAGATAATTGAATCAGGTATTGGCTTTCTGCAGGTGAGGTGTCTTTCTTCGAGCTGCTTCGGAAGTCATAGCGCTGTTTCCTCTCCCTCTGCTTGTGCCTTAGGATGGGAAAACAAAGAAGGTTTGTCAGAGGCCAAGCTCTCTGCACCTGACATGATCACTATTCCCCAGACCAAGGTGATCTACCAGTGAGAGCATTCACCGACCACTCTGCCTTCCTGTTTTTTATTTTAGGCACTGAAAGGAAGTTCTATAGAAAGGCAATAAAACTAACATTAATAGTGTAGAATTGACCTAATGGCAGATATTAGATATTATTCCTATACCCTTAAAATCCTTAACAATAGAAAGAAATTTCTATTTCTTTCAGTCATGCGCACATAGAATTCTTTTCAACCCATACTCCCTGTAGGAAAATGAAGGAATTCTCTTAAAAGCATATCTGCTACTGAAAGCAAAACCAACTCAAAGTCAAAAGTTATTTCAATTCCAGTTTCAAAACACTGTGCAGGGAGCTGAGATCTTCTCTTGGGAGGAAACAATTTTATCTTGGAACATTTTAATGATTGTGATATAGCTGAGCATGAGGTCTTGTGTGGGTGTCTAATTGCACCAATGAGGAAATCAGAAGGTGGATCTTGACACTTTAAAAAAAGATGCTAAATGTGACGGTCTGTGTCAAGTTCCCCACAAACTGAAATTCTCAAGCAGATTCTGGGTTGGGTAGAAAGAACCAGTGCTTTTGGTGGCTTACCGGCAGGCTAATGACAGATTTTCCTGCTAATTCTAGCTTTTGTGTAGAGCTTGTCTTGTAGGTCTTTATTCTTTAATCTCATCAAAGCAGCTAGGAAAAATTCAGAGGTGCATTGTTATCGAGTGTGCTGATATGGAAACAAACATACTGCTCTTTGGGTTTGAACCTTGATTCTGCCATTCTGTCCTGGTGTGATATTGGGCAAATCCCTTCTCTACCTGAACATCCCTTTCATCACCTGTGACATCACAACTTTAATGACTACCTGGTGAGCTTATATGATGAGAAACAGATGAGGCTTTGTGTGACACCAGGACAAGCTAAGCTAAATATAAATATCAGCAAGGACTGCCAACTCTGCCTTCCAATCATACTCCAAACCCATCCAACTCACTCTGTCTCCTCAGCGCTATCATGTCAGCCCAACAGCCGTCATTTCTCCCCTGAAGGACTGACTTAGCATCCTAAGTGGTTACTCTGCTGCCATGTACGCTTCCTCAATCCTAGCATTTCACGCATGGTCTCCAGACTGGACAGAGGGATCTCTTACAAATATAAATAAAATATCATATTTATCTCCTGCTCAAAACCCTTCAGTGAATTTCCATCTTATTCAGGCCTTTCCCCATACAGGCCATTACAGAGTATTGAGTAGAGTTCCCTGTGCTGCACAGTAGGTTCTTATTAGTTATCTATTTTATATATAGTACTGTGTATATGTCAATCTCAATCTTCCAATTTATCCCTCCCCCTTTTCCCCCTGGTTACCATAAGATTTCTTTCTACGTCTATAATTCTATTTCTGTTTTGTCAATAAGTTCATTTGTACCCCTCTGTTTTAGAGTTCACACATAAGTGATATCATATGATATTTGTCTTTGTCTGACTTCCTTCACTCAGTATGATAATCTCTAGGTCCATCCATGTTGCTGCAAATGGCATTATTTCATTCTTTTTTATGGCTCAGTAATATTCCATTCCACATCTTCTTATCCATTCCTCGGTCGATGGGCATTTAGGTTGCTTCCATGTCCTGGCTATTGTAAATAGTGTTGCGATGAACATTGGGGTGCATGTGTCTTTTTGAATTATGGTTTTCTCTGGATATATGCCCAAGAGTGGGATTGCTGGATCATATGGTAGCTGTATTTTTAGTTTTTTAAGGAACCTCCATACCGTTCTCCATAGTGGCTGCATCAACTTACTTTCCCACCAACAGCGTAGGAGGGTTCCCTTAGAAATACCTCATATTTTAAAAACTAGTACCAGTAAGACAATGTAGTTGTACTTACTTTTTTAATGTGTCAAATGTAAATGGATATTTACATTGGCAGCAGATCGACAATTTAACCTCAAATGTCAGTCTCACTTATCTTCAGTATCTGTTCTCAATATTCATTTCCAGAAGAATCTGAAGACAAGATGAATATAAGGCAACACAAATATCCAACAAAATTTTTTTCTGTAAAGATCACTATGCAGTGTCTTCCCAGATTGGCATGAAGGATTTTCCTATGTTCCTCCTGCAAGTATGAAGATTATTAGTTTATTGACTTTAGCTAATGAGAAATCTTCCAAACTGAAGAGAACTAGAAGTGATATGTAAGACCAAAATCAAAATAGTCTCCAACAAATAAGTTTCAATCACCAAGTCCTTGTGTGTCTTATTTCATACATCTAGAAGAGTTATTTATTTGTTTTCACTTCCATTTATTCATTCCAGTCATCATTACATTATACTAAGATTTTCTTAACATATAAATCATACTGTCTTTCTACTCTAAACTCTTCCAGGCCTTTCCATTGCATTTAAGATAAAACTTTCAATCCTAATTGCATCCTACAAAGTGCTGCAGGGTCCTTGGGCTTTCTTTCAAGCACCATCTCCCCAGGGCTAGATTCCAGGCCCAGAGTCCTTCTTAATTCTCCTGTAAGATGCCATGGTCTTCCTTACCTCAGGAACTTGAAGCAGGCTAGATCCACTGTCTGAAATATTATTTTATCTACGGTTCAACTGCAGCATACCCCTGGAGTGTCAGCTTCACTGTAGCTGTTTCAAAGAAGCATCTCAGTCTAAATCCCCTTCAATGATCTCTCGTACAATGTCCCAATTTTTCTTCTTAGTTCACTTTCATAATTTTCAAATATATATTTGTTTCTGTGGTTGTTTGATGAATGTTTATCCCGAATTTGGGAAATAATAAGCAATGGCATCACTGTATCCTCAATGCACATCACAGGGCTTGATCTGTGGGTGACCATCACAAGATATTTGTTAAATAAATGGATCCCTAGAGCAAGGATCTTAAGTGGAATCAACACTATATGCATACCTACATCTATGTTTATACACACCTTTGTGTGCACATGCACACACACATGCATACACGTATATCTGTGACAAGGACTGTATCCAAGGAAACAGAGTCAGGAGATTTTTTTTTTTTTTTTTTTTGCTGTACGAGGGCCTCTCACTGCTGTGGCCTCTCCTGTTGCGGAGCGCAGGCTCCGGACGCGCAGGCCCAGCGGCCACGGCTCACAGGGCCAGCCGCTCCGCGGCATGTGGGATCTTCCCGGACCGGGGCACGAACCCGTGTCCCCTGCATCGGCAGGCGGACTGCCAACCACTGCACCACCAGGGAAGCCCAAAATTTGTTAATTTTTTAAAAAGCTTCAAAGCAATTATTACATTATGCCTTTTGGTGAACAAATGAGCATGCATACCTTCTCTGACAGCACATATTAACTACAGGTATTTCATACAAAGACTAATGATTTACCTTTGATCTTGTCCCTGCTTTCTAAGTTTGCAGCTCTTAATCTGTATTAATTTTGTAGCTTATAGCTACAAAGTAAAATTTTGTAGCTTATAGCTACAAAGTAGCTTTTTTGCAGCTCTTAATCTGTATTAATTTTGTAGCTTATAGCTACAAAGTAAAATTTTGTAGCTTATAGCTACAAAGTAAAATATGTGGTGAAGGAAAGAATGAAGTTAGTATGGAGGATTAAATGAAGATTTAGAGAAGTCAAATTTATTTTTAAGATGGTGTTAGCTGGGTATTTTTGGAGGCAAATGGGAAGTAACGGGTGGAGAATGAGAGCTGAAGACACAGAAATGTACATATTTCATGTGTTTAAAAGCAACCAGAATTTTATATTTTCACTTATCACTGATCTTTTCTCCACACTAAAAAAATACATTAACTCCTTTCATTACTTTCTGAGAAACGACAATTTTGCCATTTCCGTTTCTCAGTCCAATATCTTCTACAATTCTTTCTCAACAAGCAAACTAAGACTTCCTGAATTCATACTCAGGCTAGGGTGAGATTAAGGCAGAAACAAACCTCTCTAATGATCATGAGAGATATCAGCCCCAGAACCTAATCGTCTGCTTGACATCTTGTCACCATCGGTAAGTAACTGTACGATGTGACCTGACCGAGTTCAGATTTTGATCTGCTGTTGATATTAGAATAATGCTGTATACCCCCAAATGCAGAAATAATACAGACACGAAACATGATCTCATATTTTCCGTGTCATTATCTCATGGCTTCACTTATGCCATGGATGGGACTGTATACTGGGTCTACACTTTATGTTCTACGACATGTTGGCTCCCTAACGATCCTGTGAACTCCTCAATTTTAATGTTCTCCTTTGATAAAGAGGGAATTAGGCTAGAAGAAACTTAATGTGTATCACAGTCACCAAGGAGCTTATTATTAAAATAAGACTTTCTGGGCTCCACTCCTAGAGTGTTTGTTTCAGTGTGTTTGAGTGGAGGCCTGATAACGTGCATTTATGACAGTTTCCCAGTTGATGCTATTGCTGCTATGGTAGGGACTACCCTTTGAGAACCGCTGAGTTGGTTACCTTTTAGAATTTTCTAGCTCCAAAACGTCAGTATATCCACATGTGTAATGCAGAGCACAAACATAGCCTAGCAAGTTGGAATATTTTTTCTCATTTACACAGGTTGGGTCAATCTCTTTAATCCTCCTTTTCCCAGATTTGGAGCATTTCTATTGTATTCTTTCTTGCAGCTGGATCAGGAAATTATCTCACACAGAAAGAGAAGTAAATATGTTCAATAACAACTTACTTTGGGCAAATTACTAGATAACTGTGCACCAAAACAAATAAAAAATTTTATATAACTTACATGTCTTTGGCAGAGCTCACTACAGTGCTTACCATATAGCGGTGACTCCAAATGTTTTTTTTGTGGTGTTGGGTAGATTTGGTCTCTCTTATTTTAGCTGCAAATTTTTCCTTTTTTTTTTTTGTCATTTTAATAACAGGATAGCAAATGTTGCTTCTGTTAATTTTTTTTGCCCATATAACAAATTATCTACCTATGTATCTATCTATCTAGTAACACATTAGGATATAGCCTTGCAAATACAGCCTCTCAAATTCATTAAAGTATCTTCACAAAACTTTCTTTTCTTGTCTCCCGTTTCCTCTCATTTTAGTTAACGTATTTGTCTGCATATTTAAAAATACTGAAAACATACTAAAAATGACAGAATAAACACTGGGGTGTGGAGAAGGAACACAATGAAAAACACTCGAATTCTTTTACCTATTTGTACACATCAAAATAAAAATCAACTGTGATTCAACGGCTAGAATAGTCAAGGAGAAACAAAAGAAGCAAGAAGAGAACACCCAGGCCTCTTCCCAGGGAGGAAGCGAACATACACAGAAGGTGACACATCGCTCAGGTAGTTAAATGGTCGTCCCTGGTCTCAGAAATGGCTTTCTTTGTCTCAACAGGGACTGAACCGTCATTTTAATATACCTTTACTTTAAAATACATCACATTTCCCTAGGTGGGTAAGAGAAGCCAAGCACCAGCAGAGACAATTCATCATGGAGAAGCAGTTCAGAATTGTTCACTAGATAAAACCCTGAGCTCCCCAGAGCACTCCTGAGCCATACCACGCCTGCAGAGTATAGGCATCACCTAGGTTTCCTACGCAAAAGCCAGTGCATAATGGAATAGCCTAACACGACCTGGCAGGAAACAAGAAAGTGCAGCTGTCTCTTTCCATGATTTTCAAGGAATCATGGGATTGAAACTGGGTGACTCTAAGGAGAAGAAACCAAAGTCATGCAGCTGGAGCAAAGATCCACCGTTAGGAAAAGAAGAGGCTGGCGCTTATCACTAATAATCGTTGGAGGAAGGATTCCTGCTTATTTACAAAACAGAAATGCAGTCACAGATGTAGAAAACAAACATGGTTACCAGGGAGGGAAAGGGGGGTAAATTGGGAGATTGGGATTTGAAACAGGAGGGAAAGAGGCAGGGCACAACTTTAAAAGAATGACATAGACGTGGTACATGACAAGAACTAGTTAGAACCAACTGGGTCCAAGATGATGGAAGATTTGACTTCCAGTGGACCTTGAGCTCAAAGGCTCATTGTAACACATTAGCTAAATGATACGCCTCCCAGCGCCATGGCGTTCTGAGGCCAACCATAAAAGGTCAAGAAGTGGGCGGTGGCCCCGTTCCTGGAAATCTCGGCCCTTTCCCCCAAATAGCTGGAATAATCTTACCCCTCATTAGCATATGAAATTATACAGTCCATAAAAACTGACCACGCCGTATTTTGGGGCCTCTTGCCTTCTGAGACGGCCCATACTCTGTGTATCTCTCTAAATAAATCTGATTCTTATCATTTCATCTCCGAATTCTTTTGCGATGAAGAAAGAACCTTAAATTCACCGGGAACAGATTGATATATACACACTATTATATAGAAAATAGATAACTGATAAGGACTTACTGTATAGCACAGGGAACTCTACTCAATACTCTGTCATGACCTATATGGGAAAAGAACCTAAAAAAGAGCGGATCTATGTATATGTATAACTGATTCACTTTGCTGTGCACCTAATACAATATTGTAAATCAACTACACTCCAACAGAAATTAAAAAAACAAAAACAGACTTTTAAGTCTACAACACAAGGAGGAAAAACACACAATAAAGATAAAGAAAAATCAAGCCATGTTCAACCTTTTACATACCTGTGTTAATGTAAAAATCAGAGATTTGATAAGCACTGTCTAAGCTTTTCCATAGTGCAATTGCTCCTAATTTGCAGTTGACTGGATTTTATTATGAGTGTTTGTTATCAGAAAATACTCTATTTAAAATTCTAGGAAAATAATCAACTCAACCATTTGACCTTTCCTTCAGTCATTTTCCACTTCAGTGTTTAAATTAATGTTCTGCTCTTTCTGTTCAGAAGCTGCAAGACAGAAAAGAAGGTTAAAATGACTTCGATCAGCTGTCATTTGCTCCAGAATATTTCTTTCCAAACTGAAATAAATACAGTGTTTGTATATAAGAGTTGCCAATTGCACACTTCATATTTCTCAGCTACCATTTTTACCTTCATGGGCATCAAGGCCAGCCGTATTTAGTGAGATCAAACGTCCTCTGTTTTGAAAAAAGTGGTCCATGAGTCAGCGGCAGCAGCATCACCTGGGAGCTTGTTAAGAATCTGTATTTTAACAAGATCCTGGCTGATCGTGTGCACATTAAAATTTTAGAAGCATTGCTTTGTATAACTGACTCAAAAACAAACTAGGGAAAGGTAGCCCTGGGGTTAAGAATCAAGTTTTTTTGGGTGGTGCACTGTAACTTACGGTGTTATCTGTGTATAATTTTGAATAAAGTCACTGGTATGTTATGCATATGTGTATACTGAAGCACTGGAGCTCTGTAGCACATTCATGGAGAAAAAGAATCAAGTTTTAAATGATTCTCTAGATTGTGATTTTACAAAGAGTGGAAGAAACATTATTATAAGATAATACTACTAATTTTATATTTGAGAACTAAGCGAAGTAAGTCAGACAGAGAAAGACATATGATATCACTTACAGGTGGAATCTAACATATGATACAAATGAACTTATTTACAAAACAGAAACAGACTCACAGATGTAGAGAAAAAACTTAAGGTACCAAAGGGAAAGTGGGGGAGGGATAAATTAGGAGTTTGGGATTAACATATGCACACTACTCTATACAAAATCGGTAATAAAAAAGGACCGACTGTATAGCATAGGGAACTATATTCATATTCTTTAATAAACCATAATGGAAAATACATATATATATATATATCACTGAATCAGTTTGCTGTACACCTGAAACTAACACAACACTGTAAATTAACTCTATTCCAATAAAAAGATTAAAATAACAAGAGCTCTGTTAAATAGGGCTCTTGGAAGAGAATTTTCTGAGATGAACCTTCATAAGAAAAGGTCCCCATGTGTTTCTACCTTTTCTTGTTTTGTCCCTAATAAAGAGCCTTTTATAGAAAAGTTTCCGAGGCTCTGGAGCAGGCAGCAGCAGGACGGTGCACCTGCCTCGCAGGGATGGTTTTTTCAGAAGTGCTTGAGCTTCTCAGTGGCAACAAACATGTCTGTTTTACACAGTGGGGTGGAGAAACAAATGAGGAAACGAGGTCTGGAAGGGGCTGTTCATGGTTGTACAGCCAAGTTCACGGTCACCCACAAGCCGAACCCCTAAGCAGGAAACACCTGACAGGAATGAGAGCGTAGGATTTCACTAGAGAAAACCTACAGAGATCGACATGAAAAGTCTGACTTCCGACAGTATTATGTGCAATGAATTAGATGAATGTGTCGCGTGCAAGAAACACTCTCTTCTTGGCTACCTCTCGAAGACTCAGATCAAATTATTTTACCATGAGTGAACATCACATCCAAAGGATATTATAACTGTGAGTTGACAGGAATATCACTTTAAAGCGTTTACAAGTATTTCCCCCTTTTCCAACTGAATAGAAAATAGAATCTGTTGAAAATAACAACCGCTTCTCTCAGGGAGAATGGAGTTTTTGATGGCAGGTCCAAAATAATCATAGACTTGCAAAACATCATTCACTTAAATGCTCAGTAGTTATGTCTTGCATTGTGCTATCATTTCTCACAATTTTATGTCATCCTGTTCAAAGCTCTCTGAAGAGCTGTCACTGGTTGCTATTTCAAAACAAACTTAAAGGGAAAATATATTTGAAGAGCAGAATATTTCCTAAAAATCTATTCATCAATTGAGTAATTTCACACTCTAGACTAGCGCACAGAATTGTCAATAAACATTTACAGGGTAATATGTGAAACTAGGGAAGGGCTTAGATACGGCAGGAGCTTCTCTGGTACTTAGCCAGACGATGTTCCTAAACCAGACCCCTCTCCTGACTTCAGGGAAGTGTATCAACTCTCATCCTGGACTTCTCCACAGTTGTCTCAAATTAAACTAGGATTTCTAAATCTCGGCACTGTGGGCATCTTGAGTAATTCTTTGATGTAAGATGTTTGGAAGTATACCTGGGTCCTACATGTTGGTTACCAGGAACACACCTCTCTGTTGTTCCAGCCCAAAACGTTTCCAAACATTGTCAAGTGTCTCCTGAGGGAACAAAAATCACCCTTGGTTGAGAACCACTGCATTAATGTCTCAAGGTAAATGCACTCTTTTTCTTCTAAACATGATTCTTTTCCTGGGTTCCCTATATCTACACTGATGTCCAAATCAGAAACATGGGAGTCATCACTTATATCTCATAAAATTTGCCACCCAAATCTACTCTTTGTGTGCCTATGTGTGTTTATAAAAATAATATCATCCCTAGAAGAAAATACCCAAGTAGGAATTATAATAAAAAAGTGAGAAAGCGCTTTAAGATGGACAGATGTAGCAGAGGCAATACTGGAGAATGATGACATACTGTGTGTGGATTAGGATAAGTCACTGGAAGGGTCCTTGAGTACTTGAGGAGGCTTGATATGGATGGACAAGAATGCAAGGAAAAACATACATCTTGATGCCTCTGTGTATCAGTGCGATACTCTCCCAGATAACATGTGTGCTTCCAGTTTTGCAACACGCTCATCCTTACTATACATGATAAAGAGAACAATGTGGTTTCTATTTTTTCTGCTGAGATATATCATACATGCATTGGACTGCAAGAAACATTTATGTACAGGATAAAAGATGGTTATGAAGAAAACGGCATCAAAACCATCACTCATGTCAAGAAACAGAACAGTGCCAGCCCTTCATGTAACCCACGGTGACTCTTCCTCACGATTCTATTTCTCCTCTTCTCAAGATGATGTTAGTGTTTTGAAATTTTATAACCATATGCTTAATAAATATGTGTTTTAATCTACTGTGCTGGACACCTTAGTTTTCAAATTTGGGATTTTTCATTTATTGTGTTGGTAATTTTCAGTTTCTGGAAAACTATTATTCAGATTTTTTTCTTTAACTAACTCATCTGCTAATTGTACTTCTTTACTATTTTCCAACCGAAAATTTGGTTTGGCTCTCTTGCTGGAAGATTTTTCAAATTTGTCTTCCTCCTCATTTGTATTTCTCATTTCTGTTTTCATATTTTTAACTGCCAAGAGCACTTTTTCTTCTCCAAATATTCATTTGTCTTGTGTTCTGTTCTTGTTTCAGGGGTGGAATATCATTACCTTTGTCTCTCAATTAATTGGTGATAGTTTTTTTTTTTTTTTTTAGTTTCCCTTAACATTCACAATCTGTTTCTTAAAGTTGCTTTTTCATATTTGCTTGCTTTGGTCTCTCTCATGAAAAATATTCTTCTCAAATGTCTGGTGATAATTGATGTTCTGTTCATATTTATGAATGAGGCACTAGGGAGTTTATTAGAATGCTAGACACCTGAGAACAACTGGTCAACCATGGCTTCACTGCAGCTGGTGGAAATCCTCAGGGAAGACTGTTCCAGATTCACAGTGATTTACCCTTTCTGGGAGCTGAGTGGTTGACATGGTGCATATACACTCTCACTTAGTTGCTGAACTTTTACTGCAATATTCCTACTATGCCTGATGGTCTCCATCATGGACACACTGTGCTCCCCTTCTCTCCAGGGTCTACCTGGTGAGAAAGGACACTTCACTCACCCACAAAGGGGCTGAAGGTGTACACTGATCTTACTGCTCCTTGGAGACTTTCAACAAATCCAACTGTTTTAACCAAAACTTCATGCTCTGTTTCAACATTCCACAATATGTCACACATCCACAGGGCTCTACAGTGATTTATAGTACCTTTTTTCTGTTAAATATTTTATTTCACTGTTGCATGACCTAGGTTGATTGTAGGTCACTGAAAATTAAGTTAAAAAGAATGTCGAGTGCTCATTTCCTAAAAAGAGCCTTGGGCCCTGAGTCATAGGTGCCGAAGTGTTTTATATACTGAACCATACAATTCTCCCAGCCAGAGGAAACTTATTTATCTTCAGTTGGAAAACAATCAAATGTTCACATGCAAATTTATTGTTAACAAAAATCAAGGTAATAAATACCTTGGTTTTATTTCTTTTTGTACACACACACATACAGTAACACAAGTATGTCTTGATACACCATTTGTCTAGTGTAGATTATCTATTGATGCCTACATGATTATAAGTTATTTGGATCTAAAAAGACTTTCAGCATTGATTTAATAGATATAAATTATAAGTTAATTAAAAGATCTTATCAAACTAAGTGTGTTAGAATGACCTAAAGTAATATACACTTTAGATAAACATTCTTTAATGCCATTAATCATTACATATTCAAATTAAATGATTCTAATAAATGACTAAGTATCAAATATTTCAGACTAATCACAGTGTCGTGTATCATTAAAGTGCACATGCAGTAAATTGCTAGGTGTATTCTCAGGCATGCAATTACAACTTTGCCCTTATATTTCTCCCTCTCTTAATGTAACACAATAATTCTCATGTTTGCTTAAGTTTTTTCTTGTAATACTGTAGATTCTTTACTTGATAGAGGAAAAAACATTCTTACTACCTGTAGTAGTCAGGTACTCTCTTCTCAGACACATTAAAGTTTTTTTAAACAATTCTACATTTTAAAATAGCATGATATAGAACTGTAAAGTGAGCAGATATAACTTAAGCAAAAACAAATTGGTATTCCAATTTGCAAATATAAGTATAGAATGCTTTCTTACTCGAATAAATGTAATTTTCATGTCAGATTACCTTTATATATGATTATGTTTTTCCTATTACATGTTAATTTCCACTCCTTTAATTTTTAATTGTGGGTAATTTGTTAGCTGCTTTCATTTTTTATCCACATCAATTAATATTCACGTTGAGAAATATTATCCCAATATATATACAATCATATATATTTTATAAAATTCAGATAAAATTGAAATTAAATTTATGTAGTGGATCTTTATGGGTGTAAAGAACAGAGGACTTGATTCAGATAGATTTAATCATTATATAGATGTTGTAGAGTCAACAAAAGTCAATCTGTGAGGACTTCCATTTTTATATTATTACACAGTGTTTTTCATACAATAGAAAATAAGCAATTCTTGTAAAATTACTAACCTTCATAATTAAATGGTTTAAGTAAAACGGGAAGAAAATAATTACATTGCTCATATAAGTAGAGATGTTAATTTCTTTTATAGGAGCATCATTATCACCTATTAGATTCTCATACCCAAGTTTAATCTGAAGAAAACACAGACTATATGTTAAATATGTACGTTAATATAAGGAATACTGTTCTTAGATTTCAGACAACAAAGGGCAGGCCTGTAACATCTGGAAATATGAAAAAGAAGTGATGACATTTTTTCCAGAACTTGGCTGCAGTACAAGAGTAGAAGTGGCTCAATAATCTGAGCAGAGAAGATAAAAATTGAGTTTGATATCGTTGAGGTGGCTGGAATTTACAGACAGGGTACTGGAGGAAAGGAAATTGCAGAAAGAGAGAAATATGCAGAGACAGAACAATTTTGTCTTTTTTTGACACTAAATTCCAATGAGACTTATTTTGTCATCATTAAATTTGGGTTGAGTAACATAACATAACATATATTTTGCTTCCCTAATTCAGGTAGTGGTGATAAATTACTTAAAAATGGACTGGGTTAAAAATTAAAATTATTGATAAGAAATTATCAAATAACAATACATTTTCTCATATCTTTATGTATTTTCAGATTATAGCTGGTGTGTAACTCTGAAGGATCACACGCTGTAATAGTTTTCTATTTAGTGCCAGCAAGGAATATGCAGCTCTTGCCACTGGTGACTCACGTGCAAATTGCATAATACCTGGACTGCTCAATAACCTATAGTTCATTGAGTGAGCTGAGGATGGTAATTGCACGTTACTTAGCTATAAAAGTTTCTAAATGCTCACTCTTGACGTAGGTATTTATCTTGTGGTGGGTCATTACGGTTCATGCAGAGCACCAATCCATGGCCCGTACATTAGATTTCAGTAGATGAGAAATGTGAACACCATGTATAGGAATAATAAAAACAGACATTTTTTTTAAATAAATAAAACTTCCTTTTCTATACGTGCAATTTGAACATGATGGCTATATGGAGTTATAAATTTCTTTTCTCATTTCATTTCCTAAAAATCCAACTGAATAATTTACAAATATGAAGGATTATATTACAAAAGGAGTGGTTTGGAATTTAAATATTATGTTGAAGTATATTTGGATGGTACTGTTGCAATAACACGAAAACATTCTGGGGTACTTACCCAGATTAAGGAGTTGGTACTTCCTTCATCAAGAAAGTTTTACTATAAAAATAAAGGTCAGCTAAATTAAACAGTGCATTTAGCAACAGAAGAAAAACTGTGAGTTACTTAAATGCTAATGTAATAAATTAGAGAATAGTCTCTGTGTTATTTAATAATATGGAAGTTGATCAAAAACTATACTCAGTATTTAGTAATAACCTATAAGGGAAAAGAATCTGAAAAAAATATATGTGTGTATAACTGAATCACTTTGTTGTACACCTGAAACTAACACATTGCAAATCAACTCTACTTCAATAAAAAATAAACACCATTATTGCTAAATGAGGTGTAATGCCCTATTGAAGGAAAAAGATCTATAGAGATCTGCTGTCGGTATTTCTGCAAAACCAGAAATCAGTTTGGGTCCAGGTTCTGAAAAATACAGTTTGCGCACTGACTTGAAATGCTGTCTATCGTGTTTGGTATTTATAATGACATTAATACTCCCATATGAGAAAAAAATTCAGTATGTTTTTCAATGGCAGTTAGAATCACAGGGCAACAGTAAAAGTAGGAAGCTTAGAAGAACAGAGTTTCTACAGATTGTAATGACATGTTTCATAATGTAACAATAAGTCTTATTGAAGTAGGTGAACATCTTGGTATTGTATATCTAAGAAATTATTACTTAATGTCTTAAGAAATTTGATAGAAATATTTAAAATCTGCATCAAAGGCAGAATTAGATATAGGAAATCTATATATCTTTAAAATTTTACAGTATAAATTATCGGAAATGACCGTTGATTAAGAATTAAGGCAACATTTGAAAATATGGGCTCACTTACTTCAGTTTGGGATAAAATTTTGAAATGAAGTGAAATTTATTTTAAAACATCTTCTTCAATTTGGTTTTTCTATTACACATCTTATTTAAAATAAATGAAACAGTTTAAGCATACATTGTCCCCCCCCAAATATCATTGTTAATACAACTCAGATCAGATAAATTAACAAGTGAATAAGCAGAAAACAAGTTTACTTTTTACATTAAATATTTTAGATATTCATATACCTGCTGTTTATTTAAATGTCTGTATAGGGGTATAAAATGAGTGTGTATCATCAGTTATTGCTAAATTATAATGTACAACAGACTTCTCTAAAACTGAGTGGCTTAAAACAAGAAAAGTTTTTTCTTGCTCATTAACCTGAGTTTGGCTTCTTAGGTATTGAAAATAAGCTGTGGGCCAGATGATGGCCTATGGGCTCCTGGCTCAGCTAGACCAATTATTTTAGGGAACAATACGGAAGCAGAAGCAGGCTCAAAGGAGTCATAGAAACCAGGGCAGAGAACAGGACAGAATTAGAGCACTTAGGAAAATCTCCGTCAAGAGCCAGGCTGTCATGAGACCCAGCAGCTCCTAAATCTATACCGGGAAGCAATAGACATCATTCCTTCAGCAGCACCGGAAATAAGGCTGAGATATTTGATCAAGGGTTAAAGTCTAAGCCTCTGAATGAGATGGCTTCCAAACCCTTTTTCGAGCGGGTGTTTGAAGTGTAGCCAGTTTCTCATGTAACTTACAGCCCTCAGCCCTCCAAAGAAATACACCCGAAATCAATTAACTAACTTAAGCATGATTAAATGAATATATGAACAAAGCCCAAGTGGATATTCGGAACCTGTACATATGTGGGCACAGCAAATGTAAAACAAGAAGATACTAATAAAGTCCATGCAAAAAACAGAAGAAACAATAAATAAATAAACAGCTCTGCAGCATAACAGCTGCTGAAGGCATTGAAGGCTTAATGCCTGCGTGGGAATGATGCCGTAGGATAAAAGCTATTCTTTAAAAGCTAAGCCTGAGAAACAAAAGAAAAATGAACAGAATAAGTGTATTGAACCAGGCGTTATTTGTAATAAGCTGGATAGAACCCTCTACTTAGAAGGCACCATTAGAAAGACAAATCCCTAAGGAGGCAACGGATGGAATGTCCACTGACATTCTGTTTAAAATTTTAGGAAAGGATAGAAATGTAATTAAATGAAGTGTAAAATGATGGAGTCAGGTTGTGAATGGTCTATAAGACAATGTAAAGTAATAGTTACTCCAACAAATGAATGCACAATAGCAATAAATATTATTAAGGCTGATTTTCAGAATATATGGGAGAAAATCTAACCAGTCCATGAAGGTGGGATTGGCCCAGTGGGAACTTCTAACTTTTTGCAACCCATCCAACATGTAAATATCCTCCAGTATAAGGTAGCAAAGGATGTAAGGCAGTAGTAAAATAATACAGGATGTTTTAGAAGAAGACAATCAAACTCACCATATCACAATATGATTCAAAAGTGTAGGTTGTTGATGAAAAGCTTCTGTGAAATGGAGATCTGTCATAGACTTTAGAAATGTAAAAAAATGTAGCAGAATTGGCAAGATATGTATGAGATGTTAGACAACCAATGTGTGAGATTTCCATTACTAGGGGACATACAAGTCAGTAATTGATCGGTATCATGTTCTTTGCAATTTCATAGTTGAAGACCACTGAAATCAACTCACAGTCACATGAAAAGGGCCCAGTTTGCCTTCATTAGGCAGCTTCAAGAGTTAGTTCAATAAACTATGATAGTAAGTAATCGATGCAAACACATTTAAATACAATAGATATTTGTAGATGGAACTATAATCACAGAAGAAAATAAAGAAAATGTTTTAGGCTGATAAAAATCAGCCTAAACTGATTACACAAAGGAGGATAATCAATAGCACAAGAAAAAGTAAAATTTAAATGAACCTTAGTTACATTCTTAGAATCTAGTCTTTCAAGGAACGGAAATATCCTAATAAAACAAAAAATTAATGGAAATAGTCATCTCTGAAGATAAGAAAGAAATGCAAAATTATGTGTTTTAAATTTTTTTCCTTTGGCTTTTGAAAAAAAATATTTTTTTTAATGGGAAATCTTCTTCAACACTGTAATAAGCAGCCAACCTGCCCCCCCCCCCAAAAAAAAACATGTTTCAAAAACTGGTTTTAAACAGTGAGTCTTGAATTGAATCTTGTGCAGAACACTTTTCGTCCCTTTCCTATGTAAGATTTAGACTCTCCTGCCAACTTCTAGACCCCAAAGACAGAAACCTCACATTGCTTCTGGAAGAATTTATATTTTGCATCTATCTGTGTTCTGGTTCTACTTGGAAGAGATGATGAGCTTGTATTTGAACCCAGCTATGGCATTTTGCCTTTACCTTTTTATAGTTCATCCATTCGCGTGTATAGAGTAGAGGGGCTATAAAAGGGTGAAGTCTCTATACCATCATGAGATAAAAATGATGCCAATTCTATGTATACGTACAGCTGATTCACTTCATCGTACAGCAGACACTAATACAACATTGTAAAGTAATTATACTCCAAGAAAAGAAAAGAAGAAGAAAAAAATTATCTGTTGAACTGTAATTATCTTATCTGTTTAATAACTGTATAATCTGTCATAATAATTACCTTTCCATTCCTGATAATGATTTATTATAAAATAGCTAGGGGTTTTTCAATTTTGGTAATCTTTTAAAGGAATCAACTAATCTTCTTTATTAATTTTCTCTACGGCTGCTTACTAATTTCTGGATTTCTCCTTATTTTAAAATAATTTCCTTCCCTCTACTTACTTTGGCTTTGCATTGTTCATTTTTATCTGGTTCTTAAAGTAAAACCTAGGTTATGGTTGTTGATTTTTTTAGTGCTTCCTATTTCTAATATAAGCATTTAACAATATAAGTTCCCTGTTAAGCACTGCTATAGCTACATTCCACAAACTTGTACATGTATTTGAATTATGACTGCAATTTTTCTTGTGATTTCATATTTGACCTCTGAATTACTTAGCAGTGTGTTGTTTATATCACAGATATTTTGTGTTTTCCTCTAAATATTTTCTAATTTTTTATTCTTATTTTTATTAATTCCTAATGTAATTTTATTGCAGGAAGAGAATCCTTAAATTAAAAAAGCTTGTTTTGTTTCTTAGCATATGATCTGCCTTAGTGAAGGCACATGTGCCCTTGAGAAGAATAGACATTGTGAAGTTATTGGCTATAGATCAAGGTGGTTCATGTGCTGGTCGGATCTTTTATGATTTTACAGACGTTTTTGGCTAGTTGTTCTAGCAATTACTGAGAGAGAATCATTAAAACCTACTGTGGGGCTTCACTGGTGGTGCAGTGGTTGAGAGTCCACCTGCTGATGCAGGGGACACGGGTTCGTGCCCCGGTCCGGGAAGATCCCACATGCCGCAGAGCGGCTGGGCCCGTGGGCCATGGCCGCTGGGCCTGCGCGTCCAGAGCCTGTGCTCCGCAGCGGGAGAGGCCACAGCAGTGAGGGGCCCGCGTACCACAAAAAAAAAAAAAAAAAAGTCATAATACCTTGGGACAAAAGAAAGATACTTTTATCTCTCTATATATGTAATAGTGAATTTTCCTGATATTATGTTCAGATAGGCTATGATGATCAGATAGGTTAAAATATATATATTTATAAAAAATTTTAATGAGGAGGAAAAGTCATGATGAAAGGCAGTAACTGAACTGTTGACTGATTTAATAATATTGAACATAGCTTCCCAAGCAAATGAGGTAGGAACTATTTTATAAACGGGAGAATCAATTGATTTTGTTTGCTCTAAAGTATCACCAGGTGTGCAGTTGTTTACCTTAACTGCAGATCACAAGCAATTCTGAACAAATGTTAGATTCCTGCATAAAATAGACCATGTAGATTGAAAAATAATATTGATGCAAGCACAAGGAAACAAAAAGAAATGGCAACTGGCAAGGGATTCAGCTCCAAAATATACAAACAGCTTATGCAGCTCAATATCAAAAAACAAACAACCCAATCCAAAAATGGGCAGAAGACCTAAATAGACATTTCTCCAAAGAAGACACACAGATGGCCAAAAAACACATGAAAGGATACTCAACATCACTAATTCTTAGAGAAACGCAAATCAAAACTGTAATGAGGTATCAGTTCACACCAGTCAGAATGGCCATCATCAAAATGTCTACAAACAATAAATTGCTGGAGAGGGTGTGGAGAAAAGGGAACCCTCTTGCACTCTTGATGAGAATGTTAATTGATACAGCCACTATGGAGAACAGTATGGAGGTTCCTTAAAAAACTAAAAATAGAACTACCATATGACCCAGCCATCCCACTCCTGGGTATATACACAGAGCAAACAATAATTCAAAAAGATACATGCACCCCAGTGTTCATTGCAGCACTATTTACAATAGCCAGGACATGGAAGCAACCTAAATGTCCATCAGCAGAGGAAGACATAAAGATGCAGTACATATATACAATGGAATATTACTCAGCCATAAAAAGAAATGAAATTGGGTCATTTGCAGAGATGTGGATGGACCTGGAGACTGTCACACAGAGTGAAGTAAGTCAGAAAGAGAAAAACAAATATCATATATTAACACATATATGTGGAATCTAGAAAAATGGTATAGATGATCTTATTTGCAAAGCAGAAATAGAGACACAGATGTAGAGGACAAACGTATGGATACCAAGGGGGATGGGGGGGGATGAATTTGGAGATGGGGATTGACATATATACACTACTATGTATAAAATAACTAGTGGGAACCTACTGTATAGCACAGGGAATTCTACCCAGTGCTCTGTGGTGACCTAAAAGGGAAGGAAATCCAAAAAAGAGGGGGTATATGTATACATATAGCTGATTCACTTTGCTGTACAACAGAAATGGACAAAGTAGTGTAAAGCAACTAGACTCCAATAAAACAAACAAACAAAACAAAAACCTTGTGGACTATTATTGATACATCAATGAAAATGAGAACTAAAAATGTGCCATGATACTAAGATACCTTTAGCTTTACCTTGGCTATTATCCTGTTGACTTATCCAGCAAAGTGGCCACACGGTATAATTGTGTGTCTACATGAGATATGCACACAGCGATGGCACTAAACTCTACATGTCCTTAATAGGAGAACTCTCCTGATGGTCTCCCCTCGTTACCATGCTACACACTCAGGAAGAAAGAAACTATGCTTAGGTACCAGGAAAGAGAACGCGTGGGATGCTTTCTACTTTAATTATAAAATAGCTTTCCTGTACAGAAGAGAAAGCTAGAAAAGATAAAGCCAGTGTTGTCAAAACGTTATGGTTACAGACTCTCCTCCAAGTAGTTCTCTAGTTTAAAAAATCTAGCTACCAAAAGTTGGTAGGGCTTTGTCTTTTTCAGATTAATATTTTAGTTTCAATTGATAGTTGGAAGACTCTGAAGGAATGTGCTGTAAAGATACTTGTAATTCTGCCAAGGCATACATTTTAAGCAAGATCCCTGTACGGGTACTTTGTTGGAGCATCTGTTTAGCTGAAGAGCAAACCTAGGAGGTCTTGCTGTCCTTCTGCCTAGGTGTAGCTTTCCTGATTTCTACGTATATATGATATCCCTCAGGAAATTCTAGCAAATGTTTATCTTTGTGAATAATGACCATTAAGTGAAATATAAAAGTTTAGTAGAAATTGAAAATTCAATTAGCTTGCAGTGTAAGACTGTGCAGGTAAAAGAAATGGCTCTGGACTGAAATATGGTTAGAGGCTTATTCTAAGAATTCTGTGTTGATAAATTTAGCAGTTTGGGATGGGCTTTCAAAACATTCAGATACTTCAAGGTTGGATTGCATTCTTTGGTGAAATTTAAGTGCATGCATATAGAATAATAGTGAAAATCCTTAAGACGATATCACTTTCTCTGAGTGTATTTACGCAACTTTTTCATTTTGTTTCTTTCATGTCAGACCTGTCTCTTTCCAACAAGGAGCCCACGTGCTAATAGATTGCTTTTATTTTGAGAGTGGAAGGAGATAATTAAGAGAGTGTAATGATCCATCATGGCAAAGCAGAGTGTACAAAGAGAAGACCTAATTTTGGCAAGCAGGTAGTCTGAAAGGCTGTTTCTCACAAAGACTGCTTATTAAAGCATGAATATCTCAGCTGTGATTATCATTTGGGTCTCTGCAGTCTAGATGGCTTGTGTATATCTGTGTACATGCATGTTTAAAAAGTAGCTTTTTTATTTTGGAATAACTTTATTTTTCAAATTGAAAATAATTTTTTTTTTGGCCCTCTGAATAGCTTTGCAGGATCTTAGTTCCCCAACCAGGGATCAAACCCGTGCCCCCTGCAGTGGAAGGGTGGAGTCCTAACCACTGGACTGCCAGGGAAGCCCTAGAATAACTTTAGATTTATAGAAAAGTTGCAAAGATGGTGCAGAGCATTTCCCCAAATCCCACACTCAGTTTCCTCTCTTGTTAAATTTTTCATTACTCTAGTACATTTCCCACAATTAGGGAACTGGCATTGGTACATTACCATTAACTAAACACCACTGTTTATTTTTATTTCACTAGTTTTTCCCTAATGTGCTTTTTCTATTCCAGAATACCATCCAGGATGCAATCTTTCATGTATTCAGGATGTGTCTTTGGCCTCCACTGGTCCATGACAGTTTCTCAGACTTCCCTTGTCTTTGAGGAGTATTGGTCAGGTAGTTTTGTGGTGCAACCCTTAATATAGGTCTGCATACTGTTTGTCTCATGTTATGTGACTGGAGTTACAGGTTTTGAGGAGAAAGACCAGAGAGGAAAATTGTTATTCTCAACACATCATATCAAGGGCACATTCTATCAGCATGACCTGTCAATCACGACTTTAGCATTGATGTCTGGGCTCGTTCACCTCCTTGAGCGGGGAGAAGCTACATAAATTATTTGGAATTCTTTTATATGGGAGATGTGTTTCTTCTACTCCATGCACTAAATTATTCTACTACGTGATTCTATCATTATTGACTCAAGGGTATTTATTTCATACTCACCAGTACTACACCAGTGAGTATAAAAAACAGACATTACTTAATTCAATACTACTTTACTTTATTGGCTGTGCAAATTGTCCCAACGTTGCACACTGGGTGCCCTTACAGCTTAGCTTCTCTGTCTCTTTGACAGGATTCCATCCAGGTACATTTTTAAACAATTTACAAAGGGTCCTATGACTGAAGACTTTGAATGAAAGTAAAATAATTAACTGAAAATGACTAAACTCACAAGTTAATGATATTTGGTCTCAGAATAAGCATAAATTTGTGTCCACATGAGTATGCGGGTGTGTATGACAAAACCACAAGCTTTTAGTGACAAAGCAAAATGAACATCTTAAACCTGATTCATCTTTTCTTCTTTTACCATAGTCCTTCTGTTCATTGTTTCGATCCTTTTCAGTGATGCTGGGTAATACCCAGGTTTTTGTATGAACTGGTGGACACTCCTGTTTCTACACCCAGCCTCTATGTAGCTGCTGGAGAGCGAATGCAATTGCCAATCAACGCAGATGGTTTGTTTCTGCCGTGTATCAACGGGATCTTCTCTTTGGCCAGTCACGCACAGACTTTTAGTCTTTCTCCTGACTCTGCTACCCAGGAAAGGAAGAGTTTTATAGGCCTTAGTATTTTACCCAAAAAGAGCTACTTTCAGAGTGAATCAGATGTGCAAGTTCTTTTTCTGTTGGCAGTGGTTAAGGACTCTCTGATATATTTTATTTTAGAATTTGAAGCACCCTTCACAGGCTGAGCAGCTGAGGTTTTGCTGGATTGAATCAGGTGCATCTAGACCATAGCAGTGAAAGAAAATGAAAGCAGAGTCACATGTACAGGGTTAAGCACAGAGGTAATGAGCTCAATTCTTAGGCACCTTTGTAGGTTAGGACATAATCTCACAATCTGTAGGAACTCTGCAGATTCCAGATTGATTGGTGAGTTGCTGCTGTAATGATACACCTATTCCTTTGCTCTTTGAACCTTGAAATGAACATTCAAAGATTACTAAAGTGAATGTTTGCCCACAGTATACCTTTTATACTGAGTAAAGAATCACTAAACCTGAACCCAAAAACCAAATCCCAATTTATGTATTAAAATGTGATTATGAAGTTATAGCATGGTTTTTAACTCACAGTATTCAAACTACTAACACGTTTCTCACAATTTTGTTTTAGCAGTTGATGGTTGGCAAGGAAGGAGGTGAAACTATTGATCTGTGGGCTGTTTTTATCCCAACTGCTGGGGAATGGCTCCTGGGGAATAAAAGAAGACAGGTAACCCAGTCTAATCTGCTTGTCAACATACTGGACCTCAGGGCAAAGAGAATGATATTTCCCATCAGGAAGGTCATTATCTATGGAATGTTTTCAACAGGATGTACCTGGTTAAGGATTGCTCTAAGTAAATGACCCCAGAATCTATGGATTTTTAAGACATGACTTCCTGGAAAACATAAGTTTGGGTGTGAAAAAGAGACAGTTTAGAAACTAAATGCCCCTCTGTTGTGAGAGGGAAACCCACAAAAGTTCACGTGGAGATATCTACTATTTGGGGTCAGAGAACATCTCTCTAGTGAGGGAAGAAAGGAACTGGGTAGCCACCTGGTTATTATAGACCTCTTCCTGCTTGAACAGAGCCATATTCTCTGGCTGAAGATACTTTAAAATTACTCTAAACATTGAGGTTAGCCCCGCACGGTGGTTAGGGTTTTTGTTGCAGTTCATCAAAGTGCCTTTTTTTTTGACTACACTTAGTGATATAACTCTTGAAACTCCATGGTACACAGTGGTGGCATACTTTCACCGGACTTAGCTAGTCTTTTGATCTGCCTTGTACTATGTACATCTCCTTTGTTGATGTGCTTTTCCCTTTTTTTTTGTTTCTTCCACAAAATATTTAATTTTTCAACGTGCAAAGCAGACACAACTTATTTGCATTTTACAGGATTTTAAAGCCAGGTTTTAAGAAACATATTGTTAAGACTAGAAAATACGTCTCAGGCAAATGTTTATTTAGGTACATTTAATACAATTACAGAATGATTGAAAAAAATCTGAAATTTTGTTTATTGTCATCTTGGAATTTTTCATTAATACTGTTAACACGTTATTTAACATTAATATTTGCTTGTCCTCTCACTTTGACCAGCTGTAGTGTGAATCCCTGAGTAACCACACACATTGAATTAGGGCCTTAGCAACCTAGGGGTTTAGGAAGAACATAGGAAGGGAAGAACTTAAGGTAAGTTCTCTACAGCTGTAATGAGACCAAGAACACGAGAAAAATGTGCTGGAAAGGTGAATATGGTACAACTTGAAGAACTTCCTTTCTAGAGCCAATGGGTTTTTAAGGAAGAGAGTTATATCGCCCTTTGTATCCTAGGGTTCCACATCTGTGGATTCAACCTGCTGCAGACTGAAAATATATTTTAAAAATTCCAGAAAGTTCCAAAAAGCAAACTCGAATTTGCCTCATGCCAGCAACTACCTACATAGCATTGACATTGCTTTTCCCACTGTTTACATAACATTTACACTGTATTAGGTATTATAAGGAATCTAGAAATGATTTAAAGTATACAGGAGGATGTGCATCTGTTATATGCAAATACGATGCCGTTGTATAAAGAGACTAGAGAATCTGCAGACTGACATCCAGAGGGGGTCCTGGAACCAATCCCCCATGGACGCTGAAGGATGCCTGTGTTTGGTTACCTCGAAGCTAAAGAAAGGATGCTCAGTGGAGAGTGTGGATTTGGCATGAATGCTCCGTTGGCAGGGAAGTCAGGGTAGAGGCAGTTTGTCATAGAACACCAAGTGATGACTTCAACTGGAAAACTAGCATCAAGAGTCCAGAGGAGGTAATATTTTGAGGCAAATTTAAGAATAAAACCAGGCAGGCTTTAGAGAGTGGTATGAGAAAAAGGGAAAATTCAAAGATTATGCTGAGGGTTTTAGATCTTGTGTGTTTATTTTTAATGCATATGATGTTCTCAAGTAGACTGACTTTATAAGAAAAAATCCCTCACTGTCGGACACATAAAGTTTCGGTTGTGCAGGATGAGTAAGTTCTAGAGATCCTTTGTGCAACATGGAACCCATTGTTAGCAATCTGGCTTTGTGCACTTAAAATGTTTTTAGGAGGATATAGCTCATGTTAAGCATCCTTACCATCACAACAAAAGTTTCCAAATGTGTTTCTAGTTCAAAGTGATCACTCTGGGGGGCTCTGCTTGTGACACATGATTGACAGCCCCTCTTCGCACATGCCTTCAATGTCGATTTATGGGTCTCTGTTATCATAGCAAATATCTTACTTGCAGTAGGAGATTAATTTATTACTTTGTTGATTTGCCAGTTGATTGATTGATGATCACTTATAATTAACAGAGAACTTGGTTACTATTAACATCCTGTAGCTTATTAAACATGGCTTATGATAAACTGCAGGAAGGGAAGCCAGACAGGAGCTGGTAGATCTGCACCAATGTGGCAAACCATAATGTACCCACTCTATTTTTCTATTTTTCATGTATCCCTTCTTTATCTTTCCTGCCCTGCTTGATCCCAGTCTCAGTTCCCCCTCCCATGACAACCTTCTGCCTTTGATAATAGTAAAACCCTTGTTCTTATTCTGTCTCTTACAGAGAAGCACATTCTTTTTGGTTTTAAATGATATAGGAGCTCTTTGTTTTACTAGCAACTCATTACAGCTTACTATAAAAGGCTACATTACTTGACAGCTCTGAAAAATATAATACTTGTTAGCTCTAAAAATATAATCCTTTCTGTTCAGGTATTTTATCCTTTCAATAATAATGGAACTTTTTAAATAAAATGAAGAGTACATCGTTTAAAATGCAATATGTTCATAATTCTAAGGGAAATTACAGCATAAATAAAAGTGGTGACCTTGAACCTTTTTTCCTGAATAGACATTTTGCTGACTTCTATTTTTATTGTATTTCAACTTTGAGCCATCTATTGGGTCTGTAATGAAATACACTAAAATCACATATTTCAGATTAACTATAATATACATTCACTTTTAAAAGTGGCAAATAGTGGTTTAAACTAGTACAGAGGGCATTACTCAATAAAATTAAAGCTCAAATGCTAGCATAGATATCGAATAATAAGCTAGCCACAAATTCCAATTGCAAATGTCTGGACTCCTACTAGGCATTTCCTGCACATTCAGAGCTCATCACAAAAATCCTCAATTAGCACCAGAGGACATTGTAAGAGGAAAAAAAAGAGTGCCAGTGTGCAGTTGGTTGCAGATGCTGCTATCAAAAAAAGGCACCATCACACACCAGCCTACACAGACAGCAACCTTTTTTCATTGGAGAGATTTACATATTAAGAAAAGACTTGGGGTATTTGCAAAACAATTTTCAGTATTCATTAAATGGAAAAAAATCCACTTATTCTTCCAGCCATCACTTCTTGTGAACCTTACATTCTGCATGTTTGCATCATATTAAGTTCTAAAGGTCAGGAGATTACTTATTTCATTCAAATCTAGTGAAATATTGAATCTTCAGAACTGACTCATGCTAAAAATAATTTATGATGATAAAATTTCAAGCATTTGTGATTTTTTTTAATGCATGAACAAATGAGACATTAATTATTACATAGGGCCATTCACTATTATTTTTTTTACATCTTTATTGGAGTATAATTTCTTTACAATGGTGTGTTAGTTTCTGCTTTATAACAAAGTGAATCAGCTATAGATATACATATATCCCCATATTTCCTCCCTCTTGCATCTCCCTCCCACCCTCCCTATCTCACCTCTCTAGGTGGTCACAAAGCACCGAGCTGATCTCCCTGTGCTATGCGGCTGCTTCCCACTAGCTATCTATTTTACATTTGGTAGTGTGTATATGTCCATGCCACTCTCTCACTTTGTCGCAGCTTACCCTTCCCCCTCCCCATGTCCTCAGGTCCATTCTCTACGTCTGTATTTTTAATCCTGTCCTGCCCCTAGTTTCATCAGAACCATTTTTTTTTTTTAGATTCCATATATATGTGTTAGCATACGGTATTTGTTTTTCTCTTTCTGACTTACTTCACTCTGTATGACAGACTCTAGGTCCATCCAGCTCAATGCAAATAACTGAGTTTTGTTCCTTTTTGTGGCTGAGTAATATTCCACTGTATATATGTGCCACATCTTCTTTATCCATTCATTTGTCAGTGGACACTTAGGTTGCTTCCATGACCTGGCTATTGTAAATAGTACTGCAATGAATATTGTGGTACATGACTCTTTTTGAATTATGATTTTCTCAGGGTATATGCCCAGTAGTGGGATTGCCGGGTCGTATGGTAGTTCTATTTTTAGTTTTTTAAGGAACCTCCATACTGTTCTCCATAGTGGCTGTATCAATTTACATTCCCACCAGCAGTGCAAGAGGGTTCCCTTTTCTCCACATCCTCTCTAACACTTATGGTTTGTAGATTTTTTGATGATGGCCATTCTGACTGGTGTGAGGTGATACCTCATTGTGCTTTTGATTTGCATTTCTCTAATGATTAGTGATGTTGAGTACCTTTGATTTTTTTGTTGGCAATCTGTATATCTCCTTTGGAGAAATGTCTATTTAGGTCTTCTGCCCATTTTTTGGATTTTTTTCTTTTTTATATTGAGCTGCATGAGCTGCTTGTATATTTTGGAGATTAATCCTTTAACAGTTGCTTCACTTGAAAATATTTTCTCCCATTCTGAGGGTTGTCTTTTCATCTGGTTTATGGTTTTCTTTGCTGTGCAAAAGCTTTTAAGTTTCATTAGGTCCCATTTGTTTATTTTTGTTTTTTATTTCCATTATTCTAGGAGGTAGGTCAAAAGTATCTTGCTGTGATTTATGTCATAGAGTGTTCTGCCTATGTTTTCCTCTAAGAGTTTGATAGTGTCTGGCCTTATATTTAGGTCTTTAATCCATTTTAAGTTTATTTTTCTGTAAGGTGTTAGGGAGTGTTCTAATTTCATTCTTTTACATGTAGCTGTCCAGTTTTCCCAGCACCACTTACTGAAGAGGCTGTCTTTTCTCCATTGTATATTCCTGCCTCCACTATCAAAGATAAGGTGACCATATGTGTGTGGGTTTATATCTGGGGTTTCTATCCTGTTCTGTTGATCTGTATTTCTGTTTTCGTGCCAGTACTGTAGTGTCTTCAAATTCAATTTTTTTTGGTGTGGTATTATCTAATGTGGCAGTGGTTTCCTCACTTTTTTCTTGGGGTCTCCAAATAGAACCTTACATACTTTATTTAAAAATTAAAGCTCTTTTCACATTGAAAACCTAGACCTAGAAATTACATTCACACAAATCACTTGGCACCATGAGCTCTTTTTAGTGGAATCTCTCCAACAATAAACTTTTAAGTGCTTCAAAATGCTATTTACTTTTATTTAATAGAATATGTGCATATTCAGCAGTCCTTTGCAATGAGAGTACTGGTACACGAAGTCAAGCCTATCCACATTTTAAAGGTTTTCTAATTCCATCTCAGAAATGCCTTAGTAATTTTATTACAGATTATCACTTTCATAAAAATTAAAGTTAGTCAAAAGTTTAATATGGCATAGTGTATCTCACTTTTAAATTTTGATGTCAGTAGCTAAGAAAATAGATGGGCTTTTGTTTTTTTGTCACCATCATTCAAAGTTAAAAAAAAAATGTGTTGTAGTAGATGCAGTTTTGAGAACCTAAATAGCAGGTATGGACAAAGGTCTCTAACTTCATATGGTTTTTTTTTTTTTTTGACCAAGGAGATCAGGGTCTTTGTTTATTTTTATTTTTATTTTTTTTGATTATTTTTTTTTAACATCTTTATTGGGGTATAATTACTTTACAATGGTGTGTTAGTTTCTGCTTTATAACAAAGTGAATCAGTTATACATATACATATGCTCCCGTATCTCTTCCCTCTTGCGTCTCCCTCCCTCCCACCCTCCCTATCCCACCCTTCCAGGCTGTCACAAAGCACCGAGCCAATATCCCTGTGCCATGCGGCTGCTTCCCACTAGCTATCTACCTTACTACGTTTGTTAGTGTGTATATGTCCATGACTCTTTTCTGAGCAATCTTTCTCCTGTCTTCAAGAGTCAAGGAGAGCTTTTCAGAACATACGTCCACACAGGATGTTAAACTTGTAATAATGCTGGGAATAATGTGAAAATAGCCTTACACAGACCCTTTTTTGACATACTCTCCAGCTGTGGGACACAACAATAGAAAAATGTCATATTTTCTTCACAGCTGACTTGATTTGACTCAAATGTTTTGGTCAATTCCAATCTAAAATAAAATTTTTACTTTTTCTAACTGAGAAATATAAAAATAACAGGCAATTTGATGCTTGAGAGAATTTAGGAAGATTGAATAACTTTCAGAGAGGGGGAAAAAAAGCATTTTAGACATGGACTGGTAAACTTTCAAAGATATTGCAATATGAAAAATTAATTCTGAATCTCATTCAGGGTTAACTGATCTGAACTAAAACTTCAGCATCCTAAGTTGTGGCTCAGTAATGATTAAGTTTGCTCTGGTTCATAATTTTAGGCTTTTGTAACTAATTTCTTGTTAGTAGAATTCCGTATTGGTCCATAGGGACCACATACATTTGTTAGGGGCGGGGGGTGGAGAGGACACAAAATAAAACAGTGAAGCTTAAAATTGAATAATTATTCTAATCATAAGCCGGTTGGAGGAAGGTTGCATTTGCTATACATGAGTGACCACCGAGGAAATTCAATTTGCGTAAGGAATGAAAGTCATTTTAGGAAATTAATATTTAACGTATTAATACATATTTTAAATTAATAGTACCTATTGGAATGAAATGGGGGTAGTATTCTTATATCATTCTTTTCCAGGAACATTGTTCCTCTCCTCCCTGTAAGAATTCACTTTTTTCCCAAGGCAGGTGACACAGTCTTGCTTTCAATTACACAGCACGCGATCGTGGAGACCTGTTAACAGAATGGCTCTTCCCACTCAAGATCTTTTCATTCCGTGAGTGAAATTCAGCTAAGGTAGACACAGGCTTGTGTTACACCTCTTCACATGGCTGGTTTACCGTGCTGTACCCAGTGCCATGTTTCCTGAGGAGTGCGTACGTCCGTCTAATTCAGGACTTTGGCATCAGCAGGTCCGACTACCTGCATAATTAAGCTCCCCCAAATTTGAACTTTGTTGGTAATAAACATAATATTTTGGCCTTAGCCTTTATCTTAGTTTCATCCTTCAACCTCTTCCGAACTGGGTAGTGGAGAGGAAGGCTATTTTAGAGATTCCACTTGAAGAATGTGATAAATATCAACTGTCTAACAGCTATTGTGCTAAATATTGAGGATATAAACCTGAGTTACAGGCAAGGTGACAACAGAGCCGGGAAACCAATAGGAATAGAAATACACACAGAACTGTGTACTGAATGCAACCTGGTGAAAGGGTATCCAAGATGTGGGATGGAGAATTGATGAGCAGGCTCTAACTCATATCCACAAAGTGTACACCTGTACTCATCTTACAGCTCGCAAGTCAACAACACAGGTAAAGGTGGGTGTTAGGAAGAGCGTTGTCAGAAAGGAAAAAAGCATGGCGCCCAGATAAGAAGCAACATGGTGTATTCCAGGAATCGGCAATTAATTTCTCTGAAGCATAGAGTGAAGCTGGTAGAGATGACATGGACATAGTAGAAAAGAACAAGAAGGACCTGGCAGATCACACAGACAAGGTTCAATACTCAACTTTGGTTTTAATTTGCTATCATTTGTCCTTTTAAAATGCTTCATGAAGTTCTTCACTTAAAAAAAATGGCAAGCACAATCGTTAACAATGAGTCTCACGGACTTTAGTTAACCTATGTTGATACAATTCTCCTACAAACATAAATAAAACCTAGAATAGCTAGCCTTTCATTCAAATAGTTTCAAAATTGTTTTTGCCATCAGGATACTCCATAGAGAGTAGAACCTTAAGGTACCTCAAATTCACCACTAAAGGATATTTATAATCTCCTCACCCAAACTCATCCTCTTCCAGAGCCCCAGATCTCAAGAAATGCCATCACGACCCTAGCTGCTTCCCAAGCAAGAAACCTGCGGGTTCCCTCTGACTACTGCCCCTCTATCAAGGCTGTGTCTCATCCCTCAACAAGACCCACTGATTCTACTTCCTAAACTGATGCACGCCTGGACTCTTCTCCACCCTGGAGCAAGGGATACAGTGTTTCTCTCCTGAAGTACAGCAATTACACTGTGTAAGCATTGCTCTCTCTGGCAACTTTGAAATCCACTTCCTACATTGCAGTCATGAGGCTCTTCTTAAAACGTGAGTCTGATAAAGTCATCCCCTCTATTTAAAATACTACAATGACTTCAGATTGAATCTGAGATGAACCTTCTCTGGACCATGGTCTGGCTCTGACCTCATTCACCATGTCCATTTCCTTTCAACCTCCTCATGGCAACTGTTTTGGTCCTTCCCGCTGGCCTTGAGAATACACATGGCAGGACTTCTTTCCCTCTGCTTGGAAGACTCAGTTTTTCCCTTTCAACCTAGTCATATTCTAGTTTTTACACCTCAGCACAAATGTGTCTTGATTTTTTGATCTCCTGGACTCAGCTTGTGGCTCCTTCCATGAATTTTCAAAGACAGCATGCACTTGGGCATAACACTGTATCACAGTGGCAACTTAGTTCATTTATGTTAATATTTTATACAAATGCGTCCTGTCAAGTGGACTGTAAGATCCAGATAGTAGATACCATACCTGTTTTGCTTATTATTGTTTATTATAATTTACTGCTACTACAGTTTTGATCATTATCATTTGTTTTGTGCAGTTATGTTTATCTGGATATAGGTCACAATTTTTTAACAGCTTTGCTTTACATAGCATAGAATTCATCTATTTTAAACATACAATTCAGTGATTTTTAGTATATTTACAGAGTTGTGTAACTATCACCACTATCTAATTTAGAACATTTCCATTGTCTCGAAAAGAAACTTCTGCCTTTTTTAGAGTCTCTCTCTCCATTCCAAACACCAGCCCCAGGCAGCCACTAATCCACTTTCTGTCTGTATATATTTTCCTCTTCTGGACATTTTACATAAATGGAACCATATAATATGTAATCTTTTTTCATCAAACTTTTTCACTTAACATAATATTTTTGAGGTTTGTCCATATTGTCACATACATCAGTACTTCAGTATTTTCTATTGCTGAATAATATTTCATTGGCTGAATGAAATATTATGAATAATATTTCATAAACATCGATTTATTCATCCATCCTTTGACGGAGATTTGGCTTGTTCGGACCTTTCGGACACCCTGAACACTGCTGCTCTGAACATGCTGCCTAAGAGGCCATATAACCTGAATGAATGAATGATGAAATTTACACATTCAATTCCTCATGTAAATATAAGATTTCCGAGGTCATTTACAACTTTGAAATATAATATTAAAATATGCCATAAAGAACAAGGAAAGGAGTGTACCTAAAATAAGCTGAAGAGAGTTGTATGGATTTTGGATCTGACAGACTCTGACACATAGACTAAACTAGCTAACTCTTAAGGAGAAATCTTTAGACATCATGAGAATTCTTTTTTTCTAAAATACTTAACACCAATCCAAAGAGTAAACATAGCACAACACTGAGCAAAACCAGAAATCTGATATGGTACACTCCCTGATACTTCCAGGAGAAGTTTCCTCTTATTTTGGCATTTAACAAACAGATAACATTAGGAGAATATATTCCCTTTGTTTTCTCATGCAAATAGGGTCAGCCTCATTGCCCTAGAGCCCCAAGAAGTTATTCTAATGAGCCAATCCACAGGGAGATTTTGAAATTTAGTAAACCCCACTCTGCCTGCCTTTTTTTAAAAATTAATTTTTAGTGGAGTATAGTTGATTTACAATGTTGCGTTAGTTTCTGCTGTACGGCAAAGAGAATCAGTTATACACACACACACACACACGCACACACACACACATATATATATATCTCTCCACTCTTTTTTAGATTCCATTCCTATATAGGTCATTACAGACTATGGAGAAGAGCTCCCTGTGCTGTACAGTAGGTCCTTATTAGTTATCTATTTTATATATAGTAGTGTGTATATGGCAATCCCAATCTCCCAATTTATCCCTCCCCCCCCCTTTCACCCCTGGTGACCATAAGTTTGTTTTCTACATCTGTGACTCTATTTCCATTTTGTAAATAGGTTCATTTTTACCATTCTTTTAGGTTCCACATATAAGCAATGTCATGTGGTATTTGTCTTTCTCTGTCTGACTTCCTTCACTTAGTATAATAATCTCTAGGTCCATCCATGTTGCTGCAAATGGCATCATTTCGTTCTTGTTAATGGCTGAGTAATATTCCATTGTATACATGTACCACATCTTCTTCATCCATTCTGCTTGCCTTCTTCAGGACCAGCTTGCTGTTACTTGCCCCCAGGTACAAACCTCTGTGTGCTCAGTTTTTCTCATTTGGAGCTTTAAGTAGTGCCAAAGCATTTTGTCTTTCACCTATCCAGTGTCAGGGTGTTTTGTGCTGCCATCAGAAGAATTTTTAAGTGAGACAAAATAATAATTAAAGTGACGTTTTATCTCATATATGAAATCATACAAACTGTAGATTTTCTCTGTGTCTTAACATGGAGCTTTTAGCGCAATTCCTGTGCATAGAACACGATGGGTCTTTAATACATGTGAGTGTGCTCTTTACACTAAATCCTTCCTACTTTGGTCAATTGTTTAGAATCAGACATTTATTTCTTTTTCTTTTTAATAAATTTCTTTATTTTTTCTTTATTTTTGGCTCTGTTGGGTCTTTGTTGCAGTGCATGGGCTTCTCATTGCAGTGGCTTCTCTTGTTGTGGGCTCTAGGTGCACGGGCTTCAGTAGTTGTACATACAGTCTCAGTAGTTGTGGCTTGTGGGCTCTAGAGTGCAGGCTCAGTAGCTGTGGTACATGGGCTCAGTTGCTCTGCAGCATGTGGGATCTTCCTGGACCAGGGATCAAACCCGTGTCCCCTGCACTGGCAGGTGGGTTCTTAACCACTGCGCCACCAGGAAAGTCCCCAGACGTTTATTTCTGAAGGAGAGAAAGAAAGAATAAAACATGAACATGGGACCACACTAATCTGATTTTAAAGCCACAATTTTATAAGCGTTTATTATTTCACATCCTGTGAGGAATTTAATTCCATAGCAGCCCAAATATGCAAATGTGAAAAGGCGTGTGGATGACTCAGATACAGAAAGTAAAGGAGCCCTTCATTGTCTTGGGCATATTTATCCAAACAATCTGTCCTTTTCCTCTTGCCATGATATCAAACCTTTCATCTGTAAGATGCTATATTGATAAAAAGGTTGAGTGTTTTTCTTTTCAGAATTTCTGGTAAAGCTATTCTTACGAAGTAAAACCTAACCATAACACCTTTAGTTTCCATCTTTTTCTACAAACAGAACCAAGTTTGCCTAGGATGGAGTTTATTCAATAATCAAGGTTTTTTTATTCTTCCTGCACTTGAGAATTGCTTGGGATTTTTCAAAAATATATACATATATATATATAATTGAGACGTGCAATGAACCTTTAAAAATCTGTTGATTGAAGTGGAATGCAGACATTGGAATATTTTTAAAAATGTCCTCTTCTCCCCCTTCCTGCTGTGGGTGGTTCTAAGCTGCAACCAGGGAGATCACTTTCCTAAAGGTGCATCAGACAGACTTGACCTTGAAATTATATGGAAAATAGTCTTAATTTCTGATGCAAATTATACTCCATATCCTGTACTCCCACTGAATTACTAAATTCGAATTATGTTAATAATAAACAGTTAGCAGGGCTGATGTGCATTAAAAATCAAACCTTCCCGTTTCTTAAATCTGATACAGCTCCCACATGGACTGCAATAGAGCTATTACATACAATCAGTATAATGTCTCACGTTGCAACTATTATTCAACTTTTTATACCTGAAAACAAAACAAAACAAAACACATCACCCCATCTCCTCTTATTCTTTCATGGCCTCTTCTTTCTGTTGAAGCAGTAAATATGTAAGAAAAAGTTGGCAGGTGGAGCTTCAAGGTGGCGGAAGAGTAAGACGCGGAGATCACCTTCCTCCCCACAGATACACCAGAAATACATCTACACGTGGAACAACTCCTACAGAACACCTACTGAAGGCTGGCAGAAGACCTCAGACCTCCCAAAAGGCAAGAAACTCCCCACATACCTGGGTAGGGCAAAAGAAAAAAGAATAAACAGAGACAAAAGAATAGGGATGGGACCTGCACCAGTGGGAGGGAGCCGTGAAGGAGGAAAGGTTTCCACACACTAGGAGCCCCTTCGCAGGCGGAGACTGAGGGTGGCGGAGGGGGGAATCTTCGGAGCCGCGGAGGAGAGCACAGCAACAGGGATGCGGAGGGCAAAGTGGAGAGATTCCCGCACAGAGGATCGGGGCCGACTAGCACTCACCAGCCCGAGAGGCTTGTCTGCTCCACCGCCAGGGCGGGCGGGGCTGGGAGCTGAGGCTCGGGCTTTGGTCGGAGCGCAGGGAGAGGACTGGGGTCGGCGGCGTGAACACAGCCTGCAGGGGGTTAGTGCACCACGGCTAGCCGGGAGGGAGTCCAAGGAAAAGTCTGGGCCTGCCGAAGAGGCAAGAGACTTTTTCTTCCCTCTTTGTTTCCTGGTGCGCAAGGAGAGGGAATTAAGAGCGCTGCTTAAAGGAGCTCCAGAGACGGCATGAGACGTGACTAACAGTGTGGACCCCAGAGACGGGCATGAGATGCTAAGGCTGCTGCTGCCGCCACCAAGAAGCCTGTGTGCAAGCACAGGTCACTCTCCACAACCCCCTTCCGGGGAGCCTGTGCAGCCTGCCACTGCCAGGGTCCTGGGATCCAGGGACAACTTCCCCGGGAGAATGCACGGCATTCTGAGTGTGTATGTGTATGCTTCTGTGTGTGATTTTGTCTGTATAGCTTTGCTTTTACCATTTGTCCTAGGGTTCTGTCTGTCCTTTTTTTTTTTTATTTTTAATTACTCAAAAAATTTTTTTCTTAATAATTATTTTTTATTTTTTTATTTTAATAACTATTTTATTTTATCTTCTTCTTTCTTTCTTTCTTTTTTTTTCTCCCTTTTATTCTGAGCCGTGTGGAGGATGGGCTCTTGGTGCTCCAGCCAAGCGTAGGGCTGTGCGACTGAGGTGGGAGAGCCAAGTTCAGGACACTGGTCCACAAGAGACCTCCCAGCTCCACGTGATATAAAATGGTGAAAATCTCCCAGAGATCTCCATCGCAATGCCAAGACCCAGCTCCATGCAACGACCAGCAACCTACAGTGCTGGACACCCTATGCCAAACAACTAGCAAGACAGGAACACAACACCACACATTAGCAGAGAGGCTACCTAAAATCATAATAAGGCTACAGATGTCCCCAAACACACCACCAGATGTGGACCTGCCCATCAGAAAGGCAAGATCCAGCCTCATCCACTAGAACACAGGCACTAGTCTCCTCCACCAGGAAGCCTACACAACCCACTGAACCAACCTTAGCCACTGGGAGCAGACACCAAAAACAATGGGAACTATGAACCTGCAGCCTACGAAAAGGAGAACAAAACACAGTAAGTTAAGCAAAATGAGAAGACAGAGAAACACACAGCACATGAAGGAGCAAGGTAAAAACCCAGCAGACCTAACAAATGAAGAGGAAATAGGCAGTCTACCTGAAAAAGAATTCAGAATAATGACAGTAAAGATGACCCAAAATCTTGGAAATAGAATGGAGAAAATACAAGAAACGTTTAACAGGGACCTAGAAGAACTAAAGAGCAAACAAACAATGATGAGCAACACAATAAATGAAAATAAAAATTCTCTAGAAGGGATCAACAGCAGAATAACTGAGGCAGAAGAATGGATAAATGACCTGGAAGATAAAATAGTGGAAATAACTACTGCAGAGCAGATAAAATAGTGGAAATAACTACTGCAGAGACCTCTGGGACAATATTAAATGCACTAATGTTTGAATTGTAGGGGTCCCAGAAGAAGAAGAGAAAAAGAAAGGGACTGAGAAAATATTAGAAGAGATTATAGTGGAAAACTTCCCTAACATGGGAAAGGAAATAGTTAATCAAGTCCAGGAAGCACAGAGAGTCCCATACAGGATAAATCCAAGGAGAAACATGCCAAGACACATATTGATCAAACTTTCAAAAATTAAATACAAAGAAAACATATTAAAAGCAGCAAGGGAAAAACAACAAATAACACACAAGGGAATCCCCATAAGGTTAATAGCTGATTTTTCAGCAGAAACTCTGCAAGCCAGAAGGGAGTGGCAGGACATATTTGATGTGATGAAAGGGAAAAGCGTACCACCAAGATTAATCTACCCACCAAGGATCTCATTCAGATTTGACGGAGAAATTAAAATCTTTACAGACAAGCAAAAGCTAAGAGAATTCAGCACCACCAAACAAGCTTTACAACAAATGCTAAAGGACTTCTCTAGGCAGGAAACACAAGAGAAGGAAAATACCTACAAGAACAAACCTAAAACAATTAAGAAAACGGTAATAGGAACATGCATATCGATCATTACCTTAAATGTAAATGGATTAAATGCTCCAACAAAAAGACGTAGACTGGCTGAATGGATACAAAAACAACACCCGTATATATGCTGTCTACAGGAGACCCACTTCAGACCTAGGGACACTACAGACTGAAAGTGAGGTGATGGAAAAAGATATTCCATGCAAAAGGAAATCAAAAGGCAGCTGGAGTAGCAATTCTCATATCAGACAAAAGAGACTTTAAAACAAAGCCTATTACAAGAGACAAAGAAAGACACTACGTAAGGATCAAGGGATCAGTCTAAGAAGAAGATATAACAATTGTAAATATTTATGCACCCAACATAGGAGCACCTCAATACATAAAGCAAATACTAACAGCCATAAAAGGGGAAATCAACAATAACACAATCAGTAGGGTACTTTAACATCCCACTTTCACTAATGGACAGATGATCCAAAATGAAAATAAATAAGGAAACACAAGTTTTAAATGATACATTAAACAAGATGGAGTTTATTGATATTTATAGGACATTCCATCCAAAAACAACAGAATACACTTTCTTCTCAAGTGCTCATGGAACATTCTCCAGGATAGATCATAACTTGGGTCACAAATCAAGCCTTGGTAAATTTAAGAAAATTGAAATTGGATCAAGTATCTTTTCTGACCATAACGCTATGAGATTAGATATCAATTACAGGAAAAAAAATCTTTAAAATATACAAACACATGGAAGCTAAACAATACACTACTTAATAACCAAGAGATCACTGAAGAAATCAAAGAGGAAATCAAAAACTACCTAGAAACAAATGACAGTGAAAACACAACGTCCCAAAACCTGTGGGATGTAGCAAAAGCAGTTCTAAGAGGGAAGTTTATAGCAATATAATCCTACCTTAGGAAACAAGAAACATCTCAAATAAAAAACCTAACCTTACACCTAAAGCAATTAGAGAAAGAAGAAGAAAAAAAAACCCAAAGATAGCAGAAGGAAAGAAATCATAAAGATCAGATCAGAAATAAATGAAAAAGAAATGAAGGAAATGATAGCAAAGATCAATAAAACTAAAAGATGGTTCTTTGAGAAGATAAACAAAATTGATAAACCACTAGCCAGACTCATCAAGAAAAAAAGGGAGAAGACTCAAATCAACAGAATTAGAAATGAAAAAGGAGAAGTAGCAACTGACACTGCAGAAATAAAAAGGATCATGAGAGATTACTACAAGCAACTATATGCCAATAAAATGGACAACCTGGAAGAAATGGACAAATTCTTAGAAAAGCACAACATTCTGAGACTGAATCAGGAAGAAATAGAAAATATGAACAGACCAATCACAAGCACTGAAATTGAAACTGAGATTAAAAATCTTCCAACAAACAAAAGCCCAGGACCAGATGGCTTCACAGGCGAATTCTAGCAAACATTTAGAGTACAGCTAACACTTATCCTTCTCAAACTTTTCCAAAATATAGCAGAGGGTGGAATACTCCCAAACTCATTCTATGAGGCCACCATCACCCTGATACCAAAATCAGACAAAGATGTCACAAAGAAAGAAAACTACAGGCCAATATCACAGATGAACATAGATACAAAAATCCTCAACAAAATACTAGCAAGTAGAATCCAACAGCACATTAAAAGGAGCATACACCATGATCAAGTGGGGCTTATCCCAGGAATGCAAGGATTCTTCAATACACGCAAATCCGTCAATGTGATACACCATATTAACAAATTGAAGGAGAAAAACCATATGATCATCTCAATAGATGCAGAGAAAGCTTTTGACAAAATTCAACACCTATTTATGATAAAAACTCTCCAGAAAGTAGGCATAGAGGAAATTTACCTCAACATAATAAAGGTCATATATGACAAACGCACAGCCAACATCATCCGCAATGGTGAAAAACTGAAAGCATTTCCACTAAGATCAGGAACAAGACACGGTAGCCCACTCTCACCACCATTATTCAACATAGTTTTGGAAGTTATAGCCACAACAATCAGAGAAGAAAAGGAAGTAAAAGGAATGCAAATCAGAAAAGAAGAAGTAAAGCTGTCACTGCTTGCAGATGACATGACACTATACATAGAGAATCCTAAAGATGCTACCAGAAAACTATTAGAGCTAATCAATGAATTTGGTAAAGTAGCAGGATACAAAATTATTGCACAGAAATCTCTTGCATTCCTATACACTAATGATGAAAAATCTGAAAGTGAAATTAAGAAAACACTTCCATTTACCATTGCCACAAAAGAATAAAATACTTATGAATAAACCTACCTAAGGAGACAAAAGACCTGTGTGCAGAAAACTGTAAGACACTGATGAAAGAAATTAAAGATGATACAAATAGATGGAGAGATATACCATGTTCTTGGATTGGAAGAATCAGCATTGTGCAAATGACTCTACTACCCAAAGCAATCTACAGATTCAATGCAATCCCTGTCAAACTACCACTGGCATTTTTCAAAGAACTAGAACAAAACATTTCACAATTTGTATGGAAACACAAAAGACCCCGAAGAGCCAAAGCAATCTTGAGAGAGAAAAACGGAGATGAAGGAATCAGGCTCCCTGGCTTCAGAATATACTACAAAGCTACAGTAATCAAGACAGTATGGTACTGGCACAAAAACAGAAATATAGATGAATGGGACAGGATAGAAAGCCCAGAGATAAACCCATGCACATATGGTCACCTTATTTTTGATAAAGGAGGCAAGAATATACAATGGAGAAAACACAGCCTCTTCAGTAAGTGGTGCTGGGAAAACTGGACAGCTAGATGTAAAAGAATGAAATTAGAACACTCCCTAACATCATACACAAAAATAAGCTCAAAATGGATTAAAGACCTAAATTTAAGGCCAGAAACTATCAAACTCTTAGAGGAAAACATAGGCAGAACACTCTATGACATAAATCACAGCAAGATCCTTTTTGACCCACCTCCTAAAGAAATGGAAATAAAAAGAAAAATAAACAAATGGGACCTAATGAAACTTAAAAGCTTTTGCACAACCAAAGAAACCATAAAAAAGATGAAAAGACAACCCTCAGAATGGGAGAAAATATTTCCAAATGAAACAACTGACAAAGGATTAACCTCTGAAATTTATAAGCTGCTCATGCAGCTCAATATCAAAAAAACAAAAAACCCAATCCTAAAATGGGCAGAATACCTAAATAGACATTTCTCCAAAGAAGATATACAGATTACCAACAAATACATGAAAGAATGCTCAACATCATTAATCATTAGAGAAATGCAAATCAAAACTACAATGAGGTATCACCTCACACCAGTCAGAATGGCCATCATCAAAAAATCTACAAACAATAAATGCTGGAGAGGGTGTTGAGAAAAAGGAACCCTCTTTTACTGTTGGTGGGAATGGAACTTGATACAGCCATTATGGAGAACAGTATGGAGGTTCCTTAAAAAACTAAAAATAGAACCACCATATGACCCAACAATCCCACTACTGGGCATATACCCTAAGAAAACCATAATTCAAAAAGAGTCATGTACCACAATGTTCATTGCAGCTGTATTTACAATAGCCAGGACATGGAAGCAACCTAAGTGTTCATTGACAGATGAATGGATAAAGAAGATATGTCACATATATCCAATGGAATATTACTCAGCCATAAAAAGAAACAAAACTCAGTTATTTGCATTGAGGTGGATGGACCTAGAGTCTGTCATACAGAGTGAAGTAAGTCAGAAAGAGAAAAACAAATACCATATGCTAACACATATATATATCGAATCTAAAAAAAAAAAAAATGGTCATGAGGAACCTAAGCGCAACATCGGAATAGGATGCAGACCTACTAGAGAATGGACTTGAGGACACGGGGAGCGCTAAGGGTAAGCTGGGACAAAGTGAGAGAGTGGTATGTACGTTTATGCACTACCAAATGTAAAATAGATAGCTAGTGGGAAGCAGCCACATAGCACAGGGATATCAGCTCGGTGCTTTGTGACCACCTAGAGGGGTGGGATAGGGAGGGTGGAGGGAGGGTGATGCAAGAGGGAAAAGATATGGGCATATATGTATATGTATAACTGATTCACTTTGTTATAAAACAGAACCTAACAGACCATTGTAAAGCAATTATACTCCAATAAAGATGTTAAAAAATATATATACATGCTTTTCAGAGTATCACCTTACTAGAGCTTCACACTTCTTAAATATGGGCAAGATTTGTTTGCAGGTCCTTGGCGATACAGATATCCACAGAGCTACCTTTATTGACCCATTTTTTATACACAAATCTGGATTTCACCTAGGTAGATCAAAACCTAAGGGCCCAATGAATGGCTCATCTTTTAGTTCAGAATTTGACTCTAGGGTGAGAAGACTATAGTTAAAATAAATTATTTTTATTTTTTTGACATTTGTCAGAGTGTTATTTTCTTATAGTGATTTCCTTTATGCATGTATTTGTACCTAGAGATTTCAAAGGCAAGACATACTGAACCCAGTTTCTGGCTCTGTGTCTGGAAATGGGGCTTGCAGGAACAAGCATGACATTCTCTATCAACAATGTAGGTGACGTTTGCAAACAGCAGAGGCAAAACTGGAAATTCTGTTTTCCTGTTTCCTGGCAGGTGATACTTGTTCATGTCAATGTTTCCCCTGTCGTCACTCCTCAGGGCCCTTCTTCAGCATCAGTACTAGGTTGTTAGTGGTTTAGTGGTTAGGCAGCATGTCTGACAAGGAAAACAACACCAGGAACCCATAATTGCTGGCAACTCTCATTCATTGGTTTTTGTTTGTTGAGGACACATTTGTGCAATGGATTCTCCAAGTTTCTCTGTTAACCAGGCATGTTCCCTGAACCTCTGCTTCTCAGCATATTGGATTGAAGAAAAAACTGTGCCAGTCTCTGATTTTCTAGGGCTGAATTTCAGTGGTAGTGGGGTCTATGGTGGAGGGGCCAGGTGAGAAAAAAGGCTCCTTCCAAAGATGATGTAACCTGACAACCCTAAGCTCATGACATGGGAGTAGGAGGAAAGATGAAATAAGAATTTGGGAAGTCAGAATCTCCAAAATATACAAACAGCTCATACAACTCAATGACAAAAAACAAAACAACCCAATCAAAAAATGGGCAGAAGACCTTAATAGACATTTCTCCAAAGAAGACATACAGATGGCCAGTAGGCACATGAAAAGATGCTCAACATCACTAATTATTAGATAAATGCAAATCAAAACTACAATGAGGTACCACCTCACACAAGTCAGAATAACCATCTTTAAAAAAATCTACAAATAACAAATGCTGGAGAGGGTGTGGAGAAAAGGGAAACCTCTTACACAGTTAATGGGAATGTAAGTTGGTGCAGCCACTATGGAAAACAGTATGGAAGTTCTTCAGAAAACTAAAAAGAGAATTACCATATGACCCAGCAGTCCTACTCCTGGGCATATACCCGGACAAAACTACAATGCAAAAAGATACGTGTTCATAGCACGTATGTTCATAGCAGCACTATTCACAATAGCCAAAACATGGAAACAACCTAAATGTCCATCAACAGAGGAATAGATAAAGAAGATGTGGTACATATATACAGTGGAATACTACTCAGCCATAAAAAAGAACAAAATAATGTCATTTGCAGCAACATGGATGCAACTAGAGATGATCTTACTAAGCGAAGAAAGTCAGAAAGAGAAAGACAAATACCATAGGATATCACTATATGTGGAATCTAAAATATGGCACAAATGAACTTATCTACAAAACAGAAACAGACTCACAGACATAGAGAACAGACTTGTGGTTCCCAAGGGGGAAGTGGGGAGGGAGAGGGATGGACTGGGAATATGGGGTTGGTAGATGCAAACTATTACATTTAGAATGGATAAAAAGCAAGGTCCTACTGTATAGCACAGGGAACCATATGTAATCTCCTGCGATAAACCATAATGGAAAAGAATATTTAAAAAAGCATGTGTATGCTTGTAAAACTGAGTCACTTTTCTGTACAGCAGAGATTGGCGCAGCATTGTAAATCAACTATACTTCAAAAAAAAAAAGAATTTGGGAAAAAGGAAAATTTGGATACACCATATGCTGTTTGACATCCTATAAGAACAAATGGCTCCACTCCCCAAAATGTGAGAAGGCTGTGCCCTTCTGTTTTTATTCAAAGTGTTAAAATCATCAGTGCATTACCAGTACACTGTGAACTCTAGACAATTTTATTGCATTCTTTTATTATTAAATCTTAATAGTAATTCTGATGATGAATTGAAGAAACTACAGCTCAGAAAGAAATGTAACTGCTGGTGTTTGAAACCTGGTGAGCCCGTGGTATTTGCCCACTCATAGCTGCAGTATATGGGGTAGCTATGAGTTTCATTTATGCAGATCTTAACCCAGTTATTATATCATTCTTCAAAGCATCCCAGTAAAAACTCTGCCAGCAGTATTAAATGAATTTCTAAAAATACTTTATAGAGAAGAACTTTACATCTTTGGGGCATCAGCTAGAAAGTGTTGCTTTAGCATTTCAAAATTTGCAATTCAAGTTTAATAATTTTAATACATCAGGATCACACGAATGCCCAGTGTCTTTTCCTGCAAATATGGTTTGTTTCTAATAATGAGATAGTTTTTATGATGCTAAAACAATAGACCAGGTTAGTAAAAAGATTGATCATTTTCAGAAAAACATGTTGAAATATTTACTTATGTACATTTTTTACTTTATTAATGGATCTTTGGGCAAATTTACAGTTGACAGTATTTTAGTGAGTTTCCTATATCTAGTATTTTGAATTTACTAATGAATATTTCTGATAAAACAAGCATCTAAAATTATTTGATAAAAGAAGTTAATCTCATTCTTATTTTTTAAAGCAAAACATTATATATATCTATCTATATATCTGTATGTATGTAGTATAACAAATAATGTCAGAATTATTGATAAACAAACTATAATAGACACGTTCACTTGAACTTTTCTTTATTCTCTAGAATATGTCTATAGGAGAGAAAAATAACTCAGGTATAGACAGGTGTTTTACTCAAAAGATCTTTTCACTTGAGAAAACGTCCTCAATGTACATAAAGAAAATGTTAACTGGATTGTTCTGAGTGATAATATTGCTATTATTATAAATAAAAGAAGATGTACTTCTTCAACATTCCTTAAAATCATGTGATAATTTTTCAATTAGCATAAAATGTTTTCATAGTGGTTTTTTGAAACTATGACACTTTTCTTCGACATGGTCAGAATCACAATCTTTAGTTGAAATTGGAGACAGGATTTGCACATGTATTTAACAGTATAAGTTACATTTTGAGATCAGCAAGCCACTCTTCCCAGAGGTATCTGATTTCTAATTTCTGAAATAGAGTTCATGTGGCCCTGTGGAGTTTATGAGCAATACTTTTAAACTGAATTGATACAATTTGCCAAGTACAAATGCTAAATGATAAGTGAAAGCCTTGTGAAGGTGCCCTGTTATGAAAACCTATATTTTTTAAATGAAAGGTAAGGATACAATTTCAGTATATTGATGGTAGGGGACTATTTGCTCCTCAAAAGAATATATGTATTTTTAATATATATATATTGTTATTTATATATTTACATATGATAATTTCATACATATTCAAGTATATGTTCTTGTTTATTTGCATTTAATTTTAGAAAAAACATTATTGTAATTAGCCACTAAAACACAGGACTCCACTGATAACAGTGGAAATGATTAGCATTTATTACCATCATTATGGAAATGAACAATTGCTTTTATATATTTTTCCAATCAAAAATATGAGTTAGCTGTTTAGTTACCAGGAAACAGTGAATTAGAGAAAATAAGCAAATTCCCCAAGATTAGAGAAAGAACTGAAAGAATTTTTGAGCTGACAATCAAAAATTTCTGTCCAAAGTCTATGTTCTAATGACTGGTGTTCCTAAAACAAGTGGAACTCACTGTCTTGTGTTGCTGAATATCAACTGGTATTAAAACATTTGTTGAAAGTCTATAACTCTTGAGATCTTACTCTCTACTTCCAGGAAAAGAACAAGCATTCCTTTGGACTTGCATGTAAGAGAAAAACTATGCCTTTACCAAAGATAGATGTTCTCTAAGATTAGTTTTAAGAAGCATTAAAGATGTAAATTTTGCATGAATTTACCCACTTATGTAAATCCTGGTATATGAAAGCTATGTAAGATAAGCTTCTATGTCAAGTATGCCTTAGCATCAACATATCTTGTGTGTTGGCACTTTATAGGGGAGAGGCTCTTTGGCTTCAATCAGTATTTTGTAAAAACAAAACAAAATTTTGAAAAAGATGCAGCACTTAAAATGTTTTGCTCTCTACCAGGACCTTTTTATTTCTACAGTTTTTCTTTTTTGTCATTTAACGCACACATCCTCATCATAAATGGTATTGCAAGGCCCTTCGACGTAGACCATCTGTTTCTTTCACAATATAAAGATGTATTTGAAGTTAGAAAGTCATTAACTGAAATCTGTGAGTCATGAGATATCTACTCCTCTTGAAAAGAAGAAAGACTCCTCACGTAAATTTCTTGCCCACTAATAGACTGCCCAAAGTGATATGTAGGATTTGAGATCTGATAGTAAAACATTTGGTGAGAGTTTGAAACTATCTTTCCTACCCAGCCTGGAGGGCCTAGTAACTCTGCTTGATCACTTGCTTATACTCACAGGGGGAGAGCTGCTTGCGTGCGCGCGGGTGTGCGTGCGCGCGCGTGCACGCATGCGTGTTGGAGGGAAGATACGCTGTTTCATCAGATGATGCTTGTTTTTTCCGGATTCGACAGCCTAGAAACCAAGCTGAAACCCTTCTGTGGCCACACTTCCCTCCCCACTCATATGTACACGCAGCTCTCGTGGGCGTGAAATGTGGACTGAAAGTTCTAGGACTGCCCTAAGCAAAGATGCCCCATTCGGTGGTCACCACCTTGTGGTGTTTCTAGCTCTTTAAGCTCCTTCTTTGGGGTTTCCTTTCCGTGTGTGTCACATGCTTCTGCAACCACCCAGAGAACCATTATTCTCTATGAGCGAGTCCCCAAGTACCAAGACGGTTTCTTTCTCCACTTCACCAGTCAGCATGGCGGTGGGCATGTCTTAAGAATTGTTCTAGTCTTAAGAATTGGACTGAATTGTCCCTCCCACCGGGAAAGGCCATGCTACCCTTCCTAAATTTGAGACTTCAGGGTCGCCCAGCGTGTGGGACTCCTCTGTGATCCGAATGCCTTTGTGTAACAAGCACGTCTCTTTCCAGTCCAGTGAGAGGCAGGGGACGAAGGGTCCCCAGGGCTTCCCTGGTGGCGCAGTGGTTGAGAGTCTACCTGCTGATGCAGGGGACACGGGTTCGTGTCCCGGTCCGGGAAGATCCCACATGCCGCAGAGCGGCTGGGCCCGTGAGCCATGGCCGCTGGGCCTGCGCGTCCGGAGCCTGTGCTCCGCAGCGGGAGAGGCCGCAACAGTGAGAGGCCCGCGTACCGCAAAAAAAAAAATAATAATAATAATAATTAAAAAGGGTTTGGGGCTTTGCGGTAGACAGTTCAGCAATCAGAACTGCCTTCCCTGTGGAAAATTAAAATAATGATAATAATAGCATCAATTAAAAGTTGAAAAAAACCCCCAAAAGTTGGCCTTTTATCATCACAACGCACTGGCAAATTTAGACAATATCGGTGGTAAAAGAGTCCTCCCTCCACCAAAGGAAAACCTTTTCTTGGTCTAAATTTTAAACAATGTAGCTACACATAAAACAGGCCACACACAGTTACTCTGAGTAAGCGCCTAACAGTTTTGAAATAATTGAACTATTTTTGGCTGGCTTATGCCTCCAATCTCTGTGCACTTGAATGTCCCTGCATTTAAATAGTAGATTAGAAATCAGCAATAGTGCCCTGATCCTAAAAAAGAAGAGGTAGAACTTTTCTTCAATCCTTGTGGTCTTTGTGTAAAAAGTTCTTTGAACCGTGTGGAATTCCATGTGGAATTCTCTGTTTTTAGAAATATTTCTCCACGATGTCTCCCTTCTGTCTTTCAAAATGCACATTAATGTAGTAAAAAGTATTAATTCATTGGTTTTCAAAAAATTTATTTTATTTACTGGTACACACACAAATATACACACAGATTTCAAAAGAAAGGAAATTTTCTCTCTGCACTTTTTTAATAATAGTAATAAATAATTATTTACTTTATTTCATGCGTAGCTTGCTAAGGCTGTCATAAGAGCACATGCTGCGGACTAGGTGGCTTAAACAACAGGCTTTTTTTTTTTTCTTGAGATCTGGAAGCTAGAAGTCCAAGTTCAATCTGTTGGCAGATTAAATTTCTTGTAAGGGCCCTTCTCTCTTTGGCTTACAGATGGCTACCTTCTCACTGTGTCCTCACATGGTTGCCCCGCGGTCTGTGTGTCTGTGTCCTAATCTCCTCTTCTGCAAAGGATGCCAGCCATATCGGAACGGAGCCCACCCGTATGACCTTATTTGACTTTAATCACCTCTTTAAAGGCCTTATGTCCATGTCCAGTCACATTCTGAGGATCTGGGGTTGGGAGTTGAACATATGCCTTGGTGGGTACAGATCAGTGCATAACAGAGGGGTGTTAAAAATGATCCAGTCCACTTGGGACATTCCTAGGCACACCACCGATAGCCATCAACGAGTACGTATCTCAGCTTATTTTTTTAAGAAAGAATCTTTCATTAATTTTTCTACTCAATCTGTTTTTACCACTGTGCCATGACAATGCAAACTTATGTTCGTTCCAGGGGGGAGTTGCTGCAGCCGAGTGCCAGGCTGCTTAAGCTGGACAACGTTTATTGCCATGAGCACGAGAATGACTCTAGTGTGGACAGACTCGGAACCAAGTACTGTCTTCTGAGCTGCACAATCCTGGTAAACTAACTTCTCATGCCTCAGTTTTCTCATTGGCAAAATGAAGTTTCATTCATTCAGCAAAAGTTCAGTAACCGTGAGCTACGTGTCAGTCACTGTTCTAGATGCTTGGGATCCATCAATGTGCTAAACACAGATCTTTGCTCTTATGAGGTTTTAGAATGTCGGTAATCGCTGGGGCAAAGAGAAAAAGAAAAGCAAGATGGAGAGGGGGTTGGAAGAGTGGCAAGTTCAGACAAAGCCCTCAGGGTAAGCATCATCAAGAAAGTGAAATTAGCAAATGGACTAAGTAGAAAGATGCTTACATGTGAGCCACCTGAAAAAGTGGTCTGCTCGGCTGTCAGAAAATGATGAGGCACATACAGGCTATATGGTTCTATTTGTTTGTTTGTTTTTCATGCTCCAGCTATTCTAATGGGGAAGAGAAGGGACACGTGCATGGGATGATCAAGTTAATTAATCGTGCGGATGTGTCACAGGATCAATCAAAGGATCAGTTGGACAATTTCTAGTCTAGCGATAGGTTACTATTAATGTCATTTTCTAACATGTTATGCTTAATATATTCAGGCGTAAGTGAAATGAAATGAAGAAGGGAAGCGAGTCACTGCGCTGGGAAAATGCGTGTGCTTATTTTTCTTCTCAAAGCGCACCTGTTCATGTATTCAGGTGTGGAAGTACTGGGTGGATGAGGGAGAATTTGTACACATTTCAAAGACCACACGTGCGTGTGCTAAATATCAATTCACTGTACTTTTTAGTAAAGAGTTCTGCAATTAGAAACAGATGAGAAAGGTGCTAAATTGTTGTAGGAATAATTCTAAGGTTCACTGAACTGAAAAGAAAAAACTATCATTTCGAACCAACAAATAAGTCTCTGCATTTTTTTAACTAAAGCTGCTCTGATTTTTGGTATGAATTATGCATTACCTACAAGGGCTTCATTTGAGATGTCGTGCATTTGTCCCTTCTGGACATTTCCATAAGACCTTTTCCAAATCAAATTTTCTGTGCTTTTCAAAGAAAAAAAGTGAATAAGAAATTATCCACTAAATATTTCACCAGAGAAGGAGTTTAAGCATAAAGTATATTCGTTATGAGAAATCACGTATTGTACTTTGAACTCTGAGCATTTATCAACTAGGACTCTGAAATATTTTTATTGAATAGTCTGTGTATATGCAGCCAATCATCAGAAATATGTATAATGCAATCAGTAAAAGAACGCTTAACTGTTTTCTGTCAGCAGCAAATGATTGTGAAGTAAAAACAGTAATTACAGTGGTTCACAGTTTTTATTATTCACATAGATAGTACATTTGTAAGTATTCTAGTATTTAGTGGAATTACTTGGAATTGCTAATAACTCTGAAAACTATGTAGGGCAGAACTGTATACGTTCTACTTATATATTGCAATTATACTTAAAATTCATATTGTGTAGTTAAAATTTCTCTGAAAGATTCTTTTCCTCTTCCTCTTACTTTTCCCATCTTGTTTCTCCTGCCTTCAGAAATCATGAATGTATATATTAGGTGGGCAAAATATCCTTGATTAAATTAAGAAAGTATGCATTTCTTCAATTCATCTGTCCTAGGTATTTAGGTTTCTCCCTTTTGGAAATCTTTCTTACTTTTCACAAAATCTAGAACATTACTGATACTATTCAAGTAAGCCTCATACCTGGTAAATGTCTATGTTCTTCCTTTCCAAACATACAGGAGAACTAATCAAATGGTGATGTGTTCTGTGTGTTAATAGAGTTGAGCACAAGGTGATACAGGGGAAGGGCTCGGCAACTATAAACTTGAACTGGACAGGGTACCCCTTCTTAGCTCAAGCTCAGTGAGGGAGATCCAGTTTGCATCTCTGAAAGATAAACGACCACCTTTCATAAGAGAGTGCCAAGGAGCAGCCTGAATGCCAAAGCTGTAGGCAGAGACGCAGAGCCAGACCGCACTGCTCAGAGGGAGAGTGAATGTGAATGACCAGAATCAAGACAGGAAAAGCAGTAGAATCAGCCTGCTTCCTTCTCTCCTTAAGAGAGTGGCCAGTGGTACTTACTGATCAGCTGTGACTGAGTTTCTATCCGGACCAAGCACTCGAAGCTCTGAAAATACCAAACACGGATTTAATGATAATTCAAATGCATTTTCTCTACTCACCCCAAAATAATGTCCTACAGTTAATTATTGGCTGTGCCAACATTTTCATCAGTAGAGATAGGTGTTTATCTCATTAGTTCATATGGGTTGAATTTTGAGACCTTAAAAAATTTTTTTCCTTCTGGTCTCTTGGAGATTGTTTTAAAGGATAATCTCAAAAAGTTATTGGATTATTCATCTCTACCTCTGCAAAGATAGCATTTCCATTTTCTGTGTATCCTAAGATTCATATGCGTGTGTGTATGTATGTATATGTGTGTGTGTGGTGTGTGCATGTGTGTATCTAGAAGAAACTTCTTGTTGTCAAAAGAAAAATCAAATATCCAAAAGAAAATGACGTTGACAAGTGGCACCACGTGACAGCCAAGTCTGAAGTCTTGGTATCAAATAGAACTTGGTTGAATTCCATCACACGCCTCCAGGATGTCTCTCAGCCTGATTTTCCTTTGACTACTCATGTGGAACCTTAGAAAATAGCATGTACCTCCAGGGCAGTTGTGAGGGGTCCACGTGTGTGTGTGAAACAGTCAGCGTTCTGTTGCTGCTCCCGTTCTTACCTCCTACTATTTCTGTGATGTGAGATTCTGCACTCAGCAACATACCTGCAGATATGCGTGGTAACATACCTGCATGGACACAGCCGGGAAGGAAACATTCAAAGCTGTTTTCCATAATTATCTCTCAAAGGGCCATCACAGGACCAGGTGTAGATGGGTGCAGGTGACGGTAGGGGTTTGGCACAGAGGGGAGTTTGTACTGTACTTTCTGTATTGTCTGATTTTGTTCTAACAATGAGCATGCATTCATACCTTATTGGAGCAATTTTAAATAAATTAACATTTAGGGCAAAACTAAAATTGACTTAATTACTTAACCTATCTTTTGGACAACTCGTACAGGCAGTAAAGTCACCACAGAAAAATATTCTCTCTCTATTTTTTTTTTCAAATTAGGCATAGGTTCTGTTTTTTGTTTTTGTCCTGGTAAAAAATGCATTTTTTGCAAATGTCACTGAATCATTTGTGCAGTCTTCTTTTTCAGGCATGAAGATGATTGAAATACCTGCTGAAGCAGTTTGCAGTTCTGTGATCTTGCGATTCAGTTGTGTGCTCATTAAATCACATGGATTTGTGATTTGGTCATTAACCAAAATGATAGGTCCAGGGAAGGCCATCATTCAAAAAACAATGAAAGGGCAAAAAGGAAGAACAACGAGGGAAGAACTTAAGAGGCCATTTAAGTGATCAGATGTTAGTCAGTCCTTGAGATATAGCAGTATTGCCAGCAGTTGTACAAACAGGAGGGATCTTTTGCTAGACACTGTATTAAAAAACCTACATTGGGTGTTCTTGCCTCTCCCCTGAACAAAGCACCAAACAAGACAGAAATTGTTCTTCTCTATTTTTCCAGTTTTATTGAGAAATAATTGACATAAACTATTAATGTGTGTAAAATTATGTACAGCATAATGGTTTGATCTGCATATACTGTGAAGTGATTATCACAACAGGTTTAGTTAAAATCCATAGTTTCCTATAGGTACTATTTTTTTAAAAAAAGAAAAGAAAGTGCTCCTGTGATGAGAACTTTTAGGATCTACTGTCTTAACAATGTTTCTGGATATCATACAGAAGTGTGAACTACAGTCCTCATGCTGTACATTAGGTATCTAGTATTTATTCTTCTTATAGTTGGAAATCAGTATCTTTTGACCACCTTCCTCCAATTCCCCTTCCCTATCTGATTTCTTTTTCTATGTGTTTGGTTCTGTTTTGTTTTGTTTTTTAATTAGATTCCCCATACAAGTGAGATCATACAGTATTTGTCTTTCTCTATCTCACTTATTTCACTTACCATAATGCCTGCAAGGTCCATCCATGTTATTGCAGAGATAGGATTTCCTCTTTTTTATGGTTGTGTAATATACATATATACATACCTAATACATGCATACATACAGACCACAACTTCTTTACCCATTCATCCATTGATGGGCACTTAGGTTGTTTCCATATCTTGGCTATTGTAAATAACGCTGCTGTAAACATGTGGGTGCAGATGTCTTTTTCTAGTTAATGTTTTTGTTTCCTTGGGTATATTGCAAGAAGTAGAGTTGCTGGATCATACAGTAGTTCTATTTTTAATTTTTTGAGGAACCTCCATACTGTTTTCCATAGTGGCTGCACCAATTTACATTCCCACCAACAGTGCAAGAGGGTTCCCTTTTCTCCACACCCTCTCCAGCATTTATCTCTTGTCTTTTTGATGATAGCCATTCTAACAGGTGTGAGATGACATATCATTGTAGAATCAAGTTGCATTTCCCTAATTACTGATGACATTGAGCATCTTTTCATGTGCCCGTTGGCCATCTGTATGTCTTTGGAAAAATGTCTATTCAGGTCCTTTGTCCATTTTTAAAGGGAGTTTAAATTGGGTTATTTGTTTTTCCTTTCTTTCTTTTTTTTTTTTTTTTTTGCTACTGAGTTGTATGAGTTCTTTATGTATTTTGGATATTAACCCTTTAGCAGATATATGGCTTGCAAATAACTTTTCCCATTCAGTAGATTTTCTTTTCACTTTGTTGATGATTTCTCTTGCTATGCAGATGCTTTTTCATTTGACAGGGTCTCAAAATCATTCTTCTTTAAACCTACTAATGTACCATCAAGGAATTATGTTTCCTTATGGCATGCCAATAAAGAACTGAAGGAACAATTAAATTATTAGATGATTGTGACAATTTAAAAAATAGCACTAATGCTTTTTGAGTACATCCTGTGTCAGAGTTAAATGCATTACATAGTTTATTTTAATATATAAACACTACTATATATAAAATAGATAACAAGGACCTAATGTATAGTACGGGGAACTATACTTAATATCTTGTAATAACCTTTAATGGAAGAGAATGTAAAAAAAGAGTATATATATATATATATATATGTATAACTGAATCACTTTGCTGTACATCTGAAACTAACATAACAGTGTGAGTCAACTATATTTCAATAAAATACATATATATTTAAAAAATACCGTCAGCTATACTATGAGCTGGTACCTTTATTATTCACCATTCATAAAGGAGGGCAACACGGCTTTGAGAAGTTTACCTTTCCTGAAATTACATGAATAGCAAGTGGCAAAGCCAGAAGAACTGAGGACTCTGTGATGCCACAGCCTGTGACACTGCATACATTTTGAAGACAAGCTGAGTAAAAATAATTTAAAAAAAATTTCTCTTGATGATTTTTTTTTTTTTTTTTTGCGGTAGGCTGTGGCCTCTCCCGTTGCGGAGCACAGGCTCCGGATGCGCAGGCTCAGCGGCCATGACTCACGGGCCCAGTCGCTCCACAGCATGTGGTATCTTCCCAGACCGGGGCTCAAACCCGTGTCCCCTGCATCGGCAGGTGGACTCTCAACCACTGCATTACCAGGGAAGCCCTCTCTTGATGATTTTTTAAAGTCCTAAAAATATCTGTAGAGATTCACCCCCCTAAAACCACTAAGCTATTAGAAAATGTTCACTAAAAATAGAACATAGGTTCTAGAACATAGGTTATATAACAAGGAAATAGAATTAGATGCTAAAATAATGGATTATTTCACATTCAGTTTAAAACTGTTTAAATTATTATCAGTAGATAAATATTTTAACATATATTGCAACATATTTGTTTTTGATGTCTATTTTTAATATCTCTCTACCTCAGTAAATATTCAGCTTTTTATTCTTTGGACTGTCAGACTGGCAGCTGTCTACCTTACTTGACGACCATCACTCCTTTTAAAAGTTGGGTCTGTGAAAAAAAAATGATACCCTTGAACAGTCAGGCATCATTAAAGTCATTATAGTGTTTCGTGACTATTATATTTATTACTACTGCTTTACTGACTTTAGCAGCTGTTACAATGTACTGATTTTTAAGGTTACAGTTAGAAAACAATTGTTTTTTTCCACATTATAAATTTAGCCTAACATTTTATTTAAATTGAGAACAAGCATTTTTTTAGTCCTAAAATGTAAATGCAAGAGAGATAATATTATAAAATATATATTCTATGTTAGACTAGTTTGATAGTTTTTAATTAATAAAAACTAATAAGAAAGGGTGGTTTGAGAGAAACAAAGAATTTTAAAGATTTTGTAGAAATCAAAGGGTCTACTTCGGTTTAGTAAAAATAAGAAAATCTTGGGAATTCTTTTACTATTCTTTAAGATAAGATTTTTATCTCCTATTTTTTAAAATAAATTTATTTATTTTTATTTTTGGCTGTGTTGGGTGTTTGTTGTTGTGCGTGGGCTTTCTCTAGTTGCGGCGAGCGGGGGCTACTCTTCATTGTGGTGCGCAGGCTTCTCATTGCAGTGGCTTCTCTTGTCACGGAGCATGAGCTCTAGGTGTGTGGGCTTCAGTAGTTGTGGCACATTGGCTCAGTAGTTGTGGCACATTGGCTCAGTAGTTGTGACACATGGGCTCAGTAGTTGTGGCTCACGGGCTCAGTAGTTGTGGCTCGTGGGCTCTAGAGCGCAGGCTCAGTAGTTGTGGCGCACGGGCTTAGTTGCTCCGTGGCATGTGGGATCTTCCTGGACTAGGGCTCGAACCTGTGTCCCCTGCATTGGCAGGCAGATTCTTAACCACTGCGCCACCAAGGAAGCCCTATCTCCTATTTTTTAATTAAAATATTTAAATGAAATAGTGGCAGTGTGAACACAGAGGACTGGTAGAAGGAAAAAGAAAAGCTAAGGCATTTTTCTGACCAGATTATTAGTAGCTATGTTAGTTTATAAATCATATGATAATGTATTTTATTGCTATTTCGCCCCTAATACATGTGTGTGTGTGTGTGTGTACAGAGGTAAATATAGGAAAAATGTTTTCCCTATTAAATTTCATATTAAGTGTGTAAATAATGGTTATATGTCATATCAACTGACTAATGTATGGAAAAATGAGGAAAAATTAAAAAAAAAAAAGAGTTTGGGTGAACTGAGCCAAAGGTCAACAGGAAAAACTGAAACCCAAATAGTAGAGCTAGCAGGTCAAAATGCCAATTTCTGAGGATAAGAGATAGATAGGTTTCAAAACTGAGGTCACCCAGTCAAGAGTTCAGAACTACTGTGAGGTAAGAATCGAGTCCATATAATTTGGGAATGAGGGAGGGAGGGAAAGACAGCGGAAACCACTGGGCAAATCATTAGGAAACAAACTCATAGCTACCCCATTATGGACCAGCAGGGAGGTGACATGGGTGGAGGTGACTTACAGCATTAGGGCTACAGCCAGTAGCTTTGAGACTGGAAGGGGAGGTCCACAGAAGTGGGTGATTGGGTGGAGGGGAAAATCCTTGTAGCTGTTGTCACCCTTCTATGCGGGTGACACCTGAGTTGATGCTGCAGAGTCTGTTTAGAGAGAGATGGGGAATAGAGAACATAATAGAGATGAAGGGTGCACATGAGGAGTGGTTCACTGCCTGCCTGTCTGGGTGAAAACACCGCTTTAGCCAAGGCATAGGGTACATGTTGAGGGATATTGGGCCGTAAGGTTGAAACATGGCTTGTAAGTAAACCATGCAAGCATTCTTTCTACAAATGCTTTTAAGGGTGTCGTTCATAAGTGTGTAATTTAATGGCATGCCGTGCTGCACTTCAAGGACAAACTAATTTAGTAATGGTATTGAATCAGTGGTTCTGTCATTTTACTGAAATTACATTAGGCAGCTAAAATTGCATGCTTACATTTCCACTCCAAATTGATACTTTTAGCAAAGCCCAGCATTAGACATTACTTCATGTCATGGCTTTAATCATTTGCTATGACCTTTCCTCCCATTTTGATGTTCATTTAATATACTCTTATCTTTTTATATAGGTTTGGAGACATTGGAGAGGTTCTGGACATTTATCAGTTTCAGATCATCAATTTTACATACAAGGAAAACATAAGTAAACTGTCCCCAGTAGTGAGCGAATCCATAAAAGAGGCAACAAAGCCAACAGGTCTCTGGAGTTCCAGCCTAGTCCTCCCTTCTTTGTGGATATTAGGAGGAAATAAGAGGATGATGGAATCCTTGGCTGCAATTCTTGCCTTAGGATGAGGTTTGGACAAATAAATGTTTGAGAACAGGACTGTGGAGCAGGGAACAGATGTGTGTGTGATACTGTGTAGGAGGTCTTGCTTTTTCCCTGGAGCTTCCCGATCTAACTGAGGCTCCTAATTATTTCTCTTTTGAAACAGTGGACTAAAATGGAGACCCTGGCAACAATCTGTTTCCTGAAAAGTGTTATTAACAGCCTTGATGGCCACTTAGACCCCAGGGGCCACTGCCCAGCTTGTAAGAACAGCTCCATGAAGCTGGGAGAATTGTGAAGCTGCCTTCACAGTGTTTCCCACAGGCTCTAGTTTAATTGATCCCTGTGGGTAGGTGAGGGAGGGGTTAATTTCTATTAACTGGTTCACCTGCTTAGGAAAGCCGCAAGTCCTCTGAGCCTCACGTTTCCTCATATGTTATAGGTCATTTTTATGCCTACTTTAGACTGTTATGATTATCAAGAGGGCTAATTCACATAAAGGTATTTGTGCATTAGAAGAAAACATAAAGATGTGTCTTATATCTATTTAAAATACTATATAATACTAATAATTAAAAGTTATTATGCTTTTAAACCTTATAAAGCATGGAAAATGGTATATTCTTGCCTTTTAAACATATTCCTAATCATTAATACACTTATATAAGAGGACTCCATGAGGAAAAATCTAAAATACTTATCATAAAAATCTGGAATTCATTTTGAAATTTTTAAAGCTCATTTTCGCTTTAAATGGACTCCGCTTAAATTTACAATATCTTTAATCACATCTCCAGGATGACACTTTGCTGGGCACCTTGGCATTTATAGATAGTGGGGAGCCAGGGACATTTCTCCAAGAAGCACTTGGACGCAGAAGGACAGAGTATAATGGTGCTCAGGCTTTCCCCAAGGCACCTTCTGGATGCTTGGAAGATCAAGCAAGAGAGACATATCTTCAAACACAGTAATCCGATCAGCTGTGACATCTGAGACAAGATCTAAACAACTAACAGACTCCTAAACAAAGTGAGGGACTCCGTGAGATTAGAAATGCAGTTGTTCTTCTTTGTTGTTGTTCTTTGTTTGTTTTTGTTTTTTGTGGTTTTTTGATGTGGACCATTTTTAAAGTCTTTACTGAATTTGTTACAATATTGCTTCTATTTATTTTATGTTTTTTTTTTATGTTGTTCTTCTTTGTTGTTGTTTGTTTCATTTGCTTTTGTTTTTTGGGGTTTTTTGATGTGGACCATTTTTAAAGTCTTTACTGAATTTGTTACAATATTGCTTCTGTTTTTTTATGTTTTGTTTATGTTTTTTTATGTTTTTATGTTTTTTTATGTTTTATGTGTTTTGGCCCCAAGGCATGTGGGATCTTGCTTCCCTGACCAGGGATTGAACCCACACTCCCTGCGTTGGAAGGCGAAGTCTTAACCATTGGTCTGCCAGGGAAGTCCCAGAAATGCAGTTGATCTTTTAATGTAGCTGATTAACCAAAAATCTTTCCCTATAGTATGTTTTCCCTCGCAGTGAATTCCCACTCAGCTTATTCCAGATAATGCCTCTGTACTACATCATCTCTTCTTTTCTTCCCATCACACACAGCTTCTCAGATGAGCTATTTGCTTGTTAGGGCACAACTTAAATGTAGACCCTTCAAGACTAACTAGTGCCTTGCTTAGTTAGCACTGTTACACTAGACAGATTTCAGCAAAAGGGTGTTATGTCTTTAAATTCATTCTTTTGCTTCAACTGAATTTTCCTTTCAGCAAATCAATGGATATCTTTTGTGGCAAAACCTCTTTTCCAGTCTGGGTCACAGAAAGGTTACAGATAAAACATTATTTAATAGCTGTCGTTTTAGAACAGTAGGTAATTGACATAAAACGGCAACACTAACCCACTATAGATGCTCTTGTTTTGTTTTAAGAGTTCAGTATTTTTGCATATCATACTTGATTTGGGTTGAAATACATTATTCAGGTGGTATAATTACTCAAAGTAAGGTATAGAGATAATTCTTTTAGAGTATTTGAAAAGGTTGCTTCTATAAAAAGTATTTCTTTGTCAGGAAGTTACATCTTTCTTAAGCAGTAACAGGGGGCATGTGGTAGGTGGTGACCCCCAAATGATTCATTTCTTTGGCAGAAGAAATTATGGTCACAGTCTGTCTCTTTGAAATGATTACACCACCTTTAAATAAACTTATCCAAATGAAGAAAATTATTTTGTAGCTATACTTTGACTCACTACAAGGCAGTAATCTATCAAAGTAAAAGCTGCCTTTGTGTAAGTGGTTTGATAAATTTCCCATGGGAGGTACAGTTGTAAACTCCTGCTGCATTATAAAGGCATCAGGAGACTTAACCCACAGCATCTTCTATGGCAGCTTCAGTTCTGCCTCTATTGCCACAGAACAAAGAAATAAAGAAAAGAAAAAGCATCCAGAAAGGACTTGAAAAGAAAAGGCCCATAATTTTCTATTTGTAAGTGTGTTAAAGGAGTGAAAACATATCACTCAAGGCCAGAAATCTGGGGTAGAATGTGTCTTTATTCTGTAGAATACTTTGTCTAGATAATAGGGTGATCTCTCTTCTAACATTTTTTACTATCAGAAAGATAGGAGTTCTTTCTAATGATAGTGATTTTTTTTAAAACCACGCATGGTTTCTTGTCAGTGTGCCAGGAGACCAGAAACAAGATGTCTGGCCAAGGTTAATAGCTGATGTATGGTCTCTGGGAAGGATATTTCATGTAGGTTTTACAATGGCAAACATTTTCTATAACCTCATCTTCTTGAAACACTATCAAAGACTAGCTATCAGAAGGTGCAATTCATTTCAATCTGCCTACAATGTGCGTGGCAGGGCTAATGGAGAGGAAAAAATTACAAGCCTGAAAGAAAGACAAAACAAGAAAGAAACAGGAGGAAGAGAGAAAAGTGGCGTGAACCCCAGGATGTGAGGTACTCAAATTGGGAGGGGAAAAAAGGCAGCATACAAGTTTATATCTTGGGAGGAAAACTAGACCGAAAAGTCAAAAGTTTTATAGCTGCCATTCATATGTTAATGGAGTGTTCTCTGAACTTTGACATTTATGTAGGATTGATTCAAAGTCCCAAATCCAAATGACGAGAGAAACCCCAACTCCTCCAAATGGTCTAATTATTCCTGGGGCTTAAGTTATCGTGCCCACGACTGTTGTTGTTTCAGTTTTATTCTCTAGCTTCCAGGAAGGAGGCAAGGAAGAAAAGAGGGAGGGAGGGAAGGCAGGAAGGAAGGAGGGAGAGAAGGAGGGAAGGAAGGAAGGAAGGAAGGAGGGAAGGAGGGAAGGAGGGAAGGAGGGAAGGAAGGAGGGAGGTTAGGAGACTAGGAGGCAAGGAGTCTAAGGGCACCAAGGCTGATTAGACAGATGCAATTATCTACAGATCATCCAGGAAAGAGCTCTGATATTGTGTACATGGTCAGCAATCTGAATGAAATATCGTTCCCTGTGAATTTAAGGTTCTTGCCATGTCTCAGAAAGAATTCAGAGGTGAAGCAGGAGGTAAAGAAAGTAAAGTGAGGATTTATTTAAGCAAGGATATGCTGTCAGGCGGAGAGGGGGCAGAGAGGTGAGGACCGCTGCCCTGGGTTTTTTCATCCAGCTCCAACTTCCCGAGGGGAGGAGGGACTTTGTCCTTATTTAGACTTGATCAGAGGTGTCATGGCGTCGGTGCATGATGGGAACTTCTTATCTGCAAGGCTAATTTCATCGTAATGGGAACATAAATGGCAACAGGTTACATTCGGGCGCTGGAGATTCTCGCCTTTCCCCACCTTTCTTTGCGTGTCTCCGGGACACTTATCATCCCACAATGTGTGGTTTCCTGTCAGTCTGGAGGTTCCTGCTTTCCTTTGTCTTCCCGAGGACCCCCGCTGGTTACAAGATGAGTGGTTTCCTGCCGTCTGGCGCCTGACCCCCTTTCTCTGCTCCTACCTAGCTACCTGCCTGCTGTAACAACATCAGAGTGAATTGTGTATCTATTGGAAGAAAGAGCATCATATTCAAAGGAGGAAAGAGTGAGAGGCGCTGAGGCCCAGTGCATCTGTTCTTAAGCTCTGTTTTTTTAGAGGAGTACATATGTCACGTGACAAAAAATGGATCAAGGGCATTGTAAACAATTTTGGTCTGAGCAAGTGGCAGAACAAAGTTTCCCTTTATGGAGATCGGGACCAAGAAAGAAGCTGCTTTGTGAGGCGGGGGTGGGGGAAGCAAACCAAGAAGTTAGTTTCATGCATCTTACATGTGAAATTTTGAATACTGCTTAGATAGCCAGTGGTCTTGTAGAAGTTTGTGTCTTAAGTTTTAGGTCGAAGTTCAGGCTGTTGATTTAATTTTAGTCCTCAGAAATAGATGGACTCTAAAACCATGAGGCATCAGAAGTTGTGTTTAGGGTGAGTTGACTCGAGTAGAAATCCAAGACTGAGCCCTGGTCTTCTCCGACATGTAGAGTTAAGGAGAGTGAGGACAGTAATGTAAGAGCAGGCTTTGGAGAGAGTGAATCTGGGAGGACAAGTGAAGAAAACTTTAACAAGCGTAGTGAGCTCTGTCAATTGACGACTGATACATAGAGTGGGGAGGCCAAAAATTACCATTGCGTTTGGCAGTCGAAAATGAGTAACCTGATGAGAGAAGTATCAGTGGAGGGTAAGTCTTTTTGCATTTGTTTAGAAAGTAGAAAGAGATCAGATGAAGACAGAAAACATTGGCAACTCTTACAAGACATCTTGCTGTAAAAGGAATAGTGAAATTAAGCAATACCTGGAGAAGTCTTCTATGGTAATGAGAGGATATTTAAAATGCAGCTACAGCATACTTGAATAATGATGGAAATGATCTAATGAAGGGCAAAAAAAGGTGTGGGAGAGTATCAAAAGCCTGGAGAAATATGATGAAACTGAAGGTAGCACTCCTGGACCCTGGAAGTTAGCAGTCATGAATTTAAGTTTAGATCAATCAGCAGCGGTGTGTGTATTTTTCAACCACCTTGAACAGAGAGCATAGAAGAATGTATTGAATTGTGGAATGTGAGACTTGTTTGCCTGCCATCCTATTATAGACATGGAGAAATCGCCTCAGTGAGAAAATGCCTAATAAAAGCTAGATTTTCATTGTTCACTGGAAATTCCTGGAGATTGCAGACTAGCAAGGATTCTCAAGGGCAAACCTTGGAAGGATATGGTTATGACAAAGAAAAATGTTCTACCTATAGACAGATTTATTCTTAATGATGTGTACCCTTGACTCTCTGTCTTTGGAAGTTGTTTTGTGTGGGAAGGAGGAGGATGTTAACAGCAGAATGGAAATATTTGGCTAATTAATTTTTAATAAAATCTGTTCTGTCTGAGTGAGACTTAAACCAAGACATCATTTGACATTTGTGGTAAAATTTTATAGATAAAATGACATATGTATTCCACAGTGTGCTGGCAAATGTCTGAGTTCTCATGACCTTAGAGGCTATGGCTACAGAAAGAATTATTTTCAAACATTTCAGATTTTGTTGACTTACCTAGATTTTTATGTTTTTAAACCCAACACTCTTGCTTGAGTATTAAAACATTGGGATTCCAATAACTTTTCCAGAAATAATTTACAGAGCATACCTGTTGTCTCCTGGGTCAAATATTCCTTCTGGAATTATTTATTCTGAAACTCTTTTTTTTTCCCCCACTGTGAACGTTCAAGTTTGTATGTGGTGCATATTCCAAAGCATTCCCCATTTTAGAAGAGAGGATTTTCCATGACTAACCATGACTAACATGGCAAATCTGGAAGTAACAATTCTCTCTGTATTCATGGCAGACAGAGCTACTTACACTCATATGCAAAACACATGCCATGGGGCCAAATGATGCAGTGCTTTCTCTCAGTTCACATCCCCCCAAGTACGAACTTTCTATCGTCTCCTACACCCTATCACGACCGACCCTCTCCAGCAGGCTTGTCCGTCTGGGGCTCCAGCTCACGGAGAGCACAACAGCCTGTTACCTTCAAGATGATGCTTTCTGAAGGAGTGTTTTCTTTTGTAATTCACTCACATTTGCATTTTCCTCTAATCTGTATCTTTACACTGTGACTGATATTTGGCTCTCATAACCTAAGGAATTATTTAAATACAAGGTTTGGGATAATTTAAAATATCAATAAAAATCCCAGGTTTTCTAAGAAATATGAAGATTTGAAGGAGAAAATGGCTATCCACAAACAAAATCTAACCCTTTTGAATGGTGGCTAAAAGCAGGCAGCAAGTTCAACGGGAGCATTCATTTACAAAAGAATGGGATATGACACGAATACTTCTTTAAATCCTTGCTTCTTTTTTCTGCCATCTCTTCATTCAAGTTTTGATTTTTGATGTGATACCATCCATCTCTGTTAATCTTGAAGAAAGCTTTCATTTTAAATTTTGAATAGGTAATAAACGTTCACAAATTTCCATCATCAAAAACTATTAAAAAGTGCACAGTGAAAGGTCTTCTTCTCCTATGGACTGAATATTTGTGTCCCACCAAATTCATATGTTAAGGTACTAATCCCCAACGAGGAGGTGTTTGAAAGTGGGACCTTTGGGAGGTAACTGGGTTTTGATGAGGTCATGGGGGTGGAGCCCCCAAGATAAGGTTGGTGTCCTTATAAGTGGAAGAATAGACCAGAGCTCTCTCTCTCTGCCATGTGAGGTTGCAAGAACAGGGTGACCTGCAAACCAAGAAGGGTGCCCTCTCCTGACACCAGCTCTCCGAGAGCCCTGACCTTGGACTTCCTGCTTCCAGACCTGTGAGAAATAGATGTTTGTTTAAGGCCCCCAGTCCATGGTATTCTGTTATTACAGCCCAAACTGACTAAGCCACCTTTCCACCCTTGGTCCCAATCTGCTTGGTTAGCACCTCCACCCAACAAGTCAACAACTATTATTATTTACTTTTCTTAAAATTTAATTTTATTTATGTTTTTATACAGCAGGTTCTTATTAGTTCTCCATTTTATACATATTAGTGTATATATGTCAATCCCAATCTCCCAATTCATCCCACCACCAACCCCCACCCCATATTTACTTTTTATTTACTTTTTTCTTTCTAATTTTTTTCTGTGTGTACATGTATTTGAGACAGTACACATTATATATTCTGTTCCCCTCCTTTTTATACAAATGGTAGCACACTACACTCATTTTTTCTGCTTTTTTATTTTCACTTAAAAATTAGGATATCTTTTCCTTTTAAGACAGAGAGAACTTTCTACTCCTTTATTTGTGCCTGATTAATATCTCATTGTAGAGAAATCTCAGTTGTTATTTAATTAGCATTAACCTTTTGCTAATAGAGATATTACTGCAATCAAAAATTTGTGCATCAGTTATCTTGCATATGCACCAATGTATGTGAACAAGAACTCCAAAAGAATTGCTGTCACCGAGATGTACACATATTAAATTTTTCTGAAAACTGTAAGGTCGCCCTGTCTAGTTGCTATACCACTTTACACTTCCACAATAATGTATGAGAATACCAGTCCCCACTCCTCCAACCCACCCCCGCCCCGAAGACCTCCCTGTTGCAAAATTGGAGTCACCTAGTGGACAGACATGCACATAAGTTACAATATGAGTCCACATCATGAAAGAGGACTTTCCTTGGCTCTGCTCTACCAATATTGTGGGTTATTAAGCTTTTAGGATTTTGTCAGTCTATGGATTAAAATGGAATAAGACTGTAGTCCTAGTGTGTATTTCTCTTATGAATGAGATTTTGCATCTTTTCTTATTCCTAAGGGCACATTGCCTCTTCTGTGACTAATCTCTTCTGATCTTTTCTATTGACTTTCTTACCTCCTTGTAGGTGTTCTTTATATATTTGGGAGTAATTAAACGTGATATTAGTCATGGTATTTTGCTAGTTGGTCTTTGTGTTTAGACTGTGTTTTTTTTCTTTTGTCATGTAGTAGTTTTTGATGCTCATGTCATTAAATTTATCAAGCTTTTTTATGACTTCTGAATACTTGTGTCAAATGTATAAAGACCTTCCACTCTCAGTTTATGAAAGAAATCACCCATGTTTTCCTTTCTACTTTATGGATTCTTATATTTAAATCATTACCACATTTGGAATTCATCTTTGTGCAAGTATGAACCCAGCTTTTTTTATCCCCCAGAGCTCAACACAGTCATTTCAAAACACACTTGTTGACTACTATGTCTGCCCACTTCACATTTACTTGAATTCTTATATTAGAATCAGTATCTGAATTCTTCATTCTATTACATTGATCTGTCTCTACACAGTTTTCATAATTTAAGTTTATTTGCTAAGTCAAATATATTAGGAAAGGGCCCCCTTTATTGCTTTTCTTTTCCAGAATTTTAATTTTAAAAAATTATGTATGAATTTGGTATTAATTTATGTAGTTAATAAATAGCATATAAATTGAGATTATCCTACAGTCATTAACCTACTTAGGGAAGATTATTGATTTTTTTCTATTATTTCTGTTTGTTTAGTTTTTTATGTTCCTTCAGGACAGATTTATAAAGTTTTTAGTATGGCTCCAGATATTTCTCATATATTCCTAGGAATTTTATTTTTGTTGAGTCTTTTTTTCATTGTATTTTCTATAGGTTTTATGTTTGATTACTATTGATTTCTGTAAGTTAATATTATACTCTACTATATCCTGAATGACTGACTATTCTGAGGGTTCTTTAGCTGGTTCTCTTGTCTTTTCTCAATATATAGTCACATAATCTGAAAACAGTGGTATCTCCTCATTTTTACTTTTCATGTTTTTATTTCTTTTCCTTGACTAGTTGGGTAGGCTAATTTTAGTATCTTAATTAGTAATGATAGTATCTTAGTTCAGTGCTAAATTATAGAAGTTATAGATGTTATTTCTTATTTCTGATGTAGAAAAGATATTTCATGTGTTTCACTATCAAGTACAGTATTAGTCTTAGTAAGAAAAGTTTTTATCACATTGAGAATTTCCATAATTTTTAAACTGAGTATTTTAAAATCAAAAATGAATGTCAAATTTTAAAATTCTCAGAATCTACAAAGAGATTATATTTTTCCTAAACTTATTAATGAATGTTTTTAATGTTCCACTTATTTTTCATCCTACTCATCTACCTGTAAGTATGGGGAAACTATTCTAAAATAAACTCCTTTATTTGTAGATATTCTTATTTGAAAACCTCTTACCTTTTTCTTCATTTGATCAAAATAAGGTAAAACATGGTTAGAGGGTCATGCCACAATGGGTATGAAATATGTGTATATCTGAATATGTGTGTGTGCTTTTATTTATTTGTTTGCTTACTTTGCTTTGAGCTCTGGTAATGCCTAGTCTAAAATTCTAAACCAACGGAAATGAAGAATTACATTAGAGAAGCAGAAGAAATTCACTTATCAGAAGGGAGAAAAATACTTTCATATCACACTCTAGTCCCAGATCAGGGGGTCGGGAAGTGCTAAGGACAATAGAATAACACAGATACATTTGGAAGGAAAGGATCAGTTTTACATTAATAAGGCCTGTGAGCCTTAGCTTTTCGGTACAGAACCATCATATTTGCAAGCTATGAACATCTGATAGAGCCATAATATAGCAAATAGGCACCATTGTCAACATCATCAAAATGGTTCATGGGGTATGTAAATGACATACGCTCTCCCAGTAAAGACTATGACTTAGAAGAGAAAAAGATCTTAAGGTAAACATGGAAGAGGAGTGGTGGGCAAAATAACACTGGGCAGTAGAAGTGTGCATGGTGCTTCGTGTCCCCTGAGAATATGCACTGGACACTGCTTTTCTACCTTCTATCTCCACATCCTCCCCTCCATCTCCAAGAATTTTATTGCTTCACAAGCTCTCTGACTAAAGCTTGATGGAACAAACCTTCCTGTAGTGATCTAGGTCATTACTAGAAATTCCTTTTTGTTTGTTTCTTTGTCAAGTTTGGCAGAAATGGATGCCACACTCTAATATAAGTCCTCTGGGAGTATTTAATAGAAGAAACACATATGAAGGCATAAGCAGGGCAGAAGGAAAGAACAAAGGATACTTCATGTCTGTGGTGCTGATAACAGCAGAGCAAATGCAACCCCAGGTGCAAATGACAAGAATAAAGGATGTTCACCATACATTAGAGAACAGAATTGAGTAGAAAAGGGCAGTTGAAATAAAGAACCCCACTCAATGAACAGAGTTAGTCTGTGTGTTATGGGAACCTGGGGAATAAATGACCAGCCTCACTTAGTAACTTTGTAACAGGCAAGAACAAGTCTGACTCCATATTGGATCTGCTCCTTTTACTGTAATCTTTATACTCCTTTGCCCTTGCTACAAGTTACGAATGTTGCCTTTAGCCTGAAATACATCAGAATAGGCTATTCCCAAGGCTCTGACCTTTAAAGGCATAACATTTTCCATTCATATAGAGATAAAAAGTTGCAGAACAGAGAATAACATTGGTCTTGGAGGTTTGCAGGAACATGGTGACCTGACCTACGTGTGGACAGCTGCGAGAAGAAAGGCTTCCGACACCAGGAAGTTTGTTCCAACCAGCCACGCTCCCTCTCATTTTAGTATAACAGATCCCTGACTTCTAACTCTGGGAAGATGGTTCTTTGGGACACTAGTCCATCAGCTCCTCAGTCTGCGGGCTTTCTGAATAAAGTCACTACTCCTTGTCCCAACAACTGTTCTCTTGATGTATTAGTCTGTTGTGGGGCAAGCAGTAGGAGCTTGGACTCAGTAACAATTTTATTCTTCTCCTGGGCCAACCATTGGCTAAACCCAACTGGAAGTGAGAAATCAAGGGATTTCTTGATTTCTCCTAGTTGGGTCCACAGGTCAGCCTCCAAGGCAGAAAGGGGAGTGCAGAGCAGGGGAAAATGGATCTGGGGGTGTACACAGAATATATCCTGCACACCCTGTGTCCCCCAACTGGGTTCTCAGCCGAGGTAAATAAGAGCTAGGAACATAATAAGGATAAATACAGTAGGTGAGAAAAAAGACCTTCTTACAACAATCCACTGCAGCACAAAAGCTGTCTCCAGGAAGATAAAAAACAAACAGTAAGTGTAATGTCCTGTGTTATATGTAATCTTACTTAGCATTTGTGAAGCCAGATAAAGCATACTGCTTAGAAGAATGCATTTTCTTTACTTTTCTTCAAATGTGAAAAGTTGCTTTCTAACTCCTTCATATTTTAAAACAAGGTCCATGAATTACTTATGATAATGTGGCTTAAGATGTTTGAGTGAGTATAAATGAAATATCCAGAAATTGGCTACTGTTAAAGGTTTCACTGCAGAACCTTTCTCTTTAAAAGTTTTTTTTCTTTTTAAAATCTCTGGTTTACCTCATACCTCTCCTAGCCTGAAACATACAGCCACAGATAGAAAAATTATACTTCCTTTAGGCCATCCCCAACCCTCCTTCTGCACACATAATGCAGCCAATGTGTAACTGAAAATAAACTGTGTGAAACGTTGTCCTCAGCATTTTCTCATACCCGGTACAAGACATAATTCCTCTAACTGCTAGCAAAAATAATATATCTTCTCAGGGAAACAGGTAAGCTAATGATGTATTTGGTTATCCTTTTGAATATTGCGATATACAAAAAGGATTGATATTTCTCCTTTGAAGTTTGTCTCTAGTCCCCAAAAAAGTGTTACATAAGTGGAACCGATTTTAAATTCAACTAGGACTCTTTACAGTGTACAATTGTACTTCCTGGAGAAAGAGCAAAAGCAAAAAACAAAACAAATAACTTCACAGTAAAATACGGAAATTGCTCAAGCATGGAAAATAATAACTTAAACATATTTTGTGAAAGTTTTGCAAAATTAGTAGACAGGTGAGAAATACTACAGAGCATCATGAAAGAAAGTCCAAGAGAGCTGTGTGTAAAGCGTCCATTGGCTGCCCTTCTCCAACACACTGAACTTGGTTCTCTCAAGTGAGTCTGTTCGACATCTCATTGGATCTCTGAAAGTATGCAAAAAATTTTCAAAGAGGTAAAATGATAACCGTCATTCAAATATAAAACGACAACCTGTCAAAGTTTTTATTTAATTCATTGATTAATGAGCAATTCAGTCAGATGTTAAAACCAGTTTAAACGAGAATTTGAGCTATAAATGATTATATTCTCTACCAGACAGGTTTCATTTGCATTGCCAGGAACAGGAATCATTTGCCTTGCTACAGACAGGTAACATTTGCATTGTAATCACTCTTCTACAACGTGAATTCCATCTCTTCAAAATCATTAAGTAGCCTGGTCATACGAAGACATTCAAAAGTGTGGATCCGTAAGTAATCAGCCAATTTCTGGTGGGTCCACTAGGCACTGAAAATGACATTCCCCTGAAAGGATACACAGAATTCTTGGACAATTCTTCCTGAAAAGGCATTATGATGAGTCAAATCCACCTAACGAAGACTCACTTGCAAAGTCAAACTTATATTCCTTTGAATAAAGATATTTCCACGTATTCTGGTATTATTAAAATATTCAAAGAATTCTTTATCGTTACTTTTCAAAAAAACATTGACTCTGCCTCCCATAGATTCTATCAATATTGATTTTGAAAGATATACGAGTAGAAAGTTCTCTGTTCTCTGCCCTAATCTGACGGTGTTTGTTGGCAGCTGCCAGCAGAAAAGGGGTGTCCCACATCAGAGTGCAGCTGGGGTTCTGTGGCGCAGAGCCCAGTTACCTAATCAATGCCCATTCTCCTCTGTTTCAATATGTGAACTTCTGTATCACTCCAAGTGGGCATCTGCTGAGTTAATAAACTACCTTTTCTATTCAGCTGCTTTGCAGATCAGGGAAGCCAAAACAATGGAAAATAAAGACAATTGCCTATGACCTCCAGAAAATTTCATAAACATGGGGCTGATGAACTGGAAAACATTTCTACCCATAATGTTCCTTCTTCCTGTTCAGTGTGTGCACCTGACGATTGGATCAGAAAAGATGATGGAGTTTGTGACCTTTGTAAAATGGTGTAGCAGCTATAACATCTATAGACTGACTACCTCTGAATTTCATGAGAGAAGAATAAATCAATGTTATTTTGACCCTGTGTTAGCATCAACTAAATGTAATTACCAACTGATCTATGCCCACATTTCGTTAAGGTACTCTAAGTCATCCACACTGAGTCATTTTATCATCACATATCATCACTTTTTAGAACAGAAATTCTGCCATATTCTAATGTGAAAAATATTGGATGAGGAAACTAAACAGATGGCTAGGGTAGGTGACAGATATTTGGAACTTTTCATGAATATAACTTGGCTGTGGTACATTTGTAAATAAGTTCTCTCACTCTCACAGGCATGTTGGCCAGTTCTCCTATTCTTTTTGATTCAACCCTTGGTCTAAAGTGAAATTCCAGGCTCTACGGAGACATCCTGTGAAATGTGAACCAACAATGCTTCAATAAGCTCCTTTGTATAGGATCCCCAGCATAACTTATTTTTTCCCCATTCTCCTCCTTTTTAAACTTTTAATTACAGAAAATTTGAGACAGAGGAAGTAGTATAAAGAAACATCATGTAGTTATCCCACCTCAATAAGTATCAATATTGCATTTTCTATACCCCTCTCCACCTCATCCCTTCCCAGAGGCAGTCTGAAGCAAACTCCAGTTAACACTGTTGTTCATCCGTATTTGTTTTAGCGTGTGTCTCTAAAATGCAAACGTTCCTTCTATTTTTTTAACTTAGCCAGTTTCATGTTTCCACGTAACATTTTAAACAACAACCCTTTAATATTCTTTCACTATTTTTTCTTAAAAAATTTATAAAATTGAATAGGCAGAGCACACGGGATATTCAGGATGGCGAAATGCTGTATACTACTGTACAGTATTTACTGTATAATGCTATATCGGTGGAGATGTGTCATTATACATTTGTTCAGACCACTAGAATGTACAACACCAAGAATGAACTCTAATGTAAACAACGGATTTTGGGTGATAAAGATGTGTCAGTATAGGTTCATCAGTTGTAACAAACGTATCACTATCGTGAGGGTGGCACATGTGGGGTACCAAATGGGGGTGTCTATGTATGTATAGTGGTGGGGGCAAATGGATGATTTCTGTACTTTCTTCTCCTTTTCGAGGTGAACCTAAAACTGCTCATTAAAAAGAAAAAAAGACTGTTAAAAATAGTAATAACTGCAATGGAATGCAACAGCTTAACTTTAAATCTATGAGTTCCTAATGTATGTAACACAAGCCAAAAGAAATCAGAACTCATTGGTTATCTCCAGGGGTCTGAAGTCAAATGTTCTAAACTACAGGCCATGGGTCTAATCTGCCCCAATGCCTGAATCTGTAAATAAGGTTTTACTGGAACATCGCAGCCCAGTTGCTGACATGTTGTCTGTGACTGCACTCCCTTTACAAGAGCAGAGTTGGATAGTGGTAACTGAGAATGTATGCATTGCAAAGCCTAAAATATTTATTCTCTGGCCTTTCGTAAGAAAAGTTTTCTGATCATTTTTCTAAGCAGTCAAGTCTTTGAAAACTAACAGAGTTGTGGCGCACGGGCTTAGTTGCTCCACGGCACGTGGGATCTTCCCGGATCAGGGCTCGAGCCCATGTCCCCTGCATTGGCAGGTGGACTCTTAACCAATGAGCCACCAGGGAAGTCCAATATAGTACTTTTTAAAAAGGGGTTTTAATTTATTTCAGAAAATATACATTTTTCTTGTAGAAAAGGTTATTCCACTATAGAAACATTAACACGCAAAACCACTACAAATGCAGTATTCTATGGGCTATATCTTATCAGTAAATTTTATAAGTAATTGGGCACATGCCAAAGCACTAGGTACTGGGGAGTAAGAAGACTCAAATCCGGGGTGCCCCACCCCAATTCCAAGAGCACTGTGTGTTTTTCAAATCCATATTTCATCAGGTCTTTGTTTCTCATCCATCCTCTGTGTCCGCCTTTCTCAAGAAGGCTCGGATCCTCCACTTTCACACTGTCCTGGCTGGCTGTGCCCCAGCTCCTGTCCTGGAACCTCTGCATGCATGGGTGTGCCTGCTCTCCCCGTTCACCAGCAGCTTTGCCAGGGAGCTGCTGTATCGTGCACTGCTTGCTGTACCCCAGAGTACCTAGACCCTTCTGGTGCATGAAGTACACCCTCATCACCATGAGTGCACGCCCATCCCCTTACTTTATATCCTGCCTCTAAGCCAGGTTTGGGGCTGACTACAGTGTGCGTTCAGCTATGAGAGGTGCTGGGATCAAAGTGAAGTTCCCAACTTTTGAAGTTGCAGGCTTGAGGGGCACACAGTGATTTAAACTCGGGTCACCTGACTTAAAGGGGGCGCTGATTGATTGAAAGCCAGGGCAGCTGACTTAAACCCTGCTTCCATCAGCTGCAGGACGAGACCAACTTTGGCGGTGCGCGGGTTCGCGCCAAGCCAGCACTGCTGTTCAGGAAGAGCTTCCAGTAGCGCCTTAGTGCAGGGGGGACTTGGTCCATTGTCTTGCCGCTGCCCTCAGAGGGGGACCACCTGCTCTTCTGGAGGAGAATCAGGGAGGGGGAAGTGCAGAGTCCCGGCTGGAGTTGCGGCACCCCTTGTCTGATGGCAGGCAAGGAGGGGCGGGGCTGTGTGGTGTCCTGGGGCTGGACTCACCAGGTCGACTCAGCCTCTCAGCCTCCTAACCTCTCCCCACACACCCCACAAGAGTTTCCAATAATATGTAATTGCGCCTTAGGTCCTCGGTCTTCAAACTCATACCCAGGCTCCCAGGTCCCTTGATTCAGCCAATTCCTCTGTGCTCTTTCTTCTATTAGATACGGTCCCAGAGGGAGGGGCTGGGGGATGGGACTGGAGGGACCCCGGCAGTACTGACCTCAGCTGACTAAAGAGATCCGGGGCCTGAGCTCTCACACACACAAAAAAAAGAAAACTAACAAATAAGGGGAAGAAGTGAGCATTTATCCTGTCTTTCCTTCATGAATACTGCCTCAAATTTACCGAATATTTATGAGGGGACGTTTTCTTTATAGACGCATTCTAGCTTATACATGAAAGTGAAATGATAAAATTAGAATGTCTCTATTTCTCCACTTCTAATGAAATAATAGATCAAATGATATAAAGATCATCAGGGCTAACACCATAGAGAAAGAGGCAACTACTCATTACGTGCTTTCTGATGGAATTTAAGTAGCATCTGTGATGTAGTCTTGCAAAGAAATCAACCCCAAATCTGATCAAAGCTCTAAATCTAACTACCAATTTACAAGAAAAACGTCTTTGAAAAGAAACACATGAAGCCACGTCAAGTGGATTCATCAGTAACATCCAGACTATGGGAAACTCTATAGGTAAAACAACCTAGTAAGTATATATATATGTACTTTATATGTGTGTATAGTACATGCAATTTCACTCTCATATTCCATGTAACATCGTCTTAAATAGTTAATAAATCATCATAATTTTTGCTAATATTCATTGACTATTCCTAATACATCAGATGTCCTTTCTAGTGATATCATTGGAAAGGGCATTTGACATGTTAGAAATAGTCAATATATATTAGAAAAATTATTACGCTTTATTAACTTTAAGAAAGCCATCTATAGGATATGAAAATGAATCGATTCTTTTATGATTATAAACTAATAAAATAAAATGGGAATTTCCTTCTACATATCAGATTAGTTTTTAAAATGTGTGGTCAGATTTCTCCAATAATACTAATTATAATATGCTTTAAGGTAAATGAATTATTTACTGTTGAGAGAGCATAGAGTTTTAGGCAGACATCCAATTAACATGCTGTATTTTGCACAAGTTAAATCTATAGATGATGTTTCAAAGAACGAGGGCATCTGACATATTAGACATAAGCAAAATACACTTGTAGCAATATATTTTGTCACATATAAGTAATATATTATCTCTTAGAGTCTGAAACAATGTTTTATGGTGATGCAGAAATAATAATATCAACAAACACTCTAATGGCCATTTATCTAATCCCTTTTGTGATATACCAGGCATGGTAAGCTAGATTTCACTTGTTCTCTGATATCTTAGAAATCACCAACAGAAATTACCATCAATTTTAGATGTATTCTGGGAGACATAACACACATCCTTCATTATAGGTACCCGTTTCTCCCCAACCACCAATCAACACCAATCCCAGCATATATGGTTGCTTTAAAAACAGCATTAGCACCATATTCCACAAACTAATTTGAAGATACCCAGTTTAGGAATAGAAGTTTGACCAACATGGAATTGAGCATTGCTCTCCTGGAAGTTTAGATTGGGATCAGAAATAAACTGAGCTAATCAACTGAATCAAAACTGCAAATAAACTCTGGACTAAGTGCTGATGAGTAAGCTTAGTAATCTAATGCAAGATGTTCAGGGAGAAGACGTGGCTCTATTTACTAACATTTATTGCATTCTTCATGTACCCGTAGTGTATTTAGTTGACTTATTCAACACTCAGTCTGAATATAACCAATTAATTTCTCTTTCTCTCCCATAGGAGCTATAAAACTAAAGAGTTTATTACTCAGCCTCTCTGCAGCTAGGCTATGCATTTAAATCTGTTCTTGCTGATGAGATATAAACTTCATTCTTCTCCAGAGGATCTCCTTTCGCTGCTGGGCTAATCCTCTTCTTCCTGCGTATGAAGTCAGATATGCAGGCATGCATACGCAGGGGCAGTGTTTATCCTGCTCTAAGGATAAGAGGAGTCACGTACAAAGAATAAGAGGAGTCACGTACAAAGTCACATACAAAGGATAAGGATAAGAGGAGTCACGTACAAAGTCACGTACAAAGAGGAGTCACGTACAACGTTCAGCTTCTCCTCCCTCTTGCTAATCAGCCTGGTGCCCATCTATCTCCTGCCTCAAGTGTAGAAATGGGCTCAATTCTGAATACAGTCTGGGCAGTGGGAATTTATAGTGAAGGAATTGGGGGCAGGCGGTCAGTGAATGGAAAGTCACTAAGAGGAAACATCAGGGGTGAGGGGCCACCTGGCTAGACTGACCTAACAGGCTTGACGGTGACCAGGGTGATGAGATATCAAGGGTGGGGATTCTCACTAAACTCACTTAGCATTTGCTAAAATTGGATGATGCAAGGACAAACACAGAAGTCCAAAGGTCAAGTCCTCACTGAAAATAGGGTTCAGAGGAGCCTGATTGAAGTTTGATCAAGAAGAGAATCTTTGCCAAAACCCCGTATATAAAATAGATTTTTAAAAGTATAGCTGTATGAATTAGGACACAGGGAGGCTTAATTCACCACATTTGAGCACCCCTTCCTCTGTGGTGGTCACTGAGATGCACATGTTGAAACCCCAGAGGCCCACCTGTATGAGAAGTTTTGACATATTGATAATGCCGATCGTGGAGTTCATCAGACTTAGTTGTGATTCCTCTCTTCAGCTCTTTCTGGGTATTGACAAAATTACTGAGACTCCAGAGGCCTCAAAATTTCCTCATCTAAAATGTGAATAATGCAACGTACGGCCTAGGACTTATAATTACAACAAATATTTCATCGACTAATCTATTACTTAAGATGATAATTGCAGTTAGTGGGTTTTCTATCAACACAATGACTTTAAATATTAGGGAAGAATTTTTACTAAAAGTATAAGCAAGCAACTTACCGCAAGAAATGATTATTTCAAATGGTTTTACCCTGTAAGTTTAGATATACAGTTTTTAAAAAATTGAGGAATAAAGTGAAATGAGGGATGGAGTTCGTGTTTGATAGTTAATAAAATATAAGGGATGAAAACAGAGGTGAAGTGAAGGTGATGTAAATGGATCAGGACCTTGTGCCGCAGTGAGGTTCCTTGTACGTTTATTTTAAACGACTTCCTTGATATTGATCAGAAATTGAAACCACTAGGTGGCGTTTCGGGGGCCTCCAAGGAACTCTGTTTCTTTATGTCTCAGCACAGAAAGAGTTCAGCGAGAGACCAAGTGACAGATAAGAAGTGATTTATTAGAATAGGACGCTAATGAGGCTTACAAGCAGGCAGGTGAGTGTTGGTCTGCCCCAAGTACTTAGCGGGCTACGTTTTTATAATCAAAGGAAAAGTGGGGAGAGGGAAAGACCACCTTCTTCCCCATTCTTGAGTAGACATTGCACTTGCATCATCAGCTCCGCCTCCAGGTTGGGCAGGGGAGTTTTCTTGTCCCTACATTGTCAAGCCACGACTGACACGGCCCTATGGAAAAATGATTTCAGGTCTCAGTCCAATGAGGGACCTTCACTTTGAAATGTCACCTTTCCATAAATTATTGTTTTTTATGTGTGCAAAGAGCATGTCCTAGGGGTCATTAACTTACTGAGCTCACTGGGCAGGACGTGGGTCTCATGCCACCATTGTTTTGTTGTGTTGAGGCATGTCTCATGCTTCTGCTGCCTGGTTTTGTTGCTACGCAGACTGGCTTGGCGTTGTGGTTAAACAAACCTCTTTCTTGAGTGATCATTAACTTACTGTGATCTCCTAAAGCCCCCTAATGTTCCCTTTTTATCTGCAATCCCCTAATGGGGTTTCTGAGCTAATTATTTGATTATCCTACTCTATCTCTATCATTATGGAGTATGCTTTCAAGGAGTTTAGAGTCAAATGGAGAAAACAGACTTGAAAAGATACAATGTCAGTACAATGTTTTAAGTAATGCACACTGTTAACACAGCATGGCTCTCTGTGGAGGACTTACAAAAAATGTATTAAAATAATGTGTTGAAATATTGAATGAGATGAGATATTACCTGAGCCAATTTTTAAAGCATGGGTATGCCAACTGGGGTTATTATTTCAAAGAATGTAATTCTCTCCAAATTGTTCAAAGAGAAAGGGATTTGTCGTGGACCATTAAATGATATTTAATCATTGGGAGTACTGATGAAGTAGACTGTAGTCTAAGCTTCCAGAACAATTTCCCAAAACTGTACTGCAGGACTGGGTTGTTAATTGAGTTGCTACACCTGTTATAATCAGGAAGCCATCTGCTGATCTGAGAAATTATCAGACAAGTATTCACTCTAGAACCATACTGTTCTGCTACCATCAGGAAGCTGCCTGAATCAGGAGCTACATCTGTCTTTGTATTGTAACAAAATCAATGTCTTATAATCTGCCATTCTTTCTCTCCCTAGTTATTAAGTTCTGATCTCAAGACTTATAAGATGAATAGACTTACATGAGAGGCGAAAGTGTTAGGGAAATATCACTTTAATTTTCCTGCTTCCACAATTCAAGAAGGCATACTAGAGAGAGAGGTTGGAACAAATGTTAAGAAATCACATACACAGTATGAATTATCCATGAGAAATAGGGAAAGAGAAATAGCAGACTGAAGAAACAGCACGCAAATGTATCGGGATATGGAATAACATGAAGTATGTAAAAATATAAACAATGATATTACAGCATTAAGTACAACAGAGAAAGTGACTAGAAAACTGGAATAGGTAGACAGAGGCTACAGTGTAGAGGGTTTTTATTACAAAACCAAAATATCTTGTTCCATGGGTGATGAGAATGTTCCCTCTCAGAATAGATGGCATATGACAAACACTGTGCCTCTGAATATATTGTCTTAGGAGTGGAAAAACATTTTCCCCTCATTCAATCCACTTTTTACACACTCTTTTCTTGAAGGTATTTTCTGCCTATAATTGATACAATGCAGTGTAAATTATTAAAACATAAATTATGATTCTACTTTTAAGAAAAAGCCAGCTTTAGGGTTGTATAAACCTGTATGGATTCCTGCTTTCATTGAATATTTAACCTCTGAGGATTATGAATTTCTTTGCAGGTATATTAAAGCATGAGATATATATTTCCCTCAACACTTTTAAGCAGATGTTATCAATAGAGTTTTCAGAACATAATATATTTTCTGAAAGATGAGAAAATTGAAAATATAATTAAGGAAAAAATATCCCATAAAAATGAACCAAGAGTTCTGAAAAGGAACCAAATTGAACCTTAAGAATGAAGACTATATTAAGATAAAATATCTCACTTCCAGCTAGGAGGTAAGGGCAGATCTCAGTGCAACAACTAGAAAACATAGATGCATTACAAAAATAATATTTTTTTCTTACAAAGCTAATATTTTGAAGACATCAGAAGTCTGGAGAAACCACAAAGACTAGATGAATTAAAATTCTAGAGAGTAAGAGACCTTCTGAGATAAGCTGATGACTGATGACGGCTGGCTATTTCCTTCCCTGAGGGTGTTTACTTAGGCTGTGCTCAAGAAAAAGACCAAGCTTGGTAGCCTTTAGATGGTCTCCAAGCATCTCCACCACCTGATCCTCAGGCCTTTGTGTAATTACCTCCCCTGGAGTGTGGGATGTATCTACTGACATAAAATAGAACATGGCAGAGTGATGTGACGTGGCTTCTGTGATCAGGGTTTGAAAAGAGGGTTGCTTATGTTTCAGATTCTTCCTCGATCATCCATGGGGAAACGAGACGCTCTTCATAAGTCACTCCTGTGCAAAGACTCATCTAGTAAGGGGCCTTGGCCTGCCAGTAACCAGGCGAGAAGGCTTGGAAGTGGATCGTCACCCACAGCCAGGTTGTCACAGGAGACCACTGCTGTAGGTATATTAACATATGACTGAAAATTCATGTGAGATCTTAAGAAGGAGGTGCCAACTAAGAGATGCCCAGGTTTATGACACATTCTTATGAGATAAAATAGTTTTGTTTTTTAAGCTGCTAAATTCTGGAGGTATTTGTTCTGCAGCAATAGACAACTAGTAAAAACAGTGATTAATTCATCAAAAAGATATGACGATCCTAAAGGTGTATGCAATTTATAAATTGCAAAATAAAGTTTCAAAATAAATGAAGGAAATGTTATACAACTGTAGGGAAAAATAGTTGACGACACAATTATAATCTGAGGTTTCAGCACCCTGCTCTTAAGAGTTTAAAGAACATCTATGTAGAAAACCAGGAATGATTTATAAGACTTGAACAACCCTATCAAACAGACTTGACCTAATTGACATTTATGGAACAATCCACTCCAAAACATCAGAATACACATCTTTTTAAAGTGAACATGGGATATTTAACAAGATAGAGCATATTTTTTTGCCATAAAACAAGTTGAAAGGATTCAAATTATACAAGGTATCTTTTCTCACCAAAGGAATTGATATAAAAATCAATAACAGAAAGGTAACTAAAAAAAAACCCTCCAGGGCTTCCCTGGTGGTGCAGTGGTTGGGAGTCCGCCTGCCGATGCAGGGGACGTAGGTTCATGCCCCGGTCCAGGAGGATCCCACATGCCGCGGAGCGGCTGGGCCCGTGAGCCATGGTTGCTGGGCCTGCGCGTCCGGAGCCTGTGCTCCGCAACGGGAGAGGCCACAGCAGTGAGAGGCCCGCGTACCAAAAAAAAAAAAAAACCCTCCAAATATTTAGAAACTGGAAAGTATACTTCTAAATAACCTACAGGTCAAAGACAACTTTGAAAGAAAAATTAGAAGTATTTTTAACAGAATAAAAATGAAAACACAACAAATCAAAATTTGTGCAATGTAATTAAAATACTTCCTAGAGGGATGTTTAGAGCACTAAATGCCTATATTAGAAAAGAAAAAGGTATGGAGTTAATGATCTGAACTTTCTCCTTAAGATATAGAAAATGAAGAAGAAATTATACATTAAGTAAGCAGAAGAAAGGAAGTACATAATCAACGTAAGAATAGAATTCATGAAATATATAAAACATTACCAAAACATATATAAAACATTACCTGCAACAACTTTAAAATGTTTATTATTTTCAAGCAATCTGATAGCTTCTTTGACATAGATTTTGTAACATTGAGTAAACCTGAACAAATTTCAAGACTGCTTTCCTTCAGATGATGTCACTGACAGTAATATAATTAGGCAGATTAAATGATAAAAGTAAAATGAATCCCACCTAATTTAAAAAATAAAGTATACTAGGAAATAATTTCTTACTGCATTTAAAATCATAATGGAAATTAGGACTTATTTGGAGCTGACATATAACAAAAGCACTCCAATATTTGTGGGATGCAGTTAAAGTAATGCTGAAAGGAAATGGATAGGTTTAATATGAAAAAAGCTGAAAGGTAATGAATAAAAATAGGAAAGTAAAAGGAAGGAAAAACAAAAGTTCAGGAAAAAAATAATGAAACAAACATATAATATTTAGAATCATATTAGCCAAAGTTTATTCTTAAGCATAAAATACACAGGATCAACTTCTAGCAGGGTTCATCAAGGGAACATAAGTGATAATATAAACAAACTCCATTAGGAGTGAAAAGAGGACATAATGCCAGGTGCTGGAGAAATAAATGTGATAAAAAGATATTATTAACTTGATGTCAATGCATTTTGAAGCTTACATGAAATGGACAATTCCATTACCAAAATTAACTGAAGAAGAAATATGAAACCTGAAGTAGATAACCATTGTAGTAATTGAATCAGTAGTTTAAAAATCTTCCAACAAGTGCAAACCAACTCACAAAAGGCATTACCAGTGGGTTCTAAAAACATTTAGAGAATAAATTGTGATATTAAGTCCATTGTCCAAAGAAAAGGAAAAGTGAAGAATCTACAGTTTATTTCATGAGACTCATGTAGCATTGATGTCAAAATCAGTAAAAAACATTGAGATGAAGGCCTTATAAATAAAACTCAATGATAAACACAGATCAAAAATTCTAAGCAGAACATTAGCTACTAAATGTAGCAATTTATTGAGAAATAAATATACTTCATGGCCAAATGAGGTTTAATTGAAGGAATGAACTTATTAAATATTAAAATATTAGAAAATAAATCAAGTTGTCATTATTTTCACAGGTATAATGATTTTGGTAGAAATCTAGATGAAAGTATAGATAAAAAATTAAGATTGGAGAGTTTAGCAAAGATTTTAGACATTCAATGTACAAGATCAGTTCAGTTACTTTTCACCTACCAGGAGAATATAGAGAACATAATTTTTTAAAGACAATATTTATACCAGCACCCCAAATTTTTTAAAATCTGAGGATTTAATCTAACAAAACCTATATAATACTTTGATGTATAAAATCCAAAATATTATAGGAAAACACTGAAAAGCCCAAAATAGATATTGCTATGTGTATCTGGCAAATTCAAAGGAAAAGTAGAAAAAGAATTCCTTAACCTCAGTAGAAATTAGGGGATTAGAAATTAAAACCACAATGAAATATCATTTAACCACTATACTGACAGAAATTCAAAAGTCTGACAAATATAAGGATGTGGGGCAAAGACGTGCTTACTCTTTTCTTATTGGTTTGTAAATTTGTAGAAATGCTGTGACAAAATGGTTGACGTTATGCAAAAGTGTTGAACTGGGCCCATAACTTATGGTTCAGGATCTAGGTGGACACGCAAAGAGATTCTTACAAATGTCCAGAGGACACAGGCGTTCATGGTTAATGCAGCCCCATACATAATGTCAAATGTCCTTCCTAGGCTCTTTGGCTGGTCTCATAATTAAATTAACCTAAGACAGATTAACAGGAGAAAACCAAATTTAATTTCTTATGTACGGGAGCTCATAAAAATATGAAACTCAAATAAATGACCAGAGGAGGCAGATTTTATATCTTTTAGACAAAGAATCAATAACTCTGTGAAGAATTGACAAAAATAAAGGGGTTTGAGCTTGGAGTGGCTAATTAGTGAAAAAGTAACAGGGTTTGTTCATCCAGCTTTCTCTGCCCTGAATTCCCTTCTCTGGTAAGAAGTACGTCTCTTTACTCCTGGTGCACAGAGGGTACCTTTCACATGGAACATTTATGTCCTGCTTTCATCGGGAACAAAGGAGCATCAGAGGGTCCTTCTCGCTCCTGCTGTTTTCTAAATAACATTAATCCAAAATAATCCCTATGCCAAAGTGGCCTATTTTGCTTCCCTTCACATGCATCCATAAGGATGAACTGCCTATTATGGAAGAATTTTCCTTTGGCCATCAAACTGGGATATGCATTTTTATTCAAGAAAGAAAACACATGCTTTCTGAATTTCACATCTGTAAGTAACCTCTTTAACCTTAATAATTACTTGGGAGATTTTAAAGATTGTTTTAACCTCTTTTACCGAAAGTGTTATATTGATATTTAAGCATCTTACTTCAGCTCCTTCAAGTTTTAGAAATCAGGAAGAAAACTGAAGAGAAATTGGCACGATCATTACACCCAGAGGATTAAAGCCAGAGCTGAGATAAGAGTGAGGTTTCCCGATCACAAATTAAATATTCAGTTTACAACATTACGCTGACATAAAAGACTTGATAGAAAAAAAAAAAAAAGAATAGTAACTTTACTGATTTGTAACTATTTTGATCTACCTACCTCCACTTTTCCCTGTACTCCTTAAGTACAGTTCCACATACTCTATTTTTATCTAATCAAAAACTTGCAAGAACTTCCAGTTACCTCTGGAATACAGCAGAGTCATCATCACAGCATTCAAAGATATTTACCATCTGGGCACAAAATAATTTTTCAAATATCTATTACTGTACTTCTCTGCATATATCCTATATCCAACTAGAGAAAAACACCCATTATTACCCACATCATCCCTAAATTTCTTGACTTCAGATTCGTTCCTGCCCTTCTGAACCAAAACTCCCTCTCTTCCTGTCAGTCCCAAGGCTGTGAGTGCAGAGGAAGCACGTGAGGAACAGGCTCCCATCCTTGGGTACCTCCACAAGTCACCACATTCAAAAAATAAAATTCAGCTTTATTATGCTCATAAATTTAGGAAATTCCCAGGATTTTAGGCACTCTGAGTCATAAACCAGGAGGAAGCCCAAATATATATTTCTTATAGATCACAATATCACACTTATGCTTAGTTGGGGGAAATAAGGTGGGAAGTCAGGATATAGACATGCAAATAGATACAGATTTGGTGGTTCCTTCTACCACTGGTATTTTCTTCTGACTACTTCAATTTTCTCAGTGAAATAGGAAGCAAGATCATTTTTTGAGAATGCTAATGGAGAGGAGGTTTTAGAGGATCTAGGGAACAGGAAAAGATGTGAAATAGATATTTAAGAGCATGTGAAAGGAAATGGGTTAGGGAAATGTACGATTGTCAGTCACCTTTAGGAGAAAATTGCCACATTATAATCATGAAATCAAAATGAGAAGAGCAGGCATGGTTGTTTTTTCTTTCGTGTGTACACACACACACACACACACATATTCAGATTCAGCAGAGTCTAGGTGGAAATTTGGACTTAGATTTGAGGTTTTGCCAAGAAAATATTAATGAATAGAGAGAATGCCAGGATATTTGAGGGTGAATGCAAAAAATTGATTTGAATTATTGGTCATGGATTTAAATTAAGAAAGTAAGAGAAAGGGTGAAAATTGGGTGAGTGAATGTGAAAAGATAATAGGGTAAGTGGATTGGATGTTCTGGTGGGACAGATATTACTGGAATTTGTGCACTATATTGAGTGAGCTGTGTGGAGTCAGGTTTGTGAAACTGAGATTATTGCAGTTATTGGTAATGACCTTGACATGGGTCTAAGTGGTGGAGGTGTTATGAGGGAAATGAGCTTTGGAGTAGAACAGTCCCCAGGGCTAAGAACCAGGATATTAGAAAAATCATCTAAAGGGTGATGAAATCTCAAAAAATGTTGGAGGAGTGACCGTGAGCCAGAGCTGTATCTTTTAATATTTGTAAAATAGTAAATTGACATTCATTTTATCACATTAAATCCCAAAGATATTGAATTTTAAAACGAATATATCAATGTATTGATATACCTGATTATACGTTTGGAAAGAAGGGATTTTAAAAGGGGCATCCTTTGAATCACTAAACAGAAAGTTTAGTATATAATAACTGGCTTTAAAGAAATTTTAAAAGATTTAAAAAAATATTTTATGAAGAAAAGGAGATAAATAGTGTTTAACTTCATTTTTAAGGTTATTCACAGTTTAGCTATGCAGGGATATATTGCAGTGTTTAGAAAAAGCTATCTTATTAAATGCTGTTTGATAACTTCATTGAATCATTACATGTCCCTAAAATGAGAGTTTGAATGCAGTTTCATCAATCGATACTGAAATCATTATCTCTGTTGCCTGTGACCTTTTCTTATTATATCATATTTCTAGTTAGCCCTCCATAGAATTCAGTCCATGTTGTAGAAACGAAAGAGTGGATTAAACTTTGAGGAGTGTAGGACCTATCGATTCTTTGCACCTCTGTATACAGTTCCCTACGGGGGCTGTAAAGATGGACTTTTGACTAAGAGTGTTGTACAAGCTGGGACTGGAGGACAGATGCCGATGTGGGACTGGCCTCAAACACAAAGCGTAAGAGGAGACAGAGGTAATGACTGTGAGAAGAAAGAGATGTACAGGGGATCAATGGTTGTGAGTAAAGACACGGGAAAGGGAATGGAAGTGGGGCAGGACGTCTGACACTATAAAAGAATGGAGAAAGACAAAAGGAGTACAGCAAAAGAGGGTTTTCTTAACTGAGGCTCTGACCCTCACATCCAAGCTTGCTATTTATGTCTCATGCTGCCGGCAAAAATGTTAGTAACCTACATCAGAGTACAAGCTGACCTAGAATTTAAGTTCTTCTGCTTTTTTTTTTTTCTTTAATAAAAACATACCCCCTCCTATTCCACCAGAGGGACCCTACACTGCTTCAACGCATGGCTGGTCCTTAAAGCACAGAATTGTTTCTAGAGAAATCAACCCTTCCTTTCAAAGAATCAAAGTAGACAGGATGAGAGACCTGAAGTTTAGGACAATGTTTTGGCTTGAAAACAAATCAGCCTCTTAGCCCATTATTTAGATATATTACAGTTATGATATTTGATATTTACATTATTTTAAACATTAAATGTCTCTTTTCTCATTCCCAATATCCTCACATCATTTATGTCTTCCTCTTCTTTTTCTTACACGGATTGTACTTTTTTACCTTCCTTTTGAAAAACGGACAGAAGAGCCTGAATAATAATGTCTTAATTGGGAAATAATGCACTATAATATGGACTCTGATATTGGTAGAATGTTCTAATTTGCACAATAAAACGCTTCCAATAATTTAATGTAATATATGGAGCCTTCAGAAGGAAGTAGGCTTTATACATCTGGATTCACAAAGGCAAGTTACTTATAGTTCTTTTTTTCCTTTTGATGATAAACAAATATTTAAATACAGGAATGATTAATAACTAACTCAGGACTTGATGACTATAATAACAAGATTGAAAAAGATTACTGGCGCCATACAATTTTACACACGTGGACAACTTATATAATAGTGGCCAGTCCTCTTTATTAAGGAACCGGAATGATTCTTACCACTGGAAAAAATGAATCATCTTTGTAGAACTTCTACGTTTTACCTTAAGCTCTTTGCTTAAACTTTTTCCTAACGTGTTTTGAGTTTGTAGCAAACAAAGAAAAGCATTGCTTCTTTCTAATGTTTCTTCAAATGCTAGCTTGACATCCTCTATTATCTGCTTTTCCATGCTCATCGGATTAGACTTGTTTTGTCCTCTCTGACCATGAATTCCTTTATTTTGACCTGCCACTCTTTTGAATGATTTCTCACCATGTGGTGACCATAAGAGGCATTTTAAAGACTCTTTGGTGGATAGCTTCTCTATATTGGAAGCTTGAAAAACAGGAAAGATACAAAAAGTAAGTTGGCAACAGCAGCAACTTGCAGATTTACTGTTATTAAGAGGCTTTCTTAAATCTCTTACTATGATTACCTATTTCAGAGTATTGGAAAGAAAGGTCTGAATCCAGCTTAAGGCTTTTTATGCAAATCTTCCTTTGCCAATAACAATTTTCATGCCTCATCTACTGAATTTGACACCTAGAACCCCTTCCCTGACCCATCCGGGGGGAGGAAGATGGAAATAGACGCCAATGGCACACTTAAATAATGGTTCTAGCTCAAATTGTATCGTGAACGATAACAAAACAGGCTTTGAAGTTAATCTACCCCTCCAAAAGTATAATCTGGTTCATAAAATATGTTTTCCTAAATAAGAAAGGCTTTGATCCAGTATAAGTTAGAGCACTCCCACTAGTGGGTGGGTCTTCCCAGGAAAGAAGTCAATGGGATACACCCTAATACACCTCCTCATGCTGGTTTCTTATCTACTTGCTTCGCGGGTGATGGCTGGGGTGATCGCAGAAGCTGGGAGACTCACTGTGGCTATTGCGAGCAGTTGGGTGTTTTATGTTGTCCTCATTAGGAATTCACCTGGAAAATAAGTCCTCCTCCATCAGTCATCTTTGCCTTGGAGACAGGTGTACCAACACTGCCCAGACATGCTCCAGAAGGAGCCGTTAACCTGGCATTGTCAGCAGCCCGTATGCATCCAGAGGGGAAGAAAGCTTGGGTTCAAGCAGCTTTCTGTCCAGGAACCCCGTAAACCAGTGCTTCTTAAATTAACCTGGGCACAGGAATCGCTTTGAATATTGTTAAGGATGCGGGACCAGCAAGTCTAAGATGGGGCCTCACCTGCATTTCCAGGAAGCTTCCAGGCGATGCCAGGGCTGCTGGTTTGTTGACATAATGTAAGTAACAAGGTTCTCAATGGACTCGAGACAACTTCTTTGTGTTTCTCCAGTAAATGGGCTTCTTTTCCTTACGTGATGTGAAGTGAAAAGTCATGCATTTGCCTTAAACATACAGGTGGGCTAAGGAGAACAGTCTCAGGATCTCTGTCAATTAGTTGGTAATTTTCCAACACTGATGAGTCACTGTATGCCACGTTGTGTGGGTTATAGTACAGACATCATATAACTGAACCGGGGCATTTTGAGAACAAAAGGAAGCACTTTTAATAACGATGCTGAGACTATAAGCAAACTGAAAAATACAGATAGCTCACCCTACTAAGAGTGACAAATGCTAAAGAACTCTGGGTAATTTATTTCAGCTTTACCATACAGAGAATCAAGTTTAAAAATGACCATGGTAACTACTGTTCTTTCCCAGAACAGCTTATGAACGTTGCTGCTTTCTTTCCTCATATATTTTTATAAATGTATCCTCAGATAGAAAGGAATTTTAAAAAATACATCCCTTTATAAACCCGTCTTTCTGAAAAGACGTAAAAAATATGATTTGACCAAGGCTTTATTGGGCTTATTAGCATGAGATTATTTCAGCTTGTATAATAGTCGATTGAAATGGAAATTTTCCGGAAGATTTGGGTTGACATTGCCCTACATTCACTAAGACAAATATGAATATTGTTCTCCATGTGCAAGCTAAAATATGATGTGTTCTGATGCACCATTGGCAAGTGCTGTTCAGCCTTAATCCCGATGATAATTGCCTCTGATGATGATGACCTACTGTTGTCTTTTTACACAGGCAGGTAGATGGTGTCCTGGTTATGTGACTAGCATCACTAATGTATTTAATGTATTTTACGGTTGGTCATCATTGGTTCTGCACAGGAAATTTGCCGCATGTAGGGGATATCTCTTAGTTTCACAGTAAATCTTGATCTACATTCTGCCAATTTTAAGAGCTTGGCCTTACAGACAAACTTGAGTGCTCATACTTTGTGTTGGGCACGGAGGATTTTACTGTAAGTTCACGGTTCTTAAACAAGATTTGTTTAAAAATCATCTTCATTTTATCTCAAGTGATTTTCTTTTAAATCCCCTGACTGAATTTTATGTGTGTGGAATAGCTGTACCTCAACTTTAATGTCACACTATAATGCATGGTTTTAAAATTCTTTGACTCTTAAGAGAAACCGAACTCAATTACCTGCAGGTGGGCTGTCACTAAAATAAGAGAAAGCCTGTTTTTTTTCCTGGTATAATTAACTAGCTTGAAGCTGGCATACAGTAGTTGGTCAGCTAGAGATAACCCTTTCTTAACCCTTTTTAAAATATAGATTTCATATGTAAATTTTAGATGTTGGCTACTTAACTTGTTAGTTCAATTTGTTTGTTGTTTTAGAACTATATAGTTTTCTTAAATCCGCAATGACTAGTTTAAATAAAGCTGCCCCCAAGAAAATATTTCTTTTCATCTTTATACAGTTTCTTGTATAGGCAACTGAGTAATTACAACTTTTTATCAGGCCCTCAATTTATCTATTCTTTTCCCATAAATTACCAAAAAACAAAAACAAAACAAAAAAAACAACCCTGAAGTGATATTTTGGTAAGACCTGAAGACTTTTGTCCTTTATAATGCAAAACTATTATATATGTAGATATATTTAAATCATATACATATGTGTTTTTAAATAATAATGTAAAATAAGTAGATGAAAATGGATGATCTAAATTCCCACTGGTTAACCAACCAAAACATCCAATCTTTATTTAAAGCTACTTAAAATATACTTATCAAGTTTCTTCATTTTTTTCTCAAGTGAATTACTTTTATATCTCCTGACAGAATGCTATGCTTACGTCAAGCTATTATACTCTATTTATCTCTATATTAACAAATTCTCATTCTTAAATTATTTTTCCCCTTAACTTATATTCCAGAAATAAAAGTAGGTTCTTTGCCCTATCAATGTTTATGTTTACCTGGTAGTGAAGTTGTTCAGTTCTTTAGTTTATCTAGAAAAAAACCGCTTGCCCAAATCCAAAATTAATTTACTGTTTTTATGAGATTCTAGATTTTTAAAGTTTAACAAAGATTTTCTTTGCTTAAGTTCATTTTTCATTATGTTTTTAGTTTTTAGCTTTTTGTTTTGAAATAAAATCAGACACAGTTAATTTGCAAAAGCTACTACAAGGGATCTCCATATACCCGCCACCAGTCCTCAAATACTAATGTCTTCCATAATCATAATTCAGTTATCAAAACCAAAAAGTTAACAATGACACAACTCTATAAACTACTTTTACAGAATTTATTAAAAATTCACCAACTGTCCTTCCAATTGTTCTTTTTCTGGATCAGAATATACTCTAGGATAATATTGTATTTAGTTGTTATGTCTCCTTCCAACCTAGGATAGTTTCTTATCTTTGTCTTTCAGGATCATATTAGTTTTATAAGTTCTGAACAGTCATTTTGGAGAATGTCCATCAATCTGTCCTGTTTGATGTTTCCTCATTACTAAATTCAAGTTATGTACTTTTGACAAGATTACAACAAAAGTGATGACCCACATTTCTCAGTGTATCATATCAACATGATGTTGATTTGTTTTATTTTGGGTGTTAATTTAATTTTTATCACTTTGTATAAGGAGTGTGGTCCAAGTTTCTCCACTATGAAGTTACACTATCCCCTTTGTAATTAGAAAGGATGTATTGGGGAAACATTTGAAACAATGTAAATATCCTTTTTTCATTCTACTTAACCCACAAAGTTCAGTGTGCATCCATGGTTCTTGCCTAAAACAATTATTCTTGTGTTTGCCAAATGGTGATGCTTATTTAATCATTCATTCAAAGTTATTTGCACAGTGTATTGCAAACTAGTCTCTTATGATTTTTAAAAATATTTTCTCTTTAAATGACTATTTCCCTTTTGACATTACTCATTTTCGTGTTTGTACTTTCTCATTTTCTTTCCTGAGGAAATTATACGGTAATGTTTCATTGGTTACTTAAAAAACAAAAAAAACTAAACCCAAAACAGAATTTTAATGTATTAAATAGGTCTATTATATTTCTTTCTGTATTTCATTAGTTTTTAAAATTCTTTTTTAAATTACTTCTTCCATTTTGCTTTTGTTTGATTTACTTATTCCTTTCTTATTTTTAAGCTCACAATTATATTCAATCTATTACAAATTAAAATTTTAATTAAAAATTTTATAAAATACTAACATTTTATTGTTAATTTAATGCCTTAATTTTTACTAAAAACGTTTTTAGTACTGTGAATTTTCTTCTGATCATTGGCTTGACATATATCATAAATACAGGTAATTTATTTTACTTTCCTTTTTACCTTAGTCATTTAGTATTAGGCAATTTAATTTCCTTTTTGCTTTTGATTCAGTTGATGGTTTCCAGATTTGTTAATACTTTCTAGTTTTATCCTATTTTGATGAGATATTGCTATTTAATAAGACTACTTTATGGAATCCAGTTATTTTCTGTGCATGACAATATATGATGAATTTTGTAAATGTCTCATGAGTGCTTAAGAGGAAGGTACCTTTTCAATTATCAGGGTGTAAAGTTTGATAGACATCAGTAAAATCCACCATATTGAGTATGTTGCTTTGGTCTTCTATATACTTATTTGTTTTTGTTCACCCAACTTGTCTTATTTTGAGAAAGACATATGAAAATCACCTATTATTAATGTGTCTTTAGCTTCCTCTTTACTTCTCCTGTAATTTCTTTGTTATATCTTCCTTCTGAATGGTGACTTTTAACATTAAAATATGCCTTTCTTTGTCAGGTTTAATGTACTTTTTGGCTTGATTTCTAGTCAGGATCACTATACCTCCTTTCTTATGTCTCCATTTACCTTTGTCCTTTTCTAATTTTAGCCTTTCAGAATCCATTCGTTTTAAGTACATTTTTAGTGCACAGAGTGATACTGAGTATTACACTGTGAACTAAATTGAAAACATTGTTTGTTTAGTAGGTGAGTTACTATGTTCTCAACTCTGTCAAGATATTTTATAATTATCTGTGTTATATTTGCTATGTTTCTTTTTCTGCATGTATTTTTTTAACTTACCTAATTTTTGATAATTAAGAAGGTTCCTATTGTGCTGTATTTACATGGTTTTTACTAGTAGTTTTTTACTCTAGTATTTTTACTGTAGTATGTACATAATTTTAATGCTTTTAGACCCCTGTTTTATTATTCAATGTGTTACAATTTAGTTTGTCAGTTTTTTTTATCCTTTATTCACACCAATTGCCTGTATAACAACAACCAATGAGATTCTTCTACTCTGTTGTTTTCTTCTCCCCTTTTCCATTTTTAATTGCAATGTTTCTATAATGTGGCCACATATAATACTCATATAATAGTATTCTACACTTTTCTTATCTTTTTCTAGTTTTATAATTACACACATGTACACACACATATGCCCGGAGGCACTGAAGGCTTTATTCTTCACTGTTGGAGTCAAGTCGTTTTTCTAGGATAAGTGTCGAAATTGAAGTTTTGGGTTAATTTACTTATTTACTCAATGCAGCCCTTCAATAGGTATATTCAGGTCTTCTTTTATTATTGCAAAGTTTTCTTGGATTACAGTTTTAAAACACTAAGTTGTTTTACTTTTCTTCATGGACTGGTGTTACACAAATATTATTCCTTCTTTGTTTGTCTTAACATTTCCACCACTTTTTCTCTGACCTATTTTAGCCCTTCCCTTATCTCAATTTCATTCTCTTGGTCATTTTCTTGACTTTTTTCAACAATCTTACTATGCTTCCATTTGAGTTAAACATCCCTTGGTCACTATGTACTTTAGTAATTATTTCTGAGATAATTTTGTATTTTATTCCACTTTGTTCTTTTTCATATCTTAATTCTTACTCAGTTCTCTTTTTATTTTTTGAATTTCTAGCTCAAGTTTTTTTGTTTGTTTTCTTTTTTAATCTTCAAATGTTTGCTTGATTGTATTCAATTCAGTTTCCTGTAATTTTTTGCTGTTTTTTTTTTTTTTTACTTTTTAAATTATTCTATTTTATTATCCTTTTAAAAATTCTGCTTCATGTTTATTTTCTTGGGGGCAAGGAAGGGAGTATTCATTAACTGAAGAGTGTTGTATCTCATTTTTCAAAAATGTGTTACACCTTTGCAGAGATTTAATTTCTTTTCTGTTTATTTTTAAAATTTGATATGATTTCCAAGACTCTGTCCAATGAAGCCCTCTTCCGTCAGTGTGGTAAAGTCAGCTTCTTTAGTTTGATACATTTGTTGGTGATGATGAAACTTGCGTTATCTGATTCTTTATTCTCTTTTTTTCTTGATGAACTTAAATTTCATTTTTTGCTTCATCACCCCTTTACTACCAAGTTGCCAATGAGTTCTTCTCACTTCTTTCTTTCTTCCCTATGAGAAGCTATGCGGTTCAAAGACCAGTGTTTCAAATCACAGGTACCTTTTAGTTTCTTCTTGGTCCTCTGCGCTCTGCTGGGACTTACTTTTGTGTTTTCACACTTAAGGTAGACTTTTTCTTTCTATCTGTGGTGGTATATCAACCCTTGGCCTGTTGTTAGCTTCCTCTTCCTTTCTGCCATTTTTTTATCCTATCCTTGTTTTATGCAAAGGCATGGGGCAAGATAGGTATGTGAAAGTTTGCTTGATATTTGGTGTGATTTCTTGTTTTTAAATCACAGTTTTTTGAAGTTTGTGCATTCTTTGTTTTCACATTTTGCTGAGGGCTTGCGTGTGTGTGTGTGTGAGAGAGAGAGTGTGTGCGTGTTTTACTTGTTGCTTTTTTGTTGTTGTTGTTTTGTTTTGTTTTTGTAGAAAATATTGGGAGATGTGGACCTAAGCAATTGCCCTTGTCTTCAGCTGCTTGGAAGCCCAAAATAACTTGATTTCTAATTTCAGTGTGTCACAGTTAGAAGTATTGAAATATATATAATTAATGATTTCCATTCAGTGTTTGGAATGGCTGTTTTTCCCATGATAAATAACTATAATACAAATACTAACAAACTAAATTTCTATTAACCCTGAGAAATCTCAGCAGTTAAACTTGGAGGTCATATTTGGTACAGAATGATTTCAGAACATATTTACCTCTGGAGTCAGCTGACTGATTTCATATCAACTACTTAGCACTGTTTGCCTTAGGGTAGTTCTTCACATTTTATCATTTTCGTTTGCTCAATAAAATGAGAAGAGTAATGTTCCCAACTTCACAGGGTTGCATTGAGTAAATAAGTAAATTGAGTACTTATTTGTAAATAAGTAAATTGAGTACTTATCATTTTCATTTGCTCAATAAAATGAGAAGAGTAATGTTCCCAACTTCACAGGGTTGCATTGAGTAAATAAGTAAATTAACCCAAAACTTCAATTTCGACACTTATCCTAGAAAAACGACTTGACTCCAACAGTGAAGAATAAAGCCTTCAGTGCCTCCTAGAGAGATGAAGCATTTATAAAGATTCCCAAAGAACTTTACGTAATTACTTGTTATCAACCTAAGTTATATTTTATGGAATAGAGGTTTTTAAATGTTTGTGTATTTCCAGAAAAGTATAGATAAGAGGTAACAAAGAATATTTCTTGTCACAGTGAGATTTAAAAAATAATACTTTGATTAACTGAGCAGGATTTCCTGCCTCTAGAGTCTGTTTCTCCTTTCAATAGAATTCCTGTTATTTTGCATGTTTTCTGGTATAAAGAATACATGTATATGTATACCTGATTCACTTTGCTGTACACCTGAAACTAACACAACATTGTAAATCTACTATACTCCATTAAAAATTAAATAAAAAAGAGTACATGGGAGATGTGGAGAAAATATTTCATTCACTTGAACTTGTATGTATCTAATTAACATGGTTAGTTATAAACAACATGCAAAGAAAGCTATCAGGAAATATGGGACAGTACAGCAATAACTGCAATTGTTTAGAGCTTATCATAACAAAAACATTTTGGGCTGGAGAATACTATTATTGACACTATTTAGAATTGCCAGTGCATACTGATGATAAAAATTAGGCTGCTTTTGGTTGACATTATTTTGTTTTTTAATTCTTTTTAGACAGTTTCCCTCCTTATTGCCTACCTTCTGGGTGGACGAGCTTCTATCACCTCCCCATTGTTATGTTCCTGCTGGTGTGATTAAAAAAAAAGGTGAGATCTTATTTGCCAAGGATGCAGGTTCCTTGGAGGTGGAATGTATGCACTCAGTTTCCAAGATAGGGAGGGACTGCATTGCAGAGGACCTTGAGTGTCCTACATCTCACAAGTTAACTGCTTAAAAATCCAGAACAGTTTCAGGAACCTTAATAAATGTAAAGTTCAAAAGAATACATGAATAAATTTTTCCTTATTATCATACAGGTGACATAAACATTCATGTTAGTTCATTTAACTGTAAAATAGAAGTGGATACTCAGAGCTCTGCTAACAAAGAATGCTGATTTCCTCACTACAGGTATTGAAGAGGCAATCTGCATAGACACAATTGGAATATTCATCATGTTGGTGATACAGAATGTAGAGGAGAATCAAAATATTCAGTGGATAACAGTTCTAAAGAATAAAACATCTCAGACTGAAAAATTGTACCGGGACTAATACCAGGGTATAAGAGGATCTGTTTCTAATCAGTTAACATTTTATCCAAATTTCCCTTAATCGTGATGATTTTCTGTCCCTTCAGGACTACTCTTTATTTTAATGTGACAAGAATTAATATAAGGCTTTAAAACATGACTAGTTATCTGAACTAATGATTGAGTTGGTATTTACTCTTTCATCTAACTTAATGTTATATTTACTGAAGAACATTTATTGCTTAGCAAAATGGTGCAAAAAAGAAATGCAAAACAAAATAACACAAAACAAAAACTCCACTATTCCAACATTGGTTATTTTAGCTTGTGCATGATAGTCAATTGCAACTGATTTAGGCCTTACCACTAAAACCACTTACCACTAAAAACACTAAACCCACGCACCTATGGTCTACTAATCTATGACAAAGGAAGCAAGGATATACAATGGAGAAAAGACACTCTCTTCAATAAGTGGTGCTGGGAAAACTGGACAGCTACACGTAAAAGGATGAAACTAGAACACTCCCTAACACCATACACAAAAATAAACTCAAAATGGATTAAAGACCTAAATGTAAGACCAGACACTACAAAACTCTTAGAGAAAGACATAGGCAGAACTCTCTATGACATAAATCACAGCAAGATCCTTTTTGACCCACCTCCTAGAGAGATGAAATAAAAACTAAAATAAACAAACGGGACCTAATGAAACTTAAAAGCTTTTGCACAGCAAAGGAAACCATAAACAAGATGAAAAGACAACCCTCAGAATGGGAGAAAATATTTACAAATTAAGCAACTGACAAAGGATTAATCTCCAAAATTTACATGAACTCTCCTACACTGTTGGTGGGAATGTAAATTGATACAGCCACTATGGAGAACAGTATGGAGGTTCCTTAAAAAACTAAAAATAGAACTACCATACGACCCAGCAATCCTGCTACTGGGCATATACCCTGAGAAAACCATAATTCAAAAACAGACATGTATCAAAATGTTCATTGCAAGACTATTAACAATAGCCAGCACATGGAAGCAACCTAAGTGTCCATCAACAGATGAATGGATAAAGAAGATGTGGGACATATATACAATGGAATATTACTCAGCCATAAAAGGAAATGAAATTGAGTTATTTGTAGTGAGGTGGATGGACCTAGAATCTGTCATACAGACTGAAATAAGTCAGAAAGAGAAAACAAATACCGTATGGTAACACATATATATGGAACCTAGAAAAAAAATTCTTCAGAACTAGGGGCAGGACAGGAATAAAGATGCAGATGTAGAGAATGGACTTGAGGACATGGGGAGTGGAAAGGGTAATTTGGGATGAATTGAGAGAGTGGCATGGACATATACACACTACAAAGTGTAAAATAGATAGCAAGTGGGAAACAGCTGCATAGCACAAGGAGATCATCTAGGTGCTTTGTGACCACCTAGAGGGGTGGGACAGGGATGGTGGGAGGGAGACACAAGAGGGAGGAGATATGGGGATATATGTATACGTATAGCTGATTCACTTTGTTATACAGCAGAAACTAACACACCATTATAAAGCAATTATACTCCAATAAAGATGTTAAAAAAATTATAGTAAAAAAAAGGAAAGAAAACGTGTTCTTAGTAGACTAGTTTGGGTTTCACTGAGATTCTTCAATCTGTGGCTTGATGTCTTTCATCAGATTTTGAATAGTCTTGCCTACTGTATCCCTAGATTCATATTTCCTCTCACTTTCATCTTTCTCCTCTTTCTTGTGTTGCAACTTTACATGCATTATGTTTTTAAGCATGTCCACATTGGTCACACCTAAATTCTTTTATATCTACCTATATTTTTTTCTTTCTGTTTTATCTTGGAGATATATATATATATATATATATATATATATATATATTTTTTTTTTTTTTTTTTTTTTGTGGTGTGCGGGCCTCTCACTTTTGTGGCCTCTCCCGTTGCGGAACACAGGCTCCGGACGCGCAGGCTCAGTGGCCATGGCTCACGGGCCCAGTCGCTCCGCAGCATGTGGGATCCTCCCGGACTGGGGCATGAACCCGGGTCCCCTGCATTGGCAGGCGGACCCTCAACCACTGCACCACCAGGGAAGCCCCATCTTGGATATTTTTATACTAACCTCTCTTTGAGTCCTTGACTTTTTTTTTTTCTGCTGTGTCTACTGAACTAGGAAACATGTTCTCTTCTTATTCTCAGACATTGTATTATCAGTCCTAGAATGTTGATTGGGTTATTTTTATTGAAATGAATTTTCTTTTGAAATACTTTGTGTTTTAACTCATTTTAAACTATCTCTTTAGCTATTTTGGTGTATTTGATTGCTACTCTGATAGCTAGATCATCTTTGGGTCCTTCTTGATTTATTTATCTCTTAATTATCAGTCACCTTTTCTTACTTCTTAGGTCGTTTAATAAAATTTTTCTGTTATGCCCAACATTGCAGATGAAAGGTTGTAGAGGGCCTGGGTTAAGATGTCTTCTTCTACAGGGGACAAGCAGTTAAATTGTGTACAACTATTGAATCTTGGTTTTACGCCTCATTAAACAATGTCTATTTTAGTTTTCCCCATACTTTATGGAATCATCTTTTCTACTAGAGCACAGCTGTAATTCTCAGAGAGTAGTCTTTTAGCGGTCTCATTTGAAAGAAAGGTGCTTTCTGGCTGTGCCTAAAATCTCCTTGAAATCTCTGCTTCTAGGGTTTTTTAGCTAGATCTTTTAGAATCTCACTGTGTGTCAGTACAGTGTAGAAGTTGTCCAAAGGCTCAAGGAGAATTTTTGCATAGTATTTCAGGGCTTGTTTAGGGGTCCTTTCTCACTGGCATCATGCCACCACATCCCAGCTGCCTTGGAGTCCTCACACTCTGGTCACTCTTTCTTCCACTCAGTGAGACTCTCAGTCCCATTCCTTGTGCCATGATTTGGAAAATGCCATCAGTGATAAAGTCTGTGTAAATAAAGGACTCATTTTATCTGTTCTTTTCTTAAGTATTACAGGTCAATATTGGCTGCTGTCCCAACATTACTAACATTGTTTTTAAACCTTGTTCAGCTTAAATAGCTCCTTACTTTGGGGAGGTAAAACTGATCCAGCCACTCTGTCTCAGTTGCATCCAAAGACCTTTGTCGTGAATTTTAATAAATCTGATATTTCTTAAATTGAAGTTATATGTAAAAACAATACAGGTTCATATTTGTATTTTTTATGTTCGCTCCAACTAATATAGTACCTGTCATGTATTTGACACGATATGAAAGTTTGTGTATGTGTATGTATGTGTATGCATTTGTGCACATGTGTATGAAGAGAGAGTTGGTAGGAATATAAATGCATACATACAAATATACTTACATTTTTTTTCTGCTTGGACAAAATCATTTGAAGAATTAAATATTAGCACAAGATTATTAAAGAGGTTAAGAAAATATCTCACCCTAGCTTTGAGGGTAACTTTTTATGGATACATTTTTCATGCAATCATTTGTAAGAAACTCCACACATCTTCTGCAGGTAATCTGTAGTATCAAGGTCTGATTTCTAGTAGACACTAAATGTCAGTTTTCCAAATGTTTCACTTTTCAGTGACATTGCAGATTTGACTTAAAATAACTGCATTTCGTATACACAAAATGATGAAGGAATAATTTGCTAACATAATCAAATTTAATTATCTCTCCTTGAAACCAATTTCATTTTGCTTGGTACCCTTAATAGTTATTATCATTGCTGACAAAGGAATCCTATGTATTCAGAGCAGACATTCTTAGAACGTTTTGTACTTTTGGGTACCAAGTTTAGAAATGCTATCAGATAAAAAGGAGCGTCTCAAAATCTTATGCTAATGAGAGAAATAAAATCCTAAGAATTTTGAAGTCTTTGTTTTGTTAGTTGTGAATACTAAACGGTTGCCATTCAATAAAAGTCTTTGAGTGCCTAAGAAACTAATTGAAAAAAAAAAAACCCTGAGAATTTAATTGTTTATGTCTAGAAGAAAAATATAATAACTTTCTTTTCTACTATCTTATATGACACTTTTATAATACAAAGGTCATAGTTAAGAGTGATTGTTCAGACATTCTGCTTATTTTTTCACTGCAATGCACCAGATGTCAGAACCCATTACATTCATGTTGTCATGTTGATAATTTTAATGAATGAGCTTCTGTGACAGGTAGAAACACTGTCAGTATTTCTCAAGGATTTAAGTCCCTTTCAAATTTTCTTATTTTAATACATGTGCTTTTAGAAAGTATGAAATTCATATTTTTAATCTAAAAAAATCTTTAGTGAGACAAACAAATGACATTAAGTTTCATTATTCTATACTTTTATACAAAGTTTGGGATTTGTGAATTGCTAATTTGATCTATTTGAACACTGCAGCTAATGTTTTATTAGGATTCTTGAACCATGTGATTTGGTTTGCTTTCTCACTTCTGAGAGGACTTGATAGCTACATGAATATTTTATAAGAATTAACTAAAAAAAATTCTGAAAGCTTTTAGATAATACTTTAGTACATGATAACTAGTACTTAACTCTAGAGACAATTTTTAGGGTAAACATAAAGTACCCAACCCACCCATCAAGTATGGATTGTCAGGACAGCAGAGCAGGGAAGGGCAGGGGAAATGCGATACTGAGGAGAGACAGAATGAATGAGAGAAGGTGGAACAGAGGCAGGAATAGAATGATTTGATACGTGCAGGGTATCAAATCCCTCCTGTTGAAAAATGTTCCCTCCTGCAGGGCCAGCTCCTGAGGCTCAGAGCTACCAAGCTGAAACACATGTGGCTGAACAGGTTATATCATGGAACTTGTGATTCTAATTGGATGGAATCACAAACTGTGCCCTCCTTCAGGGCAATCGATATCTGTCTTCTTTTCTCCAAATTAATGATTCTGCCCTGAGCAACCTGGGAAAAACTACTCTCTCCTGCAAAATAAATTCCATTAAAAAAATCAAGTGATGTAATCAATGCAAAGCACTTAGCACAAGTCCTGGTCCAGAAATATTACTCAGCAGAAAGTTATTTCACTCCTCTAGTGGCCATTGCCCCATCCACGTGCGGTCCTGTGGAGGAAGCTAAATGGGGAAGGAGGTGGTAACTCATCCCAGCTCTCTCCCCTTCCTCCCTGCTCTTTACCTCTTCTCATCTTCTGCCTATTTCCTGCCGGTGGTGCCACTTCCTTCAGATATTCAGACCTAACTCTGTCATCAGTTCTCCTTTCTCTGGGGAACACTAACCCTAAAATAGATTAGATTACGTATACTGTTTGTGTGAAGTTCAACATGAGCATCCTCATAAAATAATCCTACCCATAAGTATTTTCCCCATAGGGCGCTACAGGAAAGGGTCTTTGTAAAAGGATGATAATTCAGGAAGCATTTGTCAGATACAAGACCCGCCAGTTTCTATTTATGTTGAAAACTGTTTTCAGTAGGAACAGTGCAGTGTACTCTGGGCTGGCTACTGCTGCCACTGTGTCTGTAGTGGGCACTCAGCTGACAGAAGCAGACCCAATGCAGTTTGAGATGATAAAAATTCAAATAAAGATTCATCACAACTCTTCAGAGCCACAGACTCTACTCAAATCATGGGAATACTGTCCAATGGGAATGCCTTGCTGAATTATGTGTTTCCTTCCGTGGCACTTAAAAACAGTCATAATTATGGTTCAAATTCAAACCCCAGGCCAGTCCTGCCATATCTCAATTTAGGAGGAGGTTTCTCTTGTTCAACAAAGGTAAATAAGAAATAAAGACAAAACGAAACAGCATAAAACAAAACAAAGAACTGAACTTAAGCATAGAAAACAAAATGTGTGGAAAGATCATAAAACATACATTTAGCCCTGGCCACGTAGAATTCTTCCATTCTCCATGACATTATGCAGGATTATTTGAATATATTTTCAAATTAGGAATAGGAATATATTTTGAATATATTCATTATGAAGATATTTTCAGCACCTCCTGGCTAATAGAGACAGAGCTTAATGATTTCAAAGATTTCTTTTGCTTCGAATTGTTGAGATTGTTATATGCATTCCTCAATCTTTCTGGGTGATAGGGTCAGCCATATAATCGTGGCTTACAAATATAAATTTAGAACATATTCATCCTATTATACATCAACTTCTCACTATGTTAGTATTACTCTAAGTCTTAATATTCACTGGCAAAATTGCAAAGGATTAAATTACACTGTCAGAAATGTACCTATTTGTTTGGTACTACCTAAAAGTTATAGAAAGCCAAAGCAAAGATGAATGAATAACTCAAATAAAAATATTTTCATCAACTTTAATATCATTGATATAGAAAATAAACATAGAAATCACATGAAACCTTTGTTATCATATAATTTCCAGTACTTCCTATTTTCAAGGAGGGCACAGTAGTTTTTAAAAATTACTGACTTTCCAAAAATGAATCTGTGGAATACACATTAAAACAAAATCTTCAAAAACATTTACTTTTAAAATTTTGAGATTGATTCCCAATGCATTTTTAGAATACATACAAGTCCCCCCAAATGGCAACATATATATGTCTACCACACAGAAGATTGAGACGACACCCACTTATAATCTATCTCCAGATGCACTTTGTTTTTTTAATCAAATACATGTACCTGTGTAAATATTTAGGTCCTAAAAATGAAAAAATAAAAAGGAAATACTGTATTTCATGTAAAGTTTTTAGGAAAAAAAAAAGAAAAGAAAAATGGTCTAAATCAAGGTCATACAAGTTGTAGAGTTTGGAGTTTTATTTCATTAAGCTTTATGCCCAGCACATGGCAGGGACCTGCCTGGAATCAGGTGAATGGCAGTTTGGACCTGGTTTTCCTACTATGCTCTGGGAACCGTGGAAAGTTTACGTAAAATATGAACCTCAGCTCCTTATCAACAAAAATAGGCATTATAGCAACCCAGATTTACTGCTGTGAGAATTAGACAGTAATAATAATAACAACAGAACTGTAATTTTATAGTCAAATTGATTAAAGGGTTATGATGTGCCAGATTCTTTGATAAATATTTTAAATAATTGAATCTCAAAGAACTTTATGTGTAGATATTTTAAAACCTATTTTATAGGCTAAGAAGCTTAGAGCAAAACAAGTTGAAAATGTTAAATAATTTTTCATCAGATAATAACTGCCTCTATAGATAGTTTATAATATATGAAGCTGCAATAAAGTAAATAACTGTGAAAAAGGTTTCTGCTCTCACAGAGGCTACAGCATGACAGGTACTCAATGAATTTCATTGCTCCTCTGTTTTTTTATATCAGTAACTTCCTCTTTTCTGATTTATGGGGAAGGAATTATGGTGGCAGGTATTGGAGACACTGAGAACTCAGTTCAGTCTCTGTTTTGACACTGGAACTGTGAACCTCAGATGAGTCAGCTGAGCTGCGCATTCCAAATCTGTTAAAGCAGAGGGAAGAACACACATTGTAAAATAATTAATAAAGGAATTATTAATTGTTATTATGTGGAGACACATCTACCTTCCAAATATTAGAGTTTTGACCCTTTTTCAAAACATTAAAAATAATTTGGTTCTTTTTTTAACATATTTACTTTTTTATTCATATAGCAAAACATCCCCTGTGTCATGGATATATTTCCACATTTGAAATATCTTTATTCTGAAATGCACAATGATTAAAAGAAAAAACTACAAAGGCTAAATCACATCTCTAATACCTCCGGGGTGCATCCTCTTGCTTTTTTTAACTACAACTTGGAACTTGTTGATTGCCAAAAGTCTTGAAGATTGCGATGGTAGAGCCAGAGCTGTAGTCTTTGTTAAAAGGAGTGTAATCATATTATGTTTTGAATTAACAGTTCATCAATTATATGTAAATAGTAATGGTCTTCTGAGTTCTCCATTACTTCAAAGATTTTCTCAAGATGTCTTCTTAAGTATGGATGTCTTTAACCAAGTGTACACAGAGTGTGAGTATTGTCTGCCTATCCCACAAATTTGCCATCTTAAAAAAAAAAAGACCTGTTCATCTGTGTAATGAAGCATTGGGACTAAAAGACCTAGGAAATTGCAAAACTCATAATAGTCTACTCATTGCTACTGAAGAGGTGGTCCATGGACTGCAACACTGACATTACTTGAGCTTCTTAGAATTGCAGAATCTCCTCTACACTCCAGACTGACTGAATCAGAATCTACGTTCTAACAATGTACCCAGGTGGCTGGAATGCATGTTATATTTAGAGGACACTGCAAAGTCACACCTTCACTTGTGCTCAAGATTTTCTGAACTCAGTCATGTAGTTCTGGAATACAACTTGGTACCGAGAACAGATTCCAGAGCCTTGGAGCAAAATGTGTGTAGGTTGCCCTTCACCCACTGTTAGTTGTTAAAATTACATAGAGAAAAATTCTCTAATACAGAAGGTGTCAATTTTTTGTTCAAACTCTTGCCTGGTCAATCAGCCTTTGCTAGCAATTCATTCAGAGACAATGTAGTGTGGATTAAATATAAATATGAATAGGATTGCCAGTATTCACTCCCTCTGAACTCAAGCACAGTTTGAAACCTAGGTATTACCTTCCAACAACAGCAATAGTACTCAAACCCAGAAGACAACATTGAAAAAAACATTTGAGTACTAAAAATAGTACTCAAACCCAGAAGACAACGTTGAAAAAAAAGCAATATGTCAGCTTATACAGCTGACATATTGGCTGATTGAAATCCCCATATTTTTTCTTTTTCTCTTTCTTTAATGCTTTGAACATATATAAATAAAATAGTGGTATGTAAGTTGGAAGCAAGTATTAAGTTTTAGCTCTGAAACCGGTGGAAATCATTTAATGTTTCTTTTCACTGTTCCAGTTTTCTCAGGACATTGGTCCCAAAGTTACATTTTGTCTTTCAATTTTAGAAGATTTTTCTGGTCTACCTTTAGAAGAGTTCATTTTGACAATATAAACTAGATTATCACAACTAACTATTTACATGATCCTTCCAAGTTTTGTGACATGTAAAAAATTAAATTTAGTTTCAACTTTTCAATTGAGTATGGAAAACACAGGAAAATTTGATACTGATCAATAAATGAGGAAATTCCAAATACAAAGGAAATTCAAGCTACTAAAATACCTTCATTGGTTTAATTTCTTACTATATGCAAGTTTTTATAAATAGCACTGACATGGATTCAAAAATTCATGATAATAATTTATACTAATAGTAATATTTTCCTATCAAAATAATGACATGGAGAATTATCCCTTTTAAAATGGGCTTTTATTTTAGAATCAAATCAAGATCTATAGCTCTAATTTTTTTAAACCTCAAGGATTGAAAATGAGCTATGTTGAGTTAAATATTTGTATAACATAATATATTGTTATAACATAAACATAACTAATGATCTAGCTGAACTTTCTGACTTAGACTCTTATAAACCATGAACTATATGCATAAGAAACTCCAACTTTACCTGTATTGTCGTCACTCTAATTAGTGGAAAGAATATAACCAGCTGTAACATTTTCAATGACTCTTCAAATACGGACTAAAACTTAAATAATAAACAGTACTAAAAAAGAGCACATATTTGAACTTAGAAATACCAGTAAGAAGTTTCAGTGACTAGAGTCTTAACTGGGAACTTTGGATGCATACAGGACATTCAAGAGAGGACATTTTTACATAAATTTTAAAATTTATTATTCACCCAGGACTTTTTTACCATGACCCAAATGGAAGTTAGGACATTTAAGTACTGACATCTTCATAGCCTAATTCTGCAGCTAAATAAAATCCTGCAGGCACAGTTGTGCTATACTCATCCACGTTACCTGACGGAAACAAAAAATAGCCTCCACCGTGGTGGGGTAATAAAACCACTTAGAATTCCTGGAAAATTGATTAATCACATCTGAACCTTCACAAGCGTTTAAATGCTTGTTATTAGTCAGAACCTTTTAAAGGTACCACCAGGGGTAGGGGTTTAGATTTACAGGGTTTTAGATTTTTGTTTGCAAATATTCTTATGAACTGAATAGTAAATATATTATTCTAGACCAGAGTTCTCAATTAAGGCATTTCAATAGAATCACCTGGAACCTTTTAAAGATATTTATGACTGAAAAAAATATATGTGTGAAATAATATTTATGTGTGGGCACCTCTCCTCAGGAATTCTGACAATTAGAATGGGGGGTTCTGAGCATCGCTCTGTTTTAAAGGCTCCCTAGAGGTTCTCATGCACAGCCACACTTGAGAACCACTGGTCTAGACGTGGAAGAGAGTGTCTCTCTCAGAAAAGACAGCAATGCTTTATATCGGTTGAAACCTAATTATTCATTTACCTAACATTTATTGAACATCTGAAATATGAAGTTATTATTGGCAAAGCAGAAATAGCTTCACAGCTGTAGAGAATACATGTATGGATACCAAGAGGGGAAGCGGGCGTGAGATGAACTGCGAGATTGGGATCGACATATACACACTACTATGTATAAAATAGGTAACTAATGAGAACCTACTGTAGAGCACAGGGAACTCTGTTCAGTGATCTGTGGTGGCCTAAATGGGAAGGAAATCCAAAAAAGAGGGGATATATGTATAGATATAGCTGATTCACTTTACTGTACAGCAGACACGAACACAACAGTGTAAAGTCACTATAGTCCAATAAAAATTAATAATAATATGAAGTTATTGAGGTAAATTCAGAGGACACAGGAGTAAAAAGTGAAACATGATTCCTGCCCTCAAGCTTTTAATGGTCTAGTGGAAGCCGTAACCTAACAAAGAGCTGATTTCAACATACAGTCCCTTGGTATCTGGGAAGGATTGGTTCCAGGGCTCCCTGTGGACACCAAAATCCCCAGATGCTCAAGTATGTAAAATGGTGTAGTATTTGCATGTACCCTACACACAGCCTCCATTTACTTTAAATCATGTCTAGATTACTTACAATGCCGAATGCAATGTCAATGCTAGGTAAAGAGCTGCAGTTGCCAGTGTACGGCAAATTCAAGTTCTGCTTTTTGTAATTTCCTGGAAATGATTTTTCTGAATATTTTCTGCCAGTGGTTGCTTGAATCTGCAGATGTGGAACCTGCAGACGCAGGGCCCTGACTGTAGTGCTAGGGTAGGGTTAAGATAGTGCTCCAGGGGACCCAGGAGGTAAAGAGGGGTGAGGATGGTGGGAAAAAGGGCATCCAGGAAGGAAACTAAGAGGAGCAAAGACCTGGAGCAAGAAAGGTCATGACTCGGTCATTTAAGAACTGCGAGGTGAGGCCGGACTATGAGCTTCTCTTCAGGAGCAGCAACGTTATCCAGGAAGCAATAGGCACCTTTGCATGTTCGTAACTGCAAGGAAATGAAGTACAGTCAAGAAGCAGACAGTGTTATCCAGACTGCTATTCTATTATGCCACGGTTAATAATAATAGTGGTCATTTACCTACTTTTTTTTTTGGTACGCGGGCCTCTCACTGTTGTGGCCTCTCCCGTTGCAGAGCACAGGCTCCGGACGCGCAGGCTCAGCGGCCATGGTCCACGGGCCCAGCCGCTCCGCGGCATGAGGGATCTTCCCGGACCGGGGCACGAACCCGTGTCCCCTGCATCAGCAGGCGAACTCTCAACCACTGCGCCACCAGGGAAGCCCAATGACTCACATTTTAAAAATTCCACTTTGTGATTTTATTTTACCAAAGCACTTTCATTATAATTTCATTTATTGATATATAAATATTAATATCATATAGCAAGTATTCTTTACAATTCATATATTAGGAAATAGGATTTTTATCAAACGTAAGGTAGATAGCTAGTTGGAAGCAGCCGCACAGCACAGGGAGATCAGCTCGGTGCTTTGTGACCACCTGGAGTGGTGGGATAGGGAGAGTGGGAGGGAGGGAGATGCAAGAGGGAAGAGATATGGGAACATACGTATATGTATACCTGATTCACTTTGTTATAAAGCAGAAACTAACACACCATTGTAAAGCAATTATACTCCAATAAAGATGTAAAAAAAAAAAGGAAATAAAAATAAATTTAAATTAGTTATAATAGTCTCATTTCTTTGAAATATTTATGTTAAATTAATTTATTATCACCATTTAATTTTTTCCTCTTCACAGTGAACAGACAGAAATGGGGTTTTTACTATCCAGAATCCTGTTAATATTAGTTTTTTTTTTTTTCCTGGAAAATGGGTAGTAGATTTTGATTGCAAAATTGTGTTCTTTCCCCCATCATGTTTCATTCTTTATCATGGGTCAATTTTATTTAATTTTCTCTTTTTAACTGTTTCTTAACTGAAGTATAGTTAATTTATGATGTTGTGCTAGTTTCAGGTGTACAGCAAAGTTATATATATATATATATATATATGTATATATATATATATATATAATTTTCAGATTCTTTTCTACTATAGGCTATTACAAGATATTGAGCATAGTTCCCTGTGTTATACAATAGGACCTCTTTGTTTACCTATTTTAAATATAGTAGTGTGTATCTGTTAATCCCAAACTCCTAACTTATCCCTCCCCCGCCCCTGCTATTCCCTTTGGTAACCATAAGTTTTCTATGTCTGTGAGTCTGTTTCTGTTTTGTAAATAAGTTCATTTGTACCTTTGTTTTTTAGATTCTACTTATAGGTGGTATCATATGATATTTGTCTTTGTCTGACTTACTTCACTTAGTATAATAATCTCTAGGTCCATCCATGTTGTTGCAAATGGCATCATTTTATTTTTTTATGGATGAGTAATATTCTATTGTATATATGGACCACATCTTCTTTATCCATTCATCTGTCAATGGATATTTAAGTTGTTTCCATGACCTGGCTATTGTAAATAGTGCTGCAGTGAACACTGGGGTGCATGTATGTTTCCAAATTAGAGTTTTGTCTGTATATATGCCCAGGAGTGGGATTGCTGGATCACATGGTAATTCTATTTTTAGTTTTTTGAGGAACCTCCATACTGTTCCCCATAGTGGGTGTACCAATTTACATTCCAACCAACAGTGTAGGAGGGTTCCCTTTTTCTCCACATCTTCTCCAGCATTTATTGTTTGTAGGTTTTTTGATGATAGCCCTTCTGACCGGTGTGAGGTGATACCTCATTGTAGTTTTGATTTGCATTTCTCTAATAATTAATGGTGTTGAGCATCTTTTCATGTGCCTGTTGGCCATCTGTACGTTTTCTTTGGAGAAATGTCTGTTTAGGTCTTCTGCCCATTTTTGATTGGGTTGTTTGTTTCTTAGATATTAAGCTGTATGAGCCGTTTGTATATTTTGGAAATTAATCCTTTGTCGGTAGCATCGTTTGCAAATATTTTCTCCTAGTCCTTAGGTTGTCTTTTAACTTTCATTTTATTCAACATGAAGAATTAAGAGGATGGGTCTGAGTTGCCACTAAGAGGATCCTATAGCCCCCTCTAGGTGAGCTCTGGGGCGGGGCAGGGAGGGGTACCATATCCTTGTGCTGTCATCTGTCCCCCCACGGGGAGATTGTACAAGATGCCATGGCTGCTCTGATTTGCTCCCTTCCTCCAGAGAAGCTTCCAGTGGAGATGATGTAATGGCTTTGGCTGGGAAAATAGACTAACTACTTTTTCTTTTATGCCTGGGAGGGTGCCCTGCACATGAAGAATCCTTTTAAAGTGCTTTAATCAAACTGACAAACCAAAAATCTGCATAAGAGAGAAGACTGTTTCAACAGCCTGAAATAGTCACCCTTACTGGAAGTTCATTTCAGATGTCTCATTTCCTAAGTTTCTCAAGGCAGAGCTCCTAATTTGATTATGTGAGATCCTCAGTAATTAGAGTGTGCTTGTTAATTTAAAAATATCCGTACAAAGACTTTAATATGCAGTTGGCAGTAAGGATAAAACAATTTGCAGCCAGAGCCCCTGGTGAAGTCTCTGAGCTGAGTGAAGTGGTGCAGGCAGAGGGGAGTGCTGGGGGCAGAAAGAAAAGGATGTGCAAATGCCCTGGGGTGGGGAACACGGAGAGGTACATGGAGGAGATTAGGCACAAAAACAGGAGCCTAAACTAAATAGAAACACTGTCAAATATAGACCTCCCACCCCAAAGGCTTGTTTTGTCTATGATATGGCATGGGAAGCTCCAATGCTCACATTTTCACATGCATTATGGAAAGTTTTATTCATGTGTCCCCAGTTCTCACCACGGGTGTGGCGTCTTCTTGGCCGATGAAGGCTCTTGACAATTGCTACTTACACCGGCACATCATTAGTGGAGGAAAATCTTGATTGGCTGGCACTTTAACTAGGTATTAGAATCATTCTTCATTAATAAACTGTCCTCCGTCTCCAACAATTTATGTCAGCAAGAAAATACACAAAATGAAGATGAGATTTGTGGATGAAAAAAGAAAAAAATTACTGAGGTGTAATCACAGTATTTCTTGCATCTGCTGTGTTTTCTTTTCTTTTTTCCCTCCAAAATATTAATTTATAATATATTCTATTAAAAGAATAACTAGTGGCAGTTTTCCTCATCAGCTAAGTCACAGACCAACACAATTAACGATGCCACGGTTTGCTACCCTTCAAATCAACCTTACAATATCACATTATTTCAAAAGTACTTGCCTTCTTTACAAATGTCATCACTAGAGCCAACAGCTCACTCATTTTCACTTTTTATTTATTAGCTTGCAGTTTTACATCTTAGAACGTGACTAAACAGCCCACGGAGAATGCAGAGAACACACACTCAAACACACTGATGCTAAGGTCTACCTGTATATATGAACATTGCCTATAGCTTGGGCGTTAAACTCTGCTTAGGAAACCATTCTAAATATGTGCTATCTTAAAAATAGTATACGCCTGTGGAAAATGTGGGTACCACGTGCTTATAAGAGGATTTCTCAATACCTATCACCATTATCAGAATTAGTAACAAGCAAGGAATTATTGCGGGGGGAAAGGTTTGTTGTACCCCTTAAATCAATTCAATGAATAGATTAGCTTCTGTTGTTATTCCCCAAGAGACCAAACAAAAATCTCATTTCAAGGAACATTTATGGTTATAACTTACTGTCTGCATTTCTGACCTTTTGAGCTCCCTCCCATCCCAGCGTTTCATAGGAAAGTCTTTAATCAGTCTGGGGAGTTTGCACATTGACTAAGGCCAGCGAGTCACTATAACAGATGACCAGCGACGTTTGCCAACGTGTGAGAATGACACCTGATATTTATCCCTATGGCTCTGATAGTTCCGGTTGGAGAAATTAACAAAACGACCTTGTGCGGTTCACTCCTCCCAGCCGAGCAAGCCTCGTTCCTCCAACGAAGGACGCAGAGGCGGCTTAGTGCGGAAGATGAAAGAGCAGGCGTGAGCTCGTGTGCTAATCATCCTATTTTTACCGTGAATATAATTATGCTTTGCGTTTGCATTCATCACAGAAAACCTGGGACAGGATCTCCTCCCATATTAGAATTAAAAGGCTCTGTACAGTGCTTGGCAGGAACATGCTCAATGTGCTGTTTGTCTATAGAGCTTTCGGGGTGCTACTTCCACTTACTTCTCATACGTAAAAACAGCCAGCCAGCCATCTGTTAGGAAAAATACAGAGTGCACGTAAACTGTTCAGCATGCCTGGTTTGCAGGGCCCCAGAAATGGGGACACTAGCTCAGAGGAGCTGTGAGTGGGGTTCGTAGGCAGAAAGCATGGATTCAACCTGCCTAGCAACAGACTTTGGCATTCACCTCATTCACCCTGCTGGTTGCTGGGATCCCTAACTGGAAACATTTTAACTGTCATTATTACATACTTTACGGTATTCGGCAGTGAAAAAGTTAAGCGAGAACCAAAAAATGGTCAATAATCTAGACTGAAATGTGATTGAAACAAAAAACATGGAGACACAGGCAGAAGTGTCTACAGAAGGGCTAGGGAAGGGATTGACAGAACACCTGTTTGATGTGAGATGACCAGCAAAGAGCAATGAGTGGATGAGTGGATTTCCAGGGCCTTGAAAGTGAAAAAACACTGCGGTACCCGGAGATCTGGTGAGGCAAAGAAGCTGTGGAAATGCAAATCTTTTGACCTAATTATTTTTGCCCTGCAGTTTTACTTCTTGGAATGTTTGTACAGTGTCTAAAATTGATCCCAACAAAATTCATTATAGGAGGAAATATTGGATGGAGAATAATATCTTGGTGACATGTAAAAAAATAAATAATTGCTCAGTGTAATTAAGTGTAAGCTCCTGGAGAGCTTGTTATGTTTTAAAACAAATTCTGGTCCTTTTTAGACATTCAATAATGAATGGACAAATGAATGATTGTGGCCAGTTCTTCCACTTTGCTGAATTCGGAGAATTCATTTCATTGTTAATGAATAAACACCAAAACAACAGAGAGTCAGTAGGAGGTAAGAAATGATTATCGGTTTGCAGAAGCATCACCATAATAATGCACTCAGGTCATGAATGTGCCCACGCGTGGACATTTGATACACACTGAATAACATGTGTGGAGAAACGTCTTTGAAATCCATCAAGGTAATTTCTGCCACCATCCATTCTCATTCGTGTTTCTCTATCTTGATTCCAAAAAGCGGGAGCAAGGTATATTTCTTAATCCTTAAATTATGTTCATGGTTTGATGGTCTATTAAAATGTCATTTTATTAGACGGGAAATGTCCTGTTAACATATATGCAATAATTATGTACAATTATGTAAAATATATGTAAAATTATCAGGTCAGTGTTGGCTAAATAAAAAGCACACAGTAAAATTTAGCTATCATTGGTTTTAATGCTATTATTATTAGCTTATAATAAGTATCTTTTAAAATCCAGACATTGATTTTTGTTAGTTTTACTATCATTTTCATTATGATATCTCAGACTTTAAAAATTATATCTATGTACATATAGATGTTTATATGTAAGATAAATGAAACATACTGATTAAGAAGTTAGACAACCGTGTTTCCACCTCCAGCTTAAAAAAAAAAAAGTACTACTAATAGAGCTATCTTCCCTCCTGTCCATATGTTTACTGGTGATTTCTATTGTCTCTTCACCATATGCCTTTTCATGTCTTTTCAATTTTTTTTAAATGGAGATGTCTGTTATTTTCTTACTGATTTGTCAGCATCCTTTATATATTCCAAATACTAACATTTTAATGTACCTTTGATGAGAATATTTTCTCCCAGTTTGTGGTTTATGTTTTGATAATTTTTAATGGTGTCTTTGATGAACAGAAATTTTTACTTTAACTTATCAGAATTTCCTTTATGGTTTATTATAGACAAGTGTTTTGTGGAATCATTCATTACTCTGATTTCATAGAATCCCATATTTATTCAAATAATTTATTGATTACCAATTATGTTCCAGACATTTTCTAGGACCTTAAGTACATCATTAAATGAAATTCCTGAGTGTTTTTTTTTTCACATGTAGGTGTTTAATTTTCCTGAAAGTGAATTTTGTTCATGGTATGAAATATGAATCCTTTGTGTTTATTTTTGATAAGTATAATCACTAATCAGACTACTACTTAAAGAAGACTTTTCTCACTGGGCTACAATGACTCTAACAAATGATGCATTCATACATATGCAGAAATATTTCTATGCTCAACCCTCTGTTCAGTTTACCTCTTCTTTATCTTTATGTCAATAGCATATACTCTGAATTATTATAGCTCTGTAATAAGCATTCATGTACAGCAAGCACGTCTTTCCAATATGCCATTCTCCATGAATATTTTGTATAGTCTGAGCCCTTTACTTTGTCATATAAATTTTACATCAGTCTTATTAAGTCCCACTCAAATAATGTTAGAATTCTAATCAGAATTGCATTTTATTTATATATCAATGTGAAACAAAATGGCCTATTGATGATACTCAAGAAAATGGTGTGTTTCTCCCTGTTCGGTTTAGGTCTTTTCAAATCGTTTTCAGTTACTTCTATAGCTATTGTTAAAAATATCTTATACCATTTCTTAAATATTATTTCTAGATGATTTTACAATGTTTTGCTATTTACATTATATATTTAATTTAAAGATTTTCTCTTTGCTACTGGTCTGTAGAAATACAGTCAGTTTTTATGTAGTTTGTCTCATTTTAAACACTCATGTTAATTCTGATACTGTATAGATTATTCAGAAGTTTTTATGTAAGCAAATATATCACTGTAACTAACGAGAGTTATTTTTCTTCTTTTCCAATACTTATTTTGTTTTTATTTCTTTAGCTTTTTGTGATGACTAGGAACTACAATACAATAAGTAATATATTCATATACAATTATATATATATTATTTGTGTATTTATATAATAAGCATACTTTTCTCCTTCCCAATGTTAAATAGACTGTTTCTAACATTTTACAATTATTTTTTCTATTGATTTTGTTAGGCTCCCCTAGTTGAAGTAAGGATGTTTCCTTTTATTTTACTGTTATTTTTTTTATCATTAATAGGTGTTGAATTTTACTGCAAGCTGTTACAGAAAAATTGGGTGGTTCGTTTAAATTTTCATTTCTAAGTTGTTAATGTGATATAGTTACTAAATCAGTCAGGATAGGTTAGATTAAGCTGCAATAACAAATAACCCCCAAAGCTCAGTAGCTTAGAACAACAAAGGCTTCTTTCTTGTTCGTGCTAGTGCCCATTGCAGGTTGGCTGCAGTCCTAATCCACACTGTCTTCAGTCCAAGATCTGTGCTGGTGGAACAGCTTCTATCTTAAACATTGCTGGTTTTATGAAGGAAAGAAAAATAACCATAAGGAAGCCCATGGTGCCTCTTGAAGTTTCTGCCTGTCACTGAACTTACATTTCATTACCTAAGGCAAACTACACGTCTAAGGCTGGGATGAGGATGTATAACTGTCTTCCAAGTTGAGGCAATCAATAGATAGGAAAAATAATACTGTCTAGCACAATATATTAAGATTGTTTGATCCCAACTTGCAGGCTTCTAATAATTTCATTTCATTCATGGTATATTTTAATAAATTTCTAGATACAGTATGCTAATATTTTCTTGATGATTTTTCATCTATGTCCCTAAATAAAATTGGCCTGTTAAAAGTTAAAAAAATTTAAGCTTTTTTTGCTTTATCTTTTCCTGTTGAAACCTACTAAAATGGGCTGAATTTTTCTCATTTCTGGGAAGGTAAAATTGGAAAGATGGCTTCCTTGAAAAGATGCCAGTGTTACCTTTTGTAAAAATTTAAATTATTGTTCATCCTTTTCACGTTGAAGTGGTGTTCATGTTTTTGGGTTTATTTTTTTCTGGAGTCGTCTAAAATTATATGTGTCTAGTTATCTGTTTACATTTAAAAATTTATTGTGACAAAGTATTTTATAGCATCCCCTCATTGTTTTTGTATTTTTTTCATTATTTAGTTGTATCCCACTTTTAATTCACACTGTTGGTCATATGTGCATTCTGTGTCTTTGCTTGATTATTCTTGTTAGAATTTTAAAATTTACTAAACTTAAAAAAATCTTAATTTTTGTCCCGGTTAATGATCTGCTTGTTCTTTGCTTTCTATTTTATTAATTTCTGCTATTATAATTATTGTCTCTATTCTACTTTTCTTGGATTCATATTCAGGTAAGTGCTTGCTCAATTTAATTTTAGCCTTTATTCTTTTCTGACACTTAAGGTTACATATTTCCTTCAATTGCTAATTTATCTGAATCACAAAATATTTGATATGTTGTGTATTCATCATTATTCATCTATCACTTCTTATTTGACTCATATATTATTGTGTTCTTTATAGTGCTAAATACATTGGAATTTTAGTTTTGTCATTGTTATTGTTATTTATTAGGAACTTAATTTCATTGTGATCCATGTCCATGGTTCTGTTATACTAATTTCTTAGAATTTTTTCTCTATCTTGGTTCATGTAATGTTGAAAAAATATCTTGTCTTTGCTGAAGAAAAATATGTATTATATATAAAATATGCATCAACTATGTCTAGTAAATTGAGCTTATTATTATGTTTATCAAATTGTATATAATTTTTAGTCTTTTTTGTCTGCTTGACTTATTTACTGAAACAATTGTGTTAGAATCTTCTGTGTAATAGAACATGTGCCAACTTATCCTTGTAGTTATACCACTCCTTAATTCACATATTTAAATTTGTTTTTAAGATGCATGGAAATTGAACCAATCATTTTTGACTATGTTTAAGTATACATTAAAGCCAACAGTAAAACTAAAATATACAATAAGATAAATGAGAGACAAGAGTAAAATTTAAGAATTGTACTTTTCTTTTCTCTCAGCCTGAAGTAAATTGCTCAGTTCAATATGGATATTTGTCTTAAGTACAACGATATAAGAAAGGTTGTTAGTCCTTATTATAAATTCCTGAATTTTCAAGGAAGAACTAAGATTTTCAGAAAAGATTCCTGTGTTTTAGTGCTTACTTATACTAGTTTAGACAATATTATTATTGTAGGTTTTATGTGTTATGGCTTGATGTGTTTTAGACCACAACCCATCTCACCAGTTAAGCTTCCTCGTTTTTGCATGTGCCAAGTGCCATGCTAATCTCTGGCCCACTATCTTCTATAGTTTTGTTTTTAGGAAATTTATTTCATTTTTATGTAGAATCTGCCCTATTCTAGTGGGGTATAGAATTACTTACACTATGAATATGATATAGCAAAATAATATAAGTTAACTGTGAGAGAGAAACAGGAAATAAATGTAAGAATGGAAAATATAATCTTTAATAAATCTGGAATATCAGTCTTAAAGCTTAAAAAGTTATTAATGATGATAATAATATCAATAGCAAACACTTTGTAGAGCTTACTGTGCCCACCCGTATTTTAAGTGCTATATATATACATATATATATATATATATATATATATATATATGTATATATATATCTCAAGATTTTAAATACTTAACACAATCTGATAAGGGAGGTACGATTTTCCCATTTTTCAAATGCAAAATCTAAGGGGTAAAGTCAACCCATCCAGGCTCTCAGAGCCACTGAGAGCTATTAAGAGTCTCTAGACATTTCACAATTCAATATAGATATTTTGCGATTCCATATATACAGATTATGGTTCCTGACATAAATAAAAATTATCAAGAACCAATTAACATAAACACACAAATGTATGAAAATAGACATAAGGAAATTCAAAGTGATTTTACAAGCTGCATTTGACTTTATAAACCTTCCTGTTTCAACTTCAAATGCTGTCCTTATATACACACCAAATCTTAAGTAATCTAAACCTTAAGAGCTTCTCTAGTAAAACAACTATGTACAATTAAAGTTTATGTTTTTTGATAAGTAAAGAGAAAATACGATTAATTATAGACATGATTTCTCATTATATTCCCACCAGGCAGAAAGCCCCAAGAAAAGGTTTGTCATGGATAAATACATAAGGGTTGTTAAAAGGGAGAGACAGAATAAGCAAGGTGATAACAACAATGAGCTGAGAGTCATTTATACACATTTTCAAAGCAAAGGTATAAAAAAGCCAACATATTTGCAAAGATTCAATATTCTAGTATATGTTTGGCCCGTAGCAAGCTGTGTAACTTTCTACAGGTGATATATGCTATATGGAACTCATATGTCCTCATTGGTAACAAAGGAGGATTAGAATAAATTTTCTTTCCTAGATTTCATTAATTTCTCAATGAGTTTGTGGAGTAACAGTCTGGAGCCCATCCTGCTTTTGAGAAGTAAGAGGCTTGAAGGTGTGTTGGGGGCGGAGCAAGTGACACCTCATATACAGGTGCAGCTTCCTTCTTAAGCCACCCATTGTCCAATCAAATTGTGACAGTGAACAGTAGATTTCAGTCATTTGTCTTATTGCCTCCCTCTTTATTTATTATTTTCTTTATTAGAGTTTTAAAATATTTTTAGGTATATAGCTATATGAACCCCAGTTTGGTCAGTTGTAGGTATTTGTATCCAGATGCCATAGAGTTGGAAACTGAGTTAAAGTGATACCGAAACTCAGGCCTGGTAGCTTGCCCCTCAAAGCCAGTACTCCTCGAGAGACAGGTATTGGTAGAAAGGAAAGTTGCTGTATTCCAGAGGCCAGCAACTGGGGAAGAGGGTGGATTCACGCCCAAAGGCCAATTTCCCTACTGCCGATCAGTGGGCAAGAGCTCTCAAAGTGGAGTCTCAGGGGTGTATAGGTGGAAGGAGAGGGCTACCAGCAGAAACAGCACAGTCAGCTCTGACCGTCATCTTGAAATTGGTCATGCAGTGATCTGATCAGTGTCATCTTGATTGTTTTAAGTAGTTAGTCTTCAGTTCCAGGGTCGGTTTGTTCCCATTTCTTTGAGGCCAGTTCTTGGAATTGCAGCAGCTTATGTCATGGCTACAGTCTGGTCATCATGTAGTTAACTTCTTCCATCTGGTGGGTTTCAATATCTACAAGAGAGCTCACAGGATGTGGCTCAGAATACTGAGGAGGAACTAAAGGTCCTGGACTTTGTTGAATGACTCAACTATTATTATTTTGTCTTGTTGACTAACTCCCCGTTCCTGCACTTTCTCAGTTCTCTGGTTAAACTTATTCTTTGACTAAAGTTATTCCATGGAGAAGAGGTAGGCAGAGGACTTGAAGGGATCTGTACTGCGAAAGCCCCATAGGGTCTTGCTCTGCTTCAAGAGAGGATTGTGGAATTTCTCCTGTCTTCCTTCATGTTATCATTATTAGCTATAACGTCTAAGAGCAAGCCACCTGGTATTTCTAAATACAGGTATCCCTCATTTTTCGAAAGTTCGTTTTACACCATTTCACTTTTATGAAGATCCTACATTAGTTCCTATTTTGCTAACTGAAAGAAATTCAAAGAGGATTTTTGATTTTTCCAAAAAAAAAACAAGTGATGGAAAGGGAAAATAACAGCATTTGTTTTGTGGCCAGCTGAGCCATTACAGAGGTAGCACACCCCCGAAGCTGTGACAGTGGCATCGCCAAACGCCTTCCCCAAGAGCTCCTCTCAGCATCTCAGCATCCAGCCATCTTAGCTTTGAACTGTGTCTGTGAGCACCGGAGTTTAACTCCATTTATTTTGTGTATCCGTTAGCAAGAGCCCTCCTAAGGTAATTTCGACCTCACTTTACACCATTTTGGTTTACAAAAGGTTTCATAGAAATACCCTACTTTCAGATGGGGGAGTGGGACCTACACAAAGTCACACAAGAAGAAAATATCTACTTCTGGAGGCAAATATATAAAAGCCAGTTTCTGGCAATTGTGAACCACCTCTAGGACGTTTCCTGGTTCTGTCTCACTAAATATCAAATACTGCTTCATAGGTAGGCTTTTTATTCCCAGAAAACATTCTTCTAGGTCATTTCTTATTTTTGAACCAAATTATTCCCTAGAAAAATCATCTTTCTTCTGACTCTTCTCCCTTCTTAGGAAGAGAAATTTCTACATACCCATAGAGATGCTTCAACACGTTTTCAGGTGTTCTCGAGCTAAACCACTTTCCTTTATCCTTCATCTCCCTAATTTCCCTTCAAATTGTCTTTAATTTTGGCCTAAAATATGTTTAGATATAGCAAGATCTAGATACATGTTTTTAGACAATTTGAACTAAAGTCAAGTCTGAATTTTTAAGTTGTAATTATGGATAGACATCGAATATATTTTTCCACTCTGAAGAAAAAAAGAAAGAGAGAAAGAAGCTACCCAGCTTTTGGTGCTAATTTTGAGTGCCCCAATATGCAAAGGATGACTTTCTTCCCTTAGCTCTGTGTTAATCTCAGCTATTGTCTGGAGTTATTAGGAGACCAAACTATGGTTGCAAGTACTTTGAAGGGTAAACCATGCTTTGGTAACTTTCTTAATATAATGCAGCACTTTATCTTTCTCTGTGTGTGTTTATTCTGGGAATCCATCTAGTCACTTGCCCCAAGTTGTAAGCATTAGCAATTAGCATATTTTTTTCAGAATGAACAGGAAGTATAGTTATATTTCTGCCGAATGTGTTTTATCTCTAGTAAGTACTTCTTTAGTTGGATTTTTATTTGGAATACTTAGGTTTATTCTCATTTGAATGGTTCTTTTCTGTTTTAATTGTTCCCATTAGTATCACAAACCAGTTGACAATGACTTCCCTGCATATTCTCTCTGACACTTTCATTTGCTTTAACACTAACATTATTACCTGAGTGTGTGCTTTATAAACCCGCTGGGTAGACAAAATTCCCATAGCCTGAACTACCTTTCTTCACTACACCCACAGCTACCTGATCATTTCTACTTTAGTGCTTAGGGTTCTTCAGAGAAGATGACAATAAAAAACTAGGGCATTGAAGTGAGCTTACCACATAATCATCACGAGCATTGGTTTAATAACATAAAACTTCAGAAATACATCATCCCACTGGACTTGGAGACATTACAAAGAACGCATTTTTTCATTATTGTTGCTGTTAATAGTATTACTGAGATGGGAGATTTGGAAATATAAAAACAAGTTAATGCATACAGCTTGTAAATTTTAAAATCTTTCTACTGGGCAGTAAACATTAATTAACGTCAAATATACATATCTGAGTCTCATGACAAATAAACTGTTACACAGAAAGTGCTGTTGAGTTGTACGACAGGGAATGCAGTTTCAGCTTAGAATCCAGTCAGAGGGGATTCTTTCTGAGAGAGTCGAATATGACCTTTGATCAGTACAGCAGAGAACAATGCTGATACTACCAAAGGCCCTGGGTGTAGGGTCAGCTTCTCAGTTAGCGAGAAAGATGCCATAGTGCCACACAAACTGATGATGTGTTCTTGAGGTCCACACCTCAACCAGGAGTCCCACATTCAGTGAAGAGTATAGAAAATAAAAATAAAAAAAAAAAAATAGGAAAGACAAAGGATTAAAGACTTGGTTTGGAGGTGAATTTTGAAAAAATCTTTTCAGTGCATAACATGAAAAGTCTGAAAGCACTAAGAGATGCCAGAAAAACATTGTTACAGTTTTTGAAACAAGAACAAAGGAAGCCAGGGATGAAGATCAGCAATTCCTGAGGAATCCAGTGTAAGTGATTCCTTAGCAGCTCTGGGTATAAAGTCTCATCAATATACTGGTATGAGAACACAAAGAACTGAAATGATAGGGCTTTTTAAAAAAAATCTTGCTATTATTAAAATTTTAGTTAGTAAAATACGTACAGTGAATGTTTGCTTTCAATGTAGTTCAAACATTTTTAAGAAATAGTTTTGTGATCTTAAGCTCTGTATTAAAGACTCCATCTAGTTTTTGTGACACTATGGGCTGTATGTTACCGAATGATGTATTAACTAGACTTTACCTTTCTGTGTGTTTTGCTGCAATTGAAAGATCATTAACTTTTCCTTATGTACTCTGAACAATTCATCATAAGATATATTTTTCCCATACTCTTACTTTCTTGTCATCTAGGACAATGCCTCTACTTCTATAAAACATTTGCCATGAAATAGCACTTTATTCTCAAGAGAACCTCCCCAGGCTATCTTGAAAAGCTCATTCCCGGTGTCCTCTGAGACACACACGCACACACATACATACACACCCCTGGCATACACAGTTCTAAGACATGCTCCCATTTTGTGGCAGAAACAAGTTGTGAGAGACACTATTTCTTTTCATTTCATTCAGAAGTTTCCTTGTATCTGTAGCATACTCACTGATGTAGTCATTTATTTGTTTAACAAATACGTTTATGTTGAGGTAATAGAATATCCCAGAAATCAGTCAAGGTAGAAAAATATCAATTCAGCAGCCCAAAGATCTCGGAGTGGTTTCTTTTCTCCTCACTGGCTATGTGTGTCCTTCACCTTCCTGATCCACAGCCCACTACAATTGGATATCATGAAATAAATGTTTATGATCAAGAAAATGTAGAATTAGAGCCCCGCGGCACGGAGGGCATTGAAGCCGGCACCAACAGCCGGCGATGCAGGGGCTCCGGAGCGCGGCATGGAGGGGCCGCCCAGCTGGGGCCCATGGCCCTGCGTCTTCTGCCTGCGACGCGGGTCCTGCGCACGCTGTGGCCCCCGAGGGGCCGGGAGGCAAGCCAGGGTCCCCTGGCAGGTGTGGGCATCGTGTCCGCAGCCAGCGTCCCTGAGGCCGCGCTCCAGCCATGATCACTCAGTGAAGCCGTGCCGCGACAGCGTGGCCGACTTCCGGCGCTGTGAGGACCTGTGCGCGCTGCAGGGCTCAGTGCCTCTGCCCGCCGTTCGCGCTTCCCTGTGGGAGGGTCTGCTGGACTTCAACGCCGACCGCCTCCGCGGGGTGGACAGGACGCCGCTCTTGAGCACCCTCTGCCCGTGATCTGTATCCAGAGCTTCTTCCAGCCATGGCTTGGCGAGATAGGTTGTGATAGAAATAAAGTTTACAGAAGTTATGTTCCTGCGATAAGAAATAAAGATGTGACCTTCCAGTTGCGTAAAGCTCATGAATGCTGTGCAAGTACGTCGGGTGCGCTAAGGAACCTGGAGCTAAGTGGGCTAGTTCTGAGAGACAGAGACTTAACTACGTAAACAGAGATCATTCTGTGATGAAAGCAGTTATCATAAAAGTTCTCCAGATGGAAGGAGTGCCAAGTCAGAGTACCAGTGTATAACTGCTCCATCATGAAGGAACCATGCAAAGCTGCTAGACAGAAAAAGAGAACTCTAATTTTGGGAAGGTATCGAAAAGGAAAAGCTACTATTAGAATTGGTTTGGCCGCAAAGCAACCTGTAAGTAATAGAAGGAAACACTCTGCTGGTGAAGAATGTTATGGTCCTGAACGTCTACCACCTGGTGTGTCTGGTTTCTGGCCGTGGCGTACTGCAGAACATGCAAAAAGCAGCAGGTCCATCAGAATTTCCCGTGACTGTGACAGTAGAGAGTCCTTCCTCCTCAGAAATCGAAGAGGTCCATGATTCCTCAGAAAGTGTTCAGGAAGAGCCAGAGAAAATCCGTTTGAAACAAGAAGCATTGTTCATTCATGCTTGATGACTATTTTTCTAAAGATTTTTGGTGTTTTTCTGAATTTTTGTATTTTTCTACATGGTTATTGAGGTTCTCAACACCATTAACAAGGCTAGAACCAGTGAGTGCACATCTGAGAAGAACCAGAATCTCCTCCAAGATACCCACTAAGTTCAGGGGAAAAGATAAAAACTTGACGGTGAAAAAGAGACTTTTCCTACAGCTGGCAGAAACTTGACAGGGGGGAAAGTCAGGTAACCCAGGTCAACATCAGCAAAAATAAGACACTGATATAATGAAACTGAAAATATGATACACTGAGGATACAATACCAATTCCATATACTCCTGTCAAAAATGTATAACCTCCAGTCATGAGAAAACACGAGACAAACACAAATTGAGGCATGTTTAGCAAAATAGCTGACCAATACTCTTCAAAGGTATCAAGACTGTGAAAGACAAGAAAGTCTTGGGGACGTGAGAATGCAGGAGACAGGGGAAATAAAGATTAAATCCAGTGGAGACGCCTGAATGACGGCTCGGGAACATAGAAGGACATCCGTGGAGAAGCTGGTGAGATCTGAATAGAATCTTTAGCTGATGATATTGTTTCAATGTTAATTTTCTGGTTCTGATAATTGTATTATAGTCAGGCAATAGATAACATGGGGAGTGGCTGAGGGAAAGACAAATGTATTACTTTTACAATTTTCTGTAAGTGCAAAGTACCTTTCTGTAAGTGGAAGTGGTTTTGATCAGTTCTGGTTAGGATTACGATGAATCATTTTGTAGTTTTGTTTATTTTTAAGGAAGATTTTCTCTTCTGTTGTACCTTCTAACCAGTTACTATGTGAAGGCTATTTATTTCTGCGTGTTAATTTTATATGTAGAACTTATTCATCCTGCATAATTGAGATGTTACACCGGTTGATAGAAACTCTATTTTCCCCTCCCCAGCCCTGGGTAACCATTATTGAACTCTGATTATATGTGTCTGTCTTAGATTCCTCATATAACTGGAGTTGTACATTATTTGTCCTTCTGTGACTGACTCATTTCGTTTAGCATAATGTCCTCCTATTCAGCCATGTTGTTGCATATGTCAGACTTTCCTTCTTGTTTTAATGCTGAATAACAGTCCATGGTATGCATTAGGATACAACACAATTTTTTATCTATTCATACGTCAATGGACATTTTGATTATTTCTGCATCCTGGCTATCGTGACCACTACTGCAATGAACACTGGAGAGCTAATATCTCTTTGAGATCCTGATTTCATTTCTTTTGGATAAACACCGAGAGATGGAGTTACTAGATCATTTGGTAGTTCTATTTTTAATTTTTCAGGGTGTCTCCATACTGTTTTTCATAGCAATGGCCCAATTTTTTATTCCCATTAACAGTCCACAAGGGTTTTAATTTCTTCATGTTCTTTTCAACACTAATTATTTTTTTTCTTTTCTTTCATTCTTTTTTTTTGTTTTTTATAGTAACCATACTAACATGTGTGAGGTGATATCTTATTGTGGTTTTGATTTGTGGTCTCTCCAGTGTTGGTGATATTCAAAATATTTTCATACACCTCTGGACGTGGGTATGCCTTCTGTATAGAATGTCTAGTCAAGTTGTTAACCCAATTTTTTTCTATGAGAACATGTATTTTTAGTTTTTAGTTATTGAGGACATATCCCTACTCAAACAACTGTAAAAGTCAGTTAAACTTTAAACACTTATTTTTTCATTGGTGTATACTTGCTTTACACTGCTTTGTCAGTTTCTGTTAGCCCAATTTTTAATCAGGTTATTAGATTTTTGCTCATGTTATAGGAGTTCCTTATATATATATTGGAAATTCACTCCTTATCTGATGTATGGTTTTCAAATATTTTCTTCTATTCTATAAGTTAAAATTAATTTTTATTGGACTATAGTTGTTTTACAATGTTGTGTTAGTTCCTGCTGCACAGCAAAGTGAATCAGCTATACATATACACATATTCCCTCTTTTTTGGACTTCCTTCCCATTTAGGTCACCACAGAGCATTGAGTAGAGGTCCCTGTGCTATATCTAGACACTTTTTAAGTGACTATATCAACACATGTTTGACATATTGCTATAATATTATATGGAACAAAAATCAATTCAAATAAGATGCACAAATACAAAAATAGAATACATTTGTGTCATATTTTTTAAAAACAAGAGAATCATTGACCCGTCTCTAATCAAACTGTAAAATTTCATATTTTATATCTCTGATTGTAGACATCTTTTGTCTACTTTAGGATGAATCTTTGTCCCTACTTATATGTTCAATATATGCAAAATACACACACAGAATACTGTCACAGAGCTAAGATGAAAATGTAACTGTAAAGAGCTTTGACAGGACTAAGATGTGGCCAAAGTATATTTATTAGTAAATGAAAGCTTTTGTTTCATTCATCTCTGTAATTCTTATAAGTTGTACATTTCATGCAATGGAGACAGTTATCCTTTTGTAGCTGACACCACCACTTAAAGCAATAACCTTAATTTTAAAAATTTTTGCAAAAAAAAATAAAACTAGTATTCTTGCTAAACATTCATCCCTTCTCTGAATCATAACCCAACATAGATTGTATGTTTATATAATATGGCACATATATGCTGCATATATGTGTGTGTGTGTGTGTGTGTGTGTGTGTGTATACACACCAACCCACATACATGTGGCTATGACAGGGCAAAAAGCTGGAGGTGAGTCCGTCCCTCTAACAACCATACCTTTCTCTATATAAATTGTTGAGTTCTTACACATCTCTCCCAACTCTCCACGATTTCCAGCTGTGTGGAACTGTGTAATTGTGGACTGGGCTGCTTAAAGAAAATGAATTCTGTACTTTTTAATATATTTTTGAAAATGTATTCATGGCACCCCTTCTCAAAACACAAATGTACGCTGAAACCCAGCATGTAAAAGACGTTCTTAGCTGCTGTGGTTCAGAAGAATCAGGAGGGACAGAAGAAACGAAGGGGACAGGAGCCGCCATATACATGGTGTACGTTTCCCGTGCTCCTGTGCACTGGCGGCCTCACATTGCCCCATGCGTGTCAGGCGCTCACATGACGGCTCCCTATAATGCCAAATATGAATTATTTCAGGATGAACTGTAAGAAGCCTCCACACGGCACAGCTCCTTAACGGGAAATTCACTCCAGTGGAAGTTCTTCCCCCTTTTCCAGCCTCTGCCGTTGGCAGCCCAGCACACCGTCTCTTGCTGCTTGGTGCTTTTAGGCGGGATACCAGCTAGGCATCTCAGCCTCACCTACTGCTCTTGACCACTGAGCCCACGGGGAACCATCCACCCTCACCAAACCAGGTGGTGGGCAGGCAGAAGGCTGCATGCTGCCACCTCTCTCTGCCCTGATGTCTATCTCCCTTCTTCTTACTTCTCGTTACCTAAACAAAAGAAATGCATGATAGTGTGTGGAGTAAGCACATAGCCAAAGAGAAATGTGGGCCCAAGCAAGGGAGAACAGGCACCCCATGCTCAAAAGACCTGAACTCCCTGATGGCTTTCAGGGAGGGGTTTTTAAACACAGTGAGAGGGAGAGGCTCAGCTCATGCACATTTTCTGATTGGTCAGTGGTGAGGTAGCTGAGTGGTATTTCGGGGGTCAGTATCATCAACCTTCTGCTTCCAACTGGTTTGGGGTCTACCAGCTGGTGGTCAGCATGCAGTTAACATCCCCCACCTGGTGGCAGTTTCAGTATCTACGAAACAGCTCAAGGACATGGCTCAGGATGTTATCTACAACCCTTGAGGAAGAACTAAAGGTCCCTGACTTTGTTTTATGGCTAAACTCTTATTATTTTGTCTGCTCGACTATTTTCCTTTGTTTCCGTTTTCTCACTTCTCTGGTTAAGTTTGCGCTTTTGAACTTGGGGAAGGCCTAGGAGGCTAAAGCTTTTCTACAAACAAGAAGTAGGGGACAGGGGATCTGTCCCTGGGAAGGCCCAGCAGAGTCCTGCTTGGTTTCAGTGTCTACTCCCTGAAGTTGGCTACGTGACACTTTTATTCCTCTTATTTTAGTACTTGACATTTTCATTTGAATATTCAGAAAACACTTCTGGGGAAAGTACATTTTTGCATTTCTAAATAATACTATTTCCCTAACGGCCAATATTTATGGAAATGTCTATGCTTATATCATTTTTGATTGTGCCAAATGAGGACTTCCAGAAAATAAATGGCATTTTCCTTGGAATGAACTCTGTATCACTTGGTTTAGTGTGTGTGTGTGTGTGTGTGTGTGTGTGTGTGTGTGTTCTTATTTAAGAATTGTGTGTATTAGGCATAAGTCTAATACTTATTTTGAAGACCATCTTTAAAAGCAAACATTAACTCCATGTTTGTAGGGAAATAAAACAGTAAAACGGGATGACTGATAATTTTAAAAGTAATGTGTTTAGGCTTTGCAGATACTTTACATTGTTTTATGGTTTAACTGCCTTCTACAATAGGTACAAAGGTACATCTTACTTTTTCATTAAATTTATGCATCCTCCTGCGCAATGCATTAAACAGCTGTCGATTTTCCATGGTGATTTTTCATCACTATACAGTCTCTTTTTAACCACTTGTTCTCAGTTAACTGAGAATACAGGCATGACTCTATATAACCACGTGGATCAATAAGGCTAGCTCTTTAAAGGATGTTAGATCAGCTGTAAAGGAAAAATATTTTATTATTTATTGTACTAATTATTGTATATTCTGTACATCTGTAGAGTGTATAAGCCCATTCTTAGAGCACATAAAATATAAGTGGTAAAACAAAGGGTATTTTATTAAGAAATTTATGCAGCATAAAATGGAGTTAGCCACCTAAAAGAATGATGTGTATCAGAAAAAGGACAAGTCAACATCTCTTTTAAATGACTCTAGGGGCCTCAAACAAGGGAAATAATGCAAACTAGAGCAGAGCTGAATGCCAGCATGAGGAAGTACAGCAAAAGAAATAAACACAGTATTTAGAGGGACTAGAACACAGAAGGATTTTGCATAAAACTCTTATACATTTAACATTTGTTAAAATAAATGTCAGAATACCTTGAAACTACATGCTAGAAAATTTAGAGGGGAAAAAAAAGAAGTCTCACTGCCATTCATTTGAAAAAGAGAACTTTTTCACAAACAGGATGGACAGTACCTAACTAGTAATTTTCTATCCCCCGCTTTCTCTTTTTGCCAACGTCTCTGCAGAAATAAAAGCTGTCCCCCGCCACTCTCCTTTCCCTTTCACACTCAGTCAGAAGCAAAGCTTAATAAAGCAGCCACCTCACTGGTAAACTGCAAAATCGAAAATGTTCAAGTGTCGTTTTCCAACTGTAGGAAAATTTCAAGACCATGTCGCTTATTCATTCCATAGTTTATTCACTTATTCATTTTGTAATACTACTTCAGTTGGTTTATGAGTCTGATTACATGGAACAACTAGAATTGGATTCCATTACTGAAATTTTAGTGAGTTTAGCTTCATTATTTCCCTGGTAGTTCAAGAAATAGATTTTTTTTTCACTCTTAAAAGCTTTTATGTTTGAATCTACCTGGATCTCAAATATTTCATTTTATAACTGAAGAGTAGATGCTTACTGTTGATAGAGCTTCAACCCATACGCTTGAATCGCAGTGACTACATTCCCCGATGGTAGCAAATTTGTCTTCCTAGGAAATGGGCCATTTGGACCATTCTCATTGCCATAGAAAAAGCATAAAGGAAATTTTTTAAAACTTCAAGTTTTATAATACTTTATCCAGTGGTATTATATTCAGTCAACCAGTTTGTCAGACTACATTGTGAACCAAATACGAATGAGAAGAACTTGACTTAATCCCCAAAAATATTTGACCTTAAGTCATTTAAATATTCTAGACCTCAGGTATTTTTCCTATATATTATGTATAGTGTATATAACATAATAATACTATGTACAGTATAATAACACTGTATACAATATAATACTACATTTATATGTATATTATAGTTTATAGAGCTATTTTCAGAATAAAACAATGTCATATAACCTGAAAACTTTTTAATTCAATTTACAAGTATTAATGTCTTTTTTAAATAAATTTATTTATTTAGGCTGCGTTGGGTCTTCCTTGCTGTGCGCGGGCTTTCTCTAGTTGTGGTGAGCAGGGCTACTCTTCGTTGCGGTGCGCGGGCTTCTCATTGCAGTGACTTCTTTTGTTGCAGAGCAGAGGCTCTAGGTGCACGGGCTTCAGTAGTTGTGGCTCGTGGGCTCTAGAGTGCAGGCTCAGTAGTTGCAGCACATGAGCTTAGTTGCTCCACAGCATGTGGAATCTTTCTGGAGCAGGGTTTGAACCTGTGTTGCCTGCATTGGCAGGTGGATTCTTAACCACTGCACCACCAGGAAAGTCCAGTATTAATGTCTTATGCAAAACATTATGTCAGTCAAGTACATTGGGATAACAATGAACTTTACTTAAGACTGGTACCCTGCTGCACCTTCAACTAATTATTGCTTTTCATATAATTTTTTTTTTCTCTGTGTGGTATGAGGGATCTTAGTTCCCTGGCCAGGGATCTAACCCATGTCCCTGGCATTGGGAAAGCAGAGTCTTAACCACTGGACCTCCAGAGAAGTCCTGCATATGATTTTTCTTGATAAGATATTAAATATTTATAAGTGAGAGGCATGGATCCCAATATATTGTGGAGGGGGTTCTTTTGCAAGGACTGGGGTATATTTTCTCCACCAATTTTTACCTTTGACAATCTTGACAATATCTGATTAATGAAGTTACTTTACATCTTACTCTTTTTTTTAGATTATACATTTTTGTTATTGCATCAGAATATTTTCTCAGGACAAAGGATACTAGCTTCCCTTGTACTGGGTTTTTTGACAAGAGGAATCCACCTAGAAATCTCAATAAAGGGTTATAGCATTCATATGCCAAATTTTATACGTAATTAAGTCAAGAAGAATATACATCCGGTTGGGAGCATCAGCAAAGTTTAAATAAATCACCTTCAAGAAGTCTCAGTGGATAAGATTGTGACTGGTCATGTTTGGAGGCGGTTTAGAGGGGAAGAGATAACTTAGATGCATAACAGTTTGTGAGAGTGGTGTTTTATGAAAGCAACAAGCATCCTAAACATATGTCCACAACATATGTAGGAGAAAATGTACAGCAGTTATTTGACTTTGAAGACCAAGTTTGTACTTAGGAAATCATTAAGATGTTCTTATCAGAGAGCTATTAAAAAGAAAATTCCGGCAGCATCATTAGAGGCATTTGTAAAGGGTAAGCTGTAAATGAGGATGTTAAAAAGCAGTGATCTATTTCAGCATTTAGAAGGATTAGGCATGCTGATCATTACCAGATATCAGAAAACTAGAACTGAGTTCATGGCCTTTTTGAAGACATAAGCAGCTATAAAATCCCAAAACATGGGTGGCTGGTACAAGATGAGGCTGGACCAGAACCACGTAGAGGAGTTTTTCCTTCATTCGTATAGCACTAGAAAGCCACTGAGAAATTTAAGTAGTAGGCATATTAGTCAGAGTTAAGTCAGAAAATAGAAAACAGTCTATGTATTTCAAGCCGAAGAGATTTCATAGAGGGGAATAAACACCAATAAATCTGTTGGAAAATCTGAAAGAGTAAAATCGCCAAACCACTAGTTTTCAGTTGTCCTTCTCCAGCTATGCTACAAAGGTAAAGTTGCACCATAACATAGAGGTTAGTAAAGTTTAGGAAGCTGGTGCCAACGTCACATCTGTCTTCTGGCCCCAAGACGGGAAAAGAAAGTCTAGGCAATCACCACAGACACTCATGCATGCTAAGACCCGTTTATCTTTTGCCTCTGCAATAAAAAATATGCCTACTCTTGCTTTACCTTGTTCATCCTGCAAGACTGCGTCAGATTGGGTGCAATACCTGGAACCTTGTTGGCAAGGGCACCCAGGGTTTTTCAGTCGGATAGGTGTGGAAAAGGGTGAGAACCAACAGACAACAGCCAGGAGGGGTGGCACAATCATATTTACATTTTAAAGTGTTTACTCTAGTTGGCTTGTGGAGATAAAAGAGGCAGAAAAAAGTTAGTGTCAGTCTAAAGGATAAATAAGTTAAGATGAATAGTTAGATAACTGAACTCCTGTGGTGGGGTTGAAGATGGATGAAAAGTGAAGGTTGACAGATATTTAAAATATAAAATAGGCAGTTTTTAGGGATCAATTAGCTTATTCTTGCTATAATTCTATGGACTATAAAGTTCCACAGGTTTCTACAGATTCTTCATTATCACACTTTATTTCTCAATGAAGCTTGTCTCAGAGGGAACAGTTTGAGGACAAGAAATATTCTACATATAAATTATCAGAGGAGGAAAATAATGTCTTTTGTAGCTTTATTATTTAGTGATATTTGAGTATTGCAATATGATTAAAAACTAAATCACAGATATGCCATATAATTAAAGATTTTATTAGCCTCCTGGAACATAAACACAGGTATCCCACGCCAGAGAACTGGGGAAAAATCCACTGAACACTTTAGACTCTACTGTCCAATAAAAATAGAGAATTAATTTTATATTTCCATTTTGCAAATAAACTACAAACTAGTTTATAAAAGTTTGTCTTTATTGAGTAAAATGATCAAATGAGAATAAGCATTGAATGGGAATTTCCTTATTAAATTGCTCAATGTATTTTGTAGCAAGTATTTATCTCTGAAAAATGCGTATAAGCAGTGGAATTTGAAGTCTCTGTAAATGGTTTATAATATGTGGATATATATGAAAAGGTAGATATTCTCCTCCAACCCAGCATTTTAATTTTATATATATTACAGGATTTAAAGTAAAAGATTAAAAATGAAGCCATTCTTCTCAATTTTAGAGGACTGAATCCCATTCTTTGGCAGTTTGGAAGTCCCAGGCTGGTACTTTCCCTTATTAACTTGTATTTCACTTTTTCCCTTTTAGATCAATACCAGGGAGAGCTGGTGGTGAGAAATATTCATTCCGATAAGGCGTAGGACAGGATGAAACATGAAATCTCCAAATGGCCTCCTTATGCATTACTATCAGAATTTCAATAGGCAGAGCTTCAATTCTTTATTAAAAATTTCTTAGATGATTGTAATAAAAATACAACCCAAGTCATCACATTACACGTGAAGGCTCTACTGAGGGAAGTGAATGAGTACAGTGGATGGGGGGATTTTGTGGCTGAAAACCAGTTAATTCTACGCTACATCTTTATTTAGTGCCGTGGGGATGTGGTGAGTGGAGCATGTCATGACTCTTCAGGGTGTTTCTAGCAGGAAAAGTGGATGTGCCCATGTAGAATTGGCAGGTGGCGGTTATGTGTGATGGGCAGACCCCCGAGTTTAGCGCTATAAACTAGACACGTAAACAATGAGTGAGATGGGTAACACACTCACGGTCTCAGTGGTTCAACACCACAAAGCCTTATTTCTCACTCATCGTACGTGGAAAATTTCAGTCAAGTTGATCTCCAGTCTCGTTCTCCACGTGGCACCAGCAATCCAGACCTTGTCCACGCTGTGGCTTGGTCATCGCGTCACCTGCCCACACAATTACTGTGTCGGGGAGAGACAGGATGTGGAGAACTCTCAAGCGCTCTGCATCAGCCTCTGATGACACCCTGGGCTGCCATTCACAATTCTCGGGTCGTTCATAACAGTCGTGCAACGTACAACCACCACCAAAATCAAGATATAGGAAATCAGTTCACTCACCCCCTACAGAGTTCCCTTGGCCTCTTTGTGAAAAATCCAATCTTCCCACCTCCAGCCCCTGGTAACAACTGTCAAACTGTCTAAATAGTTAGTCTTTTCCAGAATATCAAATACGTGGAGTCATACAGTGACTGGGTTTTGAGTCTGGAGTATTTCATTTAGCACGATCCATCTTAGAGTCATCCATGTTATTGAATACATCAATTTTTATTATTTTTAATTTTTCACTAGTATTCCATTTAATGGATGCTCTACAATCAGTTTATCTACATCTAAGTTGGTGAACCTTTTAGTTGTTTCTGGTTTGGGGCACTTATGAATAAAGCTGCTATAAACATACTTATCAGCACATGGTACTCTCTGTTTGGTTTGCTTTGGTTTGACTTGTCATTGTAGTTTAAGTTTGCATTTCTCTAATCATTAAGATGTTGAGCATCTTTCATTGACTTACTTTCTTTCCGCAAATAAGATATCCTCTGGTTTATTTTAGCTGTAAGTCTTGGAATTATGTAGGTTGCATTCTTCAGATCTGTTCTTTTCCAAATAATTTTGGCTATTCTAGTTCCTATGTTATTTCACATAAATTTAGGAATTATCTTGTCAAGACCTAGCTTGATCTCCATTTATTTAGATCCTTTTTGGTGTTTTTCATTAGTGTTTATCACTATACAGACCTATATAATACAAATCATAAATGGTATTTTTTCCTGAATTTCACATTCCACTTGTTCATTGCTGGTTTATAGAAATACGGTTATATTTTTTCAATTTTTACTTAAAATAGAGACCCATAGTAAGTTGTGAAAAAGTTTTCAATTTTGATAAAGTCCAATTTATCTTTTTTTTTTTTAATGGATCATGCCTTTGGTGACACCTGTGAGAACTCATTAAGATTTTCTCCTTTATGTTCTCTTCTACAAGTTTTACATTTTATATTAAATCTATGATCCACTTTGAGTCAATATTTGTGTAAGATCAAGGTCCTCCTCCTCTGCCTCCTTCTTCTTGGCTAACGATGTCCAATTTTTCTAGCACCATTTGTTGAAGAGACTATTCTTTCTTTAATGAATTGCATTTGTACCTCTGTGAAAAATAAGTTGGGTATATTTGCGTGGCTCTATTTCTTGGTTCTCTGTTTTCTTCTATCCATCTATGTGTGTATCCTTTGCCAATACTTCACTTGTTTGATTACTGTAGTGATATTGTCTTAAAATCAAGAAATGTGAGTCCTCCAAAGTTACTCTTCTTTTAAAGTGTTTTTATACTATTTTAGTTTCTTTAGCTTTTTTTTTAAACCATTGATCATTGCAGATTTTTAGCTTTACATATAAATTTCATCTATATCTTTAAAAAAATCTTGTTGATATTTTGATAGAAATTGCATTGACTGATTATTGCCTATTGCTAAATTCAGCAATTCTCATATGTTTTTAATAGTTTTATTGGGATATGATATAGACAATCATGTCATGTGCAAATAGAAGGAGTTTTATTTCTTTCTTTACAATGCATATGTATTTTATTTATTTTTCTTGCTTTAATGCACTGGCTAAGATTTTCAGTACAATATTGAATAAGAGTGGTGAAAGCAGGCATCCTTGCCTTATTATTGATCATTCTTTCACCATAAAGTATAATGTTAGCTGTATTTTTTTTTTGTAGATGCCCTTTATTAGGTCAAGGAAGTTTTCTTTAGTTCCTAGTTTGTTGAGGTTGTTATGACTATTTTTAATCATGGTAGAATTTTGAATTTTGAATTTATATATATATATATATATATATATATATATATATATATATATATATATATTATGGTGGTCTGTGATTTTTCTCCTTTAGTCTATTGATATAGTAAATATAATTGATTGTTTTTAATGTAGACACAAACTTGATTTAAGGTAAACTCCACTTAGTCATGATGGATATATACTGCTGGATTTAATAAAGTAGTATTTTATCAGTTATATTCAGAATGGATATTGATGGGTAGTTTTCTTTTCTTGTAATGTTTTTGTCTGCTTTTTGGCATCAGGGTAATTTTCACATCATAAAATAAGTGGGGAAGTGTTTCTTCTTCTTCCATTTTCTGTATGTTTAGTGTTGGTAGTATTTTCTCCTTAAATGTTTGGTAGAATATACCAGTCAAGCTGTGTGCCCTTGGAGTTTTCTTTGCAGGAAAGTTTTAAATTATAAATTCAATTTTTTGAATAGATGTAGTACTACGTATTCAGATCATTTTTTTCTGAGACTTTGTTTGTTTGTATCCTTCAAGAAATTTTTCCATTTCAACTAATTGTCAAAATTATTAGCATATTTTTCTCTTATCTTCAGGATTTGTAGTTATTTTGTTATTTATATTAATTAATATTAGATATTTGTTTTCTCTTTTTTCTTGACCAGAATGGCAAAAGAATTACTAGTTCTAATTGTCTTATCAAAGAGCTATCTTGCATTTCATTTCTTTTTCTCTGTTGCTTCTGTTTTTCATTTTGATTTCTATATTTATTATTTTCTCTCTTCTGCTTGTTTTATCTTTAATTTGTTCTACTTTTCTTATTATTTAGTGGAAAATTAGATCATTGGTTTGAGTCCTTCAATATTTTTTAATAAAAGCATTCGATTCTCAGATTTCCCTCTAATCATTTCCTTAGTTTATCCCACAAATTTTGATATGCTGTGTTTTCAATTTTATTCAATTCAAAACATTTTCTACTTTTCCTCTTTGATCAAGCAGTTAGATACCATGATTTGCAAAGAATTAAGTTTCTTCATTGACAAATATTTGAGGATGTCTTTTTGTTCTAGATTTCTACTGTAATTGTATTGTGATGAGAAAATATCTCTTGCATGATTCAACTGTTTTAATTTGTTGATGTTTTTTAATGGCCTAGATTATGGTCTATCCTGATGAATATTCCAGTATATGTGGGAGGAATGTATACTCTATCATGGCTGAGTGGCGTAGCCCATATAGATCACTTACATTGTGCCCTCTTACTGATTTTCTGCCTACTTGTTCTATCATTTATGAGAATGGACAGTTAAAGTCTCTAAATCAAATTTTGGATTTATCTATTTTTCCTCCCAGTTCTGTTAGTTTTTGCTTTCTGATTTTGAAGCTCTATTGTTAGGTATATACACATTTAAGATTGTTATGTCCTCTTGGTGAATTTAAATCTTTGTCATTATGGCCTTCTAATTTTCCTCTGAAATCTAATTTGTCTGAAAAAGAACAGCTACCCCATCTCTGAGTGGGTTTCCACTGTCATGATAGGCTACACCAGGCCTTTAGCGAGACACTGAATTTTAGCTGGTTTATTCTTAGGCATTTGATGGTGGCTGGCATCTCTTGTTTCTGTTCTTTGCCACAGAAGTGAGCTGATCTGCACATACCACTTTTCCTGGATACGCCTGTCCTTTCTTGGAACTCAGAATTCTTGGTTGCTTCACATCTCTGATTTTTGATGGGCTCTAAAAAAGTTATGATTTCAAAGTTTTTATGTCTCTTCCTCACTGTTAGGATTTTTTTCACTTAACATTTTCTAGAACATGACTCATAGTTAAGCTTAAGGGGTTCACTGAAGTAGTTTGTACCATACCTACTCCCATCCCCTGGTAAAAGTAGTCCCTTACCTAAAAGGCAAGTCTGAATTCCAAATTAAAGGGGAAATTTACACAGTATATAAAAAAAAAACTGTAACTCTTACCTTCAGGTGGAACTGCATTACATTTCTGGTAAAAGTTAAAATTGAAATAATTTATTTTGATCTACTGCTCATAAGAGAAAACAGTATTTGGAAAGTTTTCTGACTATAGTGGAAAACATGAGTTTTATAGAGTCTATTTTTCCCCAAAATTACATTGTGTTTGGCACTTTGGAGTTGTAACTTACTTCTGTAATCACCTTTTTCATTTTCTCATATTGACACTTCTAAGAATCAAGCCATCACTTCTGTTCTCACACCTTGCAACACAAATTATAACTAAGAAAGTTCTGTCATGTTGGGAATTCCTGTACCAAGATGAACTTTAACACCAGAGCCTGAAGATACTTTGAAAATCTCCTGTCAAGATTTGATTAAAAAAAAATAAAAGTTTCTCGGGAGAACAGAGAAGTGGGAGTATTTTGTATTTTAGGTTTATAGCATTATATGTATGTGACGTAGAGTAGCGTTATATGTAGTAACGTACTGTTTAGCCTCCATGTGTTTGTGTTTTTTACATTTATTTCCCTGTAATTGATTTCTAATCTCATAGTGTTGCGGACAGAAAAGATGCTTGATATGATTTCAGTTTTCTTAAATTTACCAAGGCTTGATTTGTGACCCAAGATGCGATCTATCCTGGAGAATGTTCTGTGTGCACTTGGGAAGAAAGTGTAATCTGCTCTTTTTGGATGGAATGTCCTATAAATATCATTTAAATCTATCTCTATTGTGTCATTTAATGTTTGTTTTCCTTATTAATGGTCTGTCTTGATAATCTGTCCATTGGTGTAAGTGAGGTGTCAAAATCCCCCACTATTATTGTGTTACTGTTGATTTCCTCTTTCATAGCTGTTAGTATTTGCCTTATGTATTGAGGTGCTCCTATGTTGGTTGCATATATATTTATAGTTGTTATATCTACTTCTTAGATTTATCCCTTGATCATTATATAGCATCCTCACTTGTCTCTTGTAACAGTCTTTATTTTAAAGTCTATTTCATCTGATATGAGTATTGTTACTCCAGCTTTCTTTTGTTTTCCATTTGTATGGAATATCTTTTTCCGTCCCCTCATTCCAGTCTGTATGTGTCCCTAGCTCTGAAGTGGGTCTCTTGTAGACAGCATCTATATGGGTCTTGTTTTTGTATCCGTTCAGCCTGCCTGTGTCTTTTGGTTGGAGCATTTAATCCATTCACGTTTAAGGTAATTATCGATATGTATGTTCCTATTACCATTTTCCTAATTCTTTTGAGTTTTTTTTTGGAGGTCCTTTCCTTCTCTTGTGTTTCCCACTTAGAGAAGTTCCTTAAGCATTTGTTGTAGAGCTGTTTTGGTGGTGTTGAATTCTCTTAGCTTTTGCTTGTCTGTAACGCTTTTGATTTCTCCATTGAATCTGAATGAAATCCTTGCTGGGTAGAGTAATCTTGGTTGTAGATTCTTCCATTTAATCACTTTAAATATATCATGCCACTCCCTGCTGGCTTGTAGAGTTTCTGCTGAGAAATCAGCTGTTCACCTTATGGGAGTTCCCTTGTATGTTATTTTTCATTTTTCCCTTATTGCTTTTAATAATTTTTCTTTGTTTTTAATTTTTGTCAATTTGATTACTATGTGTATCAGCATGTTTCTCCTGCCTGCGATTCTCTGCACTTTCTGGACTTGGGTGACTATTTCCTTTCTCATGTTAGGGAAGTTTTCAACTATAATCTCTTCAACTATTTTCTCGGGTCCTTTCTCTCTCTCTTCTCCTTCTGGGAACCCTATAATGCGAATTTTGGTGTGTTTAATGTTGTCCCAGAGTTCTCGTAGGCTGTCTTAATTTCTTTCCATCCTTTTTCTTTATTCTGTTCTGTGACAGTGAATTCCACCTGTCTGTTCCAGGTCACTTATCTGTTCTTCTGCCGCAGTTATTCTGCTATTTTTTCCTGCTAGTGTATTTTTCATTTCAGTTATTGTATTGTTCATCTCTGTTTGTTTGTTCTTTTATTCTTCTAGGTGTTTGTTCTTTAACTTTTCTAGGTCTTTTAAAAACATTTCTTGCATCTTCTCGTTCTTTGCCTCCATTCTTTTTCTGAGGTCCTGGATCATCTTCACTGCCATTATTCTGAATTCCTTTTCTGGAAGATTGCCTATCTCCACTGCTTTTAATTGTTTTTCTGGGGCTTTATCTTGTTCCTTAATCTGGTACATAGTCCTCTGCTTTTTCATTTTGTCTATCTTTCTGTGAATGTTGTTTTTGCTCCACAGGCTGCAGGATTGTAGCTCTTCTTGCTTCTGCTCTCTGCCCTCTGGTGGATTAGGCTATCTATGAGGCTCGTGCAACTTTCCTGATGGGAGGGACTTGTGGTAGGTAGAGCTGGGTGTTGCTATGGTGGGCAGAGCTCAGTAAAACTTTAACCCACTTGTCTGCTGATGGGTGTGGCTCAGTTCCCTCCCTGTTGGTTGTTTGGCCTGAGGCCACCCAACACTGGAGCCTACCCAGTTCTTTGGTGGGGCTAATGGCAGACTCTGGGAGGGCTCATGCCAAGGAGTACTTCCCAGAACTTCTGCTGCCAGTGTCCTTGTCCCCACAGTGAGACACATCTACCACCTGCCTCTGCAGGAGACCCTCTAACACTAGCAGATAGGTATGGTTCAGTCTTCTATGGTAGGTCTCCCAGGTAGGTCTGGGTCACTGCTCCTTTCCCTGGGTCCCGATGCGCACACTACTTTGTGTGTGCCCTCCAAGAGTGGAGTCTCTGTTTCCCCCAGTCCTGTCGAAGTCCTACAATCAAATCCCGTTAGCCTTTAAAGTCTGATTCTCTAGGAATTCCTCCTCCCATTGCTGGAACCCCAGGTTGGGAAGCCTGACGTGGGGCTCAGAACCTTCACTCCAGTGGGTGGACTTCTGTGATATAAGTGTTCTCCGGTTTGTGAGTCACCCACCCAGCACTTATGGGGTTTGATTTTATTGTGGTTGCACCCCTCCTACCATCTCACTGTGGTTTCTCGTTTGTCTTTGGATGTGGGGTATCTTTTTGGGTGAGTCCCAGTGTCTTCCTGTCAATGATTGTTCAGCAGTTAGTTGTGATTCTGGTGCTCTCGCAAGAGGGAGTGAGCGCACATCCTTCTACTCCATCATCTTGAACCCCAGAAACAACTTCTGTCTTCCTATAGCTCTGTCCATGTTCATTAGAGTTGAAAAGACAATTGGATTAAAAAGGACCTAAACACAGTGGCTTGATGGATTACAATCAATCTATCAAACTGACATATCACTCATTCAGTCCAATGACTAAAAGCTCTGCTGAGAATTATCTTGATTCTTATAGATTGGATTAAACTTCTGTGCCAGAAATCTTTACAAAAGAAAAGAAGGGTTTCTTGACCAAATGAGGACAATTATCCTCAGTAAAATAAAGCAAAATACCTCTATGATTTGGACACTACTTTTGGGTGGAGAGGAGATTCTGAAAGTGAAGGCTCTGGATGTGAAGCACCTTACCCTGATTCCTGCTTGCCCGGGGTTTCCTCATTCCCTCAAGTCTCATGTGCTTTTTACTGTAAGCCCAGCATAACAGCCACAGAAATAGGCTTGCTCCTTCTTCTCTATGAAAGAAAATAAACAAAGCAATGTTTTTAATTATAAACAAAACATTTTTAAAGAATTTTCACTCAACAAAATTGAGACAGTTTGATAAATTCAACATTGCACTTGTTAGAGTCAAAGAGCAAAAGGACATAGTTATAACACACAGAAATGAACAGGTTAAAGAAAGCTGATTTTCTAAAGAACAGGGTTCTGGCCCTTAGCATTCTAGGAAAGCTGAATCCTGTGCTAGGGACCCCATTGCTTTCATTATCCACAACATCCAAAAATGAATAAAAAGATCTTGTGCCTTGGAACCTGCCTTTGGGGGACACGGCAGCCATGTGAAGGGTCCCATGTTGCCTCCTGGACTCACAAAGTCCCGCTCACAGCCAGCACCAGCCACCAGGTACACAGGTGAGGACGTTTTAACAGAAACAGCCTCAGTCAAAGCACAAATGAAGGTAATCACCGCAGTCCCAAGAGAGCAGCTCAAGTTGTTATATCAGAAGATCACTGGCAGAGTATATAAGTCCATGCCACTCTCACTTCGTCCCAGCTTACCCTTCCCCCTCCCCGTGTCCTCAAGTCCGTCTGCGTTTTTATTCCTGTCCTGCCCCGAAGTTCTGGGAAGCAGCCGCATAGCACAGGGAGATCAGCTCGGTGCTTTGTGACCACCTAGAGGGGTGGGATAGGGAGGGTGGGAGGGAGGGAGACGCAAGAGATATGGGAACAGATGTATATGTATAACTGATTCACTTTGTTATAAAGCAGAAACTAACACACCATTGTAAAGCAATTATACTCCAATAAAGATGTTAAAAAAAAAAAAAGATCACTGGCAGAGAAAACGGATGTCAGTTCTAAGCTTCAGAGGTTTGGCAGGTGGTTGGTTTTGTAGCAATAGATAACTGATGAACTAATTCATAGAGCTTGTACAAATATTAAATGAATATTTAATAATATTTAATGAGTATTAAATAATATAAATGAATTTAATTTACATTTAAATTCATAATTTAAATGAATATTTACAAATATTAATTCCTACCATGCTTGTAACAGAAGCTAGCACAGCATAAGAACTCATTAATATTGCCTCTTATTATTACCATAATTTTCTTACTCCTGACTTTACTATGTATCTTAAGGATGATAAGTATGAATGTAATAGCAAACCCTTTATCTATAATTTGAGGGAATAAGGTAAGGGGTGGTGCAAATTTAGGGAACTGAGACTTGATAGCTAAAAGTAGCTTTGCAGTAATTTGCACAAGGACCTTGAGGAAATCAGTACTCATCTCTGGGTTTTAATTTCCTTTTCTGTAGAGAGAGTAGTGCTAAGGTATCCAAGCTTGTATATATATTCATGAGTCTACATTGTTCAAATAACCCAAGTGTCCTTTATAAATCTCTTGCGCTTTTTCTTTTCATTCATTCATTTTGTCCATTTGTTTATTTATGTCTTTTCCATAATATACGTCTTCGATATTGTAAGGCCTATCTTTCCAACTTGTTTTACCACTACACGATCACTAAGCCTATTCTCAGCATTCTGTGCTTCTTAATAAATATCTGAATCAACTTATCATGTTCCACTTTGGAGAAAAAAAAAGCCTATTGGAATTGAGTGAGATTGTTTTGAATTTGTGAATAAATTTGGGGAGATGTGATTTTTTATAATAGTGAGATTTCCAATCCATGAGCAAGATATATCTTTCAATTTACTAAGAATTATCAAATGTATCTTCATATAGTTTCACAATTCTGTTCTTTGAGTTATGCAAAATCTCAGATTTATTTCTAGATGCATTATACTTTATATATTAATTCTGTATATAGTAACATTATTAAATTATCTTATAAATTGTAGTATTCCATTTCTGTTCTCTTTTTTATGTGTACAATCATACCACCTTAGAATAACAACTTTGAGCTTTCCTTTCTACACCTTTGTTTCTTTTCTACTCTGGCCAAGACCCCTGTATATAATTAGATACAAGTGGCAATAAATGGCATATTTGTCTCCCTCCACATCTCAGAGGGATAGATTTCAACACTTTCCCATTGAATGTGATATTTATTGTAAATTGGTTTTGCTGATATTCTTTATCAGAGAAGGGGCATTTCCTTTCCTTTTCTAATTTAATAGTTTCATCATTTATGAATATTTAATATTACCAAAAGCTTTTTCTACCTTAAGATCATCATAAGTTTTGCTTTACTTTTTGATCAGTTAATATGATGGATATAATGATTGATTTCCTAATAGTAAACCATCTTATATTACTTGGATGAAATAAAATTGGTCATCATAAGACATAAAACATTTCTGTATTTATGAATTTAGTTTTCTAATACATTGTTTAGGGTATTTACATGTATGCTTACTACAGAGAATAACCTGTAGTTTTCCATGCTTACATAGTTATTATCAGATTTTACTATCATAAAAAAGCCTACCCTCATAAAATACATTAGGAAATACTCTTTTTTACACTACTGTATAGCAATTTTTAAATTGAAACTATTTCTCAAATCTTTGTTAGAAATCACCATTGAAGAAAAATGAATCCAAATTCTAATGATGAGAAGACTTTGGTTACTGAATCAATATTTGAATAATGAACTATTAAAGTTTTCTATTTTTTATGAGTCACTCTTGTATTGCTTATTTTAATTGTCTATTTCATTTACATTATCAAATGTATCGACATAATTTTATAGCATCCGCTTATCAGTTTTAATGTTTCAACCTCTAAGATAAAAGCATATTTTTTCCCCCTGAAAATGGTTGTTTGTATCTTTATTATCTTTTACTCGATGTCCCAACACTGATGCCTAATTCTGGATCTCTTTTAACTGAGACAAAAATAATATTCTGATACTTGTTTGTCCAACTCTTTTCCTGATTCTTTACTAAAAATCAAAACTATTCCTTAACATTTTTCTGTCATTCAGCTATGCAGTTATCATTTATTTATAAATATCCAAAGATGCAAAGTGTTTGACAAGTGATATACCCCTTCTAGATGCTATGGCTTTGAGAGAATGCTTCCTTTAATACTCATGTTAAGGAATATTAGGACTTCATAGAGACTAAGTAACTTACCAATGGATAGTTAGTTAAGTAACACAGCCAGTATTCAGAGCCAGGTTTGTCTGAAATTAACCCTGTACATGTCCACAACTACATTGGATTGCCTTAAGAAATGTGCAAGATGCTTGTAATCCTAAAGTCTTAGTAAAGCAATCAAACTACCTGAGCAAAGAACGAGTAAGGTAGAACTAAATAAAAGAGTATACTATGATTTTTGGAAAAAGAAGTACATATGAAATATAAAAGAATTCATATTCTTACATTTTATAACCTATACGTGAGTTGTTGTTCAAATATTGTGAAGAATTACCCTGTACAATTTAGTGGATTCTCCATATTTTACATAATCGTATTCAGTTTTAGTAAAAATTCTGGTTATATATAGTCTGTTTTATAGTTTCATCATCTTCAAACTGTGGATAATTAAATGTATAGTGTTTCAATTCATGATTTATAAATGTAGCTAATTTAAGTGTAATTTAGTTAAAGTATTTATGTTTGCCACTTTTTAATGAGAACAGATTTCTAGATGCTTGTGTATAATGCTAGGCACGGCTCTTGGTTTTTTCTGTGTTTTCTTGCATTGTCCTCAGATTTGGTAGACGAGAATCATAAAAGGAAGTAAGTAAGATTACAGGGATGAGAAGTCACTGTGTTTAATGGGCTCACACGGTGTTCTGTCATAATAAATTACTCTACGATGCTTCTGATTAACTAAGCTGCCACTTGTGCTATGAGCTTACAGTACTGCAGCCAAGTAAGCATAATAGAAAACTGTCTACAAAATTAGGAGGCTGCCTTAATTTTATATTTATTACCATCTTGTCACCTCTGATAACACTTCATCCTATACGTGTTCTTGCCTGAAGAGATCAAAATTAAAATTTACATAAATAGAAGGATTGTAGCTCAATGAAAGCCCAATGAGGCTATTCAGTGCAACACACAATAAGGTGTACAAATTAGAATGAATTTGTTCCAGTTTGAAAATAACAACATTACAATCTCAAAGTGCTCCCTTTCTTCAGTGCTATCATATATTTCCATTACAAGGAAACACATACAATTAAGTCTATTGGTAGTGATGTATACATAATGATATTTTTGGTACATTGTACTTTTTCGTCATGGGATTTCAGACTAGTCTGATTTTAGAAAAGAGCCCTAGGTAAATGTCTTCTTGAAGAGGTGTTGTGAAGACAGAATATTTATTGTCTAGCCATACATAATAAAAATGCAACTAAATAATGACATGATCAGTCAAATTATAACAGTGTATCAGATTCAGAACCAACGGGAGATTACGAAATATACGTAAACTGTGCTTTCACATCGTATTCCTAACAAACATAGTTCTTTATTTTGATAATCATCTCTGACCAGGAAGTGAAGCTTTATTCCACTGCAATCAGGCAGGGGCTGTCCATCTCTCCAGAATGATCAATTACAGTCTTCCCAGCTCATTAACTCTGATCCTGTAATTTCTTCCAACCCGGAAGACATTCCTTCCGCTCTCTATTTATGCTACGTTATTGAAGTCACCCCTATAAAACTATATAAAATTGCTCAAACTGCCTCCCTTTTCTCCAAATTTTATTGTATTCATAACCTCTTAATCTCCATATGCTTCATGCATATTGGCTTTTATTCCCCCAAACTGTAAGTCCTTTGAGGTCAGGAAATACATTTTATTTTTTTCCACAGCATTTAGGGAAGTTATGAATATATCATAAATGCTCACATATTCTCACTGAATTTATTTATGTTTTATTCTTGTAAAATTTGAAGAATCTCTCTCTCTCTCTCTCTCTCTCTCTATATATATATATATATACACACACACACACTTACACACACATATATATATATACATATATATAGAAGAGTGTATATATACTCTTCTGAATTAATTGAGAAATGAATAAATATTATATTGGGGACAAAATGTCATCTTCACTATAAATGAAATAGATCTTAGAATGTGGCTTGAGTATTGGGACAAAATTAATTTCCTATTTTAATTTAATGTCCTGATGGTACCCCATTATTAGTCTGGTCATGGGTAGCCAGCTACTTCCTGTTTTTTTCTCGTTGGGCATCTGCACTCAAGAGACATGCTTTCTGTTCTGTTTTTCTTATAAAGCATAAAGCATAGAGATGCAGCACAGAAGGATGTTTCTTTTATGCATGTTTTTAAGGTGAAAGAAGAAAGAGGGAGGAATTAAGCTACTCAGAACCTATTCCTCTTTTCAGCCTCACCAGTCAGCTAACAGATGAGAGGGTGGGAGGGTAAAGAGGGTCCAGAAGTTTCACTTTAATAGATAACCCTCCACATGGAAGCACTGTTGAGTAAGGGATCTTTCCCAACACTATTACCAAAGCAAACAGAATAATGTGTTCATACTAACTGCAGTGATTTAAGGTTATTGTTGAACAATTTAGAGGTTTCTTTTTTAATTCAAGGAAATAGTCTTGGTAGCTTTCAATAAACAAATATATTTGGTTCCAGCCAGTTTTGAAGAGCAAGCCCACAATGTGCAGGAAATCCCAATTTGGTCTGTTTACCTTATTCAAGAATAATCTTATGAATATGTTCAGCCCTCACATAAGACATGTGATATACGTGTTTGCATAATAACATTAAGCATGCAGTTACCAGTGGTTACAGTCTGAGTAAAATCTTCATCTATATCAGCAACAAAAGTAATTACATCAGTATTGTTGATGGATAAGAGCAGTCAAATAGCATATTCAGATTCTTCTGTAATTCAATAATATAAAGTTTAGATGTGCAAAAGAAGCTAAGTTGTCAGTAGAGAAAAATGGTCATTCAAGTAGCAGGAAAGTTGGTTGATGTCCTTTGTAATTTAGGATATTCTTAAATTATTGTTTTATTTTGGGCATACAAAGGGTTAAAGACAAATAAATGAGAGCCGTGGAAATTAGCTGTAGGAAAATTCTACAATAGCAACAAGGTCTAAACACACAGAGGACCAAAATGCAGCATATTTATTCCCTCTGTCTTAACAGAAGCTCAGGCATTTTCTGAGAGCCTACCTCTGGCATGATATTTGTGGGGGTGTGGCATTTTGAAGAGTCGACCTGTAACCTTCAGAGATGGCCCTTTCTGGGAAAGTGTTTTTTGCTATGCATACTACATCAACTGGTCCTCTACAATGTGGACCAGCCGTAGTTTCCTTTTGAATCATGCTAGCCTCTGTGTCAGTGTATATTGATTCACTGAGTCAGTTTGTTCCCCAAATGATTGTCAAGGAGCTATTCTCATAAGAGAATTAAACTCACGTGTTTGGGATCTGAAAGCAGAGAATAATGTAAATACATTCTTCTACCATACTATCCTCTCTTATAGGATTTCTGAATGAATTGTGCATTTGAATTAGCTTATTACACTAGTTCATGTCACAGATGGATGAATGAATAAATGGATTAATGAATGTATGAATGGACATCTCTTAGGTTTTGCAAAGCATGTTTTTGAATGACAGACCCTTGGAGGTGCTACATAGGTCAATTCCTTCTAGCCATGATCAGTCAAGACACATTTCTGATCTCGTCACTGTTTTAATATGATGCCAGTATTCTGACCTCACCAACGGATATAAATGCTGACTTCTGTGTGCTATTTACAATAACAGTCCCCGTATCTACATTTACAGCTCCATTCCTTCTTCTGAACTCCAGATGTATATTTCAACTATCTAATGAAAATTTACACTTGTACATTTCTATCTATATAGCACAGATATTATATCTACACTTGTATATCCCAAGAATATTTCATGCATGAAAAACCTGTCCTTAAACTCACTGTGTTTCTCCAACTTACTCTTCTCCCCATGTTCCCCATCTCATTGAACGACATTATCTACCCAGCGACACAAACAAGAAAACTAAGCACAATACTTTAGCCCTTATCTGCCGCCACTCCCTACATCAAATGAATTCCTTCTCTTCTAAAAAAAGTGGAGAAATGAGTGGACTTTAGAATCAGGTAGTCCGGATTTAAATCCCTACTCTTCTTCTTAGAGTTGTGTGACCTTGAGTTTCTCTGAGCATTAGATACCTTATTTTTAAATTTCTTCTAAAAATAATTTTAAAATAAAATTTTTAATTTAAAAATATATACCTCGGGCTTCCCTGGTGGCGCAGTGATTGAGAATCCGCCTGCCGATGCAGGGGACGCGAGTTCGTGCCCCGGTCTGGAAAGATCCCACATGCCGCGGAGCGGCTGGGCCCGTGAGCCACGGCCGCTGAGCCTGTGTGTCCGGAGCCTGTGCTCCGCAACAGGAGAGGCCACAGCAGTGACAGGCCCGTGTACCACAAATATATATATATGTATACCTTAATTAAAGAAAAACTAAGTGGAGAAATATTCCATATTCATGCATAGCAAGACTCAATAATATCAAAATGTCAGTTCTTCCCTACTTAATTTATAGATTTGATGCAAAACCCCTGCAAATTATTTTTTGGATAATAACAAAGTTATTTTAAAGTTTACATGGAGAGGCAAAAGACTCAGAATACCCAATTCAATATGGAAGGAGAAGCACAAAATTGAAAGACTGTTGCTACCCAATGTCAAGACCTCTAATAAAGCTACAGTAACCAAGACGACATGGTATGGTGAAAGAACAGGGAGAGAGATCAATGAGACAGAATGGAGAGCCCAGAAATAGACCCACATAAAAGTAGTCAGCTGCTCTTTGACAAAGGAGCAAAGGCAATACAATGGAGCAAAGTAGTCTTTTCAACAAATGGTGCTGGAACAACTGGACACCTACATATAAAAAAAAAATTAATCTAGACACAGACATTACACTCTTCACAAAAACTAACTCAAAATTGATCACAAACCTAAATGTAAAATACTAAATTATAAAACTCCTAACATGTAACATAGAAGAAGACAAAATGAAAATGAGTATGGTCATGACCTTTTAGATACAACACCAAAGCTGTGATCCATGAAAGAAATAAGCTGGTATTCATTAAAGTTAAAAACTTATGCTCCTCAAAAGACAATGTCAAGGGAATGAGAAGACAATCCACGTCTGGGAGAAAATACTTGCAAAAGACACATCTGATAAAGGACTACTACTCAAAATGTACAACGAAGTCTTAAAATTCAACAATAAGGAAAACAAACAACCCATACAGAAAATGAGCCAAAGACCTTAACAGACACCTCACCAAAGAGGATATACACACAGCAAATAGGCATGTGAAGAGATGATCCATATCATATGCCATCAGATAAATGAAAGTTAAAACACAATACCACCGCACACCTATTACAGTGGCCAAAATCCAGAGCACTGCTAACACTAAGTGCTGGTGAGGTTATGGAGCAACAGGAACTCTCTTTCATTGCTGGTGGGAATGAAAATGGTGCAGATACTTTAGAAGACAACTGGGCAGTTTCCTACAAAACAAAACATGCTCTTAATATAAAGTCCAGCCATTATGCCCTTTGGTAGCTACCCAAAAGAGATGAAAACTTACATCCACAAAAAACCCTACATATGGATATTGATAGGAGTTTATTAATAATTGCCAAGACTTGGGGAGAGCAAGGAAGATGTCCTTCAGTAGGTGAATGGATAAGCATTGGTCCATTCAGTGGTCCAATAAGTGGAATATTATTCAGCACTGAAAAGAAATGAGCTACCAAGCCATGGAAAAACATGGAGAAAGTTGAAATGCATGTGGCTGAGTGAAAATGATACGTGTTGTATAATTATGCCATGTGACATTTTTGAAAAGGAAAAACCATGGAGACAGTAAGAAGATCAGTGGTTGCCAGGGACTGATGTGGAAAGAGGAGTGAATCGGCAGAGCACAGAGGATTTTTCGGGCAGTGAAAATACTCTGTGTGATACTTTAGTGATGGATGCATGTCATTATACATTTGTCCAAACCCAAAGAATGTACAATGCCGAAAGTGAACCCGAATGTAAACTTTGGACTTTGGGTGATAATGATGTACCAATGCAGGTTCATCACTTGTAACAAATGTACCATCTGGTGAGGGATGCTGATATGGGGGGAGGCCGTGTGTGGGTGAGGGCAGGGGGTAATCTCTGTACTTTCCCCTCAATTTTGCTGTGAAACTTAAACAATTCTAAACAAGTTTTCTTTGTAAGAAATGTATCTACTTGACAGACATTTGGCAGGAATAAATACCATAATGAAAAGTATTTACTACAGACAGTGCTCAGTAGAGGTTATCTATTTCATACCTATTATGTTTCCAACACATTTACTCATTCTGTCTTTTCTGCCTCTCTCATAGTTTATCCTAGCTCAACTTTCTACCAGAATACTGCAGTAACTTAGTACACTATCTCCTGTTTTCAGTCTTGAATGCTCTCATCTCTTATACTTTGTGATTCCCCTTTTCTTTAAGACTTCACACACAATTTTCTTTTCTCTGCTTTAATCCATTTTCTCTTCTTGTCTGAATCTTTCTGGCACCTACTCATACCTTGGTTTGCAAATTAGATATCAGTTTCTCTGAGAATCTCTTTCTGACCATAACCTCCTCCAATAGAAGATATTTTATACAATTATCATTGAATATATTCTACAAAATGTATCTTCCTGCCTTCTTCTCTATATTCCCCATTAGACTGTAAGATTCTTGATTTCCAGAACCATATCTGTCAGGTTGACTATTACATTCTCATTGTTTAGCGTGAAGACCATCACATACGTACTCAAGAAAGTTTTTGAATGAATGAATGAATTCCTAATCTATCTATTCCTGATAAGCTATTAGTAAGTGACAATAGATTATTTGCTATAGTTTCCAGGACATCCAGACACCCTGGTTCCTCTTCTTGGAAGGTGCTAGATGTTTGTTTTGTTTTCAATACTAGAATCCCATAATAATAATCTATAGATCTCTGATATTGTTTCCGAATTCTATTCTATTCATTACCTCGTGATTACTTTTTATAAATGTTAGAATTTAACAATACTTTCCCAACAATTAGTATTAGCATCTATAAAAGCAAAGTTCCTCTTTAGTTTTTTGGAAAATATAGTATTAGCATCTATAAAAGCAAAATTCTTCTTTATGTTTTTAGAAAATATCTGCAGGGAAATATATTCCCATTTGTGCTTTAGAGAGGTTTAGCATATGATGTAGAGTGCAGTCAAAACAACATGCAACCTTAGAACACTACACACTGAGACTGCAAACCTTCCATGGTAGCTGAGATCCTATTTTTTTAAATATACACTACAGTGAGAAAACTCAGTATTTATGACTTCCACCTGGCAGACCAGACAAACAGAGGTCATCAATCTGTTCTCAAAAATAGCTTGATACTTTGACTCTAACCTCTAAAAACATCTCTAATTTGTGGTGATCTAATATACTTTCCCAACTTCCTATCATTCAAGGTGTAAAGAAATGAATCTGCTGGTTGGAAACATAGGTGAGGAACATTCTGAGTAACGGGCATGTGTATTTTTCACTTCAAGCTGATTGCACCCTTGAAGCTGGGTTCTTTTTTCCTGGAGTTCTGTTCCATTTTATTTAATGGCTACCCCCTTGAAAACAATCACTGTTAGATTCATCCTCCCTATTTCTCCGTTCATTGGTCTCATAGTTTCAGACCTGTTTTTATATTTACTTTCCCAGATGCCTAACTCTAGGGCAACAGCTCCTTCGGGTAGTTTTTGTGTTAAAAGTTCAATTTTAATATTTTCTAATATGAAGAATAGAACTTTCAAGAGAGCACCATGTTCTGCTTAAGTATGTTCTCTTTATTTTTCTTTCTCAGGGTGTTCATAAAAATGACACAAGTAGTTCACTACCTCGTTGTTCTTAAAAGTGTTTTCCTAGAAACACTAACCCTTGGGAGGTTATCATGGTCAAACACATTTAGAAAATATATTTTTAAAGTTATATGTCCCTTTTCTTAAGATTTCCCAGAGGCTAAAATGATACGAAGGAACTTATTTACAAAACAGATATAGACTCACAGACATAGAAAACAAACTTACGGTAACCAAAAAGGAAAGGGGGGGAGGGATAAACTAGGAGTATGGGATTAACAGATACACACTACTATATGTAAAGTAAATAAACAACAAGGACCTACTCTATAGCACAAGGAACTATATTCAATATTCTGTAATAACTTATATGGAAAATAATTTGAAAAAAACATATATATACTATATATGTATTTATATATAAATGTATAACTGAATCACATTGCTGTACACCTGAAATTAACACATCATTGTAAATCAACTACACTTGAAAAAAGAAAAAAGGCTTTTCAGAGGATTTAATAAGCTAATGTAAGTTATGAGTCTCTAAGACAAGGTAATGTATACGACATCTTCCAAATGTATTTGCTACTTTGTTTCAGATCCTCTCTCTGAACAGTTTGTGGAATATTTACTAGAAAAGACTGCACTAAATATTGTGGCATCCATACAGTAACTTTTCAGTTTTATCTGGTTTTTAACTAAATCAGCCACAAACCATCAGTAAATTAGTGCACGCATAGTAAGTACCCATGAGCTTTATTCAGTGCAAGCCAGTTCATTTTCCATTTGAATGTCACAAAGTTTATATTCAAATGTGATACATAGAAATGAATTTCTTAATTTTATTTATGGTTATATGTTGTTCCAAAGAGTGACTCATGTAAAAAGGCCACGAAAAAACCAATGGTAGTTTTTTTCCGCATCAGTCGATAATATTAATTGCCTTTAATCAAAAACGGAAAAAGCTTCACGTTTCTTCAACTCGTCTTTAAATCCTTGATGCAGCCAACGCAACAGCGCCCACTGTATTATAAGTACTTCAGTAGGATCTGGGAATACAGTGATGAAAAGACAGAAACTTGTTCTTATGGGACTTCAGGCCAAGCACCCCTTAGAGACGGGGGAACCTTGCTGCAGTGGAGGCTGCCTGGGAGCCCAGAGGAAGGTGAGCCTAACTCTGCCTCAGGGCATCAAAAGTCTTCTCGTGGACTTGGAGGGCATTATGCTAAGTGAAGTGTGTCAGACAGAGAAGAAATATACTGTCTGATATCACTTACAGGTGGCATCTGAAAAATACAACAAACTAGTGAATATAACCAAAAAGAAGCAGACTCACAGGTACAGAGGCCAAACGAGTGGTCACCAGTGGGGAGAGGGAAGGGGGAGGGGCAGTACAGGGGTAGGACAAATTACTGGGTGTGAGATAAGCTACAAAGATGTATGTACAACACGGGGAAGATAGCCAAGTGTTGGCGGTAACTGTAAACGGAGTGTAATGTTTAAGAATTGTATACAAAATAAAAAGAAAGTCTTCTTAGACAAGACAGTGTTGGTACTTGATGGGCAAGTAGGCAGACAAGTAGGTAGTGGGCTTCCAATTAAAGAATGCATCACATCCAGGGGAATGCAAATAGCTCTGCTTTTCTGAAGGGAACAGTGTGAGGAAAGGACCAGCCTCTCCTGCACCTCCTTAACCCACGGTTCCTTTCATGTACTGTGGCTTCAGTCTCTTGCTAGTGTATTAACTTCCTCTCATGGGTTCCTGATTTCTCCTTACAAAGAGTGAGAACTGTGCCCACTGGCTGGCTTCTGCACTCACAGTATTGTAGAGGGGAGATGTGTGAGAGGCCCAACACTTCTTTATTTTCTTGATATTAAATATAAGGGAAAATGCAATAAGAAAATTGGACGAGTGAGAAAATTGGAAGAGAAAGTGAAAGTAGATGTGTAGGAGAAACAGTATGTTTTTAAAGAAGAAATCAGATTCATTCTATGAAATGCCATAAAAACATGAACTCTAGTATTCAATAGGTGTTAGTGAAAACTGAAAAACACACATAAACCTCTTCACTGCCCTCTGAGTATTATCTTGGGCAAAAACATAGACCTAGCAATAGAATTATTAAGTATAAAACATTTCTTTGGTTTAAAAGCAAAAGATAAAGACAAGTACATAAATCAAAGTGATGCTAGAACTCACAGAACAAGTTCGTATTCTTCCCATCTGGAAATCTTTCTTTTCATTTCTTTATCCCACTTCCTGAGGTGCTCACTTTTCTCTAATATATAGAATGCTCCAGTGAAATTTCCCCAAACTAGAAAGAATGTTTAAGGAAATCAATTTACTGAACCAAGTGGCAGGGTTTTCTGAACTTCTTGAAAGGCATATCATTGAAAAGTAGGAGGACCTGAGTCTTGAAAAGGAAAAAGAAAAGAGAAAGGCATTAAAGGAAGTGTTTTTATGAAAGGAACTTTGGTTGGGGACAGGGGTAGGATGGAAATAATTACTAAACTTGTACACAATTTCAGTGATCTGTTTAGTGTTCTCAGCATGGCCAACATTCAATAGTTTAATCCTTTAGGTGACCCTAAAATAGAGATTCTACTCTGGTCCTCACATTAGGAATAGAATTCAGCAACAGTGGGGTTAATACCTTGCTCTAGGTGACATAGCTACTAAGTGACAGAAAACAGTGGAAATCCATAGATTCAGGTTCCAAACTCTACAATCTTGATATTTACACTAAACATATCGTAAACACTAAATGATTATACTTTTGTATGTTGAATATAGTCTACACAATCAGGTATTTATTAATCCTTTAAAGATTGAATCTAAGGGTCTAAACATAAGTTCCTGGCCAAAACATTTAGATCATCTAGTTTGTCATAACTTGTATTCAAGGCCATGCCTGAAGGCATCAGTCCCACTGTTAGCTGGTTATTATAATGACTCCATGAGAGATGAATCAAACATAATTTTCATTCCTCACGATTGATTTATGAAGGTATCTATGTATGGCTGTATTTATTCCATGCCTAATGTGTAAACTTCTAACTGTAAGTCAACATTTTAAAAAATAAATGAATAGAGCAGAGAAAAATTAAATGTTCAAAATATAAATAAAATTAGTATTAAGTTAATGCATAATGTCTACTTGTTAGAAAAGAGTCTACAAATTTTGTTCCAAGATTCCTGCCTGTCTATACGGAAAAAAAAAAAAAGACAATTAGTAAACTTGTCAAAAGAATCATTGCTGGCATTGAGAAAACAGATAAATTCTATTTATCTACGGATTCTGTGGATTCTTGTAAAGTAGTGATTATGGTCCAAGTACTCGGGAAATAAGAGCATCTACTATTTCATTCATTAAATAAATACACAACAGAATTCATGTAGCTGTTGTTTTATGATGCCCTATGTTCCAAAGCAGAATTCAATAATAATTTCTATATGGTACCAGAATTATAGAGTCCAGGCACATCATTCAATGTCGTTATGGATTAAAATATAAAGATAAAACAAAGTATTTTATGAATTATAGTAAAAGAAACATTAGTACATAGAAATATAAACACACATATAATGAAACAGTCTATACCCTTATGAGATGTACTCTGACATTGCTATTTTATTTTAATATCGTTCACTATTTAAAAGTTGACCAGGAACTATTAAATTAATTTCCTGACCCACAAATGGCTTGTGACCTATGCATTGAAAAGTACTGACCTGGAGCAAATTTGAATCTCACATTACCTGTTATGTTTCTTAAAATAAAACATGATAGATATCGAATAGAAGTAAATGTGAGTTCTTCTTCCCTAAAATAGTAGATAGAACATAAACAGTATATTTTAATGATTAAAGAGAAACGCTTTCTCAGTTTAGCAAAAGTCTAGATTCTGGGGAACAGTTGTTATTACCTAATATAGATGCAGAAGGCTGAGAAGACTCTTTGACAAGATGCGTGGGGGCTCACATGTCACATGGAAGTGGGCCAAGAGCACAAATGTGAGACTGACTCCAGTTTAACTCAGAAAACTGTTTTTAGTTCACCAGAGTGCTAAGGCAAATGCATAGTGAAGCCCCATGGTTTTAGGTCATTGATTATAGTCCCAAATATTTTACCCTAAAAAAAAAAAAATCTCTGATGTATGCTGTTAATGTCTAACTTCAAACAGTGTGATTTCTTTGTAAACTCTTAAAAAAAGACTAAGTTGCAAAATATACTGTATTTTCAGATGTGGAAATAGTTAATTCATAGTACTGCAGGTAAAATGATACAGTTGCATTTTGTAAATGAGACCCACCCAAGACTAGTTCGTGGTGTCCTGGGTAACTATGATGTCTTTTCGAAAGCTGGTACATGGTAGGGAACCAAAAATATGCTTCTAGAATGAATTAGTTAGTGAAGGAGAGTTAGATAGAAAATACCAATTTCTATGTCTAGAAGTATAAAAAATGTTTTCCTACAAGGATAACTTTCATAGAAATGAACCACATCTACTTAATTTCTATCTTTTAAGAGAAAAATAAGCTGTATTTGTATATTTTTCTAGTGATCAAAAAATTCATAATTAGTAGGTGTTGAAATTGGCAAATATATTTTTAACTTAATAAAATATGAACAATCTTATAAAGTCTACACAAATTTTAGACTCTTTGAAATGTTCACTGTTGAATCTTTTGAAACTATTTTATGATTTTTATGCTTTTATTAACCCACTTTTATCCTAAACTACTGACTAATGATTGAATCAAATAAGCTCTTGTACACAACGCTGATTAATTCTGTCATTCCCATTCCCATCACTTCATCTTTCCACTCCCCTAATCAATACTATAAATAAACGATGTATAACTGACATCATACACTATGAAAATGCTAGAAGTAAATGTTAACCAATAAATATAGGACGATGAATACAGAAAAGATTAGAATACAGTGTTTTCAGGGATTTGAAACAGCGTTTGATGGGGCTGTTTTTGTTTTACCAAAAGACTATGAATCTCACACATTTCTTTCTCTTAAAGATAGAAACTGTAGCACTTCATCTTATAAGCAGTAAGAATTTATTATCTGCAGGAAAGAATACTGTAATAAAAACACTCCTTTTTCTTCCTGGTGGCATTGTGAAACTAATGAAAGTCGTTTATCATTTTCTCATTTGTAAATATCAAAGTTAATGCCTGAGAATAAAATTTGTAAAAGCAGCATTTTAAATCATACTTATTACTGTGCTTACAGCTCTGCATGTTTTTCATGCCTTTCCAAGAATGTCTAATTCAAAAGGAAAGCTATGCCTTCAAAATATATTTGCTCAAAACAAAGTAGCCTAGTTTTCTTCTGATTTTTGAAAAGGTCCTGTTTCCATACCCTTTGAAGTTTAGAAATTAATCTCTACCAGTTATGAGCAGGTAGTCAACTGCTGATTGTTTATTCCAATTAATCAATTTAGTTTATTTAATTATGGTTTAGTTTTTTAAAACCTCTAGACATGTATTTTCACTTGAAGCAGGATTAGATTGTTAGTTTATCCCTATCTGAAGCAGACATAGACAAAATACAAACTGTATTTCCCTCCAAAATATAAAAAATTTAAATGCTAGTTATAAATATAAGTGCAATGGGTTTATATCTATATACATGTGTTGGCTACTAAATTACTTAAATAGCATTATAATAGTTGTCCTGAATAACAAGGAGAGTGTATATATACAATGGATCCACTTTCTGTTATGCATGAGAATTGATTCGGTTCCCATTTGTCATTTACTAAATCTTTAAAAAACTGTGTCTGTTTTTCTCACATTCTCACATTGGGAGGTTTCAGAAAGCCATCTGTGAATAAAGTAAAAATCCCAGCTGATAATGAATTAGCACCATCTCTGAAGGAGCAGACCTCACCTAGGTGCCAAAGGAAGGGCGTGATGACCCTCATAAACACCTTGTGTGAGTTAATGAGAGTGAAGGTTCATTTCCATAACGACTCCATATTTGCATCTGTGCAAGGCTTGCGTGGTGCCGGCTGGCAAAAGTCAGCTGTGAATCAGACAGGCTGCAATTCTCATCACTCCAGTAATAGAATGATCACACGGTCTTTCTACACGGCCCAGAGCCCAAGAAACGACCATCACATTGGCTCCACAACGCCAAGAGCTTTGAAGCACACCATCTGCTAGTCATCTTTGTTGCTACTTGCTCTCCCTTGTAACTACATAAACATTCATTTACCATCAAGTATATACTTCCAGAAGGCTCACCTAGGACACGGTGAAAAGGCAGATTCTCTCACTGCTTTTGACTTCTGTCGCCAATATCTTCTGAGCAAAAGGAATAAATGCATGGATCACAATTGCTTATGCTGAATAGAAAAGGCAAACAATAAAAACGTGAGGGGAAATTATATATCTTTGGAGGCTCTGCTCACCTGGAAAATATCATTTGCAGCCTAGAACTCCAGTGGTCATATTTTCCAAACACGACCACAAACTCAAAGCATGAAGATAAAGAGAGAACCTCTATCCATTAGTTATGGCATTCCAAAAAAGGACAACTATCCTCTTAATCATCACTGGAGTGCAAGTTATTTTATTGAATATTGAGAAAAAAAGTTATGCATGTAATTGTTTTCCCTGCATGTTTCCCATTATAGGGGAAACTAATGTGATAATATCTATCCAAAGAAGAAAATTTAAGTCAAAGAAAAGAAATGAACATATAATTGACATCTATATATTCATGTAAGAACTAAGCCATTAGTTATGGGATAGGGAGGGTGGGTGGGAGACGCAAGAGGGAGGAGATATGGGGATATATGTGTACGTATAGCTGATTCACTTTGTTATACAGCAGAAACTAACACACCATTGAAAAGCAATTATACTCCAATAAAGATGTTAAAAAATAAAGAACTAAGCCATTTAGAATTTCAATGTGTCTGATAATGTACTTCTAGAATCAAATGTCAAAAGCAGCAGTGAAGTGTCTAATTCTGAGCTTGACTCATGTTAATTTTCACTCTGAAAGATCACTCGATTAAGTGATGAAATGAGAAAAATGCAAAAAAAAAAAAAACCCACAAAAAATGTAAAGATAATAGCTTCCACCTCTGCTTAAGAGAAACTATGCCTATGTTAACTCAGCCAATGTGAAACTAAAAATGGAAAGAAGGAGCGAAGGCCAACCAGAAGACAGAAAGATGGAGAAAGCAGTGGATGAAAATATCAATAATCAACGATGCCCTGGTTAAGTGATTTTTGAGGGCCTGCAACGGAGAGGAACTCATTAACCATCGGTCAGACTGAGTGTGGGCCATCAAAAGCTCTTACTAAAGGCCCAGCCACTACACTTTCTTACTCAGAGACTTTATCCTATTTTATGACTTGAACTTTTATTATCATAGTGGTGCAAAATTTTCTTCAAAATTTTCATCACTCTTATCATTTTTAATTCTGCTGCCACTAGTGTTGTGCTCTATGTCTTCAAGTCTGAATCACTGAAATATTCAATTCCATGGTCTCTCAAACTCTAAATTCTCTCTGCCTTTATTTTGCTGGACTAAACAAACTCAAATATGGTTCTCTGATTTGCAACCCTTAGGGAGAGCTAATTTCCCACCATATGAAATGTATGATTTCTTTGTTCATCTTCATTTAAGTCTTAGCTAATATTTATTGACACAGACACTGAGCTGAGTACCTAACAGGGATTATCTCAGTTACCATGCAGAATATGGTAGGGGTGGTAATGTTCTTATTTTAATGATATGGAAACTAAGGTTCACAGAGATTAAATAACTTACCTACAGTCAGTCATAGCTAGTAAGAGTAGAGTAGGGATTTAAACCAATAAGAAAAGAAATGATAATTATGTGACATGAGAGAGGTGCAAGTTAATGCTACGGTGGTCATCATATTACAATTTTTAAATGTATCAAATTAACGCATTGTACACTTTAAAGGTACACAATATTATATGTCCATTATATTTCAGTTAAAAAATGACAACACAAAAAATAAACCTGTAACAATCTGACTTCAGAGCTGGCGCTCTTCATCACTATGCGATTTGCTTCCACACCACCTAGCTTTACTTCCTCCTAATGTCAACTCACCTGCCTTCCATTCAGAGTCTGCATTTGCCTCTCTCATCTATCTCGGTTTCTCTGTCCCTCTCTCTCTCCTTCTACCCCCATCCTCTTCCCTTCCTGTCTCTACACATACACACACACACACACACACACACACACACACACACTTCCTTACGCCACCTTCCTTACATAGAACACATTACTTATCCTTCATATTCTCTATCTAAACATTTCAAGACACAGTTCGAGTCATTTTCAAGTTCTCCTCTTTTCTGAAAGCTTTCATAAATACTTACCATTATTAATTTCCTTATGCTTTCTACTCCAACAGAACCCATAGTTTACCATAGAAATTATTATACGTGTTGCCCTGGGTCATTCACAATTTTTTCTTGTATTCACATCTCTATAACTCATTTAGAGCTCTTTCAAAGCAAGGAACGTGTAGTTCTATATAATATACTATGTAAATGTAAGTTGTCATTATTATTTCTATTGTTATACTTCTGTATACTCTGCTGATACCAGTGTAGTGAGCGTATAATGGGTACTCACTGGGGTCCATGTTCATTTATTAAACATAGGCTTTTGATTTTCCAATTCAGTTGAATGAAACTGCAACTTACAACCAGCTATACGCCTTTGGAACCAGAAGCCTGGTAAACGGAAGCTTCTGTCCTCAAGAGTTTGAAGACCAGAACACTCAGACCTGTTTAAGTGCAAAAATGGGACAGGCAGATTTGTTATAAATAAAAATAAAATAATTCAAAGTGTGTATCCACTAAAAATATTTAATACTGATGTTTAGTGGACAAATCCACTAGTATTTACAGGGAAATTATGAAGATAAAAGAATAAACACTCAGTAAAACTATCCAGTCCTAAAGCTTCTTCAAAAACAGAAATACAGAGAAATTCTGAGTGAAAAGGAAATACATTTTGGCTTGGACTAAGAAAAAAGTTTGGAGTTGTCAGAAATGTAATAGCACTGAAACTTTACCATCCCTGGATCATTACCCATCAGGAATGTAATAGGACAGATTCCTGTCTGAGAAAAATACATTAATATATTCTAAGCTTATTTCCAAACTTTCTATTCTTGATTCTAGATTTTTATGTTCTTGAGTGTCTGAAAACGTACACAGCTGAAACCACAGTGTTGCATAACACAGAGCAGAGGTTCTTAACTCTGGCCGCATATTATAATCCCTTAGAGAGCTTTGTTTTTTTAGCGTCTTCATTGGAGTATAATTGTTTTACAATAGTGTGTTAGTTTCTGCTTTATAACAAAGTGTCTGTCATACAGAGTGAAGTAAGTCAGAAAGAGAAAAACAAATACCTTAGAGAGCTTTTTAAAAATTCTTAAGAACAATCACTGCTTAAGAACAATAGACTAATTAAATCAGAATCTCTAGGGATAGGTCTGTACGATCATATTATTTTAAATGCTGCCCAGGGGCCTCCAGTGTGTATCTGGGACTAAGGACCTTGCCATTGAGCATGGCATGGAAGTTATGGAGGTAAAGAATAATCACTGATGTTTGCATGAGTCATGGGAAAACTGTCAAGGAGTCCCCATGATAGATCTGACTTTGATCAGAGCCAGATCATGATAAAGACATGGACAAATATGAACTAGATGAAATAAGTGTGGGCCAAAAAAAACATGTTCCTAATCATTAGAGAAATGCAAATCAAAACCACAATGAGGTATCACCTCACACCAGTCAGAATTGCCATCGTGAAAAAATCTACAAACAATATATGCTGGAGAGGGTGTGGAGAAAAGGGAACCCTCTTGCACTGTTGGTGGGAATGTGAATTGGTACAGCCACTATGGAGAACAGTATGGAGGTTCCTCAAAAAACTAAAAATAGAACTACCATATGACCCAGCAATCCCATTACTGGGCATATACCCTGAGAAAACCATAATTCAAAAAGAGTCATGTACCACAATGTTCACTGCAGCCCTATTTACAATAGCCAGGACATGGAAGCAACCTAAGCGTCCCTTGACAGATGACTGGATAAAGAAGATGTGGCACATATATACAATGGAATATTACTCAGCCATAAAAAGAAACGAAACTGAGTTATTTGTAGTGAGGTGCATGGACCTAGAGTCTGTCATACCGAGTGAAGTAAGTCAGAAAGAGAAAAACAAATACCGTGTGCTAACACATATATATGGAATCTAAAAAAAAGTGGTTCTGAAGAACCTGGGGGCAGGACAGGAATAAAGACGCAGATGTAGAGAACGGACTTAAGGACACGGGGAGGGGGAAGGGTAAGCTGGGACGAAGTGAGAGAGTGGCATGGACATATATACACTACCAAACGTAAAATAGATAGCTAGTGGGAAGCAGCCACATAGCACAGGGAGATCAGCTCGGTGCTCTGTGACCACCTAGAGGGGTGGGATAGGGAGGGTGGGAGGGAGACGCAAGAGGGAGGGGATATGGGGATATATGTATACGTATAGCTGATGCACTTTGTTATACAGCAGAAACTAACACAACATTGTAAAGCAATTATACTCCAATAAAGATGCTAAAAAAATAAATTAGGCCAAAGACCTTAAGAGACACCTCACCAAATGGAAAATACACATTTGAAAAGATACTCCACATTGTATGTCTTCAGGAAAATGCAAATTAAAACAACAATAAGATACCACTGCACACCTATTAGAGTGGCCAAAATTCAGAACACTGACAACCTCAAATCCTGGCTTGGATGTGCAGCAATAAGAGCTCAAACATTGCTAAGGTGGACGCTGCAGCTACTTTGCGAGTTTGGCAGCTCCTTACAGAACTAAACTTGCTTTTACCGTCCTATATAGTCCACGCTCCTGGTATTTACACAAAGGAGCTGAAAACTTATATCCACACATAAATCCCCACAGGTATGTTCAGAGCATCTTTATTCATAATTGGCTAAACTTGGATGCAGTCAAGATGTCCTTGAGGGGAAAATAGGTAAATAAACTATATTACATCCCCCCCTAAAAAAAAAAAACAGACAAAAACCCGTGTCCTAGTTCTTACTTTTATATAAACATTATTTCTAGCCTCATTTTCCAGTTTATTCTTTCTCATAAATTGGCCAGTGGGACGGGGTTTTCCCTTAACTTGCCTTCCAGCTGCTGAATGTTGCATTAATATGTCCCCCTTATGTGTCATTATCACAGAATCTGTTGACATCAAGTCCTCCCCTCTCTGGCTGTGACACTGGGTATTTTTAGCTAGGATGATGGCCAGAGCCACAGACCAACATTCCAGGATTACAATAACTTTAAATCAGAAGACATAATCAAAAAAACAGAGCCAGCAGTAAAAATGATTGACTGTTAACAAATTTCTGCCTTTATGCATATTTTCTAGGCATTTTGGAGATTACTGTTCTTGATATAATAAATTCAGATTGGGGTATGAGAAGCCAAAATTGATAAAAGTTGACATCTAAACGTTAGAAAGAAACCTACAAAAAGAATTTTCATTACAGGTGATTAACACACACATACACACACACACACACATACACACACACACACACACACACACACACACAGAGATACATCATAAATAATACTCTCTGACTTCAGTAATAAAGACCATACTGAAAATGGTTGAAGTTCTGACTGAAATTTGTAATATTTTAAACCATGAGTTACAGGCATATTAATAAAGGTTGTAAAATGATCTAAAAAAGATGCAGACAATAGCTGCTGTGAATTCATTAAATGAAATGATAGCTTTAAGTGATTATACAATTTATCAGAAACTTGTTTGATCAACTGTGTTTTGAGCAGACATGTGATGTGACACAGATAAAGTATAAAATATACTTCTCAGTGCTACTGAGAAAACTGTCATTTCCAGAACAAGAGGAGGAAAACTGTCAAATTAGGCTAAGTTATATATTAATATTTAGCATTCTGTTTCCAAAGCAGCCTTAGTGAATATCCAAAGACCCAGATCTTCTTCTGCCTAAGGATGTGCAATGAAATCTTCTCTATATTTGCATTTAAATCTGTCATCTCAAAGGTTGTACGTTGTTCTCCTGACTGGGAGCCACAAGAGTGGTTTCATACTTGAGTTCCTTCGTGACTTCCAGATCTTTCTTTGGAATTTCTCAGTCATTTTGGATTTGAGTATATCACCAAGGGCTGCCTGGGTGACCACCGCACAACAATCTCATATTCTAATGTGTGCGGCGAGCCGCCTCCGACCAGCAGAATGACGAGTCGCCACACGCAAGATTCTTCTCGTATCACACTTTATTGGAGCACAGCTTGGTTGAAGAAAAGATGGAAGGAAGACCCCGCAATCCTATAGCAGTCTGCTTATATAGGGATTAAGAACATGTGTCGCTCTGTGATTGGCTTTCGCCGATGGTGCGATTTGTGAGCCAGCATCGGATAGGTCGCTACTTTAAAACCTCATTAGTATACTTAGCGCAAGCGCAGTGGCCACAGGAAGGATGACTCAGCTTATTTCAGCTTCCTGCCGCGTAGCAGTTAGCTGACCGCGCCCTACATCTCCCCCTTTTTTATTTATTAGAACACCAAGCAGAACATAGCCCGTACGAGGGCAGTTTTCTGTTGGCATGTCTGAGGCACCCTCCTGCGTGCAATGCCAACAAGGGCCGCAGGGTGCAAGGGCTGCCTCAGAATAATGGCTGATTCCCTATAGAGGTGCGATGGCGACAAGGCCTCTCTGTGCAAGGGCAATCAGGACAATGAATGACTCCCTATAGAGGTGCAATGGCAACAAGGCCTCTCTGTGCAAGGGCAATCAGGACAATGGATGACTCCCTATAGAGGTGCAATGGCAACAAGGCCTCTCTGTGCAAGGGCAATCAGGACAATGAATGACTCCCTATAGAGGTGCAATGGCAACAAGGCCTCTCTGTGCAAGGGCAATCAGGACAATGAATGAATGACTCCCTATAGAGGTGCAATGGCAACAAGGCCTCTCTGTGCAAGGGCAATCATTTCGAATTATTCAGGGCGGAGAGCCAGGCTGCGGGAGAATCTCCTTCATTAATAGCCAGAAGTGCCTGAGTGAGCAGGACCCTATCTCGATGTGCCCTGATGCGCACACGACAGACCAACCAGAGACACAGCATAATCCCAAATACACAGCAGACTCCAAAGATTCCTACCCCCACCCACTCCCCAAAGGAGGAAAAGGCAGAAGAGAGCCAAGAGGCAAAATCTCCAAAGGCAACGGGCTCCAGCCCGGCAGCACTCAGTTGCACAATCTGAATAATCCTTTGTGGAATTCCAACTAATACAAAGACTTCGATTAAGAATCATCAGGAACATCCAACTCAGCATCTTCTCCGAAGTTTTCTTCAACAATTCTCGTCAGTCTTGATGGCACCCAGATCGGATCTTGATCCGACGGTTCACTCCGTGTGTCGAGTTCTGAATCGGTCCTCCATGCAGGGCGCGAAGTTCCCGGGTTTCGGCACCACTTGCGGCGAGCCGTTTCTGACCGGCAGAATAACGAGCCGCCACACGCAAGATTCTTCTCGTATCACACTTTATTGGAGCACAGCTTGGTTGAAGAAAGATGGAAGGAAGACCCCGCAATCCTATAGCAGTCTGCTTATATAGGGATTAAGAACATGTGTCGCTCTGTGATTGGCTTTCGCCGATGGTGCGATTTGTGAGCCAGCATCGGATAGGTCGCTACTTTAAAACCTCATTAGTATACTTAGCGCAAGCGCAGTGGCCACAGGAAGGATGACTCAGCTTATTTCAGCTTCCTGCCGCGTAGCAGTTAGCTGACCGCGCCCTACAAATGTGTATGTGTGTAGCAAAACCCTAAGACTATGCTTTGCTTCAGTAACTTGAAAGAGGAAGTTGGAGAATCGTCTTCAATTAACTCCATCAAAAGAAGCATTGAATTCATTATGACTTAGTTTTACTTACTAGAAAGACTTCAACAAACACACAAAACATTCTGAAGAGGAAGTCTGGCTTTATATTGATAAGTTATAGATTATTATTATTATTTTAGTTATAGATTATTTTATCTATCGTAGCAGATGAGCTGTCTCATTTACCTAATGGTCAGAGTGAATGAATGAATTTACAATAACCCTGGTAATTCCATCCAGTTAAGACAATTGATTTAAACTGATTTTTTTTCACATTTGCTGAGAGGCAGTGTTCCTTTTGTATGACTCCCAGATTCTATGGACTGACAATAAATTCACAATGAAAGGTTATCTTATTTTCCTAACTGTCTTATCACTTGTTCCAGGATCTTTTTAGTGCTACTTGTGGAATACGCTGCAGAGTTACTGGCTGATATGTTGTTCCATTCCTATCTTTGTAGGGCAAGGAAGAGCAATACAGATGTCTGCTTATTTTGTAGTAAGAGCAAACATCATCTATCTCCTTCACTGTAGTAAGAATCTCAAAGTTATATGAAAAACAAACCATACAACCTACTTTGTATTGCTTACTTGGCCAAAATATTTTGGGAAAAAGTTGGTTTTGATTAGGAATGAGTGAGGAATAACAAAAATAATTGAAGGAAAAGGAGATCATCAAAAATTATTCAAGAAAATTTAATGTAACTGAGAGGAAACCTTCTAGGTTGAAATGGCCAACAGAGATCCCAGCAGAGTGGATAAAAATAGGCCTACAGAGAAGCACATCATGTGAAATCTTAGCACATGGAAGACCAAGAGAAGTTGTACTAAATTTCAGAAATTAAGGGGAAAAAAAAGACCCATGCTCATGTGCAAAGGAATAATATTCAAATGGCAAAATGTCTTCAGGCTTCCAAGAAGCTGAAAGATACCAGAGTAAAGCCTTCAAAATACTTCAATCTTGAATTTCACTGTCAATCAAACTATACATAAAGTGTAAAGGTGGAATAAAGACATTTTTAGACAAGTGACATCTCAAAAAATTAGCTTTCCCATGTGCTGACCTGAAAGCAGGTACCGGATGATTTGCTCTTAAAGTGATTTCAATAGTCAAAACCAAGAGGGACCCGCTAAGTAGGACCTCCAACGTATGAGACATGTGATGGAAACAGCAGAATGACAGTAAAGGGAGATTCTAGGGGAACAAATAAAAACCAGGTGCTGGGGGAATTGTTTTGTCCCATTCAGCCTATCCACAGTGATGCTCTCTATTAGAAATGACTGAGGGCACCCACCTGTGCCCACCGGGAGGTCCCATTGACATTTCTCTTTGGAGTCAATGTTGTGCTGGAAGGTCTGTTTCTTATCAGGATTGCAGACTCACCACAGCTACAAATATCAGGGAACTTTGGGACAAAACAAAACAAAACAAAAACAAGCCTTATTATTTACAGAGTCTGGAGGGTATATGGCACGCCTGGGACCACACAGGGAGACTGCAGGAAGAGAGAGTGGGAAAGAAAGAGAGGGGCTGGGTTCTACTTTTATTGGGGTGGAGGATAGGAGGATAGGGTTGCCTGGGTTCACTCTTTATTGGTGAATTGAAAACACAAGAGGGGGAAAGTAAAGCAATGCGGAAGGAAAAACCAGAAGTCAAGTGGTCAGTTATCTAAGTCAAATGGAGATCTCTAAAATAAGAAAACTTTGTCGGGGTGGCCTGGATCTTTATCTAGCAGTGTAGCTGCCAATGTGCTTTGGGGTCTTTGAAGTGAATACCTCAGCAATCAAAAGCTTACTATTGGGCACTTTCATTATAATAAGAAAAGGCCACCTGTCAGGCTCCTGTACTACAGAGGATGGAATGAAGATGGGGAAGGATTGGGCACATGTGAGAACTGAGGTATGGAATGATTAATATACATTAATATATAAAAGAAACTGAAAGTGAAAATGACAGTAGCCACTGAAGCAAACATTTTAATTAAACAATTAGAATTATTTTTGATAAAATTGTGTGAGTGTGTGTGTGGTTGTTAGAGAGGTGTGTTTATGGTTCAAGTTAGAGTTTGAGGGTATTTAATTTTGGGTTTGAGATGATCAGCAAGGTATCAGATCATCCCATCTTCATTATCGGTCATTGATTTCCCACAGAAGAGTAATCACTTAACACAGGTGTTTGATTTCTCTGCTCTGTTTCAGTCAAGCATACATTTTCCTTTGTCTACACATGCATCTTCTTTACATTCCCATTAATTGTTCATCCCCTCCAGACAAACTTCCATATCTGCTGCTTGACTAAAACTGCTCTAAGAACGTAAATAAATTCACTGTTGCTAAATATAGCAGACACTTTTAAATCCCCATCTGACTTAACGTTGCAGAAACAAGGTGGTTGGCGGTTTATCACATGCTCTCTTAGCGAGGACATCCCCTGCCCTTCCCAGTCTACGCAGAGTTGAATCAGGGGTCACTCCATTCTAGGGAAAGACACGTAGCCAAGATCTGACTCATCAGAGGACATAATTATAATGTCCTGAGCATCAGCCTTCGGTCCATGGGTTAGCACATGACCTGACACATGGCATCAGCACTAATTCTAAGTCTTTTCATTTAGAGACCAGGCAGGAGTCACACCCTTTTCTGCGGACTTAGGGAAAGGAGAGTGTCAACCTGGAGAATGTATTAAACAGTAAAGGGCAAATGCTTCAATAAGACCTTTGTGAAAGGATTTCAATATAAAATGGAATGAAAGGTTGTGAAATGGAGAAGCTCACGCATGTGCTCTCAGAAGGATGGAATTTAAGGACTAAGAGACTGGTTTTCTGTAAATGCCTGATTTACAGAAGGGTGAGATTTATCTCCTGACCCACGAACATCTGCCAAGGATGTCTCCCCATCCTCAAGCCAATGAATTTCCTGCGTGGATTCTGGCCGGACCACCCCCCCCCCCCTTAAACTCCTTGTCCGTAAATACATCCCACCTTACAGCCCCACGGAGTTGCCTGTAGGTTGCTACAGCATCCTTTTCCCAAATTATGATTCCTCTGCTATTCCTGAATAAACTCAAGTTCGGGTCATTCCTTTACTTCCTTATTGAGTTTGACACCTTTGTTAACTTTTCTTCTGGCTTTTGCCTCCCTCTTCAAACTTACTGCTTTGTGTACCATGCTACCATGGGGGGACAGAGCTGAAATTAAGTAAGGGACTAACTTCTGGTTTTTGTTTTGCATTGTTTTGAGATTTTTAAGCCCCTAGATATCACCACACTTGGAATGATCATACACATATTTTCAGATAAATCTCCCATTTTCTTCAATTATTGTTTTTGTCAGTAACAAATGAAAATTTCCTCCATATTGTAACCATTCCTCACACTTGAGAGGTAGCACCGCTAAGTACATAGGTATGAGAATTGCACAGCCAGGCTTCCTGTGTGACTTGGGGTACGACGATTAACATCTTGAAGCTCAGTCACACCATATGCAAAGCAGTGGAAATAGTGAAACCAATCTCACAGGACTCTGTGAGGATTAAATAAGGTAATGCCTATGAAGTTCATAAAAGCAGGTGTGGAACATAGTCAATAAAACATTTTGCTAACATTGCTGTGGTCATTACTATCACTGTTGTTTTTCCATCCTGCTTCAAACACTCTCTTCATTTCACCATTTTTGTTCCACATTCAGGTGGTTTTCCTAGGACCTGATTGCTTCTTCTGAGCTCCTATAGGGTTTATTCTACTTGATCTGAAATTACATGTTGATATTTCTCAGGTCAGATCACCATCTCCCCTTCTCATCACTCTACGCTTCCTTCCTAGGTAACCTCATTTTTCCCATAACATAGAATATGACTCGCCCCATATACATGTACACTGCCAACACCACTCTATTGAGGGCTAGACTCATCTATTTATATCTACTCCAAGGAGCTTATATGTGGATCTCACAGTGAGTAGGAGTTTTCTCATCCTATCACTTTCATGATTTCTTTCATCCTCACCTGTTTACCTGGAAGGGCTCCACATCTCAACAAATGATAATTCAGGTAGAATTCCTTGAGCAATTCTTTAGATCAAAAGCCCAAGAACCATTACTGACACCTTTCTTTCTCCTACCCTGCATCCAATCAGTTGCTAAGTGCTGTCGATTCTTCCTCTATTTGTATGTGTATTTCATTCTCTCTATCTCTGCTGCTGTCTAGATCTCTTATAACTGTACTGCATTCCTCCGATTTTGACTGTCTCTATCTTGTTTATTTTCCACATAGAGGACAGAATGATCTTTCAAAAATAAAAAGCAGATAGGTTATTCTTCTGCTTAAAAGCTGTTGATCGCACGCCATTTTCCTTAGAATGTACACTCAAATCTTTACTTTGATCTACACTATGATTTCCCACATTGACTTGCTTTCTGTTTCTTATCAGATTCTTTGCCTACCTGAGAGATGTTTGTGGGCCATTTCTTCTGCTTGCAAGATTCTTCCTGGCCTAGTGGTGTTTACTCATGTCCCCTGAGTACTTCTTTAATGTCACTATGTATTTTGTAACTTTCCAGTGTCTATCGCAAAGCTTGGGACTCAATGGGGCTCAAAATATGCTTTCAGATGAATGAATGGCACTTATGTAATGACTCTTTGCTGCTTATTATGACAAATGAAAGTGAGCAGAAAACAAATTACTGAGACTGGTGGTTAAGGTACACTTCTACTAGAAGGTTAAGACGGTTTCTTTTGTGTAGCTTTGTTTTTTCAACTTGACTGGGCCACAGGGTGCCCAGATTTCGGGTCAAACAGTATTCTGGATGTTTCTGTGAAGGTATTTTTTAAGGTGATTAACATTTAAATTGATAGACTGAGTAAAGCAGATTTCTATTCCTAATGTGGGTGGACCTCATCTGATGGAACAAAAGGCTGACCCTCACCTGAGTAAGAGAATTCTTTCCTGCCTGACTGCCTTTAAACTGAGACATTGGCATTTTTTCTACATTCAGACTCAAACTAAGACAGCATCTCTTATTAGGTCTTGAGCCTGCCAGCCTTCCAACGGCAACTACACCATCTGCTCTGCTAGGTCTCAGGCCCGTGGACTTGGATTGGAACTAAACCACTGGCTATCGTGGCTCTCCAGCTTGTTAAGTTACCTTGCAGATCTTGGGAATTTCCCATCTCCGTAGTCACATGAGCCAATTCCTTGTAATAAATTTCTCTCTTTCTAGATGGATAGATGGAGATGGAGGCAGGGCTTAAGGTGAGGGCAGGGGTAGGGGTGGTGATATATCTACCCATCGGTTCTGTTTCTCTGGAGAATTCTGACTAATACAGAGGCATTATGTGACTACAGCAAAAGTGACTTTTTGATTAATTAAGAATGTCTTTGAAGAGGTGAATCTCAGCCACATGGCACTGCTTTAGAATTTGAGTATTCTGAATTAGCACGAGCCATGCCCAAATGCAACTGTATTCTCTGCTGTGGTCTGCACAGTGGCTGGCATAAGAAGTGTCTCATCAAACATAATCTAAATGAATATTTTAAAAGACTAACCCTATTAAATATATACTACTTCCTACGCATATTTAAGCAGAATGTAGAAATAAATATTTCTATACATTATTTAAGAAATAGTTTGCTCAAAAAACTGGTAGTCTATGTGAGAAAAAATATATATATCCAAACAGAAAACGTACAAAAATCAATTCCAGGTCAATCATAGATTTGAAAATCAAAAAGCAAGGCTAAACAATTTGTACGAGAAAAATGGTAAACTGTATTTGTGACAGCATAATTAGATTAAATGTTCTTAAAAAGACAAAAAAATCTGAGAGGAAAAGATAAATTTACTCATAGTACATTTTAAAACATCTATATAGAAAGAATTTTCTGTAATTCAGGCAAATAGAATAGCTGGTAGCAGAATATCTTTTTTGTCAAAAACAATTAGTAAGATGGGACAAAATAGGAGAAAATTGTCTGAAGGTATTGACAAAATAAAATAAATGTCTAAGATTACTATTCTTTTTATTTAATAGTACATTTTTAATTAATTAATTAATTTATTTATTTTTGGCTGCATTGGGTCTTCATTGCTGTGCACGGGCTTCTCATTGCTGTGGCTTCTTGTTGCAGAGCATGGGCTCTAGGCACATGCGCTCCAGTAGTTGTGGCATGCAGGCTCAGTAGTTGTGGCACACGGGCTTAGTTGCTCCGTGGCCTGTAGGACCTTCCCAGACCAGGGCTCGAACCCATGTCCCCTGCACTGGCAGGCAGATTCTTAACCACTGTGCCACCAGAGAGGTCCCAAGAGTACTGTTCTTGAGAAAAGAGAAGCAGCGGAGGTAAAATCCACATAAGCTCTCTCTTTTCCTTGAGGCCATTTCCACGTTCTTCCTGCAGGAGTTTAGAACCCGAGAAGCCTGTGTTCTCACTGGGCAGGGAAGACAGAGGTCAGAGACCCAGGAGGCAAAGCCACTGCAGAGTGAGGGGCAAAGTACAGGACACAAGGGGACTGCACAGATGGGACCCCCAACATCTGGATCCAAAACATCTCAAGTCATTGCCTGACTCCTTAGCTGTCCTATCATTAAGCACTACAGCCACATATCCATAAAAACCCTGGTGGCTACAGCTACTATCAATAAAAACCACAACTGATGAATGAATTTTTGCTTTGTGAATAAGTTCATTTGTGTCATTTTTTTAGTTTCCACATATAAGTGATATCACATGGTATTTGTCTTTCTCTGTCTGACTTGCTTCATTTAGCATGATAATCTCCAGGTCCATCCATGTTGCTGCAAATGGCATTATTTCACTCTTCTTAATGGCTGCGTAGTATTCCATTGTGTATATATCACATCTTCTTTATCCATTCATCTGTCAGAGAGCCCTTAGGTTGCTTCCATGTCTTGGCTATTATGAATAGTGCTGCTATGTACATTGTGGTGCATAATAATCAAGTATAATAAGTATAAAATAGAGGGAAAAAAATAAGAAAATAAAGTCATCTAAATACTGGGGGAAAAAGGAAAAGAAAAAGAAGAACTAGCACCATATGCTCAAAACATCAAAGATTGGATTCACCCCAGTATCTTCCTCAGACACCAATATCCAGCTGCCTACTCAGCTTCTCCACTTGGGTGTCAAGTCAGTGTCTTACATGTTACAGGTCTAAGATGGAGCTTCCACTATTTCCCCCAAACTTGCCCGTCTTCCCTCTTCCTCATCTTAGTGTGTGGCAACTCCGTTCTTTCACTTCATTAGACCACACATCTTACTGTTAGTCTCTTTCTCCTACATGCCATCCTTCAGTCTATTCTCCAAAGAGTAGCTAAAGTGATCCTATAGAAAGCTGTTAGATTATATGACAACAATGGCCCAAATAGCTCAGTGGTGTTCTCAGCTTTTTAAAAAATTTTACAATGGGTTTTATTTGTAAAAGTCTGTCAGAAAATCAAAAATTTCAAAAGATTTTCTTTGTTCCACTCCCACTAAAACCAGATAAGACATTATTGAATGCTGGCCCCCTGAAAGTACCACCGAAATAACTTGTTAGTAAGGCAAAGTGGATATTATTGCTTCTTGCAATAAGGTAGAACATTGTATTCAGAGGATACAATTGAGATATATTGTATCTCAGAAAGATGTGAAAAAACTGGGATATTTATGAGGCTTTTGTGTTTAAAGTAGGTCTTTGAATGTGGGTGTTTAATTCGAATGGGAAGGATCATGATGTAACAGTGTAGGATTGGTAAGCATAGCCAGATGGAAATTTAAGGAAGGAGTTTTGTGGAGGGTCTTGGTGAACAAATAGCTTGATGTTGTCTGTTTGTGCAACATTTATTTTCCTGGGCAATTATTTTCTGGAAGAGCAGTCATGTTGATGAAAATAGTGGCAGCTGAAGGCAGCCTATACAAAGATCCAGTCAAATAGTAAAGTTGAAAAAGAAAAGTAGACTGCAATCTGTTATAAGGATAGATGATTTAATTATCACAAGGTACACTCACCTCTCTACTGTCTACTCGCGCCTGCTCTCTGAATATTACAGTCTTCCTATGAATACCTAGAAGGGATCAAATATGGTTGATTTATAAGATATTATCAGTCCAGCTTGGTCATTAAAAATATTCAAATATCTAAATGCTAAAATTGACGGTGTTTATTGACTTAATTAGATAAACTATCACTACACTTATGTGCCAAACAGAAAAAAATATATCATCAAAATAGTAATTTAATTGAACATCAATTGCTTTAGTATATATTCAGAACACACGATCTGCTCCCACTTGCACTGTTTCCACCATGATCCAAGACACCATTGTTCGAGCAGGCAGGTGGCTAGGTAGAAGCAGAGGAGGGAAGCATGGGTCAGGTGGTAGGAAACCATACATCTTGAGACAACAGGCGTCCTCGGGGCAGACAAAGAAAGGCAGCAAAAGGCGGGAATCTCCAGCATCCAAATGTAACCTTTTGCTCACGCCCTCATTACAATAAAATTAGCCTTGCAAAAAAGAAGTAGCCATCAAGCACCGATGCCATGACACTTCCCATCCAGACCAAACAAGAGCAAAAACCCTTCCCCCCCATTGGGAAGGTGGAGCTGGGATGAAAATCAGGAAATGCAACCTCAAACCCCTCCCTCCTCAATGAATATTCCACCCAATCATTGTCACACCCCATGTAACCAGTTTGCCAAAGGAACACAGGGTCATTGCTCCCCTGAGCCTGCCCACTCTCCCTCCTGGGAGGCTACTCTTGCTTAATAAATCCTCGCTTTGCTTTCTTGGCCTCCGCATCTCATCTCTGACTTCCTTCTGGGAGGAGACAAGAACCTACCTCTGGTAATACCATCATCTCCTATCAGGATTATTGCAATGACCTCTGGCTCTCTGCTTGCTCCCTCCATGGACTACCCTTCAGTCTGTCCTCCACAGAGCAAACTGAAGTATCCTGTTGATAGTTGTCAGATTACGTCAACCTATGCTCAAATTCTCTCATGACTTTCCATCTTGCTTAAAGGGAGAGCCAAATTCTTCACCATGGCCACCAAGGCTCTTTCTAGTCTGGTTCCCATGAGCTCTCTGACCTCGTCTCCTACTGCTCTGCTGTCATCACCTCTGCTCCAGGCACCCAGCCTTGCTGCTCCTGGTCTAGGTCAGGCTTGCTCTTTCCTCTGCTTGGAGTGGAATCCCCCTTGTACACACGTATGCTTCTTAACCACTCTCCTTGTTAGATTTTTCTCTGTAGCACTTAGCACCAACTAGTATGCTGTATATCTAAGTACTTCTCTGGCTTATTGACTGTATTCTTCCACTAAAATGTAGGATCGATGAGGATAGAAATCATTCTATTTCTGAATTGAAAACTATTTTTACAACTAATGAATGGCTTACAAGACCAGATCATCCAAAGAAGGGCACAATAAGCCTTGCATCTACTATTACAAAAAGCCATATACATACTCTAGAAATGAAGGAGTCATTCCTCTTCTGTGTTCTCATTATCTTTTTTGTGTCCCCCTTATAACAGTCAGTGCTTTCATTACAGTAGCTGTGTTCCTATTTACCTTTCTTGTGCTAATAAGAGGTCTCTTATAGGTTTTGCTTTATTCACATTTGTGTGGCCAGATCCTACCATAGAACTTGATAGTCAATAAGTCAGACACATGGATGTTTGATCCCTCTTTTGTGATTTTGTTTATTTTTACCTTGTGGGGGAGAAAGTAACATTAAAAAGTAAATGCTAGAGATTCCCCACCACCATGAGGTATAGGAAAACTGAATAAAGTAATGAGTAAATGGTGCTGTGCTGATTACACAGGCTGCTGGGTGAAAAGATCATCTTATTCTTTCTTCCCATGTGTTCCTGTGACTCAGGTAATTCTCCCATCTCACTGTTCCTCTCCCAATAGGCCTTTCTGCCTTCACTCCATTTCTCATATCAAAACTAAATAGAAAAGAGACATGCAGATAAGAATAAGAGGGAAAAACAGAACAGGGATGATGTCAGGAAAGAGATAAAGGGAAGGAAGTGCAGGGCATAGGAGCAGGAAAAACTAGTCTGTGGGACATTTGCATAGGTGTCTGCATCACACAACTGTGTTGATGCAAAAAAATCAGAGTCAGAAGTGAACTCTGGAAGGTGATCCCATTCAAACTGAGGCGCTGGAAAGAATTGAAGAGAGACGTGTTGCCATAGAGAAGAGGGATACTACAGAGCAGAAGAAGTGACTTCACAACACCTTAAATACCAAGCAAGAGGTGTAAATTTTTGTGTATCTTTCTCAAAGCTTGAGTGACTGAATGGTCTTGGTCTGAATAAGACTGTCATATTGGTTTTTATTTGTTTGTTTCTGTGTACTAATTAGCTCTGTTTTGAAATGTCTGCTTTTCTAAGAGGTAAGCTAAAACTTTCTTTTCTGTTCGATTGCTATTTTGTTTGCAAAAAGGTTCAAGGGACATCAAAACTTGTTTTAAGAAAGATCGTTTTATTCGTTAGCTTTGTATATGTCTTAGTGTGATCCATAAAGATTTTTTCACATTAAACATTTAGCCAGTAACCTTGACACGAGACCAAATTCCAACTCAAATGTCAGCAGAAAGAAATGCCAGGTTTTATGAAAATTTTGCTTATGAATTTTAAATGTGAGAATAATATTCTTTGGATTTTAAAAATAGCCCAATCTCCATTGTCTTTATTATTACTCTAAACTTTAATATTTCAGACAAAGACTTTTCAGTTGTTTGAATTAGTTAAATTCAGACAGAGACCTTATGAATATTGATCATTAAAATTTTACCATTTGCCAAAACTGAAGTAATTTCTAGAACTACTTCTATGATTTTGAATAAAACATCTAGGTGCACTCTGTATTCTTTTATCATATGCTCTCTTTTGGAATTATTTTTTTTCAATATTGTTTTATTAAAAGTCAGAACTATTAATATGGTGCTATATGGACTGAATATGAATTGGAAACTAAAATCTAGATTTAAAATAACACTATCTCAGATTTGTAGGAGTAGATGAATAGAAAGAGGAGCCTTAATCACAAAATTCTCATAGAGGTGTGGAATACAGTTGTGTGACCACAGTTACTTTAGAATTAGAATCTATTACAATTAATTAGACTTTATCTCTTGACTTTGTTTCAAAAATGACATTGCATAGTATCCCTTTCCAAACCGGTTCCTTTGTCTCTGCTAAAATATGAAGAGTAAAGTATTATGTGAATTGCTATTGAGTATTTGAAATGAATAACTTCTATCAGTTTCCATTAGCCAGCAAGGAATTGTTTTTCAAATATATTAAAGACTTTTACTACAATATTAAAGAAACCAAAATCGCTAAAAAACCTTTAAACAGAACTTGACTGTAGAAATGGCTAACTCTGAGTGTGTATAAAGTGTCGGACGCTGTGCTAAGTATTTTACAGGCATTATCTTGTTTAAATATTATAATAACTAGGATTATAGTTATACTAAGTACCATAAACAGAATAAAAACTGAGATACAGAGAGCTCCACGTACTCTCCCACAGCAAGCTGCTGATCTGGGATTTGAATTCGAGTTTGTCTGGCTCCAGCAGCTGTGCCCTGACCAGCGTGATGTTTTCTGTTCAAACACCTCTGCTCTCTTACAGGGCCCCTTGCTGTGAAGACTAGACTTTCCAACCTCCCTGGCTTCAGGCTTGGTCAAAAGACAGACTGCGGCAAACGGGTGATAGAAACTGACATGTTTCCAAACGGGAGATTTACAAGCTATCACATGGGACCCCATGCTCAGTTACCATTTCCCTCAGCCTAGCAGTGTCCCCCCATAGCGCTGTTCGTACAGCGTGGGTTTCAGGTGATAGTGACACCAAACAACGCCCCCAGACACTGATGTACATGCAACTAAGTGTTCACTGTTACATGCCATTAAGATCGCCGGGACTTTTTTTTTTTTTTTAACATCTTTATTGGAGTATAACTGCTTTATAATGGTGTGTTAGTTTCTGCTTTATAACAATGTAAATCAGTTACACATGTACATATATCTCCATATCTCTTCCCCCTTACGTCTCCCTCCCTCCCACCCTCCCTATCCCAACCTTCTAGCTGGTCACAAAGCACCGAGCTGAGCTGATCTTCTTGTGCTATGCGACTGCTTCACGCTAGCTATCTATTTTACATTTGGTAGTGTATAGATGTCTATGCCACTCTCTCATTTCGTCCCAGCTTACCCTTCCCCCTGCCCGTGTCCTCAAGCCCATTCTCTAGTAGGTCTGCGTCTTTATTCCCGTCTTGCCGGTAGGTTCTTCATGACCTTTATTTTTTTTTAGATTCCATATATATGTGTTAGCTTACGGTATTTGTTTTTCTCTTTCTGACTTAATTCACTCTGTATGACACACTCCAGGTCCATCCATCTCAGTACAAATAACTCAATCTCTTTTCCTTTCGTGGCTGAGTAATATTCCATTGTATATATGTGCCACATCTTCTTTATCCATTCATCTATCGATGGACACTTAGATTGCTTCCATGCCCTGGCTATTGTAAATAGAGCTACAGTGAACATTGTTGTAAATGACTCTTTTTGAATTATGGTTTTCTCAGGGTATATGCCCAGTAGTGGGATTGCTGGGTCATATGGTAGTTCTATTTTTAGTTTTTTAAGGAACCTCCATACTGTTCTCCATAGTGGCTGTATCAATTTACAGTCGCACCAACATTGCAAGAGGGTTCCCTTTTCGCCACACCCTCTCCAGCATTTATTGTTTGTAGATTTTTTGATGATGGCCATTCTGACTGGTGTGAGATGATATCGCATTGGTGTTTTGAATTGCATTTCTCTAACGATTAATGATGTTGAGCATTCTTTCATGTGTTTGTTGGCAATCTGTATATCTTCTTTGCAGAAATGTCTATTTAGGTTTTCTGCCCATTTTTGTATTGGGTTGTTTGTTTTTTTGATATTGAGCTGCATGTGCTGCTTGTAAATTTTGGAGATTAATCCTTTGTCAGTTGCTTCATTTGCAAATATCTCCTCCCATTCTATGGGTTGTCTTCCTCTTGTTTATGGTTTCTTTTTCTGTGCAAAAGCTTTTAAGTTTCATTAGGTCCCATTAGTTTATTTTTGTTTTTATTTCCATTTCTCTAGGAGGTGGGTCAAAAGGGATCTTGCTGTGATTTATGTCATAGAGTGTTCTGCCTATGTTTTCCTCTAAGAGTTTGATAGTGTCTGGCCTTACATTTAGGTCTTTGATCTGTTTTGAGTTTATTTTTGTGTATGGTGTTAGGGAGTATTCCATTTTCATTCTTTTACATGTAGCTGTCCAGTTTTCCCAGCACCACTTATTGAAGATCATCTTTTCTCCATTGTATATTCTTGCCTCCTTTATCAGAAATAAGGTGACCATATGTGCATGGGTATATCTCTGGGCTTTCTATCCTGTTCCATTGATCTATATTTCTGCTTTTGTACCAGTACCATACTGTCTTGATTACTGAAGCTTTGTAGTATACTCTGAAGTCAGGGAGCCTGATTCCTCCAACTCCATTTTTCTTTCTCAAAATTACTTTGGTTATTTGGGGTCTTTCATGTTTCCATACAAATTGTGACATTTTTTGTTCTAGTTCTGTGAAAAATGCCAGTGGTAGTTTGATAGGGATTGCATTGAATCTGTAGATTGCTTTGGGTAGTAGACTCATTTTCGCAATGTTGATTCTTCCAATCCAAGAACATGATATATCTCTCCATCTATTTATGTCATTTTAATTTCTTTCATAGAAAGAAATTGTGTCTTATAGTTTTCTGCATACAGGTCTTTTGTCTCCTTAGGTAGGTTTATTCCTAGGTGTTTTATTGTTTTTGTTGCAATGGTAAATGGGAGTGTTTCTTACTTTCTCTTTTAGATTTTTCATCATTAGTATATAGGAATGCAAGAGATTGCTGTGCATTAATTTTGTATCCTTCAACTTTACCAAATTCATTGATTAGCTCTAGTAGTTTTCTGGTAGCATCTTTAGGATTCTCTATGTATAGTATCATGTCCTCTGCAAACAGTGACAGCTTTACTTCTTCTTTTCTGATTTGGATTCCTTTTATTTCTTTTCTTCTCTGATTGCTGTGGCTAAAACTTCCAAAACTATGTTGATTAATAGTGGTGAGAGTGGGCAACTTTGTTTTGTTCCTGATCTTAGTGGAAATGGTTTCAGTTTTTCACCATTGAGGACGATGTTGGCTGTGGTATGTCATATATGTTCTTTATTATGTTGAGGTAAGTTCACTCTATGCCTACTTTATTTATCATAAATGGGTGTTGAATTTTGTCAAAAGCATTCTCTGCATCTATTGAGATGATCATATGGTTTTTCTCCTTCAATTTGTTAATATGGTTTATTGCATTGATTGATTTGCATGTACTGAAGAATCCTTGCATTCCTGGGATAAACCCCAGTTGATCATGGTGTATGATAATTTTAATGTGCTGTTAGATTCTGTTTGCTAGTATTTTGTTGAGGAGTTTTGCATCTATGTTCATGGTGGCCTCGTAGGATGAGTTTGGGAGTGTCCATCCGTCTGCTATATTTTGGAAGAATTTGAGAAGGATAGGTGTTAGCTCTTCTCAAATGTTTGATAGAATTTGCCTGTGAAGCCATCTGATCCTGGGCTTTTGTTTGTTGGAAGATTTTTAATCACAGTTTCAATTTCACTGCTTGTGATTGATCTGTTCATATTTTCTATTTCTTCCTGCTTTAGTCTTGGAACGTTGTGCATTTCTAAGAATTTGTCCATTTCTTCCAGTTTGTCCATTTTATTGGCATATAGTTTCTTGTAGTAATCTCTCATGATCCTTTGTATTTCTTCAGTGTCAGTTGTTACTTCTCCTTTTTCATTTCTAATTCTATTGATTTGAGTCTTCTTTTTTTTCTTGATTAGACTGACTAATGGATTATCAATTTTGTTTATCTTCTCAAAGAAACAGCTTTTAATTTTATTGATCTTTGCTATCATTTCCTTCATTTCTTTTTCATTTATTTTTGATATGATCTTTATGATTTCTTTCACTCTGCTAACTTTGAGGGTTTTTTGTTCTAATTTCTCTAATTGCTTTAGGTGTAAGGGTAGGGTGTTTATTTGAGATGTTTCTTGTTTCTTAAGGTAGGATTGTATTGCTCTAAACTTCCCTCTTAGGACTGCTTTTGCTGCATTCCATAGGTTTTGGGTCGTTGTGTTTTCATTGTCATTTGTCTCTAGGTTATTTTTTGATTTCCTCTGTGATCTCTTGGTTATTAAGTAGTGTATTGTTTAGCCTCCATGTGTTTTCATTTTTTACAGTTTTTTTCCTGTAATTGATATCTATTCTCATAACATTGTGGTCGGAAAAGATACTTTATACAATTTCAATTTTCTTAAATTTACCAGAGCTTCATTTGTGACCCAAGATATGATCTATCCTGGAAAATGTTCCATGAGCACTTGAGAAGAGAGTTTATTCTGTTGTTTTTGGATGGAATGTCCTATAAATATCAATTAAGTCCATCTTGTTTAAAGTATCATTTAAAGCTTGTGTTTCCCTATTTATTTTCATTTTGGATGATCTGTCTATTGGTGAAAGTGGGGTGTTAAAGTCTCCTACTATTATTGTGTTGCTGTCATTTTCCCCTTTTATGGCTGTTAGTATTTGCCATATGTATTGAGGTGCTCCTATGTTGGGTGCATAAATATTTACAATTGTTATATCTTCTTCTTGGATTGATCCCTTGATCATTTTGTAGTGTTCTTCTTTGTCTCTTGTAATAGTCTTTGTTTTAAAGTTTATTTTGTCTGATATGAGAATTGCTACTCCAGCTTTCTTTTGATTTCCATTTGTGTGGAATATCTTTTTCCATCCCCTCACTTTCTGTCTGTAAGTGTCCCTAGGTCTAAAGTGGGTCTCCTGTAGATAGCATTTATATGGGTCTTGTTTTTGTATCCATTCAGCCTGTCTATGTCTTTTGGTTGGAGCATTTAATCCATTTACATTTAAGATAATTATCGATATGTATGTTCCTATTACCATTTTCTTAATTGTTTTGGGCTTGTTATTTTAGGTCTTTTCCTTCTCTTGTGTTTCCTGCCTAGAGAAGTTCTTTTTGCATTTGTTGTAAAGCTGGTTTGGTTGTGCTGAATTCTCTTAGATTTGCTTGTCTGTAAAGTTTTTAATTTCTCTGTCAAATCTGAATGAGATCCTTGCTGGTTAGAGTAATCTTGGTTGTAGGTATTTCCCTTTCATCACTTTAAGTATGTCCTGCCACTCCCTTCTGCCTTGCAGGGTTTCTGCTGAAAGATCAGCTGTTAACCTTATGGTCATTCCCTTGTATGTTATTTGTTGTTTATCCCTTGCTGCTTTTAATATTTTTTCTGTGTATTTAATTTTTGATAGTTTGGTTAATATGTGTCTTGGTGTGTTTCTCCTTGGATTTAACCTGTATGGGACTCTCTGTGCTTCCTGGACTTGATTACCTATTTCCTTTTCAGTGTTAGGGAAGTTTTCAACTATAATCTCTTGAAATATTTTCTCATTCCCTTTCTTTTTCTCTTCTTCTTCTGGGACCCCTTTAATTCGAATGTTGGTGCAATTAATATTGTCCCAGAGGTCTCTGAGACTGTCCTCAATTCTTTTCATTTTTTTTCTTATTCTGCTCTGCAGTAGTTATTTCCACTATTTTACCTTCCAGGTCACTTATCCATTCTTCTGCCTCAGTTATTCTGCTATTGATCCCTTGTAGAGATTTTTTGATTTCATTTATTGTATTGTTCGTCATTGTTTTTTTGCGCTTTAGCTCTTCTAGGTCCTTGTTAAATATTTCTTGTATTCTCTCCATTCTATTTACAAGATTTTGGATCATCTTTACTGTCATCACTCTGAATTCTTTTTCAGGTAGACTGCCTGTTTCCTCTTCATTTGTTTGGTCTGGTGGGTTTTTACTTTGCTCCTTCATCTACTGCGTATTTCTCTGTCTCCTCATTTTGTTTAAGTTACTGTGTTTTTTGTCTACTTTTTGCAGCCTGCAGGTTCATAGTTCTCATTGTTTTTGGTGTCTTCCCCCAGTTGGTAATATTGGCTTAGTGGGTTGGGTAGACTTCCTGGTGGAGGGGACTGGTGCCTGTGTTCTGGTGGATGAGACTGGACCTTATCTTTCTGGTGGGCAGTACCACATGTGGTGGTGTTTTGTAGGGTGTCTTTGACCTTATTATGATTTTAGGCAGCCTCTCTTCTCATGGGTGGTGTTGTGTTACTTTCTTGCTATGTGTTTGGCATGGGGTGTCCAGCACTGGAGCTTGGTGGTCATTGAGTGGACCTGGGTCATAGTATTAAGAGAGAATTCTGGGAGAGCTCTCGCCAGTTCATATTACATGGTGCCAGGAGGTCTCTGGTGGACCAATGTTCTGAACTTGGCTCTCCCACCTCAGAGGCACAGCTCTGACACCTGGCTGGACTACCAAGACCATGTCAGCCACATGGCTCAGAAGAGAAGGGAGAAAATTAAAGAAAGAATGGTAAATAATATAAAATTATTAAAATAAAAAATATTATTAAAATGAAAAAAATTTTAAGTAATAAAAAAAAGAAGAGAGCAATCAAACCAATAAACAAATCCACCAATGATAACAAGCGCTAAAAACTATACTAAGATACACATAAAAATCAGAAACTACTCAGTCGCATACAGAAAACCCGTAGTCTACAGTTGCTCCCATGGCCCACCAGCTCAATTTGGGATGATTCGTTGTCTGTTCATGTATTCCACAGATGCAGGGTACATCAAGTTGATTGTGGAGCTTTAATCCGCTGCTTCTGAGGCTCCTGGGAGAGATTTCCCTTTCTCTTCTTTGTTCGCACAGCTCCCGGGGTTCACCTTTGCATTTGGCCCCGCCTCTGCGTGTAGGTCGCCGGAGGGCGTCTGTTCTTCGCTCAGACAGGACGGGGTTAAAGGAGCAGCTGATTCGGGGGCTCTGGCTCACTCAGGCCAGGGGGAGGGAGGGGCACGGAGTGCGGGGCGGGCCTGCGGCGGCAGAGGCGGCGTGACGTTGCACCAGCCTGAGGCGCGCCGTGCGTTCTCCCGGGGGAGTTGTCCCTGGATCCCGGGACCCTGGCAGTGGCGGGCTGCACAGGCTCCCCGGAATGGGGGTGTGGATAGTGACCTGTGCTCGCACACAGGCTTCTTGGTGGTGGCAGCAGCAGCCTTAGCGTCTCATGCCCGTCTCTGGGGTCCGTGCTTTTAGCCGCGGCTCACGCCCGTCTCTGGAGCTCCTTTAAGCGGTGCTCTTAATCCCCTCTCCTCGCCACCAGGAAAGAAAGAGGTAAGAAAAAGTCTCTTGCCTCTTCGGCAGGTCCAGACTTTTCCCCGGACTCACTCCCGGCCAGCCGTGGCGCACCAACCCCCTGCAGGGTGTGTTCACGCCGCTAACCCCAGTCCTCTTCCTGCGCTCCGACCAAAGCCCGAGCCTCAGCTCCCAGCCCCGCCCGCCCCGGCGGGGGAGCAGACAAGCCTCTCGGGCTGGTGAGCGCCGGTCGGCACCGATCCTCTGTGCGGGAATCTCTCTGCTTTGCCCTCCGCACCCCTGTGGCTGCGCTCTCCTCCGCGGCTCCGAAGCTTTCCCCTCCGCCACCCGCAGTCTCCGCCCGCGAAGGGGTTTCTAGTGTGTGGAAACCCTTCCTCCTTCACAGCTCCCTCCTACTGGTGCAGGGCCCATTCCTATTCTTTTGTCTGTTTTTCCTTTTTTCTTTTGCCCTACCCAGGGACGTGGGGAGTTTCTTGCCTTTTGGGAGGTCTGAGGTCTTCTGCCAGCGTTCAGTAGGTGTTTTGTAGGAGTTGTTCCACATGTGGATGTAGTTTTGATGCATTTGTGGGAAGGAAGGTGATCTCCACGTCTTACTCCTCTGCCATCTTGAAGGTCGATCCAGGTTATTTTTTGTAATAGCACAATTAAAGCTAACTTGAAAGATACCCACGCTATTCTGCCTTGGCCTCTGTTTGCTTATTCCTCCCACTAGGTACAGAAATTTATTTGTAATGCAAATTTTTTTCTTTACTGACAATAAACTAGAACAAATCAAAATGTCCTTCCCTGTAAAGCATTCTGAATACATCATAAAGTCCTTCAGTAAACTCTGTAAATACACAACATAATTAAATAATGAGTGCACAACAATTATAAAATGCCCACGCTGGTTGGATCCTGCACGAAATGCGTATCAAAGAGAAGAACGGATACTTTTTAGAGATGATTTTCCATCACCCACTGTGAATCACACCTCCCTTGGGACTGGCTACACCATCTATATAGTGTCTGCAAGTACACTTCAAAATGGATTCTGTTGACAGGTGCACCTCTGAAGACTGCTTCACCCTCCGTGAGCTATCAGCCTCCCACTCACCCTCCTTTCTTTAAAATGCCACTGCTGCCTGCATGCTTTGATTGTAGAGCAAAGATGAAAGAGTGATTCATCTAGTTTTTAGTCTCTTGGAATTTTCAGTGGGCTGGCAGAATCACAGGAATTAGGGGTGAAGATGAGCCATTGCTTTTGCATTTAGTACATTTTTGCAACGCCAATCAGCAGCTTCCCCACAAGGTGGTTGAATAAAAAGGGAGAGGTAAGCTAAAACCCTCTGCTACCTACAAACCTAAGGGTGGGCATGTGCTCCACTTGGAAGGATTACCTGATAGATATCACCGTCATCTTATTTTAAATTCAGTCTCCTTTGGCTCAGCCTATGTCCATGGATTTTGTTTTGGTTGAAATTTGTTAAAAAAACAAGAGAAATAACCATGAATCTCTCATGGGCAGCCACTGATGTGTATGGGAAGTGACTCACTGAAGCTCTAATTGGACAGTCATTGCTCAGTCTTTATCAGACATGCCCTGCTATTTACCACCGCCCAAGCCCTGAGCCGGCGTCCAGTTGTGAGCAGCTCTGTAGACAACGGCACTGCTTCTGAGCAAAGAGCAGCCGTATTTCAGATGCCTGCACACAGACTAATTGGACACTCAGGCACGATGTAAATAGATTTTAAATGTTTACTATCGCCTCTTCCTTATGAGTCGGATCTAGCAGAAGTGGTTTGTCACCTCCTGAGCTATGCCTTCTGCCAACTTGGGAGCAGACGATTTTAACAAAATTGAAATCAACAACAGTGAGTTGTAGATAACACAGGTCAATTCAAAAGGTATGTACCTCCTTCCTGTTAGCAGATTTTGCCATTTTTCAGTGATTCTTTCATGGTTAAATGCAGTACATGTAGTAGATATGTTCTAGGAAATTCCATCAGAAGGAATATAAACGACAGCAATTAAAAAGGTCAGGAATTATCATGGACTCCATACTTCTTGTCTATAGTGTAACGTGAAATGGATGATCGGGTCTTCCACGTGAATCTTCCTCTTGCTCTCCTACTCATTTTACTGAGCGCTTTTAAAAAACTAACTAAGGGTTTCCCTGGTGGCGCAGCGGTTGAGAGTCTGCCTGCCGGTGCAGGGGACGCAGGTTCGTGCCCCGGTCCGGGAAGATCCCACATGCCGCGCAGCGGCTGGGTCCCTGAGCCGTGGCCACTGAGCCTGCGCGTCCGGAGCCTGTGCTCCGCAATGGGAGAGGCCACAACAGTGAAAGGCCCGCATACCGCAAAAAAAAAAAAAAAAACTATCTAGACCAGAACTGTCTAATATAGCATTTTATAATGATGGAAACGTTTTATAAAGTTTTGTAATTCTGCATTGTCCAATATTGGGCCACCAGCCACATGTGCCTAATGAGCATTTGAAGTCTGGTGATGCAACTGAGAAAATGAGTTTTTAAGTTATATTTAATTTTAATTGACGTAAATATCTACATGTGGCTAGCGATGACCACACGGGACAGTCAGGTCTGGACTGCATATGACTTAAATTAGACCCACAGAGCTTTAGTGTTGCAAACATTTGGCAGAGAATCTAACCGAAGCTCTCTGTTTTATTACTCATCTGTTAGGGAAATGATTTCTGACGTTATCTTTGGAAAGACGCTGCTGTCAACTATAGTTGCTTCCACCATCTAATCAGTACACATGGGGCCAGAGTCCAGTGGTATCTGGGTTTCATCCTCCCAAACCTTTAAACTGTATTTGTCAGCCATAAAATAGTCCGTATGCAAACAGTATTATTAACGCAGTGGATGATAAACAAATCATCTGAAATGATGTTGCTCGCCCTTAGAAGGCACAAAATTAAATACAGAAAAATAAATTTGGGTGAGAGTGTATATTTGGGGGGGGGGTGAAGGCAGAAAACTTTACTCCTGTGGAAACATTGAGAATATTCTTTCTGCTGTCACTAGAAACCATGCCTTGTTTGTCTTTGGCTCTTCGGTCTGCACAGGGATTCCAATTTGGCGAATGATCAATCAATGTGATATGGATTTATTGACCTTAAGTGATTGCTCTAAGGAAGGTGAATGGCATGTCAGGGGTTGGCATCTTGCCCACGACAGACTGACTAGTGAGTGTGTTATTTCAATGGTAGTTGATGCCGGCTTTATATTGGGATCCCGTGGGAAACACAAAAAATATCCAGCCCTAACTCCAGTGGGGGCCGGGGCATCAGTAGCTTTAAAAGCTCCCCAGGTGATTCTGCGGAAGATGATTTATTTAGTAAGTGATGGTAATAAGATGAAGTTCAGATATATTTCAGAGTCAAGATAAGCCTTGTAAGATAAGACTATAATCTATTACCTAAGAATACGCCAAAGAAGACTGCAGCCGCTAATGAAAACACATATCACTACTAAAAATAGGAAGATAAAGCCCTAGTAATTTTTAAAACAATGAAGCAAAAGACCATCCCAGACAAAATCAATGAATTCTATTCTCATCAGGGCCTCACGTTTCCACAGATGTGCCTGAAAACCTGGGAATCACTTGGTGACAGAGTCAAGTGTTAATGGCAGAGAATGTGGGTCCCAAGAGGAAAATCACTCTTAAGAGAGAAACAGAGGGAGTTTGGTCCCAGGAACTGGGTTTCACACAGAGCATTAGCAGAAGGGAAGGGAAGGTATGCGTAAGTGTGGAGCTGATATTCGAATAATAACAGTACTTGCCAATAACTGCTGTCACTGCTGTACGATGCCTACTACCAGCCACACCCTCTCTCAGGTTCTGTGAAGCAGTTTTCCTTTTTATTTTATATAAAACAACTGTTTTAGTGTCAGGATTGAAGAGGACTGAACACCTAGAGAGCCATGAGAATTAGCAGCAAGCAATGAAGAGGCAACTTGGGAGAAGGTATTAGGGCTCAGAGTGGTATATTTCTTCAACAGATTATTATCCTCCATTATCCGCTTATCAAAACCCTTTCTACCCATCCACGATAACTTTGGAAATTAAAAAAGAAATAGATGAATAAAACTTTAGTTAACTTTAATTAAAAACATGGGCTTCAACTTCCAAACGTAATGAATGAGAGCATTTAGGTAAAAAGAAGTTGTCGGTAGTGATTGCAAAGCATTAAAGTTGCCATTATCCTTTATTTGTAAAGAGAGGTTAGAAATATCTCCTTACCACTTATTGTAAAATTTAAGTAAAAACTGTATCTATTCATTGCAAAGTTGAGTTTCTGATTTGGTCTCTTTTCCAAAAGAAAAGAAAATTACTGTAATTTACAGAGATATCTTTTAGGAATCTCCCACCCTAGACTCTTTACTTGCTACTTTGAGATTACATTTTTTATAGAAAAGTATATATTGGTAGAAATTTGTATTTGTTCACTTAAAGTCAAACTAAGTATATTCTCAAAGCCTAGCTTAAAACTTTGAATATATATGTGCACAGAATAAATATTCGGTGATTGACTGACTTAGATGAAGAGTAAGAAGGACGTTATGTGGCAGTTGAAATTTGGGTTGGCTTAGTACCTCCAGAATATAATTCCGTATGAGACAAAAATGGTGGAGACTGTGTGTGTGTTTTCATGGATTTTGGATTCAAAAATAGTTCTTACTTTTGGAAGTAAGAAATCATATAGATGATAATTTTCTTTTAATTTTCCAGGTCATTTTGAACAAAGTAAACAGGTACAGAATGAAAACCTTATAGAATATGACTACAATCTCTACTGAAATATTTCCTGAAGGTTATAGTCAACAGGGAAATTAAAGAAAATTTACCAGATATTGACCTGATGATTCTAAAAGTAAAAATAAAGGTTAAAATTGTTACTTATAATCACTAATCTTTGCATCGTTTATAAAAAGGAAAATTTCTTCTTAAAATATGGTCAATCAGCTTTCTTTCTGACAGACTGTGCAGACCCGGGCACCAGCTCAAATACTGCATAACCAACAGAAGATCCATTCCCTTGTGGAGAGGAGAGAATTTGATGAAAAATTGTGAGAACTGTGGAGTGCATTACTCCATTCTCCAGATTCAGGAAAAAAAGGATGACACATATTTAGGCAAATGTATATAATTCTAATTTTATACATTTATTATCAATACACTGTAATGTAAGATTTGTATCTTATTAAATAAAAATAAATGAAAATATTTAAAAAGGAAACAGCAGTTGAATTCTCTATATATGTAAGAATAGATGGATTGGAAATCAGAAGGGGGTATTTAAAACCCTGAATTGTGTTTTCATTTTCAGAGATTCAAAATAATGTGAGATAAACTCTTTCAGATCTGATGAACAATATTACTGCTCCACCAGCATTTTGGATTACAGATGGAAATGGAAACTGTATGTGAGTCTAAGAATTTCCAGAGAATAAATGAAGAGCCAGGAATAAAATGTCCTTTATTCATAGTTCCAAATATCTTACTTCCTCTGCTTGAAAAGATGACATCAGCCTTCTGCAGAAAAATCATATTCCAATTATGTAACCATCATATACATAATTGGATACATCAGTTCAAATAAGCAAATAGTCCATGAATGCATATACACTACAAATTGAAAGTAGTGTTATTCCAAAACCTGTGTTCTTTATTTTTTTTGGAAATAACTTACTGGTAAAAAGTTATAGGAAACCATACACCAAATTAGACTTTTCAGAACAACCACATAATTCCAGATGCAGAAACCACAGCCTTGATTAAAGCACACACCCCAAACTTCAAACTTTCATGACTCTTGAATAAGCTTTTTGGCAATAAACATTATGCAAATACAGGCAACGAGGGAAAAACCACTTCTGAAAACTGCAATGTGCATTTAAGTAAACAGCTATGGAACACAAAAATGTGCTTTTTCTGATTCTACTAACTGATTTCTTTCCAGAAACTCCAAAGTCAGGGTGCTGACACACTGAAGAGCTCTAATTGCTATTCAAAGTAAGCAAAGGTAGCAAGTGGAATTTTGTGGAGATTTGTACAGATCATAACCTAATAATTCACTGCCATTTAAAACATATATTTGGACTTGCTGAAAAGTTTGTAATTCTTTAGAATGAGCTCATTCTTCGTGTTTTCTTGTGCAGTAAGTCCCTGTACAGGCCATTCCTTGTTCATCGGGGTGAAAAGATAGAGTCCCTCGCTGGGATGCCAGAGCAAGCCCCAGGGAAATACTTAGAAATCCCCGGGGGGGGGGGGTGGGGAGGCACTTCCACCAAACAGTCACCACCGTGTGTGAGCCAGCAGCTGGCATCCTGGCTCAAAGGGCTGTGTTTGGCTTTTGAGGGTGTGCTGTATTAAGGAAAACCTTTGCATCTGAAAAAAAAATTCCCTTCCTTTTTTTTTTAAGGCTAGAAAAACTATCCCCCTCATAATGCAATGGCAGAATCATTGACTGTTTCCCCACAGTGAAAGGTAAGTGCTTACAGAGCCCAGGCTGGGAAAAAAAAAAACGAAAAACAAGAAACGGGAAAGTATAATCCTTCTGGAAGTGGTGGTTACCATGGCGACCCACTTAACACCAATCGTACTGAAATTGCGATAAATGAGAATCTCCAATCAACATGTTAATCGTTGAAAAGCTTACTTGAAAAAATTAGGTAAAACAACAGAAACAGAAGTTGCCATGTTTATTTTCAAATCTCCGTGGATCACCTCCATCTCTGCATCACACGTGCAAGCCACGTGGAGAGCTCTGCTCCAAATTTCCCTATTAGGCTGAATAAGTATGCTACGTGTGACTCCCTCTTCCTCTGAGTAAGCGATTCTATCTCTGCAGACTCTACCCCAAAGGGATATATGAGCCTGATACAGGTATTTTCAAGTATGGGTCCCAGGTAGTCTGAAAATCAATATTTTCCCTCAGTCCACTGACCTGCGCAATGATCTCTTTTCTTATCTCCCAGTTCAGGAATTTTTGAGCAGTATATTATCTATGGCAGATACAGTAACCATATAATACAACTTTATTTCTTTTTTTTCGCTCATTTTCTCTCCTTTTCCTTTCTTTTTCCTTGCTTCTTTTTGGGCAGAAGAGAAGTTCATATTTATCAAAATTTCAATTTTCTGTATGATGTTTGACTATGGCAAAGGAAACATGCTGGTCCTTGCGTCTGATATAGTGTACACTCAAATAGATTTAGGTTTTGTGATTTTATTTCTAGAGTGTAGATTTCATAGTATTAAAGTTTATAACTTATTTTTTGTTATATCAAAACATTTGAATACTGAGAAAAATCTTCCAAGAATGTGTTTCTTTTTAAAAAAAATGTTTTACTCCATTCCATTGAGGAAATCTTTATAAAATGCGTGTATTTTGAGTGTACAGATTTACAGGTTTTGACACTGGATACACCACAATCAAGATGCAGACCACTTCCCTCATGCCTTTAGGTAGTAAATGTCCCCACCCTGCCACCCTGGCTCCGGGTGAGCATGACCTTCTCTCTGTCACTATAGTTTTACACGTGGTAGAATTTCACGTAAACAAAATTACGCACCTTTTGTGTCATCCTTCTGTGTCTCAGCATGTTTTTGAGATTTGTGCTGGTTGTGTGTATCAGTAGTTTATCTTCTTTTTATTCATGAGCAGTATTCCACTGCGTGTACCACAGTTTGTCTATCCGTGCATGACTGATAGATATTTGGCTTGTTTCCATGTTGGGGTTAATATGGATAAAACAGTTCGTCTATTCACCTGCTGGTTTCCAATTCTGGGCTGCAACGTATGTGCAAGCGTATGTTTGTCATTTCAACTGGTACACTAAAGTGAACTATTTTGATAGGTTAGGTTTTTTTTTAATTTAAAGGGCTCACATTTTGACATTCTTAATTTCTATTGCGGGAAAATGTTATCAAAATTGATCAAGTTATAAGGAATATATATATATATATATATATATATATATATTTTTTTTTTTTTTTTTTTTTTTTTTTTTTGCGGTACGCGGGCCTCCCACCGCCGCGGCCCCTCCCGTTGCGGAGCACAGGCCCCGGACGCACAGGCCCAGCGGCCACTGCTCCCGGGCCCAGCCGCTCCGCGGCATGTGGGATCCCCCCAGACCGGGGCACGAACCCGCGTCCCCTGCATCGGCAGGCGGACTCTCAATCACTGCGCCACCAGGGAAGCCCTATATTTCATTTTTAATGGTTGTTCTAAGGTTTTCTGTATGCATCTTATCACACTCTGCCTTCAGTTAATGTTTTGTCACTTCAGGTAAAATGTAAAAAACAATCTTAACCACAATGAAATTACATTCCCCACCAATCCTTTGTGCTTTGGTTTTCATATATAGGATTTATAACATATGTTACATGTATGTTACAAGCTCCACAGTACATTTTCTGTTATTTATCTTTTATAGAAATTAAAAATGAGAGAATTGTGTTGACACAGCATTATATTTACTCACATACTTACCATTCCCAGCACCATTACTTTCAGGAAATCCAAGTTTCCATCTGGTACCACTGTCCTGCCAACTGAAGGACTTTCTTTAATACGGCCTGTAGTGCAAGTCAGCTGGTGACAAGTTCTCTCTGCTTTGGTTTGTTTGAAAAATCTGTATTTTGCCTTTATTTTTGATACACATGTCTGCTTAGTATAGAATTTTAGGATGATAGAATTTTCTTTTTGCATTTTGACAGTGATATTTCATTATTTTCAGCTTGTGTTATCTTTGTCTCTCTCTAAATAATTTACCTTTTGCTCTGACTTGTATAAGAGGTTTTTCATTCATTGCTGTTATTTAACAATTTGATTTTGATGTGCCTAGGTATTTTTAGTTTATTGATGTTTAGCCAGTTGGGACTCACTGAGTTTTTGGAAGTGAATATATTTAGTATTTACCAAATTTGGAAAAATTTTGGCCATTATTTTTTTAACTTTTATCTATCTTTCTTTCTGGGACTCTAATTACACAGATGTTAGACTGTTTTTGTTTTGCTGACAGCTAATTAAAACATTGAGGAAGGATCACAGATCTCAAAGGCACTATTTAGATATTTTTTTTAGTCTTTCTATATTTTTCCCTAGTATAGTCACAGAAGAATTTTATTTCTGTGTCTTCAGATTCATAGATCTTTTCTGCAGTAGCCAATCTGCTGTTAAAACCATTCAGTAAAATTTTAAGTTTATATAGCGCATGAACTATATAAAGCTCTAAATGTTCTATTTAGTTCTTTCATACATAGCTTTAATTTCTCTCAGGGTGTTCATGTTTTCCTTTAAATCCTTAAGAATATTTGTCATAGTTGTTTTAAAGTCCTGTCTATTAATTCTATCGTTATTATTTAGGGATCTGTTTCTCCCTTTAACAAGTCACATTTTCCTTTGTTCTCACATATCAATAGTAATTCTTGATTGGAAGTTGGATACTGTGAATTTTACATGGTTGAATGCCAGCTTCCGTTGCCTTCCTTTTAGAAAGTTGGACTTTAATCTGCTAATGTATACATTATTGCTAATCAGCTTGAGATTTTGAAGGCGTGTTTTAAGCTCTGCTAACAGTCTGTAATAGCTTTTACTCTAAGGCTAGTTTGGCCCTTGTGTTAATTATCTTTATTCAGATATTTATTATGGTAGCTCCCCACTTCCAGGTAGTTATCTAATGCTGTATAACAAATTATCCCAAAGCACAAAAGTTAAAAAAAAAACCCAAAAATATGCATTTATTATCCCACAGTGCCTGTTGGACAGCAATCTGGGCGTGAGTTCTCCTGGCTCCTAGTCTCTCCTGAGGCTGTAATCAGGTGTCACCCGGGTTTGCGGTCACTGCAATGCTGACTCTCTTCCTGGAACACTTGAGTGGTTGTTCACAAGCCTTAATGGTTCATGAGCTGCAGGCTGGAGATGTCCCTACTTCCTTGCCACATGGTCCTGTCTATAGTGCAGCTCACAATATGTCAGCTGGCTTCCACCAGTGCAAGCCGTCAAGAGAGAAGGCATTAAGACATAAAACAGTATCTTCTTTTAATCTAATCTCAGACATTAGATCTCATCACTTTTGCTGTATTTTACGAATTATAAGCAAGTCACTATGCTCTGCTCACACTTAAGGAAGAGAGCATAAGTCCCAGGAGGTGTGGACCATTGGGAACCTCTTAGAAGAGTGGGATTCCCACACTAGTAAGGTGTGACTCTTGTTAGGTGTATTCAGAGATTCCCTGGTGTTTGATTAGGACTCCGAAGTCTGTGTCAGACTTAAGCATCTTACAGACCTGAACGAGCTCTGGGAATTGTTCACTTTACAGTTCCCTGAACACTCTTCCTGACCTCCCACAGTTTTGCTTGGTATTTAGCAACCAGCTCAAGGGGACCCTTGCACAGATTTGGGGGATCTCTGTCTCTGCAGAGCTCCAATCTCTCTGAGACGATGTCCTCAAATTACAGCCACATCACCCTCCCTGAGCTCCGTCCTCTGTCTCTTTCACTCAGTGAGACCAATACGTTGCACTTTGTTTTCTCCTCCTGCCTGTGGTTCAGCCAGAAAGCTGGGGCAACTCTAGACCTGCCTCATTTGTCCCTTATCTCAGGGATCACAGTCACGCTGTCTGTTGTCCCATATTTGGGCACAGATGTGTCATCTATCATGTTTATTTTTGTACCTATTCATGGGAGAATGGTAAATCTGGTCCCAAATACTTCATCTCATCCAGAAGCAGAAATCTTCCAGGGATTTTTGAACAAGTTTTATTTTTCCATAAACACTGCAAATAGTATAGTTAGAATATATTTTGCTCATACAAATGTTATAAGCACTTACCTTATGTAAATAAATAATAAAATTAGAGTTAGAGGTTGAAAAGAAACTAAGTGAATAGGAATACCAGTACCTTAAAAAAGTGATTTCTATAGAGTTCCTCAATATAGCAAAGTATCTTAAAAATACAATTTTCAAAACATGTTCAGGAGCACATATTTGATGTGTTTTAAAAAGTAACCCGATGGGTGTCAATCTAACTGTTATACAGTTCATTAACAATTCTTAACCATGAAAAATTTAACAGGGCTTTAAATTTTTGCTTAATGTTGCCCATCCTTATACAGTTTAAAATCCTAGAAATGTCTTCTACAGGAATTTTTCCCCCATGCATGCTTCACTTTATGGTAACTGTACTTTCAAAGGTTACAAGCGAAAAGTTCATCAGATTAATAATAGCTGATGCTGTGCTCTGCTAAACTTTCCAGCATTTTCTTTTTACTGTCCTATATTTATCACATGGCTAGGGATGTGATAAATGTCCTAGGGATTTGGAACTAATTAAGCAAGAAGAGTACAATTTCCTTTTGCATTTATTTGCTCCTTGCGCCTGTGTCCAGGGGCACATTTACAGCCCTCTTTCCCCTCGTTCCCTCCCGAGGCTGCGAGAAGAGGATAGACACGTTCCCGCCGTTTCTGCAAATGAACATCCATTCCAGGAGACCATCTACTTACTCTGATTTCTACCTCCTCTCTGCACAGGGCTGGTGCCCCTCTAGATGCAGGTGTGGTGTCTGCACAAATTCAGCCTATTGCATATGCAGGAGGAGGGATAGTTGCTACCAAGAAACTGATTAAAGAATAAAAATGGCATATTTACACCTTCTTCCCCTAACTAGAACTCAAGCTAATCCTGGGCAAAAAGTTCTAAAAAGTACAGAGTTAATTCAGACCCACCAAGCTATACTCGTTAAGGCTTCTCAAGATATATTTCACATATTTTGAATGGAAAGATTCAAAATTAGGCATTTTACAGTTCTTTAAAAGTTTGTTTTGTGTCCCTTTAAAAATGAGTAAATAAAAGAGTGATGAGTGTCAGGAAAAAAAATCATACTCTATCATGATATTTGCAAATGGTATTTGTATTGGGCTAAGGTCAACAGCCTACAGGAACCTCCCTTTTTTTTTTTTTTTTTTTTTTTGCGGTACGCTGGCCTCTCATTGCTATGGTCTCTCCCGTTGTGGAGCACAGGCTCCGGACACGCAGGCTCATCGGCCATGGCTCACGGGCCCAGCCGCTACGCGGCATGTGGGATCTTCCCAGACCGGGGCACGAACCCGTGTCCCCTGCATCGGCAGGTGGACTCTCAACCACTGCGCCACCAAGGAAGCCCTGAACCTCCCTTTTGTGTGTATACGTGCTTTCTCTCTCTGTTGCCTCCATTTTCTGACCCATGTTCTGCTGGTGGGTAAAATTTCTAAAATTTAACTTTTTGGCAAGAAGCCTAATTTTCAGATTGGAGCTGAGCTGAAGGTAGCTCCTAAATTGCCCTGAAGTTATGACTGTCAAGATAGTTCTAACGCAATATTTTTAAGCATGCTCCTGGGCCAGCACTGCTAAAGGTTTAACTGCAGAGTTGGTTTTTACTCACCGACTAGTGTGGTCTGTTGGCATAATCTAAATGAGAAGGCAGAGTGTCCAATTAGTAAAGGCGAAAAGGTTAGCAACATTTTCTCACTGATTAGAAATAAGTACTATGTTTGGAAATCTGTTTGGGATAATAAATTCTGATTAAGTTATTAATAAAGATTGTGTCTTTAGTGAGTTGAGTTCAACTGGTAATGCTACTGTATTAAATAGAATCTGTTTATCTCCTATGTTCTTACTGTGACTTGCAAATGAAAATGTTTGCATATTTTACATATTTCTGCATTTTAGGATTCTGAAGAAGAACATTTAAAAAAAAATCTGCAGCACAGAATTGGGCAATTGTGCCTCAGGCTTTGGGCAACTCATTTGACAATGAGTATCTACCCTGCCTACTCTGGAAGTTATTGAATTCTCTGCTAAATTTGGAGGGAACAGACAACTGCTTTGGTTGTTTCTCTTTCCACAGCGATGTATTTAAACATGGTGGAGGCATCTGAATAATAAAGCGTATTCATTCTTCTCCTGACAAAAATCGAAGTCCTAGCAAATATATAATGGTGTCTGACTTAGTCAATTTCAATTTAATTAGCATGTCATTTTCAAACTGAAATATATGTTTTCAAAGTTATAAAGTCATCCTTTATACATTTTTGTTTTTTGCGGTACGCGGGCCTCTCACTGTTGTGGCCTCTCCCGTTGCAGAGCACAGGCTCCGGACGCGCAGGCTCAGCGGCCATGGCTCACGGGCCCAGCCGCTCCGCGGCATGTGGGATCTTCCCGGACCGGGGCACGAACCCGCGTCCCCTGCATCGGCAGGTGGACTCTCAACCACTGCGCCACCAGGGAAGCCCTATACATATTTTTAATAGAATTTGAACTAAAGCAATTTCTACACAGAAACCTAGGATCGTAGGGCTTAAATTTGCTTTTTGGTTTAGAGAATTTAAGAAACAAACAGCAACAAAGTAGTTTAGCCTAATGAATACTGCTGAATTTCCAAATTTACCCAGATGTTCTAAAAATATATCAATTATTCAGATGAAGAATAAAATTACGTTTGGATATCTCATAATGGGAATCAGGAGAGGTTAATCTCACCATGAAGAGTTTATTATTCACCTTGTTGTTTTAGATAGGATCTTAGCAAGAAAAAAATTAAATAGAATAATACAGTTGATGAAAACCATTTTTAGCATCGTTTGGTAAATAAAATATTGGAAAGTTATTTTCTTCTTAAACATCTGCAGGTGGCAGTAAAATATATTTCATGGGCTGTTTCTTTATAATAAAACATGGGATGTGTTTTTACGATTCTGGCATAGTTACACCCATGTAATAATTTAATCTGCCATTCTATATTTATAAGGATATTTGCCAGTGGTTCCAAATTATTAAGATCAGAAATTGAGAGAGTGCCTACACGAGATCTCTCACAACAGGATAATGCAATGTTTATTTGGCATAGTTCATTGTATACAACACAGTGAACAGTTTCAATGGATTTGTTTACTTGAGTCAACCAGTGTTTTTTATTTGGGTTTCTGATATAAAACTTGCTGTAGTCCAAAAAACAGGGGAGCGGGGGGAAATAAATTAGAAGTCTGGGGTTAACACATACACACTACTATATATATAATAGATAACCAACAAAGACCTAATGTATAGCCCAGGGAATTCTACTCAATAGCTTATAATAACCTATGATGCAAAAGAATCTGAAAAAGGATAAAACCAAATCACTTTGCTGTACACTTGAAACTAACACAACATTGTAAATTAACTATACTTCAATTAAAAAATTAAAATTCTTATTGGAATAATATGAAAGAAAAAACAGAGAAGTCATCAAAAAGTCATGTCTATCTAATTTATGCTGTTGTGAGACAGTAATTATCTAGCTCATCCTGCTGGAGTGGACCTCTGTGAGTGACCCTGGACTGCCCAGTTCCTCTTCCAATAAACCCTGCTTACACTTTCCATCCTGCAGAGCTTGTGATTGGATATACTGGGGCTCTTTCAATATTTGTTTCTGGTTTGCTCACAGTTTGCGCCATATTCATGAAAAATTAACCTGCATTATTCTAGATTTTCAGTAAAGCGATTTGAGGTTGAGTCATTTATTTATTTGTTTTCTATTTGTTTGTGCCCTACTTTGTTTCACAAAAGGTTATAAAGAGATTTGTAAGGATGCATACAGTACATATATATGTATACATAAAAATGTGTGTAACGATACATACAGCACACGATAAAATATATTAAAACAAGAGAATGGTAGAAAAAAGAGGCAGTGGGAAGTAAAAGCAGGAAAGCAATATAGAGCCAGAAGTTTGGCATGGAAAAATCATTCCAGAAAATCATTGAATTTGGTAGAGATGAGTCACAATTATGGTGCTGTTTATTTAATAAGCAGTATAGAAAAGGAACAGGGTAAATTGCAAAATTCCCAGTTTTCTAGCATCAAAACAAACAAGTGGGGCAGCTGTGGCTAATTTCAGCCTCCCAAGGGAAATTCACTACTCATTGTGTTCGGGAAGCCATCCGTCTGGGTTCAAATTCTGCCCTGTCACTCACCAACAATGCAACTGTGGACATGTGACTTTACCTATCTGAGCCTCCTATTGTTTATCGAATAGAAATCGTAACAGCAATGATACTATTACCAGGTTGCTCTTAGAAGTAAATGAGCTCTTCTATGACAGGTGCTTTGCACAGGTTCTGACATATAACACACACTCAACACACAATGAATGGGATGAATTGTAATGTATGGCAATTTCCAAATCTAGAAACATTGCACTATCATTCTGAAAAGGATTTATTAATATCTCTAAGTTTACATTTAAAATTGATCTTAGGATTATAAAGCAACAGCACTGGACCAAGAGTTATGAAACCTAGAATTAAGAATCCTATTTCTTCTAGTATCTGATTGACAATGGATCGTTCACCTAATATCTCAGAGTGGTAGCTTCCTCATCTTCAAAGATTGACAGGAGAGTCGCAGGATTTGTGCCTCAGCTCTAGCATTTTCCTGTCGAGGCAAAGATTTTTGCTGGTCTTGTTGTCGTTATTAAAATCAGATACTTTTAAAGGGTATGATATTGATCAAAATCCAATTAAAAGATATAGGGAAAATGAAGATTACTCTTAAAATATAATTAGGATGGGGAACTTATGTAATGTTTATCTAAGGAACTGGAAACCAAGAAAAGAAAATGAAGAAAATCAGAACACAAGCACAACTGAAGACATTGGCCTCATGTTAACAAAGTAGATATCATTTCAATTATAATCATTATTTTCATATTTAGGGAAAATTCCTAAATAAAGAATTGTTTTAAGACTCTAGACATTTTTATTTATAATTTTCAGGGCAAAGTAGATCCAGTGGAACAATATAACTCAAAATAAAAGACTTCAGCTTATGATATTTTAAAGAAAAGGATTGTTTGAGCCTCCTTAGAATTGCTTAGGGCTTATGAAACACAGGTGACAAGGGGATACCCAAACATATGTTTCTGATGCTATTTTAGTTTTGAGGTTTGTTGTAACAGTCACTTGGTAAAAGGAAAATATTCATTAATATCTAATAAAACACACATCCACAAGGAAAGTCCTAAGTTTTACATAATATTTACTTCATTGCACTAGAGTTTACATTGTGCGTTTCAGCATTATGAAAACTATGTGTGGCTATCATCATACTGTGTTTTCAATAGTCATAGCCACACCATTTCAAATTATCTCCCCTTTCTTGGTACTTCTTTGCAAGGGTTTAATCAGTATCCCATCACACCAAGCAGAATGAAGGCAGGTTTGACCTATGCCCTCTAGGAGGACTTTTGTGGAATTGCGAGAGAGATGCCTGTAGTGGGGTTGTCTGTGAGGGCAGTGCATGAGCCACGATGCAGGTGGTAAAGCCTCAGGGAAAACTGAAGAGGGGCAAAGTCAGCAAGGACTCACCAACAGACCCTGACTGTACTCAGAGTAGATGCAACAGTCCACCTGCCGAGACATTAGCAACAAAGGTACACAGGGCCCTCAGTGATGATGCAAAACCAGGGCATGCGTCTCCTCCGAAGCAGACTGAAGGACCCCTCCCTCAATGGCAATGAGATATAGCGAGCTACTCAGATTCAGATGCCATCTTAGGAAGCACAGGAGAAGGAAGACAGCTGGAGAGGAAGTTGGGCTTTTAACTGACTGAACATCTATCCCAAGAGAGAACACATAACTTGGAAACATCCAAAACACTTTTAGAGAAAAGTTAGTTTTCCTTCTACAACTTGACACTCACTAAAGACTGTGGACTCTCAGCTAAATTTCTTGCATGTTCAACTCAGTAATATGCTCATTTTCCACCCACCACGTGTTATTTTCTTCTTATATCTAGGAAATGCATGCTATTAAACTAGAGTTAAGTACTTAACAAATAACTTAGTCTAACCTATCTCCAGTCTTGAAGCATATAGAGGCATTAATTATAGTTGATGTCTCTAGTGAGATGGGAGTTACAATGCTGTAACTACCCTGTCTCAGTGAGCTTGAGCTGCTATAATAAAATGCCACAGAATGGGCAGCTTAAACAACAGACAATTCCTTTCTCACAGTTCTGGAGGCTGAGAGTCTAAGATCAGGGTGACAGCATTGTTGGTCTCTGGGGAGGACCCTCTTCCCGGCTTGTAGATGGCCACCTTCCTGCTGTGTCCTCCCATGGTGCAGAGAAAAAAGACAGCAAGCTCTGTAGTGCCTCTTCTTCTTGGGTCATTAAGCCCATCATGAAGATCCCACCCCCATAATCCCATCCAAACCCAATTACCTACCAGATGACCCATCTCCAAACACCATCACATTGGGGGTTAGGGGCTTCAACACAGGAATTTGGAGAGGACATAATTCTTGAGCAGAAAGATACAGAAATTGTTGCATTTCTGTATTGTCAGTTAAAGACAAACAAGGAGGAAGGCTAATGATTTATAAAGGAAGATTCAAAGGAGCTAACCACGCGGGGCTCTGAAGCATAGGCAAGTAATTGCTTAGGACTCTGGACTGCCATGTGAATCCACAAGCAAAGGCTGGCAAGGGCCCACTGAAGTCAGACACTGTACAGGAACCAGCTCCGGTCACAGATGTCAAAGTCCTCAGCATCTTTAAGACATCTCAGGAGCATGCTGTGACCCACTTCACAAGGCCAGCACTGGTTCCAGCCATGTAAAAATGAATGTCTGGCCAGTCTCCAAATTCTCAAAGATGTATAGGAATCTTAAGTGTCATTTTAGGAACTTTGTCCTGTATCTTGAATAGACTAGGGAAAACATTTGGAGATGCAATCAGGAAATCTTGTGAGTCATACTGCAATATTTTATATAATTTTCTCTTATTTGTTGCCATGATATTTGTGGAATACTGGGCATGGTGTTTATATAACATCTATTAGAAAAGAAAAATATCCTAGGGGTAGCTTAGTCAAATGACGAAAGATAGGTTGCAGAGTCATTGTCACATCAGTGGAAAATTCACTTTGCTAAGAACCTGGAGTCTACTCTGTCAACTTTCACTAAATAGCTGTGTGACAATGACCAGTCACTTAGCCTCTGGGACCATAAGTCTTGCCATCTGTTAAATGGAGCCATGGGAACCTCTTCCCTTCCTTCTCTCCTTTCTTCTCTGTGAACGCTCAATAGGATAATGTCAGTAAGAAAACTGTTAAAACCAGGAGATCGCATATAGGTTCAAGGTTGTGGTTTTTCTCTCTCTTCTTCTTCTTCTGCTACCTTGATATGTTCCTATCGCTCTAAAACTAGGACAGGAATGGGGAAACCTACAGATAAAAGTTAGAAACAGAATGTAGCCATGCCAAAGAGAAGCTGGGCATGTATGGACTGGCCTGGGTCGCTACAGGTGCACTGTTGTAGCAGGTGCTACAATGACCTTGTCACTCCCAGGATTCCACTGTGAACTCTGCCTCCAAAATGCCAGACTTTATCACGAAGGGCGTATGGTAGTACTTCTGTCTGAACTATTTTGTGATTTCTGGTGGCCTTCCTTTACACACATGAGGAAGCCCATTTCTACTGTGGGTGCCTGGACATCCTAAAACCAGCACCTTCTTAAAACTTAAAGTTTGCGTGTCCCTGGCTCTCTCTTTGCTCACAGAGCACATTTAGGTTGCTTCCATGTCTTGGCCATTGTGAATAGTGCTGCAGTGAACACTGGGGTGCATGTATCTTTGAATTGTAGTTTTCTCAGGGTATATGCCCAGGAGTGGAATTGCCAGATCATATGGCAATGCTATTTTTAGTTTTTTGAGGAACCTCCATACTGTTTGCCATAGTCTGCCTCTGCTTCTTGATGGTGATATAAAACTGGGCAAGTTACTCCATTTTCTCAACCCAGTGCCTTCATCTGTAGACTAGGGTGATAATCTCTCCTTCACACAATTGCATGCTCATTACTGAGTGTTTATTGAGTGCCTACCTCATGACAGGCACTGTTCTGGGCACTGAGGACACACCAGGATGGTTTTGGGGATTAAATATAACAGTGTATTTAAAGAACTTAGCACAGTGGCTAGCCCCTTATAGATATTTATTTAATACTATTATCAGCTATCATTTTTCTAGTAGTAGAGTCACACACACACACAAAAAATCTCAGCCCTCTGGGTTCACAATCCACTTATTCTTAAAGAAAAACGGGAGGAGGTGAAATAGAAGAACAGGATGTGATTTGTTCAAGCTAATACACCCCAAGGAGTTATGTTGGATTTGCAATATTACAAAGTTAGCATTTCAATATTAGTGATTCTCCGGTTCATATTAGGGAGTTGCCTAGCCTTATCCTGCCACTAAAATATCCCAATCTTGGGAAATGTCTTACCTAAAGGGGTGGATCTCAGAGACGGCCTAAGTCACAGGCTGCCCTGGTCATTGGCTTGTCAGGATCACTTGTCTGATGCGCTTAGTCATTTATCTCTTAGCTACTTGAACTAAAATTTTAGAGCTAAATGGGAGCAGAGCTATTTCTAATGAGAACCTGTGCTCACCTCTTTACATTACTGCCATGATGCAATAGCATTTTCTCAGAGAGAAACATAATGCAAATATTTTGAACTAATGGAAAAAGGTTTAATTGTTAGAATACCATTGCCAACATCAGTAAATTGTCAGCAACTTGCATGTTTCATTGGGTTAGGTACTGTATGACATGAATCAGCAGGATATTATTTCTGTTCTACATGAAATTGAATGACTCTCCCTTTTTTGCCTTTTAGTAAATTGTAAAATTTTTATTTTCTGTGCAAGACAGTGTTATTTTAATTTTAAGTTTAAGAAAGAAAGTGTCAGTGACCAAGAGTATTTCCTACCCCTTAGAGTGGAGTCACTTTTCTTTTTCACTGGAACTTTCCTGTAATTGAATGTTAGCTGTGGAATTTTTGAAGCACGTGGGAGCAGACTGGCACTCATCTTAGCAGAAATGTTCTTGCTTTGACTCAGTGATAGAAGCAAATAGATAAACTAGAAGCGTTTCATTCCAAAATAGACTAAGGATATATTTAACATTCTGGATAGACAGAATAAAATACCTGTGAGTCATAGGATCCTGGCTCCTTAAAATGAAACAACATTCAATTGATTGATTGATTAGAACATTTTTTCAGTGGAAAATGACATAAACTATTTAATTAATATTTTTAAAAATTACTCAAATTCATACTGAGAAAGTACATTATAATCTGACTAATACGTAATCTCCATTCAGTTTTCAAGATCTTACTTTTAAAGAGGCTCCAATCTTAACATATTTTTAAAATTTTAACATTTTTGAGGCATTTTGTAGGATGGAAGAGCTGCGAATAGTCAAGGGGAGTGAATCACTTTTATTTTCAAATTCCTCTAACAAGGGACTTGTTTTGAGATGAGTTTTGTTTCAGGATTGAGCAAGTGACATATTTCTCAGGGAATGTTTCAGAGATTTCTGAAGATTGTAGAAATTATCACCCCAGGTTTTGAAAATTTTGACAGCACAGGGACTGCATGTTTTGAAAGATGGAAAGTTATAAAAATAGTTTGCAAAGGGGATCTCAATTCAGAAGGGCGAGCAGGAAAAGAAAAGAAAGTGGAAGTAAAAATATTTTTCCTGGGGTTTGACTCTGGAAAACAGCATTCTGTATCGACCATGACAAAACATTAGGGTTCAGACGTCCTAGAGGCAAAAGAGATAGCAGCAGACTCTACAACACCCACCCCTCTGGCCTGCTATGTGACGATGCATCCAGAATAAATTTTAATTATAGCTAACAGTTCCATGTGGCTTAACATAAAGGGAGCCTAGACAGGAAATTGTAGCCTAAGTCAAACGTAGCAAGTGGTAACCTCAGAAACCCAGTGAGATGATTACTTATCAAGAAACATGTATCATTTCTAAAAATAAGTATGGATAAGTATTAATATTAGAGGAAGTCTGCAAGTCTCTCTCACTTGAAACTTCCCCATTTGAAAATGTGCCTCACCTTTTATGATATAAAAAATGTCACCGACAAAGGATTAATCTCCAAAATTTACAAGCAGCTCATGCAGCTCAATAACAAAAAAACAAACAACCCAATCCAAAAATGGGCAGAAGACCTAAATAGACATTTCTCCAAAGAAGATATACAGACTGCCAACAAACACATGAAAGAATGCTCAACATCATTAATCATTAGAGAAATGCAAATCAAAACTACAATGAGATATCATCTCACACCAGTCAGAATGGCCATCATCAAAAAATCTAGAAACAATAAATGCTGGAGAGGGTGTGGAGAAAAGGGAACCCTCCTGCACTGCTGGTGGGAATGTGAATTGGTTCAGCCACTATGGAGAACAGTATGGAGGTTCCTTAAAAAACTACAAATAGAACTACCATACGACCCAGCAATCCCACTACTGGGCATATACCCTGAGAAAACCGAAATTCAAAAAGAGTCATGTACCAAAATGTTCATTGCAGCTCTATTTACAGTAGCCCAGAGAGGGAAACAACCTAAGTGCCCATCATCGGATGAATGGATAAAGAAGATGTGGCACATATATACAATGGAATATTACTCAGCCATAAAAAGAAACGAAATTGAGCTATTTGTAATGAGGTGGATAGACCTAGAGTCTGTCATACAGAGTGAAGTAAGTCAGAAAGAAAAAGACAAATACCGTATGCTAACACATATATGGAATTTAAGAATAAAAAAATGTCATGAAGAACCTAGGGGTAAGGCAGGAATAAAGACGCAGACCTCCTAGAGAATGGACTTGAGGTTATGGGGAGGGGGAAGGGTGAGCTGTGACAGGGCGAGAGAGAGTCATGGACATATACACACTAACAAACGTAGTAAGGTAGATAGCTAGTGGGAAGCAGCCGCATGGCACAGGGATATTGGCTCGGTGCTTTGTGACAGCCTGGAGGGGTGGGATAGGGAGAGTGAGAGGGAGGGAGACGCAAGAGGGAAGAGATATGGGAACATATGTATATGTATAACTGATTCACTTTGTTATAAAGCAGAAACTAACACACCATTGTAAAGCAATTATACCCCAATAAAGATGTTAAAAAAAATGTCATAAAATATTTTAAGTGTAATAACATCCTTTATTCTGATTTGGTTATGGTGGTGGTAAGAGAACGTAGCTGGGTGATATAAACCTAGCTTTTTCATACTACACATGTTATTAATGACAGATAAAATTGCCCAAGTGAAATTTTTTGTTATTTATCTTCCAAATCTATAGGTTTTCTTCTTTATGACAAAGTATGAAAGTTGAACTCAGTATTATTTAAGTATGAAAGTTGAACTCAGTATTATTCACTACATTAGGTATTATTATATTTAATACAGTTGCTTAAAGCTGTATAAATAGCTTTTTAGTTACTCTTGGAAGTCAAGTAAGTTGTTGAACTAGGAATAGAGTCAACAATATTAAACTTATATCACCACCTCTGAGAGTACTGGTCATGGCTGCATGAACTTCTGCCTCAGTGTACAATTTCATATGGTCAAACAGACCCACAAACTTTTACATTAATGTATATTTATTTCTCTTTTTCAGTACTGTAAACTCAAACCAGCCACTCTGAGAAAACTGCATCACAGGAGAAATTGCTTTCCTCTTTTTAAAGGAATAATTTGTGATGTTAACAGGATGCAATGAGAAAGCAGGATGAACCACACCCATTAATAACACAGACATCCCCAGGCGTATAACTACCAGCAGTGCCAGATAACAAATGACAAAAACAAAAATATTATTTTCTAAGATGTGAAAGGAAAGTAGGTCTGAGAGAAGGAGGACAAAGTCATCCTTCATGTCTACTTGGTGATAGTTAACAGGCCGGAGAAAATAAAACGATCTGTCTCGAAGGAACAGAACCCTCCACGAAGACCTAATTAGAATCTAGGTGACAGTGCTGAAGGCAAGTAACGGATTAGGAAGCAGAAACATAACAGCCATTTTTACTGCAGTATTTTACTGTCCCTCGAGAAGTCACACCAATGGATTGAAAAGTACAATGCTCCACTTTCCATATAGTCTAATAGATTGGTCCTGAGGTTGAGAAGTTATTCTAGGCATCACTTGCAAATAAATTATTCATGCCACAGAAGATACAGGTGTAATCAAAAGTCCTGAAATTTTTAAAAATATCACTTCTACCTGAATATGGAATGTGTTAATACACTACACTTAAAAAGATAAAAATGACTTTCTAAGTGCTCACTACAAATAAAAAGAAGGCAAACATGAAGCCTTTATCCAGAGGAAGCTTCGAAATCCACAGTAACTCCTTTCTGTGAACTCTGATATTGAGCCCTCCCATATGTTGGTCAACTGAGTTTATGACCCCATCATTCCCTGATGGGTTAAGAAGAGCTCCACTCTCTTAAATTGCCCACGTGTAAGATGTAGTCAAATGTCTTCCTAAGGATGTTTCCCCCACATGAAGAGTAGAAATAAGTAGGGTCTGAAATGTCAACAGAAGACATAGTTGAATGTGGTAATTATTATAATAAAAGTGATAGGCATGTCACTACAGTAAAGAAAGTTGTAGAATCAAGACTAAGATGATCTGAAAGTATTGTTATTGCACCTTCATTCTTGAAAGATATATTTGTTAGAAATAGAATTTTGAATTGACAGGCTTTTGTTTCAGTATTTTAAAGTTATTTTCCACTACCTTCTGGTTTTCATTATTTCTGATGCAGTCAATGGTATTTCAAATAATTGTTCCCGAGTGTAATATATGATTTTCTATGGTTATTATCACCATTGTCCCTTTATCTTTCATTTTCAATAATTTAAATGTGATGTGGTTTTCTTTATTACCATACTTGCAGTTTGCTGAATGTCTTGAATATAAATATTTATGTCTTTCATCAAATTAGGAAACTTTTCAGCCATCATTTTTTTAAAATATTTTTTCCCACTTTCCTTTTTCTGGAATCCTAATTACACAAATGTTGAAGCTTATGGCTTGTCCCACCAGTTCCTTAGGCTCTTTTTTATATCTCTTTAACTTCTTTTTCCTTTTAAAAAAATTTTCTACTCACCTATCTTCAGTTTTACTAAGTCTTTCTTTTTGTATTTCCAAATTGTTGATAAACCCAGCCAGTGTGTCTGTGTGTGTGTGTACAGGTATATTCAGATATTATACTTTCAGTTCTAAAATTTTCATTTTGTTATTTTTAGAAGAGCCTGTTTATTTGTTGAGCATTCATATATTTTCATTTATTATGATCATATTTACTTTATGTCCTTGAGTATAGTCATAACAGTTACTTTATCATTCTTGTCTGCTACTTCCACCATCTCGGTCAATCTCCACTGATCACCTTTCCCCTTGACGTTGGATCAGATTTTTCAGTTTCTTCCTATGTTTAGTGATTTTTCCTTATTCTAGCTAAGACCTATGAATAATATGCTTTAGAGATTCTGGTTTCCTTTTTGTTCTTCTGAAGAGTATAGATTTTTGGTATTAGCAAGTAGTTAATTTAGTCATTTTCAAACCCCAGAGTATGAAATTTTAGTTCAATCCTGTTTCTCCCAGGCGAGCTTCTTATAAAATGCTCTGTACCTGTAGAGTTTGGGGATCAATCACAGATTTGGGTAGCTTTCAAGCACAGAATCTGGTGATCTCTCTTTTAGCTCTCTCATGAGATATTCCCCTTCACTCTCCACCTGTGAGAGCTGCCTTTCCCACTTTCCTCTGGTTGTCTTATCTGGGTTCTAGTCACTCCCCATGGCACTGACAGCTGTCTAGTCTCAAGACAAAAGCACTAAAAAAATCCAGAAAATTCACGATATGCTATTCCTTTATCCCAAGTTTTGGCCTCCCACCCTCCAGTATCTGCTTGCTGTTGGCTGCTCTCCAGTGCTTTATGCAATTATCCTTTTTATATATTTTCTCAGCTTAGAGGTATTGTCTAGGAGAGAGTTGCTCCAATGGACGTTACTTAGCAGTAACCATAAGTCAGAACCTCTATCTCTATATGTGCTCATTTTTCAATGTAGGTAAGTATGTGCCAGCTTTTCTGCACACAAGCAACCACAAACATATCAGTGGCATAAAGCAAGACTCATTCCTTGTTCACAGTCTTCATGTTATTTGGGACAGCTCTGCTTTCAGATGCAAGTCAGATTCAGGTCTGTTCCCTGTGTCTCATTCTGGGCTTAGGCTGGAGGAGTAGCAGCAGTCATCTAAGGCATGTACCCCCAAGGCAAGGGTTGGAAACATTCAAATGAGTAAGCAGAAAAGGGCAACTCTTCTTAAGGCCTACACTTAAACTGGACCACAGTACCATCACTTCCTCTGCATCCCATTGATCAAGGCAAATCATCTGATCAATCCCACTTTCAGTGAGCAGGAAAGTATACCCTTTACATAGAAGAAGAATTTATATTTGCCAAACTATAATCTATTCTACCAAATTAGTAACAAGGCATTCAACTAAGCTGTGAGAGGATTAAGAGAATTCTACTCCTGAGTTAGTCAGTTAAATCTAGTGAGAAAGACATGTAAAAGCTTTGTACAATGTGGTAATTTTAAGATAATATATTGCACAATCTTGGATTCTTTCTATTTCTAGGAATATTTCTTCTCTCCTTCTCTGTCTGATAAAAAAATAAAACCAATGTGATATTACAAGAAAATAAAACTGTGGGCCAATATCCTTCTTGAACATACACACAAAATTCTTTTAAAACTTCTCACAAATAGATTCTAGTCATATATAAAAAGGGTAAAGTAGAGTGACAATGCCAGGTTTACCCCAGACATGCTAGGTTGGTTTAACATATTCAGAAAAATCAATCCATGCCATTCAGTCTAACAACAAAATAAAGTGGGGGAAAGCACATGATCATCTAAATAAATGTAAAAAAAATTGTTTTGCAGAAGTTATTATTCATGATAAAACCAGGGCAAACTAGACAAGGAAGCACTTCCCTCAACATGATTAATGATATCAACAGAAAAATTACAGCTAGCATCGTACTTTATGATGGAAGACTGAACGCTTTCCCCCAAAGATTGGAAACGAGGCTAAGATGTCACACGTGCCACTGATCGTCATGATCATACAAAAGGTCCTGGCCAGTGCAATAAGACAGGCCAAAAGACATTAAAAATGGTCTTTTTCATAAACACATGATTTTATCATGTAGAAAATCTTAAGATACCCATGAAAGAAGTACTAAAAATAATAAATATACATTTATCAAGGCCATAAGGTATAAGATCAATATACAGAAATTGCTATATGAGAGCAAAAAAAAGAATCTAAATAAAATTCAAAAATCCAATTCAATTAAAAATAACATCCAAAAACATGAAATGCTTAGGAGTATTTAACAAAGTAAGTACAAATCTACAAAACTTGGCTGAAGGAAATAAAAGAGCATCTAACTAAATGGAGAGATAAACCATAATCATGAGTAATAAACTCAATATTGTTAAAATGTTAATTTACCCTAAGTTGAGCTATAAATGCAACACAAATGCAATGAACATTCAAGCAAATATTCTTGTAAATTTTGCTATTATAAAATTCACATGGAAATGCAAATGACCTAGAATAGCCAAAGCAATCTTGACAAGTAAAGACAAAGGTGGAAAAATCACATTACCTATTTCAAGACTTATAGTAATGCTATAATAATCAAGATTGTATAAATTTGACAAAGAGACATATAGATCAACAGAACTGAAAGTTCATTAACAAACATAAATATGACCAGTTGACTTCTGACAAGTGGGTCAAGGTAATTCAAAGGGAAAGGGAAATTGTTTCAAGAAATGAGGCTTCAACAACAGGATATCTCTACTGAAAATATAAACCTAATGTTCATTCATATCATGCCTGAACATTTTCTTGAAATAAGCCATAGAGCTAAGTGTAAAAGTTATACTTATAAAATCTCTAGAAAAAAATGAAACAAAATTTAAGCAATAGGTAACTAAAGATTTCTTAGATGGGATATGAGAAGTATGAACCAAAAAAGGAGAAATAAATAAATAAACTGAACTTTATAAAAAAGAACCTTCTAAAGACATGATTAATGATATAAAAATGCAAACCACAAAATAGAATATATTTATGTGTATATATATATTTATATATGTACATATGAGAAAGCACTTGTATGTAGAATATAAAAAGAATTTTTACAATTCAATAATAATGAGTAATGCAATTTTAAAAATTAGTAAATTTTAAGGACACTTCTTAAGATACATGAAATGTCAATAATCATAGAAAAGATGTTTAACATCCTTAGTTGGAAAAGTAAGATAAACCTTCAATGAAATACAACTGTACACTTACACAGATGGCTACAATTAAAAATTGAGAGAATGAAAGTTGTCAATTATACAGAACACCTACATTGCTGGTGAGGAAATATGATACAGACACTTTACAAAACAGTTGGGCGGTTTCTCATAGATGTAAACATACCTTTGTGTATGACACAGAAATTTCACTCCTAGGTATTTATCCAAGAGAAAGGAAAACTTGTGGCCACACAAAGACTTATATACAAATGTGCATAGCAACTTTATTTATAATAGCTAAAAACTAAAAGAAACTCAAATGTTGATCAACAGGGAAGTAGGTAAGCATAAGATAAATGTGATGCAATGGAATACTACTCAGCTATGAAAAGGGACAAACAAATGAAACATCAGCAACATTCTGCTGGATGAAAAAAGTCAGAAATATGATGCTGAGTAAAAGGAGCTGGATACAAGAGAATATATACTTTCCAATTTCATATATATGAAATTCTAAACTTTCAAAATAATCTCTGCTAAGAGGCATAACTCATTGAATGGTCCACTGTAAATGGATATTGATTATTCCAAAGTTGACAAAAAGGACTAAAAATCTGCAGCTTCATTTGTTACAATTTCATATCTTGTATTAATATTTGGTAATAATTAACAAACTTGTGTGCCAGACATGGTAAAAAACACTTCACAAGTATGAATATTTAATAAAGCTGATACAGAATTTTATTACTGAGTTGATACCAGGTGCTTTCCAAGGTATGCTTACAGGTTATAGTAATCCTCATTATATCACTGAAATAGAGGCTAGGCAGTTTTTATCCCCACTTTAAAAGTAAAGAAACTGAAATGCAGTGAGGTTAAATAACTTATTAAGCAAAGTCACCTAGCTTCTAAGGATTAGGTTTGGAAATCTAAATTTATCATTTTGTCTGCTCAACCTTCTAAATAATATACCTGGAAATTTGTTGAATTGGATAAATGTATATTTTTGAGTGATTTTCAAATTTGGAAATTGATGTTATTCTAATTGTCCTGCACTTTTAGAGGAAGAGGCTTCCATAGTTGACTCATCACTACTTAACTTTGTTCTCAAGCAAATGCAGCCATTGTAAACAGCTAGTCCATTTGCAACCCACATATGGAGGAACCGCTACCTCGCATGGACCGTGTTTTTACCTTAGGTAGTTCACGATCCTAAATGCAACATCTACCAAGGCTATAGCTCAAGGAAACTTTCCAAAGCACCGGTTAATGAGAGATTTTTTTCCTCCCCTCTCAGGAGCAAGTTCCATGTGAATTCCTGCCTTATGAGTCATCTGCCAAGCCCAGCTCATCGAATTTTGCCCCAAAGGCAGTGGAAGAAGGAGCCAACCCATCAAATTCCTGCCATAAATTTAGCTTCAACCATGAGATTATTTCTCCTGGGAAGGAGGTTTCACACCCCTCAAGCAATCCCTTGGACATTTTAAATAGTTTTTCTTCTTGTTTGAGTGCTTTCTATTTAAGACCAAGTGAAATATATTTCTGAACTAGATTTTTTCTTTATCATTGTGCATTTGCTGGCAATAATAAGTAGAGAAGATTTAGCTGTGTGTGCATGCATGTGTGAAAGAGAGATGGCATTGGAAAAGAGAGAAAAAAAGGGCTGGAAAGGGAGAGGGAAAGAAGACACTAAGAGACTATTAAAAATACATATCTATTATCTAGACATTCTGTGGAGTGATTTCTGCGCCAGCTAAGAATGTTTTTTCCTCCTGAGACATTCTGGGGAGTCTAAAAGTAACTGACTTCAGAAACTAACACATATCTTGGCTATTGAATACATGGTTTTATGGAGAGCTACGTTTCCAGTACAGAGAGTCTTTATGGAATGCAAAACTGTAAGAACATTTTCCTATAATGTGGTCACCGGGAAGTGTCTACCCTTTCAAGATGACCATGTCCTAATCCCTAGACCCTAGGAGTGTTACCTTCCATGGCAAAAAGGACTCTGCAGATGTGATTCAATGAAGGATCTGAAAATGGAAAGATAATTCTGCATTATCCACGTGGGCCCAATGAAGTCAGAGAAGCAGAGGGTCAGAGTCAGAGGGGACTCTGAAGATGCTCTGTTCTACTGGCTTTTAAATGGAGAAGAGCCCATGAGCCAAGAGTGCAGGCAGCTTCCAGAAGCTGGAGAATGTGAGGTAGCAATTCTCCCCTGGCGCCTCCAGAAAGAAGGGAGTTCTGCCAACACCTGTGTTTTCACTTAGTGAAACCCATTTCAGACTTTGGCTCTCCAAAACTGTATGATAATAATTTTTTTTTTTAAGCCAGTAATTTTGCGGTAGCTTGTTACAGCAGCTTATAGCTGAAACCAGTACACATAAGAATAGATGCAGAAAGTACTTGGGCATTTTTATTTCACATCCTATTCTGATCCATCGGTGACTCTGTGTTTTAATCTTCATGGCTTGGAATTCTAATTTGTGGAGAATAGAGTTGACTGCACCGATGTTTAAGATAACAAGACCGAGATATTTCGGGAGAACAGCAACACTACCAGAGGGGCATTAGAGAGTGGTACCCCTCCTGAGACGTCTGAAATTTGGGACTGTTTTCCAGGTGTGTCCTTCTGTAGGATCTGAACTCACAGGGTCAACTTGGGTTTCAAGTCTAGAGTATGTGCTTAGTAAACTTGTTGAATGAATGGTTAGGGAAAATGGTTGGCTATGAATACGTTGTATTAAAGAGCATGGGTGATGAATAAAACCACCTTCTCTGCCAGCTGGTTGGTGTCTCAGTGTCATAGAGAACACTTTGGTAGAAATGCAAGAAGGGCCAATTTACATATTACGCCCCTACGTTGTAGAGGCAAAAAATATAACAACCGAGGGAGGCAAGGAAAAGGCACAGGGTGTTGTGACCAAGTGAAACAGGATGGAAGAGGGCAGGGCACAACCTTTAAAAGAATGACATCGTTTTTGAGGATAAGACATAAACTGGCTACAACCTCCTAGGTCCAAGATGGTGGAAGACTGAATTTCCAGTGGACCTGGAGCCTCACTGTACGCTCACTGTAATACATTAGTTAAATGACACATCCACAGGTGCCAGGACAGTTCTAACCGTAAAAGGACAAAAAGAGGGCAGCGGCCCAATTCCTGGAAATCTCCACCCCTTCTCCAAAATAGTTAGAATAATCCTCCCATTCACTAGCCTATGAAAATACCCAGTCCATAAAAACCTAGCCACACCATATTTCTGGGCCTCTCACCTTCTGAGATGGCCCATGCTCTGTCTGTGGGGTATGTTTCTCCCAAGGCTGCTCTTGCCTTTTGTGACAGACCACATTCTGTCTATGGAATGTGTATCTCTCTAAATACACCCACTTCTTACCTATCACTTTGCCTCTGGCTGAATTCCTTCTGCTACGAGACATCAAGAACCTGAGCTTCATTTAGTCCTGAGACCGGGTGTAGGATCTCAATTAAAAAACAGTGGGTTTGAGTCCCAATCTGAGCTGTGCGGTTTCACAAGGGGGCAGGCTCTGGTCCCACAGTGCATTGACTCTAAAGCTGAATCTTTTCTTTATAAACTGTCTGGTTTCAGAGAAGTGAATTAGCATCTGTATCTCAGCCCCTCTGACATTAAATGACGAAATGATTTAGTGCAAGCAACGTGCGTATAAGCACAGCAAACTAGAGCTGGACACAGAAGGAGACTCAAGGAGCTTCAGGGAGAGTCAGTCCCATGTGGTGAAACGCAATGTTTCAGACAACAGTGAAAGTGATGTGATTTCTGTTAAGAAAAATAATAAGAAGTATTCATGGGATGACAAAGATAAACTCCTTCATTAAAACTTTTGCCTAGAGCTAGCCTTGGGCATGACAACAACCTAGTGTTAACAGTTTACTAGTTTAGGGATATTTTCCTCTTTTACCCTCTCTCCATACACATATCAGCTTTGATGAATTTTCACCTTTTTAAACTCATAGATTCACATTACTGACCTCCTTAGCCAGAGGCGGAAAGAAAAGCAGCATGCTCACTGGATAATGAAAATGACTGCTCACCTCTAATGATCAATTAATTGAAATAATATCTGAAAAGTATATAAAACAAAATAAGCACACGAAAAAAGAAATATTGGTTGTTGTTAAGTGGTTACTCGTGTGTTAGTTCAAGTTAAGGTAACGCTGCTCCAGTGATTTGTACGTAGGTTGCTACGGTCACTGAACATAGCTACAGTTTGCAGACAGTCCAGCTCTGAGGGGCACATCCACATTACTTATGAAAGATAAAATTCCATGATCTCTTTAATCATCCTTCTAACTATTTTTAATAATTATTGACGTACAGGTAGGTAAAATGAAATGCACAGACTTCAAGTGTCATTTTGATGGGTTTTGACAATTATGTGCACCACGTAACCACCATCCAAAACAAGATATAACTCCTGCTTATTACGAGTCAGTAGAAACCTGACTATCATCACCTCAAGATCAGAGTTCACCATGTTCATTACCCTAAAATAATTCTGTTTGTTCTCGGGCTTCATACCCGTGGAATCATAGAAATGTATTCTTTTGCTTCTTTCATGCAAGACAATGGTTATGAGATTCATCCCAGTTGTGAGTAGTTTATTGTTTTTTATTGCCTGGTAGAATTGTATTGTGTGAATCTAATATGATTTGTCTATCCATTTTTTTCCCTAGTAATTTGGTTTCTGTTGTAAGGTCATTATGAATAAGGTTGCTATGCATATTCTTGTTAAAAGGGTTATGTTGACATATGGTTTCTTATTTCTTCAGTAAGTACCTGATTCAGTTTGGATTGTAGGCCTAAATGCAAAAGCTAAAACTAAAAAATGTCAAAAAGATGTCACGGAGAGCATATTTAAGCCATTAAGGGAAGCAAAGATTTCTTAGGTACACACAAAAAGCACCAAAGAACCAGAAAAGAGAACACTCCTACAACGTTGTTGGGAATATATTGGGCTGGCCAAAAAGTCTGTTTGAGTTTTTCCATAAGATGTTATGGAAAAACTTGAATGAACTTTTTGGCCAATATGTAAATTGGTGCAGCCACTATGGAGAACAGTATGGAGGTTCCTTAAAAAATTAAAAATAGAACTACCATATGACCCAGCAATCCCACTACTGGGCATATATCTGGAGAAAATCATAATTCAAAAAGATACATGCACCCCAATGTTCATTGCAGCACTATTTACAATAGCCAGGACATGGAAGCAACCTAAATGCCCATCGACAGAGGAATGGATAAAGAAGAAGTGGTACATATATACAATGGAATATCACTCAGCCATAAAAAGGAACAAAATAATGCCATTTGCAGCAACATGGATGGACCTAGAGATTATCATACTAAGTGAAGTAAGCCAGACAAAGACAAATATCATATGACATTGTTTATATGTGGAATCTAAAAAAAAAAAAGATATAAGTGAACTTATTTACGAAACAGAAACAAACTCACAGTCTTAGAGAATGAACTTATGGTTACCAGGGGCAAGGGTCACGGGGAGGGATAGTTAGGGACTTTGCGATTGACATGTACACACTGCTGTATTTAAAATGGATAACCAAAAAGGACCTACTGTAAAAAACTTTTTTAAAAATAAAAAAACAAAAGAACCAGAAAAGAACAAAATTGATAAACTGGACTTTCTCAAAGGTAAATATTCTCCTTCTCTGAAGGTGTCATTAAAAAAATGAATAGGCAGGTCAAGGGTAAGAATGAAATATTTGCAATGTGTGTAACAAAATACTGTTTTCCAGAATATGTATACAAATCAACAGTAAAAAGACAAAGGACCAGTCAAAACATTTGACCAGACAAATGACAAGATAAATATGTTAGAGGACTTGAATTACCTCATTTCAGTACTTATTTTACCCTATAGTCTTCCGATAGTGTGACATTGGCCAAAGGGTACAAAAATAAAAGTATGAAAGAGCACAGATGGTCCAGGAATAACCTCAGACATAGATGCAGCTCATTCTCCTTTTAACACATTCCCCTACTTCTTGTTGCCCCACTACCTCTTCAGTACTCCAGTATCACCTGTACTCTTCCGTTTCTGCCGTCTCCTCTCACAGTGCGGTATCTTGGCTTCAAAAGCTCCACTTGCTTCTAATGTTCCTTATTCTTACACGTTATCTTCGTACATGTTATCAGCCTTCTAGTAAGAAATAATGTTTTCTCGACAAAATAACCCGTGACATGCCATCTTTGACTAGTGACTTATTTAATCCTATTTGGAGATCAACAACTTATTTATTAATCCAAGTATATTTCTCTCGGTTGGTTAAGGAAATGGTATTGGGGACTTCCCTGGTGGTCCAGTGGTTAAGACTTGGCCTTCCAATGCTGGGGATGTGGCTTTGATCCCTGGTAGGGGAGCTACGATGCCACGTGCCTGGCCGCCAAAAAAACAAAACATAAAACAGAAGCAGTATTGTAACAAATTCAATAAAGACTTAAAAAAAAAAAAAGAAAAGGAAATGGGATCGAGGGGATGTAAGCAACACAAGAAAAGGGTCATGCAGAATTTCTCATCCCTCCTTTGGTCACACTGGCTCCACCTGTATACAAAAAGTTTGCTCTGTCTAGACAATTCAAGCCCCAGACATCTCACTGGAAATGATAGCAGGTAGGAGACACACTACTTTATGTCCCACCAGAACCCATACCGACCAGTCTTTATCAGTGTTAGGTTTATTGAAATGGCCTCAGTTTCTGGTCTCCTCGGTAACTTGGTGTGGTCAGCTATTAATAGTATTTTTAATGACGTGATCTAAACTTAAGTATTAAGAATGGGAGTAAGCCACAGCGATCAGTAGTAATTCCAATAACTGGGAAAGAATGATAATCCAAGACTATAGGGTTTTCTAATCGAATGCTTTGGAATCACTTCTCAGAATATTATGAATCTTGATTTGGAGAAATATTTTCAGTTCTGCAGATTGCTTCCAATAATATGAATCAAAGAGGAAAAAGATCCCTATGGGGAGGTTTCAGATGATTTTATTTGTGAAACTAAAGGGACCTTCAAGGGAAGGCTTTTTGTACGTTCATGAAAATGATAAAATGATAGTAGTTTAAGAAGTCTGCTTTTATACTTGAAATGCGTTATCATCTAAAAGCCTGAAACTGAAAAATTAAAAGAAAATTGTGCACCAAGAAAAAAATAAAGAAAAAGGAGAGAAGGAAGGAAGGAAGGAAGGAGGGAAGAAAAGGAGGACGGAGGATGGGGGGGGGGGAAAGGAAAGACCCAAACGTGGCCTTTTGGAGACAGATAATTCCACCCAATAACATTAAGAAACAGCTACACCAGGCAGAAGGAGCTCTTTTTTAAAATATTACATTTAGAAATCAGCCAATGGGAAAAGAAGGAAACATTCACGGTAAGAGAGGCCAACCACAACTTTGCAGTGATGCCATGAAGGTTTCTAGACTAGGAGGAGACAATTCCCACTGCATGTGCTGGGCCAGCAGTCACATCTGCTCTGGTGTGTATCGGCAGCAGGAGTGGTGGGGTCGGCCCCACAGAAGCCTCTCCCGTTCAAGCTGCAAAATGGAGAAAATAGCAAGACAAGGTACCCCTGGTTTAGGCATACGATTTTCTAACACAGGAAGATGAGTAAGGACCGATGACCGGGGTACAGTATGTCCCGATCAGGATGCTGGGTGCTTTGACATGTTATATTATTGATACTTTCAAACAACATGACAGCCCTTTTCAGTAGGTATTATGGACTGGTTTTGTGATTATCATTTATTTACTGATTTATTTTTTACTTATTTATTATGGATGAAGATTTTAAATTGACAGAGGTTGAGGAATATTCTCCAAGTCCCAAATCGGAATGGGACAGACTCAAAATCCCCACTGTTCCCACTGTCAAGGCAGTATTTGCCCAGTGGTTAAGGACACAAACTTGGTGGCAGTGTTTCTGGGTGAAAATCCTGGCCCTGTCACTTATTCATTGTTTAAACTTGAGCCTCTCATTTGACCTTCCAAAAAATTACTTTTCTCAAAAATAACATGGGAATAACAAAGAAGGTATTCTCATAAGATAGCTGTGAGGATTAAGTGTGTTTATATATGTAAAGCCCTGGTAAGAGTTCCCTGAGTATAATACAAGCTCAATAAATGCCCCTTGTTATTATTATGAGATCCTGTATGAATTCTATTATGTATGTATATGAGTACTTATTCACTCAGCATGTCATAATAGTTTCTGACTATCTTTTCAGGGAATTAAAATGTAATCTGTGCATCCCCTGGAGAGAGAAACTTTGTTTACTTATTTTTTTATTTACTTATTTACATTACACACTAAAATTTTTTGGAGAGAAGAGAAATAAATATGCTTATGGGATAGTGGAAAATGTAATCGTAATTATGTTCCGACTGGATAAGCAATAGAACTGAATCATGCTCGGTTACCCAATTAGCCTCAATCATCAAAACTATAGTTGCTATCTTGGCATAATTGCTCTTTTTTTTTGGTTAGAACATATGGAGGAACCGGAGAGAGCACTGCCTGACAATTAAAATCTGGGTGATCATGTGCTGCCTGGTGTCTGCCCACTAATTAGAAAAGTGATTGAAGAGGTATAATTTGGAAGTTTGTCAGTATTAGGAATTAACTAGGACTCCGCTCTTACACATTAAAGCTTACAGCGACCAATATTCTCTCAAAAAATATTAGTGTTTCATCACCTGCTTCAGAGGAATGAACTTTAGAACATAAATCCTAAACCATTATTTCTTCACTTCATGAAGAACTTATCCCCAAAGAATGGCTTCAAATTTTTCACTCAGAGCAGTGTAAGCTCTTAGGGAAACTTATTTCCAGCCACTTCAGGATGACATCACTCACATTATTCTCTCTTTTCCTTTTCCATTTCCACAAACCCTTCTTCCCTAACTATTCCAGAACATTAAAATGGCAGGGATATCTTAAATTTCTTAGATTTTCTTTTATCCCTTGCAGTTCCTTACGAGGTTCTGAGTACATAGTAGCTAGGAATGTATACTGGATATTCTCTCTTCCTACCTCCAGCTCAATTCTCCTTGAGTTTCTCAATTCTTTCTTCTACCAGGCCAAAATACAAATCTAGGATTCTTAATACTGTCCTCAGCAAGCTCTTGAAAGTGAAATAATACATTAGGCATATTCATTCATTCATTTGTTCATAACGAGTGAATGTCAACTCTTTGCCAGGCTGTACTCCAGATTCTGAAAATACTTCAGTAAACAAAACAGAAAAGGGTCCTGTCCTCAAGCTGTGAGGAAGACATGAAAAAAACACCCACAAACCAACCAGCTAAACAAGGGAGGTTTTAAAAATATAAACTAAAAAAATAAAATAAACAAGGAAGGTAATGGGAATCACAGGATGGGAGAAGAAAGAGTGGTGAGGTTGATGTCTTTGAAAGGTTGGTTAGATCAGAGTCCTAAGCATGGGAAGAGCTGACTCTGAGGGCATCCGTATTTGAGGCAGAAGGAACATAAATGAAATGCCTGAGGTGGGGACAAAATGGTGGTTTTTGAAACGACAGAAAGAAACCCAAAATATCTGGAATGTGGTCAGCAAGTGTGAGAGAAGGTGCAAGTTCAGAGTTCTTGGCTGCCGAGATGAGAATCCATCCCGAATAACATTTAATAAGTGACTGAAGGGTATCAGGAAGCTCAGAGGCTCTCTAAGGAGGCTGAGAGTCAAGCCCAGCTGGAGACCAGCAAACCACCACAGGGTGAGGGTTGCTTCAGGGAGAGCGTCATCACCTCCACTGCTGCTGAGCACAAGTATTGCAGCTCACCCCCTTGAGACTAATAAGGTGTTCCCCAAACTCTACTACAATCCCCACCAAAGGATAGATTCTACACAGTAGGTACCCACCTCCCCTTACTACTTACTTCCAAATAGAAAGTCTCACAGCACTTTTGATGGACAGAGCCCAGGTCACACAGACCACAGGAAGGCTGGGAGAGAGCATTCTACCTTCTGACTTGGGGACGCAGGACTCATGGTGTCCCATTGGAAGGGTGTTCAAAAGGCGTCAGCTCATCAAACACGTGATAAATGCCCACCAGATCACAGAGGAAAGCTGGGATTTTTAAATGTGAGTATGATTTGTGTTATATATGATTCTCATACTCTTCCCCAAATTCTGCATCAAAGAAATTGGAAACTACAAAATGTGTTTGAGCTCCCCAACATCACAGATGCAGTGTGGAAGAAGGAGAGTTGCAACGATCAGCGGTCCCAGAATGTGGCTTAATTCACGGGCGCCTCTGAAGGATATTTAATCAGCAGTGCCACTTCTGCCAGCAGGAGCAAGGCCACTGGCCACTGGGTCGAATCTCATCAGTATCATCAACAGAAAGTGACACCCATCCCTCAAGAATACACCCATCACTTCCCTAGGACTCTGAGGTGGAGATCACGACCACTGAAAATAGCACGGGTTATTAAGAGTTTGGCAGAAAATGAATGATTCTCTCAAATGTCTTTCAAATTTTACACTCGTATAGTTATGACTGGCGCACTGCTAACAAAGCCAAAATCATTTCTAAAAAAGGACTTGAAAGTGGAGACATTTAAAATTCAACACATATATTAAAGAAAAAGTTTTCTCTTCACAAATTTAAAATGCATTTTGTTTTCACGTTAACATGTTCAAAACCCATTTTTCTTATTTATTTTTTTATTATTATAATTCTTTTTTAGTTACAAAGGTGTCCCTTGCAGCACTGTTTGTTTTTTTTTTTTAATTTTTATTTTGTATTGGAGTAGGGTTGATTTACAATATTGTGTTAGTTTCAGGTGTACAGCAAAGTGATTCAGTTATACATACACATATATGTATTCTTCTTCAGGTTCTTTTCCCATATTGGTTATTACAGAGTACTAAGTAGAGTTCCCTGTGTTATACAGTAGGTCCTTGTTGATTATATTTTATATAATAGTGTGCATGTATTAATCACAGTCTCCATTTTTTCTTTCTGTGATTAGACAAGGACTTACCAGATACTTGTTACCAGAAAATGTAATGAATCAAAACTCTGAACCTTTTGGGGCTTCATCCAATGCCTTAGATTAGCAATGAAACTTTCAAAACTCCATTTTGCATATGATTACCAAGTAGTTAAGCTCCATTCATCCCACAGAAAGGTCTACATATTATAAGCAAAACACTTTGCTGTTTGAGGCAGTGGGCAGGGTGTCTGGCTGTGCATCCAAATCACCTGGGGAAATGTGATAAAATAAAGACTCAGGGTTTCCCTGCAAGATTGTGATTCCTTATCATCTCTCATAGGGTCAGGGAACCCAGTGCATCTAACACATTCATCAGTAATTGAATATGATTGCAATCTGTCCTCCAGGCAGATCTTTTGGTAAATCACAGGATTTTCATCTCATCAGAGATACCTGGGGGGGGGGGGGTGTTTACACAGGTAGTACCCAAACATTCCGTAAAAGCCATTTAAATAGTTACTGAACAAAGGATACGATGAAAACTTATCTTTCTGAGAGAATCCATGGAAAACCCTCCCATTCCTCTGCTAAAGTCTAAACTCTTCTAAACATCTAAATATTTTGGAAATGTTTCAAACAATCTTTGAATGGGTTATATGATAATAATGACAACAATAATAATAACAAAAAGGACAAAAGAGAAATAAAAGATGATAAACTAACTCAAAAACTAATGAGGTGGTATTCAAAAAATAATATAATGTGTAAATAAAAGCTAGAACTAATTTTTGAAAACCAGAAACACAGACAACTCTCTAGGATACACAATAAAAATATAAACAAAATTGGAAATGAAAATGGGACTACAACAATACAGAGGACGTTTATAATAAGTTAATAATGTTCATAATTATAGTTAATAGATATAAAATTCTAAATTTTTTTTTGAAAATGAATCAGTGACCTAAACCACAGCTGTAGGAAACTGAAGTCTAATAATTACAAAAGAAATAGGGTAAGTTATCAATGACTTGCCTCCTTAAAAGAATTGTGGGTTCTGTGGTTTGACACCTAATATAACAGAGCTTCCTCCCCTGTAGAATTTATTCCTGAGAATAGAGATCATCAAGGATCCATTATGTAACAAAGATCAATAGAAGAGATCAATAAAGTTTATTTAAAAGACAAATATAAAACCAAAACTGGTTAAGGAAAGAAAAGACAAAGTGATAAATAAAATAAGGTATGCACAATGACATTCAATTGTAGAGTAGAGAATTTAAATATCATGAGATTCTTCTGAATAATCTCAATACAATGAATTGGAGACTTTAAAAATTAATATAGGTTGTACAGAAAAATGCAAAATACCAAGGCCAGCTCAAGAAACTATAGACTATATAGAAATCTAGAACATTAAGATAATCATAAATGTTAATGACCCCAACAAAACATGATTTAGCTTGAGTACAAATTTATTCAAAGAAGGAAGCAGAAAGTGCAAATAGAACGCTGATATTTAATAGAAGTTAATAATATAGAAAATATGGCAGTCCATAGAGAACATTGATAAATTTTGAGAAATATCAAATTCAAATTTGTTATCTTACAACTGGGAAAGAATTTTAATAGTTTGCCCATTTGAAGTCAGTAAGTCCCCTACATGCGAACATTCAAGTTGTGAAATTTCAAAGATGCGAACATGAGTTCACATGTCCAATCACGTAAGATGTGAGTGAAATTGCAGCTTGCCCTCCGTCTCCTATTGTTGACGATGCTTCAGCGCTACCATCTCCCACCTCCTCTCCCTCCTCCAGTCAGTAACTATTCTTGCCTGTTCACTCCATGCCAGCCCCTGGATGCCAGCTGTTGCACTGTACTGCTGTACCTTTCAAGGTACTGTGCTGTAAGATTAAAAATGTGTTATTTTTGTGTTTGTTATGTATTTTTTGTGTGAAAAGTATTATAAACCTATTACAGTACAGTACTATATAGCTGATTGTGTTATTGGGTACCTAGGCTAACTTTGTTGGACTTCAAACAAATCGGACTTATGAACACGCTCTTGGAATAGAACTTGTTCGTATGTAGGGGACTTACTGTATATCCATCTGCTGGGGTGACATAATGAGATAGTAACACGAGTGGTGAAAAGAGAGCAACATACATGGTTCATGGCAATTCATGGAGAGTTTTCTATAAAGTAAGAGGAAACACAGAGGGATGGCTTCCCATTTCCTAACGATCTGTACATCTCTTAGTGACCTAGATTCTACCAGCAAATAAACGTGAAAAATAACCGTAGCACATTTCTGGCGTTTACAGTAATGTTGGGTAAAGAGAACATCAGTTTCCCAGGAGAATCACTCAGCAGGCCTGGTTTTCAGACTTGTCTGGTCCATAACTGTGTTTGAGTTCCTTAACTTTTAACATCTCCCTTCTGTTTTTATTCTGTATCATTTTAGCAGGTAAAGTATATTATTTAATCTCTCAGGCATACAAGAGCTGTTTCAGATACCCAATGAAGGGAAGATGTTTCATCAATTAAAACAAGGGTAGTATTTCACCTTTCCTGATTTTTCCTATTTTTACTACCTTTGTTATAGAATGCTATATAAATCTATTGATATACAAACCAATATGTTGAATTCATATCATTTCCATGAAATTTAAGATCCCTCGTTTTCTTTTTCACTTTTATTCCTCTCCTGGTCAGCATTTTAGAAATGTCTCCAAGGCATTCCAGTTCAGTATAATTTTGTTAGTATCATTTAACTACTAACTAGTTCCATAGAAAAGAAATTCTAAATGGCCTAGAATGGTCAGGATCTTGTTAAATAGAATAGAATCCATTCTGGTTATTTTTAAAAATAGTAAAATATTACAGATTCTTTAGAAGGGCTAAAGATATTATAGACACTAAAATGAGTTATCAGGAGTAATTTGCAATGTCAAAGTTTGCTGCCAAGAAAGCAGCCACCTGTGCCAGCTATTAAATTAGAAATTATTGGCTTCAGAACCACTGGATCAGGAAGCTGCTTGCTAAATTTGGAGGCTGGCTTTATACTTGTCTACTCCAGAACAGTAACACTTCTACCGTTTCCCAGCAGCAAAATAGTTCCTCACACCCTGCGTCTCTCCACACATGACTCAGTTCCAAATCCAAGTGTACCTTGGATTCCAGTAGCAGAATCTAAGTCTCAGTGGGAATTCTAGCTACAAGAGGGCCTAAGAAATGCAGTTTTAAGCTTCCCAGTCTCTGCAGGAAAAGGGTTTTGAGCTTAGGTTGAAGGGGTTTCGAGTGCATGTTGAAAAACCCAACCAACAACAATGGCCTTACAAGCAGAGGACAGGCAGAACATCATATGGAGTCACAAATGATTAGGCAATAAAATGAAAGTAGAAAAGCTGACAAATGTATTTGTTTATAAGATGCCATCATTTTTTTTTTTAAAGAAGATGTCGGGGGTAGGAGTTTATTTATTTATTTATTCTTTTATTTTTGCTGTGTTGGGTCTTCGTTTCTGTGCAAGGGCTTTCTCTAGTCGTGGCAAGTGGGGGCCACTCTTCATCGCGGTGCGCAGACCTCTCACTATTGCGGCCTCTCTTGTTGTGGAGCACAGGCTCCGGACGCGCAGGCTCAGTAGTTGTGGCTCATGGGCCTAGTTGCTCCGCGGCATGTGGGATCTTCACAGACCAGGGCTCGAACCCATGTCCCCTGCATTAGCAGGCAGATTCTCAACCACTGCGCCACCAGGGAAGCCCAATGCCATCATTTTTAATCTTTTAAAAGCAGTTTAGTGTTAAACAACCCTCTCTTAAAAGCTTTTACTCAAAATGTTTATTATTTTAATAATAAACTTAATAATGAATTAATTTTATTATTTAATTTAATAATAAACTTCAGGGAGAAATTTAAAAGAATCCAAGTTGAAAGTAAAATATTTTCATATATCTCCCTCAGAAGGTGATAGTATACCCAGACAAAATGTACTAAAGATAAAGAAATATTGAATACTATTAACCAAGTTGACCTAATTTATAGTTGTAGAATATAGCAACCAAGATATGGAGCATAAATATTTCTTTCCAATTTATATAAAATATTTACCAATATTGGACCATAAAGCACATTGCAGTAAAATTATTTAAATTAAAATTAAAAGGACCAAAATCAGAGATCCCTACAAAGCAGACCAGCCCAGGGCCTGTTGGGAAAGCATGTGCTCTAGAGCTTGAGCTCACACCTCTCCGTTCTTTCATCTGAGAATAAAGCTTTCCTTTGTTTCTGAACCAAACTTGGTCTCATTGGCACAAACCACACCAGCCAGAAGGACGCATTTTGGAAGCCGTGTAGCTGACAGGGTCAGCTGACACGGTCTTGGTTCTCTGGTGGGGTTTCAGGCCTGAGCCTCTGCAGGTGGGAGAGCCGAGTTCAGGGCGTTGGACCACCAGCGACCTCCTGGGCCCACATAATATCAATGGGTGAGAGCTCTCCCAGAGATCTCCATCTCAACGCTAAGACCCAGCTCCACTCAACGACCAGCAAGCTCCAGTGCTGGACACCCCATGCCAAACAACTAGCAAGACAGGAACACAACCCCACCTATTAGCAGAGAGAGGCTGCCTAAAATCATACTAAGTTCACAGACACCAGAAAACACACCACTGCCTGCGGCCCTGCCCACCAGAAGGACAAGATCCAGCCTCATCCACCAGAACACAGGCACCAGTCCCCTCCACCAGGAAGCCTACACAACCCACTGAACCAAACTTACCCACTGGGGGCAGACACCAAAAAAATCAGGAAACTATGAACCTGCAACCTGTAAAAAGGAGACCCCAAACACAGTCATTTAAACAAAGGAAGAAGACCGAGAAATATACAGCAGATGAAGGATCAAAGTAAAAACCCACCAGACCAAACAAATGAAGAGGAAATAGGCAGTCTACCTGAAAAAGAATTCAGAGTAATGATAGTAAAGGTGACCCAAAATCTTGGAAATAGAATGGAGAGAATACAAGAAATGTTTAACAAGGACCTAGAAGAACTTAAGAGCAAACAAACAATGATGAACAACACAACAAATTAAATTAAAAATTCTCTAGAAGAAATCAATAGCAGAACAACTGAGGCAGAAGAATGCATAAGTGACCTGCAAGATAAAATAGTGGAAATAACTACTGCAGAGCAGAATAAAGAAAAAAAGAATGAAAAGAATTGAGGGCAGCCTCTGAGACCTTTGGGACAACATTAAATGCACCAACATTCGAATTATAGGGGTCCCAGAGGAAGGGAAAAAAGAAAGGGACTGAGAAAGTATTTGAAGAGATTATAGTTGAGAACTTCCCTAACATGGAAAAGGAAATAGTTAATCAAGTCCAGGAAGTGCAGAGAGTCCAATACAGGATAAACCCAAGGAGAAACACGCCAAGACACATATTAATCAAACTATTCAAAAATTAAATACAAAGAAAAAACACTAAAAGCAGCAAGGGAAAAGCAACAAATAACACACAAGAGAATCCCCATGACGTTAAAAGCTGATCTTTCAGCAGAAACCTCGCAATCCAGAAGGGAGAGGTAGGGCACATTAAAAGTGATGAAAGGGAAAAACCTACAACCAAGATTACTCTACCCAGCAAGGATTTCATTCAGATTTGGCAGAGAAATTAAACCCTTAACAGACAAGCAAAAGTTAAGAGAATTCAACACCTCTAGACCAGCTTTACAACAGATGCTAAAGGAATTTCTCTAGGGAGGACACACAAGAGAAGCAAAAGACCTACAATAACAAACCCAAAACAATTAAGAAAATGGTAATAGGTGGCTTCCCTGGTGGCGCAGTGGTTGAGAGTCCGCCTGCCGATGCAGGGGACATGGGTTCGTGCCCCGGTCTGGGAAGATCCCACATGCCACGGAGTGGCTGGGCCCGTGAGCCATGGCCGCTGAGCCTGCACGTCCAGAGCCTGTGCTCCACAACAGGAGAGGCCACAGCAGTGAGAGGCCCACGTACCGCAAAAAAAAAAAAAAAAAAAAAAATGGTAATAGGAACATACATATCGATAATTACCTTAAATGTAAATGGATAAAATGCTCCAACTGAAAGACATAGACTGGCTGAATGGATACAAAAACAAACCCGTATATATGCTGTCAACAAGATACCCACTTCAAACCTAGGGACACATACAAACTAAAATGAAGGATGGAAAAAGATATTCCAATCACATCAAAATCAAAAGAAAGCTGGATTAGCAATTCTCATATCAGACAAAATAGACTTTAAAATAAAGACTATTACTAGAGACAAAGAAGGACACTATATAATGATGCAGGGATCAATCCAAGAAGAAGAAATAACAATTGTAAAATACTTATGCACCCAACATAGGAGCACCTCAATACATAAGGCATATGCTAACAGCCATAAAAAGGGAAGTTGACACTAACACAATAATATAACACCCTACTTTCACCAATGGATAGATCAACCAAAATGAAAATAAATAAGGAAACACAAGCTTTAAATGATACGTTAAACAAGATGGATTTAATTGATATTTATAGGACATTCCATGCAAAAACAACAGAATACATTATCTTCTCAAGTGCTCATGGAACATTCTCCAGGATAGTTCATATCTTGGGTCACAAATCAAGCCTCGGTAAATTTAAGAAAATTGAAATCGTATAAAGGACTTTTTCTGACTACAACAGTATGAGACTAGATATCAATTACAGGAAAAAGAACTGTAAAAAACACAAACACGTGAAGGCTAAACAATACACTACTAAATAACCAAGAGATCACTGAAGAAATCAAACAGGAAATCAAAAGATACCTGGCAAGAAATGACAATGGAAACAGGATGGCCCAAAACCTATGGGATGCAGCAAAAGCAGTTCTAAGAGAGAAGTTTATAGCAATACAATCCTACCTCAAGAAACAAGAAAAATCTCAAATTAACAATCTAACTTAGCACCTAAAGCAGTTAGAGAAAGAAGAACCAAAAAACCCCAAAGTTAGCAGAAGGAAAGAAATCATAAAGATCAGATCAGAAACAAATGAAAAAGAAATGGAGGAAATGATAGCAAAGATCAATAAAAATAAAAGCTGGTTCTTTGGGAAGATAAACAAAATTGCTAAACTGTTAGCCAGACTCATCAAGAAAGAAAGGGAGAATACTCAAATCAACAGAATTATAAATGAAAAAGAAGAAGTAACAGCTGACACTGCAGAAATACAAAGGATCATGAGAGATTACTACAAGCAACTGTATGCCAATAAAATGGACAACCCGGAAGAAATGGACAAATTCTTAGAAAAGCACAACCTTCCGAGACTGAACCAGGAAGAAATAGAAAATATGAACAGACCAATCACAAGCACTGAAATTAAAACTGTGATTAAAAATCTTCCAACAAACAAAAGCCCAGGACCAGATGGATTCACAGGCAAATTATATCAAACATTTAGAGAAGAACTAACACCTATTCTTCTCAAAGTCTTCCAAAATATAACAGAGAGGGGAACACTCCCAAACTCTTTCTACGAGGCCATTATCATTCTGATACCAAAATCAGACAAAGATGTTACAAAAAAAGTAAACTATAGTCCAATATCACTGATGAACGTAGATGCAAAAATCTTGAACAAAATACTAGCAACCAGAATCCAACAGCACATTAAATGGATCATACACCATGATCAAGTGGGGTTTATCTCAGGAATGCAAGGATTCTTCAAAATACACAAATCAATCAATGTGATACACCATATTAACAAACTGAAGGATAAAAACCATATGATAATCTCAATGGATGCACAAAAAGCTTTTGACAAAATTCAACACCAATTTATGATAAAAACGCTCCAGAAAATAGGCATAGAGGGAACTTACCTCAATGTAGTAAAGGTCATATATAACAAAGCCACAGCCAACATCATTCTCAATGGTGGAAAACTGAAACCATTTCCACTAAGATCAGGAACAAGAAAAGGTTGCCCACTCTCACCACTATTATTCAACATAGTTTTGGAAGATTTAGCCACAGCAATCAGAAATGAAAAAGAAATAAAAGGAATACAAATCAGAAAAGAAGAAGTAAAGCTGTCACTGTTTGCAGATGACATGATACTATACACAGAGAATCCTAAAGATGTTACCAGAAAACTACTAGAGCTAATCAATGAATTTGGCAAAGTAGCAAGACACAAAAATAATGCACAGAAATCTCTTGCATTCCTATACACTAATGATGAAAAATCTGAAAGAGTAATTAAGGAAACACTTCCATTTACCATTGCAGCAAAAAGAATAAAATACCGAGGAATAAGCCTACCTAAGGAGACAAAAGACCTGTATGCAGAAAACTATAAGACACTGATGAACGAAATTAAAGAGGATACAAACAGATGGAGAGATATACCATGTTCTTGGATTGGAAGAGTCAACATTGTGAAAATGACTATACTACCCAAAGCAATTTACAGATTCAATGCAGTACCCATCAAGTTACCAATGGCATTTCTCACAGAACTAGAACAAAAAATTCCACAATTTGTATGGAAACACAAAATACCCCGAATAGCCAAAGCAATCTTGAGAAAGAAAAATGGAGCTAGAGGAATCAGGCTCCCTGACTTCAGACTATACTACAAAGCTACAGTAATCAAGACAGTATGGAACTGGCACAAAAACAGAAATATAGATCAGTGGAACAGGATATAAACCCCAGAGATATACCTATGCACATATGGTCACCTTATCTTTGATAAAGGAGGCAGGAATACACAATGGAGTAAAGACAGCCTCTTCAATAAGTGGTACTTGGAACACTGGACAGCTACATGTAGAAGAATGAAATTAGAACACTCCCTAACACCATACACAAAAATAAACTAAAAATGGATTAAGGACCGAAATGTAAGGCCAGACACTATTAAACTCTTAGGGGAAAACATAGGCAGGACATTCTATGACATAAATCACAGCAAGATCCTTTTTGACCCACCTCCTAGAGAAATGGAAATAAAAAGAAAAATAAACAAATGGGACCTAATGAAACTTAAAAGCTTTTGCACAGCAAAGGAAACCATAAAGGAGATGAAAAGAATGGGAGAAAATATTTGCAAATGAATCAACTGCAAAGGATTAATCTCCAAAATATACAAGCAGCTCATGCATCTCAATACCAAAAAAACAAACAAACCAATCCAAAAATGGGCAGAAGACCTAAAAAGACATTTCTCCAAAGGAGATATACAGATTGCCAACAAACACATGTAAGGATGCTCAACATCACTAATCATTAGGGGAATGCAAATCAAAACTACTGTGAGGTATCACCTCACACCAGTCAGAATGGCCATCATCAAAAAATCTACAAACAGTAAATGCTGGAGAGGGTGTGGAGAAAAGGGAACCCTCTTGCACTGTTCGTGGGAATGTAATCTGATACAGCCACTATGGAGAACAGTATGGAAGTTCCTTATAAAACTAAAAATAGAACTACCATACGACCCAGCAATCCCACTACTGGGCGTATAACCTGAGAAAACCATAATTCAAAAAGAGTCATGTACCACAATGTTCATTGCAGCTCTATTTACAATAGCCAGGACATGGAAGCAACCTAAGTGTCCATCGACAGATGAATTGATAAAGAAAATGTGGCACATATATACAATGCAATATTACTCAGCCATAAAAAGAAATGAAATTGAGTTATTTGTATTGAGGTGGATGGACCTACAGTCTGTGATACAGAGTGAAATATGTCAGAAAGAGTAAAACAAATACCATATGCTAACATATATATATGGAATCTAAGGGGAAAAAAATGGTTCTGAAGAACCTAGGGGCAGGACAGGAATAAAGACATAGATGTAGAGAATGGACTTGAGTACACGGGTAGGGGGAAGGGTAAGCTAGGACAAAGTGAGAGTGTAGCACTGACATATGTACACTACTAAACATAAAATAGCTAGCTAGTGGGAAGCAGCCACATAGCACAGGTACATCAGTTTGGTGCTTTGTGTTGACCTAAAGGTGTGGTTAGGGAGGGTGGGAGGCAGATAAAAGAGGGAGGGGATATTGGGATATATGTATACATACAGCTGATTCACTTTGTTATATAGCAGAAACTAACACACCATTGTAAAGCAGTTATACTCCAATAAAGATATTAAAAAAAAATGACCAAAATCACACAGTTATGTTCTCCGACCATTAACAGTATGAATTTAAAATAATTTATAAATATTTTCTTCCATTCAGTAGGTTGTCTTTTTCTTTTGTCAATGGTTTCCTTTGCTGTGCATAAGCTTTTAAGTTTAATTATGTCCCATTTGTTTATTTTTGCTTTTATTCATTTTGACTTCAGAGATGGACATGTTATATAAAGAAAAGGATAATATTCACTAATACAGAAAAAGAATGATAAACACAACTTGCTGAGTGAGAAAAGCTAGAGACAAAAGAGTGCTCACTACATGATTTTATTTATATGAAATTTATATGAAATTTTAAAAGTGACAAAATTATTCTTTACTAAAAATATTCTTTAATAAAATTTTATTTTATTACTTAGAAATAAGTAAAAAATTCTTTAATAGCAAAGTCATTGAGGGGGCACTAGAGAATAGAATTAACTGGGAAGGGGCATCAGGAGACTTGCTGAAGGGGTAGAAATGTTCTTAATCTTGTAATGGAGGTGTTTATGGGATATACACCATTGTCAAATCTCCTAGTAATAACCAGTTGAGATTTGTGCATTGTTTTAAGTTAAATGTATATCAGAAATAATCAGAGAATTTTAAGCATTTCATATGAAGTTTAAATGGGGCAGTTTATATCAGTCACAATATGTTCAAAATTTTGCGTGAGTGACATGAAGACCAATTCGTAAAACAAACCTGCACTTTTGGTTTACAGCACATTTTAGTTGTAGTTTTATATATTACATTTAGAATGCTCCCCAAATATTTGCAAGTGAATTCTATTGAAAAGACATGAAAGCTATGAATGTGACTTAGGGTGCCCCCCAAAAAGAAAATTGTATATTATGATAACAAAAATACCTGATGATGCCTTTTAGAAATAAAAAAAAGAACAGTCTCCTATGAGAAATAGTATAAAAGTCACTGTCTTTCTTAAACATAAGCTGACCTGAGGTATTTAAAACAACCATAGTAAAGGGTTATTTATATTTCTGTATAAGAATAGCCAGACAACTTTCTTTTGGTGTGAGAATTTGCATTCTAAGGTATATCACTGAATATCATTTTTTGGTTGATTTATTACACGCCTTTGAGACTAAATGTTTATAATGAAAATGCTGACACAGTCACTTCTGGCAGTCAGATTGCTTGCATTATAATTATATAAGAATATAATGATATTAACTGAAGTTGAGCAGAAAAGGACCACAGAGAAATTAGACAAGTAGGGAGACTTCATTTCTAAAGCAAAAACCACAACCCTTTTAGTAATATGCCTAGTCGTTCAAAATCCAACTGGAGCAAGAATTTGAAAGTGACAAAATTTCCGAATTCTAGAAATAGCCATTGCTTTGCAACAGGATACAGATTTAAAATGGGTGTGCTTTTGTATCCGTGTTCACATAGCCACACTGGGACTGCGCTGAAGGACATGAAGCTTGTTAAACGACAGACCAATGAGTCACTCTCCAGTGGGATAGAAATAGAATGAAATTGACAAACATAATTGGAAAGGAAATTAGTTCAGCAGTAGGTAGCCATAAAAAAAAGTATTAATTTTCAAATATGCAGAAAAGTAATAGAAACTGAAGTGGGAGTACTTTTATGGATTCAAAAGAGCTAGGTTCACTAACTTGATGAGGGTGCATATCAGATGAAGTTGGAATTATCTGAGGTTCATACTTTTTTTTTACCTTTTACGCAAAATAAAAGTCTTTAGAAAATATGACTGATTCATCATGAATCAATTCTAAAATGTAGGTAATTCTTCTTAGCACTAATTAAAGGGAAATTGCTCCTTATTAAAAAAAAAAAAGTGTGCAGAGCCTCCTAAGAATGATACTGTTAGGCAATAATATTTCACACATTTTAAGAAAAATATTATTATGCCAAGTAGCTACAGGGAAAGCAATTAAATTAATCATAAGCGATTCTTTTGATTGTTTTGACCTTAAGCCTCTTTATAGTCCCCTACAGCAGTAGTATTTCATTAACATTGGAAGTGGGAGAAGGCTTGTTCTGGTTTTATAGTTTACTTGCGGGAAAGACTTTCTTTTCATCAACTTTATTTCTCAAACACGAAGGCATTTGAAGAGTGGTTTGATTGTGTTGAAATGGATGATCTCCTTTGTGGTGTCATGGACATCTTGATATCTTCCTCTAAATGACTTGAGATTTCACAGAGGATAAGAGGTAGGTGAAACTCAGATGTGTTCATTGTTATGTTGCGTCTTCTGTTTCATCCAGTTATACAAATGTGCTCAATCTTCATCTAATTGCAAACTACTCAAGTAGTAGCTAAAATATACTAATATAAAATCCATGTGAGTAGTGAATATTTTCCATAAAAATAAATGGTCTGCAATGATACATAATTTTCTTGATCTATGTCTTGGGAAAATCCCAACTTATTGCTCCAATCCAGTAGAAAGCTGGCAATATTGTTGTCTACAAAGTGGAACTTTAACAAAAAAAAAAAGAAAAAAGAAAGAAAGAAACTACATTGATTTTTTGATGAAAATTATGTTGTCAATATACCAGTTGTGTGTTTTTATGAGAACCTTGTTTATTGCAAATATTTACTGGGTTTCACATTTAGGTATGAAACGAATATTTAACTAACTAGTGTATACCCCAAATTGTTGAAGGAATAAAGTCTTTGCCACACGATGAGCTCACAGGTTAGTCAAGGAGACAGGAGGACAGATGTCAACCAAACACTTGAGCAGCATGAAAAAGGATGAGGGGTTCCGGCATGCTGGAGCCGCCAGTAAATGCAAATGTTCTTTTGTTTGCTCTTTTTCCTTTCTTTTTTTTTTCCAAAAGATTTTAAAAACAATGTTGAGATAGAAAAATAAAGGACAAATTTCACTGATTTGGGAATAAGGTATAACTAACAGAAGGAAATATCAAAACTTGCATCTGCTTTGGTTCTTTTAAGCAAATGTTAAGCATTTTTCAAATCACAAAGGTGGAATAAACAGCATATGGAGGGATGTGTAGTCCAGGACAGACAACAGGATAGTTGATGAGCACCTGGCTAGTCCAAGGGAATTAAAACCTAATCCCAGACGGAAAACATCTGGAGGTAGAAGGGGAAAACACTTTGTTGTTATTCTTTTCATCCTTTTTTTTTTTTTTTTGCGGTACGCGGGCCTCTTACTGTTGTGGCCTCTCCCATCAGGCTCCGGACGCGCAGGCTCAGCGGCCATGGCTCACGGGCCCAGCCGCTCCGCGGCATGTGGCATCTTCCCGGACCGGGACACGAACCCGTGTCCCCTGCATCAGCAGGAGGACTCTCAACCGCTGCACCACCAGGGAAGCCCCTCTTTTCATCCTTTGATAGCTCTCTGAGAAAAGTGAATTCAGGACAGTCACCCCCTTTCCATGTCCCATTGCCGGCCCCCAGCTGTCCCTTGTTGCCCTGTTCCCAGAAAGAACCATGGACTCTCAGGGCTGGCAAAGGTCGTGCAGAGCGTTTTCATGAATTCTCCTCTTTTACAGATAATGCCACTGACATCCTGAGAGATCAAGAATTTGCTCAAGGACACTAGCTGTTGTGAGTCAGTCACTGAAGAACCCAGATGTCCCAACATTAAACAAAGCACACGTTTAACCACATTTTGGTATTTATTTATGAAACCTGCTCTGATCATGAGACAGCAAGGTACTCCATCCCCATTCCTCAAGTTTTATAACAACTTGAGATAATATAAGTGAGATTACTTCCCCACAAACTGAAGACTGGCAGATGTCGCCCATAGCTAATGTTGATCACAGGTAAACGTTTAGGTTAGTTTAGTAAACATGAAACAGAAAAACAAAATCAAATTTTGATGTGGTTAAGGGAAAGTTTTGCTTCAAGGAATCATTATCATCATTTTGTTTATATAAAATCAGCCAAACTTGACTTCAGAATTATTAAGGATATTAACTACTGTATTAATTTTCTATTTTTGCTACACAAATTGCACAGATTAAGTAGCTTTAAACACCACACATTGATTTTATCACAATCTGTAGGTCAGGGTCTGGGTTGGCTCAGTGGGATCCCCTGATCTGGGATCACCAGTCTAGAATCAGAGTGTTTTCCAGCTGGGTTCCTATGGAGAGGATCCACAGGAGAATCCCTTCCCTGGATCCTGCAGGTTGTTGGCAAAATCCAATTCTTGTGGTTGTGGGACTGTGGTCCTAGTTTATTTCTGACTTTCAGTTCAAGGCCCACCTCAGCTCCTGGAAGACACTTCTCCCCCATCCTCTCCCACAAGTGAGCCAGCAACAATGTGTCAAATACATAGGCAGAACACTCTTTGGCATAAATCGCAACAAGATATTTTTTGGTCCACCTCCTAGAGTAATGAAAATAAAAACAAAAATAAACAAATGGGATGTAATTAAACTTAAAAGCTTTTGCATAGCAATGGAAACCATAAACAAAACAAAAAGACAACCCTCAGAATGGGAGAAAATATCTGCAAATGAAACAATCAACAAGGGATTAATCTTCAAAATATACAAAGAGCTCATGCAGGTCAATATCAAAAAAACAAGAACCCAATAAAAAATGGGCAGAAGCTCTAAATAGACATTTTTTCAAAGAAGACATACAGATGGCCAGAAAGCATGTGAAAACATGCTCAACATCACTAATTATTAGAGAAATGCAAATCAAAACTACAATGAGGTATCACCTCAGACCAGTCAGAATGGCCATCATCAAAAAGTCTACAAACAATAAATGCTGAAGAGGGTGTGGAGAAAAGGGAACCCTCTTACACTGTGGTGGGAATGTAAGTTGGTGCAGCCACTATGGAGAACAGTATGGAGGTTCCTTAAAAAACTAAAAATAGAACCACCATATGACCCAACAATCCCACTACTGGGCATATACCCTAAGAAAACCATAATTTGAAAATATACATGCACCCCAATGTTCATAGCAGTACTATTTACAAGAGCTAGGACATGGAAGCAACAACCTAAATGTCCATCAACAGAGGATGGATAAAGAAGATGTGGTACATATATACAATGGAATATTACTCAGCCATAAAAAAGAACAAAATAATGCCTTTTGCAGCAACATGGATGGACCTAGAGATTGTCATACTGAGTTAAGTCAAACACAGAAAGACAAATATCATATGATATTGCTCATATGTGGAATCTAAAGAAAAGGGTACAAATGAACTTATTTATGAAACAGAAGTAGAGTCACAGATGTAGGAAACAAACTTATGGTTATCAGGGGATATGGGGAGGAGGGATAAATTGGGAGATTGGAATTGACATATACACACTACTATACATAAAATAGATAACTAATAAGAACCTGTGGTATAGCACAGGGAACTCTACTCAATACTCTGTAATGGCCTATATGGGAAAAGAATCTAAAAGAAGAAAAGAGTTTATATATGTATATGTATAACTGATTTATTTTGCTATACAATTGAAACTAATGCAACACTGTAAGCCAACTGTACTCCAATAAAATTTTTTTAAAAAATGGGGCTTCCCTGGTGGTCCAGTGGGTAAGACTCCACACTCTCAATGTAGCGGGCCTGGGTTCGATCCCTGGTCAGAGAACTAGATCCCACATGCCACAACTAAATGATCCTACCTGCCACAACTAAGACCCGGTGCAGTCTAAATAAATAAATAAACAAATAATCCCTTTTATGCTTAGAACCCCTCTCCGCTGTATCTCTCCTCTGCCTTCTTCTGCCAGCTGAAGAGTGTCCTCTGCTTTTAAAGGCTTGTGTGATTAGATTGAGCCCATGACAATAATGCAGGTTATGCCAATAATGCAAGACACACTCCTCACATATGCACACAGCCCAAAACTGGTCACCAAAGTGGTAGGGAGAATAATCCAGTTCAAGCTCATCTCAATAGGCTTGACCACTGAACAGAAACCAAATTAAATTCCTCAAGAATGAATATGTATACAGAATGCCACTCTACTAACACAAGATGGGGTAGATATGACATGATAACAAAACTTGTGAAAATCTTCGGAGAATTCTAGTTAGCTCCACATTTTAACCTTAAAAAGCCTTCAAAAATGGTCTCCCATAAAAATCTCTAATGGCTCCTCAGTAATATATTTCTCTTTAAATGAAACTGGAAGAGAGAGAGACAGAGAGAGAAACATGTTACATTATAGGTCCAGAGGGGGATAAGGGTTAATGAACTCAGAGAATTTGCTTTTCTAAGAGGTTTATTATATGCCTAATAGTAATTGAAGAGAATTGAATGGAGAGCTGTTCCTCACACCCTCTCTAATTACCGCTACTTGAAGCAAATTAGAATGAATCCAACTGTTTCTTACCTTGTCAAAGGCAATATTGAAGACAAGAATAATTAATTTTCAAGTGGAATAGATTTCTACAGCTTTCATGTGGTTGAATGAAAATTATATCCAAAAATATGTGCTGCAATTTTTCTATCAAAAATGCCATTTTCATGACATTTCAGAAGTCAAATATATACATATATAATTTTATATTATTTTCTTTGCTTCTGTATACTACAAATATGAATGAAAAATCAATATGTAAACACACTCAAAAATCTATAGTTAGAAAGCTTCCTTTTAGGTAACATTTTCCATGGCAGGTACGATCTGCTTCAAAAGAAATACATGCTCACTATAGAAAAATCCATATTTATAAAAATGCATTAAATGGTGATTACTTAGATTATAAGACTTTTTTTCTTTTGCTTTAGGAAGTGATGCCCAAGAAAATATTGCTACATAATCAGCTTCTCCAATGATTGTAAAGTATGATTTGGCTTACTTAAATTTATTCCATTTTAAGGAAAGAATCTACTTTTTAAGATCATGTATATCTCTTTGGGCTCACTGTTCAAGGACTGTATTTTCAAATAATGGAAAATACGGGACTAATTGCATTTAGAAATGTGTATTCATATTTAACTACAGAAGTACTTGAAAAATCATTCAAAATTTGGATTGTTTTCCTAGAAACGTGCCTCAGAATACTGGCAAACTATGCCTTTACTTATATTTGGTCAAGTCTCTTGCTTATCTCTCCCTGATGGCTATGCAAAAGTTTTGCTGTTTTCCTTAAATTCCCAACCTCCCTGACCCTACCCTGTAGAGTTTTCCTCATTCTTATGCATTTTTCTTTCTCTTGAGTTTCTGAAGAAGTGTCCCTCTTCCCAAATATTCATTAACTTCCCTCATTCTCTTAATTCTAAACATTGTTCAGCAGTGAAAGGGCAGGGAAAGGAAAAGTGAGGCAAATCCGCATCTAATTTCTATCCATACTATTTATTAGCTGCTTGAACATGGGTAATTTATTTAAGGATTTTGAATATCCAGCTTCTCATTAGTTAATGGGAATAATAACACCTTGCAGAGTTTCTGTAAAGGAAAATAGTAACTATATTTGCTGCCCCATGGTAGCCCCTGAATAAATACATTTATGCCCCAGTTAGTCTTTAACTACCTCCAGACTTTTGTATAAATTCTTCATTCTTTCTCCTGTACAGTGAATATCTCTCCCCTGCTCTCTCTCTCTCTCCAAACCCAAATCCCCTTAATGTGTAAACATCCCCCTCCCAGTCTAAAATAGTAATAGCCGGCTGTCCCTGGATCTTGAAGTATCCCTTTGTCCACCGTCAGTTTTCTCTCTTTGCCTTCACACCCAGGTCTACATATTTGGAAAATGTTGATTCATCTCCTGACAAATGTTTGAATTCTACAGGATTCTGAATTCAGTCCGCACTCAGTACACATTCACGAGTTCCAATACCATGTCCAAAAGTGGTTTCCACACCTGTATTATTTTATTAGAAACCCCTACTGATGATATAAAAATATAAATTCTCAGTTCCTGACCCAGATCCACTGAATTGCAATATCTGCTGAAAGCATTCTGGGATCTTTATATTTTTAAAAACTACTCAAGATGATTCTGGTAATGGCACAAGTTTGGGACCAACTGACCTAGGTATATCAATAATTCCCACAGCCTTCTTTTCATTACTTCCCTGTCCTGAATTCCAAATCTGTCTCTTCAATGATCCTCTAGATCAGTATTTGTAGCTCATAGAGTTGATAGTAAAGCTTCCTTAAGACTTTAAAACAAGGCAAAGAGGACTGCCCTCCAAGAGCTAAGTTAGTTGTATTGATTTACACTGGGACAAGACTTGCTCTTTCCTGGAACAGAAAAATAGGTACTTGAATGATCACTGCCACCTAATTTAATGATATTTAAAAGAAAGATGAAGAAGGGAACATTGAGGGACTTTCCTGGTGGCGCAGTGGTTAAGAATCCGCCTGCCAATGCAGGGGACACGGGTTCAAGCCCTGGTCCAGGAAGAGCTCACATGCTGTGGAGCAACTAAGTCCGTGAGCTGCAACTACTGAACCTGCACTCTAGAGCCCGCGAGCCACAACTACTGAAGCCCGCACGCCTAGAGCCTGTTCTCTGCAAAAAGAGAAGCCACCGCAATGAGAAGCCCGTGCATCGCAACAAAGAGTAGCCCCCGCTCTCCACAACTAGAGAAAGCCCGTAAGCAGTAACAAAGAGCCAACGTAGCCATAAATTAACTAATTAATTAAAAAAAGAAGGGAAGGGCTTCCCTGGTGGCGCAGTGGTTGAGAGTCCGCCTGCCGATGCAGGGGACACGGGTTCGTGCCCTGGTCCGGGAAGATCCCACATGCCGCGGAGCGGCTGGGCCCGTGAGCCATGGCCGCTGAGCCTGCGCGTCCGGAGCCTGTGCTCCACAACGGGAGAGGACACAACAGTGAGAGGCTTGCGTACCACAAAAAAAAAAAAAAAAAAGTCTACAAATAACAAATGCTGGAGAGGGTGTGGAGAAAAGGGTACCCTCCTACACTGTAGGTGGGAATGTAAATTTGTACTCCTGGGCATATATCTGGAGAAAAGTCTAATTCAAAACGATACGTGCATCTCAATGTTCATTGCAGCACTATTTACAATAACCAAGACATGGAAGCCACCTAAATGTCCATTGACAGAGGAATGGATAAAGAAGATGTGATACATATATATACAATGGAATATTACTCAGCCATACAAAAGAATGAAATAATGCCATTTGCAGCAACATGAGTGGACCTAGAGATTATCGTGCTAAGTGAAGTAAGTCAGACAAAGACAAATATCCTGTGATATCACTTATATGTGGAATCTGAAACATGATACAAATGAACTTATCTACAAATCAGAAATAGACTAACAGACACAGAGACCAAACTTATGGCTACTAAAGGGGAAAGGGGGAGATATAAATTAGGAGTTTGGGATTAGCAGATGCACACGACTGTATATAAAATAGATAAACAACAAGGACCCACTGTATAGCACAGGAAAACTATATTCAATGTCTTGTGATAAACCATAATGGAAAAGAATATGAAAATGAATATATATACAAGTATAACTGAATTGCTTTGCTGTACAGTAGAAATCAACACAACATTGTAAATCAACTAAACTTCAATAAAATAAATTTTTAGAAAAAGAAAAAAGAACTGGTGTTTCTTGGAATTGGGATGTATCAGTGAGGATGTAGAAAAATGAACAGGTACTGAAGATATTTTTGAACAGAGCTGAAATGTCTTGCTAATAACTTGGATACAGGGGGTTAAGAAATGGAAGGAATCAAGGATGAGCCCCAGGTTTTGAGTCTGAGCACCTGGGGAAATGCTGTTTCCTGGAGGGATATGGTGAGTGTTAGTCATCAAGAATTTTATTTTCCATATTAAATGGGAAGTGCATATCATACATCCAGTTAGAATGTCAAGTAGGCAGCAAACATGTGAGTTTGAAGATCAGTGGAGTTATCAGGATGGAGGTAACCTGTGAAGCCATGAGGTAGCTAAGATCACAGATTGGAAAATGCGGGGAGAAGAGTGAGAATGAGCCTGGGGTGCTCCAACCCTTCTCAGAGCCAGCCAAGAAGACCGAGGTGTGCTCATCAATGTTGTAAGACGTCAGCTCTTTCAACGTTCAGATCCATCCCAACCTCAACTAGGCAAAATTAAACACATCTTCCTCTGAACCAAACCTGGTCACCCTGAGTAATGTCCTCCATGACAAATCACATTCAGTATCTTCCCTACTCTGGTCAGTTTTGCCTTTCACATAACAACTGAATATATGCTGTTCCTCTCTCTCTCTCCGTGTGTGTGTGCAGAGGGGGAATTTCTGTCTCTCCATCTCTCTTTCTCTACCTCTGCTTTGGTCCCCACCCTCCTAAGGCATCACATGGGTCAATCTTCTAAGTGGTGACTGTCTCTGGTCTTCCCCTTCAATCCCTGTCACATCTGCTGTCATAATGGTGTTTGAAATGTAAATTAGCCTTTAGCCTTCCTTTCTCAAAAGATTTTCATGAGCCCATTGCCTTTAGAATTTGAAGGTTCAAACTCTCTTGCTTAGCTTTATGATCTTCTATAACTTGAAGAATGACCCTCTTTTCCCAAAGCATCTTATTGCATACATTTAGATCAATAAAGCTCAAACTTATATGTCCTTTTCCATGCTCTTTTCCTCTTCTAGAACTTCACTGTTAGCATGGTAGTTACTAGCCTCACGTTGCTATATAAATTACATTAATTAGAGTTAAAATTTTAGGTTTTCAGTCACACTAGCCACAATTAAAATGCTTATTAGCCTCATGTGTAAATGTAGAACATTTTCATCATCACAGACACTGTTCTATGGGATAGTAACGATCTAGCGCAAATTTTGGGCATTTTCCACTAAATAATTTTCTACAAAATGAAGGTATTGATAAAGTGTCACTGGAAACAATACTTTAAGGATTTCCCCCTCTCAGTCTCAGAAAGACTAAATCAGATGCCTCTCCTCAGTGTTACTATAACACAGGCATACGTCTATTTTACAGCATTTAAATTACCAGCTGAAATAACTTACTAAATAACTAACCTAAATTAACTTACTAACTTACAAATTATAACTGCTTTCATTTATTTTCTGTGTTTACTTCATAAAAATAAACTATGATATATGTGTAGACACTGAGGTGATTTCATTAATCACATTAAACCCAAGGCCCATATCTCTTCCCATCTTTAGAAAAATGGAAAGGTATTGCTATGATTGACATAGACTAACCATAATCTGTTCTCTGGGATGAGCCATATTACTCTGCAAACAAAATCAGAGTTCTGAAGCAAGGAAGAACAGAGAATGATCTTATGCAGATAACCAAGAGGCTTGCCATAATCATAAAAATCCAGAAGAAAGCCATGGTAGTTACTAAAACTGATATGCAATTATAGATATAGGTACTTTAAGAAATGATTGTGGTTATTGAAATGAAAAAAGAAACAAAATATTCTATTTTTTCTCTTGTATCCTTGAAGTACTTCTTAGCCTTTCTTCAATGTACTTTATGACTTCATAATAAAATTTTACCACTATAAAATGTCACTCTTTGTATCTGGTAATAGTTATTTCCTTGCACTCGCACTGATATTACTAACGCTACTCCAGTTGTTTTCTTACTAGGGTACATGTTATATCTATTTTCCATCCTTTTGTTTTTAATCCGAGTGTCTTTATATGTAATGTTTTCCAGCTTTATTGTGGTATGATTGACAAAGGAAAATTGTATATATTTAACATGTACAAGATGATGTTTTGGTACACATATTAAATATGAGGTGATTATCACAATCAATTTAATTAGCATATTCATCACCTCACATAGTTACCTTTGTGTTTCTGTTGAGAACATATTACGTCTACTCTCTTATTAAACTTCAAGTATACAATAAATTGCTGTTGACTATAGCCATCATCTGTACACTAGATCAACAGAACAATTTGTCTTATAACTGAAAGTTGGTACTCTTTGGCCAATATCTCCCCATTTCTCCCATGGCTCAGCTCCTGATAACACCATTCTACCCTTCTCATTATTATAAGTTCAATTCTTTTAGATTCCAAATACAACTAAAATCATGCAGTACTTCTGTTTCTGGCTTATCTCACCTAGCACAATTTCTTCCAGGTTCATCTCTGTTGTGGTAAGTGGCAAAATTCCCTTCTTTTGTATGGCTGAATAGTATTCCATTCTACACATACACCATATTTTCTTTATTCATTTGTGATAACTATTTAGGTTGTTTCCATAGATTGGATATTGTAAATAATGCTGCAATAAACATGGGAGTGCAGATATCCCTTTGAGATCCAGATTTCATTTCTTTCGTTTCATTTCAGATGTGAGATTGTTGGACCACATAAATTGTTTCATTTTTAACTATTTGAGGAACCTCCATACTGTTTTCCATAATGGCTGCACCAACTTACCGATTAACATCAACCATGTAAGCGTTCCATTTTTTCCATATCCTTGGCACAGTTTGACTTTAGGCTAAAAGCCATCATAACAGGTATGAGGTGATATCTCATTATGGTTTTGGTTTCCCTGATGATTAGTGATGCTGAGCACCTTTTCCTGTACCTGTTGGTCATTTGCATGTCTTCTTTGGAAAAATGTACACTTGCGGTCTTTACCATGTTTTAATGAAGTTATTATGCATCGTGCTATTGAGTTGTATGAGTTTATGTATTTTGGACAGTAGTCCCTAACCAGATATATAATTTGCAAATTGCCTCACATTCTGTAGGTTGTCTTTGCATTTGGTTGATGGTTTCTTTTGCAGAAACCTTTTGCTTTGATGTAGTCCCACTTGTTTATTTTTGTTTTTGTTTTTTTTTTGCTTGTGTTGTCAAATCAAAAAAAAAAAAAAAAAGAAATCACCCAGACCAATGTCAAGGAGTTTTTTTCTTATGTTTTCTTCTAGGATTTTTATGGTTTCAGGTTTTATATTCAAGTCCTTGATAAATTTTGAGTTGATTTTTGTGTATGGTGTAAGATAGTAGTACAGTTTTACTCTTTTGGATGTGGCTGTCCAGTTTTCCCAACACTATTTACTGAAGAGTATGTCCTTTCCCCATTATATATTCTTGACTCCTTCATTGTAAATTAACTGACCATATATATGTATGTGTCCTTTTCTGGGCTGTCTATTCTGTTCCATAGATCTATGTGTCTGTTTTTATGCCAGTACCATACTGTTTTGATTACCGCTGCTTTGCAATATAAATTGAAATCAGAGATCACGTTGCCTCCAGCTTTCTGCTTTTTGCTCAGAATTACTTTAGCTTTTCAGATCTTTTGTGGTTCTATATGAATTTTAGGATTGTTGTTCTATTTCTGTGAAAACTGTCACTGGAATTTTCATAGGGATTGCATTGAATTTGTAGATTACTTTCAGTAGTATAAACTTTTTTTTGTGTGTGTGGTATGCGGGCCTCTCACTGTTGTGTCCTATCCCGTTGCAGAGCACAGGCTCCAGACGTGCAGGCTCAGCGGCCATGGCTCACAGGCCCAGCTGCTCCGCGGCATGTGGGATCTTCCAGAACCGGGGCATGAACCCGTGTCCCCTGCATCAGCAGGCAGACTCTCAACCACTGCGCCACCAGGGAAGCCCTAGTATAAACATTCTAATAATACGAGTTCTTCCAATTCATAAACATGGTCTATCTTTCCATTTATTTTTGTCTTCAATCTCTTTCATCGGTATTTTATAGTTGTCCATGTACAGATCTTTTACCTTCTTGGTTAGATATATTCCTAGATATTTTATTATTTTTGAAGCAATTCCCTTTACTTTTGATTTCCAGCAACTTGACTTTGATGTACATGAGTGCCCTTTCTTCTTCAATCCTGTTCAGGAGATATTGAGCATATTTTTCATTAAATTTGGAGACATTTTGGAAATCATATCTTCACATAATTTTTGTTTCTCAACTTCCTTCTCATCTCCTTCTGGGACTCCAGTTACTTAATTGTGGACCACTACTTGACATTGTTCCACAAGTTACTGAAGCTTTTCTTTTTTTTTCACTCAGTGTTGCAATTTCAATAGCATCTATTGATCAGTCTTCAAGTTACCTGATCTTTTCTTCAATGTCCAAACTTCTGTTAAGCCTACCTAGTAATTTTTGAACTCATACATTGCTTGTAGTTTTAAAATTTGCATTTCGTTCTATGTTATTGCGTCTATATCTCTAATGGCATCTCCCAATTCTTTGTCCATTATGTACATCTTTTCCTTTAAATTATTGAAATTGTTATAATAACTATTTCAACATCTTTGTCATCTCTGTGTTTGTTTCTATCAACTGTATTTTTCTTTTAGTTATAGATCATATTTTCTTGCTTCTTTGTATGTCTGTTATTTTTCATCATATGATTGACTCGTGGATGCTACTTTGTTGAGAGTCTGTTTCTCCTATTAGAGAATGTTGAGTTTTATTCTAGCAGTTAATGTATTTACTGATGACTTTTTAATGGTTTATATGAAAACTGAAAAAATTGAACATGTATTATTTAATCATATAGAGAAATCAGGATTGAAGGAAAATTCTGTTGAAGAGCTCAACAAAACGTGTGCTTGATTTTCATTTCTACTAAAATGGTTGTCTATGATGTGATATAAATTGCCTTTTATCTATTGAAAATAAGGCGTTTATTTTGTTTTTTAGTGAAATCATACAGGAAAGGACTATCTACATTAGATAATTAACTGTAACGTGATTTAACTAGTGAGAAATATACACAAACTATTTATAACTTTTTTGTCAAAATAAAATTGTCTTATAGATAACTTTAAAACAAGGAAGCTTTTGTTTTAAGCTTTGTAAGGTCAAGTCTAAAGTAACTCTTACCCTAAGACTGAAGTAGCCTACTCACAAAAGATGTTCTTTCTGGAGTCTCACTTGAATATTTGAAATGTTCCCCAAGATCTCTCCATTCTGGCTCCCCAGCACGGTTTGTCTTATGAGCTCTTTATTCAGCTCAGGGCCCTCTGAAGAGTTCTTGTGGGCTTTTTATTTTTGTTTTCTTCCTTCCAGGCCTCATGGAGTCTCACTCTCCATATATACAGCTTAGTATTTGGCCAAAGACTCAAGGAAACGCCTTTGCAGACTCCCAAGCTTTTTCCTGCAGAGCTAGCTCCACTTTAGTACCTTGTCCCATAAACCCAGACACCTCAGCAACGCTGACATCTGATCTCTGCTTCCTCTTCCCAGAAAGTCTGCTGCTCTCTGTTCCAGCTCCGCTTCCCTGCGTCAAACTTTGAAAAGTGCTCCAGGCAAAAAGCTGGGGTGACAGTGGAGCACATACCTCTTATATTTTCCTTCTCTGAAGGATCATATCCTTATACTGTCAGTTTCTAATGCTTAAAAGGAGGTGCTTCATAAATGTTATCAAGTTTTACAGTCGCTGACTGCGGAAGGGTAACTATAATACGTTCCTTGGTGATAGCTAGCGCAACACACTTTTCCAAAGCACTTATAATCATACAATCCCTGCGTCTCACATTTAGCAGTTTGCCCCAGACCTGTCACCCCACTTGAGTGAAAAAGATTCTGCTTTCCGCTGTAATCTTCTTTCAGCTCTAATCCCCACGGCCCCTCCCTCCCCAAAGTGTGCTCTTTTGCCTCATTGACACTCTGCTACCTCTCCTGGCCCACAGAGTAAGGGTTCTGCTCAGCACTCTGCCTTGGCATGCCCAGCAAACAGTGCGCATGATGACGAACGCTAGCTTATAATTATTCCAAAGGAAAACGGTTTGCCACTGAGATAATGGGGGGATAATGCCTTTCTGGAACTTACATAATGTATTACTCCTTGATCTTACCTGCAATTCTACTTAGCCTGCCTTTGGTTACATGTTTATTTGTGACTGTAATGTAGTTGCCCTGCAGGATTGACAGGGAGAAGGAAAGGGAAAAATTGGAAGAGGGAAAGGAGCTGATAATTATAGAAGAGTCCTAAGACCAGTTATTCTGTTGCCTTCATATTTCTTTTTTTAACACCCAATGGTGCAACCTATATTTCTTCTGCTTTTCTACCTATAATTCATATTCCAGTGTCCAGTGGGTGACTGGATGGGTGAAAGTGGCTTCGATTTATTTCTTCCCTGCTCGCTGTATCACTATATATTTTTTAAGCTACTTGTTGAAGTGTTCAGTTACACTTTCAAAACGTGCAACAGAAATTCTGACTGGATGGAAATAGCTGGAAGGATATTAGAAAATATGATCAAAGTAAATTCTTTTAAGTAAAGGATTGTTTTCACTTGTAGGGGCTAGGAATTTAAACCATGAAGATATGAGATCTAACACATTAAGTTACTGGTAGTCTCATATTTCAAAGTGTCAATTAAATAACAATGCATAACCATTCTGGTCAACAAGTATATCTATGTTTGTTATTTATTACATATTCATCATATGATATATAAGAAATCCTCAGTTACTGCATTTTCTTTTACTCTATTTTCTTTACATTGTAAGCATCTTAGCTCTTCATTTCGTTCTATCCCTCATTCTTTGTGCCAGCCAATCGCACTCGCCTATTTAATTCTTGGAATACACATCACACTATGTATCTTGCTTTTCTCTCTGCTTAGAAATCTTTTCCCATATTTCCCATAGTAGTTTCCTAGTCATCTTTCAAGTGTCAACTTGTAGAATTATTTCCTGATTCCCCAACCAAGAATAAGGTCTATTTTTAGTTGCTATACACTCTCATAGGACCCTATCCTGAGTTTCCTATACTTCTTCACTGTTCATCCTTTTAAATATATTGAAAACTCTTTAAAGGCAAAAACTGTATTTATCTCATTTGCTTCCATAGAACCCAGGATCTACCACATTGTCTTTCATGTAGCAGGCTGTCAATAAATTGGTGAATAAATGAATGGGTTTTAGGATTCCTTTGAAATAGTAATTCCATAATTTCTTAAAAGAGTCACTCTTTTATGAGCGACTGTATACACACACACAAAGGAAACCCTTTTCTATGGGCTGTAAAATGCCCTGTGTGGAACCAGAAGGTATAGACCTGCTCATCTGTGATTGGCCCACGATAATATTTAGGACATGGAAAGGGCATCGGAATGTAACCAAGCAACTCACTAAAATGTGAGAAATTTGTTTAATCACCCATATCCTTGTTCATTAAATGCTAGAAACAAATTAGGCTTTTTCCCTATGCAATTGTTTAATCTATTGTTTGGATTGATCAGAAAATTCAGCAAGAGTTGTTAAGCCCAGTGCAAGAACATATTTAATTAGAACCAAACCAGAGATAGTGGCCTCCAAGGTGATAGATTTTCAATTTAATATAATGAACATTTATTCTCTGATGCTAATTCGGGTCTTTACTTATATAAGTAAAACTCTGACATAACTACAGGCATTACGCCCTGCCCATGTTTCCCAATATATATTCATATCACACTGGGAATTCTCCAGGAACCAAACCTTGGTTAATATTTCCACGCTAACACATGTAAGGCAATTATAGGGGCTAACAGAAGTTTAAAAAAATTTAAATAGATCTTGATTCATAACTTTGATTATTATGCTGCACATCTTGGGAGATTTCAATGTGATTTTCACCATGGTATATTTCCACTTTTGCACTTTAAGTCTGACTTAAACTCCTTGACCTTTACTCATTTTCCTTCTCCTTGACCTTTATTCATTTTCCTTCTCTAAGACTGTGCCCTGAGTCTAAGACAAAAAGCAGTGTGGTCCACCCAGATTCCCAGGAACGCCCCCAGTAAGATTCAGATAGTTATGCTTTTTAAGAATATCAGTCCTTTTTTCTCCATGACATTTTATTAAACAATAGGGATACTTTTTATTTGTTGATTTTTCATTGAAAGTGAGATGCTGTGGATTAAATATTTCCTGGATATACCTGAGAAATATTACTGATATTTAGGAGAAAATGGGTCAGTCAAACATTAGAGTTTTCACATGTTAGAAAAAAACAAAATACATATTTTTTTGGTATAGAACACATTAAATAATAGTTGTATGCTTGAAATGAATACCCCAACACAATTTTTTCTCTTGTACTAAAAAATTAATTAGAGATGTCTTTTTAATTAAAATAAAATAAATCCAAATGCTACTCAAGCAAATATATTTATATTTAATGATTCTAACACATTTACAAGATGCTGCAAGTAATTGGCATCTGGAACCTTTTTATTATATTGAGTCCTGTAACATAGCTTAAAATTTCTTCTAATGTTTAAGTAGATCATACAAGGTAAGATTGTCTAAATTATATAGTTTAGTGAATGTCATCCAAACATATCAACCTGTTTCTCATTAAGAACATAATCTGCCTTCTTATCATGATTAAGAAGAAGAAATGTTTCCAATGAAATATTTTGCCAAGTAGCTTAGTTCAAAATATTATAACTATTCATGTGGAAAATTAGAAACTACAGTACTGGTGATTCTTTTTACATTCACTTTTTTTTTTTTTTTTTTTTTTTTTTTTTTTTGCGGTACGCGGGCCTCTCACTGTTGTGGCCTCTCCCGTTGCGGAGCACAGGCTCCGGACGTGCGGGCTCAGCAACCATGGCTCACCGGCCCAGCAGCTCCGCGGCATGTGGGATCCTCCCGGACCGGGGCACGAATCCGCGTCCCCTGCATCGGCAGGCGGACTCTCAACCACTGCACCACCGGGGAAGCCCTACATTAACTTTTAAACAGCCAGTGTGTACCCAGTCCCTAGTAAAATCAAGGTGTACCTTGGTCCAATTAAAATAATGTTTATCCAAAGATATGCTGGCAACAATATGTGCATTCACTACAAGTGCCGAGCATCACAAAACAGCATGATCTTTCATTCAAAAGCACAGCTCTTTGACCAGTTAAAGAATTAAGCATCAGAGAAATGTTACATGGTCCAGGGACTTATGTAATGTAGTGGAAGCTCCAGTGCTTTTTAAAATCATATCTTACATGTAGAATAAGCTTGGATAAGTCACCTAATACTAGTTAATTTCTCAAGCTTCATTATTGGAACATAGCTGTAAAATGGGAAAGCTTTTTAACCTATACATTGTGCAGAAGAAGCAGGTGTTAAGTCTGGTCACGACTGTTGGAAATGAATGCTAAGACTACGCAAAATAAAACAGCCGTACGATTTTCATCAATAATAGAAATATCACTTTTTTAACAAAAGCATCCAAAATGAAAATTATGCCTAATAATAAGAGACAGACAGGAAAAATGGGAGAAATTGAGGCCATGTCGACTATTCAGCACACATAACGTAGAAATAAACGGGTCCCATTTCATTTAACGAGTATATATTGTGCACTTATAAATGTCCTTGTTTAAGTACTGTGAGGAATATAAAAATACATAATGTAAAATCCCTCTGCTCAAAGAGCATGAGAGCACCCAGCAAAAACTATATGTATCCAGCTACAGCCTTGCAATTAGGAAAAGGTTAAGGAAATTTTTTCCCCTTCTTTCCGAAATATCGCTATTTTATAACCAAAAGAACAATGCAACTTTTCCAATGATATAATTGTAGCTCAAAGTCGCTATTTTTGTTACTGCTCTTATTCTGGTTATTATTTTTTTATTAATTTTTATTGGAGTATAGTTGGTTTACAATGTTGTGTTAGTTTCTGCTGCACAGCAAAGTGAATCAGCTATATGTATACATCCCCTTCTTTTTGGATTTCCTTCCCATTTAGGTCACCACTGAAAAGATGCTCAACATCACTAATTATTAGAGAAATGTGAATCAAAACTACAATGGGGTATCACCTCATACTGGTCAGAATGGCCATCATCAAAAAAATCTACAAACAATAAATGCTGGAGAGGGTGTGGAGAGAAGGAAACCCTCCTACACGGTTGGTGGAAATGTAAATTGATACAGCCACTATGGAGAACAGTATGGAGGTTCCTTAAAAAAATCTAAGTTACTTTTTATTCATCTGTATTGGTCTAATTCTTGTACTGACTCAAAACATTTAAAAATATAATTACAGTATGTCATGGGTCGGAGGAAAAGCATACTTAAGAGTGTGATGTCATGGAGAAAGTTCAGTACTTGGAGAGGTAAGATCTTCTTTCAGATCCAGTTCTATTACTGGTTTGATGACTGGGCAGCCGATACAAGATCTTGTTTTCCTGTCTTTACAGGTATGATATAGCAAAACAATGCACCTAACCTACATCTTATGGCTAAGAGAATTCAGTGAGAAAATATCTATAAATAGCAAACCACTCTTTAAACTTACGTTGCCATTATTATCACCTCATATCATTACTAAAGGTAACATGGTCCAGCTATGCCTACACTAAGGATTCATTCTCACTGTAGGGACTGCTTTTAATATAGCCAACATATGCAACATGGGCATCAGTGATTGTGCCCTCTAGGAGGACAAATATGGTTCAAGAAATGCATATGTGTGGATGGTAACAGGAAAGGGATAGAAAAGTTATTAATATTTTTCATCTGAAATTATCATAGCATAAAAAATTACCAGTCCTTATTTGTTGGTGACTCTAGGAGTTGGTGGGTTTTTGTGTGACTCTTTCCAGAGAGGTGTCACTTCATCTTGGTCCACGTAGTATCGTTAGAATTATACTCTAGTGTGGACCCCAAGACAGTCAGAGTACCCTCCAGGTTTTTGGAACACTTTCTGTACTAGACAACTCTGGTTTACCAGAACCAATTTCCTAAAGACCTAGGAATGACACCAGAAGAAAGAGTGTTTGTTTTTTTAGTTAAATGGATTCTTGATGAGAGAGTTATTATCTGGCAAATAAATCTCTTTAGAGTGGCAGACTAAACGACTATGACAGAATGAACGTTATTTCAGTTTCAGTCCCACTTCATTTCTTTTCGAAAGATAAATTCATAATCAGTGTAAAAGAACATACTTCAGTAACCCAGTACCTGTTTCCACTCCCCAGAACCACGCAGAGGTAGAGCCAGTACACACGCAGCCAGCCATTAAATTGAAACTCAGTCTACTAATATTTCTCTATGTTGAGGTCATGCAGATTTGTGGGTCTTTTTATTGCTACAAACCTATAATTTGCCTTAGAGATTTTTTTCAAAAATTCTCTTTCTTAATATTTGTGCCAAATACTCATATTCTAGAAACCTTCTCTGCACTTTTTTAAGCTTCTCATGTGTTCACTTCTTCTAAACGTGGACGCTTTCATAACTGAATTATAGAGTATACGCTAGCACATTGTATCCACTAGAAGATTTAAAATCCATGAAAATAAGCAGCTGTCTTTGCAGCCTCTACAGCATGAAGCAGTGTGTCAGGGTGTTTTGCACATGGCAGACAGTTAGAAAATATTTTCTAAAAGAATAAGTGGGTGAATAGATAAAACCAGCCATTTAGTAATTATTTCTAGACATAAGGGTTTCAGAGAGATTTTAGGTCAAGGACTGATTGCCATAAAATTTGTTTGCATAAAAAAAGTTACTTGTGAAGTAAACATTAAACAACATTTTCAGGCAGATTTAAAAATCAATCCATAGAAATAGTTCGTTGTTTCTATTAATAACAGTATCTTTTTAATAAAACAAAATGTTCTTTATAGTAACAAAAATGAGGCAGATTTTTCATTCCAAGTCTAATATGCATTAGATTATTTTAGTTATTGCTATTTATTCTATACATGATAGAAGGATAAAGCACAAACCATCAATATAGCTGCAGAATTCAACTATCTACATTCAAGAAACAGAGAGAGGGGAAAGGAGGGAGGGTGGAAAGGGTGAAAGAAATCAAAGAAAAGAAAAGAAAAAACAAAGTAAAGAAAGGAAAAGAAAGCAGGGGAGGAAGAAAAAAGGAAGGAAGGAAAGAAGGAAGGAAGGAAAGGGAGAAAAAAGAAATTTCCAGGGGTAGCAGCAACACACCCTAATTTTAACTCCCCATTTGGGAAAAAGAAACTTTCCCACAAACTTAACTCATCTGCATGTTAATGGAAAAATATTTCCATTTTGCCGACATCTATTATAGACTGTGTTTGACCCAACTCCCTGCTATTTCAGAAATAGTCATTAGAATTTAATATTGCAGTCTGTTGCATTCAGTCTGAATATTTTAATACAGAGGAGGAAATGATTCTGCAAGAGAAAATGCTGGAAAATGCTGTATTTAATTAATGCCCAAGGGAAGGCATGAAAAAGAAAACAATGGGAGTTGTCACATACTAATTTTAAACACTGTTTACCAGATTTACTTACATGTACTGTTTTAGCCTCCCACACAGCAGCGTGATTATAGCAGGGCTGTTCCACACTTGGCTTCTGAAATTCAGTGTGAGTAATAGGACACAAAGGATAGACGAAGAAGCTGCACTTTAATGCAGCTAAACGCTAAGGCTTGGGGCAGACCCTCAGTATAAACACCTGCTCATATGCAAACAGATGTAAAGAACACTCTCTGCTTAATCTAGCAGAACAGCTATTTGGAGCCTTACAAGGCAGGGAGCTACTTGGCTGGTATAACACGTTTGATTCAGGCTTGATCAAGCCAGTTGAGTCCAAATTAATCTTAAAAGAGTAGTTTATACATTTTTCTTTTCTAAATGAAGAGCTGTTTCTATGAAGAAAAAGAGCATGAAAGAGTATAAGGTAGATTCTTTCTCTCCCTGTCTTCCCACGTGGTTAGAAGAGGCAGGTCGAGGTTCTGAGCTGGACTGAATTCATGTAAAAGTCTACTTAGCAAGAGGCAGAGACTCTGACATTGGACGCCACCAGTGCATCAATACGATCATATAAAAAGAAGGGGAAAGGAACTACCATGGGGATTGCCGGACTGGATGCCTTGCCTGAATGTAATCTATTTCATATTCACAATAATTAAACGAGGTAAATCGTATCCTTATTTATCCATGAAAATTCTTAGACAAGCAACTTGCCAACCAGAACCCTAAACTGAGTCTCTACTTCAAGCCCGCGCTGCTTCCACTCATCATGAGTCTTGTGAAATAGAACTGAGCTTATTGGAGGTAACTGTATTTATTTCTGTTCATCTACCAAGTCTGACGGCCAGTCCACCGTTACACAATCACACTGTGGTTCTATATGTTTGCAGTCCAAATTAATCTTGAAAGAGTAAGAAAACGATGGGAGCTGTCCTTCTCTCTGCACATCACTCTCTGATGCAGGCTAAGTCCCGGTCTTCGACTTGTACTCTGCAAACATCTCCAGGTCTTTGCAAAATTTTACCATGGGGGTAAGATGTGGGGATAGGGAAGAGAAAATCAGACATCCTGAGCTGTATAGTTCCCCCGCACCAAATTCTTTACCCTCCCAGAACCTCAGAATGCGACCTTATTTGGACATAGGGCTGTTTGCAGATGTAACTAATTAAGATGAAATTAGACTGGATTAGGGTGGCCCTAATCCAACGCGACCGGTGTCCTTATAAGAAAAGAAGCAGCACAGACAAGTCCATATGAACACAGAGGCAGGGACTGGAATGATGTCTCCTCAAGCCAAGGAAAGGCCAAGCATCACCATCATCATCAGAGGCTAAGAGGAGGCCAGGACAGGTCCTCCCATAGAAGCTTCATAGAGGGCGTGGTCCTGCTACTGCCTCGATTTCAGAATTTTAGCTTCCAGCACTGTGAGACAGTAGATTTCTATTGTTTTAAGTCTTGAAGTTTGTGGTAAGCTGTTACTGCAGCCCTAAGCGAATACACCAGGTAACTGGTTTTACTGACTGAAGACTTATTTCACATGTTCTCCTGTAATCTATCTATGCATACCCAAGAACTCTGACTTTCCTTCCAAGTCAAAAAGTCTTTCTCTGTCCAAATGCTTTCTTTTCTACGCTAAAATGTCAAGCACCTTTGATCTTATCTGTTCTTTACCTCATCTTCCTGCAAACCTCTTTTTTTTTTTTTTTTTTTTGCAGTACACGGGCCTCTCACTGCTGTGGCCTCTCCTGCTGCGGAGCACAGGCTCCAGACGCACAGGTCCAGCGGCTACGGCTCACAGGCCCAGCTGCTCCGCAGCTTATAGGATCTTCCCGGACCGGGGCACAAACCTAGGTCCCCTGCATCGGCAGGCGGACTCCCAACCACTGCGCCACCAGGGAAGGCCCCTGCAAATCTCTTGAAAACCTTGACATACAGATAAATCTCAAATAATTTTCCAAAAACAGAGTTGGAAGAGAGGTGAGAAATGGAAGATTCCTTGAAAGTGAGAAGCTCAGGATTCAGAAGAAGAAGGAATGTGGTCTCAACTCTCCTTGGCATATTTCTTACATGGGCAGCGAAATGAGAGATTTGGATTTCAACCAGGAGATCAGAAAGGACTGATGGTTCTGATTTTTCATTCTTCTCTCAGGATAGGCAGCAAATCACAGAGAGAGGGCCATCCTTTATGCTATTTTACACTGCAATCGCTGAAATGATTTGCAATTCCAGACTTAAGAGTAGGTGTTAAAATTGAACCATATACAGTAGTGTGTATCTGTTAATCACACACTACTATATATAACATAGATAAACAACAAAGACCTACTGTATAACACAGGGAACTATATTCAATATCTTGTAATAATCTTTTAATGTAATAACCACCATATGGAAAAAAACCTGAAAAGAATACACACACACACACACACACACACACACACACATATATATCTGAATCACTTTGCTGTACACCTGAAACTAACACAACATTGTAAATCAACTATACTTCAACTATACTTTATATAATTAAAAAATACTGAACCATATAACTGAGATTGGGCTTTCAATTACTCAAGTCGTTGATGACCTACCTTTTTGCCCTTTTCGTAGAAACTAACAAAAAGGTGAACAGTCTCCTGCTGTCCTCTGAAGCTTCTTGTCAGGTAGGCAGGCGTCATGGGACTATGCCAGCAAGTTTTGTGGCAGTCCAGTGACCCTGCTGAGATGCCGTCTGCTCTCTGAGCCCTGGAATCTCGACTGCAATTACCTGTCAAAGTCAGGGATAGTTCAAGTCTTGCATTTATACTGACAATATATTTTACCCCCAAATCAGGACACAGTGCCTGACAGGTACAGCTATACCTATGGGAACAATGAAACAGGATACTTAAATTCAAGACTGTCCTAGAAAATCTGAGACATGTCTCAGTCTGAAGGTACCTGATCTGCTGGATGCCTTTGGTATTGTGAAAGAAAAGTTAAATATGGACTCAGTTTGTCTTAAAATGAAAAAGCATGAGTCATTAAGATAAACTTAAATTACATCAAGTATTTTAATTTTGATCTCAGACTGCTGAAAAATTCTTTTATTATATTACCATATAATGTATATTATATAATTATATGCTATATAAATCTTTATATTTTAAAAATAATATTAAAACATGAAGCAAAACTTACTGTTGAGAAGCTGTATATATGCTAATACTAGTACCTTTTCCACTCTCTGTTAGTATTCGGGTCAGACTGAAGATAATGATAAAAATAACAGCTGCTATTAGCAATGCAGTGCATTCTACGCACTTGGCATGTTGTGTGTGTTAAGGCTTCTGCATGCACTGTTGCATCTAGTTCCTGCAATAACCCAGGATGCAAGCATTTTAACTTCATTTTATGAATGAGGAAATTTAAGCCCAAAATCACACAGCTAAAAAACCACAGAGCAGGATTTTAATCCAGTCCATCTAAATACAAAGAATCTGGCCATGGCCACAATGATACATGAGAAATTAGAGTTCTCTAGAATATAATTTAAATGAGACTGTCTTCCATTTGTTTTCTACCTGACAGATGATGTAACTATGGCAACCACCCTCAATCTCAATTCCCAGAAGGTTAGCCACAGCTTCACCCTTTCCACTCCCACATTAAGAACCATCAGAAAGCAAGTGAAGGAGAAGAAGAGGAGGAAGGGGGGAGGGAGAGGGAAGAAAGAAAGAAAGAAAGAAAGAAAGAAAGAAAAAAGAAAGGAAGGAAGGAAGGAAGGAAGGAAGGGAGGAAGGAAGAAAGGAAGGAAGAAAGAGGAAGGAAGGAAGAGGAAGAAAGAAAGAAAGAAAAAAAAGAAAGAAAAGGAAAGAAAGAAAGAAAGAAAAGGAAAGTAAGTACATGAGAATGAAGGGAATAACCAGTGCATCTGCTTTATTTGATGGGAAAGTAATGTTTATTTCCCTTACTGCATTAAGAAATTATCTGAAACAAAATAGGATAAAAGAAATCAGTATGAGACTTAAGGCATATTCAACATGGTAGGACATTATTGTTTATGAAAGAGAAGTAAAGGATGAAAGAGATGTGGATCATGGACATTTTCGTTTTCAGTGATGAGGATTTTATTTTATTTAAATGTGGTCAAAATGTAAGAAATAGAAGCACTTTATATTCAATATACAGATATGCTATGGATTGGCTCATGTATATATGGTACAGATTTTTATTTCACGAACAAGAAACTGTAACTATTGAAAAGGGTTAATCAATTTTGTTTTTTATTTTTGAGAGAGTCTAGTTTACTTTGTTCATTAACCATACCCCCAAAATATACATAATTATTTTAGTAACAATATGTGCTTGCTTTTTGACAAAGGACAATTTTACTGATTAAAAACCAGGCTGCCATACTTAAATATGTAGCAGTTACCATGGAAACAATTTTACTTTGACTCAGAGCATATCTTGTTTTAGGGAGACTAGCCCGTTGTTATGGCAATGAGAACTTGAGCATTTTTCCCACAAGAAGCATAGCAGAGGATAAATAATAGGGTCGCCAGTCATGAAGCGTATAGGAATGTGAGTGTGCTTACCTTAGGTATTATGGAGTCACAGCTGGGAAAGACACCAGATGCCATTCTAGTCTTGTTAGGAAATCTCTTGTCCCATGTGGCTCCCTTGTTTTATTTTTAACTGTAAGAAAAAATAATAATGCTTGAAATTTTCCTCATTGAAGGCAACAAATTCAAATCGTTGTTTCTATGACAACCGTATATGATGTTTCATTAAAACTTTAATAGAAACTATAGTTGAGATACTAGAAAAATCATGATTTATCAGCTATTTCAAGACATTATGGCAACGATGATGACAGCTATGAGAATCAAAGTGTACAGAATGTCTGCCATGTGTCTGGCATGGTTCCAAGAGTTTTTGCTATACTAACACATTAAAATTCTCATAATACCTCTCCTTGAGTGGGACATTATCAATATCTCCATTTTACAGAAAAGAAAACCGAAGCACCAAAAGGTCAATTAATTTATCCAAGGTGACAGAGTAAAGAAGTGTCAGATATATTAGTTTTAATTTTCTTATGATAATATTAAATTTAAAATACTTTAAATTACTTTAGTTATGTAAATATTTTAACAAATTAAAAACTAAATTATATTTGTATAATATAAAGTTTTTCTAAGAGGGAGGATAAATTTCAGACAGGAATTAACAATATAAACTTGAATTTAACTGAATTTAGTTTTTTGTCAAGAATAACCGTATGATGTTGCTGTATTTAATCTTAGAGTTAATTAATACTTAAGTAATCTGGGGTCGTAAATATGAAAGCCTTATTCAGACTGTAAGATTCCCTGAGGGATTATTCTGAATATATTCATAAGCCTGAAATATATATGCAAATATGAAAATGGCAACTAAAAGATTTACTGTGATAGAACTCTAATTAAAATTGCAAAATATTTTATTTCAGGGGCTTATGCCTTTTCTCATCAAAAATGTTCACCCTTTTTAAACCAAAGGCATTTTTCTTACTAGTTTATGTGTTGCAGATGAATCATGAATTCATCTCATTTTAGTCTCTTAGGCAGTGATTACATAAGTGTTTCAATAAGAAAAATATTCATTCCACTTTCTGTCATTGAAAAAACTTGTGTTATTGAAAAAAATTGTTTTATCTGCTACATTTTTCCAGTGTAGGTAGGTGAATTTTTGATAAGTAAGTAGTTTTTTACAAAGATAATGGTTGACTTAATAAAGGTAATAGACACATAAAAAATCACTGCAATAAATATCTTCTAAATGCTGATATTAAAAGTACTCCCTTTTGAATAAGAAGTAGGACAAGAATGCTACTATTATCACCCCAATCACCATTGCACTGAGACCCAGCCAGACAACTGACACAAGCAAGAGTGGTTCACAGAGGGTTACCAGGTGTTCCTTTTATACTAACGCTCAAAACACTTAATGCTTGATATTAAGATGTTCTTAAATAAAGAGCACTGCAAACAGTAATTTGATCAAATAGCAACTTGGGTCAGTAAAAGCCAGACTTCAGCTAATGGTTGTCACCGTGCCTGTGCTTCGGCTAACTTGCCAACGCACGCATCACATGCACGTGCCGACACTCCCAACTCTTCCACAGCCAAAAATTCTACACCTTCGTTCTCCAGCTCGACTTACACCTGCATTATTAATTGTTCACACAATGCTTGTCCTCTATTTTCATGCTAGTTTTTAGTCTCAAACTCACAGATGCTCAGACCTGATTCACTGATAAAATGTATCCAGCTATGAACTTGATGCTTCAAATTGCAGAGGGCAACAGAGTTTGCTTCTAGGCATGCTCATTTCCTGATGACTGGAATCGTTAGGGAGTTGGTACTACTGTCTTGGACCTCAGGGAGAGGACCAAACTGGAGACACAAATGGGAAGCATCCACAAGTGTGTGTGTGTGTGTGTGTGTGTGTGTGTGTGTGTGTGTGTGTGTGTGTTAATGCTATCATGAGTACTTGCAGTATACAATGTTCTAAAGTAACTGCAATTTACTGATTATCAATTAGCACATGTATTGCTATATCTAGAAATCAGTTTAGGGAGAAAAATATAGTTTGCCCAAACTGGTACAATTAGTAAGCGATGGGGCTGAATAAAAGTCTCCTCAAAAATCTGTGTTCATTTCCCTATAGCAAAATAGCTCTCAAAAAATCTTTAAAATAGTTTTAGAAGAGAATTCTTAACTATATTATGGAAAGAATGTTTTGCTTAGCAAACTGATGAAGTTATTGTAGAAACTCTGTGTTTATTTTTCTTCATTTTCCCACAAGACAATCATAACATTCCATCGGCACTTTATCATTTTAATAGATCCTAAGACTTTTTCTCCCTTGCTTCATAATTTTCTTTATCTCTTAAACCATATCTCTTTACATACATCAAATTTACCCAGTTTTTTCAAATCCATTTTTGAAGGAAAAAGCAGCTTTATTTTAACCTTGAATTTATTTACTCTCTCCACATCTCACCCCCCAAAAAACTAAAGGTCTGTTTATTGAAGCTCCCTCCACTGAGTACATTAAGTCCAGCTATGAGGAAAAATTACTAAGCATACCAAAAGGCAAAAAAATATATACAATTTGAAAGGATAGAGTAAGCATCAGAACCAGACTCAGATAAGGCAGGGATGTTGGAATTATTGGACCCGGTAATTAAAATAACAGTGGTTAATATGCTAAAGATGCTAATGGGTAAAGTAGACAGCATGCAAGAAGATACATGTGATGTAGGGAGAGAGATGGAAATACTAAGAAGGAACCAGTAAGAAATGCTAGAGATCAAAAACACTGTAACAAAAATGTTAAATGCCTCCAATGGGCTCATTAGGACACAGGACATGGCTGAGGAGAGAATCTCTGAGCTCGAGGATATGTGAAAGGAATCCTCAAAACGAACAAAGAGAAAAATGACTCGAAAAAAAAAAAAAAACAGAATATCTGAGAACTATGGGACAAGTACAAAAGGTATATCATAAGCATAAAGGATCTTCCAAAAGAAGAGAGAAAGGAACTGAAGAAATGTTTGAAAAATAATGACAAAATTTCCCCAAAATAAAGTCAGGAACCAAACCACAGATCCAGGAAGCTCAGAGAATGCCAAACAGGACAAATATCAAAACAAAACAAAACAAAACTATACCTGGGCATGCCATTTTCAGACTACAGAGAATTAAAGCTAAAGAAAGATCCTGAAAGAAATCAGAGGGAAAACCACTTTACATAGAGAGGGGCAAAGATAATAATTACATCCAAGTTTGCCTTAGGAACCATGCAAGCAAGAAGGGAGTGGAGTGAAATATTTCAAGCACTGAGAAAAGCCCAGCAACCCAGAATTCTGCATCCAGTGTAATTAACCTTTCAAAGTGAAGGGAAAATAAAAATTGACAAACAAAAACTGAGAGAACTTGTCGCCAGTAGATCTGCCTTGCAAGAAATGTTAAAAGAGGTTCTTCAGAGAGAAGTAAAATGATATAGGTCAGAAACTAACAGCTACATAAAGAAAAGAAAAGCATCTGAGAAATAAAAGTGAAGGTAAAAGAAAAGCTTTTATTTTTTCTTAATTGGTCTAACAGATAATAGTTTGTTCAAAGTAGTAATAACAACAATATATTCAATTGTGTATGCTTATATGAGTGGAAATCGGTGACTGCAATGATACCAGGGATGGGAGGGAAGAATCAGCATTATTTTGTCATTTAAGGTCCTCAAACTTAGCATAGTGTTATTCATAGCAACACTTGATACAGTGTTATTTAAAAATGGACTTGGATTAGTTATAAATGTATACTGCATTCTAGGGCAACCACTAAAAGAGAACTATAAGTGATTAAGCTAAGAAAGAAGAGAAAATGTAGTCATATAAAATGCTCAAAAAGCAGAAAAAAAGGTAGACAAATGTAGAAACAAAGAATAAGGGCAGCAAATAGAAAGCAGTAATAAATATGGTAGATGTAAATCCAACTATAACAATAATCACTTTGAATGTCAGTGGTCTAAATGCACCAATTAAAAGACAGAGATTAGGGGCTTCCCTGGTGGCGCAGTGGTTGAGAGTCCGCCTGCCGATGCAGGGGACACGGGTTCGTGCCCTGGTCCGGGAAGATCCCACATGCCGCGGAGCGGCTGGGCCCGTGAGCCATGGCCGCTGAGCCTGCACGTCCGGAGCCTGTGCTCCACAACGGGAGAGGCCACAACAGTGAGAGGCCCGCGTACCGCAAAAAAAAAAAAGACAGAGATTATCAGAGTCAAAACCTGAGACCCAACTTTAAGTTGCTGCAAGAAACCAATTTATACGTAAAGACACATAGAGACTAAAAGTAAATGGCTGGAGGAAAATATACCATGATAATATTAATCGACAGAAAACTGAAGAGGCTTCAAAGCACGGAAAGTTGTCAGGGATAAAGAGTGGCATGAGGTAGTGATAAAGGGGTCAGTTCTCCAACAGGACATAAAAATCCTTAACATATATATGCCTCACAACAGAGCATCAAAATACATGAAGCAAAAACTGATAGAAATGCAGGCTGAAATGGATGAATCCACTATATAGTTGAAGAATTTCTAACACCCCTCTCTCAGCAATGGACAGATTCAGCAGGAAGAAACTCAGTGAGGACACAGCTGACCTCAACAGCACCATCCACCAACTGGACATTAATGGACCACTTCATTCCAGGACAGCAGAATACACATTTTTCCCAAGTTCACGTGGCAGATTCAACAAGACAGAATTAACAGATGTAAAAGTACAGAAATCATAGACAGAGTTCTAAAGGGGCACACATATGAGTCAGTCACTTGGCTGAGAAAGGAATGTAAACCAGTATATGGAGCTTAGGGTGACTCTTCTTTTAAAGGTGAGACTACACTAGGTAGAGAAGGATCTCCACGTGCAAAGGTACGAAGGCATGACCCAGCATGGAACGTCTGGGAAGTCAGTCCTCACTCGGGGCTGTAAAGCAAAGCTGAGAAACAATAAGGAAAACAGTCAGGGGTTAGTTTAAGAAGTAAAGTGTGTACTTGTTGGGTAGTGAAAAAAGCCAGAACTAAGTAGGAATGTGTAACTTTAGACTGACCTGTCTTTTTAGCAGCTTTCCCGCAAAGGAAACAAGAAAGAGGATGGATAGATAAACATGTTGGTCAATAATTGTGTGTGTGTGTGTGTGTGTGTGTGTGTGTGTGTGTGTGTGTGTGTTGCTTGTTTATTTAAGATGGGAAAACTTTAAATGTGTCTTTTTGTCAAAAACCAACAATTGATGAACAAATCTTCTACCATTAGGAGAGAATGAGATTCAGGTTATGATAAGAGAGACATCTGCTTCTCTTGGAAACAGGAATTGTAGGGATGCAGAGGTTTGACGTAGGAGGTAAATATTTCTATGTAGGCAAAAGAGAGAGTCACACAGATATTAGATTATCTGATATTAGAGTCAGATATTAGATTACCTCTTCTAATAGCATAATGCAATAAAAAGCAGCACATATACATCTTCATGCAACTCACAGCCTGAAGTTTTTAATTCGTTCCTATTAGATGATTCACACTTTACCATCAAATATTATGATTTATCAAAAACGGAAAAATACTTGATTTTATATAAGAAATACTTTACTTTCTAAGAGTCTAGCCAGCAGTAGGGGGCAGGGAACATTCTGTCTTAATCTTATTAATGAGCTTTTGAAAGAGAATCTTGGAGCGTGATGCTCAGACCCTCCCTCTTTCCTTTCCACACAAACCAGCTGGCGTTCAGCTAGGGCTATTAAGTGGGCAGGTCTTTCTAGTTCTGGAGTTAAATGAATAAACCTACACTCATGAATTTCAGCTTCATCAGAAATAGAGATATTTTGGCTTGCATCTGCCAATTCTCTAGCCTATTTCTTTTTCTTTTTCTTTTTTTTTTAACATGGAGTATAATTGCTTTACATTGTTGTGTTGGTTTCTGCTGTACAGTGAAGTGAATCAGCTATACATATACCTACATCCCCATATCTCCTCCCTCTTGCGTCTCCCTCCCTCCCACCCTCCCTATCCCACCCCTCTAGGTGGTCACAAAGCACCAAGCTGATCTCCCTGTGCTATGCAGCTGCTTCCCACTAGCTATCTATTTTACATTTGGTAGTGTATATATGTCCTGGCCACTCTCTCACTTCGTCCCATCTTCCCCTTCCCCTTCCCCATGTCCTCAAGTCCATTCTCTACATCTGCGGTTCTTACTTGGTTCAGAACTCCAGTGGGGAAGCTGGTATTATTTAGTGACCTCTTTCAGAGTCTACCACACACAAACTTCAGCTAAGCAATTAGAAAGTAGCTTAGTTTTGGTAGCTTTATATAAAAAAATATATTTCTTTTTTAGGATCTGTGGCAAAGTCTTTGTCAGGTCTATCCCTGGCTTGCTATTTGACCTTAAAAAACCACTCACCCTTTGCATGACTCAGTTTCCTCACATCTAAGATGAAAATAATCCCTGCCCTCCATACTTTGCATAAATACAGAGATATTAAAATGCGATTGGGGTCATGCCTCCTCCGGTCAGTAAACCACCCACTGCTCCCTAAAGGTCACCGTTAACCAGAATGCCAACACCAGAACTTACTTTGACCTGTTTTAGACGTTAAAAAACGGAATCATAGGCAAAGAAAAAGAGAGAGAGAATTGTAAAACAACGACGACAAAAACCCTAAAATGTTCACGATGTGTGACTCTGAAAAAGCACAAACATGACATTATTGGTCTCGCTGTGACCAGTGCATGTGTTCCATCCCAGCTGGTGTTACATTAGGTAAGACCAGTCCCCTCATCATATTTGTCCTGATCATGGCAACAGCCTCCTGAAAGGTCCCCTTGCCCGTCTGGGACTATTTCCTTCCCCTAATGGTTCGCATATTCAGTGCAGAAGAGAGATCATCCTTAAGGGAGAGGGTTTATCCTCACGAGTGGAGGCTGAGACACAATTTGTGTTCAGGTAGTTTATTGGGGAGCACGAGTGAGGGCAGGAGGGTCAGACCCGTGCAGAATTATTAAGGGGGGATGCTGACCCAACACAGCTGGATCCGCCCGGGACCCACCGTGGAACCCGCCGGCGCCCTCGGCATCCAGCCCTCAGGGTGGGTAGGAAGCGGACTCACTCCATGCCTTCCTCTTCCTGAGAGCTGCTCTTATCTGCGCTGGTGCCTCCAAGAGGGCGGAGGCAGGGGACACGTGAGCTTGGAGCTGAGACACCTGCGAGGTGACTTGAAGACACCACCTCCTGGGACTGGAGCTGGGAGCAAAGCGAGGGAGACGCCGAGAGACCAAGAGAACCTCATTTGGGCCGAGGGAATCTGGATGCTCTTTTGTTTTCGTTTTTACTTTATTTTATTGAAGTATAGTTGAAAGACAAATACCATATGATATCACTCATATGTGGAATCTAAAATATGACGCAAATGAACTTATCTACGAAACAGAAACAGACTCACAGACATAGAGAACAGACTGGTGGCTGCCAAGTGGGAGGGGAGTGGGGGAGGGAAGTACTGAGAGTTCAGGGTTAGCAGATGCAAACTACTGCATATAGGATGGATAACCACCAAGGTCCTACTGTACAGACAGGGAGCTACATTCAATATCCTGTGATAAACCATCAGGGAAACGAATATGAAAAATAATATATATATATGCATAACTGAATCACTTTTCTGTACAGCAGAAATTAACACAACATTGGATGCTATTTCTTATTTCATGGATCTCATGAAACAGATTTATTTCAGCATATAAACTAGGGAATTTTTTATAAGAAAAAGTATACTATTTTAACTCATAAAATATGAAAACACAACAACAAATCATTTGGCAATAGATACAAACACTGAATCATTATGTTGTACACCTGTACATTATATTATATACTATAAAGTTATATGTCAATTATACCTCAATTAAAAAAAACACTATTTGAAATAAAATTGCTTTCCATTAAACAAACAAACGAATAAATAAAATTTTTAAAAAACTGACAGTACGTTTGTAAAAACTTAAGTTAAAAGTGAGCATAGGGATTGTGAGGGGAAGATGGCGGAAAAGTAGGCGGCGGAGATCACCTTCCTCCCCACAGATACACCAGAAATACATCTACACGTGGAACAACTCCTACAGAACACCTACTGAACGCTGGCAGAAGACCTCAGACCTCCCAAAAGGCAAGAAACCCCCCACGTACCTGGGTAGGGCAAAAGAAAAAAGAAAAAACAGAGAGAAAAGAATAGGGACGGCACCTGCACCAGTGGGAGGGAGCTGTGAAGGAGGAAATGTTTCCACACACTAGGAGCCCCTTTGCGGGCGGAGACTGTGGGTGGCGGAGCGGGGAGCTTCGAAGCCGCGGAGGAGAGCGCAGCCACAGGGGTGCAGAGGGCAAAGCGGAGAGATTCCCGCACAGAGGATCGGTGCCGACCGGCGCTCACCAGCCCGAGAGGCTTGTCTGCTCACCCGCCGGGGCGGGCGGGGCTGGGAGCTGAGGCTCGGGCTTCGGTCGGAGCGCAGGGAGAGGACTGGGGTTGGCGGCGTGAACAGAGCCTGCAGGGAGCTAGTGCACCACGGCTAGGCGGGAGGGAGTCCGGGAAAGAGTCTGGACCTGCCGAAGAGGCAAGAGACTTTTTCTTACCTCTTTGTTTCCTGGTGCGCGAGGAGAGGGGATTCAGAGCGCTGCTTAAAGGAGCTCCAGAGACGGGCGCGAGCCGCTACTAAAAGCGCGGACCTCAGAGATGGGTGCGAGCCGCGGCTAAAAGCGCGGACCCCAGAGACGGGCGGGAGACGCTAAGGCTGCTGCTGCCGCCACCAAGGGGCCTGTGTGCGAACACAGGTCACTCTCCACACCCCTCTTCCGCGGAGCCTGTGCAGCGCACCACTGCCAGGGTCCCGGGATCCAGGGACAACTCCTCCGGGAGAACGCACGGCGGGCCTCAGGCTGGTGCAACGTCACGCCGGCCTCTGCCGCAACGTCACGCTGCGTCTGCCGCCGCAGGCCCGCCCCTGCACTCCGTGCCCCTCCCTCCCCCCCCCGCACCCCCGGCCTGAGTGAGCCAGAGCCACTGAATCAGCGGCTCCTTTAACCCCGTCCTGTCTGAGCGAAGAACAGACGCCCTCAGGCGACCTACACGCAGAGGCGGGCATGAGACGCTAAGGCTGCTGCTGCAGCCTTATTTTAGGGGTCCCAGAAGAAGAAGAGAAAAAGAAAGGGACTGAGAAAATATTTGAAGAGATTATAGTTGAAAACTTGCCTAATATGGGAAAGGAAATAGTTTATCAAGTTCAGGAAGCACAGAGAGTCCCATACAGGATAAATCCAAGGTGAAACAGGCCAAGACACATATTAATCGAACTATCAAAACTTAAATGCAAAGAAAAAATATTAAAAGCAGCAAGGGAAAAACAACAAATAACACACAAGGGAGTCCCCATAAGGTTTACAGCTGATCTTTCAGCAGAAACTCTGCAAGCCAGAAGGGAGGGGGAGGACATATTTAAAGTGATAAAGGAGAAAAACCTGCAACCAAGATTACTCTACCCAGCAAGGATCTCATTCAGATTTGATGGAGAAATTAAAACCTTTACAGACAAGCAAAAGCTAAGAGAGTTCAGCAAGACCAAACCAGCTTTACAATAAATGCTAAAGGATCTTCTCTAGGCAAGAAACAGAAGAGAAGGAAAAGACCTACAATAACAAACCCAAAACAATTAAGAAAATGGGAATAGGAACATACATTTCGATAATTACCTTAAATGTAAATGGATTAAATGCTCCAACGAAAAGATGTAGACTGGCTGAATGGATAGATAAACAAGACCCATATATATTCTGTCTACAAGAGACCTACTTCAGACCTACAGACACATATGGACTGAAAGTGAGGGGATGGAGAAAGATATTCCATACAAATGGAAACTAAAAGAAAGCTGGAGTAGCAATTCTCATATCAGACAAAATAGACTTTAAAATAAAGACTATTAGAAGAGACAAAGGACACTACATAATGATCAAGGGATCGATCCAAGAAGAAGATATAATAATTGTAAATATTTATGCACGCAACATAGGAGCACCTCAATACATAAGGCAAATACTAACAGCCATAAAAGGGGAAATGGACAGTAACACATTCATAGTAGGGGACTTTAACACCCCACTTTCACCAATGGAAATATCATCCAAAATGAAAATAAATAAGGGAACACAAGCTTTAAATGATACATTAAACAGGATGGGCTTAATTGATATTTATAGGACATTCCATCGAAAAACAACAGAATACACATTTTTCTCAAGTGCTCATGGAAAATTCTCCAGGATAGACCATATCTTGGGTCACAAATCAAGCCTTGGTAAATTTAAGAACATTGAAATTGTGTCAAGTATCTTTTCCGACCACAATGTTATGAGACTAGATATCAATTACAGGAAAAGATCTGTAAAAAATACAAACACATGGAGGCTAAACAATACACTACTTAATAACGAAGTGATCACTGAAGAAATCAAAGAGGAAATCAAAAAATACCTATAAACAAATGACAATGGAGACACGATGACCAAAAACATATGGGATGCAACAAAAGCAGTTCTAAGAAGGAATTTATAGCAATACAATCCTACCTTAAGAAACAGGAAACATCTCGAATAAACAACCTAACTTTGCAGCTAAAGCAATTAGAGAAAGAAGAACAAAAAAAACCCAAAGTTAGCAGAAGGAAAGAAATCATAAAGATCACATCAGAAATAAATGGAAAAGAAATGAAGGAAACAATAGCAAAGATCAATAAAACTAAAAGATGATTCTTTGAGAAGATAAACAAAATTGATAAACCATTAGCCAGACTCATCAAGAAAAAAAGGGAGAAGACTCAAATCAATAGAATTAGTAATGAAAAAGGAGAAGTAAAAACTGACACTGCAGAAATACAAAAGATCATGAGAGATTACTACAGGCAATTCTATGCCAATAAAATGGACAACCTGGAAGAAATGGACAACATCTTAGAAATGCACAACCTGCCAAGACTGAATCAAGAAGAAATAGAAAATATGAACAGACCAATCACAAGCACTGAAATTGAAACTGTGATTAAAAATCTTCCAACAAACAAAAGCCCAGGACCAGATGGCTTCACAGGCGAATTCTATCAAACATTTAGAGAAGAGCTAACACCTATCCTTCTCAAACTCTTCCAAAATATAGCAGAGGAAGGAACACTCCCAAACTCATTCTTTAAGGCCACCATCACCCTGATACCAAAACCAGACAAAGATGTCACAAAGAAAGAAAACTACAGGCCAATATCACTGATGAACATAGATGCAAACATCCTCAACAAAATATTAGCAAGTAGAATCCAACAGCACATTAAGAGGCTCATACACCATGATCAGATGAGGTTTCTTTCAGGAATGCAAGGGTTCTTCAATATACGCAAATCAATCAATGTGATACACCATATTAACAAATTGAAGGAGAAAAACCATATGGTCATCTCAATAGATGCAGAGAAAGCTTTCGACAAAATTCAATACCCATTTATGATAAAAACCCGCCAGAAAGTAGGCATAGAGGGAACTTTCCTCAACATAATAAAGGCCATATATGACAAACCCACAGCCAACATCGTCCTCAATGGTGAAAAACTGAAAGCATTTCCACTAAGATCAGGAACAAGACAAGGTTGCCCACTCTCACCACTCTTATTCAACATAGGTTTGGAAGTTTTAGCCACAGCAATCAGAGAAGAAAAGGAAATAAAAAGTATCCAAATTGGAAAAGAAGTAAAGCAGTCACTGTTTGCAGAGGACATGATACTATACATAGAGAATCCTAAAGATGCTACCAGAAATCTACTAGATCTAATCAATGAATTTGGTAAAGTAGCAGGATACAAAATTAATGCACACAAATCTCTGGCATTCCTATACACTAATGATGAAATATCTGAAAGTGAAACCAAGAAAACACCCCCATTTACCATTGCAACAAAAAGAATTAAACATCTAGGAATAAACCTACCTAAGGAGACAAAAGACCTGCATGCAGAAAACTATAAGACACTGATGAAAGAAATTAAAGATGATACAAATAGATGGAGAGATATACCATGTTCTTGGATTGGAAGAATCAACATTGTGAAAATGACTCTACTACTCAAAGCAATCTACAGATTCAATGCAATCCCTATCAAACTACCACTGGCATTTTTCACAGAACTAGAACAAAAATTTAACAATTTGTATGGAAACACAAAAGCCCCTGAATAGCCAAAGCAATCTTGAGAACGAAAAACGGAGTTGGAGGAATCAGGCTCCCTGACTTCAGGCTATGCTACAAGCTACAGTAATCAAGACAGTATGGTACTGGCACAAAAACAGAAATGTAGATCAATGGAACAGGATAGAAAGCCCAGAGATAAACCCACACACATATGGTCACCTTATCTTTGATAAAGGAGGCAGGCATGTACAGTGGAGAAAGGACAGCCTCTTCAGTAAGTGGTGCTGGGAAAACTGGACAGCTACATGGAAAAGTATGAGATTAGAACACTCCCTAACACAATACACAAAAATAAACTCAGAATGGATTAAAGACCTAAATGTAAGGCCAGAAACTATCAAACTCTTAGAGGAAAACATAGGCAGAACACTCCATGACATAAATCAGAGCAAGATCCTTTTTGACCCACCTCCTAGAGAAATGGAACTAAAAACAAAAATAAACAAATGGGACCTAATGAAACTTCAAAGCTTTTGCACAGCAAAAGAAACCATAAACAAGACCAAAAGACAACCCTCAGAATGGGAGAAAGTATTTGCAAATGAAGCAACTGACAAAGGATTAATCTCCAAAGTTTACAAGCAGCTCATGCAGCTCAATATTAAAAAAACAAACAACCCAATCCAAAAACGGGCAGAAGACCTAAATAGACATTTCTGCAAAGAAGATATACAGATTGCCAACAAACACATGAAAGAATGCACAAAATCATTAATCATTAGAGAAATGCAAATCAAAACTACAATGAGATATCATCTCACACCAGTCAGAATGGCCATCATCAAAAAATCTAGAAACAATAAATGCTGGAGAGGGTGTGGAGAAAAGGGAACACTCTTGCACTGCTGGTGGGAATGTGAATTGGTTCAGCCACTATGGAGAACAGTATGGAGGCTCCTTAAAAAACTACAAGTAGAACTACCATATGACCCAGCAATCCCACTACTGGGCATATACCCTGAGAAAACCATAATTCAAAAAGAGTCATGTACAACAATGGTCATTGCAGCTCTATTTATAATAGCCAGGAGATGGAAACAACCTAAGTGTCCATCATCGGATGAATGGATAAAGAAGATGTGTCATATATATACAATGGAATATTACTCAGCCATTAAAAGAAACAAAATTGAGTTATTTGTAGTGAGGTGGATGGACATAGAGTCTGTCATACAGAGTAAAGTAAATCAGAAAGAGAAAGACAAATACCGTATGCTAACACTTGTATATGGAATCTAAGGGAAAAAATGTCATGAAGAGCCTAGGGGTAAGACAGGAATAAAGACACAGACCTACTAGAGAATGGACTTGAGGATATGGGGAGGGGGAAAGGTAAGCTGTGACAAAGTGAGAGAGTAGCATGGACATATATACACTACCAAACGTAAAATAGATAGCTAGTAGGAAGCAGCCGCATAGCCCAGTGAGATCAGCTCCGTGCTTTGTGACCACCTAGAGGGGTGGGATAGGGAGGGTGGGAGGGAGGGAGATGCAAGAGGGAAGAGATATGGAACATATGTATATGTATAACTGATTCACTTTGTTATAAAGCAGAACCTAACACACCATTGTAAAGCAATTATACTCTTATAAAGATGTAAAAAAAATGATAAATAAAAATAAAATGGTAAAATGTTTGCTCTTGATGGAAAAAAAAACTGAGCATAAATGGGTGTTTCAGTTAATATAGTTATTTATTTTTGTCAAATCAATACCACTTGTCTTATTCATTTTTGTTATCTGTGGGTTTTGTAGGCAAGAAAAAATAGAATTTTTTTAAATGAAAAGAAAATATGGGAGAAAATCTTACAGTTGAGAAAACTACCAATTTTCCCACTAAGTAAACCACTGTTATTTGGTTTGAGCAGCTTCGATTACACTGTATTCTTCCAGTACATAGTCAGAGACTCACTAATCCAGTCTACTTTGCTGCCAGATTGATTTTTCTGAAACTCCAGTCCAATCAAGTCACTGTCCTCCTTAAAATCATTGGTCCTGGCATCCTGCCTCGTGCAGTTCCCGAGTGCCCTCCCCCACTTTGCTTTGTATGCATCAATCACTTCCTGGAAAAGCCCACCACCCCACCTGACCAAATATCCCCTCAAGCACAGCACAAGCCCCCCTCCCAGGCCCCCTCCGAATCCTTTGAGGTGGGTGTTCCCTTATGTTTTTTTCGTGCATCCTTTGCAAACGCATTCTTTGCCTGTGCCTCTGGATAGCCTCCCTGAATATCACCTGAATTCTAACCCTGTCCCCAAATACACAGGCACCCCTCAGCTGGAAGTTACTCCCATTCAGGCGGCAGCTGGATCTCTCTCTGTTCACCGACCCTGAGAAATTATATGAAATATCAATCTTTCAACTTCTATCCTAAAACACCATCTTCCTTTAATTATCTTTCCACTAAAAGTGATTAGGTGTGTGGTACCGTTTCCTTAAACTACGTCACCCACTGTAATAATAGCTTGATTTTGAATTGAGAAGCTTGTTTTGACCATGGATTCTTAAAAGAAACTACAAAAGAGTGAAATCTTAAATTAGCAAACTGAGAGTCTACTGTGGCAGATGGTGTGGAGGGATCCAAGTGTACGATCACTCACTTTGTGACAAGAGGTAGCCTAAAAGTGTTTTGGTATATAAGCTTCTTGAGACCTTTTTTTATTCACCCACTGCAAGCTTTTCCTTAGTGATCTCTTTGTAAAGCACCACCTTTAAATATGCATTGAGAGAGCTGGTGGGAGAGAGAAGGAAGGAGAATGAGAGATAGAAAAATGGAAGAACAGAAATAGTTCCTAGGCTTTCTGAGACACAAAAGAAAACTTGAGTGTAGGGTCAGCAGGAGTGGCACATGAGAAAAGCAGAAGTGTTGGCTTTCCTGAAGGGGACATCCTGACAACCAATACAAAAACTAACACATGTAGTTAGAAAGTAAAGTAGTAAGCTAAAATGACTTGATGTCTGAAAATAGGCATTTCTATTTGATCTGATCAATGACAAGTGCCCAATAGTCAAGTGCTATGATACCTTGAATCAGTACAGCAGCTGTACACCTTAGGCTCTAGTAAAAATAGACTAGTAAAGGTAAAAACCTTGAACATAAAGAATACATTTAAAACAGCTGACCATAAACAAAAAAAGACCACACGCAGAATGGGAGAAAATATTTCCAAACAATGTGACCAACAAAGGTTTAATCTACAAAATATACAAACTGCTCATACAACTCAGTATCAAAAAACAAACAAACAAACAACCCAATCAAAAATGGGCAGAAGATCTAAACAGATATTTTTCCGAAGAAGACATACAGATGGCCAACAGGCACATGAAAAGATGCTCAACATGACTAATTATTAGAGAAATGCAAATTAAAATGCCATGAGATATCACCTCACACTGGTCAGAATGGCCATCATCAAAAAATCTACAAATAATAAATGCTGGAGAGGGTGTGGAGAAAAGGGAACCCTCCTACACTTTTGGTAGGAATGTAAATTGATATAGCCACTATGGAGAACAGTATGGAGGTTCCTTAAAAAACTAAAAATAGAGCTACCACATTATCCAACAATCCCACTCCTTGGCATATATCTGGAGAAAACCATAATTTGAAAAGAGACATGCACCCTAATGTTCATAGCAGCACTATTCACAATAGCCAAGACATGGAGGGAACCTAAATGTCCATGGACAGATGAATGGATAAAGAAGATGTGGCACGTATATACAATGGAATATTACTCAGCCATGAAAAGGAATGAAATAATGCCATTTGCAGCAACATGTGTGGACCTAGAGATTATCGTACTAAGTGAAGTAAGTCAGAAAGAGAAAAATATCATATGATACCACTTATATATGGAAACTAAAAAAATCATCAGATGAACTTATTTGCAAAACAGAAACAGACTCACAGACATAGAAAACAAACTTACAGTTACCAAAGGGGAGGGGGTGGAGGAATGAATTAGGAGTTTGAGATTAACACATACACGCTACTATATATAAAATAGATAAACAACAAGGACCTACTGTATAGCACAGGGAACTCTACTCAAGATCTTGTAATAACCTATAATGGAAGATAATGTAAAAAAGAATATATATAATATACACACATTTATATATAACTGAATCACTTTGCTGTATACCAGAAACTAACACAACATTGTAAGTCAATTATATTTCAATAAAAATTTTAAAAAGACACAGCTGAGTAATCCAATCATGAGTTCACAGAAGCTGAATGAAGTCATAGAAAAGAGAAGTGTATGAAAAACTCACGCAGGTAAAGTTACAGGATATATTATTGGAGAGTAGAGACTTTGATAGTCAAGAGGCAAAAAAATGGATTTGGGAAATCCTAACAAGGATGGCGCTAAAACTACATGAATCAAGCAGAGGGAGAGGACCAAGATGGAGACTCTGAGATACCTATTTTTTTGATGCTGAATTTCAGAATTTCCCTCATGAGTTGATGTGAGCACAGAGAAAGAGGATGCCCCATACTGAAGGTAAGCTACACTAAGGGGGCATGAGAACCAAGAAACACATTTAGTTCATAGCTTCAACCTCTGTAGGAGCGATGTACCTATTTACTTTTCCAGGAAGAGCCATTATTTTCACTAGGGGAAAAGGTATGTTTTTAAAATATATATTCTAACCATAAGTTAGCATCCAAACCTAGCCAAACTCAGGAAGTGTTTCAAATGGAAAAATTTTACATGGCAGGCAAACACCAGGCAGTGAACGTTCCGTGCTTTCCCTGCTAGTTATGTATCTCCCGACCACTGCAGAATGCTCCGTCACTCCTGACATGTTGACGCAACTTATGTCCAGCTGGTTCGATGAGGATGCTTGATTTAACAGAAAATGAGTTCTCTTTCTCCCTGCCTGCGACGTCCAGGACTGTTTGAAGAGGGAGCTCCAACAGTGTCAGATGCACCTCAATTCTCTCTTGTGTCTGTGGGATTTTAGCATATGGTATAGCATTTGGATCCTGGCCTCTGCAACGCGGAGGATGGTAGACGGGCTGAAACCTACAGTGTTTTTAAATGTCAGGTTTGAAATATTCTTTTTCCAAAAACTCCTAAGGGAGTCATTACCTTGACGGATCCTATGTGACTATCTGACTGCATTCTTCAGATAACTTTGCTTGTCAACCCCAATCTATGAAATATTGAATGGGGAGTGTAGGAGGGGTGTTAAAATGGAAAACTATGCAGTCCATCTTCCCCAAGCTGCATCCTCCATCCCAGAGGCTCAGAAAGCCCCTGGCATGGCTCACTGGGAGGCCGGCCTGGGTAGCTGCACTGCCAGTTTGTTGGGTTTACTTCTGAGTAGTCGGGGGCTAATAACACCAAGAAAAACCAATAACGGTAAACATTTGAACGTCATTCATCTCTCTGATTGTCTGACCCTGGGTTCAGTTCAGAACCGTCATAGACCTGATGGATTGTTTTCTGCCTACATTTTCTCCCTTCTTCTTGCCAATGATCTTAGGCAAAGCCAATCCAGGGTTACTGAGAATAACACACCCTCAACAAAACGCAGACCACTCCTTCCCCGCTGTCCTGAGTGTCTGCTGCAAGAATAACACTGGCTTACAAATATTTCTCATGCTCTGTAGCTGACAAGCTAAAGGGTCTTGTAAATAACTGGCCTAGATCCCCTGCCTGTAGAACATGAGGAACTTTGCCCAGTGCCTCTCTGCAGGCACCTGAATACTAAGCTTTTCTCTCTAAAAGCATTTATGGATTACTCACCATAGAAAACTCAGCTTAATTCTTTTTTTTTCCCCCTAAATATCCCTACAAGTTTATCCTTCACAGGACATCATCTCCAGTATTTACAGGTGCCCCTTTGTTTGCTAGATCAATGCCAGGTTTTTGTGTAGAACAGTCAGTAAGCAAAGCACAGGCAAAGTTTGCTCCTGCAAGCCTGTCTCAAAGCTCTGCATGAAAGCAACCACTAGGGGAGAGCTGGGAAGGTTGCAAGGTTTCACCACGATGCCATCACACGGGGGGACTCCTCAGCTGTGCCTCACAATTGCAAAAGGAAAGGCCTGTCCTCTCCTTCCCTAGCTATGACATTTATAAATGCCTAAACATGCCGAGATGAACTTTGTTTTATGAATTTGATTTTCAAATGTCTCCACTCAGAGCTGGCTTTAAAAACGGAGCATAAACCATCATCATGCCACTCCCAGCATCGTGAGGCTCAGGCACTCATAAAAAGGTTCAAATCGTAAAATAAGGAACTGGATTTGAGCTTATATATTTATTTTATTTATTTATTTATTTATTTATTTATTTTTGGCTGCGTTGGGTCTTCGTTGCTGAGTGCAGGTTTTCTCTAGTTGCGGCGAGCAGGGCTACTCTTTGTTGCCGTGTGTGGGCTTCTCACTGCAGTGGCTTCTCTTGTTGTGGAGTATGGGCTCTAGGCACACGGGCTTCAGTAGTTGTGGTGCAAGGGCTCAGTAGTTGTGGCTTGCGGGCTCAGTAGTTGTGGCTTGCGGGCTCAGTAGTTGTGGCGCACGGGCTTAGTTGCTCCGCAGCATGATGGATCTTCCAAGACCAGGGCTGGAACCCATGTCCCCTGCATTGGCAGGAGGATTCTTAACCACTGAGCCACCAGGAAAGCTCCTGGATTTGAGTTTTTGAAAAAGGTAACATTGAGGAGAACCTATGAAAGCTTCACTTATAGGACAGGAGTCAGAGGTGCCTTGTATGGGTCAGCGATGCTGCTCTCCCTTTAAAGCAAAGCAGTGGCCTCCCAGGTCTTGTTTTCTTTTATCTTTTCTTCCAAATAATGATGATTGACTTGTGCTGAGCCAGCTATGCTCTTTTGCTCACTGAACCTCCAAACCAGTGCAGAAGCCCCATTTTATCTCGATGCCGCTGGCTCTGTGTGTATATTCCGGATAAGCTTGGGCAGCTTGGCTACTGCACAAGGCCATTCAGCTGACGGAATGAGAGGAGACTGAAATCCAGTTTATGCTCTCTATAAGGAATCACCTCTCCTACATCATAATCTGGTGCCGCATAGGGTAGCAGCTGCCCCAGATCCAAAGCAAGTTTTGAAAACCTAAATGGCAACGAGTCCAGGCAGCATAACGGAAACAAAACTTTGCACGAAGAGCATTGAAAGGAAGCAGCCCTCCTCCGCTCCAGCCCGTTAGTCCAGGTGGGGCGTATGCATCTGTGTTGAGACAGAGCTTCTGATTTGTTTTAAGAAAAATTAAAAATTGTGGCTTACATATTTTAAAATGTGGTCCCAAAGAGACACATCTAAAAGTGAGAGCTCACCTGTGGACCACAGATTGGCAAACCGAGCTAGCGTTTAGAGTACTGTTGGGTGCAGAGTTTCAAAGAGCAAAACAATAAATCTCATCTAGGGATGGGAGTCAGAGCCTCGCTTGCCTCCGACGTCACTGTGCTCTAAACAGCTCTGAACGCTACATATTTTATGGCATTCAAATCAACCTTAAAAATAGGAAAAGCGTTTCAGGCTTTTTGGCTTGTCTCTTCTGAGTCTTAGAGGATAAAACAAATTAAATGTGTCTCTTTCCATCGACCACATTCTACACATTTGCAGGGAAGCTGTAGTCATTTGGATGAAATGCCAGAACTAACTCACTTCCCTGTAATCTCTAACTGGCTCAGAGAGCGGCATCTTTACCTTGAGCTGTATGACTCCTAAACCTGGCGAGTTTGAAAGAGAGAGACGGATATAATATTTTGATATAAGATTTATTTTTTAATTTTGAAAAGTGTCATTTTTCAAGGAGCCTTGAATTTCATTCACAGGACGGAAAACATCCATAAACTTGTAATTTTACAGGGTTCACTAACTCAAAATGGTCTCCTATCAAATGCTTTGCAAAGAATTATTTATTTATTTATTTATTTATTTATAACATCTTTATTGGGGTATAATTGCTTTACAATGGTGTGTAGAATTATTTATTAAAGAAGTTATATTTTTCTCCAGAGCAGAGAAAGAAGAGTTCCTGAAGCAGCAAACAAAGATATATAGGAGAAAAAAATAAGAATATTTGAATTTTATACTCTTGAGCACTTAATTTTCTCAAAAAAATGATTAATATAACAACGAAATTATAAAACTGTTGAGTTGACTATAGTAGAATGGAGCATAAAATGTGAATTCAAAAGGTAACTGGGTTAGACATGAGAAAATGTATCTGTCTCTCCAAGATCAGGCAGACAATAAAATGAAAGCATAATGGGTCCCTACCTTCATTTTAATATATCTTTTACATTTTAAATTACATTTAAAGTATTATAAAATACTAAATCTCTAAAAACTATTTAAGTTTAAATGATTAGAAAATACTAAGTCTCTACAAACTATTCCTGTCATTTTGATGGTGCATATGCATCTACAAAGCCAATGATTAGTATAAACTCAAATTAGAAGCAGTGCTTGATCTGTTTGACTTCCTACATGATTGTCATGTCTAGATGGCAATCTCTGACCCCGTAGTCTGCATGAGTAGACATGATGTTAGCAAATTGACTGCTTGCACTCAGCAGTGACTCAGTGCTTAGGGTGGGAGCAGATGCTGGCATGAGAACTGGTTCTGGCAAAGTTCCCTCCCTCCCTTCCTTCTTTCCTTCTTCCTTCCTTCCTTCACTTCTCCCCTCCTTTTCCCCAAGACATATATTCCTAGAAGTTGGTTTCTGCTTTATCCAAGCTCTGCAAAGGAAAGCCTGTTGACCTCTGCACGGTGAACAAGCTACCTTGCCCATCACAGACAGAGCAGAACTGGCACAATTGTGTACACTCGTGTAAGCAAGGGTGAACAACCAGAAAACAACCGCCCTTGTATTCCAATTAGTAGATGACAATTTAGCAAGTGGCCTTCCCATTGCAGACCTAGTAGACTCCATGGTTAATATCAGCACAAGCTAATTTCTGCTCCTCTCTAGCACTCGGTAGCTTACCTTACTAAATATTTTATGTGCATTTAGTAAATTTCAGGTCATTTTGTCCATTTCAGAATGGCTATGTTTCCCAAAAGCCCATAGGAGGGAAGAGCAAATATAGTACAATCTTAAAGTTCTCATATTCACAGATTTCTAAATAAATATTTGTGTATTTCTTAATTTAATAGTCATGGCAGTAGGGGAGAGAGTAATTATGAAAATGACATTTTCACAGACTCACTTTCATTGTAGTAAACTATGAATAAAATCCTATTACTGTTTCTCATTTTGGAATATGAAGCTTAATGTGCAGCTAGGGTGAAATAGGAGTGTTTTGCTAATAGACAATAAAAAGTTAAAATGTCTCTTCTTATAGTAATGAGAAAACATTCACATCTCCCTCAACAATAATGCATTGCTGATTATTTCCTGTGTACTTAGCCATTCAAACTTATTTCTAGAGCATATAATATAAATACATCTGTCAACCTATGCTATCAAGTCATATTTTAAAAAGTTATTAAAAGTGCTATTTCAACTTTCTGAGAAGAAAATGAATAAGAGAAAAAGGAGAAAAGTGAAAATGGGAAGTGAGAATGCATAAATATGAAGAAAGGAAAGGTTACAAAGGAAGAGGTATCATATCTTAGGTCACACCTAGGCATGGCTGAGTCCAAAACTGGGAAGAATCCAAAAGGTGATAAAACAAACAACACTGTAGTGATTAGTAGATCTGAGGAGGAGCCACGAGCATTGAAAATTCCCACCTGTAAAAGTAGAGGTGTCTCGGGCTTCCCTGGTGGCGCAGTGGTTGGGAGTCCGCCTGCCGATGCAGGGGACACGGGTTCGTGCCCCGGTCCGGGAAGATCCCACATGCCGCGGAGCAGCTGGGCCCGTGAGCCATGGCCACTGAGCCTGCGCGTCCAGAGCCTGTGCTCCACAACAGGAGAGGCCACAACAGTGAGAGGCCCGCGTAACCAAAAAGAAAAAAGTAGAGGTGTCTCTTTAGGTTGGACACAGAGAAGGTGACCCGCTATTTACTCTTTAACATGAAGGTACAGCCAGTGAAGAACCAAGAAGACTTGGTGACATTAAAGATAGAAGCCAAACAGGAAAGAAAAGGAACAATCTCAGAGGAAAGAGACACCGTGTTTGGTGCAGAGTAGAAGTTTTGGAAAACCTACAATTAATATTCTCAGAAACATTAGAGAAAAATATTGTTTTTGTGACCTAAGAACCCAAGAATATATGGAGTTTTAAGCAGGAAATGGCTAGACCGGGAAGAGAGGCAGGCTTGGAGAGGAGATGGGCAGGGCCTGATGAGAAATATTTAGAGAAAAGGGTAAAAGGCCACTAATGGCTCTTAGAGAAGGAATGCAATAGCAACAGGGGGTTCTCTACTTCAAAGTCTATTACCTATTGTGAGAATGTTTATTTTCAATTGTTTACTGCAAAAGGAAGTAAAATCCATAGGTATTTTTCCTGCTGCTATTTTTGCAAGGGTAAGAGGAGGGAAGTGCTGGTTATTCCTGAGAAACAGAAATGTTCTCCCTAAGGCTGTAGACAGAAATCCTAATGCCAGCAGCAGGGTGCATGTCACAAGCCTACGTTGGGTGTGTTCCTTTCACTCTCTGAATTCCAGTGTCCTTATTGACAAGATGGGGAGAATATCGTGTACAACATGGAGCAGATGATACGAAATAATCAGAAAATACAAAATGCCTCACATACTCCAGATGCGTGAGAAAGATTCTCTTCCATGAGCACCCCATAGAACAACCAAACAAGAACATAAAATATTGCCTACCTCCCCCTTTGTTCATAAATGCATTCCCTTATGTTATATTATAACATGCTCCGCATATGTTATCCAGTTCCTACCAACTACCAGGCATTTTTCTAGGTGCTGAGGACATGGTGATGAATGGATCCATCGGAAACCTGCCTCTGTGGAGTTTACCTTCCACTGGAGGGGGCAGAATCAATCAATCAATAAGAATGACATATAGTATGTGAAACCCTGGTAAGTGCTTTGGAATAAAATAAAGTAGGGAGAGGGGTGCAGGCTGAGAGGGTGACCTTTAGTGAAAGCTTGAATGGAGAAAGATGTAGATATTGTGGGAAAGGCACTTCCAGGCAGAAGGAAGAGTGCATGCAGATGCCCTGAGGCGAGGTCTTGCCCCGCTTGTCAGAGGACAGCAAAGAGGCCAGTGAAGCAAGAGAAGAACAAGAAGGAAGGAGGGTGAACAGTGAGAGAGAAAGTCGGGAGTACAGGGCAGAGGGATAGCTTGTGGTTCTTAACAGAAGATTGTAAAGACATTGCTTCTACTTTGAAGGAGAAGCCAAAGGAGGTTTTTGAGCAGAGGGGTTTGCAGTCTGAGTGATGTGTTACAGGATCACTCTGGGAAATCTACGGATGGGAGATTATAGAGGGATCCAGAGGTGAAGCTGGGACACTAGTGAGAAGTCTGGTGAAGTAACTCGGGTGAAAATGACATGGGACAGAGGTAATTAGATCCTGGACATATTTTAACGGTGAGGTGATAAGTGTTTATGTCTCCCACAGGTATGAGGCAGAGGAAGGAGTGGAAGGTGGCGTCAAGTCTTCTGGCCTGAGGAAGTAGAAAAAAAAGCTGCTATCAACTGAGACTAGACAGACTGTGGTCAGAAGAGGTTTGGAAAGGGAGGTGAGATCAGAACTAACGTTTGAGACGTGTCCAGTTTGAGTTGAGAATTACAATCTGAGTCAATACACTGTAGGTGGGAATGTAAACTGGCGCAGGCACTGTGGAAAACAGTGTGGAAATTCCTCAAAAAACTAAAAATAGAGCTACCATATGACCCAGCAATTCCCTCCTCGGCATATAACTGAAGAAACAAAAACACTAATTTGAAAAGATGATGCACCCCAATGTTCATAGCAGCACTATTTATAATAGTCAAGACATGGAAGCCACCAAAGTGTGCCAAACCAGATGAATGGATAAAGAACACGAGGCACATATATACAATGGACTATTGCCCAGCCATAAGAAAGAATGAAATTTTATCATCTGAAGCAACGTAGATGGACTTGGAGAAAGACAAATATTGTATGATATCACTTACATGTGGAATCTAAAAAATACAACAAACTAGTGAACAAAACAAAAGAGAGAAGGACTCACAGATACAGAGAACAAACTGGCGGTCACCCGTGAGGAGGGGGGAGGGACAATAATGAGGTCGGGAGGGAGACGCACAAACTGTTGGGTGTAACCTGGGCTCAAGGGTGTATTGTACAGCACGGGGAATAGAGCCAGTATTTTGTAATAGCTGTAAACGGAAAGTCACCTTTACAAGTCTATAAAAATTAAAAACAAACCAAAAATATGTATATGTACAAGTTTATCCACGTTACTGAAGAAAGAAGAATAAAAAAGTAATTCAAGTCAGGATATCAAGTAGGCAACTGAGTATATGGCCTGGGGCCCACGGGAAGTATAAGCTAAGAGTCTGTCGGAACATACAGGGGCTGGGTGAGGTCACCAGGGCAACGAGTGTGGTGGGATCAGGAGACGTGAGGAAACTGCTGTGTCAAGATGTCTAGTCAATGGAGAAAAACCAAGGACAGACGACATTATGGACACCTCATCCCTTGCATAAGCAGAGAAAACCTAGCACAGCTCCATGGATGACGTATCTGCCTATGTTGAATGAGCAGTTCATATTCTTGAGTGTGTAAATAAACCAGCCTACAGAGAGGAAAACAGAGGCCTGCAGAATCAGCTTGAGACAGCAATGAGATTTGCCAGCTCCTACGTGACCCAGTATTCTATGGCCTGCACCTTTATGTTTCCTTCGTATCCTTTCAGTTAAATCCCTTACAACCTGAGTTAGCTGGAGTGGCCTTCTCCTCCTTATAAAGTACCCTGGACAGCAAATTACTTTGCTGGCTGTGCCCCCAAACCCTTCTAGCTTAAATTGTCCTGCCTCTAACTTCCAGGAAGGTGGAAGCCCAATATACCAAGCAGCCTCATTTTGCATCCCGGCTGCAGCTGGACAGCCAACCCGAGGGAAATCATAAAGGTTAGGCCAAACATTCTCGTTCTAGGGAATTTAAATTAAGTTGAAGGGGTACAAATTAAGGGTCACAATTCATGTGACCTACAAACTCCTGTGGAGCTAGGGTGGTCATAAATCAGAACAAGGCAGGGACATATGCAGCCACAAGTTCTGGGGAGCTGGGACCTCCTCCATGAGCACAGAGATTGAGTAAGCACGGAGAAGCTAGGAAAGTGGCTCAGATGCAGAGGGGAGTGGGAATGAGCCTTCAGACCTCAGTCTACGGAGCTGCAGAAGAATACGCTTAGACCTGGCCCCAGCCTCAGGGAGTTGACGCTGTGTTTTGTGCTTGGATAGTCAAGATACCCTTTGTTAAGTAAATCTTTGTAGGCATTGCTTTCCATGACAGCCTTGACTGGCTGAGGAGCCCCGCAAGAAGCTTCCTGAGCTTGTCCTTGAAGGATGGATTTTTTTCTCGAAGGCTGAAGTTTTTGCATTTGGAAATGGAAGGGAAAGATGAACAATACTAATTAAAGTTGTCATCTACTGAGTATCTGCAGGGTGTGTCAAGCATTTACAAACATGCTCTCACTTCGTTCTCACCACAGCCCCAAGGAATAAATATTGTCGTCTTATCCCCATGGCATCTGGTCTTCCCATCACAGATGGGAACTGCAGACTTTTAATGCATCCTAGATCAGGTAGGCAGTCACTGGAGAGTCTCAGAGCCACTTCTGGCCTGTCGTGCTGCAGAGTTCTCTTGAACATTCTACTATAATGTTTCTGAGTTGGGAGAATAACAACAATAAAAAACATCAGAATCAGAAAATTCACAATGAGTATGGGATAACCAGTGAGCACGCTGGCTTAACCATCACAGTGGTTGTTTCTCTGCTGGGAAGCAATGGAAAATAGGGAGCAGTGTGAAGGTACCAGGCTCAGTCAGACTACAGGGGCCAGGGAAGCTCGGCAGGTGAGTTTTCACTTCATACCACATGCCATTTTGCAGAGAGATTTCAATTTGTTGAGTGAAAAGGTAATTGGCGCTATTAAAGCAAGTACTTAAAAGTCTAGAATGGCTGCAATAAACCTAAAGGCTTACTGGAAAAAGGGACTAAAGGGCTGTGAGGCTACGTTTATATCTCTACCCTTGACCTTGCCCCAAAGCTCTATAATTAATTAAACTTAGCATCACCAGGTAATGTCTCATGGCTGCTTCAAATATAAAATAACGCAGGAGTATCTTGATTTTCTGACCAGATATGCACCCACTTCCGGCCTGGTTCCTCATTCTCAGTTTCTGTCAACACCTCCCACCTGGGTTCTTAAGGCCCAAACCTAGGAATTACACTTGATGCTTTCTTTCCCTCTGCATGTCCCACATCCATGCCAAAAGAAATTCCTGTCGACTCTACTTCCAAAAAACTTAGAATCCCAAGATTTGTCTTTACTTCTCCCACGCTGGTCCAAGCCAAAATGGCCATTCGCCTAGATCTCTGCACTAGCCTCTTGGGTGGATACTCGTCACCTCATTAGCTGTCCGACATATGAGCCTTTTTTTACACTCAAAGAATGTGCCACGCAAAGCTTGCTTCCTGCTCTAGAGGCTGAAATCACAAGACACAAATTTCCCCAGCTTCTCTTCTTGCAGAACCTCAACAAACCAGAGACAACTGCCCAGAACCTTGAGTCTGAAGCCAATGATTCTCTGGGCTCATTAATATGCTGACCCAAGAATCACTTTCTGAGTAAACCAGAAAGCTGGATTTTTCTGCTTGTGACTAGGGACTCAATGAATAAAGCTCTCTAACGAGTACCCTTCCTTCGCAGAGGAATACGTGTACTAAATATGATCTTATATCTCCCTGCCTTCAACCAACCGATGGAATCCTATCTCACCTAGGATCAGGGAAGACTCCTGAAATGCAATCATGTAGGACCTACAAGACCAAATGTCATCTGACCCGTGCGTCATATAACTCAATTCTTGCCACTCTGCCCTGTTTCCTACATGTCATCCACATTGGCCTTCTTCATCTTCCTTCTGTAGGGTTCCTGCTCTTGTCCTTCATTCAACATGAATGATCCTCCCACATGAGGATGTTCACATCCTCAACTCCTTTGTATCAGTCAGGTCTTAGCTCAGGTAACAGCTCCTCAAACAAGCCTCTTTGACTGCCCCATTGAGTTAATCTTCCTCCAACCCAGTCATGCTCTGGGAAATTGCCCAGCTTTCTTTCTTGACACTTAGCACTCTTGGAAACTATCTTATTGTTTGATTCATTGACTTAGGACTGCCTGCCCTCCCTCTGCGTACACACACACACACACACACACACACAGAAAGTTAAAGAGTTCAGATTTTGTCCATTTCTATATTCCACTGCCTAAAACAGAGCCTAGCACATAGGAAAGCACTCTGAATAAGATGTAAATCTCAAAGAAGTTTTTAAAGCAAAAGAAAAACTAACAAATTTAATATCTATTTGACAAAAAATTTCAATACTTATTACTTGCAAGGATATGAGCCAGATAGGTAGAATAACAATTATTCCATGGGAGATAGCTCAGCAGAATTGGGATAATGATGCCATCATTTTTTAAAATGAACATTTGGAAGCCCCAAAACTCTCAAACACACAGTGTGAGCAAAATAGTTTGGGATTGTATTTGAGTATATTACCTATCAGAATTCATGTTATCTGTAAAAGAAGTCATAAGAAAATTTTGATGAGGAAAAAAAGGTTCAGAAGAATTTCAGATTGTCCATGAAGAAATCAGAGTTGGATACCTTGTTACAAAGGAGAATTTTAGACATCTAGGTCTTACTGAAGGGCTCAGGTCCTTGGAGAAACTCACAATGAGTGAAATAAGGGAAAGCCATACAATTCCAGGTAAGCTATTCATAGGTAAATGCAATTCCTGAATTGAATAGACATATGTGAGCGCATATGACCAATTACCCAAAAAAATGCTCAAAGTAACCTTCTGTCCTCTGTGGAGGAGACGGAGAAGGAGAAGGAAGAAGAGGAGGGAAGAATGCACTGTTGCTGCCCTCCTGGTAGGTACACACTTCTGCAAACTCAGCGCTGCATCACTGAATTTCTTCTTCCTCTTTTTCTCTCTCCACTGGAACACTCCTTTTCCTCTGTAATAAGTACCCTGATTTCCCTGCAAGTATTTCCATCCGAGCTCAAGACTCAAGAAAATATTTTTGTCACCCTCTTGCTCTTCTTGTTTCCCATACCACAGAACATACTGTGCAACTTATAATATAAAAGCATAAATATTCAACTCAACCTAATGGGAGAGCGATACAACATTGTCCTACTTACGGAAGCAATTTACTCGGTACATGTGAAATACCGCATGAGCTGTTGCAGATGTTCAGCCAGTACTGCAGAGCTACCATATGTAGCTTCTATTCTGGGCCTTTTAGATAGTCAAATACAGTGTAAAGAAAGTAAAATTAGCAGCTAAGAAATTAAACATGACCCATATCTCATCTCCTAAGACAGATAGAAGAGTGTACTCAAACAGGTAAGCATCCGTAGTGGAAGTTAAGAAAGAAAATAATTTTCAGGGTATATCACAACAAAATTGCTAAAGTCAGGGGCCATATTTATGAGATAATTTCCTCTGTCCTGTAGGAATCAACTTCAAAATGGATGAAGGGATTACTTGGTAACAGTGGAGTGGTAAATCTGAGCTTCTTTGCTGAGCCCCAAGCAAGCAGAATGAAATAAGCTTCATACAATAGTGGCATAAACAGATCCATCCAGCATATGCAATTTACTGACAACAAATCAATATGCTTTGTGGATTCAGGTCTGACAAATCTTAATAGCAAACAAAAGATAATATTTCTCTGAATCAATTCTATACAACAGTGCAAAAATTCTCTACCAAGCTTTTCTTTCTGAATACAATTCATCTCCTACCTATCTCAAACTGCTGACTCTCTGCAGTTATCTTCTGATATAATCTTTGCAGGCTCCAAATAGCATAATTTTACCTGTGTATCACCAAAAATAAGGTGTCATGCAGGCTTCAGAAAGCTCTACATGGAATTGTAGAAGCTGACATGGGTTTTTAAAGATTCCTGGGTCAGTTTTCATGTATATAATTTTTATTTGAAAGAATAGCATTCAAAACTTCAGACACACAATTACATTAGTGCTAGATTTTGCTAGATTCTGTCATGTTCAAAGGAAGAGGTTTTTATGCCAAATATATGCACCTGAAGTTAAATCACTTTCAGTTTCGTCTTCTGCCAGTGCGTGTGAGGAGGAAGTTGGAAAATTCCCCTTGTTAGATATGAGGGAAATGGTTCCTGGGGCTATTTGTTAAGTTTTAGAGTTCTATATTTTATAGTGCAAAATATCATAAAGTATGTTATTAACATTAACCTCTCTGGGAATGTAAGTTGGTGCAGCTACTGTGGAAAACAGTATGGAGGTTCCTCCAAAAACTAAAAATAGAAGTACTGTATGATCCTGCCATCCCACTCCTGGGCATATATCTGGAGAAAACTATAATTTGAAAAGATACACCTCAATATTCATTGCAGCACTATTTTTACAATAGCCAACACATGGAAACAACCTAAATGTCCATCAAGAAGAGGAATGGATAAAGAAGATGTGGTACATATACGCAATGGAATATTACTCAGCCATAAAAAGAACAAGATAATGCCATTTGCAGCAACTGTAAACAGTGCTGCTGTGAACATTGGAATGCATGTGTTTTTTTGATTTATGGTTTTCTCAGGGTGTATGCCCAGGAGTGGGATTGTGGCATCATGTTTTTAGTTTTTTAAGGAACCTCCATACTGTTTTCCATAATGACTGTACCAATTTACATTCCCACCAATAGTGTATGAGGGTTCCCTTTTCTCCACACCCTTTCCAGCATGTACTGTTTGCAGATGTTTTTATGATGGCCATTCTGACTGGTGTGAGGTGATACCTCATTGTAGTTTTGATTTGCATTTCTCTAATAATTAGTGATGTTGACCATCTTTTCATGTGTTTGTTGGCAATCTGTATATCTTCTTTGGAGAAATGTCTATTTAGGTCTTCTGCCCATTTTTGATTGGGTTGTTTGGATTGTTTTGATATTGAGCTGCATGAGTTGCTTGTACATTTTGGAGATTAATCCTTTGTCAGTTGCTTCAATTGCAAATATTTTCTCTCATTCTGAAGGTTGTCTTTTCATCTTGTTTATGGTTTCCTTTGCTGTGCAAAAGATTTTAAGTTTAATTAGGTCCCATTTGTTTATTTCTGTTTTAATTTTCATTAATCTAGGAGGTGGGTCAAAAAAGATGTTGCTGTGATTTACGTCATAGAGTGTTCTGCCTATGTTTTCCTCTAAGAGTTTTATAGTGTCTGGCCTTACATTTTGGTCTTTAATCCATTCTGAGTTTATTTTTGTGTATGGTGTATCACATTGATTGATTGCATATATTGAAGAATCCTTGAATCCCTGGGATAAACCCCACTTTGTCATGGCATATGATCCTTTTAATGTGCTATTGGATTCTGTTTGCCAGTATTTTGTTGAGGATTTTTGCATCTGTGTTCATCAGTGATATTGGCCTGTAATTTTCTTTTTTTGTGATATCTTTGTCTGGTTTTGGTATCAGGGAGATGATGGCCTCATAGAATGAGTCAGGCAGTGTTCCACACTCTGCAATTTTTTGTAAGTGTTTGAGAAGGATAAGTGCTAGCTCTTCTCTAAATGTTTGATAGAATTCACCTGTGAAGCCACCTGGTCCTACACTTCTGTTTATTGGAAGATTTTTAATTACAGTTTCAATTTCATTACTTGCGATTGGTCTGTTCATATTTTCTATTTCTTCTAGTTCAGTCTTGGAAGGTTGTACTTTTCTAAGAATTTGTCCATTTCCTCTAGATTGTCCATTTTATTGGCATATAGTTGCTTGTATTATTCTCTTATGATCCTTTGTATTTCTATGGTGTCAGTTGTAACTTCTCCTTTTTCATTTCTAATTCTACTGATTTGAGTCCTCTTCCTTTTTTTCTTGATGAGTCTGGCTAAAGGTTTATCAAATTTGTTTATCTTCTCAAAGAACCAGCTTTTAGTTTTATTGATCTTTGCTATTGTTTTCTTCATTACTATTTCATTTATTTCTACTCTGATCTTTATGATTTCTTTCCTTCTACTAAATTTGGGTTTTGTTTGTTCTTCTTTCTCGAGTTCCTTTGGGTGTAAGTTTATGTTGTTTGTTTGAGATTCTTCTTGTTTCTTGTGGTAGGATTGTATTGTTATAAACTTCCATCTTGGAACTGCTTTTGCTGGATCCCATAGGTTTTGGGTAGTTGTGTTTTCATTGTCATTTGTTTCTAGTGATTTTTGAATTTCCTCTTTAATTTCTTCAGTGATCTCTAGGTTATTTAGTAGTGTGTAGTTTAGCCTCCATGCGTTTGTATTTTTTGCAGTTTTTTTGTTCTGTAATTGATTTCTAATCTCATAACGTTGGGGTTGGAAAAGATGCTTGATACAATTTCAATTTTCTTAAATTTACTGAGGCTCGATTTGTGACCCAAGATGTGATCTATCCTGGAGAATGTTCCATGAGCACTTGAGAAGAAAGTTTATTCTACCAGTTTCAGGTGGAATGTCATATAAATGCCAATTAAGTCTGTTTGGTCTATTGTGTCATTTAAAGCTTGTGTTTCCTCATTTATTTCCTGTTTGGATGATCTGTCAGTTGGTTTAAGTGCAGTGCTAAAGTCCCCTACTATGATTGTGTTACTGTCGATGTCCATGTTATGGCTGTTAGCATTTGCCTTATGTATTGAGGTGATCCTATGTTGGGTGCATAAATATTTACAATTGTTCTATCTTCTTCTTGGATTGATCCCTTGATCAATATGTAGTGTTCTTCCTTGTCTCTTGTAATAGTCTTTATTTCACAGTCTATTTTATCTGATATGAATATTGCTACTCCAGATTTCTTTTGATTTGCATTTGCATGGAAATTCTTTTTCTATCCCCTCACTTTTAGTCTGTATGGTCCCTAGATTGAAGTAGGTCTCTTGTAGACGGCATATATACAGGTCTTATTTTTGTATCCATTCAGCTAGTCTGTGTCTTTTGGTTGGAGCATTTAATCCATTTACATTTAAGGTAATTATATATGTATGTCCCTATTACCATTTTCTTAATTGTTTTGGGTTTGTTCTTGTAGGTCTTTTTCTTTTCTTGTTTTTCCCACCTAGAGAAGTTCCTTTAGCATTTGTTGTAAGGCTGGTTTTGTGGTGCTGAATTCTCTTAGCTTTTTCTTGTCTGTGAAGGGTTTGATTTCTCTGTCAATTCTAAATGAGATCCTCACTGAGCAGAGTAATCTTGGTTTAGGTTTTTCCCTTTCATCACTTTAAATATGTCTGCCAATCCTTCTGACCTGCAAAATTTCTCCTGAAAAATCAGCTGATAACTTTATGGGTACTCCCTTGTTTGTTGCTTTTCCCTTGCTGCTTTTAATATTTTTTTTTGTATTTAATTTTTGTTAGTTAGATTAATATGTGTCTCAGTGTGTTTCTCCTTGGGTTTATCCTGTATGGAACTCTCTGTGCTTCCTGGATTTGATTGACTATTTCTTTTCCCATGTTAAGGAAGTTTTCAACTATAGTCTCTTCAGGTATTTTCTCAGGACCTTTCCCTTTCTCTTCTTCTTCTGGAACCCCTATGATTCGAATGTTGGTGCGTTTGATGTTTCCGAGAGGTCTCTGAGACTGTCCTCAATTCTTTCCATTCTTTTCCCTTTATTCTGTTCCTTAGCAGTTATTTCTACCTTTCTATCATCCAGCTCACTTCTTCTTTCTTCTGCCTCAGTTATTCTGCTGTTGATTCCTTCTAGTGTATTTTTCATTTCAGTTGTGTTATTCATCACTGATGGTTTGTTCTTTAGTTCTTCTAGATCCTTTTAAAATATTTCTTGTATTTTCTCCATTCCTTTCTAGATCTTGGATCATCTTTATTATCATTACTCTGAATTCTTTGTCAGGTAGCTTGCTAATTTCCTCTTCACTTATTTGGCATTGTGGGATTTTACCTTGCTCCATTATCTGCAGTGTATTTCTATGTCATTTCATTTTGTCTAACCCACTGTGTTTATGGTCTTCGTTCAGCAGGCTGCAGGGTCATAGTTTCTCCTGCTTTTGTTGACTGCCTCCTGCTGAGTGAGGTTGGTCCAGTGGCTTGTGCAGCCTTCTTGCGCAGGAAGTTCCTACCCTGGTTGCTAAGATTTCCATGCTTTCCAACTTCTCTTATTGCTTCTTACATATTTAAAGCTTACCCTGTCACTAGCACTTGAATTACTGAGAGTCTCTATTCCCTGTAACGATAAAAATGTTAAGGAAGACGAAAGAAAAAATAAGAAGGAGTGCTGAGAGAGGAAGGGAAAAAATGGAAAGCATGGTGTTTTGGATGTGAAAGAAACAGAGAATTTCAAGAAATAAATAATTTGTTAGTGTTGTGATGTGTCACAAGTATAGTCAAGTATGAAAAATTTGAAAAGTACCTAATGTACATACAATTAAAATGCCATAAATGTGTGTGTGTGTGTGCATGTGTGTGATGAAGTACACACATGTGCGTATGCATACATAGCTGTGGGGTGGCAGTGAGGACAGACAGTGGAGGAGGGGACAGAGTAGGAGCCGATGACAGGGTGCACTGATTTAAATACAGATTTTTAACCCTGACAGTAAATGAACACACATGATCTGAATTTTTAAAGTTTTCCTGTACCTTTAAGAATGTGACATTTTCAATGAGATGTCTCCAGTCCCGAGATCTGTTTCAATTTTGCCTGAACATCACTAACAAAATCATTTCTGCAGATTTCTGTAATCTTACTCACTAATAGTTTTCTATTTTGCTATAACAATTGACCACAGCTTTAGTGTCTTAGATGCACACAAAGTGTGTTATCTTACAGTTCTGTAGGTCAAAAGTCTGAAGCAGGTCTCACTGGGATACAATCAATATGTCACTGGGCTGTGTCATTTTCTGGAGCCTCTAAGAGAGTCTGCCGTCCTTCCTTCATCTGAAAAGTGAGGAATGGCGCACTGTCACGTCACATCACTAACTTCCTCCCCTAACTCTTCCTCTGGTTTTAAGGAGCCTTGGGACGAAGTACTGGGCCCCGAAATTAACCCAGGGTAATGTCTCTATTTTAAAATCAGCTGACTAGCAACCTTAATCCCATGACAAACCTTAATTCCCCTTTGAGGTATAACAAGGCCTATCCTGGGTCCTGGCATGAGGATGTGGATATCTTTGGGAGCTCATCGCTGTGCCCACCACACTCCTGTGTCCACCTTCTAGGGTGTTGCACCAGGTCATCCATTTCAATCCATTCAACATAGCTTCTAACACTTATTGAGCGCTTCCTGTATGCCAGGCATGTGACGTAACCACACAGAAAACATGTGTGGGTGGGCAAGGAGGGTAGGGGCGTTCACTCTAATTTCTGTGTATCTGAAACCTCCCACCCCTACTTCATCTCAGACGTGCAGTTCACCGAGTTCTCCTCCTGCCCTATGGGTTTTTAGCCAAGAGAAAAGATTTCTTCTTCTGGGAAAGAATCTCTGGGAATACAGTTTCTTCCCCACTGCGTGCATATGCCGCATCGTCACTGCTGCTGTGCTTGCGGAAGCTGATAATTCGATTTTTAACGAATAATTATGTTGTTCTCTAAGTAGGTAAAAAGTATTTTAAATTCTGGAAGTTAATATGAATACTTTTCCAGGAATATATTGTGCTGAAGTAGGACCAGGTTTCTTTAGGGGGCTTTCTATTTCTGTTTCCAGGTAAACTTCATTATTATTGCTGTTGCTTTGGAAGAAGTGGGATGCTGTTCCCATGGCAACACATAGATGTCAGAAGCCTCCTTCATAGCTCTCACCCTAACTCCTCTTTCTCTCACACTCTCTTCCTCCTTCCCCTTCTTTCCTCCTTCCCTCCTTAAACAAAACATTATCAAGACACTCATATATTCAGAATTTTTTCCCCTCTAACCTTCTTTTCTACAAATACTGTGAAAATAATAAGTACATTTTGCTATAAAAGTTCTTTAGAAAATAGTCACTAGGCAAAACAAAGCCATTCCACATATTTTTCTGCATCTTCAGATTTGGTGTTTTAAATTTAAGCACATGTGAACAAACACCGTTCCAGTTCACAGGACCTAGGAAATAAATATTTTATGCAGAAAAAGAATAAATTTTTTAAATGCATATTTATGGCCTATTACTTGAAATTTGGATTTAATGAAAGAATGGAAAGCAAGGACTAAATCAAGATAAAAGCTTTTATCATTCTTCCCAGCAAAGGAATGCCCTTATCATAAACTAACCAGAGCTTGAATTCTTTTCCATTTTCTGAGATCAAGCATTCCATTCACCCATAGACTTCTTTCTCCTAAGAATATGAATTATTGCCAAGGATGTAGAAGATATCTACAGATCAGAGAGATCGGAGATGCACATTGGTCCAGAGGATAAAAGTTCACATCAATTAATTAGAGATAAACCAAGGAACACCATTTAATATTTATTTATTTTTCAATGCAGAAAGGGAATTGGTGTTGATCAAAAATTCAGTCTTTGATAACAACGAACACAGGACAGGACATTAAAATGTCTTTCCTTTAAATTGATACCCTGCTGTTCCTTCATTCTGTGGTACAATTAGTGACTATGATACGGCTGCTTCTGGAGTCACTCGGCACTTGTCTTCCCAGTGAAATGCAGGGAATCCCAGGGCTTGGCTAACCACTCGTGATAGCAGAAACCCACTTCCACCGAAGCGTTTGTGCTGCCTCCTTCAGATGTCCCCTTTCTGTGACTTCTCTCCCTCCTACTACCTTTCCCACAAATATTATTGCTAGCCCAGCCTACATCAGGAGCTGTGTTCTGATGATTCAGAGGTAAAAAGATTCATAAAAAATCTGGTTCCTTCCTCCAGTTAAGTCAAGTGGGGAGAGAGACATATACGTGGCTTTGAAATATTTGAAAGAATGTTTTGAATTCTCCATAATAAAAAAAATACACATTATTTTTCAACCTAGTAGACACATACATTGGGGGGGGGGAATGATTCACAGAGCAGTAATTATTGTTATGCATGATACACTCTGATATTTTCTATTTTATTTTTTCTATTACTTTTTTTCATGCCGATCTATTAAATTGTTTTAATGATCCACTATGTTTCAGATCAAAGCTGGAAAAATATGACCTTAAACAATGTATGCAGACAACAAAATTCCAAAGGACAGGGACATAGTACTTTGTATTTACTATGCAGCCCCAAATGCTTTTCAAACTCCATAGCACAGGTTAGTGAACATAACCCAACGTAAGCCTGTTGGATGGATGGATGGATGGATGGATGGAAGAAAAGAAGGAATAAACATTTCCAGTAGTCCCTAACACTTCGTAAATAATCAGAAAAAAAGCTTTACTAGAGATCGAAGACTCGAGATGAGATATATTTTTTTCAGAGAAAATTATTACCTAACTGCCTGCAAAGGTCCAAAGCCTTGAGACGTCAAGGAATTTCGGGATATAACAAATAAACCAGAATGCCGACTGTGTTCTTTTTCAAGGCGATGAACTCATTTGGCCCCTTAGCTTTATGTGTTACCCGTATACTGATGATGCCCGGATTTATACCTTCAGCTCCAACCTCTCCCTGAGCACCCAATACTTATTTTCAGCTGTCTCCTTAAATCTCCACTTGGATACCGAGTACTCAAGCCACGCTTAACATTTCCCGAGAAAAATCCTCTATATCCTACTCTTCCCATCTTACTTCCCTCCCATCTGACATTAACGGGATCACCATCCACACAGTCAATGAGTCAAAATTAAGTCTTCCCTGAGAGCCTTATTTCATAATCTCTACTTGTTATCGATCAATAAATCTTTTGCTTCCATCTTTAAGATCGATTGGAACTGGTGGAATTCTCATTAGCTCATCTGCTATCACTTTGCCCAAATCACGATAATCTCTTGGCCAGATGACTGCATTTGTACTTTAACTGATCTCTTTTGCCTCTTGTTTTGTAAGTACTGCCTTTCAAAAAAACCCACAAAGTGTCTAGAGGAATCTTTTTAAAGGGTAACTCTTACCTCCCTTGCTTAATACTCTGCGTTAGCTCCCCATTGCACTAGAAGAAATTAAAATACTTATTCAATCTGACAGATTCCTCCATATATAATAGGAATGGTGATTAGATTCTAAAGCCAGACCACTTGTGTTAGTAACAGATCCCGCCACTTACTAGCTATACATTTTTCTATATGATCTTGCCTGAGCCATTTATTTTCTCCTTGTTCAGTGTCCTAATTTGCAAAATAGTGATTAATAATAGTACCTTTGTCATAGACATAGGATTAGAAATAAATTAGTTAATGTTTGCTTGAAATAATGTTTGGTCCATTGTGTATGTTGTATGTTATTATTATGTTATTGCCCTTCTTGCTAATAGAATAGCTGTTATTATACACTATCTGGCTCTGTTGACTTTTAAAATTTTACCTTAAACCAGTCCTCTCTACCCACTCCCAGCAATGTTCCAGCTACTCTGGCCTTTGCTGTCTTGAGGAGGAGATGCAGTCTTTACACTTGTTCTTCTCTCCTGGGACTTCTCTTACCCCGGCTGTTTGTGTAAATTGATCCGTTCAAGTCTTAGCTCAGATATCACTTCGTCTGGAAGGTGTCCCCTCACCACCCTACCTGAAGCAGCCCTTATTCCCTCTCCATGCTTCAGTCACTCTATTCCATACCCCCTTTAGTGATACTACTTATTTTATTAATTTGCTATTTTGTAGGGAATGGTTTGTTTATTATTCATTCTTGCCCTTCAAAATGTAAGTTTCTTTAATGAAAAATACAACAGTTACTCAGAATGTATTTGTAAAATGACTATGTATGTATGTGTATATATATTTGACTATTTATGTACAATACTGTATATGTATTCATATATTATGTATACACCTACATACACGTATATACATATTCAAGTGTAAATATATTCAATTCATGAAAGAGAATTGCAAGAGTCATTGCTAGACAGGTTCTATGGCTTTTGGAAAGAAATTTCATTGTATTTCATAAGTCTGGGAGTGCCATTAAAGAAATTAAAACACGGAAGTAAAGTGATGAGATTTTCAAGTTAGAAAGGACTCTGGCAGCAGAGTTGAGAATGGTTTGGACTGGACAACACTGAAGGACATTATATCAGTTAGAGGTCTTTTGAAAACAATCCATTTGAGATAAGTGTCTAAACTGCTGAGTCAGTAGAAATAAAACTGGGAGCCAGTGTTCAAGAGACGCTGAAGTGCAATTGCTGCTCCCAAGTCCTCACTCGCCAGGAAGCACAAAGGTGTGGGGTTCTGCCTGCTCAAAGGAAGTCAGTTGTGTTCCCACGTGCAGCCAACCCTAATCTGGAGGTCCGTGAAAGAACAGATGGGGATTAAATACGCCAGTGAGATCGCAGCTCCGGTCTTTTGCTGCCTCTGCCTCAGCCCTTGTGGGTCACCGTGGTCCTGCTCAGCGCACACTCTGCCCACTGCAGGAGTGGGCAGGTTGGTTGGGCCACGAGTGTATTAAACCTGGGACCCAAACTCCTCGCACCCTTCTGGTCCCACCTCTCACTATGACACACAGCACCAAGGTTTTCACTTATTCGAGTTAACTTTCACCCATCCTCTTCTTTCTCCCTTCAGTTCAGCTTCCATTTGGCGCCCCCTGTCAATCAAACGCGTCTGAAATCCAAAGTGTACCATATTCCAATCCTTCTTCAGTAGGCTCTGAGTCCCAGATGCATTCATGAATGGGCTCAGCTTGTAATTTACTCTTTTTCTTAATTGAAGTACAGTCGACTTACAATGTTGTGTTAGTTTCAGGTGTACAGCAAAGTGACTCATTTATACATACATATATATCTTTTTTAGATCCTTTTCCATTATAGGTTATTATAAGATATTGAGTAGAGTTCCCTGTGCTATACAGTAGGTCCTTGCTGGTTATCTATTTTGTATATAGTCGTGTATATCTGTTAATCCCAAATTCCTAATTTATCTCTCTCCCCTCCTTCCCCTTTGGTAACCATAAGTTTGTTTTCTATGTTTGTGAGTCCATTTCTGTTTTGTAAACAAGTTCATTTGTATTATATTTTAGATGCCACATATAAGTGATATCATATAATATTTGTCTCCCTCTGTCTGACTTACTTCACTTAGTGTGATAACGTCTAGGCCCATCCATGTTGCTGCAAATGACATTATTTCATTTATTTTTATGGCTGAGTAGCATTCCATTGTGTGTGTGTGTATGTGTGTGTGTGTGTGTGTGTGTGTGTGTGTGTGTGTGTATACCATATCGTCTTTATCCATTCATCTGTGGATGGACTTTTAGGTTGCTTCCATGTCTTGGCTATTGTAAATAGTGTTGCAATGAATATTGGGGTTAATAAGCTACAAAATTTAAAAGACTAGTTGATCCAGAATAGCTTGAGAACCTCAGAGGAGACAATGTTGCCCAACCCCACATGCTGGCCTGTCAGATTCACACCGTGGCTCTGTCAAATACAATTAAAGTGGATGTTAAAGTAAATAAGGGATTATAAAGTAAATAAAGTAAATAAGGGATATTAAAGTAAATAAGGGATTATGAAATAAAGTAAATAAGGGATTTTGGATAGATGACTAGACGGATGGTAGAGTTATTTACCAAAAGAGGTATTAATAAGTCATAGATGGGGCAAGGTTTTTTTGAATATTTACTTTTAGGGGCCCTTGAGATATATAAATATGTGTATACCTTCAAGATAGAGTTACAGATGTGTTTTGTTAAATACAGACCCCTATGATATAGGCTTCAAAGCTGTCACATATCATCCCTATATCTTGTAGGGGAGATGTCAACTTAAACCAAATGTCAACAAGCTACTTAACATATACTTAAAACCAGAAGCCATATTTTCCCCTCTGCTCTAGGTTTTTGCTTTTACTGCACTGTGCTAGTCACTAATCTCAGTGTCTAACTTTCAAGGTAATTTCCCCACACATTGTTCTTGTTTGCTTCCTCTAAAATAAAACTTATAATTGTTCTCTATCATGACTTTTTTCTCTCAAGAAGACTCGATGTGTGCAATATTAAGAGAGCAGTAGGTAAAGTGAAAGCTACCCAGTCCCACAGACTATATGAGCTCTTCAAGATCTGTCTGTTGGTCTCAGGAAATGCTGTTAAACATCCGTTACTTTGAACCCTATATTACAAATTTTACTTTTCTTATCTCTATACTCACAATTTCTTTGCAGTAATAACTTTCTCTTAATATGGGTAATGCAATGCATTAACAGTTCTATATTTATTTTTGGCTTTATTGATTTCTGACAAGACCCTAATTATGGGTCATTTGAGGAAAGAGAAGAGGTTCATGAATTTCCTTTCACTAGACAAATATTTAGAGATGCAGACATTCCCTTTGTAATCTCCTAACGTAGAATTGGAAAGAATAGTTGTCAGGCCACCATAGGTCTCCCACCTTCCTCTGACAGTGGCTGTTTCAGGGATGATCTCACTCTTAGACGGTGGTTCTTAGAAACCATCAAACGCAAACCTGGCCGAGAAAGTGCACTCATACCTGATAGAACAGAGGAAGCAGTTCAGAGGGTCTGTGGATGCTATTTCATCCCAATGTCTAGACTCATAAAATTGGGTTACAGTTAGCCACAATCGGGGTTATGCCAAAGCTATTGCCAAGACATGTGGAAACTTAATAGAAGTCCTAGAGGCCTTTGACCAAACGTGATCCTTCTTAACTATAAGAAGGCTACAATGACCCTTTCTGAATGATGTATTAGGCTAACCTTTGGCAGTAGAGCAATCAGGACTGTTTTCAGGGGAGCCCAGCCCTTTCTGTAGATGTACTCACCTCCTCCCACAGAGCCCTGCCTACGCTTCCTTCCTCAGCTTCACCTCGGGAGGAGCAGGGCACAGGTCCCAAACCTAAAACAAAACAGAACGAAGAAATAGAAGCAGGTTCATGTTTGCCTCTGATCACATTTTTCATCGTGTCAGCGGTGGCCATATGTTCACTTTTTTATTGTAGCAAATCTGAACATGGTGTTTATATCTTATTTTTTGGAATGATTGATTATCAATTCTTATATTATACAGTAAAAGAGAGAAAAATACTCAAGTGTACTGTTAAAAGTTCTCTTTCTGCTAAAGCCATTGTGAATCACTGTGTGTATAAATGCTAGAGTTCAAAAGCTGAATAAATCAATCGACCTCAAAGTCCATTTGTCTGATTCTCAAAACATACATTTGATTGTTCTGAATCTCAAATCTCACAGGTTTGTGTGTGTACGTAACACTGTATTGGAGGTTGTCAATAAACACAGAGAATCTAAATTTGCTTTTTCTCTAATAGAATACATTCTTGACTCAGTTCAGAAGTTGTAAGCGTGACTTGAGGGCCAGGAAAATGGAGGAAGAAATCATTAAAAACTGTCTTTTTACAAGAATTTACAATTTAAGTTACCTCAGATGATGCATATTAATTAACCCTATGTTATGGGCAAGGAAGTTCTTACTACTCTCCTTCTAGGGAACCAAGGCTTAGTGGTCGAGAAACTTCCCCAGGTTTTTCTAAGAGGAAGTGGCAACACAAAAACTATCATGGAAGCCTTCTGACTTTTACCTAGTTTCTCCTTCTTTTTCATATTAAATTTGCTTATGTATAATTTCCACTATAAATTACATCTACCTTTAGTGCACAGTTTGATATATTTTGACAAGTGGATACAGTGGCTTCACCACGACAGCCATCAAGATAATAGAATATTTTATCACCCAAAATGTTTTCTTTTGTTCATTTCTAGACTACACGCTCCACTCCAGACTCCAGGCAACCACTGAATTGTTTTCCAGTATAAAAGACTGATCTTTATTCTAGAGCTTTCCATAGATGGAATCATACATTTTGTGACTGGCTTCTTTCACTCAGCCTAATGCTTTCATTACATGTGCTGACCCTCTGCTCCATTTTATTGCTGAGTTGTATTTCACAAGATACGCCGTGGTTTGTCTATCCATCATTCAGCTGCCAGCGGACATTTGGTTGTGTGCAAGACACTGTGTGGTGTATTTTTTCATTTATCTTGAGAAAATGACTAAGAGTAGAATGTTTCCCAAAATGGTCGTACAATTTTCCATTCTCACCAGCAAGGTCTGACAGCTCCAGGGCAGACCGGACATGGTTGGTGACCAGCTTCTTTGTCCCAAGTCTGCACCAGTTACCCATCACTGTGTAACAATATGACTACAAAGTTAGCAGCCTGAAGCAGCATACATTTATTTTCTTGTAGTTTCTGTAGGTCAGAAGTCCAGGCGTGGCTTTGACTGGTTTTGGGGCACTACAAGCTTCTATAATATAACTCTGTAATCATGTATAAGTCAGCCGATACATTCCAGCATCTTTGATGTATTTTCATATCACTATTTTAGAATGCTGCCATTCCCATCAGTGTGAAATAGTATGACAATGTGGTTTAACTTGCATTTTATACTATTTTAGTTATAAATTTAACTTTTATCTATGTTTTAACCTCAAAATGCATGGCTACTATTTTTGCTTTTGAAGATCAATGATCTTCATGAGTATATAAAGATAATAAAAAACACCCTTTATATTCATCTTTATTTTAACTATTTTTGGACCTCTACATTTCTTCTTGTAGATCTAAATGTCTATCTGGCACCATGGTCTTTGTCATTGAAGAATTTTCTTTCACATTCCTTGTAGTGAAGATATGTTAATAATAAATTCTCTTAGCTTTTATATTTCTGAAAATTTTCTCTGAAATAGTCTTTATTTCCCCTTAATTTTTGGAAAGATATTTTCACTGCATATATCTAAATTGACAGGTTTTTGAGGGTTTTCTTTTTCAGTGCTTTAAAACCATCTCCCTGTTTTCTGGGTTGCATAGCTCCTGATGGGAAATCTGTTATGTTTGTGTGTATCCCTCTATAGCAATATATCATTTTTCTCTGGCAGACTTTAAGATTTCTCTATATCACTTGCACTCAGCAAGCTGATCTTAATATGCCTTGGTATTGTTCGATTTGTATTTATACTGCTTATAATTCCTTACATTTTTGCCTTAGTAGGTTTATAGTTTTCATCAAATTTGGAAATCATTTATTTATTATTTCTTCAACTAATTTTTCCCATAACTTTTCCTTCTGGGGCTCAAATTACATTTTTATTAGATAGTTTTATATTTCCCAGAAGGTGCTGAGGCTCTGTTAATCTACTTTCAGTCTTTATTTTCCCCCGGCCTCTTCATTTTGGATGGTTTTTAAGGCTGTCTTCAGGTTTAAGAATATTTTCTCCTGCAGTATTAAATTAGCTGTTAATTTCATCCAGTCAAATTTTTATTTCAGATGATGACTTTCAACTCAATAACTCTATTTGTTTCTTTTTTAATATATTTATCCCTTTTCTTCTCACTGCTTGTTTTTTCCTGTAAGTCTTTGAGCATATTGAGTCCATTTACAGCAACAGGTCTAATGCTCTTCATCACAAATTACATCATCTCTGCCATCTCTACTTCTGTTGCTATAGATTGAATATCTTCTCATAATTATGGGTCATATTGTCATCCAGTCTAGGAATTTTTGGATTGCCTGTTTGACCCTGTAAATGTTATGTTACTGAGCGCTAGAGTTTTTTTGTTCTTTTAAAGAGTTTTGGACTTTGCTCTCACAGGTGATAAAGTATCTTACAGATCTGTTGTCTCTTAGAAGTTTATTTTTTGTTGTTGTTTGTTTTTTCTTTTAATTGGAGTATTTATTCTACTCAGATTTAATGTAAGACCTGATATTGTCGGGCTCATATTCCACCTGTTCGTATTTGTTTTCTCTTTGAATCACTTTTTTAAAGTGTTTTTAAAAGGTGGAGCTCCAGTACTCCTTCTGGCTTCTTTAGCCTCGGTAAGGCAGGTCTTCTGGGGGTCTGTGCTAAAGCATCCCTATAGCCAAAACTCCTTTCCACTCTGGCTGGTGGAAACAGGAGTGATTCTTGCTCCTGGGAGAGTTGGGACAATTCTCTCTTTAATGGTCTCTGGTAACTGTTCTCTCTCTGGAACTCTTTTTTGAGGTTGTACTGTACACATGTGTAGACTCAAAGACTCAACAGAACTTTCTATGTAGCTTTCTGGAAATCTTCCTGTTAGTAGCTTTCCTCTTCCTGATACTCTGCCCCACAGATTCTAACTATTTCAGCCTCCCTGAACTCTGATCTATGTTTCATAGAGGTCCTGAGAACAGTGTGCTCTGTTTGGACCCCCTTGTCTGTGTCAGTACAAAAATGTCTCCAGCCAGTAACCTAAGGCAGTTTTAAGACTTAGTTTATTTGTTTCTCTTCTCTGAAGGATCACAGGCCTGCACTGTCTACTGTCCCATGTCTGCAAACAATTATTCCACATTTTGTCCAATTTTTTATTTGTTGACAATGGGAGGGTAATTCCAGCCTTTATTACTGGAGTTCATCCTGCATCCAGTAATGCAGGCTGGAGTTCATCCTGCATCATTTCGGGCAGAGGCAGTGAGGTGTATGGTAAAGCACACAGACTCTGAAGGAAAATGGCACACAGTTCAATGTCAGTCTACAGGGCACTAATCCCTGAGCTGGAATAGTGGGTTCAGCTTCCTGTGTCTCCCTTTGTTCATTTGTAAAACAAGGATGATAACAATGGTACTTACTAATAGATGGTCTGTTATGATTTAATGAGTTAATAGGTGCCAAGCTCTTGGAAGAGGGGATGCAGGTAGTGAGCACTGTGTGATTGCTGTTTTTACACCAACTTCTCCGTACATCATTTGACCTAGATTCCCTTTCTGTCTGTTATATTAAAGAGAATTGAATCTGCAAGAATTGACAATTAAACCTTTCACTGCAGTTATGCCTGGAGGAGAACTAGAAGAAAGTTTGGGAGTGATCAAAGAGAGCTTTAACATTTATCTGTACTATTTGGATTATTCATGAGACTATATTTTTGTGTTAATTTTATAACTAGACATGTTTAAAAAAAAAGAAAAAGCAAGCATATTTCTTTATGGTAGATATTGCTAGCTGACTACCAAATTCCGGGGTCTTATCTTCCTTTTTGTTCACACATCTAGATTTTATTTCCCAGCCTCTTCTGTCATTCGATGTGGCCATATGACTAACTTCCAGCCACTTCACTTTCGGGCACGGCCAATATAAATGACTCACATGTGCCCTTTTATGACCATTATCTTCTAAACGTCTGATGGCTGGTAAAATGATGGCCCTCAGAGTGACCATGGATGAGGTGTGGGAAAGATGATTGATCATCCTCAGTCTAAATTCCTTGAAGGAGGGCCATTTGGACAACTTGTTCTTACAAATATTAATTGAAATTTTATGCAAGTAGTTTGAAAGCTAGGAAGAGGGTCCAAGGCCATCTGACTGAAAAACTTTGTTCTTTAAATAACACAATTAATTGATTTACCTAAAAATAAAAACTCAGAGAGTTTATAAGAAAACAAAATTAACTCAAGGAAAGGGATTTTTATCTAAAATAAGACCAGAAATGGCTACTTGGTAGGGTCAAAATTTCTGGAAGATTCCACATATAAGCAAATCATATGATATTTGTCTTTCTCTGTCTGACTTACTTCACTCAGTATGACAATAGAAAACTAATAAGGACCCACTATAAAGCACAGGGAACTCTACTAAATACTCTGTAATGACCTATATGGGAAAAGAATCTAAAAACGAATGGATATATATTTGTATAACTGATTCACTTTGCTGTACACCCGAAACTAACACAACAATTGTAAATCAGCTCTACTCCAATAAAAACTAATTTTAAAAAATTCTGGATAGAAGATATTCATCTCTAAGACTCTATGACCAAAGATTCAAGTCATTCACACTTGAAGGACCAATTTCCAAAATATAAGTTGAGAAGGTGATCTGCATTTTTATATGGAGTCCGTTAAAAGAAATTAACTTTTAATTGGCACCATGGGTAGAAAAGAGAGTTCCTGTGCTCCCAGAACTAACCTTTCAAGTATTAAAACACAGAGCTTCACCTCAAAGAGGCAAATAGGACCCTGGCTTTGGATAGAGTCATACCCGAGGGTCTATCACTTTTCACAACTGACCAAGACCTCCCCTGCCTACATTCTCTCATTTGAAAAAGAGAAGCTAATAAAAGATCCCTCATTTAAAGGATAAACAAAAAAGTATCCCCGTACTTTAAATACCTTTTTAAGCTCGTACCACACAAGATGCTAGAAGATCAAGAATTCTCCCGTGGAGAGGAAAACCTGGGTTCATATTCTATGTATATTTCAAATGATCTGTCATTTTGGAAAAGACTTCTGTCCTCTCACAGAGCACACTGTGAAGCCGATGTTTTGTATACCTTGCCAATATATTGCCTTTACTGTATTTGACCAAAACTAGTGCTTCAACTCAAGGCTGTATATTTTTCTTAGGGTTAAAGAGGCCTAAGGCAATGTTTGGTGGGAGGGACTCCCACAAAAGTTATGGCCCTATCTGGTAAATCCTGCTAATGAAGAGTTCATTTGGAAAAAAAAAATGTGTTTTTTTCCAGACTTCAGAGTTACACTACTGCTTCGATCATATGGTTCAAACTCTGAAAACAAGAACAGCCTTTGTTCTAATGTTCTTGAGCCTCTTGATATTTGGCAAAATGTCAAGGGCATCAAAAGCATTCATACAACCTTTCTGTTGTTGCTTCTTATCTCCTCACATACAGATTTCACAGAGAATGAAATATTTTGAGGATTACTCTGTTTTCATCCCTCTTTATGTATAAACCTTGGGTCCTTAAATGCAGCAATGCTCAAAGGATAGCATGCTGTAAATCCTCCAGTGCTTCAAAATCTCAGTTGTATGTATTTTCAGTTTATTGTTTGACACAAGTTCAATAATCATAACATAAGCGTGTCCTTTACTAGAACAACACAACATCTCTGTTAGCCGAAAAGGATTCTTCTATCATTAGAGATGAATAGGAAGATGATCCCATAAATAAGAGAAATTTAAAACTGTGTTAAAAAATCAAGATTGCTTTTGATTTCTCATATGTAAATAATGCATTTCCCTATTGGATTCTTGTGATCAATTCATTGACACCACAGTAACATAAGTAGATGAACACCTAAATACAGAATATTACCATAACATTTATGAGAATGCAAAGTAGAACTAAATAATGGAGTTAAAATATTCAAAGGAGAAAGATCACAGGGGAAATTAAGGGAGAAAAAAGAGGAAGTATGTTCTCCTTATTTGGTTTTAGAGCTTTAAAATAAATATGTTTGTCCCAAACACAATTTTTAATTACCCAAGAATTTTAAAATCACATCAAGGTTGGAAGAATTGACATGTAAGAAGATATATCCTCTGTGGGACTGGGAACGGCTATTGCATAAAGAAGAAATATGTGAACTAACAAAATCAAAACTTCATTCATGCAAAAATTGCCAAAAATTAAACCATGATATTCTTCATGGGACATTGTAAAATATGCTCACATCATGATGTTTGCAGGGCATTTATTTGACCATGAAAACCAACATCAATAGAAATTGACAAACATTGAGTATTTCCACCTTTAGGGTCTCCTTAACATCTACTTAAAAAGCTTCATTTTATAAAACGAATCTGGGGTTTGACTCTGCCTTTAGATCTACATACCCAGCCACCCCCCAAAATAAAATTAAAGTCATTTATGTTTAAAATTAATTAGAGAATGGGTCAACTTACTCATTGTCATTTATTCATCAGTTTGACAGTGAACTTTAGTGTTTCTGCAGCTTAAAAGCTATGAGAAAAACACTCATACATTGACAAATGAAAATAATTATTCTGTAGATCAATAATTTATTATGAACTTAAAGTTATAGTAGAAAGTCATGTCACATACATGGAAGCTATTCTCATTGTCAGTGTTTATTTTACATGAAAACTGGATAACCATAATTTAAAAGACTGCTATAGGGCTTCCCTGGTGGTGTAGTGGTTGAGAGTCTGCCTGCTGATGCAGGGGACATGGGTTCGTGCCCCAGTCCAGGAGGATCCCACATGCCGCGGAGCGGCTGGGCCCATGAGCCATGGCCGCTGAGCCTGCGGGTCCGGAGTCTGTGCTCCGCAACGGGAGAGGCCACAACAGTGAGAGGCCCGCGTACCAAAAAAAAAAAAAAAAAAGATAAAAGACTGCTATAAAAGATTATTTTGGTCTTCCAAACACACACATGCATGCTATATTTTGTATGACCACAACGCTATGAGATTAGCAATGAAATACGGGGAAAAAAACGTAAAAAACACAAACAAGTGGAGGCTAAACAATACGTTACTAAATAACCAAGAGATCACTGAAGAAATCAAAGAGGAAATCAGAAAATACCTGGAGACAAATGACAATGAAAACACGATGATCCAAAACCTGTGGGAGGCAGCAAAAGAAGTTCTAAGAAGGAAGTTTATAGCTATACAAACCTACCTCAAGAAACAAGAAAAATCTCAAATAAACAATCTAAACTTACACCTAAAGGAACTAGAGAAAAAAGAACAAACAAAACCCAAAGTTAGCAGAAGGAAAGAAATCAAAGATCAGAGCAGAAATAAAAGAAATAGAAACAAAGAAAACAATAGCAAATATCAATAAAACTAAAAGCTGGTTCTTTGAGAAGATAAACAAAATTGATAAACCATTAGCCAGACTCATCAAGAATAAGAGGGAGAGGACTCAAATCAATAAAATTAGAAATGAAAGAGGAGAAGTTACAACAAACACCACAGAAATACAAAGCCTCCTAAGAGACTACTACAAGCAACTCTATGCCAATAAAATGGACAACCTGGAAGAAATGGAAAAATTCTTAGAAAGGTATAACCTTCCAATATTGAACCAGGAAGAAATAGAAAATATGAACAGACAAATCACAAGTAATGAAATTGAAACTGTGATTAGAACTCTTCCAACAAACAAAAGTCCAGGACCAGATGGCTTCACAGGTGAATTCTATCAAACATTTAGAGAACAGCTAACACCCATCCTTCTCAAACTCTTCCAAAAATTTGCAAGGGAAAAATTTGCAAGGGAATTTCCCAAACTCATTCTATGAGGCCACCATCATCCTGATACCAAAACCAGACAAAAACACTACAAAAAAAGAAAATTACAGACCAATATCACTGATGAATATAGATGCAAAAATCCTCAACAAAATACTGGCAAACAGAATCCAACAACACATGAAAAGGATCGTGCACCATGATCAAGTGGGATTTATCCCAGGGATGCCAGGATTCTTCAATATAAGCAAATCAGTCAATGTGATACACCATATTAACAAATTGAAGAATAAAAACCATATGATCATCTCAAGAGACGCAGAAAAAGCTTTTGACAAAATTCAACACCCATTTATGATTAAAAAAACTCTCCAGAAAGTGGGCATAGAGGGAACCTACCTCAACATAATAAAGGCCATATACAACAAACCCACATCAAATGTCATTCTCAATAGTGAAAAACTGAAAGCATTTCCTCTAAGATCAGGTAAAGGACAAGGACGTCCACTCTCACCACTCTTATTTAACATAGTTTTGGAAGCCCTAGCCACGGCAATCAGAGAAGAAAAAGAAATAAAAGGAATACAAATTGGAAAAGAAGAAGTAAAACTGTCACTGTTTGCAGATGACATGATACTATACATAGAGAATCCTAAAGATGCCACCAGAAAACTACTAGAGCTAATCAATGAATCTGGTAAAGTTGCAGTATACAAAATTAATGCACAGAAATCTCTTGCATTCCTATACACTAATGATGAAAAATCTGAAAGAGAAATTAAGGAAACACTCCTATTTACCACTGCAACAAAAAGAATAAAATACCTAAGAATAAACCTACCTAGGGAGACAAAAGACGGGTATGCAGAAAACTATAAGACACTGATGAAAGAAATTAAAGATGATACCAACAGATGGAGAGATATACCATTTTCTTGAATTGGAAGACTCAATATTGTGAAAATGACTATACCATCCAAAGCAATCTACAGATTCAATGCAATCCCTATCAAATTACCAATGGCATTTTTTATGGAACTAGAACAAATCATCTTAAAATGTGTATGGAGACAAAAAAGACCCCGAATAGCCAAAGCAGTCTTGAGGGGAAAAAGTGGAGCTGGAGGAATCAGACTCACTGACTTCAGACTATACTATAAAGCTACAGTAATCAAGACAATATTGTACTGGCAGAAAAACAGAAACATAGATCAATGGAACAGGATAGAAAGCCCAGATATAAACCCACACACCTATGGTCAACTAATCTATGACAATGGAGGCAAAGATATACAATGGAGAAAAGACAGTCTCTTCAATAAGTGGTGCTGGGAAAACTGCATAGCTATGTGTAAAAGAATGAAATTAGAACACTCCCTAACACCATACACAAAAATAAAATCAAAATGGATCAAAGACCTAAATGTAAGACTGGGCACTATAAAACTCCTAGAGGAAAACATAGGAAGAACGCTCTTTGACATAAATCACAGAAAGATCTTTTTTGATCCACCGCCTAGAGTAATGGAAATAAAAACAAAAATTAAAAATTGGGACCTAATGAAACTTCAAAGCTTTTGCACAGCAAAGCAAACCATAAACAAGACGAAAAGACAACCCTCAGAATGGGAGAAAATATTTGCAAACGAATCAACGGACAAAGGATTAATCTCCAAAATATATAAACGGCTCATGCAGCTCAATATTAAAAAAACAAACAACCCAATCCAAAAATGGGTAGAAGACCTAAATAGACATTTCTCCAAAGAATACATACAGATGGCCAAGAAGCACATGAAAAGATGCTCAACATCACTAATCATTAGAGAAATGCAAATGAAAACTACAATGAGGTATCACCTCACACCAGTTAGAATGGGTATCATCAGAAAATCTACAAACAACAAATGCTGGAGAGGCTGTGGAGAAAAGGGAATCCTCTTGCACTGTTGGTGGGAATATAAATTGATACAGCCACTATGGAGAACAGTATGGAGGTTACTTAAAAAACTAAAAATAAAATTACCATACGATCCAGCAATCCCACTACTGGACATATACCCAGAGAAAACCATAATTCAAAAAGACACATGCACCTCAATGTTCACTGCAGCACTATTTACAATAGCCAGGTGATAGAAGTAACCTAAATGCCCATCAACAGACGAATGGATAAAGAAGATGTGGTACATATATACAACGGAATATCACTCAGCCATAAAAAGGAACAAAATTGGGTCATTTGTTGAGACGTGGATGGATCTAGAGACTGTCATACAGAGTGAAGTAAGTCAGAAAGAGAAAAACAAATATCGTATATTAACGCATATATGAAGAACCTAGAAAAATGGTACAGAGGAACCGGTTTGCAGGGCAGAAACTGAGACACAGATGAAGAGAATGAACATATGGACACCAAGGGGGGAAAGCAGCGGGGGTGTGGTGGGATGAATTGGGAGATTGGGATTGACATGTATACACTGATGTCTATAAAATTGATGACTAATAAGAACCTGCTGTATAAAGAAAAGAAAAAAGAAACTGACATCTATGTTGATAAAAGAAAACAAATGTCCAATAAATAAATAAATGAAGGACAACCTGACTTTTCCATAAACCTATTACAAACTGTACAATGTGAGACGTACAAAATAAATTGCTCCTGATACCACGTTTCTTCTCCTTTTGGCTTCTTAGTGTGGTGACAATACCAGGGAGATAGAGACTAGTTTGACTTTCAGAATCCTATTCAATTCTATTGGCCTCATGTTATCTATATAGATGTTGCTATGACAGAAATAGGTGATGTTTAATTAAACCTTAAAGCAAAAAAAAAAAGACTGAACAAGACGTGTTTAAATGATGACTTAATCATGCCACCCAAGACATGGAAATATATCCAGACATGGAATCTGACCCTATAATCTTCTCTTAAGAGTCTTTTCAGATTTGTGTTCTATGCACAACTACCCCAGTCTCACAACTGATGCAACTTTCTTTTAAAATTAAGGATTGGACAATAGTTTTTACTGTTATAAAACTATTAGACATTATAATGTTATACATTATTCAGATACGGTACACTTTTCTTGTGGGGCTATTAGTCATCTGCCTTTGAAATATAGTCTAGCACCAGGAGAGCTTGTTAAACCCAGTCAAGGAGGAAAGGGTTCTGAGATACAGGCAACCTGAAGACAGCTCATCTCTCATCACTCCCAGCTCCAAGCTGTCTGCCACCTCTGCTTAACGCTGCTCCTGGGACCTGTGAGCAGCTGAGCACAGGGGGAGGTGTGGCCTCTGGTGAACTCCAGCAGAGAGGACTGGAAGAAGGTTTTGTCCAAATGAGCTAGGTAAGTGTCTAAAGAACCAGCTTGAAGCCTTGGAAAAGGATCGTAAAGAATAATTCTCCAAAAAAGGCAAAATCATGAATCTCATACAAATTCAAATGTAACATGTGTCACATTCCACTTTATAAAGAAAAAAAAAATTGCCCTGGATTCTAGTTCAGGGTTTAGTCCAGAGTCCTACATCCCAAGGCAATTTTCTTAAACTTCCTAAATGCCCCTGTTTCCTCTGTTGTAAAATAAGTACAATATAACTCCTGCCTAGTTCTCTATGCCAAGGGTTGCTAAGAGACTAAAATGTAAAAATATCTGGGAAAGTGGTTCTAAAACTATAAAGTTTTCTACAGAAATAAAATGTGAGAAACCTTAAATTGTTAGGAAAAATTTTGCTTCATAAATTAGCAAGTATAATTTGTTTGAAATACAAAATAAATCTTTTTTCCTCAAACCAAAAAAAAAAAATTTAACATGTGTCTAAAATTTCATTGAATTAATAATTGTTGCTGTTTAATTAATTAATACAGAAAAGAGAAAACTGCCATATGGTTAAAAAGAGAACTGATAAGGTAGCCCACATTTATAATCAGATAAGGAATGTGGAAATGAATTTACAAAGGGATGAGCAACTGGCAGAACTAGTCAATATTCTCAGGGCAATAACTAATTGCATTCCATCTGACAGCATTTGCATTTCAATGGACAGAGATTATTTGCATTACTCTCTCTCTGTAGTTATAAAGTAACGCACTCAGAGATAAAGACAGACACAATGCGAATGGAAGAGCTCATCAGGGCCCCTGCCACCTTTCAAAGTCTTGCACAATTCTCACAATGAATAAACACAAATAATTCAATCTTAAAAGGAAAAAAAATAGACTATCTTGGAATAGAAAACAGAAAATAGATAAAATCCCAGAAACAGGTGAAATATAGTATAGTAGAAACCTTAATAACATTATCGAGCTGGGAGTATTGAATCATTTAAGAAAACAAAAGACTGGGGTTGATGGAAGTGGATATATTAGCTTTCCAAAGTTCTCCTCAGGAGAAAAGGCAGGGAGGGGAGATGTAAGAAGTGAACATTGTCAATGAAACAATGTTGCTGCCCTATATCAGTAAACAAAGGATGTTGGCTGCCATCAAGCCATCACATTATAGTCGCCCCAACGGTGAGCCCTGTAGGAACTCAGGACAGTAACAAGATGCCGACCATCAAGCCATCAGCCACTAAAGTACCCCACACCACCCCAAACACACACAGGGTGCACCCCGAGGAGACTCAGGACAAGAAAGCACAGGACACTGGCCCCAGGTAGCTGAGGTGCACATCAAAGGAATGATTTCAGTGAGCCCAGACACTTGCATCTTCCCGTACATAGAAAAGCACTAAGTTCCTTAACTTGAGATGTCTGGTTTTCTTTAAACAGTCATATTTTGATGTTCTGACTACCTGGTCTTCGTTGCAAAAACTCCTATATATCCTGGATCCTCCCTGACCTCTTCGGAGCGGTCCCTCCGAGCTAGTCTGAGAGGCTGCATCCTGGGCTTAAGTCCTCAGTTTTGCAGGTCAAATAAAACGTGTCTCAACTTTAAGGTTCTGCATTTTTTTCCCAGTCAACAACATATTCTAAAAATCTCATTAGATAAAGCTGGAAGAGAATAAGGAGGAAATGGGACATTTTGCTTGAGAAATTACAAGCATCTAGGTGAAGTAGTTGCTATCTTCTTTCCAAATAATAATAGAAAACTATATTTTTGCATACCAGGAATAGGGAAAAGGGAGAAAACTAAAAGCAGCATAGGTTGACGATCATTCTTATTTGTCCCCATGACCACACTTGGGCCACCATATAGCCACATATTTGGACCAGTAGCTAAACTCCCACTTACTGACAGATAATCTTCATGGAACAGACAAGAGGAAGAATTGGGAGCTTGGTTTCCATTAAGAAAATCATCTGTCCTGAGTTGCCTTAGAGTGAGGGTAGGATTTCTCTGTTTGGAATTTTTTTGTTTGGTTTGTTTTGGTTTTGTCCAGATATTAAAACTTGTTCTGACATGAAGAACATGAATAGAGTATTGCTGTCATATCACATCTCGATGTTGTTTACCTTCTGCTCAGGATGCATACGAACTGGTCTCCAGGTGATTTTAGGAGTTAGATCTCAGGAATCAAGACTAATCGGGGGATAGGCCATCTCACAAAACAGACAAGGTGACTTTGTTGGATGCACATGTCAGATTTAGGAGCCAGGCTTAGGAAAACCCAAGGAATATAAAGATAGCTTTAAGTTTCCAGCTAATGCAAACTGCTATAATTTGAGTATAACTTGTGCAGTTGCAAAGCTGCCAATATTGAGTGCTACAGCATTTAACATCAGGGAAATGCGACTCAGGCACAGATGGGTCCTCAGGCTTCAAGGGAACAAATCCTTAAATTTAAATAACTGAGAATAATTACATAGTCTTGTCTCAAGTTGTAAGGAATATATCACATTCTTTCAAATAGAGCTCTTTGTCTCCTATAATTACACCTTCTGGAAAAGTGGTGCAAAAAATACTGAAGTGTAAACATTAAAAATAAATTAAATCAAAACATTGTGTTCACTGGGTTGACACTCAATCCATGTCAAGAGTTCTCTAAACATGTTGTTGAAAACCAGTGTATCCCCCATAAGGTCCTTTCTTCCAAGTGGCCACCTCTTCCTGTGAATCATTTAAGCAGTGCCTCTGTGACAATGTTTTCAAAGCATCTTCCAATTCCCCAACTTCTATGAACTGTGCCACCATAAGAGTGAAGAATAGGCAAGAAGGAGGAGAAACTTGCTGACAGGTATTTGGAGTCAGCAACAACGGGAAAGGGAACTATGCCACCTGAAAGTATGAATGACCTAGAATGAAATGAGCTATTTGGAACTCTGCCATGGTGGGGTGAAGGTTCCCGGCATGTTAGGCAAGATAAGAATTCACCTTGCTTAATGACACAGCTCTGTTCTAGAGTCCTGTGAGGACTGTAACAGCAACAGTTGTCCCACTTCTCCAGGCAAACTAGAAGAAGGAACTCCTCTGCTTAAATGTCCCTCAGGATGTTTGCCTGAACAGAAAAACAGCTTGGAGACCCTGGATTCTCTCCTATGCCGACGTATCCTTCTAGAGCCGAACTCAAGTGCTTGTCTGAACATCTCTGCCCTCTGAGAACCTAGATCCAGCTATAGGCACTGCCACCAGTAGAGGAGTGAGGTAGCCGGGTGGTAAGGAAGAGGTCTGTCCCACGACACTGCTCGCAGCGATGCTGTCAGGACCTCCCGCGGGCATTCCAGTCCATTCCTCTGCAGGCTCCTGTTCAATGCCAGGAGACTCAATGCAGGAAGGCCAGAAAATCCAATTGGGCTCATGAAGCCCAGCGCCACACTGACATGGGCCCAGTGGTTTCTGGAGTGAAGAAGCCTGACTCCCTGCACATTCCCTCACGCTCCCATCCAAGTCCGGCAGTGGAGATGCTCGAGGTCCTCTTGCCTTGGCGAGGGGACGCAGGAGTCGACCGAGGAAAACTGTTTGGCCCCGTGAGGAATGGCACCGTTAGTGTCTGTCTCGAATGGAGCCTAGTCAGGAAGTGGTCTGGAAGTATACGGTCAAGGTCACCTCCTGAAGATGTATGGCAGGTGGCTCTCAGGAAAAATACTAGGTCTGGATCATCCACGTGGCAGCTTTGCGTAGGGAGATGACAGCTCCGAACTGGAACTGACCTGCCTTCCACGTGCTTGACCACAGCAGTGATGAGGGTGGCCAGTCCACGTAGCGGGAGTGGTGGGTTTAAAGAGAAGGGATTGTTCTGCTCGGTGTTTCCTTTGTCCCTGGGCTGCTCGAGCTGAACAGTAACCACTACTTTCAAGGAACCAGCTCCACCTCGGCTGCTTTGGTTCGCAGTTCGTTTCGTCCCTAGCTGTGAGTGCCTTTTGGTCTGGAAGGTTGGCTTGTCCCATCACACCCACAGCTAGGACATTCTCTCTGTAATTTCGAATTGTCCTTGCTCTGCATTAGCTAAAAGAGAATGTCTTTGATCACTAGAGTTCATCGCTGTTGGATTGTTTCCACTGTGAGTTCCTAAACTTCTTCCCTTCATAATATGAAAACAGCTCATGTTAGAGATCCTTTCAACATGAAAGGTTTGTAGTTGAGACATGACATATATTTTACTGTTTATAATAAAAATAACCTATACAAATGTCCTGGGTGTTAATTTTAATATTTGCACAAGATCTGTTTTCCGTGATATGTTAACACCTACAATTTCACTAACTGTTGGTGTTATTTTTTATTGAGATTGTGAAGCCTAGGGAGCTATTTGTTCTTTTTTTGTTTATTTTCATTCTTATTTCTCTGAAGCAAGAGACTTTGTATGGCCTTCAGTGCAAAGACTTTACGCCAATTCTTTGTATTACACTTGGTTGCCTCTTGGCTATATAACATCTGGGTGCAAATCACTGAACTCTTTAACAAAGTATAGTAGAGAATAAATCATATTGGATAAAAAACAAAACAAAACAAAACACAGAAGCAAGTCATCTGCAGTCAGCATCGCCATGGTCAACCTTGAAGCATATTTATACAAATCCTTGTGCATGTTTCTATGAAAGAAACTACTCAAAGCAACCCAAAAAGGAGTTCTCTGTGTTTAAAAACTACCATACAATTATAAAATTTAATGTTTACATTTCTAAAGAACGAGTGTGATCATAATTTATATATAAATTATAGAATATATGTATATAATGCATATTATATATATTATATATGCAAATTTTCCATTCCAGTCAACACACATTGGCTGTCTTATCTTTGTGTCTATTTCATAAGGACAGGGTCAGAATAGGTGTCGACCTTCTCCGGGAAAACAGTGAGGCGTTTGCAGGGGCTTCTGGAACCCAGATGTTCAGTCAAGCAGTAAATGACATTCTGCTCCCAAAAAGGAGAAGGGAAACTTTTCCTGAAACTGAAAAATTGGAATAGGCTTCTCCACTACAGTTTCATATAAACAGATCTCTCTCCTCACAGCTGGAAATCAAATACAAATCCCCTTAAGTATTTTTTTGTCTGTTTTGAACAATTCTACTATAAAGAAAATACCTAATTTTTTTAACATCTTTATTGGAGTAAAATTGCTTTACAATGTTGTGTTAGTTTCTTCTAAATAACAAAGTGAATCAGCTATACGTATACATATATCCCCATATCTCCTCCCTCTTGCGTCTCCCTCCCACCCTCCCTATAACAAAGTGAATCAGCTATACGTATACATATATCCCCATATCTCCTCCCTCTTGCGTCTCCCTCCCACCCTCCCTATCCCCTCTAGGTGGACACAAAGCACCAAGCTGATCTCCCTGTGCGATGCGGCTGCTTTCCACTAGCTATTTTACATTTGGTAGTGTATATACGTAAATGTAACTCTCTCACTTGTCCCAGCTTCCCTTCCCCCTTCCCCCCTCAAATCCATTCTCTACGTCTGCGTCTCTATTCCTGTCCTGCCCCTAGGTTCTTCAGAACCTTTTTTTTTTTAGATTCCATATATGTGTGTTAGCATATGGTATTTGTTTTCTTCTTTCTGACTTACGTCACTCTGTAGGACAGACTCTAAGTCCATCCACCTCACTACAAATAGCTCAATTCCATTTCTTTTTATGGCTGAGAAATATTCTGTTGATATATGTGCCACATCTTCTTTATCCATTCATCCAATGATGGACACTTAGGTTGCTTCCATGTCCTGGCTATTGTAAATAGTGTGCAGTGAACATTGTGGTACATGACTCTTTTTGAATTATGGTTTTCTCAGGGTACATGGCCAGTAGTGGGATTGCTGGGTCGTACGGTAGTTCTATTTTTGTTTTGTAAGGAACATCCATACTGTTCTCCATAGTGGCTGTATCAATTTACATTCCCACCAATAGTGCAAGAGGGTTCCCTTTTCTCAACACCCTCTCCAGCATTTATTGTTTGTAGATTTTTTGATGATGGCCATTCTGACTGGTGTGAGGTGATACCTCATTGTAGTTTTGATTTGCATTTCTCTAATGATTAGTGATGTTGAGCATCCTTTCAGGTGTTTGTTGACAATCTGTATATCTTCTTTGGAGAAATGTCTATTTAGGTCTTCTGCCCATTTATGGACTGGGTTTTTTGTTTTTTTGATATTGAGCTGCATGAGTTGCTTGTATATTTTGGAGATTTTCCTTTCTCAGTTGCTCTGTTTGTAAATATTTTCTCCCATTCTAATGGTTGTCTTTTCGACTGCTTTATGGTTTCTTTTGCTGTGCAAAAGCTATTAAGTTTCATTTAGGTCCCATTTGTTTATTTTTGTTTTTATTTCCAATTCTCTAGGAGGTGGGTCAAAAAGGATCTTGCTGTGATTTATGTCATAGAGCCTTCTGCTTATGTTTTCCTCTAAGAGTTTTATTGTGTCTGGCCTTACATTTAGGTCTTTAATCCATTTTGAGTTTATTTTTGTGTATGGTGTTAGGGAGAGTTCTAATTTCATTCTTTTACATGTAGCTATCCAGTTTTCCCAGCACCACTTATTGAAGAGACTGTCATTTTTCCATTGTATATTCTTGCCTCTTTTATCAAAGATAAGGTGACCATATGTGTGTGGGTATATCTCTGGGCTTTCTGTCCTCTTCCATTGATCTATATTTCTGTTTTTGTGCCCGTACCATACTGTCTTGATTATTGTAGGTTTGTAGTATAGTCTGAAGTCAGGGAGCCTGATTCCTCCAGCTCTGTTTTTCTTTCTCAAGATTGCTTTGCCTCTTCAGGGTCTTTTGTGTTTCCATACAAATTGTGAATTTTTTTGTTCTAGTTCTGTGAAAAATGCCACTGGTAGTTTGATAGGGATTACTTTGAATCTGTAAATTGCTTTGGGTAGTATAGTCCTCTCCCTGCGCTCTGACCGAAGCCCGAGCCTCAGCTCCCAGCCCCGCCCACCCCGGCGGGTGAGCAGACAAGCCTCTCGGGCTGGTGAGTGCCGGTCGGCACTGATCCTCTGTGCGGGAATCTCTCCGCTTTGCCCTCCGCACCCCTGTTGCTGTGCTCTCCTCCACAGCTCTGAAGCTTCCCCCTCCGCCACCCACAGTCTCCGCCCACGAAGGGGCTTCTAGTGTGTGGAAACCCTTCCTCCTTCACAGCTCCTTCCCACTGGTGCAGGTCCCATCCCTATCCTTTTGTCTCTGTTTATTCTTTTTTCTTTTGCCCTACCCAGGTACGTGGGGGGTTTCTTGCCTTTTGGGAGGTCTGAGGTCTTCTGCCAGTGTTCAGTAGGTGTTCTGTAGGAGTTGTTCCACATGTAGATGTATTTCTGATGTATCTGTGAGGAGGAAGGTGATCACGTCTTACTCCTCTGTCATTTTGAAGGTCCTCTTGAAAATACCTAACTTTTAATCCTTTCAAGGGACAAAGGAGAGTGAGGCCTAGGAAGACAGATCCAGGGAAGGAACCCCAGTGTCCGAGAATGTGCTCGGGCTGTTGGGTTAGGAAATTCCAAGATCTCAGAAGCTGGAGTGGGGATCTGGGGGATGGGGGGAAGGTGGTATCTGTGTGGGTACAGCCCAGGACCATGCGGACTCCTCCTGGGGCAAGTGAGCCTTTGAGATGCGGGGCCCATGGAGGGGCCTTCTTACAGGGTCAAAGGATGTCTCTAACTATAGTTCGTATTGGATTCAATAGGGTCTATGTAAAATATTGTTTTATTTTAATGAAATTAAACTAAAACATTTTTTAAATATTAGAAAAGTATCATTTATATAATTTCTTACCTGTTTTGCAAGTAAAAATAAAAACATCTTAGTGAAAAAACTACATATGGGTACATATGAGATTTTGCCATGTATCTGGGCATTCTTCAAAATACTGCATTAGTCCATTATACAATGGTCCATATATATCCACTATACTTACATTATATTGGCATACGATACATGAATGACATCATGCCAATCAGACTGCATGAGCAAAGAGTAGCCAAAGGTAAAAGGTATTGATAAGACAGGTGCACTCCAGAGGCTGGAAGATAAAACATGTAATGATGCAAAGACCTACACATCAGTGCAGTTTTATGGGTCTAGTGGTCTGGACACACCCAGACATCCACTGCAAAGTAAAGGACTAGTCACCGCATATCCTACTTCTACCTTGAAAAATAAAGTACAGTACCGGGTGGTCATCTTCAGCTTGTGACCCATTTACTGAGCGACAGGGAAGTCTTTCGCCCTTTGTGACCCATTTACTGAATGACAGGGAAGTCTGTTGTCCTTTAGTGAACTCAGAACAAGAAGGGGCTCTTCACTTGACCTGGCTGTGGGGCAAGCTGACCTCCTGCTTGGCCAGAGGACATGGAAGAAAATATGGTTTCAGGTACCTGTGAGGGAAAAAGACGTCATGTAAAGGTCAGAGCAGAGGAGAATCACAATTAGATACTTAGGATTCTTTAGCAAGCCCAGCGACCTATAGCACAGGATTATACATCATTTAAAAATCAGCTCTTGCCCTGCTTCTGGGTTTTGATGGAAACAGAGCAGCTGATCATTAGCCATCAAGAGACTGTGCAGCCAGCATGGCCCCAAGGAGCTGGGTTCTGTGACACCTGCAGCGTTTTAAGGCCAGGCAGACTCAGCAGCGCTTATCAGAAGATAGAACATTTACATCATGACCAGGCAGAGCTAGAAAGCGCACGAAGCCTGCAGGAGCCATTGGTCCAAGCCGTCACTCACTGCCCCAGTGCCTCTGCCTCGGCTCACCCACGTAGGTATCCTTATAGCCACGTGATGGGACCTAAAAGTCTGCGCTGGATCAGGGAATGAGTTGGCTCGGTATGTGAGTAAAAATCGAAAATGGACTGTGGCTGCGCCATGGCCATGAAAGACAAGAGTGAGGAGAAACCACCGAAGGGGCCTTAATCGTTTCACCTGGTCATCCACTTTGCAGACAGGAAAGACATGCGTTGACTGCAGGAAACGTACATTGACTCAGAGGTGGTGGTTAATGGCTTGACTAACTGGACAGGGGCCTAGGAGCAGATGAGAATACTGAGGAAAGGAAAAATGAGGAAGATGCATGAGGATCTTGACCTGTGAAGACCTCGCATCACTGCCCAGAGGGTATCCAGCCCTGCGGTATGAAACAACCAAGTGGACGGAACGACCAGGCCAGCGGACATCACCTTGCCGGCATCATGACAGCTCCAGTGCCGGCCCAGTGGGCATCTCATGGAGTGGCCGTGGTGGTGGGGATGGAAGCTGTGCATTGCAGCTCACCTTCTACCTGCCCCCAGCCTTGGACCTCTCACACCCTCACTGGTGTTACTGAGACCCGTCCTCAGTGAACTGCCTGAAACTGCATCTCCGTCTCAGAGGCTGTTTCTTGGGTAACCTGGACCAACACAATTCTCTTCTGTCCTGTCTTCCTGCATCTCTCCCTTCTCCCTCCCTCTCTTCTTTCCTTTCTTCGTTGCTTCCTCCTTGTGTGCAGGACAACATCTCTAGACCAGAAGGAGTGGTCTAGATCCTACTGGGAAATGTTTCATCTGTGTCCAGCAATGAGTATCTACTGCTCAGTGATACTATGCTAGGGAGGAAAAAAAAAACCCAACAACTTAGCAAGGGTTGGGCAAACTTTTTACTGCAAAGGGACAGGTAGTAAATATTTTAGGCTTTGCAGACCATGTGGCCTCATTACAGTTACTCACGTCTACCTTTTTCGTGCAAAAGTAGCCACAGACAATCGGTAAACAAGCGAGCTTGGCTGTGTTAGGATAAAGGTTTATTTATAAAAAAACAGGTGGCAAGCCAGATGTGGCCCGCTAAGCACAGACTTGTTTAAAGCACTGGAGACAGAGTGGTAGTGTTAGTGCCTTGTGGGAGCGTGTTGGGAATCCAGCGTTTAAGACGCAAGTCCTAGAAACTTCTGTGCATTCTATCCTCAGAAATATCACTTGATTGACATTTGTAGAGGGTAAAGAATTTTGAAAATATCTTAAGAATTTTCACTTTCATAAATCAACAAATACTTCAATAAAAAACATTCAAGAAAAAAAGTTTTCACTTTCTTCCTATTTGACAATTCAGAAAAAATAATATTTTCTATAGCATCTCCAAACTGTTCAGATAATTGCACAGATCTGATAACACAAAAATGTCATGCCAAGCCCTATTACCATAAATGTTGAGTTAGCCTTCTGAAACTGATTAATAGGCCTTTCTTTTCATCTGGAAGGTACTGTGTATTTTGAGATTAGATAATAAATCAAGGCTTCTTTAATTTCTGGTCTTGATGACTCATGATGGGGTTATAGTGAGTTTCCACAGATTTTAAGTATGTTGGGGAAAAAGAAATCCTGACTCAACCATTTCTTTATCATGTTATCTCCAGTTCCTTTACACTCATCCTGAAGATAAACTGCTTGGGACCAGACTGAATTACTGTGAATGTCTCTCCAAACACAATTTTAGTGAAATGCACTCCCTCCTCGACTGGCACTGAGGCCTCTGGGCCTCCTGTTTTCTTCCTAACTGCTTGCTTTGCTTTGCTCACTTCCTAAGCAGCTTTTCCTTCCCCCCTTCCTCCCTCCTTCCTTCCTTCCCTCCTTCCCTCCTTCCCTCCTTCCCTCCTTCCCTCCTTCCCTCCTTCCTTCCTTCCCTCCTTCCTTCCTTCCTTCCTTCCCTCCTTCCCACCTTCCCTCCTTCCTTCCTTCCCTCCTTCCTTCCTTCCTTCCTTCCCTCCTTCCTTCCTTCCTTCCTCCCTCCCTCCTTCCCTCCTTCCTTCCCTCTAATTTGGTTGCAGTGGGTGCTATAAATCTTTAGCTTTGTTAGTAAAACTGTCTTCAAATTAAGTTGTGAAATAAACTAATCAATTAATTTTCTTTAAATTGATATAAATGGCAATTCAAACAATAAGCACCAGGGTACGTGGTCAACATAATATATAATATTTTGCACTAAATATTTCTATATACTCGCAACAACACGAGTGAAATTAAAAAGCCAATGTCATACCTGCCCTATTAATAGCATATCTTTTCTTAATTAAGAATCGTACAGTCTAACGCATTTTCTAGAAAAGGTTATGGGTTGAGTTTAAAGTGAAAGAAAAATGAGATAATTTAAAGTATGATGATCTCAGTTCTTTCATGAGGTGAGGACGGTGAAAAGACAAAATAAGTAAATAACTATATCAAAATATTTAAAGTCAAACTCTTTAATACCAGGATATTCCCTTAAGTCTAAGAATATTCTCTAACTACACAAATTTTAAAATGTTATTCACTGACTCTCCTGGCTGGCTGTCCTAAATTCACAATGGTTTGATGTTTTTGAACCACTCTTGGCAAAAATCATGATTTGCATGAAGAAACTTTGGAAGATGGGTCAGAGCTAGTCCTTTGCATCAGTATCTCTATAACACTGTTAAAATGTTCTACACATTAGGGAATATTTCATAATAGTAATTGTTCCATACATTTCAAAAGTACCTAAACAGTATGTTGTCTGAAATAAAAGTGATTTTTAAATATGCTTATGGGTGAAAACTAAAATTAACCTTCTTAGTATGTATTGAGCCACCCACCCTTTCTAATCACCCAAACACCCATCCTTATGGAACTCTGCTCTCCAACTTCATCTTAACTGCAATTCCTCAACCATAAAATAAAGATAACAATAGTTCGTACTCTATAGGAATTTTATGAGCATTAAGTGAGTTAATAAGCACGGTGTGTACGATGGTATTTGATACTTAGTATGAATTAAATAAATGGCTTGAAATCGATCTTAATTTTCATTCCCAAACTTGTTTCTTTCTACTGTTCTCTTCATTTGCTTTTTCAAAGATATCTTTGTCTTCCAAATCACCTAACCTTGAGACATTCAAGTCGTTCTTAAGTTGAAAAGACACGTTAAGTCTCCCTACTTTATAACTGTAATAAGCTGCCGTCTCTTGCAGTTTTCCCATAGAATGCTTGTCTACACTATGAAGGTGGCTGGTATGCACAGGCATGGCCTTCCCGGAGAACTGGAATTATTCATGCTTGGGAACTTGTCAGCTGAGTATGTCAGTGGTGAAGGAAGTCTTGGTTGCTTTCCATGGTTAAAATGCTACTAAAAATATTTAGCAGACCAGGTGTTTTCTTTTCTGAATACACTAAAACCTATGTATAATTCTATGGAAAATAGAAATACATAAAATACTAGTAAGAAGATATAATATCAAGTTCACATCCAAATATTCTAAGACTACAGTACTATTACTTTGTTTCAAATGTGTAAACAATTAAATTTCTAAAGAAGCCTTGTAATTAGGGCAGGAACAGAACCCAAGAGACCTTTCAGATTGGTGACTTGCCAGTTTATGTGCAATCAGTTAAAAATGTTCTCCCGTATTCTGGTGACTCCCAAGCAGGAACTCGCATTCTCTTCCATGGTCTGTAGGTCAGGACCTTTCACTTCTTCTTGCACCTATAGGACTAAGACTCTTCCGAAATACTATGTTTCCCGGTTTCTCTCCATTTATGACCCATTTAGCTCAGGGCAGTTTGAGCTGCCTTATTTTCCTAACTGATGGTCTGGAGGGTGATCCCTGCTGACAGAAGGAGAAAGAGGGTGAGCCTAAGTGTGCATACCCACACCCCTACTCATCCTCTTCTCACCTCCCTCACCTCTTTCCAGAAGAGAATCCTCTGTGACCCCATTTTAAAGTCTAAGGACAGAAAGCCCAACTGATTATTTAAATCTCAAAGTGCTATTGAAATACAAATGAAGCTTTTCCAGGTACTTATGTCTAGCAAGAATATTATTATCAACAGAGTGCATCTGTGCCTTTTTGCTTAAAGTCTAAAAGGGAAGGAATTGGTGTATATTAGAAAGAGGCAGGATGATCATCAAAGGCCAGGAATAGTGGAAGGAGATGTGTAATGCATTATTTATTTTTTGCAACTGTAGAAAGTAAACATTCCAAAACCGACATATCCATATGCACTTGCTTTAGAAACTAGAGAAGTAACATCAGAGATGTGGAGATCTCATTTTGTCCCACCTTGGGCTGAGAAATCAATGAAATTTATGAATGCCCATCATAGCTAGAATCACCTTATAATGTACAGTCCGAGACAGGATATTGTTGATGGGGGAGGGGCCGTGGTAAGAGGCCTAAAATGAAGGCTCCCTGTGACCTGAAGCCTTGACATCTGATAAAGTTGGACAGAAGGCCTCCAGGGACCTCACCCCAAGTCCCTCTGTCTACTCAGCTCCTGTGCACCAGGTCCCCCTGGCAAACAAGGTCCCTCTTGGGGGAACAGGGGCGGTTTCTGCTTGTGCCTGAGTGGCAGGCTGCAGAATTATTCAAACAATTCAGCCACATCCTTCCACCAGAACCAGGGCTCCCACCTTCTACCTCCTGGAGAGCCTACCGCCTCGAGTCCCCTGTCATTCACTTTGTCCCCAAGTCAAGCCCTGTGTGGCCCTGCACTGCATGCAATGTCCTCTTCCCCGGGCTGTGAGTGCATGAGACCGATGAACCACTGTCAATCTCGTGTGCCCAGGGCCAGGTGTCAAGTGTTTGGCCGTCTCCATAACCCTAGGGCAGGAATGCTTCTCTCACCCATGGCTGAATATGAGTTCTTTAGGACCACCGAAAATCTACAGTAGAATTCTCCCGAGCAAACGGGGACATATGGGCAGCCTAGTCAGAACATTCGTCCTTGGGAGGTGATTTCACAGATGGAAGAGCAGTTGAAGGGGCAGATCCCAAGCTGCAGCACCACACAGGAAGATCTCTTCATGTAGACTACGTCTACAAAACTGCATCTTCGCCCAGAAATACACCCCTGCACTGATGGCCAATTAATCTAAGACGGAGAAGGCAAGACTATACAGTGGAGAGAAGACAGTCTCTGCAATAAGTGGTGCTGAGAAAACTGGACAGCTACATGTACAAGAATGAAATTAGGACATTCTCTAACACCATACACAAAAATAAACTCAAAATGGATTAAAGACCTAAATGTAAGACCGGATACTACAAAACTCTTAGAGGAAAACAAAGGCAGAACGCTCTTTGACATAAGTTGCAGCAACATTTTTTGGATCCTAAAGGACATAAAAGCAAAAACAAACAAACTGAACCTAATTAAATGTAAAGGCTTTTGCACAGCAAAGGAAACCATCAACAAAATGAAAAGACAACCTACCGAGTGGGAGAAAGTGTTTGCAAATGATCTGATGGATAAAGGATTAATATACAACATATGTAAACAGCTCATACACCTCAATATCCAAAAAAACAAACAACCCGATTAAAAACTGGGCAGAAGAACTGAATAGACATTTCTCCAAAGGAGAAATGCAGATGGCCAAGAGGCACATGAAAAGACGCTCAACATTGCTAATCATCAGGGACATGCAAATCAGAACCACAATGAGATATTACCTTACACCTGTCAGGATGGTCATCATAAAAAAGAACACAAATAACAAATTTCAGAGGGGGTGTGGAGAAAGGGGAACCCTCCCACGCCTTTTGTGTAAATGTAATTTGGTGCAGTCACTATGGAAATCAGTATGGAGGTTGCTCAGAAAACTAAAAATAAAACTACTATATGACCCAGAAATTCCACTCCTGTGTATATATCTGAAAAAAACAAAAACTTTAATTCAAAAAGATACATGCACCCCAATGCACATAGCAGCACAATTTACAATAGCCAGGACATGGAAGCTATTGGAACATGGAATATTAGTCATAACTAACACAGCCACGTAAAAGAATAAAGTTTTGCCGTTTGCAGCAACATGGATATATTTCTTGCCTTTGAAGAGTTTTCAAGTGAACAAGAAAAAGGAAAACAATTTGCTGCCATGGAAACCTAGAATCTTAGGTACATTTTCCCATAACACATTTTATTCATGATGGTTGAGTGTCTAGAGTAGTTCTGTCCAATACAAACCTATGCAAACCACATTTACATTTCCTAATACCCACACTTAAAAAAGAAAACAAAACAGGAGAAATTAATTTTAATGATACATTGTGTTTAACCCAATATATCTGGAATAGTATCATTTCAATATTTAATCAAAATAAAATTGATTAATGAGATATTTTACATGGTACAAATTCATACGAAGACATCAAAGTCTAATACGCATTTTACACTGACAGCACATCTCAATTTGAGTGTTCAATTTGTATCAGAACTACTTGATCTGTATGAATAAATTCAGAGGCTCAACATGCTTCAAACAGATATAGAAATAATATAATACCTTTATAGTTTTTCTAATATTTTTGATAATTCTAATCGTTTTAATAGTTATTCTAATGCTGAATTAAGTACAAATCATTTCATTTAATGTTATCTTCCAAATTGACAAAACTTGTTTGTCTTTTTTAGAATTGATTCAACATCAAGTTGAAACAAGTCTGTCCAAGTAAATTAAAAAATTCTTGTGTCAATTCAGTATTATTAACATAGAACACAAAAGGGAATTGCATAAATTGAAGGGCAACTCTAAGTTTATTAATATCAATAAATTTTTCTTCAAATGTCTCTTGTAGTGTTTGCATATTTACATAACCCTATTAATAACAATTAAATTTTTTTTATTCATGCTGGAAAAATGTATAATATAATTATTATTGATTTATACCATGGAAAGTTTTAATTTCAACTGAAGTTTCATAACCTGTCAAGCAGAGTCACAACTAAGTTTTTCTTTCCCTTGGGGTTTCATACTGATCTCTTTCATATACAGTACATATTGGTGAAAAAAGGACAATCACACTCATTTTGTTTTTGATTATTGAATATTTGGCAACATCCCTTTTGTTTAGGAAACTCTTGATCCTGAGTAATAATACACTACATCTTCGTAAATCTCTCCCATGACCAAACCAACAAGCCTTAGCAACAACAAAGACCACCATACCCACGGTCTTCTATTTCTCCCACATTTTGTAGGTCATAAATGATTCTAACCACTCTATCTGGACACATTTTATAGAATCCGCTTCAGGACACCGTGATTAATTTTTTTGCAAATATTTTCAATATCTATCAGACAGTTGAATAAAACAATAAGGGAAATATCAATCTTTTACTTTAAAATTTGATTTTTTATCTAACATAGCTAGAGCATCATCCACCATGATTGAAACTTTCTCATACTAGTGGGAAATTCTTTTTTAACAAATATATAATATTTTAAGTATATATGTCACAATTTAATATTTGGGGCTTCAAACTGATAGCATTTCTTTAAAATTTTGGAAGTCTTTTGAGACAAAATGTGCACAAAATATTAATCAGACAATGTCTTATGTCTTATCATAAGATAAGACACTTATCACTTCACTTACCGAAAAGTGAAGCAAAATACTTAAAATTTTCTAAATATTGAAAGGATTGATATTTGATATTGATAGAAAGTTTTTGTATTCTAAAGACAACTGTTTGGTAGCTTAAAGATCTTTATTTTTTTCTAAAATTCTTTTTAATGTTTTCCTCATAATTTTCTAATAGAATTTCCATAACTGAAATATATTCTTTATCATCTCTCTATCTAAAAGTTAGTTTCTTTTTTAATGCAAGTATTCAAATAATTTTATAGTTTGACAAAATTAAGCTTGGCTCTTAAAAAAGATTTTTAAGTGTTTTGCAATTCCGATTTCAAGAGACTAATCTTGTTGATTATTTTTGACCATTGAAAGAAAACAACTTACCAAATTTAGTATGCATCTGCTGAAATATGTTGTACACTTTATCCTATTAATTTTTTTATGGCAATCACATTTTTAATTTTGCTCTGCCACAACAAATTGCTGATGGTTTTCACTGTGAAGTTTGCAAACTAACTTTATTCAGTCTCTTTTTTTCTATACTGTCTGGCAGTACTACTAACTTCTGTATCTCTACTCAATTATACACCAATAGTGTGCCTTAATTTTTAATTTAAAATTATGTCCATACTTATTATTTTTAATTAGCAAAGCGATTTAATTAAATTATAATCAAAATTTCAAGTATTTCAATTAAAATACCGATTCTAATTTACATAGATATTCCTAAAATTCATGCTGTCTGCATAAAATATCAAAAGAACCCCACATAACAATGTTACATTAAGAGAAAAAATTCTTTTGAACTGATTCAATCCATCAGCTACAACTAGATGGGAGATATATTTATGTGTAATAATGGAAACAATGCACTCATCTAACACATGCACACTCCAACAAAATAATATCCCACGCAATGCAAAGGTAACAGTGGAATGTCGTCCCTCCAAAACAATAAAGTTTTGTTTAATGGAAAAATATTTTATACTACTATTGTTTTTCTATGTAAACTTAAAGTTAATTAAAATTAAAAATTCAATTATTCAGTTGCACTATCCCCATTTCATTGGACAGTATAGAAAGAAGAACAATTCCATCATTGCAAGAAGTTATTTTGGATAATGCCAGTCTACCCCATAAAACATATGTAAATTAAAGGCTTTCTGGGCTTTTATGGAAGTCCTGGAAAGCAAAACCATGAATAATATTATTTCCATGGGAAAATGTACTCCAGCCACCATGTATTTTGTGCATGACTTGAGGATTGCCCAGATGATCCGTTTTTAAAAATACATATTGGTGGCATTGCTGTATAAAACAGTTATATACATTCAGTCTAGAAAATCAGAAAATAAAAATAACTGCATGTGCTTTTGCACCATTTTTTATTTAACAATGTAAGATTATTTTCCCATGCCATTAAATGTTAGTAGTATTTTTTGAGACACCGTATCACCAGTTAGCTTAGATTATCTAAAACAATCCATACAAATAATGTAACTTCATCATATATTCACTTTGGGAAAAGCAAGTCAAGTTTTGATCACTTCTGTTTCCTTCCAAACCTACTTCTAAAGAACAAACCAAAACCATATACATAACGTATCAATATTTCCAAAAAGTTAAGTTCTGTATGAAATTCATGTAGACAATAACAACAGAGTAAAACAAACAATAATAATATTTATCCAGTGCACAGCAAATAGTAGTTACCCAATACATTTCTGCTAGGCTAAACTGATCTCTTGCATTTCAAATGTCATTTTAATAGAATTGGAAATAATATCTTTTCTTGTAAAGCCAGGTACTTAGCTCAATTGGCAGTCTTCACTTATGACAAAACAAGTCATTTTTAATTTTTGTGTAAGTTCCCTTCAAAAAGCATAACCATTTGCTATAACTTATAGGAATACATTTAATTTTTAGTGTTATAAACAGAGTAGAACAAATTACAGTAGATCTTTGAACAACATGGGTTTGAACTGTTTGGATCCACTTACACATGGATTTTTTCCAATAAATGCATACATTACTATGGAATCTGCAGTTGGTTGACTCCAAGGATGCAGAAACACAGATATGTAGGGCTGACTATGGGGCTTGAGCATCCACAGATTTTGTTATCCAAAGCGGGTCCTGGAACCAACCACCCACTCCCCAGGTACTAAGGGATGACTGTATTCATTTCACTGTTTCTTACATTGTACATCATATTGAAAGCAAGTAGCAAGGTGTAAGTAGAAAATTAAAGCAGGTACCAATATCTCTTGAGAACAATATGAAAACAAATCATTTTATTTGTAACGTACACAAAACTTCAGTGAAATAAGCTTCTAATGTATCATATTTTTAGGTGCCTCATATATACCCTATATGTAGGTGAACACCTCGTACTGGGCAGAAGGACTTGTTTTGAGAAAGTCACTCCCATTGACCAAAACTACAGACAGGCATAAGAATGGGAATAAACAAGAACTCTGAGCTCTGCAATTCCTTTTTTTGAGGTATGTTGAAACTTATAACTAAATCTGTTTCTTACCTGTGCAATCTGAACGAGATGATGTCTTAGCTCAGGCTACCATAACAAAATACCATAGACTGGGTGGCTTAGACAACAGACATTTATTTCTCACAGTTCTGGAGGCTGGAAGGTCCAGGATCAGGGTGTCAATGAGGTTGGTCTCTGGTGAAGACGCTCTTCCTGGCTTGCAGATGACCACCTTCTTGCCATGTCCTGACAGGGTGGAGAGAGGGACAGAGACCCCTCTAGTGTCCCTCTTTATAAGGGCGCTAATCCCATCATGGGACCTCAACCGCAAGGCATCATCAAACCTAGTTACCTTGCAAAGGCTGCATCTTCATCGCCAGATGCCACCACGTTAGGAGTTAGGGCTTCAGCACACAAAGTTGGAGGGGACACAGTTCAGTCCACAGCAGGTGACCAAGCTGAAGCTGGTGTGGTTGACTCATTTGTTCCATAAACATGGGCTCTCATGCATGTGATTGCGTGTCCATGTTTTTTAATGACTTGCGATGATCTGGATTTACGATTGGTTCCCTAAATTAAAAGTTACACTGCTTCCTACAACCGGCCATCCACACAGATTACTTTATCTGTTGGAGTCATTTAGCCCTAAGACTTATTAGACCCTAATTTCTAGAGCTTTACTAAAATAAGCTAAAGTAATGTGTAGAGCAGATTGTTTGTAGTTTATGACCTTGGGCAGGAACAAATTCCTGAATAGATTTCTCACCAGGTGAGAATCTGTAGAAACCACTGGAGGCCCCAGGTTTGTAGCCTTTCCAAGACTGGATTCCATCTGAATTATTCACCTTGCTTACAGGGCTCTCCTCCCACACTGAACGGCATGGATGCAAAAAGAAACAAAGAAGCCAAGTAAGCACAAATATTTTCCCACAGAAACTTCTATTTGGGATATCAAATTTCCCAACACTACTGGTAAACTATTTTGAGCAGTGAGCTCTTGAAAGTTTCAATTTTCATTTCCAATAGATAGACTTATTTCCTCCTTGATTTTAGCCATACATTGAGAACTAAATTTTGCCATCTGAAACTCTTGGTATCACTTCTTATAATAAAAGTTGTAAAATGTAGAAAACTAATTTTCAAATATTTTAATTATAATTTGTTTCGGTTTCTTCACCAGTGTCAACCAACTTCCTTTTCCTTAAATTGCTGTGTAATATGGACCTTTTAACGTGTGGACACACTGTCTCAATGGTCTCTTCACATATACACTTTCCATACATTAGAGTAGGTGCCAAATCAGTCAGGGCTTCACTTAATTTTGAAAACAATGCTATGACAAAAGAATGCCATAGGAAATATGAATGATCTTTTCATGTTGAGAAATCCAGTAATATACTTTATAAAACTTGCATATTACATGGGTCTTGTAGTATACGATGTAAACCTGCTTTTGAATATGATATGAAATCAATCATGTGGCTTTGGAAAAAAATTAAAAGAAAAATGACACATTTCCAGAGAGTATATCATTGTAAGAAAAACTGATAAAAACTAGCATATAATTTACATCAGGAGTCAGCAAACTATGGATCATAGGTCAAGTCTGCCTAACATCTCTTTTATGGCTCATAAGCTAAAAATGGATTTTGCCTTTTTAAATGGTTAAAAAAAATCAAAATATTATTTTGTGGCATGTGAAAAATACAGAAAATTCAAGTTTCAGTGCAGGAATTCATGTACATATTGTCTATGGCTGCTTTTGAGTTACAAGGAGAGACTCGTGCAGTCCTGACAGAGTCTGAATTGCCTCCTACTGTCTAAAATCTTTACTATCCGGTTCTTAAGAAAAACAAACAAACGTTGTTGATCCCTGAGTTAGATAAAGACTATGGTACATCAGAGGTTTTTTAAAAATATGATTCAATGATGTTATTTTATGGTGTAATATCTAATTTATAGTTAGGATTCTATTTGTTCCTACATTTAGAAAAATGTTTGTTTCAATATGAATAAAAGAATCATGTTTTGTAATATTTCATATGCATTTTTCTTTTCAGTCTAGTTAACTACAATTATTTTTCTGGATATCTGCCAAACGTTCAATTAACATTATTGTCAGTGGATCCAACCAAATTAACTATGGAGAAAAGTATTTAGAATCTTGTGTCATGGGATGTCACAGCACATTGGATAAACTATTTACTTAGTCAAATTGGCCATTTAAGTAAACAGCAATCAACCATTACAAGGTCAATATTCCTTTAAAGTTATTTACACATGGATTTGTGTAAGGAAAATGTAAAATAAATATAATCTTATATATGGATTGGCAAGTTGTTTGATTTTTCTGAAGTATAAAAATAATCACTGGAAACACTCCCTTTTGCTTTTCTATGACTCTAGTTTGTTTAATTTATAGCAAATTATATTTAAAGACATCAGAGCAGTTTAATTCGTAACATTTGCTTAGAAAATGAAAGGATTCTATATCATATATTAACAAAATTAGGCTATTAAAAGGGATTGCTAATTGTATCTTTAAGAACTAGACAAATATTCTCAACTATGTATTACCAAAAATGTTATGATGGGCTGTGAAAACTGTGGTCACATTTGCAAAGATTCAAACTGGACGGGGGTGACACAATCAACAAGAAAATGGTGGAGAGAGAGAAAAAAATCATGTAAGCTGTCTCCACCACCCCCATTTTTGTTTTCTTCCAAATTTTCTTTACCTACAAAAGAAATATTATCTAGGATAGTTTATTATATAAAATGTTCCCTACTTTGTTTATATAGAAATAGCCAGAAAAGGGCTTTGATATAATTTGTCAGATAGATTTCCGTGTGGATTATGATGCACATTCAGTCCTGATCTCACTTTAGTCACGTGCGTGGTTTAGTAGAATTGAGCTCTACTTACTGCAGGGGTCTGAAAAATGAAGTGACCTATTCACTGGATATATGGACAAAAAGAAAAACTAAACATAAGGAGTCAGCCAGGGTACAAAGTTTTCAAATGTTGAGGCATCCTTTCTCCTGAGATAGATGCCACTAAAGAAGACAGCGTTTCAGTTCCTTCAGGACAACCACGATCCTACCTTGGTCCTCAACAGTCTGGTCCTGAAACTACCAGAGGACCCAGCCTCCCAGCTTCATCCCAACAAGTTGTGAGTTACACGCCAACAAGAGCAGCCTACATCTGACATTAGAGCTCAGATCTTTAATAACACAAAGCTCCTGTCCAGAGTAAAGCCACACCCTCCCTGGCCCTTCCTCCCCAAAGATGGTACTTCCTAGGCTGGAAGCACGGAGCCTCCTTAGAGGCCAGCAGAGGAGGTATGGTGGAATGTGTGTGACGTGTAGGGAAGGGAAGGATAGCTCATTATTTTTTCTTCAGCTTTTCTCTTACTGAGCAAGACAGACTAACAGGCCTGGCTGTGTCATGCTTGCCAGTGCAAAGCTATCATCTAACTCATGATGTGTTCATAACTAAAAGCAAAAACAGACCAGCTCTCTGTACCCTAAATAGAAATATGGACTTGGTTTCAAGCACAGAAAACCATCTTCACAGGAAGAGCCCTCCATTTTTCTGTTTCCTTCAATTTATTTTTCATAACAAATTATGAGATTAGCTAATCACAAAAAAATTCAAAATCTCTTCCATGTTACAAAAGCTGTATTTTAAAATTATTATCATGAAGTATGTCCATGTGGCATCAGATAACCAGAATTTTAAGAAATAATACTAAACTCATTTGCAGAAACTTTTTTTTCTCTCACTATTTAAATATCTTTTTTTTATTGGGGTATAATTGCTTTACAATGTTGTTAGTTTCTACTGTACAGTGAAGTGAATCAGCTATACACATACATATATCCCCTCCCTATTGGACCTCCCTCCCCCCATCCAACCCATCTAGGTCATCACAGAGCGCTGAGCTGAGCTCCCTGTGCTATTCAGTAGTTTCCCACTATCTATTTTACACATGGTAGTGTATTTATATCAAACCTAATCTACCAATTCATCCCCCAGCCCCGTATCCATACATCTGTTATCTATGTCTGTGTTTCTATTCCTGACCTGCAAATATGTTGACCTGTACCATTTCTCTAGATTCCACATATATGTGTTGATATACGATATTTGTTTTTTTCTTTCTGACTTACTTCACTCTGTATGACAGACTCTAGGTCCATCCACATCTCTACAAATGACCCAATTTCATTTCTTTTTATGGCTGAGTTATATTCCATTATATATATATAGACCACATCTTCTTTATCCATTCATCTGGCAATGGACATTTAGGTTGCCTCCATGTCCTGGCTATTGTAAATAGTGCTGCAATGAATATTGGGGTACATGTGTCATTTTGAATGATGGTTTTCTCAGGGTATATGCCCAGTAGTGGGATTGCTGGGTCATATGGTAGTTCTATTTGTAGTTTTTTGAGGAACCTCCATACTGTTCTCCACAGTGGCTGTATCAATTTACATTCCCACCAACAGTGCAAAAGGGTTCACTCTTCTCCACACCCTCTCCAGCATTTATTGTTTGTAGATTTTTTGAGAATGGTCATTCTGACCAGTGTTTGTTAGAACACTATCTAACACCATACACAAAAATAAACTTAAAATGGATTAAAGGCCTAAATGTAAGACTGGACACTATAAAACTCTTAGAGGAAAACACAGGAAAAACACTCTTTGACAAAAATCACGGCAAGATCTTTTATGCCCCACCTCCTAGAGTAATGAAAATAAAAACAAAAATAAGAAAATGGGACCTAATTGAACTTAAAAGCTTTTGCACAGCAAAGGAAACCATAAACAAGATGAAAAGACAGCCCACAGAATGGGAGAAAATATTTGAAAACAAAGCAATGAACAAAGGATTAATCTCCAAAATATATAAACAGCTCATGCAGCTCAATATCAATAAAACAAACAACCCAATCAAAAAATGGGCAGAAGACCTAAATAGACATTTCTCCAAAGAAGACATACAGATGGCTAACAAACACATGACAAGATGCTCAGCATCACTAATTATTAGAGAAATGTAGAAACTTACTTTTATAACTTTTATTAACAACTGAATATTCGGTGGAATACCCTTAAAATCCTCAGATTTCCAGAGGATTCTGCAAAGGTAGGAAGAAGGCTGGGGAAGAAGAAGACAAAGCAGAGACATCCCGTGGAAGGGCTGGAGGGGGCTGACTGAGGAAGCCCAGTCATCCTTAATGCCTAAAGTTACGGGGAAAGAACTTAGAAGAATGTTTAGAGACATGAATTACAGCACACAGTAACCCAGATATCACAGAAAGGTCAATACCTGAGAAAGTCTTCTGAAACAGGAGTACTTGGCAGTAATGGTACTGTATACAACCCAATGATTGCCTGCAAAACCCTGGAGAAAAATTCAGCAAGTAATGTAGACTACCATCTGCCAATGAGAACTGTCGGAGCAAAGGCAACAGTCCCACTAAGATGACTCAGAATTCCCACTAACCTGTAATGGTGACGTGGGTTATTATCAAATAGTCCACTGTCTTAGTCTGCTTAGGCTACCATCACAAAATGATATAAACTGGGTGGGTTAAGCAACAGACATTCATTTCTCAGAGTTCTAGAGGCTGGAATTCTGAGATCAGGGTATCAGCATGGTTGGTTTCTGGTGAGGACCCTCTTCCTGGCTTGCAGATGGCCACCTTCTCTCTGTGTCACCACATGGCCTTTCCTCAGGGTGTGCGTGTAGGAAAAGACAGACATCTCTGTCTTCCCCTTTATATAAGGCCATTAATCCCACCATGAAGACCCCACCCTCATGACCTGATCTAACTCTAAATTAATTCTTTCCAAAGTCCCCACTTCCAAATACCACCATCTTGCAGTATGATGAGCTTCAACACATGAATTTTAGGGGGACAAAAATATTCAGTCCATACACCCTTTTTTGTTTGCTGAACAGAGTACTTATTGACTAAAATTAAATTAGTGAAACCAACATACTAGAATGCAATTCTTTCTAGTTTGTAGTTCATGCAAGCTATTTAAAACTTTTATTTGGACACTGCTAGTGTAAATGCTGTTATCCATATTAGAGAATTTTAGGATTCCAAATAAAAATCCCTACTGTAAGTAAAAATGTTTAATTGAATTAAACAGTATTTTTAAAGTTCTTATTGATAGCAATTTTGTAGGGACCGTTGTCAGGCATGTATAATTGCATTAAACTACTACACAGAAGCTAGATTTATGTCATATTTTAATAAATCTCTGCCTTTAAAAATATATGTATTGTCAGAACATTTCTTAAAGCTCTGTAATGTCTTTATAGTAGGCTTTCAAACTAATTTTAAAAAGTCTATGAGTATTTATGGCTTAATTTAATTATGCCTGACCAATTGGAGCACACAAATAAAAACCAAACTGTTTTAACTATTAATTACTTTAAAACAAAACTTTTAAACACAAGTTTTAAAACAAAATAATAACTTTAAGGCAAAATAATTCTAAAGTTTTAGAAACTAATCTAAAGTTAATCTAATTAGTTTAGAAACTAATCTTAATTAGTTTAAAGATTAAACTAATCTAAATTTAAAGATTAACTAATCTTATATCAGGAAGATTTATATCAGGAAGATTAGATTAACTAATCTAAACTAATTAACTAATCTTAACTTAAAGATTAAACTAATCTTAACTAAGATTAAACCAATCTTAACTAAACTAATCTAATTAGTTTAGAAACTAATCTTAAGGTTAGTTTCAGCTGTGAATAACAGAAGATTCAAAATACAATAACCTTAACAGGTCATAAGTTTAACTACCCCTCTTGTTTAAGTCTGGATTTTCAATTTCCGGGTGGGCAAAGCAGTCCTACAAAGCCAACAAAACAGCTCTACGAAGACCTCGACACACACCTGACTTTCCCTTCCCATTTCTAGGTGTGGCCCTCAGGAGCACAGTCCAAACAGAGCACCAGCCCCCACGTCCATGTCCATGTTGGGAAGGTAGAATTTTCCCTTCTTCCCTTCTAGGTTAATTTCTGGCCTAACAAGTAAATTGACTTAAGGCATATGAACAGGAGAAAGGAACAAATTTAAGTTATGTACAAACGGGAGTCCTCCATGCCAACCACTCAGGCAGCTGAGGTTTATACAACATCCTGAGCTAAGGAAAAGGGGCAGGGGTCTGGGGCTTCAAAGGCGAGGGAGACAGTTCACAGGAAGATGAGAAGAGCAAATATTTGGTAAACAGATGTTTGCTGTGCCAGGCAGGTAGGCCTTCCTGATATAAGAAGTTATCTCCTGTAATAGCTCTCTTCCTGGTACAGGCCCCCTGGTTAAATTCTTTTAGGCAGCTAAGAAGGAGGTAAAAATCTCTTCCTCAGACTTCTGGGGTCCAGTTCTCTTCAGCTTGAAATATCCACATGCCAAAGTGGCACATTCTGGGGCAGCCAGCCTTAAACTCCTCACTTCAAACCGCAGGATGGAAAAAGGCAGACACAGGGCAAAAGTCTCCTCCAGTGTTTCTGAGAGGATGCCCCGAGAAGCTGCCATGGATCACGTCCTCTTACACCCCACTGGCTAGAACCCAGTCATCAGGCTGCACCTAAGAAACATGAGAGGATGAAAAATGTACTCTTTATGCTTGAAGGCCATATGCCTTGATAAAAATTTTATTTCTATGGAAGGAAACAAGAAGGATTGAAGGACTAGATTAGAATGACTTTTCCTGTATTTCCAAGTGAATATTTTGTCTTTTTGATAAGCCTGTCATTTCCTCACTCTGAACTGCAGTCTTACGCATAAATAGGAACATCAGATTGCTGAGCTGGACAAAGAAGAAGCACAAGAAATAAAAGATAAAATTAGCCTGACATCCTGTTTTACACCAAAACAGCTCGATTGGCAGATTTTTCCTGAGGGGAAGTGGGATGAGAGCTGAGGCTGAATTACCTTTCATCTGTGGAAACCTTGGCCTTCGCTTTGGCCACAGATTTGGCCGTCTATAACAAGTTCTGAAACCACATTCCATTATTCTACCTCCCGGATCCTCCCACCGGCAAACACTGTCCTTCTGGAGATCAGCATTGTGGTGAGCATAGAAAGACAATTTTCAAGTGTGAGGTCCCCGAGGGCTAGAACCTTGGGGGTCTCTCACAGATGCAGAATCAAAGTTACGGCTTAAGGAGCAGACAATTTCAGCTAAGCAACTAATCAACTTTTGGGGGTTTTTTTAAACTGAAGTATAGTTGATTTACAATGTTGTGTTAGTTTCAGGTGTACAGCAAAGTGATTCAGTTATACACACACACACACACACACACACACACACACACACACACACACACATATTCTTTTTCAGATTCTTTTCCCTTATAGGTTATTACAAGAACTTGAGTAGAGTTTCCTGTGCTATACAGTAGGCCCTTGTTGGTTATCTATTTTATATATGGTAGTGTGTATATGCAAATCCCAATCTCCTGATTTATCCCTCCCCCCTCTTCCCCTTTAATAACTGTAAGTTGCTTTTCTATGTCTGTGGATCTATTTCTGGTTTGTATGTAAGTTCATTTGTATCTTTTTTTTTTTAGATTCTACATATAAGTCATATCATATGATATTTGTCTTTCTATGTCTGGTTTACTTCACTTAGTATGACAATCTCTAGGTCCATCCATGTTGCTGCAAATTATATTATTCTTTCTTATGGCTGCATAACATTCCATTGTATATATATATATACCACATCTTCTTTATCCATTCACCTGTCAATGGACACTTAGGTTGCTTCCATGTCTTGGCTATTGTAAATAGTGCTACAATGAACCTTGAGGGTGCATTTTTTTTTTTTTAATTCTGGTTTCCTCCAGATATGCCCAGAAGTGGGGTTCCTTAAAAAACTAATCAAGTATTTTTAAATTGAAGTCAGAGGCCAAAGTCTATCACCCCTGGGATAATTATCAAAAACCATTCACCAGTTTCTCTCTCTTTCTGATGTGCACCAAAACTTTACCATTGATTTTCAAAGCATTTTTAAAGTTCTGGGGAAAACATTCTTTCTTTGATATGATATGGAATTTCCAACCATTCAGCCCTAAGTCTGTATGAATCCTTTTGATCTCTTTTTAATTAAACCTCAGTAATGACTACCATATAGTGTCCATTTGCAGCAACAAATATCATTAATATGTCACGACACCTCGGTAGGACTGAAGTGGAACTAGATATGTGTAGGGACTTTCCTCTTCTCCTATAGTTATGGAAAAGAGCCGGAGTGGCTACTTCCCCATCATAACCGCGAGCTGAGCATCAGAACCTACCATCTGAATTTAACAACATTAAACTCCACTTCCTAAATATATTCAAAGAAAGCCTGATAGGAAAGAGAAGATACATGGACCCAAGAAAGGCAGTCTAACGATACAGGATCTGTACTGGGGCAAGTATTTAGACAACAAAACAGGTTCTAGCCATGAATGAGCAAATTAAATATTTTCTGGAATGACTGAAAACTTTATCTATGACAATCTCAAAGATTAATTGGCAAAGTGGAAGAGTTTTACCAACTCAAAAACAAAGCATAAATTTGAGATGTAGGAAAAAAAGAAACCTCCCATAAAACAGGAAACATACAATAGAAAAGGTACTCAAATTCCTTAAGTCAAGTATATGGTTTCACTTGCACTAATAAAACAGTTGGGATCCAGAAGGGTAAGATTTGTTAGAAAGATGATAAAACTTACTACCTGTGTATATTACTTCACCCCAGATGAAATATTTATTTCCCTTTGAAGTCATACATGCTATCCGTAATCTCATGAATCTATTGAATTATTTAGTGAGCATTCAAAATATTCCAGCGTGAACCCTGACGCAACTTAGCCTTCTGTTTATTTCCCAACCATTATCATAGATATCTTTTACCATAATCACAAATATATATCAATTCTCTCTTTATCTACAAAACTCAACAGGCATATGAAGTTGAATAAAATAATTTTCCTTTTAATTGTTTAATCAGGTTTCACACATTAAATTATTTTGCTATTTTCACCTAAATCAATGCTCTTCATCTCTTTATGATATCAATAGCATTGCTCAATGTATTAAAATATACTGAGACTATCTTGAAGTTTTATAATTTGACATTATTTCTATGAGAAACCAGTATAAACTACTGAACCATGCTTTGCAGGGACCTGAGGTTCTAATAGTTATGACCTCATGAAAATGTAATACCAGATTGGTAATGCTTTGGGCTTTTTCCTCAGGCAATTTAAAATGAGAACATTTATTTTTATTCTCCCGCTGGGTGCAGAATAGCATTAGGTAAATAGCTGTAACTTCTTCTCTCTTATTCTGATGGGGGCTGACGGTGACCACTTACCTCCCAAGCTTTACTAGAAGCTAATGAGGTTATGAAGTCTCGCTCATCAACCCCTTCCAGTCAGGTAAATCCACCTGATGTGGTCTGAGGAGTCATGGGTTGGGCGAGAAAGAAAAGTGTACCTCGGAACAACCAAGCAAACAATCATTTCTCACCAGAGCAACCACCTTGAACTAACAATGTAAGCCGGTTCCCTTCCAGAAATAAAACAGATAAAGCCAAACATAATTCTCCTATAGAAGAAAAGCATTTGAAAATAACTTATTCAACTTTTGCTTTTATTTCTTATTTTTATCATTGATCAAAAACTACATACCTACTTCAAATGATTCTTAAAAGAATCAAGTAAAATAAAATGGTAGTTACTTACGATAAAGTACTATGCAAATGTTACATTAATGTGATTGAATTAGAATAAGATAATAGGAGCTTTGTTGCCCACGTAATGAGCCTAGTAAGCAGTTGATGTATTTTCAAATGATTTGGTGGCAAAAGGGTCCAGTTTGGATGCTTTCTTGAAAGTCTTCTTGGTCCTCACTTTTAGATCACCCATGCCCTGGTGATACTCTTCATAACCAGCTAGAAATATTCCCACTAGACTATCCCTTATGTATGCTTGTACTGTTTCCTCTGTTTGTATTTGGGTTCCCAGGCCATATGAAAGCTTCTCAAAATCGAGAAACATTCATCCCCGTACCATTTGACTGCACAGTACGCACGAAATCAATTCACATTCCGCCAGTAAAAGCTGCTGGGCTGCAGACTTCTTTAATCATATATCTTTATTCCCAAATCCAAACAGTGCAGCAAAAATATAACCAAGCTGTAACGTATTGCCCCCTTATTCAGCCCTGTTGTATTATTGGTTTCTATTTGTGCAGCCTTGATTCATAGCAAAAGAGAATGTGTGTTGTTTCCGGAGCAGTAACGTGTTTCTGACACGCTTTTGGAATTAAAAATGGCTCTTCATAATGGAGAGACAGTTTTTAAACCAACATATTACAATGCTATTTGTAGAACACTCACTCCAATAATAATCCGTAACTTGAGGCTATAGAGAACAGTCAGGGAATAGGACAGATGGATTCTCCTTCTTCCTACTTCTTTTCCTATTTTCCATGTAATTTTAATGGCCTGTTTATGACATAGATTGTGTCTAGATAGCTTTTCAGGGAACTAACTGAGACCCTGGCCTCTTCAGTCCACATTGACTTTACTTCAGCTCTCATCATCACGTTCAAGGTCACTTATCACGTCATCTCGTTCGACATTTATGATTTATTAATATATATTATGATGTACATTTAATATAAATATGTAGTGTTTATTATTCATAGCCTGATTCTCCAACTGGATTCTTTTTATTTAAGTAAAACCGGATTCTGGGACCTATAGTAGTTATCTTCACAAAGGAGATACTCAGCAAATATTTGTTGGTAAAAGTCATGGTGCTGACAATGTTTAAAAACAAAAAGAAATATCGAATTTAATCAAAATAACAGACTAATTCAGTCCATCCATTTTCTACATAAATTTAGAATCAACATAAAAATGACATCTGCACACTTCAGCTTCCTTGAAATCCTGTTATTAATTTTCTCTTTAATTAATAGTAAAAAGCACACACCATGCCATTCTACTTACAGCTCTTTCAGAAGACTACAAAATTTTGACCTTTCTACCTTGAGTAAATATTAACCAAAAGAATATTAATCAAAGACAAAATACTTATCGATTATATTGAGTTTATATTGAAATTTATTATATTGAAGTTAAATGTCAGCTGCTATAATCCTGCTCCCATTCTGTTACTATCAGTAATTTAGTGTCTAAGAAGCAAATTCTGACACTAAAAAAGACACTATTTCTTTTTCTGTTCCCTCTGTTTCCCCTAGAGTGACAAGTATAATGGATTAGAAAGTAGCTGATGCCATCAAATTATCCTCAAGCAAAGGAGTCTTTGTGAGCAGACAAGCCCTCATGAGAAGGCTTTATGACCTAGAAGGCCCCAGATGTCTCATGTCTTCCATACATAGCCACACATAAGATAACAGACCTATGACTTACTTCTAGCCAGCAGTCACGTGTTACCACACCGCAAATTTTACCATTGCAGATTAATTTATTTAACTTATCCAGGAAAACAAATTAAGGTATACTGTTATTTCTTTTTTTCTTTTATTTTCTTCAAAGAGTGTCAACTTTACGCCCTTCATGTGATCCTCAAAACAAGTGAATTCACTCTTAACTGTCACACTGGAAACCTGCACACTTGGCCTAGTTTACGGAGTAAAGCATCCAACTGTCTATTGATGGAACATTATCAAAACCCAGCTAAGAACAGTAGAGTTATTTAGAAGACTCGAAATCTGCATAGGCTCAATTATTTTCAGGCTCAAGCTGAGCCATGGAAAACTTAACTGGACCTTGTTATATTGGCCTCTACAGAATCACTCTCCTGTAAGTTATGTGTTTAAAATAGGCTCTGGATTTCGTTAGGAAGAAAATACCAAAGAGAGCCGATCAGAACTGATATATCCGTTTGCTGAAAAATTTTTGATGACTTATCTAGGTTTCCTTCACATAAAGTCCCATTAAAAAGCAAACCAAACAAAAACACATTATTTTAGGATAAATACTAGGAGGGATTTTGTTTCCCTTGAAGAATGGTACACATTTTATTCAAAGACATGGAGAACTATGTAAACAGTCACTTTTTTCTTACTGCTTTAAAACGTCCTGGAGGATGATCAAAGCCAAATTCTCAGGGTGCCAGGAACACCTGTTTGAAGTCTACGTAGCAAGTAGAAATGCATTCCATTTTTCTTCCGTGTCATCTTGACAATCCCTTCTACTTTATATTTTCTGTGGTTTTTTCCACTGCATATATTATCAGTAAAATGTATAATACCTCATGTTCTCTGTAGAAGAGGTATTATACGTTTTAAAACCAGAGGAAATAGAATTACTCATTTCTTAGTAGGAATTATGTGGCTAGTTTTTAGTTTTTTGGTTTTTTCTCTATAAGGATTCAGCATGTGCAGAAACCAGGAAGCAGAGAAGTGACGAATGCAAGAAAGGAACTTGGAGAAAACATCCTCTAAGACGGCCCCCACTGATGCCCCTCACCCGCTGGCCTTATACCTGTGTAATATCCTCTCTTGAGTGTTGTGGGACCTACGACTTGCTACTAAGCAACAGAGTTATGTCAGAGATGGAGGGGTACCGTGTCTGTGGTTAAGTTACGCAAGACAGCGACCTCCGCCTTGCTAGCAGGCTCTCTCTCTCTTACTGGTTTGAAGACGCAATTTGCCATGTTGAAGACATCCAGTTAGCAAGGAACTGAAGGTGATCTCCAGCTAGGGGCTATCAGTAATTCAGGCCCTCAGTCTCACAGCCGTCAAGAAACCAGATCCTACCAACAGCCTTGAAAGTAAGCAAGCCTGCAGGCCCATCCCCAGTCCAGGATTCAGATGAGAACTTAACCCTGCTCGGCACCTTGGTGGTGGCCTCCTTGGCCCCCTGGGGCAGAGGACCCAGCTGCCACATGCCCACGTTCTTAATCCACAGAAACTATGAGACAGGCATGTGTGTTGCTTTTAGCCAATGAGTCTATGGTCATTTGGTATGCTGCAATAAATGACTAATACAGAGAAACACTCAGAGTTTACTTGTTTTGTAATTTAACCTAGAACTCATGTTGCCTTATGGTTATGTTAACACATTAGGAAATGTGCTCAGCTGCCTACCAAGTGGATAACATATCTTTGTCTTTATTTTTTTCTAGCAGTTCGATAGGTATTATACATTATCATTTTATCCATTTCTTTACGTCAATAATTGTAAGATTATTCCTTTTTTTTTTTTTTTTTTTTTACCATTTGTAAGGCTATGCCTTTTAGTGGATTGACATTTTAAAAATGATGTTTATACATAAGCTAGCTTCCAGACGTCAATAGGATCTTTGAATGCCTGGGTAAAAAGGAGATAATAACCGTTACCCGGTAGTCAGAGACCGGAAGGGCAAAACAGAAATGAATATGAAATTTATTGAAGACATGCTTTCTACCCTCTACTTTCACAGACTTTCCATAAAGCAAATCAGAAAGTTTTTGCAGTTTCTTTTGAATGAAGAGAGTCTCCCAGGTAAATAATTATACTTTCTTAATGATTAATAAAAATCTTTGAGTCCTAATTTGATCACTGGAATGTTTTTTCAACTTTGCAACATAACTGAAGTATGCATGTTGTCAAATCCCTAGAAGGCTAGTTATTTTATTATCCAATGCTCTTTATCGTATATAATACACTGTCAAAAATGTTTCTATAGTTTTTTCCCCAGAAGCAGCCTAGGCTTCGTAAATGATATTCATTCCAGTTAGCCCCTGCATGTCACAGGAATGCTACCTTTTAACTAGTTCTTACTATTTTACCATTTCTCTTATTCTCTGGTCCTTTGGTAACAGACCTCAGATTGCAGTACAGTTAAAATTAATGACTTAGCCAAACATGGTAGGAGTTTGACTCTGTTTCTTTGCTCTGCTTTTCAGCCTCTGTGGGGGATTTGATAACTTCTGTGCTCTAGAAACGTCTAACTGAACATGAAGAAAGCCGGTAAATCGCTGTACTGCAGCAACAGCCAGCACTGCGGTAAACAGCCCAGCGTTTACTCTGCCTAATGACCCTAAAGCACATACAATATATGCTTTTCATCTGAAATCTTAGCATTGCTCAAGGCACATTTACGGGTATTTGGAATGAGCTTGCACAAATCCCCTGCACTCCGTTTCAGACTTTACTTCACTTCTTTTCTCTTTATGTAGATCAGTGCAAACACCTAGAGGTTACTAGGAGTCAACACTCTAGATATAGGATTTGCAGGATTTTAATATGGGTACCTGCTGGTCATATAATTGAGATGATCTACACTGAAGTAGAAACAGGTTCACAAATTACTTTTTTTTTTGTAGTTCCAAACTTCATATGCATTTATATCTGTATCATTATTTTGGCAGCTAACAACTGCTGCTACGTATTATTTAAATCCTGCTACTTTCATAAAAGTTCTGAATTTACTTGAAAGCTATCATGCAACCAAATAATAATAAAATAGAAATATATACATTGGATAGGTTGAATATACTCACTAAACCCTCATGGAGACCTTCCCTGGAGGTCCATCCAGCCCCCTGTCCTCCAGCTTTTCTCTATTACAGCACCTATAAGTTTCTTTCCTAGCACTTCTCTTTTTTTGTTTTTTTTTTGGCTGTGCCGTGCGGCTTGGGGAATCTCAGTTCCTTAACCAGGAATCGAACCGGCACCCTCAGAAGTGAAAGTGTGGAGTCCTAACCACTGGACCACCAGAGAATCATCGAGCACTTTTCAAAACTGATAATTACCTTAGTTACTTATTTGCTTAATTTTCTATCTTCTCCCTTCAACACAAGCTCCATAAGGACAGGGATGGTGTGTGTGTGTGTGTGTGTGTGTGTGTGTGTGTGTGTGTGTGTGTGAGAGAGAGAGAGAGAGAGAGAGAGAGAGAGAGAGAGATTATAAGGACACAATACCTCACGAAATATGGCAGAGTGGCTGGCATGTAATAATAATAGAAGCTCAATACACATTTTATTAAATGTGTAAATTATTGGGAAATGGGAGAAGTCTGTTACCAAGGTGAATGTCATGCCAGCCATGATGATGGTCCCTGGCAAGATTCTACTGGAGGACCTTCCATTGAATTACGCTTTTCAAATGCTTGTTCTCAGCAACTATACCAAATAATACTTTGTATTGTTGATGGAAGTTTTTGAATGAGTGATTTCATCATGTTGAACTTTGAGATCCCCAAAATCCAATTAAGCAATGAAAAAGTCCACTATCATGTTATCTAAGTCAGTCAGGGACTTAAATAATCGAAAAGGTCTAGCTTTACCTTCTTTTTGATTAATGGGTAGGCAGAAGTAAAGACTGTTTCTTCTGGATTTTTCTGTCAGTGAAAGCTAAGAAGCTTTTCCTCTTTTTTATAACCACAATAAAAATTGTGTTTGTAATCTATCTAGTTAAAACGCCAGACAATATTATATCTTTCTCAAAATGGGTAGATGTGAGAAACTTGAGAATTTTTAAATTAGATTCAATTTAAAAAAACATAAACACTAGGCAATGAATTTAATTGAATGCCAATTAAAATATGGGCATGAAAGGAGAGTGATATGAATTGTTCACCCAAATATTGAGTCACCTGGTTAACCACTACAATAATGAATATTACTGCTATGACTTTGATGAAAGCCCATGAACTTGAGGGCTGGAACAGCTCCTTCTGGCATTTAATCACACAAGAAGAAGCAGTGCAGTGCTGTGATGAAGAGTGTAAGGTCTGGGGCCACAGCGACTAGGTCTGACCTCTGGCTTCTCCACTAATTAGCTGTGTTGTCTTGGATAATTTAATTAACCTCTCTGTTCCTCAGTTTACTCATCTGTAAAATGAGGATAGTGTCAGTACCTTATGAAGCTGTTAAAGAAGGTCTTCACTTATAAAGCCCTGAGAACAATGCTAAGTACAGCAGTCGTAATGATCATCTCTATGGCCTTAATTTTTCTCTCCGCTTGAATGTATTGCCTATTCCCAATGAAATCGAAACTCTTATGTGTACAATATAAATACATTTTAAAAAGTTTGTACCCTGTCAGCATAAAGCAACATAATAAAAACGCCCTGAATTGCATAAATACAATATTGTATGTTATATGTCAATAGGATTTTTACTTGTAGAAATAATATAAGCATAGTGATAAAAAATGATATCTAACTAATGACCTATCACATGAATAAATATATTATTACTCATCTTCCTTTGAGTTAATTTTCTAGGGAATCTCACATCCAACACACACACACACACACACACACACACACACACTCTCTCATGGCATCTTTGAGGCCACCTAGGTAAAGGGAGAAAGAAGACTTTGGATCATGATTGGTTTGGCTTTAATCCTATGATGATTCTACTCAATACCTGATACCTTTGGTCTGAATATAGTAAATACATGAGCTACTGTGTTACAGCTTTAAATTCATAAAATCCTAGTTTCATTTTTCAAAGAAAATTAGATTGACATTTGAAAACTGTAAGAGCTGTATGTTTAAGGCAATTTTATCTAAATAGATATGTTATCTGACTGTTAAATTTCTTTTGTACATTGTCTATTTCTCCCAACAGACTTGAAGCTCTGCCTTCATTTTCTCAGGCAATAGGTTGCTATTTTAGAAAAGTGAAACAAATACACTAACTTTGAAGATTGTTCTTCCAAACCCCAAATACCTTAGTCCCAGAAAAGGTAGTATTGAACAACAGCGTTTGCTTTCCTGGTAAAATTATTTCAACAATAAATGTCTACTTACTAGGGAAAAGTAACAGAATCCGTCTGACAGTCATTGAATGGATAAGGCAGAAAATATCTTTCCCTTAGAAATTTCCCTCATTTAGATAGAAATAGAACTATGAAATTGTCCGGAACTCTTGGAAAATATAGCTCTTAAGTATTCTTTAAAGGAGAAATGAGAGTATTACCTGTGCTATTGTATTAAGGATACCATTTAGATATAGTAATACTTTAGACATGTTCGGTCAGTATGATCCTTGACCAAAATGTATAAAGAAGGGGTAGAAACTGTTTCCAGAAAACTCAGAATGGAAGCCTACATTTCACAAAAGAGATAAATTAGGATTACTTTTTCATATTGCCAAGTGGTTTTTCAATTTGAAAGTAAATTTCCAGAGTTCTTTTATTAAATAATAACTGCTTGATGCATAGGAGTGTTTTTGGGTTGTTCGCTTTCCAGACAGAGAAACAACCTCAAAGCTAAATGTTAGAAATCACTGACAAATAATACAGCTAAAGCATCTCTGAAGTTTTCATGTAAGTCAAGTAAAAAAATATGATTCCATTTAGAAAACAACCGACAAACATCTTTTGCAGAATACAACTATTACTTAAAGCACCGATGCATATAGACAAATTCCTTTCTACTCTGTTTTCTTCGTAAATTTGAAACATACTCTGGAAAAATCTAGCAACACATTTTTTTTTTCAGTGGTGTCTTGATTTTTAAGTAATGAGTGTCTTGATTTTTAAGTAACGGGCGAATAAAACATGCAAACATATACAGTCTAAGTACTAATGATAGAAACTGAATTTCTCCCTAACAGGGCAAGTCTTTTCACCAGATTCCCTTCTAAACCTGAACAAAATGTCACCTCTATAACTCTCTTGAGCATATGCCGTACTAAAAAACAGATGCCTTGATACTAAGAATACATTTAGAAACTGAGAAATTTCTGAATTTAAAGGATGATACAGTAGAACATATCAGTCACAAAAATGACTTGTTCCTTTTGCGGGGGTCAGAGCAAAAAGGGAAATAAAGCATTTTTGTTAAGATATATAATCTCATCTTGTTTTATGTGGTGAATTTTTGAAAAACACCTAAAACAGTAGAAACTCAGTCACCATCATTACCAGTCTTTGAACCCTCCATCGGGAGGAAAAGGCAAAAAGGTGGGGAGAGGAAAGGTTCAATTATTTAAGTCCCATACATAGACTCATTATCATAACAAAAAGCACCAGAGGAAAGAGTTCAAAATATGAGAGCTAGGTGATTGAAAATCTATGATTACAGTCCAATTCACTCTATTTTCTCCTTTTCTTTGCCTTTCAAAAATCCATTTTCTGTAATTGACCATTTGCCCCAAAAAGGATGGGGGAGGGATTCTTATAATTCTCAGCTTAAAGAATTGTTGCAGTCCCTCTCTCGTTCTGTAAAATGTGAGAATTTCCATTTCAGTTCTTTTCGGGATATGTTGAAACGATCCTTCCTTTATTCCTGCACTTCAGTACTTAAAGGAGAAGTGTCTTAGGGCTATAACATGTTTTCTTCCATCCCGATTCTCCCGGTGACTTCTGTCTTTCCTTCCCTTTTAAGGGTGTGCGATTTATCTGGGGGCAGGATGGGGGCACGAGGGAGTGTTCTTTATTAAAGTCTGTTTTCTCCCCAGGGCTCGATTGCCCTCTAGTGGCTCAGAACCAAAATTTGGAGGCTTCCACCATCTGGAAAGAAAAAGGCACCATTTTAAGGAATGCTCGTGCTGAGTTACCACCGCGGTTTTGTCTCCCCAAGAGAAGACGTAATCTCTGTATTTGGCCAGATTTTTTATGCTTTCTGCCTGAACCAGATAAAAGTACTTGGATTCTTTTATGACTTGGCGGAAACTTGACTACTTTCCATTGTTCTTCCTTCCTAGCCCTCTTTCCTCCGTGTCTTCTTTCCTTCAACAGTCAATTTAATGAAAGGAGGACTTGTGTGGTGTGGATATTTAAGGTCCATAATGAGTTACAAAACTTCCTGGAGTCTTTTCATATTCTCACCCACAAAAAATTTCAACTGGAGTATTAAACCTAGGCATTGGGTGGGATGGAGTCGGAGAATGCAGCGCCCTGAGTAAATTTGAAAGACCGTGAGTTATTCCTCTATAAGAAACTCATATTGGTATGCTGATCATTTCTACAGAGGTCATCAGAAAGCTAAAGGGTAAGAACACACCCCATTGTACCAAAGAAAGACTCAGTTTAAGCCTCTTGTTGTGTGATTCCTTTTTTGCTCTCAGAGTGAATTGGTTTATATGATAAACTACATGGTCACCTGGTTAGCAGCTCTCAAATCTTACTACATAAATGCCCTAAGAGCAAACATAGTGCTTTCCTTTTTTTCCCCTCTGGGAATTATTAACAAGGAGCAAAAATACTAGAAACAAAGAGAAAAACAGAGGAGCAAACTCACCACCCGTGGCCATTTAATTCATTTTTTTTAATTGTTCTACAGTGAAATGCTCCTTACCCAAACATTCTGCAGTGTGAGGATAAAGGAACCCTAGAATTGACACTTTCACAGTTTGTAACATAAATCCTTAGCCTGTTATAAGCATTACAAACTTTCATCTATATAAATAAGAAACATAGATTCCTGTCTTCACACCCTTCTTTGTAACAGGCATGTTTGAAAAGTGAGGGGGACAGGCAGGGCTAGGGCAAGTCAGGCTTTATAGGTTGTCCACGTTTCTGTAATTGCACCCATCTTGCTTTCTTTTCCTTTTTTTAACGAAAGCTTGTATTTTAATGGCATAGTTACGGAAAATATTCAGCACACTGCTTCCCACTTTAGAGCCTTTTAATCATGGCATTTCAAACTCCTACAATAAATTATGCTGATTTTATGGGTCTCCCTTCTTTCGTAAATCTATTGGTCACAAATTTTATTTCTTTGTTGCAATCATTTGATATCAAATTATTTTGTAGTGTGTTTATGACATGCTTACCAAATTGACATTTAAATATTTGTTATAGTTTTATGATGCAAAATTGGACCTATGGTGATTTATTTTACTACACTCCTACGAGAAGTTTCACTGCACCCAGCTTTCTAAGTTCAGTGGACTTGGAGTTTCCATGGGAGCAAAGAGAATTTCTCATCCAGGACCATGTCACCTGCTCTGAAGAACTGCGTGCTCTCAGGTAATGAGAGTTTAAAGCAACATTGGGAAAATAGGCTCTAAGTATTTTGCCCCTTAGAGATGCCTGCATGTTGGAATATCCCCTCAATGGTACAGCCATCTCTCCACGAGTGAGAAGGTCACACTTGTACAAACTCTGAGATGTTCACAAGAAGTTCCTTCAGTGGGAACCAGAAACCCACGGTGACGAGCAGGATCCCCTCTGGTCTCCACTGCAGGGTGGCCCATGGGATCTCAACCTGTGACTTCTGATGGTTTGGGCTTCTGTGAGTGAGAGCTGGTACCTACTGCTGGAGCCCGTGGTTCCAGCCGTTTGCTTCCGACTATAAAGCCCTGCACACCCCTGTCTTCTCAGTCCCACTTGGGCTCTGCCTTTTCTCACCGACTCAGCACTTCTTAGTCCCACACTGCTAACCGGAAACTTCTAGAATCCCTGCCCTATTCAAGTCAGCCATGAAATGCCAGGAATGGGCTGCCTCAGCTTCATCCATTTAGGTCACTAAATCAAATGTCATCCCTTCCCTTTAGAGAATATAAAGTATAACTGCTTTTAACTACAGAGCGGAAGTCAATCCCCATTTAGCACATCTTGCCTTTCGCCTTGCAGATTTTTGTTGACATGTATGTGGAGCAATGACATTTGCTACTATAAAGCACATTTAATAGAAAAGAAAAAGAAGAAAAGGCAAATCAGAAGCCTAAAAACTGTAAGTCTGCAAATCCAAATCCACTTGGCTTTGGGGGACAATTAATCAGTTAGAATGTAAAGGTCTTTGAATTCAGAATTGCCTGAAAGTGCATTAGCTGTTCATTATTTCCCAGTTGTCAATATTTGTGTGAGGTGGGAAACAGGAAATGACGTTCTTACCAAATCAAACCTGACCAGGCTTGATACCTTCAGATAGACAAGTATGAACCATGACAGTCACCGAGCCAAAGGAGATGAAATTGGGTGAGTAGAGAAAAAAGCTCTTCATAAATCCAATAAATAACTCCATGGAAGGAATGGTGAGTGCAAGATGAGTGTGTCAGGACTGATGGTTTTAAACCAAAAGAGACATAAATTTGTCTGAGATGTCTCTCAAGTTTTTCGTCTTAACTGGTGTCAGCTTGTCATTAGGACGAATTGTTCTTACACTAATTATACTCTTACCCCTGGAAAGGAATTTTTTAAGACACATTTCCTGCAGGGTTGAAAAATCAAGACTTAGAGATTAAATGAAAGCAACAGCTGTCTAACCTGTAAATGAGAGTACATTTTATAGCATTAAATTAAAGAAACAATACATTGATATGCAAGCAGTTATCCAATAAAACTTCTATTTAATGAATACATATCCACTTCCCTTTAAATAGTTTATATATATATGTAGCTTTTCAAACTGTAAACTAATAATACAGTTATTAGTTCTTCCTGCCTTGGTTTCTAGAGCTGAGGCTGCTATCCTGCAGCTCTGATGGAAAGGACCAGAAACACTGGCTCTGACTCTCTGAGTCCTGCAACAGAATCAGACACCGTCAGGATTCTCATTATTTGGGAAAAAAATTTAAATGACTTCTATTTAATTTGCTCTGAGGAGACTTCTCACTGACTTGCCACCAAACCATCCTTTAATTATTAAATTTATTTTATTGAAGTATAGTTGGTTCACAATGCTGTGTTAATTTCTGCTGTACAGCACGGTGATTCAGTTATACATGTACATGCTTTCTTTTTCATATTCTTTTCCATGATGGTTTATCACAGGCTATTGAATATAGTTCCCGGTGCTCTACAAGAGGACGTTGGTGGTTATCCATCCTATATATAATCGTTTACATCTGCTAACCCCAAACTCTCAATCCAGCCCTTCCCCACGTCCCTCCCACTTGGCAACCACCCGTCTGTCCTCTATGTCTGTGAGTCTGTTTTTAAATGACACCAGCTTCAGGGTAGTTCATCCAAGTGAAATAGAATACCCCAAGCAGCAGAGATTAGTGTGAGAACTGGAAACCCAGGCATCAGCTGTGATCAGAGGTCCAATGGAGATAAGAGTTGGACCCCAGAGAATTCGGTGTGCAGAGGCTTTGGGACTGAGCAACACAGCTTCATATCCTCCATGGGGAGAGGACAAAACAGGGGCAAGGAAGCAACAGCTGGGCGGGGTCTCTTCTGGCTCTCGAAGAAAATACAAAAGTAACTTAATTATGAGATCTGAACGAAAGGTCAGGATTCATTCACGAGAAAGAGTCGATCATATGCTTGGCCACAGAAGCTCCTCAAAGCCTTCAAGGACCAGGAGATGAAATGTAAACCCCAGGAGCTAGGAATTGCGAACCATTTTATACCCTTTGGAAATAATCAGTAACATGAAGCATACACCCTACTAATTAGAGGTGAGAACAACTAGAAATGGTAGTATTGCCATTAACTTGGTTTAGATTATCTGATCATTTTATCGATGCTCAATTGTCCATTTTGTCTGTTAGAACAGAGTCATCATTTTGAGTTCTGGTTGTTTATATCGCTGTGGGGTGGGTGGGGAGTCATCATTTTGAGTTCTGGTTGTTTATATCGCTGTGGGGTGGGTGGGAGACTCGGAGCTGGTATGTGATATTGTCACACACTCTTTCCTACAGTGGTACTTTCTTGTAGATTGTTTTCCCACCCTCCCTTCCACAAAAGACTTCAGTGTTCTCCATGTGGCAGAGATAGCCTTGGGTCTCCTTAGGCTCTGAGTGACTTAATGGACTCCTAGTGTGTGATGGGAAAGGTGATCAGTGGTGAATGGTTTTGACCTGCGTCTTGCTTTTCCACGCAGGACCTCAGGAAAGACCCCACTGCTGCTGGGTCTCCTGCAGCCTGACAGAAAGCAAAGCACTAGAGACAGTGAGGGTTGTTTTCTTCAGGGGGATGAAAACGGAAACTGCAATGCAAAGTGTGTGAAATATTGTACCTTCTGGTCTACCTGGCAGAAAACGAAACAAACAAGACAGGGAGTGGCACGGTGCAGTGGCTGTGTGCAGTGCTGTAACATAGGGGCAATAATGGGTCATCTGGGGATCACAGCTATAGCCCCTGACCCACATCTGAGGGCTCAGCAAAGATCCCCAGGGAAACAACCTCTGAGCTGAGAAAGGGCACAGAAATGAAAGTCAATGACATAAAAAGTGTTTGGGGACAGCTAGCCAGGTGGAGAAATCTGTTTCTTGCAAGAGCTCCTGGGTCAGAGAAAGTACAGAGCATTTGGGAAACTTAAAGGTGCAAGACACAAGGGCACACTCAGCTTCCCTCAACTGCAGGAAATTTATTATAAGTATAAATGGAAAGTGAAAATTAAAGTGAACAAATATTCTCGTGTCACAGGGCTAGGTCTCACACACACACACACACAAATATATATATATATATATATATATGATGGTTTAGAGGGAAAACTCATAGGGAATGAAATGCATTTGAACAAGACACATTTTTCTTGGGAGTTTAGCTGCCCCCGTCTCTACTCAGGGTACTAGAACCACAGCGATGACAAAGGCAAACGTGGACTCCGCCGCCATGGAACTCGCTTTCTGTCAGTGAGCAGTCAAAAATAAATATCAATACATCACAGAAAAAGAAAAAAGTTAACAAAAGAGCCACCCACAAAGAGTATCAGGGCAGGCCAGAGAGTTTTTTTTTTTTTTTTTTTTTAGCTGTGTTGGGTCTTCGTTGCTGTGCGAGGGCTTTCTCTAGTTGGGGCAAGCGGGGGCCACTCTTCATCGCGGTGCGCGGGCCTCTCACTATCGCGGCCTCTCTTGTTGCGGAGCACAGGCTCCAGACGCGCAGGCTCAGTAGTTGTGGCGCACGGGCTTGGTTGCTCCGCGGCATGTGGGATCTTCCCGGATCAGGGCTCGAACCCATGTCCCCTGCATTGGCAGGCAGATTCTCAACCACTGCGCCACCAGGGAAGCCCCGAGGCCAGACATTTAAAGTGAGTGATGTGCCAATGGATGGATAGTTACTTGAGACTGGGTATTACTGAAGGGCTCTCTTTTTAATCTTAAATTAAAAACTAAATGTCATGGTAAAACGGGGAGGCAGAACAACTTGGATAAAGGGACGGGGCACACAGAGGCCCGGCGGCAGAAATACTCTTGGCGAGTCAGAGAGACGAGAAAGAGGCCAGAGAGTGGGTCATGATTTTAATCTGTGTGATTGGAGGCCTTGAGAGGGCTTTTTTTATGAGTAAAATAACCAGATCTACATTTTCATGAAGATCACGTGGCTGCTGAATGGAGAAAGAATTGGGTGGGTGGGTAGCAGTAGAAGCAGAGGTCTCATGGTCATGTCCAGTGGGAAGTTCCTGTGGCTTAGAGGAGCATCAGTGGGGAAGGAGAGAAGGGGTCTCTTTCACGCTTGGGTCCTCTGAGCACGGGTGGTGGATGGGATGGAGAAAGAGGAAAGGAGGAAGAGTCCATGGGTTTAGAGTCAGGACGCTGGTGTTGGGGGCACTTTTACCTGGGAGGCACGGTGACGCCTAAAGGACTTAACACATCCACGCTCCCCTTTTCTCTTTGCTATCCCTCCCGTTATTCTTCTTCTCTCCAGCTCTGCTTCGGCCACGTTCGCCACTTTGCTAAACCACGAATCTGGGGCACGCTCTGGCCTCAGGACATTTGCACTTGCTGTCCACCCTGCCTGAAACGATCTTCCTTCAGACGTCCTCATGGCTGGCTCCTTCACCTCCTAGAGTTTTCATCCCGCCTCATCTTCTCAGAGCAGCCCTCCTTGTCGACTGTGTTTGGGATCACAGATCTCACCCTGCACTCCCTGTCTGCTTGCCTATTTTCTTTGCCCCTGTAGCACTCACACCATCCATCATACTATGCTTACTTTTCCTGCGTATTGTCTGTCTCTGCCCTATAATGTGAGCTGCACGAAAGCAGAGATTTTTTTAACATTATAGCCTGGGTATCCAGTAAAAGGTCAGGCACATGGTATGCACTAAAGAAAAATATTGGAAAAAGAAATCTAAGCATTCCCCTACCCTTACCTACCTCCCATACACAGTTGCCCAGACTTTTCCTAGCAGAGTATTTTGCATTTAACAGGTGCTGACTAAATGAGAGTTGACTTGTATATTAAAGATAACTACATACTAGACATGATATATAGTACATATTTCATTCAATGCATATTGAAAGTGTGAGCAAGGGAGCAGGTCAGAATCCAAGAATGACTACGATTTTATTCCCTGTACCTCTCAGAAAGGATTGAAAATTAGGGGGCTTTTACGTATATTTCAAAAATAATAAATTACATAGCATAAATAATGAATTAAATAGAATCATGAAATGTATTCATGTTTATTTCCACTTGGTTAATTTTGGTAAACTTTATTTTGTTTAATTCATTAAGAGGTAGTTTAACCATTACTACACATCATTACAGGGCAAAACTAGGAAAATATCTACTACAAATAGTCCTTCTGAGGGCTTGCCAAGGATTCACAGGCAGTAGGTAACTATTCTTACCACATTTTCAAAGAAGCCTTAACATGTGTATCAGTCTAGAGCTGTCAATGCAATAAAAATATCGAGAGAGGGAGAATGCCTAGTTACCCATTAAACTGAAGTTGGGAAGGAAACTAAGCAAAGCAGTGAGTAAAAGGAATCCATGTGTTCAAAATACCACTTCTTCTTTATCCCCAGAGTCACAGTGTATCTTTACTCTGGAGAAGCATAGATCTTTTTATTCTCCTATCTTTCTTAGCGCTTTTTTCTTTAGGTTATACTTTCTGCTGCTATGTTATTCCATACAAATATATAACTGGCTGTTCATGCATTATTAAGTCACCTCCTCTATGCTGCTTTTTTATGGTAACATGTGTCTATTGAAGACTCAAAACTTAGTTGGAAAAATTGAAACTAAGAGTATTTTAGGCATACTGTCAGGGACATAATTGGAATTTTGTGGGAAGGATAATATGTCAATCTTCTTAATCATTGTCTCATATGACATCTTCATTAATAAAGCAGGAAAGAGTCTTCTGTACAGTTACGGGAGAAAAATAACTGACAGGAGTCAACCAGAGCGCTTTCGTACATTTGTTCATTTCAATTAATACCCAAAATCTCTGCGGTTGAAGTGCTTTAGTGATCACAAAGGATTTTCATATACTTCTTGTTTAATCCTCACAACCATCTATTTGCAAGGGAAACTCTCTTGCAATAACAAATGAGAAAACTGAGACCCTAAGAGTGTAGGTAGTTGACCAAAGTCACAAAATTAGTCAATAGAATTGTTGATACACAAACCTATACATTTAGATGCGAAACCTACTATTTTCCCCATTACTCTTCAGATGAAAATTTCCAATACGCTAAATATGCTAAAAAGATGATTAACCATGGTCCCTACACTCCAACAATTTCTAGATGGGTAGAGTTTTTTAATTCATAAAAGACTATAACTTACAAAATCGTAGTCAGTGTGAGGCTGAATAATATAGAAATCTAAAGCTCTTCATAATTCGAATAAATAAAGCAAGACTGCTGTGATTAGGCATAAGGAACAACTGCTTTACCACATAAACTTAATTTAAAAGCTAACGAGAAGCAAAGTAACCTTCTTAAGCACGTGGACTCTGCCCTTGAAAATCATTAGGAGAAGAATATAGAAAGAACTCTTCCTTGGAATGACAGTGATAGTCACATCCTGGAGTCAAAAAGCTTCCTGTGAAGTGTAGAGGGATCTAGTCTTTCACAGCTCCGTGTTTCATTAACTCGCAGTGGCTCTGTCCTGCAAAGGCTAGAGCATGTGAGGACCTACCCTGTCTGAGATAAAGGATGCCAAAGCTCCCTTCAGTAACTCAACTTAATTCTATATCAAGTCATTCTTTTTTTTTTATCAGAGTATAGTTAATTTACAATGTTGTGTTAGTTTCAGGTGTACAGCAAAGTGTTTCAGTTATACATACATCATATCTATTATTTTTCAGATTCTTTTCCCTTATATATTATTATAAAATATTGAGTACAGTTCCCTGTGCTATACAGTAGGCCCCTGTTTGTTACCTATTTTATATATAGCAACATGTACATGTTAATCCCAACCTCCTAATTTATCCCTCTCCCCACTTCCTCTTTGGTAACCGTAAGTTTGTTTTCTATGTTTTTGAGTCTACTTCTGTTTTGTATATAAGTTTATATCGTTTTTCTAACTTCCACATATAAGTGATATCATATGATATTTGTCTTTCTCTGCTTGACTTACTTCACTTAGTATGATAATCTCTAGGTCCAACCACGTTTCTGCAAATGGCATTATTTCATTATGTTTTGTGGCTGAGTAATATTCCATTGTGTATATGTACCACATCTTCTTCATCCATTCCTCTATCGATGGGCATTTAGGTTGCTTCCATGTCCTGGCTATTGTACATGTCCTGTAGGGGGGTGCATGTACCTTTTTGAATTATGCTTTTCTCCAGATAGATGCCTAGGAGTGGGATTGCAGGATCATATGGTAGCTCTACTTTTAGTTTTTTTAAGGAATCTCCATACTGTTCTCCATAGTGACTGTACCAATTTACATTCCCACCAACAATGTAGGGGGGTGTCCTTTTTTCCACACCCTCTCCAGCATTTATTACAATATTTGTAGACTTTTTGATGATGGCCATTCTGACCAGTGTGAAATGATACCTCATTGAAATTAGAACATTCTCTAACACCATACACAAAAATAAACTCAAAGTGGATTAGACACCTAAAAGTAAGACGGGATACTGTAAAACTCCTAGAGAAAATCCTAAGCAGAACATTCTTTGACATAAATCTCAGCAATATATTTTGGATCTGTCTCCTAGAGTAAAGGAAACAAAAACAAAAATAAACAAATGGAACCTAGTTAAACTTAAAAGCTTTTGCACAGCAAAGGAAACTATAAACAAAACAAAAAGCCATCCTACAGACTCAGAGAAAATATTTGCAAATGATGCAACTGACATATACAAAGAGCTCATATCAAAAAACATTAAAATATGTTTAAAAAAAAAACCAATATCAAAAAAAAACCAAACTCAATATCAAAAAAAACCCAAACAACCCAATCACAAAATGGGCAGAAGATCTAATTAGACATTTCTCCAAAGAAGACATACAGATTGCCAAGAGGAAAAGATGTTCAACATCGCTAATTATATCAAGTCATTCTCACTCTAGTCCACCTTTGACCTCTCGTGCCTTGACTAACAAGGAGGAAATGTCCTTATTCATCACCTACTTGTGGAGACCACTCATAGAATTGGGTCCTTATTTTCATTTTCTGTATGACTTCAGATGACTCTTGTCTTCATTCATCCTCTAGAAACTCAAGTCTGCTTTCTGAACTCCAGCTGACCACTGGGATCCCATTCTCAGCTTTCCTTCTTTCTGAAACTACTGCCCACATGCCTTTGTCTGCCTTTGCCTAAGGAAAGCCTGAAGGACATTCAGTACAGGATGTGTCACACAGTAGGTGCTCAATATTTATTGAAAAGGGATCTACAACAAGAAATATGTTCTGATCTTTGCCTTCAATGCAGCTTAGAGTCTAATAGAGAAAGATAAAAATATAAAAACTAAGTGTTACAGATGCTGTAATGAAAGGAATAGAGTATAAAACTGGCATAAAGAATTTTTTTTTCTGCTGGCGGAGTCAAGAAGAAGACTTCTTGGAGGAGGTGAGAAGACTAAGTAAGATTAAATGAAGAGGAAGAATAGGTTTTTCTTAAAACAGTGGGAAGACAGATACACATTTTGAAGACAAAAAGAAAAGTTATTTACATGAAAGAAAAGTGTTTATACAGAAGCATGACAGAAGATAAGCCTGGAAATTTGGGTAGATTATGGATGGGTGGAAAAATTACTATTTAGATATTTCAGAATAGCTGCAGTTTTCTGAGCACGCAAGTGATACAATCAGAGTGAGATCTTAGAGTTGTCTTTGGTGGCAGTTACCCAGACGTACGAGTTGAAGAAAGGAACTTGAAGAAGGAAACTAGCTGGTCAGGAACCAATTTAATTATCCCAGCAGTAAGTGATTAATGTGTGATCTAAGGCAATGGCAATGGGATTAAACAAGAGAGGAAACGAATTTTGGTGAATCGTGTAGAATCCACTCTCATTTCCTCCTACAATTCCACAAAATTCAGTACAGAAATGTGTAAAAGGTATAACACTACAAAAGAAAGGCAAGAAATGGGGACAACAAAATTGAGATGCAAAGAAGAATTGGAAGATATAAAAGCAGAAAATGAAGACTAGAGGAAGAAGAGAGACGGTGTCTGCAAGATGCAAGGGTGAGGGGTCAAGATGCTCGTGAATTCAAACTCTGGAATCCAGGGAAGACTCTCTGAACGCTGAGGTGTAGAACAGGCAGACGGCACAGAGATGGGTTGAAACTTTCCATAAGAAGCGTTAAACCTTTGCATTCCCTCTAATTTTAAACAAGAAAAGTCAGATCCTAACAATGTCCTGACCCAACAGAAAATGGAAGATTATTCTCTGGAGAGACTTGGACCCAGAGACAGCAGACACAGTCAACGGTAAGAGGCCATATGAAAATTAAGGGAATTCCAGGAGGGTCTACACACTGAACAGTGAGATCCATAAAATACTTCCCCCACTTTTCCACAACTTTAGTAACCAGGCCTCTCTCACAGGTGGAACCCTAGGGGGTTCATCTCTTTGGAACCTCAGTGGTTCAGAAAAAACACTCAACAGAAAGAGGTAGTGACAATAAAAACAACTGCATTCCTAAGGATATTACAAGAAATTCCCTGGTCAATAAGACCTGAAATTGCATACAAAGCTTCTAATCTATTTCTAGGGCCCTACTCTTAAATCTCAGGAAATCCATGCCACTAACTAGAAATACAGAGGAAAAAGAAAATAAGCAATGCAGAAGAACCAGAGCAGTGCAGGGGATGGCAGAAAGCAATCAAAGACACCCTATAAGCAACAAGCTTAGAGAGATAGAAGTATATGATGCATCCAAAAAATGAGAATACTGAGAATACTATGTTAAAATGGGAGAGAGGCTTTCAAATAATTAAACTCTTGGAAATTAAAAATACAGTAGCAGAAATAAAATTAAATAGAAAGGTTGAAATATAAAGATGAGGGAATCTTCCAGAAGGTATCTATATAACCAAAAAGCAAAATGGGAAATACATAAGAATAGGTAAAATTATAGAGGTTTAATCCTAAAGTTCAAACAGTCAAATAATACAGTCCCAGGAAGAGACACAGAAGAAATGGAAAGAAAGGAAATTATACAGAAAGAAATAAGAAAACACCCAGAACTTAAATGTCTGGATTTATAGATTAAAAAGACTGATTAGTATCTTCCAAAATGGGAGAAAGATTTTCACAGCAAAGCACAACACAGTAAAACTTCAGGGAAGTGAGATTCAGAGAGAACAGGCAATCAGAATAGTATCTGACATCTGAACAGCAACTTTGAAGCTGAAAGAAAAAGCATTCGTGCCTACTATATTCTGTAAAAAATGATTTTCAATCTAAATTTTGAACCCAGACAAACTTTCAGCCAAATGAGAAAGGTAGAATAAAACATTTTCATTTAGGCAAGTTCTTTAAAAAAAAATCATCTCCCATACACTGCTCAAGAAACTACAAAAAGATGAACTTCATTAAAATGAAAGAATTACCAAGAAACAGGAAACTTGGAATTCTGATGGCAGGTCTAAAAGAGGACAGAAGTGTATAAAGCTCCCACAATGACGGTGAATGGAAAGCCCAGGAGAAGGGGCAGAGCAGCTGTTCTAGAGAACCTAGATCAGGGCTGCACAGAGCGGGTCCAGGGAGAAACTCTCCAAGAATAAATCAAAATTGATAAATTATCTGATTTGATCAGTGGGTTGAAGGAAGGAGTTACCCTTCTCTCCAAGTGTCTGCAGATGAAACATGGCAATAGGTACATAGAAAACTTAAACCAAAATAAAACTAACTGGTACTAATCCCCAAGAAAACCAAAAGTTGCACCAGAAAGAAGTAACCACAGTGCACTTATGTGACTCTGGTGTGAATAACATTTATATAAACACAATAATGAAAATGCCAAATGTTTATTTTACCAAAAACTTAAATAATTACATTAACGTGATCAGAAAGGGATGAGGTTAACATTTTAAAGAAATACAGTCTTATCTTCCAAGGAAATGTATAAAGAGTTATTATAACTTTAAAAGATGGAAAATCACAAAGTAATACTATCAGCCTATTTTTTAGAAACATGGAGGTGAATCTCAGAAGCCACAGGTAAAATATTCAAAACTACCTCTTGGGACAGAATTCTAGGATGAGAAGTAAATGTAGATATGATCTACTATTTTTTGTTAGAAGCCTTGCAGAACTCCTTGACATAGATTCATGTGATGATTTTTTTGTTGTTGTTTTTTAAGAAAGGGGCACTTAAACAACAGGAATTTATTCTTCACAGTTCTGGAGGCTGGAAGTTCAAGGTCATGGTGCTGGCAGACTCTATGAGCCAATCAGTCTATGGTGTCTTTTTTACAGAAGCCCAAACAGACTAAGATGGGGACAGTAAGGAATATCCCTTAGATTTAGATTTTTTTTATTGGAGTATAGTTGCTTTACACCGCTGTGTCAGTTTCTGCTGTACAGCAAAGTGAGTCAGCCATACGTATACATATACCCCCTCTTTTTTGGATTTCCTTCCCATTTAGGTCGTCAGAGAGCACCGAGTAGAGTTCCCTGTGCTATACAGTGGGTTCTCATTAGTTATCTATTTTATACATAGTAGTGTGTATATGTCAATCCCAATCTCCCAATTCTTCCCACCTGCCTAGATTTAGATTTTTAAAAGAAGTAAAACTAAACAAGGAGTTATGGAATGTACTTTTTAAAAATAGCTACTTTTCTCTTTCATGATTTCCTCTTCATCATGACTAAACATTATATCAGCACCAATAAATATTACTAAGCAGATCATAATAATAATAATAATAAAAAGACAGGGGCAGGTACAGATGTTATTGCAAAGAGGAATCAATGGATTAATGGGATGGAACAGAATGACTCGACTTTGGAGCAAAGAAGAAGAAACTTTAAATGATCCTATGATTTCATGCCTGTGTGACAGAAGAGAATTTTGGAAAAAATCATATAGGAGAGGAAATCTGAAATTAGCTGGGGAATGAGGGGCTTGGTACAGTAGGAAGTATGTTGGACTGATTGGCAGTCAGACAACATGATTTCTAATCCTCATTCCAGCCCCAGTTACTTTGTGAACTTGGTCTAGTAAATTTACTTCTGAAACTCACTTTCTCTAGGTCCATCCATGTTGCTGTAAATGGCATCATTTCATTCTTTTTTATGGCTGAGTAATATTCCATTGTATATATGTACCACATCTTCTTTATCACACTAAGTAAGTCAGACAGAGAAGGGCAAATATTGCATTATCACTTAAATGTGGAATCTAAAAAAATGATACAAATGAACTTATTTACGAAGCAGAAATAGACTCAGAGACATAGAAAATCAACTTCAGTTTACCAAAGGGGAAAGAGAGGAGGAGAGATAAATTAGAAGTTTGAGATTAAAATATACATCCTACTATACATAAAATAGATAATCAACAAGGACCTACTGTAGAGCACAGGGAACTATAGTCAATACTATATCTTGTAATAACCTATAACGGAAAAGAATGTAAAAAAAAGAATATATATATATATATATATATCTGAATCACTTTGTTGTACACCTGAAACTAACATACCATTGTAAATCTTCAATTAAAAACAAAGTAAAAACAGAAAAATAAAACTCACTTTCTTTAGCTTAAAAGTGGGGAAGTTAAGCTCAACAATCTCCAACACCCTTCCAATTTGTTTAAGAGGAACTTAACTTTGCACGTGTGCTGGAGTTGACAGTGAAAGGACCAAGGGCCCGTGTGCTGTGAATGCAGAATGGGAATTAAGAAAGCCGTCAGGGTTGCAGAGGCTGAGTGTAGAGGTATCTATGTGGAGATCATTAAGGCTTGAGGGAGTGAGAGTATAGAGATGGAAACAGAAAGACAGAGGACAAGACTGGGGGTAATGCCCACCCCGAGTGGAAAGGAGAAGGAGATAAATGAGTCGTAGATGAGAATTTCCAGGAGGGGAAACTAGAACAGTGAATGCGAGAGTTTAAAAAGGTAAAACAGAATGGTTCTACTCATCCATTTGGCTTTAGAATTTTATGACAAGTTTAGTGGTGTTATGAATTCAGTAACGACTTCTGAATTTAAGTAGAAAAATTTTTATAGTAGAACCAATTAAAAGTTTTACAAGTCACCAAAGATGAGCTTTTTTCCCCTTTTTCATTAAATCATTGTAGGCATCGTGGTATAGATGTTACCATTTGGGAGTATTCATGTGCATAAAGGTGGGCTTTTTACTTTTCACCTTTAGAAATGTGACAATGATTGAAATCTTGCCTGAGGCCATGAATTTTTCATAATAGCTAAGGGGAAATTCAGCCCAGCACTCTAAATCTCTGCACCTCAGCTGTGATCCAAGCAAGGTGAAATGGAAATATTTGACAGTATTTCACCAAGCCCTATCATGCATACACATGCCACTTCCTCTATTTTTCATGCAAATTATTCATTCATACAGTAAAAACAAATCAGTACACACACACAAATACAAATTCACTTTTCATTTATAAGTGGTAAAACCCCTTTCTCAGTTTATTGTTCTTCATTTTTATATACTAACTACTGTATTTTATACTTTAAATTCCTTATTCTATATGGTTGAGAGTATCATGCAGTTATATAATCCGTATATTTTCAATTTTAAATAGCAACATGATGACAAAATTTTATTAGATATGTATGTATATATACGTGTATACATACATATGTAGATATGTGTGTGTATATATATATATATATATATATATATATATATATACACATCCATACACAACACACTTCTATAAGAATTTCTCAATATTGGCCACATGATATACTCTTAGTCTTAATTTTGTGTTATTATTTGTATTAAGTTACGAATACCTTTGTATAAATACTTATGTTTATTTTAGTTTATATTTTTCAGTTACTTTTTAGGTACTAATTGTATCTAATATGGCATTACTTGTCTTAAGATGTGAAAATTTTGTATGAGTCTGTTAAGTACAGTTATAGTGCCACTATACCCAAAATAGTATGCGAAATTACACTTTCACTGCTGCTATTTTAATAACTTGGAATATAACTTCTCTTCTGAACAATCATGTTAGTTATGGTGGGTAACCCAGCCAGTTTATACTGGGAGACTACTGGGATTAACCTTAAGGCAAGGTTGATGTTTTACCTAAACACTGCTAATCTTAAAACATTGGCTACCCATAAATATTTAGTTCAGCACAATAATTAGAACATTAATTAGATATAGATTAAGTAGATTTAAGCAGAAAAAGAAGTGTACCATCAGTCACTAGAGGGCAGCAAAGATTGGAAAAAAGATATGAATTCAAATGCTGATTCTTAATGCGGGGGTAATAAGACTGAAAGTTCTAGAGATACCAAAGGACCAGTTCTTCCCCCAAATGTTTCTGAGACATACAGTCTTGGCTCTTACATCGTCTTGGAATAATGAGCAGAAGACCTAAATAGACATTTCTCCAGAGAAGATATACAGACTGCCAACAAACACATGAAAGAATGCTCAACATCATTAATCATTAGAGAAATGCAAATCAAAACTACAATGAGATATCATCTCACACCAGTCAGAATGGCCATCATCAAAATATCTAGAAACAATAAATGCTGGAGAGTGTGTGGAGAAAAGGGAACCCTCTTGCACTGCTGGTGGGAATGTAAATTGATACAGCCACTATGGAGAACAGTATGGAGGTTCCTTAAAAAACTAAAAATAGAACTACCATACGACCCGGCAATCCCACTACTGGGCATATCCCCTGAGAAAACCATAATTCAAAAAGAGTCATGTACCAGAATGTTCACTGCAGCTCTATTTACAATAGCCAGGACATGGAAGCAACCTAAGTGTCCATTGACAGACAAATGGGTAAAGAAGATGTGGCACATATATACAATGGAATATTACTCAGCCGTAAAAGAAATGAAATTGAGATATTTGTAGTGAGATGGATGGACCTAGAGTCTGTCATACAGAGTGAAGTAAGTCAGAAGGAGAAAAACAAATACCGTACGCTAACACATATATATGGAATCTAAGAAAAAGAAAAAAAAAAGGTCATGAAGAACCTAGGGGTAAGATGGGAATAAAGACACAGACCTACTAGAGAATGGACTTGAGGATATGGGGAGGGGGAAGGGTAAGCTGCAATGAAGTGAGAGAGTGGCATGGACATATATACACTACCAAATGTAAAATAGATAGCTAGTGGGAAGCAGCCGCATAGCACAGGGAGATCAGCTCGGTGCTTTGTGACCACCTAGAGGAGTGGGATAGGGAGGGTGGGAGGGAGGGAGACGCAAGAGGGAAGAGATATGGGAACATATGTATATGTATAACTGATTCACTTTGTTATAAAGCAGAAACTAACACACCGTTGTAAAGCAATTACACTCCAATAAAGATGTTAAAAAAAAAAAAGCTGCATCATCTTGCCATCTTTTGGAGGGTTGACTGCCACTTTAATTTGGTCATCAGTGAACAATAAACATACTCAGGCATTCTCAAGAACTGGAAAGCTACACTTTTACTGGGCTGTTTCCCAAGGATTATGGTAGTTCCAATTTTCTCTAAAGAAATAGTTATGAAATAGGCCAATTGAGATTTTCTGTGGAATTTCTGCTTCTTCAGAGACCAGATGTTTCCTAACGATTTTTGTTTCCCCATCTAGAGCAGTAAAAATAAAACAGATTTACATCTTCTAAAATGTGGAGTTACTTTCTGGGTCTTTAAGAACTGTGCAAACGTTTATAAAGAAAAAATATATTTTTTTATTGAAGCATAGTTGATTTCCAATATTGTGTTAGTTTCGGGTGTACAGCAAAGTGATTCGGTTATACATATATATGTTTATATTTATATTCTTTTAAAAAATTTTATTCCATTTTAGTTTATTACAAAATATTGAATATAGTTTCCTGTGCTATACATTAAATCCTGCTGCTTATCTATTTTATATACAGTAGTGTGCATCTGTTAATCCCCTACTCTCAATTTATCCCTCCCCCCCTTCCCCTTTGGTAACCGTAAGTTTGTTTCCTGTGTCTGTGAGTCTATTCTGTAAATAAGTTCATTTGTACTATTTTTTAGATCCCACATATAAGTGATATCATATAATATTTGTAAAAACAAAAATATTATATAATTTATAATTTCACTGTCTATTACTACTAATAGAAAATGTTTTAAGTATTTTTAATAAATTAATAAGAAAGTGTAATAATAATATACCTTTTCCTTTTTGAATTCTCAATTTGTTGTTTATACATATTCACAAATTTATTAAATGAACATCCATTCTTTTAACATTGAAAAGGGATTGAAAACTTATTACAAATTCTGCTTGTGAGTGATATACCATACTTTTATTTTACATCTCAAAATTCAGATTAAAATGTATTGGAAGTCCTAAGTCTTTAGCATTATCTCAGTGTTGATTCTAGTGGGTTTTAAGATCCCAGAAAACATAAAATTGTATAGGGGTTTCTTTGGAAATAAAACACGCAAAGTAACAGAATGCTAGAGTTGTCAATTAACAAAATAAAATCATGTTTGTTTTATAATGTTGCCCTCCTAACATTGACCTTGACTGCTTACGTTGACTTTGCTTCGTGCCTATTGAAGTCTTGGCAATGATGTAGTTTGTTTCCTTGGAACTTAGAACTGTAAAGGAGTAACACAAGGTAACTTATCAAACAAGCAAATGTGTTTGCTGCTGGTCCATTTGGAAATGGAGGAACACATGAAAATTTAAAGACAAAGACCTCTGGATATCATTACAGACTTCCTATTTATCTGCATGAGGGAAAAAATAATATTGGTTTGAAGTCTTCCTAACTAAGACATAAAATAGAACAGAGAAAAAGTGGGTGAGATGCATGAAAACGCACTTTCATTGTGACACAAAACTTCACATTTCACCTAAGTGCTCACAAACCCCAGATCTAGTTTCCGGTCACGTGCTCCTATCTCATCTAAACCCTCTCCTCCTCTTGCTGTCTCTGTCCTGTCCTGGTGACATGCCCCCCTCCTCACCACAGAAACACAACCGATTGTCTCTTTCCTCAAGGCCCCAAGCAACCAGCCACCAAACTTGCTATGTTTATCTTGCAAATGTTTCCTGAATCTCTCTTTCTAACAGACCTGATTATGTCACCCATAGTTACCTCCTAACAGTCCTCTCAAAAACACTATGTATATTGTTATCAGAACGCTGATAGAGATACCATTATTTTACTCCACTGCTTAAGTACCTACAAAGTCCCCATTAATCTACAGAATACAGTCCAAATGCCCTAGTATGGCATACACGAGTACCATTACTTTTGATTTAAAGTTTATCCTTGATAAATATTTGTTGAACCGAAAAGAACTCAATGCCCAGTGTTCCTATGTTGAGACAGAGTACTGATACAAAACCAGAATTATAGCCAGGGGTTGTAGCAAAGGATTTAACATGAGGAAATTAAAATATATATAATGTCAGTTTAATATATTTCTTAGCATTGGAGGGAAATCTAGTGAAAAACAAACAGAGTAGACAGTGATTGCAGCAAAAATTGATAAGGTAAATATTGCCCAACTTTTTGCCAGAGGAGAATGGAATGGTATTGGAGATTTGTAGATTTAAATCCAACCATATAGCCCAAATACAGTATTTCTGTCTCTTAGCTACGTTTCTTTTTTCTCACATTTCCCTTTCAAGAAACCATCAACAGCTCTGACAAAAAACTAATTGCTTGAGACTTTCATAAACAATGAACAGTCATGGCTGGGCATTTCCTCGGAAGAAAAGTTGGAAATCAAAACAAAGATGCTTTCATCTCCTGTTTGCTCTTGGTAAACTAACAGTGTTAGGAAAGATCTTTCATTTGTTCATTCATCTCCTCATGTGTCCAAGCACCCACAGAAAGTGTTTACAGAGCAAAACAGCTCATTTCTTTCCCCAGAAAATCAATCCTTTGCAACTGGTCCAGATTAACGAAAGCAGCACGAGTGAAGAAGAGGAAATAGCTTTGCTAGCCAGGAAAGAGACTGCGCCAAAGAAGCAAATCCTTCACTAAATCTTAAAAATGATAAAGGGGCTTGTCTCTTAGTAGACCCTAGACTTCTGAAGACATTTTTCCTGCCTTGCTTGATTTTCGATTTCCATGAAAGAATATTCTTAAGGATAGAATAGCCCTCAGTTGATACAACTGTAAAGAAATATTTCCTTTCTGTTGTTTTATACATTTAAAATATTTAACTACACAAACCTATTTCTCTCTTTCAGTTTGATCATTTGGTATTGTATATGTCTATTTGATCCATAATACATCCAAAAATTACTGATTTTGACTAAATTTAACATAATTCTAAAAGATACAAATATGGATCTGTAAATAATATGTAAAAATGAATCAGTATGAGGGATAACAAAGCAGAAAGAAAGTTCCTGGTGAGTTAGGTTCAGGGACATCTGAAGGGAGAATATGATGTCACCGTTTCACAATATATACAAATACAAGAAAAGAAAAATAATGCCAACAGCTAATTTTCTTAATAGATGCACTGCCCACACAAATCAATGGAAAATTATCAACAACCCAATAAGAAAATCTGTGCAAAGATGTGAATTTAGAGGAAAAAAATGCAAAGCATTTACAGTTTTGATGATCAGTCTCAATCAGAACAAAATCAGTGTAAATTAGAATTTATATTCTAACTGCATAACTGAACTTTTTGCATGTTGGACAACCCCATCTGCTGTACAACATGGGGCCTGTAGTTAACACCATAGTTTTGTGCACTTCAAAATTTGTTAAGTGCGTAGATCTGATGTTCAGTGTTATTACCACACACACACATACAAGGAGACTTTGGGAGGAGTTGAACACGGTTATTACCTCGATTGTGATGATGGTATCATGACTGCTTGCATATGTCCAAACTCACCGAAATACATGCCTTAAACAAGTGCATTTCTTTGTGTATCAATTATACCGAAATAAAGCTGTTATTAAAAATGGTATTGGGATATCAAGTTTTCAATTAATGCTTTTAGTGCAAAGCAAAAATCCTCTAATACACTGTATTAGCAAGGGCACGGGGAAACATTCACTCTCAAGGTGAGTTGGTATGAACACAAGTTGGTACAACCCTCTGGAAGACAATTTCACAACATCTATAAAATTGTAAATACACATATCCCTACTTAGATTTGATAATTCCACTTTTAAAAGTTTATTCTGTAAACACATGCCATAAAAATATAATTACGAAGATTTTCAGAGCGGCATCTGTGTGAGAGCAAGCCGCGAAGTTATTCAAAGGAATGAGGAATTTTTTGTGTCACTCCCACGTGAGACTTCAGTGATCAATTAGGTGAAAGAGCAAAGTGTGCCACAATTTGTGCAAAAATCAAGCAGAAAAGTCACTTCAAGAAAGAGAAACCTAAATATTGGAGATCACTTGGAACTGTGTGACATTCTGCACTGCTTAAACCTTGTGCCACGTCGTGCATTGCCTTCTCAAACAATATATATTGAAAAAAATCTTTTGAGGAAGACAGAGACAATGAAGCGGAGGTAGTGACATGATGCAGTGAGTGAGAACAATGACTTATAGAGTTGCTGAGAAGAGTACAGGAAACTAAATGAACATGGGGTCAACGTTTTATTGTTTCTGTTGTGATTATGGTCGCTCTTTGAACACAGAAGGTTAGGAAACACTCTGAGGGTCTGCCTGTATACCAGTTGGCATGAACCAAGTGTGGGGGAGAAATTTGTTGCACGGTCAAGACAGGTGGATGGGTCCTGGAGAAGGACCAAGAGATAGAATCAAGGTGAACAGATGTGTCCACCTGTGATTAGAGCAGGGGCACCTCCATCTTAACAAGTAGAAGGAAGAAACGTGTTCGACTGTGTGTGTGAAGGTAACAAAACACGGATGGAGGAGTTGGCCAGGTTGGAGAGGGATCCATCTCCCATTTTACTGCGCAGAATGCAACATCAAGAGTACAAACACAGCTACATTTTTATATTTTCAGATGAGTCAAGAAGAGGTTCTGATATCCTGCATCTAATCAATCCATGAATTATAAAGCTAAATCATCTTCTGAGAGTGAGGCTGGCCAGAGGAGCAGGGGTAACTTTGGGGAAAGAAGATCCAGGCAGCAAGTAGGAGTATCAGATAGGTCGAGTGTGTTTTGAGGCTTGTGGTTAACTTAGACTGAAACTAGTTACACTTTTTCTGTACTCAGTTATTAGGTTGCAAGTACGGTATAGGTAGTTGGATTAATCGAGGTTGGGGTATTGGCAATTATTACAAGAGAGTAAGGGAGTAATAAAGCAGATGAACCTGTTTACAAGGGAGTGAGTATGATGAGTCACCTGCAAGCTAAACCTAGACCAAAAGGTAAGTGATGGTGGAGAAGGTGGAAAATAATACAGTAGCAGGAGAAATGGATTGAAGACCTGTATTAATCAAACAACGCTCATCCCGGGGATTAGGAGAGAAAGTGAACCAGAAAAATAAAATGTAAGGGCGCAGTGGGATGTTTGCAATACAGACTGGTGATGACAGACTACATGGAGGAACCATAAAAGCAGGTGGCTAAGTGTGGACACTGGAAAGAGACCGGAATCAAAGAAGGAACTTTCTAGTCTTCATTTTCCAAGAGCTTTGACAGTAGGAGGCATTGAATGTGATCAAAGATGTTTTTAGCCTCTTCTGAAATGGGTGCTTTTTTTCTTATTGGGCATACAAATGTGTTACGTCACATGTTTCTAGTATTTATTCCTCTCACGGAATAAAAGTACTTGAAAAGAGTGTCATTTTCTTAATCGTCTGTTTTATGCAATCTGCTAGGGTTTTATTTCGAATTTTCACTTTTGCAGTCATAAGAATGATTGCTCTCTGCCTTCAGAGCTCTATTACCTTCAAAGGCTGAACTGGATAGCTTTCCATTCTTTTCTATACTCTTGACTACAAGATTTGGCATGGAAATATTGAATCTGTTCCTTGTACATTTGTAATGTCATCTGTTTCTATTTAGAGTTTTATGTGGAAATAATTTTTCCATATGTACTTTTCATTTCCTATTTCTTGGTATACTTTTAGAAGTTTATTATCTTCCAAAATATCATTTATTTCATAGAAAATTTCAAGTGCGTTAACATTGAGGAGTATAGGGTAATGTATTATAATTTTAATCTCCTACTTATATGTTGTCGTATTCCCCTTTTCTCTTGATAAATTGGTATTTAATGATTACTTTTGCAGAAATTTGACTTTCCAATTTTTTCCCAAAGACTCAATTGTTATGTTTCCTTTGCAGTTCTGCTATAATTTCTTGTTTCTTTTAATTCACATATAATAGGTCCTATCTTCCTACCTTTTTCCCTTTTTCCTCTCTTCAATTTTGAGGAAAAGGCAGAGAGGATGTGACTTTATAAGTTTTTTCTGAGCTATTCTAAGTTGAAGGCTTAGTTCATTTTTGTGTTATTGCTGAATCATAGAATCAGATCTGAGTGTGGCTTTGAGTCATTTATATCATTTTTGTAATGTAGGGTTCCCATTTTTATTATTTTTCCAAAGACTTATAAAAGTTTATAAAAGTCAATGACTTTTTTAATCTCAAAAGCCAAGTCGATGAGAGTTCAAATTTTGTTGACTACTTTTGCTTTACAAACTGTTCAGTTTTTGAATTTAGTCTTCATAGCATCAGAGTTTTCGTTTTACATGTGTGTTAAAAGGACTGACTTGGAAATCTTATGTGAAGAAAAACATGAGTCGTTGTACTTGCTGTGATGTCTTAGCACTGAAATATCTCACTAACACTATCCCAGTTCACGGATGGTCCCTAACTAGCAGTTTACCTTTTCTTTGAATTGTGCTTTATCTTGGTGAGGTTTTTTTTTTATGTTGTCAGCTTTTTAAAAAAATTACTCAAAAATAAAAATTCTGTGAGTTGCTAAGTTATAATACCCTGGGAAAAAGAAGAAAGGATAGAAAAATACTATTATTACTGAGGCAGATATTATCTTACTAATAGGATTTAAAGTATATGTGGTATGACAGTAATTGTTATTGCATGTCTTCTGATGTTCTAAGGACAAAATAATACCACTAATATCTACATAAAGCTTTGAATTTTATAATTGATACTTGACAAGTGTCAATTTTATGGCTGAAATTCCTGAGCCAATCATGACATGATTTGCTTTTTCATGTCTATAATTATAGAGTCAAGCAATGAGAACGTAGCTCACTATATCCCTAACAATTAGACAATAAAACTGATGACACGACTTCATGCCCTCTTCCTGAGAAGCTGCAGGACAGACCACAAGACCCGATTTTCACTGAGGTTCTCTGTGTAGGTGTTGGCCCGGGTTACATGAACACTCAGCAACTGATTCAAGAAGATGAATTCTAAAACTCAGAAGTGACAGAAGAATAGCAAATTTATTTATGATACATGTGTTTCTTGTTAAGAAACACTTAAAAGTAAATAACAAAGTTGGAGTGTTCTCAAATGTCATGTGTAATGTTAAATGTTAAATGTTGATGTTCCAGTACTCAAAATTAGACTCATATGGGCATCCTGCAATAAAGTTTGATAAATTATCTAATCTTCATAGAGCTCTTTTTCCTAAGAACGGATTACTTTTTACTCAGTTCCTGTCTTTAAAGTTGTTTTTATTTTCAACTAAAATAATGTCCTCTTATGTTTGATTGTTAATCCAAACCTATTTCCTTCCTATAGAAAAATCCATTTCTCATTTATTTATTCAGAGCGATGCATAGCCATGAATGCATTTAAAAATTCCTTCATCGTATAAACATTCAATTTTTTCCTCAGCTTGCTGGTCTAATCAGATCACAAAACAGACTTACTCCAGTTTCTTTATCCATTTTTACTGCTGTTTTTCAATCTCTTTTATCATCACTTCTTCCTTTGCCCTTAAACTTTCTGCCATTCTCTTTTCATCCGTATTTTCTGTCCAGACAAGTCCATCATTCCTGCTCAATTACTGCCCACTTGTCTATACCTACACAGTATCTGACCATCTTTTCAAAACAGAGGTCATATTATTCAACAACCTGATGACTTGTTTAACAACTACGATGTTGCGGACACAATACTAGGATGAGAAAATAAAATCTCATGAAATGTTGTCCTCAGAACTGAAGAGTTGGAGGTCCACTGGATTGTGGCAGTGACCTACTTCTAGAAATCCCAGTGACTATCCATTACCATATAATACGTCCAGACTTGCAAGGCCTCCATGGGTTACAGGCCACCTTGCAATGAACACCCTGTATCCTCTCTCTCATAGCAACAGCTTGGACTCTTTTGGAAATCAACCCCTTCTCACCCAGTGCAGCCACTTTTTTAGAATAAGAGCATGTGACTCAGGATTGGCCAATCAATATACCGAATTCCCTGGACAACAGTGATTAAGTCAAGGGTGGACATATGAACCAGGCTTAGCCATCCTGGTCACAAAGCTTGATAGGAAATGACCAGATGACCCAAGGTGATCCAATAAGAAAGGATCTCAGGACTCAAAAGAGACATAAACCTTTTCCTGTAGACTTGAACTTGGGAGGATGTCAGTTGAAGTTAGTCTTGCCATATTGTGAAGACAAAAAGAGAATCTCTCTCTATTAGTTAGGGTTTGGCTAGGGAAACAGAACAACAATAAGCTATATAGAATAAGGGATTTATTACTAAGATAAGACCTCATTCAACTGTGAAGGCTGCTGAAGAAATCCACAGAAGGACATTGCCTCTGTGTCTGGTGACAGCATTGAAACTGACATTCAAGAAGAAACACTGGGCAGCAAATGGGGGGAGAATGAGAGAAAATTGGAACCCACAAAAATAAACTGGACCACATGTGGGCACACTAGAGCCTGAGCACACCTCCCACCTCCTCAACCTTGACTTCATGGCTGCCCTACTGAAGGAACTGATGTACTTCCTGACAACGGGCTGACACAGGCTTTACTGGACCCAGAGAAGCTGGAGGACCAGGTGCTGCAGGTGCTGGGAGAGCTGCAGGCACATGGTTGCCCCAGATCAACAAGGTAAGACAGCTGTCAACACATGCAAGCTACGTCATCACTTGGCCTCCTACACTGACCCTCAGAGGCCAGGGTCTACAGCTTCATTTCCACTCTCCAAGTCTTGCTCGGTTTCACTTGTGGGAAGACCGAATCCAGAATCACAGAGGGAACAGCTCTGTCCTTCCAGCCTAGCAAAATCAACACAATACAAACCAGCACACTCCCTGAAAAAGGCGTCAACACAGGAGGCCTGAATCTAAAACTCGAACAGAGGAAAACCCAATCCTGTGAATGTCCCCCAAGATGCAGCAGGCCCTGGACTTTTCAGGTGAGAGTCAACACTCTCCCTTTGTGGTTAAACACTTTGGATTGTGTTTCCTCTCACTTGACATCAGGAGATAGAACAAGCTGGCACTAAGAACAGAACATTATAAATGACAGACACCAAATTCATAATCAAGGAGAGGGCAGGACTCTCATGAATCTGTGTCAGGGACACAATAATATTTGTAATTTGGTTACAAAGGTTAAAAATAAGTCAATTTACACCTGTCTTAGCTTGGTGTTCAGAACTTATCCTTAATGAGGCAACAGCATTTCTGGTCTTGATATGAAAAACGTAGGATTTTGCAGTGTGATTCTTGTTCTTACGGACCTCTGTAAGTTTTATAATAAAAAGACTAGCTTATGTTGAAATTAGTTCATCTGAGTGCAGACAGGAAAAACAAACTGTCTTAGCTAAGAAGTACCTTTCTTGCCTGAAACCCATTCAAGGTCGCTGAGAAATTTGAAAGATTAGAAAGCTGAATTCTCTCCTCCAAACTAAAGTTATTGCCAACAAAAACAAGGAAGTAGGAACAATAGCAGGAAATAATATTAAAACCTGTGAGAAGCCGTTTTCATCAGTCTCCTCCTAAGAAGCTGCTATTTTAAATTATTTAGAAAAGGAGGGTGATGACCTGGTCTCAAAGATACCACATGTGTGTACCTGGGAACTAGAATCAAAGTGGTCTATCTCCCCTGGTCAATATCAGTGTGTTAAATTACCGCAAGGCAGAAGCAAAGTTTAGATAATGATCCTAAGCAGGACCTGTGGGGTTCCTGGGCACAAAGGCTTTCTGTGTCCCCCGTTTCTTTGATTATAGGAAATAGGCTTCACTCAGCCTCCATGACCTTCCCTGAGTTCCAACAGGCAGGTTCAAACAGTTGCTAATCAGGGAAAGGAGGGGATGCAGAGGCAAGGGAGGAACAGTCCGGAAACAATAGTGCAGCCTTGGGGCAGGGTCCTGGTTCCCCCTCAAGGGATACACAGAACAATACCTTTGAGCTGTTTTGCAGATACTATAACCCCTGCCAGGTAGAGAATTTAACTGGAGGCTGCCCACAGGCACTTAGACCCCAGACTGGTGGAACCAGAAGGTTGATGATGCCAACTCCCGATGACCTCATCACCAACCAGTCAGAAAGATGTCCATGAGCTGACCACGCCCTCTTTGAACCATTCCTATAAAACACCTCACTAACTGCTCCAGGTCTAAAACACACAGTTTTAATGCCATAGGGCATTAGCCCACTGTGTCCCCCTTTGCCTGGCAAAGCAATGAAACTATTCTTTTCTACTTCACCCAAAACTCTGTCTCTGAGATTTAATTCAGTGTCAGGGTACAGAGGCTGGATTCAGCTTCAATAACTTGGATGAAGGCCATGGACAGAGCAAGGTGGCTGGAAGGCATTAGGAGAAAAATATGGGGTCTCGTTCTAATACAAATGCTGGCTTGAGGAGATATCTGGGTTTTAGTACTAGCCCATGGAATTGTCTGGAACACAGAGATTGAAAGCCCAGTTAACCTTTAAGAAAGTTGGCTCATCAACATTGGAACACAACAGGTTACAATTACAATCACTAAAGCAGATCCCAAATTCTTAAGGGATGGGACACACCCCACGTACCCATCTCCTGTATGAGCACTGAGGACAAAAGAATAAGGGAAAATGCCCAGAAGAACAAAATCAGGGCAACGAATGCAGATCTGCTGACAAAAGAACTCTTTCTAGCACCGGAACAAACAAGGCAACAAATCCTGCTATTTTTATTATACATGGTATGGACGTTTGGCCGCTGTATTTTATTTCTCATTTGCCCCATCCAGTAGACGTTTTATTACAAATATTTTTATTCTCTATAATTGTGTTTTGCATATGATAAGCTGTTGGAAGGAGTTACACCTCTGTTGGTTTGCTGGACCACGAGGAACTGCATCCAGACATGATGGATGGAACCGATATCAACCAGAGGCAGAGACTCAGAGCTGAATATGTAGCAGGAAAGAACAACCTGACTCCACACTGGATCTGTTTCTTTTGCTTTAGCCTTTGCATTCTATTGTTTTTCTACAAGTTAATCATTAAAAGGATGTTGCCTACACCTTAAAGCACACACAATGGCCCATCTCCGGAGAACCCTGACTCCCAGGCCAGAGGTAAAATACCTTTGTTTAACTCACAGGAAACATGCTGACGAGGCCCACGCACCTGTGAATGACTGCAGGAAGGAAGAAATTAACACTTCCCTCCCAGAGTCTGGCTGGAACCAGGAAAGATTTGCAACCACTGTGGAATTTTTTTTTTTTTTTTTTTTTTTTTTTTGCTTTTCCTCCTCACCATCCCCTCTTTGCTCTATAAAAGGAACTAGCATCCAAACCTGGGCAAGATGGTTCTTTGGGACACTAGTCCACCATCTTCTTCGTCTGCGGGCTTTCTGAATAAAGTTTCTATTCCTTGTCCCAGCACCTTGTCTCTGGATATATTGACCTGTTATGAGGCAAGCAGAAGGAGCTTAGGCTCAGTTATAGGTATAGTCACTGAGAATAAGGACTTTAAGAGTGACTCGTGTTTGGACATTAGGTGGCCAAAGGCACGGACTAGAGTGGACCTCCGTTGTTTCATAGTTGCCATGACCCATGTCCCCTGCGTTCTCCCAGTGGGGCTCCACTCTCAGCTGCAGGGCTGCAGGAGGACCACACTGTTGTCAATGGTACAGAGCACTGTGCGATCAGGAAGGGGAGACTGACCAAGCCAACCCAACCAGAGTGAATCACAGGTCAAGCATGGGAGTGGCCAGAGAGAGCTTTGCCCTCCTTTTCTCCAGATTTGAACTGGGAAGGATATGGGGTAGAAAGCCTACCCAGAATGAGGAGAGCATCTAGTGAAGCCTGAACCCAGCAGAGGAGCAGGGCTGAGCAAAGCAGACGAGAAACTGGGTCGTGCTAATGAAGAAAGGCCCCAAACTGAGGAGAGACAGAAAGCATACATTTATCTAAACCCTAAATTTTCAATCACATTTATCTAACCCTAAATTTTCATGTCTTTCAGTCAGAGGTACTTGAGGCTGAATTTGTTTTCACTGTTAACAGGAAAATAAATCCCAACTAAACTTTTCAATTTATTTCTTCATCCTTAACCCACAGTTTTGTACCATAGTCACACAATGCATAACCCAAGTCTCACATTCTGCAGACTTGACTCTTGGAGGGCTTCAGACTGAAATGTCCATCTTCCTTTTCTGCCTGGAAAACTTTGATTTACCCATTAAGTTTCATTACTTGTTCCCTCCTTTGTAAGAATCCCCCTCAACATTCCCAGAGGACTACAGTGTTTCCAAAAACATTACCATTTCTACCATGACCACTAAAACGATTTGTTGTGTGTATCTCTTAGATATAATTTAAAAAGGTGTTTGTTAATCAGTTGTTGAGTTTCTGTTTTTCACACCCTATTCATTGTTTTGACTTTCCATAGAAAATTACTAGATAGGATTTAAACAGTTTGTAGCAAGATACTGGTGGTAGCAGTTACATTGTCATTTCCAAAAAGTGTATCCCTTTTGTAAAGCCAGTTTTTTCAAAAAGTATGCCACGGAGCTTCCCTGGTGGCGCAGTGGTTGAGAGTCCGCCTGCCGATGCAGGGGACACGGGTTCGTGCCCCGGTCCAGGAGGATCCCACATGCTGCGGAGCGGCTGTGCTCGTGAGCCATGGCTGCTGAGCCTGCGCATCCGGAGCCTGTGCTCCGCAACGGGAGAGGCCACAACAGTGTGAGGCCCACGTACCGCAAAAAAAACAAAACAAAACAGAAAAACAAAAACAAACAAACAAAAAGTATGCCACTTCTTTTCTCCCCCAAAGGTTTAAATAATTGTTTATTTTTTAATATCTCTTTTGAAATTTTTATCTCCTATTGGAGCACAGTTGATTAACAATGCCACTCTCTCTTCTGAGTAGGAAAGTTATCATTCTCGAATAACACTGTGCTCATTTGCACTGTTTCTGCACAGAGAAGAGACTAAATAGTGTTGACTCCTAATTATGTTCAGATTTTGTGCACTTTTCTTGTCAAGTGCCTCCAGAATGTTTTCTTTTCTTTTTAGTTACTCCCATTTCAGTAAGTACTTGTGTTGGCTGAAAATAATCCCTTTCCAAGGCCCATAAACAAGAGTATCTTAAGGCTGACAATACTCTATCGTGAAGGCTTATGTTTTAAATACTTTATTTTATGTGATGCAGTGCTATCTGATGCCCAAGGGGAAAAGTGACACAGCAACAGACCACAAGTATCAAGACTATTTTTAGGTATTATTCTGGTGACCAAAACAGAGACATTTGTTTCTAAGTTGGGATGTAACCAAAAAATATCACATCCTCTGTTTCCTTTAGTTCAACAAGTCCTAGATTGGTGTCTTATAAGCTATTTTTCATATGCTGTGGCACAATGTTAAGTGTTTTTATTCAGAAGCGGCCTGCTGGCTGAGTGCCCATTCATTGTATGACAGCATTTTCCCTCAGCTGTATCAGAACAACAAACCGAGAAGTTCACACTTCCTCATTAATTCTGGAAAACCCATACTGTGGATAGCATAGCATGAATCTTTTTAGGTCTTGACAATTTCCGGAAGTGTTGTATTTTATAACAGAACTCAAGAATATCCAAATTTAATAGCCCACAGTAGTTATGCTGAACACTGCATCTATAAGTATCATAACTCTCTTAAAGGTAATCATTGTCTTGCTAAACCCTATGAGTTCGGTACTCAGAACAGGTAAGCCTGTCATTTTCAATGGTTTTTCATTTGATGAATGTATTCTTGTAATTGGGGACTGTGAAAGATAATACAAGGCATCATTTTTAAAGTCTTGATGTTTCCCTACAATTTATGGGAAGAATTCAAATCCCTCGAGTCCTAAGGCTGAAACTTTAAGCGTGTGAATCTCAGCACCCAGATGAGACTGCTTACTCACATTTAAGGCAGAAATAGCATCAAGAGAAAGAAAAATGTGGATTAATAGAAAATGAAGCTTTAGCCTATTCATACTTTAGTTCCCATGCATTTGCTCCTCCACGTTTTGCCCTTTTATTAATGAGAATCTCACTCTTTGTACGTTAAATATTTACAATGAGACGTAAAAGAATGACCTTGGGCCCTGGGTCTGATTTCTCACCTCCTGCTTATATAACTTAGTTCAATTAATTTAATTTCTCTAAACCTCAATTCCGTTGACTGTAAGATGGGAAACTGACTTTGCTTACCAGTTTGTTATGACTGTATTAGAGAAAATGTATAGAAAGCACATAAATTAAAAAAAAAATCCTGGTGAAACTCAACAAATAGTAGGTGTTCATAATAAGTCCTCAACTAACAGCATCCACCATGGTGGTGTTCGTCAACCATTGTGTTACTTCCTTTGGGCCAGACATCTTTACAAATGCTATCGACTTCAGCTATCACGTAAGGACCAGGAGATACTATTGTCTTGTTGTTGCTGTGTTGTTTTACTTTGCCATTACTGCCCCAAGTTTACAAATATAATGTACTCTACTAAGTTAAATTCTTAGATTGGGAGCAAAGGTCACTGATACTCTGGAAAGAAAAAAATGACAACAGAACGTAAGAGGACCACGCACATTCGCTTCCTGCCACTCAGACATGAGCTCTCCTGGTCACAAGCAGTTGTCCTGCTAGCCTCACCTAAAAGTCACACAATGTCACTCTGTTTTCACTGAGCTTCTTCCTTGCCCCTTTCAAGTCAAATGCAGCCATCCTTGCCTGATACGTCCCTAGAGGAGAATCGACATTAGTTGTTCTAGATATATGTTTGAGTGGGAAAAGTGTCAGACTGACCATTAACCAAATATGATGGAGAGATTCATGGGCCCTCCACAGTGGGCTTTGAGTGAGTCTGTCCTGTCGGTTTGCCATTTTCATCCATCAACCCCATCTATTTACTGCTGACCTACACAGACGCGTAGCCATGTCAGAGGTGCCACGAGAAATATTTATCTTCCGAGACCAACAAAGAAAGCAGAGAACCTTTTCTTTTGAACTTGATGAGCCCCATTCTGGGTTCATCAGTTTTGAATCTGACGCAGCAGAGAAACAGAATGGTGGTCGCCTTGGTCAGCTGCAGCCCTGTCACTTGACAACACAGAGGGAGAGTCCATCAGCCTCCAGCCAGGGCTTGAGCTCTGATCCCTCCATCCATGTAGAGGGTTCCGAAGGCTCTCAGGGGGCACCAATCCTCAAGTGTTTAACAACGTGATGCTAAATACATGCCAGTGACCTTGTCTGTAAGGAAATTACAAAACAGTGTGTCCGTCTGTGAACGTAAGTACACATAAAACCAAATTTAAATAAATAACCATTCAAATATATAAAGCCCAAAAGAGTAAGTTTTGTCTAAATTTGCCAAAGGGGCAGGTTTATACTGTTGTTAAGCCAAGTTAGTTAAGGTCAGTCCATCCTTATTCTCTTTGAGAGCTTGGACAAGTTCCTTCAAGTTTTGGGGTGCAATCATCCATCCTACATGGAGAGCTATACTCAGAAGTTTGTTCTGAGAATTCACTGTATTGATATGAGCTTAGAACATTTTTCGAAAAACATTCAATAAGTGTTAGCCAATATTCGCTTTAAAATATACAGGAAAGAACAATGATTCTACACCAATTTACATAGTCCAGATTCAGAAATTGAAAAAAGAGCATTTTTAAATTTTAATAGACCACAGCATTTGACTATAGAAAATATAAACCAAATGTTTGGATAAATGCAAGAATCTCTTTGGGGTTTGCATTTGAACACGTTAAAATAGGACAACGCGTTCAATCTTCCAGGAATTTATTCAAATAAACATTTTTTAATATGCACACATGCTGAACTTCTATTTTTTTATCTGTACAAAGCTTGTTTTCAACTCAGATTTTCCATACCTGGTTTCTTTCTGTAATTCAGGTATCAACTCAGACTTTACCTCCTCAGAATGGCCTTGTTTGATTACCCTATGTAAATCAGGCCCTTGCTCCCAAGAAATTCTCTATGACGGTGCCCTGTTTCACTGTCTGCGAAACCCTGATTACAATCAGAATACGCCTGGATTATCTGCTACTTGTTTCAATTGGTCTCCCTCCACTCTTGCTATGGTTGTTTACCACTTATCACCAGATAGCGCCAGAGTAGCGCCGGGCTCATGCTAGTAATGATAATAGCCTCCACTTATGGATTTTGTGCATAACTTACTTTGTGCGCTTTTCACGTATTGACAATATAATCCTCACAACAACCTTGCGAGATAGATGTTACATTACACTCATTTTACAGATGAGACAAAGGAGGCAAAGAGTGGGCAAATGAGTGCCCATAATCACACAACTAATATGTTCTTAAAGCGCACTCTGGTCTACCCCTGAGGAGGCACTTAACACAGAGTTGTTAAATAAATGACTACATGTGCTAGGTTTGGGGCAAGGAGCTGAATATACAGAGATGAATAAGACCTAAAGTCTCAGGGCACAGGCCACATGAGTCTATGTGAAGGAAAAGATATAGTAAGTTAATAAGCAAGATAACACCTTGAACTTATACAGCGATGCCTGTCAATTACATCTCAATAAAACTGGGAAAAAATAAGCAAGAGAGACAGATTCAGTAAATACTAGACATCCTTTGATAGAAGCTTTACCGGGCACTAGGAGAGTAGGAACGAGAATGTGGCATTTCCTTTGGTGCTGAGGTCCGGTTTTCTTAGGGGGACGATGACTCATGGCTGTTTTAAGGGAGAAGAGTGAATATGGGAGCCTTAAATGGGACAGCACTGGGAATCTCTAGGTGAAACATTATATAATACAGTAGAAAATGCCTGAACGATATAAACTAGCTTGACAACCCCAGAAACGCTGCGTGAGGTTTGTTCATACCACTGCACCTCAGTGGCTGTATGTGGTTCCCATGCAAGCCAAGCTGTTACCATGGAGACATGAACAAATGACCCAATGCAGGCGGAATCTTCAACCATCGCTAAGCTCTTAGAAAATCAGTGCCAACAAGCATTCCTCCACTATAAGCAACTCTACCTTTAGAAAAATTAAGCATAGGAAATGACATCATTCATTTCAAGGAAAGTAATTAATGTAGACAATATAAGCATTGGTCACTGCTGTCAGCAGATAAAAGAATTTAAAATGTTCATTCACTAATATTAAAGACTGCATTGTCACTATAGACTATAATTTAAATGTTGTTTTAAAATTGGGGGACTTGGTTTTGATCACCTCAAATAGCATTAATAAAGTACCAAATTTTACAAGTCCTTTATCATGAAAAATGCGTCTATTCAGTTTGAGAACACCAAGATAGTAACATATACCAATCATTTAGGGAAAAAATAAGAAGAACTCTCAGCTTTATAATTGTTAAATTTGTCTCCTCTACAAGCATTAACTTTTAGTGAAGGAGGAGTAACGTGCAGCCTTCACTGGCATCGTATAACATATTTTGGTACATCATGTAATTTGGTAAATAATTTAAATTTTATTTCCAGATTTTATTTTGTTTTTTTGTCTTTTTTTTGTTTGTTTTTTGGGGTTTTTTTGGCGGTACACGGGCCTCTCACTATTGTGGCCTCTCCCGTTGCGGAGCACAGGCTCCGGATGCACAAGCTCAGCGGCCGTGGCTCACGGGCCCAGCTGCTCCACGGCATGTGGTATCTTCCCGGACCGGGGCATGAACCCGTGTCCCTGCATCGGCAGGCGGACTCTCAACCACTGCGCCACCAGGGAAGCCCTTTGTCTATTTTTTTAAAGTAAGCCTTAAGCTCACTTTGGATCATATCGTTTAAGAATATTGTTCTTAATCATTCAAGAGAACTTAATTTGGTTATTTAGAGGGGACTCTGATCACAGATTTACGGTCCTTCCCAATTTCTTTAAGAGACCGAAAGCCTGGAAAGCTTTCATGCATCCTGCGAGCTGCATACCTGAATTTACAGTGACCATGTTTTTAATTACTTAGAATATGCTGAAGACCAAAGCTGTTTTTCATGTGTTAGTGCACCTTCTTCCAGAAAGCGTTTGAAGCAACCTCTTGATGGGCATTTTCCAGGCACAGAGGGGGTTTTCAGTCAGAGGGGAGCTAGTCACAGATGTTTTGAGTGGAAAAGACTCAGCCCAGGCCAGGGAGTTGGTGGAAGAGCTAACAGACCCTGCACGTAGGGTCCGCTATGGGGGTCCGCTTTTCTCCTTAGATTCTCACAACTACAAAAGCAAGGCCTTGCATGAGGCCCCTCATATGCGTCACCTGACCTGGTCCTATGTAGAAAAGGCTATCTCTGCACTAACAAACTAAACTCTTCGCGATTCATCTGAAGAGCCTACAAGAGGACACAGACTGCTGTTGCTATAGAGCAGAGAAGGCAGATGCCCAGCTCCTGAAAATAAGCCAGATCTCTAGGAAGTGCTCTGAATCAGGTGGGGTTGTCAGGGAGTTAAGGATAGAGGACAAAAAGCTCCATTTATCTTAGGTGTTTATTCCTTTAAAAGACACAAGAATATTTTCTTCTTATTCTTTTTTTGAAAATTTTTATTGGAGTACAGTTGATTTTTCTTCTTATTGTTTAATTGAAGATATATATTTTAATATTTAATCGAAGCTGTATTTTTCCTGTCAAATACATTTTGTTTGTCTTGCTTTTTCACACACACGAACAGAATTCTTTTACATTTATTTTTTTCTTTTACAAATTGGACTGATTTCTTTTCTACTTTAACACATGCAGAAGGTTTGAAAACTCCACATACAATCAGTGCCTGCTTGACTCACTGATACCACTTTTCAGAGAGAACTTTTTATTTCTCTTCAGCTACACTGGTGGTTACATGAATGACGTTTCTGATAGATGTGTAAGTCAAAAACAATTGTTAGACATAACACTCTAGGGAGTTGTTAGAGAGATGCTCTTTGTGTCATATCTAAACTACCCCCCTTAACATTTGGAACTTTGTGTTTCATTCATTTAACCGATACATATTCTCAGGTACTTTGCTTCCAGAGCATTGTTTGAATAATAAACAGTTATTGTTTCCTTGGTGCCTGGAATAACTTTCTGTTATTCCTATTGATTACCATATCCTCAGTAATGAGGAAAAACTTAAGACATGATTAATAAATCCTATATGGTCTACCTCATAATAATACCACTAGGAAGAGTTCTAAATTGTGAATTATTTATTCTGATAGTTAAAAAATTTCTTTTAAGTTGAAACACATGAAATTTATGAAAAGAGAAGAATAGCACATATGTATACCTTTCAGTATTTATGTATTTAATTCCTCTGTTACTAAATTTTTTAATTCCTGGGAACTACCTTGAAAAGCATAAAATAAAGAACCTAATACATATTCATTTAATTATTGAATTTAATTATAATCACAAAATATTAACATTAAAAAACGTTAAACGCTCGTCTCACAGTAACCTCAATAGTCAAGCCTTTACTTTCATTTGAATTTCTTAAAAAAAATAGTTACCACTTTTCGTAGATCACTCAGTTAGTAATTGACAGAAATAAAATAAAATTCAGGTCTCCTGCTGTCAGAATAATACTCTTCACTGAAACCGTTTTTCCTCTATCAAGGCTTTTGGTTAAAAATTAGTCCACAGTGCCCACAAATTGTCACTATATTTTAGATTTAAACAATAAAAATGAAGAAAATGGAGTTGACTGCTGGGCAAACCCAGTATTTCCAGTATCTTTTTAAACTTCTTTTCTCATAATACACCTTTTCTTCTAAAAGATTAGTGCTAACGAGAGATGGCTGGTTGTTTGCTAAGGATTCTGGACAAAGTTGGGTACGTGTGTGTGAAGAAGAGAAGAGCTGTTCCAGGCACGTCTGCCCTCACACCTTGCGTCCAGGTGGGATCACGTGACTGAGTCTGGCCCAGCGGGTGTGAGTGGAAATGATATAAACTAGTACTTCTCACACTTGAGTTTGCATGAAAATCACATGAAGAGCTGGTTAGAATGTGTATTCCTGCGCTCCACCTATGGAGTTTCTCATGTAGCAGGTCTAGAGTAATGCCTGGGAATGTGCATTTTTAACCAGTTAGTAGGTGACGCTGATGCTATCCACCTCCTGAGAAAAAGACGGTCTTTTTAATGAAATCATTATTTTAGGTTATGAACAAACAAAATAGTAATTTCTGTCTATTTAGACACATGAATACGTTTTCTACTACCATCAAGTTGAGTTGTAGAAGTTGAGGAAATTTACAAATTTAGTTTTTAACGTGGATATTTCAGAGGAGGAAAATCCTGTTCAAACAGGGGATCGTTATATGCAAAAAGAGGGGGGGGGGAGAGAAAGAGGAAGACCTACGAATTTAAGGCATGATTTCTCATCTCTAAGTTAGTTCTAAGAAAGCACAGCCTGAAGAAAAAAATGATGCAAATAAAGTGAAAAATACACCAGCACGGATTTTATGGACCTAAGAAGACCTCTCCTGACCACTTTGATGATGTTAACTACTTTCTGATGTAAACTAGGACAATTAAGCCATCCCTAGGACACTTATTACGGCTCCAGAAATCACAAGCATGTGAAACACAGCTAAACAACTTGAAAGCAGACTCCCATTTTCAACCTAAAAAGAAGATAGAATGCTGGGAAAAACTCTGGCTCAGGAAACTTTCCTCTGGAGCCATAGTTATTCTCTTCCCTTTTGGCCCCCTTTTTAGTGTGTTTGTAGCTTCATCATTTCACTTCTGGCCTCACGTGCAAACAGCTTCTCCAATGCATCACTCTGTCTCCAGGGTTTCAACCCATTATTTCAACATCCTTAGGAAAACAAACAAGTACCCCCAGAGCAAAAGTTTATTTCACAATATGCCTGCTATTCCTGATGCCCTATTTCTGCTTCAACCTGTAACCTTTCAAATTAGGCTGTTTGGGGTCGCTTCCCCTTATTAACTTGAGTTCAAGGATTAGACTCTTCGGTGTAATAATTATTCAAGGTGGCCAAAAAGGGTTTTGCGTTTGTCTTCCTTGCCCTACCGCAGAGCTGAGAACTCTACTGAAACTTGTCATCATTTTCTCCTGCCTCTCTGGTAGGTATTACCATCATTTTGTGGTTGATGTACGTGAAGTAAAAAGAAGATGCAACTTGCCGAATAACACAGTCAACATTTTTAGCGAAGCAAAGTTTAGAATAAGAGCCTCCCAAAGCCAATGAGTATATATTTTAAGGTATTGAACCTGATAGTATTAGTTAAGTTGTAAAATCCCCCAGATTTGTGATTGTCATGCATGGAAAATGGATCAATGATTTGTGTTTAATAATCTTTTAGATTGTACATCCCATGTGGCAGATACTGTGTGTATCCTTCATCGTGATGGTACCAGTATATCCTGCTACCTTGAGATGAGAAGGAGATTGATGAATATTAGTTGAATCAATGTTGGAAATATTTTTTTAAATTATAAAATGTGCTTTTAAATCCCACTTATTCCTGGCTTTTTTTTTTTCTACTTAATGTAAATGTTAAGAAGGTAAGAGAATAACTTCTGGAATAAGCCTGTATACCAACACTGAGTAAATGACCTCTCTGTAGCTCAGTTTCTCTACCTGGAAGATGGTAGGACGCCACCAGTTAACTTGTGAATATTTGTGAGAATTAACTATGAAAATTTACTTTAACCTCTTAGATGCGTGTTGAACACATTGTAATCACTCAGTAACTGTGCTCTGTTATGGGATTTTCCATTTGTTACTAATAAATAGCTGTTGTTTTTTTAACTCATGATAGAAGTAGTAATCATAAAGAGATATAAAGGATAGAAATGAGATTCAAGAATATCACAAAAAGAAATACTCATCATAAAACAAATAAAAGACCTCATTACTATTGCTAAAATGATTTTTATACCATTGTCCAATGCACATGTCATTCTGATAAGGACCTTAGTAAGTAAAGTGGATTTTCTTCTTTTCTACTCTTTTGCTCTAAGACAGGAAAATAAATATATGCCATGTTTCAAGGTAGCCCAATCGCTAATGAAAGTACCTGAATTCAGCCTTCAGTCTTCTGAACCACACAGTAGGCCAGGTGACATCATTCATTCAATCACTACCACTAAGTAGAATTTCCACGTACTGCTCACCATGTGACTTTCTTCCTGCATTGCACCTCCTTTTTCCCTCTTTTACTTTCTCCCTACAACTTCGTCAGCTCTTCTATTGTAATTGCATTTGGGGGGTTTATTTTTGTTGTTGGTGGTAGAGGTGGTAGTGGTTTTTTGGAGAAATTGCATTTTCTTCTCTCACTGTCTTTTTACTTTTCTCTCTCCTTAAGAAATAAAAATACCCAATAATACACAAGAGCCTTGCTTTGCTAGCAGAATTTGGGATTTAAACTACACAACCTCTGTCATTATTTGTTCTACAGAAGGCTTCTTTAAAGACTCATTTAGGACCAAGCCAATGCTTTCAGACATTCCCTGATGACTGACAGCCTTTGCCACCCACCTTTAAATGAGTAGTTCCCCTGTCAAAGGCCTAGTCTCCCAGATAATTATATACAGTGCATTCTTTATTATTTTCTCCAACAATACATTGGAATCATACCAAATAAATCATGCGCTGGGGTATGAAATGCTGGTGAAATAAATGAACATGAAGATTTAGGGTGACATGTCCTGGGAATCAGAAGAACTTGTGATTTAACACATTGATCTCATTTGTTCAGGAGCTGACACTGGGTTCCATCACTGGGAAGTAGCGTCGTAATATTACAAAGAATAAATATTCACCCGCCCCCATTGAGAAGATTACCTCTCTAAGAGAGTGGTCACTTATTTGGAGAGATTTGGACTCCTCTCTGGATACAGATAGTTTATATAATTGCTGAGCAATAAGTTAAGTTTTTCCAGACCATCTTTCCCTACGTGTTAAAGATAAAAAGGACATAACTCCCAAACCACCAGTCTGGCTCAGGTAAATATCATGTTCCAGTAACACTGGTGTCAATGAATGGTATGGAAGAGAATGCTCTTCTCAAGAGGTGAAATGGGAAGCTGCTTTTGAAAATAAGGTTTAGGAAAAAATTTTTATGCCATGAGATATGTTCACATTATGGTAATAGATGCAATAAATAGGATACAAATTTGGTTCATAATCACTATCGCATTATCATAATTATGTTTGTAAGCATACACACAGAAAAGGAATAGAGACATAAGTCAAATGTTCTCTTTGGATAGTGAGATCGATGACTTTTTTCTTTTTACATTTCTATACTTACAAATTTTCCACAATGACTATTAATTTTTTTATTTGAAAATATAAAACTAATGTTTCTAAAGATATTTTGAGTGTTAAGGCATAGCATGTAAGCTAGCACTTTCTGTCTTCCCTCTGTTGATTCTCCTTCAAATTTTCTTGCTGTTCTTTTCTCTCCTTAACTTGTACTTTTGCCTCAGATAATGAACACCAAAGGATTATTGTATTAGAATTACTTGAACTAATGTTCTTTCTCTTAAAAAAATTAATGAGTGTTTACTCATTGTAATCCTGGCCCATAATATAGCTCAAAATATAAAACAGGAGCCAGACTATCTGGAAAGAAGAGAACCTCAGCTCTGACAGTTGTTAGCTGGGTGATCCTAGGCAAGTGGCTTAACCTCCCTGGGCTTCGTTTCTCTGAAATGTCAAAGAAGGCTATTAACAGAGCCCACCTCACAGATTGTTGTAAGATGAAGTGAGCTATTCTGTGTAGACATTTAGAATAGCATCTCACATATATTAAGTTCTATATGCGTATCTGTATTCCTCCAGATTTGGGTGGACCTGCCCATAAGGGCTGTATTGCTATGCACATACACGTGTGTGTATATATATATATATATATATATATATATATGAAGCTTCCCTATGCCCCTGATAGACTCCATGATGAAACACAAGCACTAGTCTTGTTTCTACTAGGTCCCAACTCCTATCATGATGCTTGACACCTGGTAGGGACTCTATCCATATTTGTGGGATGAATAAAAGCATAATGAATATTACAGTCATAAATCTGTGTCTGAAAATAAAATCTGATATTTGAATATAGGACAGTCAGCTATCTGCAAATGTCAAGGCTACCCCCTTTTCGCGAAGAACAGCTAGCTAATGTTTTAGCTGAACAGTTTTTGTGGGCCCTTACACTATTGTTTATACATTTCAAGTGAGATTGTTGTTCTTTAGTGACCTTGCATTCTTTCCTGATATAAAGCTTATGTTGAATCTAAGGAAAGAGTCATGTTTTCTGAATGGGATTGACATGAGTTTCCCATCTGACTTTTCTCGGTGTTGCTCTCCAAGTCCATATTGAAGGACAATAGAGACCTCTCTATGCCATAGAAGCACTTCACACTGAGAAGTTCCACTGGCCTGGTCCCCTGACTCCGAGTCACAGAGCGTTGCTTGAGAATAACTTCACAAGGCATCAAAGCACAGAAGATGTTAATGACTGGCCCAAAATGGTCTGGAATTGCAAATGGTTCCAAGAATCCAAGGATATATTTTTTCATCCCATGTGCTTGATATTTAAGGGCATGTGTGGGGTATACGTCATCTTTTTTTTACTTGAGGAGTTAATTTATAACGGAGTATAACAGGTTTGAAGCTCAAATGAGCGTGTTAAGCATACTTAATACTTCTTCATAAACTTTATTTTTATAGCATTAAGTGTGTTATGAAAAAGAAAATAAAGAGTATGCTATCTTAACCCTTGGATCAAGTTCAGAGTGTTGAGATCTTTCCAGTTCTGATTTAGTACAATCACAGGATGTGGGAGGGCCTTTCAAAACATTTAAGTGGGTCTATAAGCCTGAGACTGGAAATGAATCACAGGACCATTTTTCATCTTGTCAGTTGCCGACATCATGCTTAAGGAATTCCTACAGCAAAACATATGTCTGTTCAGAGTATTAGCCATTCTGTTCCCTGATACCAAATCAAAGAAGTACTTCCTAAAAAGGAAGTTTGAAAAGACGCAATCATCACTTCTAGAAAATATACGTGTGTAAAATTCATCATTAGTCAGGGTGTTCACGTCTCACAAAGATGGCCCTACAACAGCAGATTTAATAGCTCACGCACCCTGGGCAAAAGAGACGTTAATCCAGGCCTTAACAGTGTTAAGATTATAAAGATACTATCTATCAATATCTGGATTTCATCTAGCATAAAAGGAATTGTAAACCTAAGCAGAGTGATTCTGATAAATTATTGCCGATTTCCAGACATTTGGAGGAAAAGCCATAAGATTTAGTGGTAGAAGTGCCTTTATGTACCACATCGAGTCCAGTATTTCTTCAGCTGGGGCTGCACTTTAAGATACAGTTGGGGTGCCTTTATAAATCTCTACCCCAAACCAATTAAGTCAAACACACTCATTGTGCGAACGCAGGCATCAGTATTTTTTATAGCCTTCCAAGTTTTTCTGCACAAAGCCAAGGTAAGAACCACCGCTCTGTTACATTCTGCTGGGATGGCCAGGAGGGTAGGAGCTATCTCTGGGCAAAATGAGTGACTAAAGGCAACATTTACTATTAATATGCTGGCACTTTTTAAAAGTGCTTTCCCTGTAGTAACTTTCAATCCACCCTAATGGGTGGAACTATTATCCTCACCACCATTTTTCAGATGAGCACTCTGAGGGATGCCACACAACTCGGAATGGCGGAATGCGGATTCCGATCCCTGTATTCGATGACAGAGTAATATTTATGTAACAAATATTGTTACAAATATTGTTCAAATAATATACCAAGCACAATGGCAAAATGCTTGCAATAGAATGCAATAAACAAGGAGATGCATTCTGCCAGTAAACACCAAGTTATCGGCAACTGTCTTACCACATGGGCTGGAATTAAACATGAAAAAATAATCATGTTGCCCTCAGTAGTATCCTGGAAAAATTGTTGATACTAACTGAACCAATAGATGAAACTAACTAAAGAGGACCAAAATTCTGTATCCATTGACATATGTCTGGCTTCCAAGTGGTCCACAAAGTAGAATCACAGCCACTGTGATTCCAGCAACAGTGAACCAGGCTGTAACCGTGCTGTTTTCACGTATTCAGCATCTGGGTGAAGCAATGCTCAAGGAGCAGAACTCATAAGAACAGAGAATAGATTCCACAGTGTAATTTATGTTCTCTCTAACACTCTGGAAATAGAATATTCTTTAAGACACGTGACTACAGTGAAAATGACCTAATTTATGTACAGTATAAGAAATGCATGTTTCCTGTCCTACATACTAATGCTGACTTCCTGCTTTCACAAAGAGAAGCCCCAAGAGGTTCACTGAGGACTTAAACTATATTTTACGCCATGGCTTGCATGAAGAATATTTCCTGTATTTAAGAAAATCCCATAGGTTGAAAAGCAATAGTGTGAAGATATCAGAAGCATTCTCTCTTTTATCTGGAGCTGAACAAGCCTATGTAGACCCAAATCTGAATAAAAGTGATCTTCTATAAGTAAATGTCAGTAAATGTGTTTGAAACAAACAAACTCATCTCTCCAGTGATCACCTGCAAGTGTTATTTCAGCGCCATTAAAAAGAACTAGTGCCACCTGCAGAAGCATTTATCACCCACTGGTAAATCTACAATGAGGTCTTTATTACTTTAGCTGTTCGGCCATTTAAAAGAAAGTATTTATGTAGGGATTAAATGTTGCCATTAATAGTCATTTACAGTTCAGGGTGAATTAATGATTTAAGAGGAAGCTTTTCTATGATTTTAGGAAAGAGAACATTTGGGTCCTGAGACCTGGGAGGGGTGTGGGGAGGAGCTGACATCCAGATAGGGAGAAAGAGAAGGGGTGTACCCTCTGGGAATGCCAAAGGCGAATTCCAGCCCTTTCACAAGTTCATCCTGCAACCGCTTTTGGTAAGGAAGTAGGGGACACCTGAGAAACTAGAAGAAGTTTTCTTTTGTTTCTTGATGATACACATTTCCTTAGGCTAATTAAGACTATGGATTTTACAATATACAAAAAGAATAAAGATATTTTAATTATAGGTAACTCCTTTATCACTGAACAAAACTGGGAAACAAGGAAATTGAAATCCTTAAACAAGAACAAGGAAAAGAAGAAAAGAAAGAGAGAAGAATTCACATCATTATCACAGTCATTCTCATCATCATCATCATAATTTGGCTCAATAAATAACCAGGGAGACTAGGTGCTTTAAGAATTTTGACCAAAGGAGGTGAGTTTGCAAATAAGAGCTATATTAGCATATGTGAAAAGGTCACTGGCCGTACGAAAATGCAGAGAAACCACACTGCAAAATACATGAAGACTCAACTACATATGAAAATTAGATCAAAATAATGAGGTTTACGGATCATCTCCAAATGATAGAAATATTGAAATACTTTGAAAATACATTATAAAAGTATAAAGGTAACTTCAAGTAACCTTATGCTGAAGGAAGATGCTGATTCTGGTAACCGTACTGATCCAGAAAGTAATGCTTGCTTCTCTTGCTGTCACTCAATCCATTTCTCCCAAAAGAGACGGAAATAAGGAAGAGGGGGAAAAGTAAGTATCATAACCCTCACATATCAAAGAAAATAAGTTTCTAGCCATAAATATGAGGAGAAAAATAATGTCATCTCGAGAAGTTAAATATCTCTTTGTGAAAACAATAAATGTAATGTGACAACAAATGTGATCTTCCCATTTTTTGAGGAAACCTTTTAAGAAATAAATGGAAACGTTATCCTATCAGTTACTAATGCTGTAAAACAAATCTCCCAAATACTTAGTGTCATAAAACAATAATAATGCTATTATTTCTCATGATTTTTTTCTGCTAGGAATCCATAAATAACTTATCTGGGCAGGTGTGGCTCAGAGTCTCCCATGAAACTGCAGGAAGATTGTAAGTGAAAATGGGTCAGCTTGGGGGCGGGTCATCCATCTCTCTCTTCATATAATCTCATAGCTTTCCCATGACATCTCTTCAGATGGAGAGTCTGAACTTCCTGATGGCATGGTGACCTCATGCCAGCAGAACTGTTCGTGTTACAGGTCAGGACTCCAGAGGGAGTGTGCCCGTGATCAAGGCGGAGGCTGCATCTCCTCTATGACATGGAATATAAGTCCTCTAAGTGCATAGGATATAAACCTAACCTCTCAATAGAAAGAGTATGAAAGACACACTGTCAGAAGATCTTGTGATTTGACCATCTTGGGAAGCAACAATTTTTCATAGTTATCTTTCCTAACCCACGTGGTCTCCTGACAATATGTCTTTCATGCTTTTTCCACTGAGGAGTTACATTTAGATCACATGCAAGCTTATTTTTCACTAGGTTATAGCAACAACAAAGATAATAATAATATAATAAAATACAGTATCTCACTTAATCCCATCATTACTTTCATTTTATACTTGCAAAAAGATTGAACTTCAGAGAGTACTCAGCATGCTCAAGATCACACCGCAAACAGCATAGCCAACGTTGAAACATAGATTTATCTATTTCAAATTCCAGTTGCTTTCCATTATACTACATCGCTGCATAATGATTTTAATACTAACCAAACCAATCACCCTCATAATACTAGTTCACCACTGCATTTCTAATTTATCATTAGAAATTCATAAATAAATTTCTAATTTATATCATCAGAAATATCATAAATAGCACTCTAAGTGGAAACTCAGCACCAAACCCACAAAAATGGTGAACAAATGTTCCGGTTAGCCCGCAGAGTGCTTGCATGGTCTGCAAAGTTCAGACTCTTGGCTTGTCCATCAGTGCTGCTCTATGATATATTTAACTTTACTTACATCACTTGCCCATTCCATATCAGTTGTCACAGTTTTGTTTTTAATTTATTTCATCTAAATTCCTAACAGATAGCTAAGTCTCCAGTTGAAAGAAGAAAATACTCTGAGGTATGAATTCCTTCAAATTCCCTCCCCTCCACATCGAGCTAATCTGTTTATCTCTTTTCACTCTATTCCTACTTGTGTCCAAAGCTAACCCTTTCCCCTCCCTTCCCGTCTGCTCTGAGAATTTTCTTTCTTAATTACGTCCACTTATTTTACCTTCTACTTCCCTTCACTCTTGGCTCTTTCTCTTCCTTTTAAAAACAAACTCATATTTCTCGTCCTGGAAAAAATAACCCTTCCCTAGTCTGTTCACCTCCTATTTAAGCAACTTCCCTTCCTGGTTTCCTGTCAAGTCTAAACCGCTTATCAGAACGGTTTACATTGGATGGGTTTCACTTTATTATCACTCACTCTGTGACTCACTTTCTTCTGGTTTCAGCCTCTCATTTCTTTCAAGCCATTCTTTTCAGTGACGCAGCTCTTTAGTACAACTCCATGAGGAGTGTATGATAGTTGAATATGCACCCTTTTGTAGCAAAAGTCCTTCTCCTAGCATTCATGCAGCGGTCAGTATTTGCCACAGATAAAGAGTTTGCTTGATGACTTTTATCAGCTCCTCATTAAAATTATTTATCCCCTTTCCTTTGTGTAGATACCCATGAGTGGGACTGCTAGATCATACGGTAGTCTTATTTTTAATTTCTTGAGCAAAGTCCTAACTGTTGTCCACAGTGGCTACACCAATTTAAATTCCCACCAACAGTGCACTAGATTCCCTTTTGTCCGTATCCTCAACACTTGTTATTATTGTCTTTTTGATAATAGCCATTCTGACAGGTGTAAGGTGATACCTTCTGTGGTTTTAATTGACATTTTCATGATGATTAGTGATGTTGAGCACTTTTTCATGTACCTGTTGGCCATTTGTATGGGTTCTTTGGGAAAATGTCTGCTTAGCTCCACCACATATTTTTAACTTGGATATTTAGGGGGTTTTTTCCTATTAAGTTGTATGAGTTTCTTATATATTTTGGATATTAACCCCTTATTGGATATGTGGTTTATAAATATTTTTTTCCCATTCCATAAGTTTCCTTTTCTTTTTATTGGTGGTTTCCTCTGCTGTGCAGAAGCTTTTTAGGTTGATGTAGTCCCACTTATTTATTTTTGTTTTTGTTTCCTTTGCTGTTGTTGTCAAATAAAAAATATATATCACCAAGACCCATATCAATCAAGGAGCTTACTCTTTATGTTTTCTTCTTTATAGTTTCACGTCTTATGTTCAAGTCTTTAATGCATTTTGGGTTAATTTTTGTGTATAGTGTAAAATAGTAGTCTAATTTCATTATTCTGCATGTGGCTGTCCAGTTTTCCCAAAACCATTTATTAAAGAGACTATTCTTTTCTATTGTATATTTTTGGCTCCTTTGTTAAGAATTAATTGACCATATAGGCATTGTTTATTTCTGGGGTCTCTTCTTTTCCATCTATCTATTTGTTTTTATGTCAATATCATACTGTTTTAGTTACAATAGCTTTGTAATATAGTTTGAAATCAGGAAGTGTGGTGCCTCCAGCTTTGTCTTCTTTCTCAAGATTACTTTGGCTATTTGGGGTCTTTCATGGTTCCATATAAATTTTAGGATTGGTTTTCTTCTCTTCTGGGTATATATCCAACTGAAACAAATTCATTATCTCAAAATATGTCTGTGCTCCCACATTCACTGCAGCATTATTTGTAGCAGCTAAGGTATGGAAACAACCTAAGTATCAATCAATAGATAGATGGATAAAGAAAGTGTGATTTCCTTTTCTTTCTCAAATATCATTCAACCTTAAAAAGGAAGGAAATCCTGTTGTTTGTGACAGCATGAATGAAACTGAAGGGCACTATGCTCAGTGAAATAAGCCAGGCAGAGAAAGACAGATACCTCCTTATCTCGCTTATATATGGAAGCTAAAACTGAAGTCTAACTCATAGAAGCAGAGTGTATAAAAGCGGTTACCAAGGGCCAGGGGGGTGGGAGAAATAAAGAGGGGTTGGTGAAAGGATACAAAGTTTCAGCTATAAGGTGAATAAGATCTGAGCATTTGATGTATAACATCGTGACTCTCGTTGATAACACTGTATCATATAATTGAAATTTGCTAAGAGAATAGAACTTAAGTGTTCTCACCAAAAAAAAAAGGTAATTACGTGAGGTGATGGAGGTGTTAATTAAGTCAATGAGCGGAATCCTTTTACACTGTATATGTATGTCAAATTATTACATTGTACACTTTAAATACCTTACAATTTTGTCAATTATAACTTAATAAAGAAAAAAAGATTCAGCCCCATGACTCCAGTAAAATGTCAGGACAAAAAGGTTTTCATGTCTCTACTTTTCTCTCAAGCCCACGCAGCTTTCAGAGTATGAGTTTTAATTAAAATTAATATCTAGATGCTTCTCATGGTTTAGTGCTTACCTCTTAAAGTCTAGCGTGGCAATTTCAGCCAAAGAGCTAGAAACACTAGGAAATGCCATAAGGACGTATTTTATTATTCCTGTCTTGACTGGCAGGGCTGGCAGTCATAATAAAAAGCTACAGATGGGATGGATTAAAGAACAGAGTTTGTTTTTCCCAGTGTTTGAGGCTGACATGTCCAACATCAGGATGCCAGCAGATTTGGTTCCAGGTGAGAGCTCTCTTCCTGGCTTACAGAGTTGCCTTCTCCCTGTGGCCTCTCATGGCCTTTCCTCCACGTGTGCACACAAAGAGGGAGAGAGATTTCTGTTTCTTCTTCTTCTTATGAGGCCACTAATTCCATCATGAGGAGCCCACCCTTGTGACCTAATCTAACTCTAATTACCTCCCAAAGACCCCACTGCCACATACCATACCACTGGGAGTTAGGGTTTCAATATATGAATTTTGGGAGGACACAAATCTTCCATCCATAACAGCTACCCTGTAGCTGGTCCCAGAGTCACCCAAACTAACAACTGATTTTGAGATTGTACTTCAGTCCAGAACTGTGAACTTCCTCACGAGCTCCAAGTTTGACAGGAAACATAAATGGTTGTTTCTTCTTCCAAGGTCAATGTAAGGCTTGAGGTAGACATCATATTCCCCATCATATATAAATAAGTCTCTGAGATCATTGTAATCTTGGGTCATGAGGAATATTAGTCTTGGATATTTCTGTGGACTCCAAATGAGGACACAAGTTAAGAATAGCAGTCAAAGAAGTAGATGGCCAGGTAAAGACAGTGGATTGAATGTATATGTCTAATTTTGGCGCATCCGGAAATGACATTAAAACTCCAATTAAAAGATTAAAAAAAAAAGCATACCTCAAGTATGTGAAAAGGAGAAGAATATATCAACAACATTTTTTTGGAAGCTGGAAAGCATATGGATCACAGATCCAACCCAATCCTCACTTGAAAATCATCATTTGGCTAGGGTCCTGATAGGACCAAATATCTCTGTAACTTGGGGTAAAGGGAATATTGAAATAAAGATGATGCATTGAAAGCTGTTTAATAAGTATCTAGATACCTAGATCCCTTTTCCATCCCACCCCTCCATAGGACATTCCATTCCCTAGCCCAGGAAGACTACATGGTTGTTATATGGCCAAGAGAAAACAGAAGATCCATAGATTTGGAGAAATCTGTTGAAAGGATGAGCACAAACCAGAAATGGGGGATTAAATAAACATATGAAAACTGAATGATAAATTCTGAAACTCTATTGTTTCTCCCTCTGGGTTCTTAGAACACTGAGAGCCAGGGATTCACTCTCCAGGAAGCTGGAATTCCCAGAACTTGAACTCTGAGCGGCCATAGAGGGGAAAGGCCTAAAGAAACAAGCATTGAAGTTTTCCCAGCAAAGACTCAGCCAGGTGACCCAACAAAGCGACATGAAAGAAAGATAATGGCTTCATATCACTGGATCTGAGAGATGAATCTTAATCAGGATTCTAGGAATTCCTTAAGTTTACTCAGATCTCTTCAAGACAGGAAGAACTGGAGTCAAGATTGACTAAAGTAGGTTCTATGTAAGGCTGGGAACGTATAGAAAATATGGGTCCACACGGAAGGAATCTCATTTGGCACCTGCGGTCCACAGATCATGCTGCAGAAGAGATACAGTTCATGAGCTGATGAGGGTTGTGAAATGGCAGCTGATCGAAAGCGCATAGACTGCTATTCCAGAGACAGCAATCAGGGCTGGACAAAGCTAGATTTCAAAGTAGGAGAGGCAGTTTCAAGGTTTCAGTTCCACGACTGCAACCAAGCATCTTACGGTCCCACAGCCTAGGCTTATTTCCAGGAGTCATACAAAGAGACAAAGCTGAAGTCCCTGGTGGAAGAGTTCAGAGAAGAAAATGGCATTTCCTCCTGCACTGCAGTTAGTCTGTTAATCCTCCGTCTGTGTAGGTCTAGGTTCATATCAAAAATTAGGTCCGAAAAAAAGAAAAAATTAGGTGCAGTTCAGAGCCACATGGAGCTCAGCATGGTGCTATAGTTCAGCACATGACCAATTTACTCATTCTGTGGCGAAAAATGAGCAGGCCTTGAACCTGGCACTCAGTTACCTCTTCAGAGCAGGATGAAGGAGGTGGGGTACAGAGAATCAACTGTGATTCTGGGAGGTACGCCAGCAATGAGAGAATGGAAGACAGAAGATAAACCATTGAAGAGACAGATCAACACAGAAGATGAGTTACCAGCTGTGTCAAGGCGAACACTTGGAGTGGAAAGTTACAGGAAAGATAAGGAAGCTTTATGAATTATTCCCTGAACAAGAGAAGTTCAAGGCTTAGGTCAAATGCTCAGGGGTAATTGTCTATCAGATCTTGAGGATGACAAAACAAACTGGACATAAGCAGATTGAGGAAGAATCAGAGACACAGTCATGAATTTCAAATACTTAAATCTTCATTTTATGAAAGAGGAACTAGAATTCTTTCTGGGATCTCTTATTATTACAGCTGAGTGTACCCCACTGAATTCTATGCCATGATCAGTTCACAGAGGCAGGATGGATCCCACTCCAAATGTGGTTCAGATGTGGCTGTTGCATCACTACACACGCGCTAAGAGGGTATGAGAAGGTTTATTGCCCACAGAATGAGGCTTTCTGGGGAATGCAGTGCAAGCTTCCAAACAGGTCTGAAAATGGCTTTAGAAATTGCAGGGAAAGGAGAAAGGTTTAGCTTTTGTTGGAATTAGGCAGTGGGGCTGGAGCGAGCAGTCCTGCTGGCAGATCAGGACTTGCAGGGTTCAAATTTACTGCTGGTGCCAAAGGAGAAAAAACCTGCATTTTCTTATCAGCTTGTTCAGATGTAGGGCAAAAGAGGAAGGTAAATGATGGGTTCAAAAGCTCTTGTCGGTCAAACATCAATAATGGAGTCAGATTCTTTATTACAATCCAGCGTACCAAGTTTTGAAATGGCAAGAGTTTTTCTTAGGAAGGAAAATTTCATTTTTGGAGATTAGATGGTGAAGAATTTATATAGGGCTAGCTATTGTCTTCTTGAAATTCTATGACTATATTGTTGCGTGATAAATGAGACAACTTAGAAACATCTAATTATCTCAATCCCTAGATTAAACAAAGATTGTTTCAAAAGTAGAAGCTTGGAGGAATATTATAATGTGCTTTGTACAGCAGCTGATATAACTTTAGTGTTTTAAGAGATAAATAATAACTAATCAGATGAGCATTTTTTACCACTATTTTAGTTCCAAATCAGAGAAATTCACAATGAGTTGGTAGCATATGTAAATGAGAGCTGGGTTTCTATCACACCAAACCAATCTGGACAATTTAAGAAATGCACTTGATTCAAAAATGTCTTTTAAGTCTGACAGTTCCCAGATGTCAGTTTTAAGGAATATTGCCCTTTTAATACTTATCTGATAAAGTTTTAGAATTATTACTCATTTTTGCATAACACTTCGTGTGCATAAGAAAATACAGCTTGTGTTGTAATTATAGACAAGGCCCAGTGTTTTTATTTCTGAGGGAAAAAAAGGGGGAATTAACACAGATATATCAGAAATAACACCTGCTAAATGTTAAAACAGAGGCACATGAATACATAGGCATCTTTACTACTATTCTTGTAAAAGCGTATATATATATATATATATATATATATATATATGTACTAACTTTGAAAAGATATTTTAAATTTAAATATTATGGCTAAAAAATGTTAACCTATTACTGAAGTTCTAGAACTGAAGGAGGTTGAAGTGAAATTTGCCAATACTACAAAAGCGGGTACTTAGATCCAGCTAGTGGGGTGCTCTTCTATATTTCCCAATATTTTGGGAGGAGGATTAAATCAGGCATGTGTGTGCTGCATCTGCAAAACTATTTGGTATACCCATCCACCTCCTCAGTCTTTGAGGTAGATCAAAAATCAGGTAGGCTGATTGATCATTTCCAGGGTCATTTCACGGATGGTTCCCAGGTGACTTGCAAGTTTCAGGCTGTTTCTACTTGGGACTGTCAAGGAGATCTCCTGTGCTGTCTTGACAGAATCATTCAGTCCAACAACACGACGCTAATGAAGCTGCATTACCGTCCACCAAACACTGCAAATTGAAATGGCGAAAGTACCAGCCCTAACACACCTTCTGAGTAGTTTTTTGGTTTTTTGGGTTTTTTTTGCGGTACGCGGGCCTCTCACTGTTGTGGCCTCTCCCGTTGCGGAGCACAGGCTCCGGACGCGCAGGCTCAGTGGCCATGGCTCACGGGCCCAGCTGCTCCTGGACCGGGGCACAAACCCGCGTCCTCTGCAACGGCAGGCGGACTCTCAACCATTGCGCCACCAAGGAAATCCCTGAGTAGTTTTGATTGTAATAAACTGAAGAGAAAATTCTCACCATGTTAACACTTTGGTTAGACGATTCCATAATAATGAAGATCTCCACTTAATTTTCTTTTTTTTTTTTTTTATTGGAGTATAGTTGATTTACAATGTGTGTTAGTTTCAGGTGCACAGCAAAGTGACTCAGTTATATATACACACATATCCACTCCTTTTGGATTCTTTTTCCATATAGGTCGTTACAGAGTATTGAGTAGAGTTCCCTGTGCTATACAGTGGGTCCTTATTAGTTATCTATTTTATATATAGTTCCACTTTTAATTTTCAATGCACACTTTTAGTCAAAGGTACATTTGAAGATTAAATCCTTCTCTGTATACATTTCATTGCAGTTAATGTACCTCGTACTGTTTTTTGTGATTGCTGCTTATTATTACTTTAAAATTTTTTTCTTTATTCTCCACTTTTCAGCAATATGGCTACTTAAACTTTATGGAGGGACACAGAATAATTTTTCTTTCCAACTCCACTTTTTTTTTTTTTTTTGCGGTACACGGGCCTCTCACTGTTGTGGCCTCTTCCGTTGCGGAGCACAGGCTCCGGACGCGCAGGCTCAGCGGCCATGGCTCACGGGCCCAGCTGCTCCACGGCATGTGGGATCCTGGACCGGGACACGAACCCACATCCCCTGCATCGGCAGGCGGACTCTCAACCACTGCACCACCAGGGAAGCCCCCCAACTCCACTCTTGATGCATGGAGTTTGGAAGTAATCACCAGGAAAGAAGGGCAGAGATGGAAAGCTAGATGTGTGAATCTGGGACTGATCCTTGAAACTCTGTATTACAAAATTGAGTTCAATAAAGTGATTATTGGCTTATTTGATAATCCTGCAAAAATGATTGATGATGAACTAAAATTAGAGATAATAAGAAGTTTAATAACCCACCCCAATAAAAATTTACTGTTAGAAATTTTAGCTATATATACTAAGTGAAAAATCTGTGGAAAATACTTAAAATATAAAGGCAAATTTTAAAGCATATAATCTTATCATATAGTAATATCTACTGTTAACATTCTGGAGTTTTACTTCCAAAAATATTAGTTTGTGTGTGTGTGTGTGAGAACGTGTTCCTTAAAATATTGCTTCATGCTTTGTGTCTATAAATAAAGATAAAAGTGCAAATAGAAGTATGCTGTTAGCCTTTATTTTACATGATGTTATGCTGTATTTTTCCATGCTTCTAAATTTCCTTCAAAATTACTAATTTTATATCACTGCATAATCTCCTATATTATCAATATGCTACAATTTATTTAACTTTTACCCCTATATTTGGACATTTAGTTTGTGTCCAGGAAGAGGGTTGAATGTCTTTGTCATAAATAATATTTCAATGACCATATTTGTATATGAAGATTTGTACTAATCTCTAAGTATTTCCTTTGGACATGAGAAGTGATTTGTTGGGCCACAGTATTTTGGCATTACATTCATACCCAAATTTCTTCACAAATGGGTTGCATCCTATGGGCAGTCTATCATAATGCCCTTTGCACCACACCATTACCATCACTGAATATTGTCTTTTGAATAAATAACTTCAACAATATTATACAGGGACATGAGACACCATTTCAAGGTTATATTAGATTTGCATGATTATAAGCCAGATACATTTCCCTTCTGTGAATTTTACCTCTAAGTTCTCTTCACATTTTGTTGTTGAGTTACTAAAGCATTTTCAATTACTATTATTCATTCATAAGCACAAGGTTTTAAAATTTTTTCTTAAGTATTTTAAAATTCTTTGTTCATTTTTCAAAATCAAATGAGTTTGCTTCAAATAAGCAATAGTAACTCTCCAATGTTTCTAAATAAGCACAAGATTTGACATAGAAAAAACACCCAAAGGACATTTCTTTCTTTCTTCTTTCACAGGGACCTCTGGGCATGTTTTTTATGTTTGTATCTTTAACTTGAGGAGAATACATGCATCTTGTGTGAGATCGGAGTCATCATTTTTCTCCGACATCCCCTTCATCTTTCTGAGCTTTCACTGTGCGTGTACCCACTCACGCAAAGACAAGGAGATGTAATGAATTGTGGAAAAGACTTCTTTGTGGGGAAAGAGTGCCACACACGTCTTTGGAATGGAGGGAATTTGACCCCAAGCAGACAGGAGTCACATTCCGTATCAATAGGGCGCTATGGCAGTAACTTTGATCAATTCCAACTATTATGTTCGTTTCAAGGAATAACAAAAGAACTGCTAAACTTTTCACAAGTTTCATTAGAGGGAGGCAGGGTGTTCATGAAGCAGGAACTGGTGTTGAAATTACCAATGCAACATTGTGTCAGGAGTGCCCGCCAGAATCTGCCCTTTGACAATGAGACCGTTCTTGACCTTTGACTAACAAACTGTGGTTCAGTTAAAACACTCTGGAAGTCCTCCAGTTCACATCTGCATGATATTGCAACTATGTTAAGAAAAGGGAAAGAAAGATACAAAAATATGAACATCCCTTCAGTTGTGTTAAATGGTGTAAGATACTTACTATATGATACACTCTTTTTAAAAATTCACTAGCCAATCAAAGACAGAGTAAAAGTATAAAAACACAATTAAGAATAATGAATGCCTGAACAATATATTTTTTTAAAAGTAAGTCTGATGCATGTATGCACATATGTTCATTGAAAATAGGCACAGGGACCCATGTCAGGTGCATAAAATAAGATCATATGTTAGGTCATAAAAAGACCTCATAAATCCAAAAATGCAGAAGTAATACAAGAAGAATTCCCTGATCATAATATACTGAATCCAGAAATTAATACAAAATAAGAAACAAAAATCCTTCCACTTGGAAATAATTTTAAGTTTTGAAAGTTAAAATCTTGACATAAAAAATCTTTTAGATCAAAGAGCTGTAACCTAAAACTTAAAAAAATCAAGAAAGTAACGATAATGAAGATACTGTATATATCAGATATAAACCATAAAGAAAAAGAAATGAATAATAATTGAAATAAAAGCAAAATGAGTGAGTTGAAATACGAAAAAGGGAGCAGATTAGAACCAATAACAAAATAATTAATTAGTTAAAATAAAACAATAAAAGTAATCAAAAGCAAAGCTCATTTTTTTAAATCAATAAAATAATTCAACCTTAGCTATTATAGTCAAGAATAAAAGAAGAAAGATAGCTAGTGCACAAGAAAATAGATCTCAAGAAGTAAACTTGGAAGCTTATTTCTTGAGTAGTTTAAAAATATTAAAAGACTACTTTCCTAATTACAAGTGTAACAAATTTAAAATCTGGATGAAATAAGCATTTTCAAAGGAAAATACAATTTACCAAAGTTGACCACAGAATCTACATAAATCCTAAAACACAAAAAATCTAAAAGTTATATATAAAAGAGCTATCTCCTAAAATAAAAACACTAGACTTTGATAGTTTCACAGACAATTTTTCTAAACTTTAAAACAAATAATTCAAGTTAAACTATTCTACAGCACATTAAGATCATAAATTGTTTTAATAAAGTGTGAGTTATATTGATATTAAAACATTTAAAAAATCATAAAAAGACAAATCACTAAAAAAAAAAAGCTGACCAATTTTCAATATTTAAGAAAATCTTAAATTAGCAAACCCATCTAGCAGCACATTAAAATAACCATGCGTCAAAAACAAGTGGGATTTATTCCAGGCAAAAAAAATAAAAGATAGTTGAATATTAAAAATATCTATCATTATGTTTAATTCTCTTTATAGATCTAAGGTGAAAAAATTCACATGATCACTTTCCTGCATGCCGAAATGGCATTTGATGAATTTTATACTAATTTTTACTTACAAAGGAAAGACACCCAAAATCAAAATTAGTGAAATATTCACTAGCACACACTTAGGGTCATGGGTGCCCACAAACAGGTTAAGCCCGGGGACCAGCGCCACATGGGAAAGCAACACGGAGAGCAGGAAGGAGTTGGCTCACCACCACTGCGACTAATGATCCAGGAGCTAGAGTCGTTGCAATTAGGGCAGAAATTTATTTTTATCGGAAGTTTAAAAGTACAAAAGAATAAAGTAAAATTAATACTCTTTGCAGATGATATGGATGTCAATTGGAAAATCCAAGATTAGTTAGCAATAGAACAAAAATAAAATAACTTCAAAGCATGAAATCATAAAGGTATTACAAATAAATATGGATGCATTTTCGGTAACATTAGGGTGGAGAAAGAAGGTCTTTGTAACCATCATTGTTAGTGCAGAACCCTTTAAAATAAGTGACAAAATTATCAGAGAGGTTTTGTTGTTGTTGTTGTTGTTTTAATGCCACTAAAAGGAAAACTAATCACAAAGCTATCATAAGCAAAAGAAAGACAAGTGACCAACCTAGAAATAAAGAGAAACTTTGTGGGAGGCAAAGTGTAATTTCCCAAATATGGAAATACCTAGAAATCATGAAAAGAGCCAACAACTCAACAGAGAACTAATCAAAGACATGAACAGTTCATTGAAAATCAAATAAAAATATTTCTGGAGAAATAAAAGATGTGCAACCTCATTCACCATAGATGAAATCTTAATTAAAATACTATAACATTTTTTACCTATAATATTCGTCAAAATTCAAAATGTTGACAATACAGTCTGTTGGTGGGGTTGTATGAAAAAATAAAAACACTTTCATTCATTTCTGATGGGAGTATAAAATACCACAACCCATGTAGAGGCAATCTGATAAAACCTAACAAAATTTAAAATACTTTTATCCAGCAATTTTTTTAATGGGAATTTACCCTACAGAAACACCTAAAGTGATTTTTACATAGAAAGTTATTTTCTTGCAGTACTTTTCTATTAGCCATGTGACAACTAGTCATATCCATCTAAAGGGGGCTGATTAAATAAGCTATGGGGTAGTTACACATGTGAAGATTTAAAAAAAGAATTGAAAAGGGTTTTTAATACCCTGATATGGAAAATTCTCTAGGATACATAGTTAAGTGAAACAACAAAAACATAGTCAAGGTACATAACAGTGTCATATCCTTCATTTAGGGAGATAATGATACATATTTATATTTGCCTATATGTACATAAAGAAACGCTGGAAGTTTACACAGGAACATATAAAACATGTTTCCTAAAGGAGTTCAATCAATACAGGGCAGCCAGGGACAGGGGTGATGAATATCTAAATGCATGCCTTTGTTATATCATTTGGATTTTTGAATTCCATGAATGCACTACAAACTCAAAAAATATTTTTTTTAGTTCAATACTTATGAAATATTTTCCCAAAGCTTAGAATATTATAGAATTAGAAATGCTGTATAGCAAGCACTCAATGAATGTTTGTTGAGAACATGGATGCATTAGAATAAAAATTCTCTCTTCCATTAACAAACAGAAGGAAGAAAAGAAAGGAGGAGGTTAAGGAGAAACAGATAAGAGAGGGAGTGGGGAATAAATTCCACTTGACGTTTGTGTTCACACATTCTATTTTTATTTGAGGTTAATTTTAAATATAACGTTTGTTGTCTTATCAGAAAGCATTTCATCTGAGCACAAGAGTTTAAGTAATGCTGTATCAAACCAAGATGCATTATATCCTGTTATGAATACATATTGTGTGAGTATTGAAATACTGTTTAAATATATATACCCACTGTGCATGCAAGTACATTGTGCTTCATGTGAAAGAAAATTTGAGGTGGATAGCACTCTTCCTTAATTTAGAGTTTTCAATCAGAATAAAACTTGATAGAAATTTTCTAATTTGGTTTCCAAGAGCTGTATTTCTGTTCCACTTGACTGCATCTTTGACTTATTTCAACCTCATCTTTCATCTGATGCCTTTAATGGGATATTCGAAATGTGTTTCATTTTTCAGATTAGCACTTTGTATGTAGGTATGTAGAGATGAGAATTACTGTATTTTTATTACTACTGTTAAAAGTTTACCCATAATATAAAAAGTAAATTTCAGGCAGTATAATACAGTTTGAAAAATTCAAACAGTGAAAAATTAGACATTTGGGAGAAGAAGGGGAATTCCATGGGTACCTAATCCAGCTGTGAATCTTTGCTCGGGGTTAGTTCCAGTAAGTAGTTCCTGAGTGAGATTTAATCACACTTATTCAATTAACTGTTAACTGCATCCAGCAATGGACAGGGAAGGCTGTAGCTCAGAGGGGCGGAAGTCTGTTCTACAGATAACACACTGTCCAGAGAATATGGAGAGAATAACAATAAGTATGGCGAGCAGTTAACATTCAGAACCCAATATATGAGTGTGATAAGGGTGGGAGGGCAGAGGGCCCTCGATCTGTTGTCCTGCAGGATGTCATCTTCATATGGACAGGTTGGCCATGTGACTTGCATACTTCTCCTTCCCACCAGGAGTGTTTACTGTGGTGTCCTGGAGCTGATCAGTCATTGTATATTGAGTATACTCAAGGCAAATAACTTTAATCTTCATAAATCTCTGGAGAAAGAGATGCCACACTTAGGCTTCATGGAGATGCTCCCAACATCACCTGGTGAGGTAGAGACAGTGCATAACACCAGAGGTCTGAGCTTTTTTTTAGTGCTGGATTTTTAATATTGATATTTAGTAATTTTATCCTGGATGTGCAAATGAGGTAAAAGTATCAAAGACAGACTATCATTTTTCACTTAAAAAGCAAAGTATGACATTGTGGTCCTTAACACCTTGATTCTTACCCTACGGGTGACACAAGGAAAGTCAGGTAAAATGTCCTACCCGTATACGCTTCAGTCTGTATCCGCAAAGGAATGGAGAACAGTGCATTTTCTCTGTTTATATCCAGTAGAGAGACAGTTATCTGCCTCTTATTTTGAAAGGAGAAGGAGAAAAAATATATAACTTTTGCTCCTTTGAGAAGTGATGGCAAGGATCCTGGATTCTCACCCTGAACTTTTGGAATGCAAATACATCTTTCCAAGGGCCAAATAAACACTGAATGTCTCCAGCTTTTGTGACCTAGAGATGTTGCCAAGTTCTGGACTTCACAGGTTTGGGAATGTAAATAGCTAGGAAAAGAGTTCTCCAGTCTTTGTGGCACCTTGGGACTTAACCTAGGGACCTAGTCCAAATTATTGCAGATCTCTCATAATATGTGAAGAGTCAAATGCTTCCAGGAAAAATGAAAGCAAACAGGGCCTGTCTTTGTGTCCTAACATTTCCTTGTCTCAGAGGGCTAGGGCTTTTTAAGGTAGAACTGAGAAATCTAAGGAGTTGTGTTTCCCCACAGGAAGGAGAATTTATATTTTTATGCAGGATGGAGAATATAAGCTTAATATTTGATACCAATATTCCAGGCAGGTATAATCATTAGTATTGCTCATTAATATTTTTATTACCATTTCTTTTTTTTTAATATCTCTATTGTAGTATAATTGCTTTACAACTGTGTGTTAGTTTCAGCTGTATAACAAAGTGAATCAGCTAAAAATAAACATATATCCCCATATCTCCTCCCTCTTGCATCTCCCTCCCACCCTCCATATCCCACCCCTCTAGAAGGTCACAAAGCACCGAGCTGATCTCCCTGTGCCATGCAGCTGCTTCCCACTAGCTATCTGTTTTACATTTGGTAGTATATATGTGTCCATGTCTCTCTCACTTCGTCCCAACTTACACTTTCCACTCCCCATGTCCTCAAGTCCATTCTCTACATCTGCCTCTTTATTCCTGTCATGCCCCTAGGTTCTTCATTTTTTTTTTTTTTTTTTAGATTCCATATACATGTGTTAGCATATGGTATTTGCTTTTCTCTTTCTGACTTATTTCACTCCGTATGACAGACTCTAGGTCCATCCACCTCACTACAAATAACTCAATTTGGTTTTTTTCTTTTTTTTTTTTTTTGCAGTACGTGGGCCTCTCACTGTTGTGGCCTCTCCCGTTGCGGAGCACAGGCTCCGGACGTGCAGGCTCAGTGGCCATGGCTCACGGGCCCAGCCACTCAGCGGCATGTGTGATCTTCCCGGACCAGGGCACGAACCCATGTTCCCTGCATCGGCAGGCAGACTCTCAACGACTGCACCACTAGGGAAGCCCTCGTTTCTTTCTATGGCTGAGTAATATTCCATTGTATATATGTGCCACATCTTCTTTACCCATTCATCTCTCGATGGACACTTAGGTTGCTTCCATGTCCTGGCTATTGTAAATAGAGCTACAATGAACATTGTGGTACATGACTCTTTTTGAACTATGGTTTTCTCAGGATATATGCCCAGTAGTGGGATTGCTGGGTCATATGGTAGTTCTATTTTTACTTTATTAAGGAACCTCCATACTGTTCTGCATAGTGGCTGTATCAATTTACATTCCAAGGAACAGTGCAAGAGGGTTCCCTTTTCTCCACACCCTCTCCAGCATTTATTGTTTGCAGATTTTTTTGATGATGGCCACTCTGACCGGTGTGAGGTGATACCTCAATGTAGTTTTGATTTGCATTTCTCTAATGATTAGTAATGTTGAACACCCTTTCATGTGTTTGTTGGCAATCTGTATATCTTCTTTGGAGAAATGTCGATTTAGGTCTCATTTTTGGATTGGGTTTTTTGTTTTTCTGATACTGAGCTGCATGAATTCCTTGTATATTTTGGACATTAATCCTTTGTCAGTTGCTTCATTTGCAAATATTTTCTCCCATTCTGAGAGTTGTCTTTTCATCTTGTTTATGGTTTCCATTGTTGTGCAAAAGCTTTTAAATTTAATTAGGTCCCAATTGTTTATTTTTGTTTTCATTTCCATACTCTAGGAGGTGGATCAAAAAGGATCTTGCTGTGATTTATTTCATAGAGTATTCTTCCTATGTTTTCCTCTAAGAGTTTTATCATGTCTGACCTTACATTTAGGTCTTTAATCCATTTTGAGTTTATTTTTGTGTAAGGTGTTAGGGAGTGTTTATCCTCCATTCTGCAACTTTTTATCACTATATGAATGGAAGAGTGTTATACTTTTAAAGGTCAGAGCCTTGAGAATAGACTATCCTGTATATTGCAGGCTATAGACAACAGTCTTTTACGAAGGTGCAGAGCCAGCTGGACTAAGCACAGGCAACAGAGCACAAGGCTTAGAGCTAAAGGAATAGATCCAATATGGAGTCAGGTTTGTTCTTTTCTGTTATAAAATGACTTTTAACAAAAATTCTGAAGTTTCATAAGGGTATTGATAGATGAAGTTAATAGTTTTTGGTTTTGGTTTTGGTTTAAGTTGGCTTTTCTTATTAACCCATAGATACATCAAAGTGAGGAAAAAGAGATTTTTAAAAAAACTAAAAAATAGACTTGGTCAAAGACATGTCTATTTTCAGAGATGCAAACTTGGAGAAAAATTTAACTTTCATTTTCAGTATGCTATCTATTACAATTTTAAAAACATTTATTTTAACGCAAGTCAAGACCAATTCATCCTCACAGATATATTTAGAGGTAAACAAAGATTTAGGAATATTAACATATTAAGCTTTTCAGTGTTTACTTCCACTTTTATTTAATCACCACATAAACCATGTCCTGGATTAATTGAATAAAAGAGTGACATGACTGAATTCTTCTGTTTATGTCTAGATGAGTACTATCCCTCGGTTCAGTGTTTTAAGACATCTTTATTCATATCTAACTGGACCTGCTCTTAGGCAACAGAAAGGCCAGCCTGTTGATGAGCAGGTGCTGTGAGTTGACAATTAAAAAATCGTAACATATCAAATCACATAAATATGTTTTGTACATAAAAGCTATTAGATTTGGGAGTAACAAAGACACTCTGGATATTAGTTTGAACCTCATCTTTAATTCTAAAATAATCTAGCTCAAACCAAAAATATAGAGGGGGGAATTTGGTGTCTGCTGTGGAAAGGTCATGGATCTTGTACTGTGAGGATGACTGGAGAGGGAAGATTGAGATCTTCGCACTTTGCTCTTTCAGAAAAGGACATAAAACCCTCCCCTTTCAGCATGAGGCTGAGAATGACAGAACGAAGTTAGCAACCTACTACAAAAGCCTGTTATAAAACTGTCAAACCTAAAATGACAACTGTTTAAACTCAAATCATTCTCAAGAATGAGAATGTAATTGGCTAGATATATATTTAACTATTCCAAATATGTAATATGGAATCTTTTATTTAGCCTCTTGAGACCTCTGTCAAATGATCAGAGATTAAACAAAAACAATGAGAGTACTTTAATTCTCTAGGAAGGTGTTTGGACCAAATGTTCTATTAAGTTTCTTCTTTAAATTAGATCTTTGATTTATAATGCAGAAGGAGGCAAAGGAGTTTGGTTTTTGTTTTTTCCTTAATATCTAAGTTGACCTTTTCTTTTTTAAATCTCAGAAAAGGGAGTAAGAACAGACATCAGTTTGAGTACCAACTTTCCCAACTCTTGTTCCCACAGGCTCTCTTGAGGAAGAGTTTCCTCCCTCATCGTGAATGCTCAATGACTCGACTCCACCAAGAGCCCTGGGATTCCAGAGGAAGTTTTGCAATGATACTCTGAGGTTTTGGCCCTGAGGAAGAAAGCAGGAATTTTAAGAGTTTTGACATATTATGTATCATTTTGTTCCCGTTCAACTGTAAGTTTAAAAAAAACTGTTCAGAAGAAATTTTTCGGCACCAAATGCAGCATGAAGACCTCATGCAGGACTTTAAAAGAATAACCATCCTGAGCCCCATCCCTGAGATGAGCTCATGATACCTGCGTTCAACCTCACTGGGAGGAGAGAACTTGAAGGTCGCCCAACACTTTCACGTTCCAGGCATCTGGGACCTGGAATGGGACCCCGTTTCCTCACAGCATTGCAAAACTGTTCCTCTCAACTTTCTGAGGGCCTTTGGATATTTTAAGTCATTCTGGATGACATCATATAGCACAGATTAGAAGGCCTATAATAAGAAAAGAGAATAATTCTGTCCTCTCCTCACCTCCTTTCCTCACTACTCCCCAAACCAACAACAAAACAATTTGGGCGATATTTCAGAAAAGGAATGTGATAAGGTCTGTTTCATTTTAAAACAGTAGTTGTTGAAGCTATTTCCTTAGAATTAAGCATCATGATGCTATGTTGCTTTCCTCCCAAAGAAGAGAGGCTAATATTGTTTTTTTGTTTGTTTTCAATCTAGCAAGTCACATGTCTGACAAGAAATTATTGATATAATGGATGCGAATATATCTGAAATAGCTCCTGGATCTCAGAAGCCAGTGAATAAATGTGCATTTTTATAAAGGATAACAGACATGATTAAATTTATTTGTAAAAACAAAAACCCTTATTTAATTGATTTATATGTTTTCAACTGTTGTGCTTCCCAAACTTCATTGTACACCAGAGTCATCTGGAGACTTACAAAAGCAGCACCATGTTTTGCTTAAAGCAAAGGACCTCTGCCCTCATCTTCAGGCAACGTCAACTCTGATTTCCACATGGCTGGGAGAACCAGATGCTGAGAGCCAAGGCTTTGTAATATCATAGGGACTTTACATCAACAAAAGAATATGAAACATTGACATATTTAGCTGCTAATCTAGATGGTAAAAGTATGTATGACTTATATGGTAACTCCTTTCTAAGAGTTGTCTTCAAATCCTGTAGAAAATTAAAATATTTTCAAAGAAACTCCTCCCTATTCCAGAAATTTTTCATCCTAAGTACAATTACAATAAATTAAATATGTTTCTATTTCCAATAATTTGTTCAGGAACAAAATGTGAGTTTACATAAAGATCTTGTAAGAACCCAAGGTTGTTATAAACATGAACCCCAAGTCATTTAATCATGCATCTGTCAAATCGAAACTCTGAGGATGAAGTAACAGGTTAAAGTATAATTCAGTGAGTGATGAAAATATAGCCTCCCTTGAATTATATTTCATAAACTGACTACGTATCAACATTAACAATTTTACCAAGATAAATAATTATTCAGATGGGGACAAAGAACATGCAATAAAATATTTGGTATACTGGGTTTCTGTTTCTCTATATGCTTCTATTTTTTTCTATGACAACAAGTCTCCCTGTGTTACTTCAGAGCCCATCAGATGTCAGAGAGGGCTCTATGTGCTGACTGGCTTTGAGGGCAGTAAGCAATGATCTCTGTGGAGTGATCCAAAGATACCAGGCAGGCTTCCAAAACTTCGCATGTGCTAGCTGATGCTTGACATTCTATAGAGTCTTTACCCCCCAGATCAGTGATCCTAAGCAGTGGTGCCCTTCAGTGTTTTAAAAACTCTATTTAAAAATACAGACATCCAGGCCCCACCCAGATGTACTGAATCAGAATATTTCGGGGTTGGATAAATTATGTGTGAAAACATTGATCTCCACTAAACACCAAACCCTGTCTCCATCCCATGCATGTTCCTAGCAGACCTCTCATGAGAGAGGTCAATGAGAGAATATTTTGCTCACTATTCTGCTTGATAACAATGAGAACTTGTATAAAATAAATTATTTTCTGGGAACATATACATTAAAATTAAACCCAGGAAACTTATACAATATTACCAGACAAATCACTCTAAAAAATTTCACTATAAAGCTATTCTTTCCAAAATTCAAAGGATCAAACAGTTTCACAGGGATTTCTACCAAACTTGTAAGGTAAAATTAACTACAATGCAATTCATGCTCTTCAAAAAATAAAATAAAGTACAATGGGGAAAAGAATGTAAAGAACTCAAATACTCTTTAGGAAATAATTATAATATGGATTCTGAACCCAGAACAACAGCAGAAAGGAAAGCTGAGTAAAAATCATTCTCACTGAATGATTATGAATGTAAAAATAAAAGTAAATAGAATTCAAAAAGCACATTAAAATAATAATACAGCATAAGAACTGTTATTTACTCTAAGAATTCAAGGATGGTTAAACGTTAGTATATCTATTTATATAAATTTGAAGATTAATTGAGGAAACAATAAATAAAAGTCATATAAATGCCCTTCATACATATTTAAAGGGCATTTACCAAGAAGCTAACATAATTACTAGTATTCTCAATAATCTGACATTTAAGCTACCTGTATAAATCATGCTTAATTGGGAAACATTAACAGCATTTTAACTGAAATCAAAACTAAAACAAATATATCCTTTTTCCTCATTTTAATTAACACTGTTTTGAATGTATTAGTCAGTGCAGTTAGATCAGAGAAGATATATGAAGTTTGAAATTTATATTATCATGATATTTAGATTATATGATTGTTTTCCAGGGGAAAAGAATAAAAGAATCAGCTGAAAAAGAATTATAAGCAGTAAAAATAGTTACTAAATTTGAGTGGAAAATTAAATATACAGAAATCAATAATCTTCACGTCACTAAATAACGGCCAGTTGGAAGACATAATTCATTTGAAATAAAACAAAAAAAGTAAAATATCTAGGAATAAACTTAAGAAGCCTACAAGATGTACATAAATAAAGACTTAAATGCTACTAAAGAATGCAAAAAGAAGTTTGAACAATTATAAGGCACATGTTTTCATTAAGGAGAAAGACTTCACATCATAAGATGTTAAATCTCTTCCGTCAGCTTACAAAGTTTTCAAGATTACAATAAAAACACAACAGTCATTTCTTTTGGGGACTAAACACACTGACCTCAAATTTCACAATAAAAAAATAATAAGAATATAACACCAAAAGCATGATCCATGAAGATATATATGATAAGCTGGTCTTCATTAAAATTTTAAAACTTCTGCTCTGCAAAAGACAATGTCAAGAGAATGAGAAGACAAGCTACAAACTGTGAGAAAACATTTTCAAAAGACACATCTGATAAAGAGCTTGTATCCATAATATACAAAGAACTCTTAACACCAGCAATAAGGATGCAAACAGCCCACTTAAAAATTGGGCTAAAATCCTTAACAGATATCTCACCAGAGAAGATATACTGATAGCAAATAAGCATACAAAAAGATGCTCCTATGTTACCAAGGAAATGCAAATTAAAACAATAAGGTACTACTACACAATTATTAGCATGGCCCAAATCCAGAACATTGACAACATCAAATGCTGCTGAGGATGTGGAGCAACAGGAACTCTCATCCATTGCTGATGAGAATGCAAATGGTACCTACAGCCAATCTGGAAGACAGTTTACAGGTCTGTTTTTTTCGTTGTTTTTTTACAAAAGTAAACATACTTTCACTATAATACCAAGAAATATGTCCTTTGTTACTCACCCAAAGGGACTGAAAACTTATGCCCACAAAAGCATCTGCACATAGATGTTTACAGCAGCTTTATTCATCATTGCCCAGACTTGGAAGCAACCAAGATGTCCTTCAGTAGGTGGACAGATAATTAATCTGTGGTACAGCAGACAATGGAATACTATTTAGCACCAAAAAGAAATGAGCTCTCAAGCCACAAAAACACATGGAGGAAACTTAAATGCATATTACTGTATGTGAAAGAAGTGAAAGTGAAAACAAAAGTGAAAGAAGCCAATCTAAAAAGGCTACACATTATATGATTCCAGCTCTATGACCTTCTGGAAAAGGTGAAACTATAGAGACAGTAAAAGGTCAGCGGTTTCCAGGGTTTGGGGGTGAGGGGGAGAGATGAATAGACAGAGCACAGAGGATTTCTTAGGACAGTGAAACTACTCTGTGTGATACTAAAATGAAGAACGCACGTCATCATACACTTGTTCAAAGCCACAGGACATACAAGACTAAGAGTGAACCTGACGTGAACCATGGGCCCTGGGAGATGATGATGTGTTTCTGTAGGTTCACCAACTGTAACAAATGTACCATTGGGTCAGAGATGTTGATAATGAGAGAGGCTATGCCTGTGCGGGGGTAAGGAGTATATGGAAAATCTCTGTACCTTCCCCCTCAATTTTGCTTATAAACCTAAAACTACTCTAAAAAAATAAAATCTTAAAAAGATTTAATAAGAGAGTTCTTCCCATACCTAAGCTGTGGAAAGCTGAAAAGAAGGCTTCTCTTATTTTAACAACAAGAAAAAGCCAGAAAAACTACAAAATCATACATTTTCTTAAACCTATCAAAGAGCTGATGTCACAAAGTAACACCAAGTAGACTGGAAATCCAATAAGGGGCAGGGCCCCTAGGAGAGAGAGGGACGGTTTGAACTGTCTCATCTAGGGCAGAACACAGGAAGATGCTAGGACCACCAGACAAGAAGGTAAGAAGGGATCTTCTAACATTTTAATAAATTACTGAAGACTGAGTATAGGCTAGTATGACATGATGAAACTGCTGATAGCCCCAGACACAAGAAGAACTTGCCTTTACTTACAAACCCTTTTCCACAGACTTCCAGCGGGTACACAAGTGAAAGCTTGGGGTCAGGGCAGGAGACAGGCATGGAGGAGGGGTTGGAGGGGGGATCCCTACTCCCTGCCACCCTGGGAAAGGCAAACCCTGCTCCCCTGGCCACCCCCTTGTCTCTTCAGAAGCAAATGCCTTCAGGAGAGAAAATGACACCTGTCAGCCCTGGGGCTTAAGTTAACATCCTCTGAGGAGTTCCCTTCAACAGGTTCAGTAATAGACTTATCCTGGCTGAGGAAGGAACCAATGAACTTGAAGATGGGTCAATAGAAATCAGCAAAACTTAAGCACAGAGAGAAAATAAGCATAAAAGCAAATAGAACAGAGCATCAGAGAGCTGTCAGGTAACATCAAATCATCCACATACTTGTAATTGAAGACTCAGAAAGAGAACAGAGTACAAGACAGAAGCGATATTTGAAAAGATAATGGCCATCATGTTCCTAAAATAATGAAAGACAGCAAAACTCAGAGTCAAGAGGTTAAGAGAACCCAAAGCAGGATAAAAACACATAAGCCATATACAGAGACATATCACACTCAAACTGCTGAAAAAGATAAAAAGGAAATTTTGAGAGTAGGCAGAGGAGAGAAAGACCCACCACATACAGAGAAACAATGATGAAAATTACTGCTGCTTCTCGTCAGAAACCACATAAGTGAGAAGATAACGAGGGTTATCCTTAAAATTCTGGAAGAAAACCCCCCAAAATATGCTTTTGCACACAAAAAGTTAAACAAAAAGCCAGAAAATTAGACAAAACTTTGGTATGGGAGCTGGTCAAAAATATTATGGTCCATTCATGCAATGGAATATTTATGAAGCTGTTACAAATAATGAAGTGCTAATGGGAAACAATCTCAAAGGTTTCCTATTAAGGTAACATAGCAAAGTTCCAAACTATGTGAAGAGCATGGTACTATTTGCTTTATTAAAAAACCAATATATAAGTTAATACTTGCATATACACAGACTAAGTCTGGAAGGACACAGAAGAAAATGGTGATGCTGATGGCTTCCAGGAAAGGTAACTACGTAGCCAACTGACAGCAGTTGGATGGGAGATTTACATTTTACAGCATATCATTTATTTTAAATTTTGTAGTCTGTTTGCATTAGCAATTCAAGCAAATAAATAAAATGCATTGTTAAAGAAAATTTAACACCAATAAAATAATTGTCTACTTTGAAGTCAGCAATGAACTTACCATAGGCTATATGAGTGTCAAGAGTCAAGTCTAAGTATTTGTGATATTTTGATTAAGGTGACAAATGAGAATAACAAAAGCAGCACTGCTATGAAGTCAGAAAGTCTAAAAAATGTCCATGCTTTATTTAAAATTTATTTTATATTCAAACACAGCTATCTCTATCCATACTTGCAACTCTAAGTTTTTACAATATTTAATATATTACAACCCTTGGAAGTAAAGCAAAGACTTTGATGAGTCAGCATTTCATTTAGAAGTCAGAATCATTAGTAGGGTGGTAACAATCCCTTTTAGGACACACACCAGCATCTTCTCTTTTAAGTAGCCAAGGATCCGTAGGTGCTAAGGGGCTCAGTGAATTCCCCGTGACAATGCTGCACGCATCGATGTGCAGATGTACTGGGAAGTGTCCCGTGAAAGGACCTTCCCAGTGTGAGAACAGATTCCAATTCCTGTCTCTCTCTGGAGTACTTTTGTTAGAGCTTCACTTTAATCTCAAAAGCCATTCACTTAAATTGTCCTTGATACATGCTACCCATTGCTCTCTGGTACACTTTCAGACTTCCATCAACTGGCACTCAGAAAGCTCCGAATCATTAAATTGAGGACAATTTCTTTCCTAAGTCTCTCTATTCACCTTACTTAACAGATAAGGGTAATTCTATCTCGCACCAACCCAGCAAAAACCTTATAAGTACATTTTCGATTTCTAGAGCAGAATTATAATTAGTGAGGACCTCAGAGACAGCCTTTACTCAGGAACTCAACACTGACTTATCTTGAACATGTTGTGATCTTGTTGAAAACAATACTATGTGCTCTTAAGAAAGTGTACAGAGAGAATAAGAAAAGAAAAATGGAGAATAATGCTAATGCAGATTTATACTTCCCCAGATCTGACTCCCAGAGAATTAAAAGTATAAGAAAGATTAACTACTCAGCTAAAAAAAGAACATTTTATTTAATCTTAAAATGTTAGTAAGATATTCAAATATTTCCTTGCTTAGTAATTGAGAAAGCAACTGCTAATGTGGCTAGTCACTCGTAATGTGATTTAATTTACAGAATTTAGGGAGACAATACCATTAACTTTGGTAATATTTTCAAAAAGAAATACTCCCATATGTCTAGATAGATAAGTTGAAAACACAATGTTATTCCCAACTTTTGCACATAATGAAAACAATAAAAATTAAAACACAGCCAGATAAACAGGAATGAATCAGTACTGATTTCTTTTCCACACGGAAGGGAGGTGAGGTGAGCTGTTGTGTTTTTTCGATTTTTACCTGTGGTTTTTTGCAGGCATTGGGATGCTTTCCCGTAAAGGGAGAGGGAGAAAATATTTTAGACTGTGTAACCCCAGTGGCCTCTGTGACAGGAACCCAGCCCTGCCGCTGGAGTGCCATAGACAGCAGGTCGGCTAGCGGGCCTGGCATGTTCAAATAAAACTTTATTTACAAAAGAGGAGGCAGGCCAGATTTGGTTTGCATTGTGTGGTAGCTTGCCTACCGCTGATCTGTGTAATTAGACATGAATGATTCATAAAGGTATAGTGAAAAGCAAATAATAACCCCAAGTCCCAAATGTCATCAGCCACGTGTCTTTTGCGACTCCATAAGTGCAGCATCTGATATCACCTGATACCACTTTATTACCATACGTTCATCTCCTTTCCTCTCGGATACACATTAATTATAAATGGTAGAATTGGTGGATTCTATTTTTATTTCACAGTGTCTTTTCCGATCTATGGCGAGGATCTCACAAAGAAAACCATATTGTTTTAGCAAATACTTTACAGAATCCCAGTTCTCCTATTGGCTATCATGGAGAATGCTGCTCTGAACGAGGAGGTACAGACATCTTTTCAAGTTAGTGTTTTGTTTCCTTTGGATGTACTCCTAGAAGTGGAATTGCTAGATCATATGGTGGCTCTATATTTAGTTTCTGAGGAATTTCCGTACTGTTTTCCATAGTAGCTGCACCATTTATATTCCCACCAGTGCACAAGGGTTCCCTTCCCTCCACAGCTTTACCAACACTTGTTGTTTTTCTTTTTGATGACAGCCATTCTAACAGGTGTGAGGTGATATCCCATGGTGGTTTTAACTTCATTTGCCTAGTGACTAGTGGACGTTAAGCATTTTTTCATACATCTGTTGGCCTTTCACATATCTTCTTCTAAGAAATATCTATTTAGGTTCTTTGTGAATTTTTTTTTTTTTTTTTTTTTTTTTTTTTTTTGCGGTACAGGGGTCTCTCACTGCTGTGGCCTCTCCCGCTGCGGAGCACAGGCTCCGGACGCGCAGGCTCAGCGGCCATGGCACACGGGCCCAGCCGCTCCGCGGCATGTGGGATCTTCCCAGACTGGGGCCCGAACCCGCGTCCCCTGCATCGGCAGGCGGACTCTCAACCACTGCACCACCAGGGAAACCCTCTTTGTGAATTTTTAATTGATTTATTTGGTCTTTTGCTATTGTGCTGTATGAGTTATTTATATATTTTGATTATTAACCCCTTATCAGATATATGATTTGCAAATATTTTTTCTCATTTCACAGGTTGCCTTTTCACTCTGTTGATGGTTTCTTTTCTTAAGGCTTTTGAATGCTGTTCTCTCTTTTGATAACATATGCAATACACAGAAATTGTCTAAGTCATAGGATAGTGAGTAGCACAAACTAGATGCAAACACATGCTAGTTTTATTCTGCTCTATTTCTTCACCATCTATAACAAGTAGCAGTCTCTTTGCTATAGTTATACAGTTACAAAAGTTTTCTCTATGACCAGCATGGCTAATAAACTTATCTAGATAGTTAAGTGATACATTGAGAGAAGTTTTGGCAACTCATATATTGATTAATATTTTGTGGAAAAAGATCTTTTAAATAGCAGAATAATTATATATCCCTGTACATTGTACTTAAGACTGTCTATTCTAGACTACTGCAAAATAACTGATGAGCAAGGGAAATTTCAGTCGTGTTTACGTAACATCATATTCCCAAATACCTTATCATTATTAACAAGCTTTATTCTTTCAAGTTCTCTGAAGCCTTTAGAGTTGGTAGTAATACAGTTGACCCCTGAACAACACGAGGATAAGAGGCACCAACCTGTATGCAGTCAAAAATCTGAGTATAACTTCACAGCCAGCCTCAGCAGCAGGGGTTCTGCATCCCTTGATTCAGACAGCGTTGTCTGGTGTAGTCCTCTAGGCCATATTTATTGGAAAAAACCAGCAAGTAAGTGGACCCACACAGTTCAAACCCATGTGCATTTTGCAGATACAGAGATGGGCTCCCAGGGGCTAACTGATGTCTACAAAATCAGACCATGAATGATAGGAGCTAAATTAGAACCCAGATTTTCTTCCTTTCTCATCGGATGTACAGTCTATTAAATTCCAGAACAGTTAATAGTCTTGGTAATCATATCAAGATATTAATATCAATCATATCACATAAGACAATAATATCAACCATATCACATAATAAACACTAAAAATGTGACTTTAAACCCAGCACATTGAGGTGTCCGCCAAGGGTGAAGAGGAGAGTTAATTCAGAAAAGCTTACTGGGGCACAGCGACAGAAAGGTCAGAAACATAGTCAGGAAAAGATCTTTTACAGCAATTAAACTACTAACAGTTTTAAGGAGAGAAGAAATAAGACCTGGTTTGTAAAGCACAAGGCTGACAAGAACGGGACTGGCCCCAGATGGTAGGCGGAGAGCAGCAGAGATCTGAGACAGCTTCTGCCTCTCCTGCAGGGGGCTGGAGCGAGTACCCTGGCTTCTCCCTAGGGAGTCAAGGAGGCCCTCCTGTCTATCCTTTCTGGAAACTCTGGGGCCTTGTTTCACCATCGGGAGAAAAGTCAAACTTATTTTCAGCTCCTACTGCTTCTTGGGCAAAGGGGCAATGGCATCGGTATATACCTGCCACCCAGCCTGATTGGTTTAGTCCCAAGGAAAGACAAGGTAGTTTGCCATTGTTTGGGGATTTGTTCCTAACAATGAGGAATTCTTATACAAGCCATCCTCTCTCCCACTGAATAGAGAATCGCTTTCTCTTTCAAACAAGGTTTCGCATTTTCCACGCATGACGGTTTTTTAGAAACAAGAGAAAACAGTTCCTCTCCATGTAAAACAGGCAACTTTCTGAAGAGGAAAACAAAATGTATTCTTCATGGAAAGAATTTTGGTAACAATAGAACTTTGAGTTCTTTCCAGAAAAACTCGTGTGTGTGTGTGTGTGTGTGTGTGTGTGTGTGTGTGTGTGTGTGTGTGTGTGAGAGAGAGAGAGAGAGAGAGAGAGAGAGAGAGAGAGAGAGAGAGAGAGAGATCCAGTCTTGCAGGGAGAAAATGAGAAAAATTCAGTAGTCAGAGTTCTTAGACACCATGATACAACATTACAAAATGCCTTAGTAGACCATTTTGCCTTTATAAAGACTAGACTTTTAAGTAGTTCTGTGCAACTGTGTGGAATATAAAACCCAGACAAGACGCTTTAGCCTGGCTACCTGGTTTAACCATGCGGAAGCCTAAAGCATCACACTTGTTCACTATGGCCCTACGTGCAGAAGCTCAAAGCAGAGACAATGGCTCCGCATGAAAGCCACAACAGATAAAGGAGTGTGGCGTATGCAGCCTACTCTCAAATGGTTCAGATAAAAAACAAAAACAAACCACAGTGTGTGCGTATATGTGCTTGTGTGAGAAAGAGACAGAGAGACAGAGAGACAAAGGCAGAGAGAGCAAGAGAGAATAACAAAGTCAATCATGCAAGATGTTAAAAATTGGTCAATCGAGGTCAGAGACAGAACATCTATCATTTACTGTTGCTGAGGACCAACCAGAAGACTTTCCCCCCATCACAACATCTACTTCTCATCACTTGGAGCAGTGATAATTTGCTAATTCTATAGCAGGAAAGACTGTCAGTGTTTAAGTGAAATTCTTCATGTTTGACCATGAGTTTGTGGCATATGTTTAGTGAGGGGTTCTTTTTTGCATATTTTCTCTTTGGTAGATGTGTGACAGTTTACTTGTTTCTCAGTTTTCAGATTTATTGCCTGGTCTCTTGTGCAGGATGTTCTTGTGAAATGAACATTCCTGGGCTTAAATATCTGAGCAGAATAAGAACAGCTGAGTAATCGCTAGATTACATCTCTAAGGTCCTTTATCCCCCAAAATCTCTTTTGTATTTCACTTCCTCAATTTTCTTTTCAATTCCAAATGAACTTAATTATCTCCCCTCAGCATTTCTCGCTCTAGGGAGGAAAAAGCAATGCATTCATGGTCATGATTAAGGTGAAGTGAGGTTTCTTGTCATGCTTGTTCTTTCCTACATAATTTCAATTTCTTAATTGAGCCTAGAACTGAAAGAAACTTATTATAATAGGGATTCTAAAAATACTAACTCATGCCTAAGATTGCTTGCATTCTTATAAGTAAAAGAAAATTGTTGAAATAATTGGTTTGTTGCCAGTCAAATGCTTTCAATTTTTGTTACATCTCAGCACTGGCTTTGTAGAGTCATTGTTACACAGTTCGGCTGCAGTGCTAATCTGGCATTGACTAAAAATATCCAGCATCAGGAAGGAATGATGTCCTGGGACAAACATAGTTGGCAACAATCTTTCCAGTGGTAACCAATGTTTGTTTGTTTTGTAAATCATTGGCTAAACAATGTAAAAGGCAAATGTATCTCCTCTTCCTTTTCTTTCCCAAGAATCTGAAAGGAACTGCCGGCAAATGCTGCTGAGAGGTAGGCCTGTGACCTCTGCCAGGCACTGGGTGTAGCCGGAATTCGCAGGGTGGGAGAGGTTAAAGGGCAAAGGGCTCACAGACCATCCTTCAATAGCTGTAACCCTGCGGGAAGTCTATGTCCAAGGGTTTCATTCCTCCTTTCATCAGTAACACTCACAGACATCCTTGGCCATAATAGGCAGCCTGCTTTAGGGAAAAGAAAAAAACATTATTATTTAAAAGTGTAATAAGGAAAGCAAGGAGGAGGGCCTGGTGTCTAACCTCTGGGTCCCTGAGTCTGCATCCCTTCCGAGCACAGTGATCTCTGCCAGCCCCAAGGAGGCCGTCAGGAAGATGCTGACGACGGGGACCAAGCTCACTGCTACGACAAGGACCAGGAAGGACCCTAGGACCACCGAGCCCTGCAGACAAGCTAGGGAGCCGCCTCTTCACTGTGGAGGGCCAGCCATTGAGAACCCTCTTCAGCCCCCTGCCCCAGACCTGCCCCTCTTGCCAGATGGAGGGGCAGGGGGGAGGGGAGGCACTCCCTTCACCCCTCTTGCCAAAGCCCTCTCTCCCCTCAACCTTCCTTCTCCCTCCATCCCTAGTGGCTCTAAATACTCCAGTCCCTCTTGGGCTGAAGCAGACCACGTGCACCCCAGGAACCCCAGTTTGGGGTGGCCTTTACTTTATAAAGTTTGCAATTATACTGATACCTTTAAATAAAATCAATGGTAGGTACTAGGATGAACTTGAGCAGGGTGAAAATCATTTTTTTAATTCAGTGAAAACTCACCAATTAAAAAATAGCTTTAATTCACTCATTCAATAAACATATATTATGTACTTATTATATGCCAGGTTCTGTGGTCCACAAGGCAAGTCTCTGTGCTCAGGAAACTTGCAGGTAAAACACTTAAGGAAAATTTTACCCCTTAAGTATTAATTTTTTAAAGTAAAAAGAGATTAATTTGTGGTGGTTGAAATCTTTTAATGCGTGTTTTTATTGTGAAAGACAGATTTGTTTAAATAATGAAAATGCCAAGAATATAATTTAAAAAAAATTTTTTTACAAATTACAAGTGATACAATTCTTGAAGACCCCTTGACAATTATCTGGAAAAATATACTAATAATGTTTTTTCTAAATCATTTTTCTAGTATTTTCATTTGTATTGTAATTTACTTTGCCACTCTACAAAGAGTGTTAAAAATCAAACGTGTATTTCCAGGGAGCTGCACAGTCAATAGATTAGAATATTGCTGTTTTGCAGAAAATATTTTTATTTCCTGCTGTGACATCCAGCCCGCTTCACGTTTTAAAGATTCAGACACGCAGCTGATTTTCACAACGCTGTTAATCTTCCTACAGAGACATTCAGGGGAAATTACCAAGTCAGGGTAGGAAAAAGTTAGCGCCATTTAAAAACTGACTTCTATTCAAACAATATTGTCATTGTCTAAAGGCCAAGGTCTTCTTGGAACTGTAAAAGTCTTCATGATATCAGGCCCTACTGTTTGTCAAGCAATAAGCAGTTCTTGCTTTCCAAAATACGCTCTATGTGTTTCTTCCCAAGAAACGCTATCCTTGAGGGAGAAGATGGCATTGTTTTAAAAGTACTGCTTAATGAAATCATTTTGCTATGATTGATTTTTAAATAAATATAAAACGATACTGATACTTTTATATAAAAATCAATGTTATCCATTAGGTTTAAGTAGAACAGGCTCTACATTAAGAGTGGAAATCATTTTTTTTAAGTCAGCTAAAACTCACCAGCTAAAAAATAGCTTTAGGGAAGCCACCCTCATTAATTTTTTAAAAAGTCTAACTCAACCATAAAATGACAACCCAATTAAAACCAGGCAAAGAATCCAAATTGGTATTTCTCCAAAACAAGATATACAAACAGTTAAGAAATACATGAAAAAATGGTCACCTCATCAGCCATCAGGGAAATACAAGTCAAAACAGGAAAATACTCTTCCCACGCCTCCACCAGGATGACTACAGTCTTCACAGAGTGTAGCCTGTATGGCCAGAGCTCTGTGGAAATACATTTTTTGTTTGTTTGTTTGTTTTTTGGGTTTTGTTTTTTGTTTTTTGCGGTACGCAGGCCTTTCACTGTTGTGGCCTACTCCCGTTGCAGAGCACAGGCTCCGGATGCGCAGGCTCAGCGGCCATGGCTAACGGGCCCAGCCGCTCCGCGGCATGTGGGATCCTCCCGGACCGGGGCACGAACCCGTGTCCCCTGCATCGGCAGGCGGACTCTCAACCACTGCGGCACCAGGGAAGCCCGGAAATACATTTTTTAAAGTTTATTTAAATATTAAGTTAGTAGGGCTAGTATTCTCTAATACTGGTGTTAAAGTACTACAATTAGAATGCTATTGGAATACCTCTGTATTCCTGGGTAAAATTCTAAATATATAGGCTAATAACAGTATAAGTTTAAAATATTCTGATAAAAATGAGTAGTATGAATTTGAGAAATTAATATTTTAAATACTTGATGGAAATACTTTGGCTTTGCCTCCTAAATAAGAATGTCTGTCTGCTTAGCGTCATTACAATTGTGCTGTAAAGAAAATGGAAGGAAAATTAATTCTGTTCCAAGAATGATTTAAGAAATAGGGAAGCCTCTGAGCCAGATGTGATACTGAAAGCATGGTTGTCTATTTGCAACTCTGCACTGAATAAAATGTCGGAAAGAGAACAGTCACTTCTGAGACAGGACCTGGCAGCATTTCACTACTACCACAGAACTGTTTGAAAGCAGAAACAGAGGAATTTGCAAGTGCAATATGCAATAGATAAAACAAAAATTAGAAGCACACTGGTAACTAAACTGAACGAACTAAAACCAGCAAAAGTAAATTGGGCACTGAATCTTAGGGGGAAAGATTCTGAAATTTTCACACACACAAAAATGGCTCATGAAGGCATTTGTTTCATAGAAAGTTTGCTTCATCAAGGACCACGAATCATTCATAAACACTTAACTCATGGAGAGTTTCCATGGAGACACAGAAGGCCCAACATGGAAACAATTTTTATAGGTTCTTGACCCACATAATGACCAAAACTGTCTAGAATTGTGGTTACAGCTCAAGCTATAATGGCCACAAGCAATTCCATAGAAAAATCATTTTATTAACAATAAGGAAATAATAAATCACAATATTCTAAAGCAAAAGACCACAAACATTCATGAGTTGCTATGCAAAATGACATGTCCATATTTCTTAAAGTGTAGACTATTGATAAAACTATTGATTCTGTTTCTTTCCTTTAATATATTTTGTATGATTCACTGTGGTTGAATAAAACCAATATTAGCTGTTGCTATGGTACCTATGTCTTCAGGACACATTTCCTACAAAATAGTTTATGAAACTAAACTTATGTGAAGACATTTTTATTTATATGTATGGTGATACATACAAGGAATAAAAGGTATTATTACAGGGCACGGATGAAATGCTATTTGATGCTAGTTACTCTTAACCTGTATTAAATAATCACTGCTGGTCTCTACACTTCCCTCCTCTTTCATTTAGTGGAAAGAAAATTGCAGGACTATTTTGTGCCACCACCATAGTGCTTCCTAGATGAGAGGATTACTACAACTATTTTGCTTCATCTTTAGATTTCTCTAGCCTATATCCCCTTTCTATTTTGGAAAGAAAAGACCTTCTTAAGAATGAATCATTTGAGTTGACACACTGCAATTCTCTTTACTCCCCATCCCACCTCTAATATTCCTGAATAAATTGAGAACTAAAATGCTGTTTTATTTCCTTATAAGAGTCCCAGTTATACTATCTATGAACAGGTAGGATCTGGTGATTTATTCCACTGTTTCTTGCATTAACTCCAGAGGACTAGAATTATGAAAAAGCTTACCTTTTACCGTTCATTAGATCCATTGCTTTCACTGACAAAGAAATCTAGTGGTAGCAAGAGAAGCAGTAGGGCTGCATTTTTAGAATAAGAATAAAGAGTGAAGTAAAAAAAAAGAGTAACCAAAGGGGGGAAAAAAAACTCTTGAAAGGAAGAGGATGAAAAGAAAAAAACAGAAGATGAGAAGAAAGGTTCTAATTGTAAGAAACTGAGTTGAAAATGATAAAACTCTGATACAGGAAATACTTTAATTTAGACACTATGTTAATATTTAAGAATTGCAAGCATCTACTTTTTTAACACACTTTTTAGGACTTTGCAGGTCCAAATGCATTTAATCCGCACAGCCCATACTGAGTAACACATGTCCACGTGGTGAAGCCCATCACCACAACCGAAATGACGCATAGATCCAGCTCCCAAACTTGCCATCCCTTTCTCACTTCCCCCCGCTCAGGTAAACACTAATCTGCTTTATGTTACTATAGACTAGTACAGATTAGATTACTACAAATTAGTGTGTTACTGTGAATATAGCTAGAGTTATATATAAGTCGAATCACAACGTACATGTTCCTTTTCTGTCTGGCTTCTTTCCCTCAGCAGAGTTATTTTGAAATCATCCATTCTGATACATGTATGAATAGGTCGTCCCTTTTTCTTACTTACTCATGTTCTATTGTATGGATGTACCATTGCTTGGTTATCTATTCACATGTGACACACATTTGGATGGTTTCCTGTCCCTGGTTATTACAAATCAAGCTGCTATGAACACTTGTGTACAAGTATTTGGTAATTTTCTCGAATAAATGGCTAGGAACAGAATGACTAGATCATGTGATAGCTATATGTTTTACTATTACAGATATCGCCAGATTGCTCTGTAAAGTCGTTGTATCATTTTACATCTTCACCATCAGTGTACGTGTGCTGTATTCCTCTACATCCTTGCCCACATTTGGGGTGGTCAGTCTTTTACATTTTTGTCCTTTTTGCACAGTCTGTAGTGACATCCTATTGTGGTTTTAATTTCCATTTGCCTAATATTAATGAGTGAGCATTTTTGTGTGTGTACTTCTTCGCCATTTTTAAATCTCCTTTTGTGAATTGACTCCAGATCTTTCGCCTATTTTTGATGGCTTGGTTCTTTGTACTTATTGAGTTCTGAGGGTTCTTTATATATTCTGGATACAAGTCCTGGTATATGGCTTGGCTTTTCTTTCCCTTAAGAGTGTCTTTGGAAGAGCAGATTTTTTAAAATTTTGATGAAGTCCAATTTGTCAGTTTACTCCTTGTGGATTACGCTTTTGGTAATGTATCTAAGATACCTTTGCCTAACAAAACGTCACAAAGATTTTCTCCTATGTTGACATCTAGAATTATTACCATGTTAGGTTTGACATTTAGGCCTATAATCCATTTTAAGTTAATTTTGTATACGGTGAGATATAGTATGGACCAATGTATTTTGTTTTTTGTTTTTGTATATAGATATTCAATTGTTCCAGCATCAATTATTGAAAGGACTATCCTTTTTCCATGGAATTACTTTCACCTTTGTCAAAAATCCATTGTCCCTATACATGTGAGTCTATGTCTGGACCTCTATCCTTTTAATAGATCTATTAGTCTATCTTAAAGGCAATACCACATGACTTGATTGCTGTGGCTTTATTAAAGGTCTTGATATCTGTTAGGATTAGTCCTTTAAATTTGTTCCTTTAAAAAATGTTTTGGCTATTCTAAATCCTTTGTACCTCTGTATGAATTTTAGAATCAGCCTGCCAATTTTTACAAATCACCTGCTGAGGTTTTGACTGGGACTTATTTTATGACTAAGAATGTGAGTTATCTTGGTAAATATTCCACATGCAATTGAAAAAACTGCATATTGTTCTTTTGTTGGGTAGAGTATTCTATAAATGTCCAATAGACCAGGTTGGAAATAGTGCGGTTAAGTTTTATTACATTCTTGTTAATATTTTCTCTTCTTGTTCTGTCATTTACTGAGAGAGGGGTATTGAAATTTCTGACCATAGTTGAGGACCCTTCTACTTTCCCTTGCAGTTCTATCTGTTTAGCCTCATGTGTCTGTTACTAGAGGCATAAACGTTTAGAATTCTTAAATGCTTGTGATGAACTGATCCTATAGTATTAAAATTGTCATCAAGTTTGGAAACATTTTGGCCATCATTTCTTCAGATGTTTTTCCTGCCCCTACACTTCTCTCCATCAGGGACCTGAATTACATGAGCCTGCTTGAAATTTTCCTACAACCCACTGATGCTTTTCATTTAATTTTTCCTCTCTGCTTTTCATTATGTATAGTTTCTGCTACTACGGCTTTAAGTTCACTGGTTTTTTCTTCTGTGATGAAAATTGTTATTTCCATCCAATGTCATACATTGTAGCTTTAGCCCCTAAAATTTTGAACGTAGTCTTTCTCTACTGAACACATTGAACATATGGAAAACAGTTATAACTATTTGAATGTCCTTTTTTGCTAATTATTACATCTGTGGCAGTTCTAGGTCATTTTTGTTTTTCTGATTATTCTCTTCACTCTGCATTATGTTTTCTTACTTCTTTGCATGCCTGGTAAGATTCACTTTAATAAAAATTTTAAAAAAGTGAAATTTTGCCTTGTTTGGGGCTTTATTCTAGGATTCAGTTAAGGACTTGGAAATAATTTAAGCTTTTTGAGCTTGGCTTTCTGATTGTTTAGGCAGATCCAGAGAGGTACTCAGTCTAGGACTAATAATTTCCTGGTACTTGGGCAGGAGCTATCTTGAATTATGAGTTTTTCCAGCATGGCTACTGGAAACGGGAACTATTCCCAGGCTGTGTAAGTGCCAATCACTGTTCCTGCTGACACTTTTGGTTGGTTGTTTCCTTAGGCTTGGATGGTTATTTCTTCCCCTGCACTGACCAGTCCTCTGATGACGACTCCAAGGAAAGTCTACTCTTTAGATCTCCAGGGAGCGAACTCTGTGCAGCTCTGTAGTCTCCAGGGCTCTGTCCTGAGAACTCCAGCCTCCTTGGTCTCCCCAGATCAACCCTCACATCCAACTCTTCAACTCAGTAATCCACTGGGCTGCACCTGGGTCTCCCCGCCTCCCTGCTGTGACCTGGGGCAATAAACTGGGGAAATGATAGGATTTGCTTTCTTTTCAGGGATCGTTATGCTTTGAGTCTGATGCCCGGTGTCTTGAAAACACTTTTTACGTACTGTCTGTTTTTTGGGTGGTTGTTTTTGGTTTTTGGTTTTATCCAGCAGGAGGGTAATATTCAGTCACCGATACTATATCTTGTGCAGAAGACGAAGTTATCCCTCACCTTTTAAATACAACTAAAGGGAGAAAGTTTGAGCGGTGTAGTTCTGTTGACCATATCGTCACTAGAGTTTTATCAATAAAAATAAATATTAACAATTAAAAACAACAACAACAACTAAAGGAACAAAGGAAAAAACAACAGACAGTTAAAGAGACAGCAGGGAAAGGCTGAAAATGTCCTCTTCCTAGCTTGTTTTGATAGGGTACAGTACCTGATAGCTCAGATCTCTGTTGCCGTTGTTAAAAATTATCTTAAACTTAGTGGCTTAAAGCAACACAATTTTATTATGTATAATTCTACAGGTTAAAAGTCTGACACGGGTCTCAGTGAGCAAAAGTCAAGATGTCGGCATTTCATCCTGGAGGCTTTAGGAGAGCATCCATTGTCTTGCCTCTTCCAGCTTCCAAAGACCACCCACCTGCCTCAGCTCACGGCTTCCTTGCTCCGTCTTCCAAGACAGCAACCTCTCTGACTGTTGTTCTGGAGTCCTGTCTCCCTCTGACCACAGCAGGGAAAGATTCTCTGCCCTTAATGACCCATGGTGAGACTGTGCCCATATGGAAAATCCAGCATTCTCTCGACAACCTCAAGATTCTTAACATAATCATCTCTGCAAAGTCCCTTTGGCCCTGGAAGGTAAACTATTCATAGGACTTAAGGGTTAGGAGATGGATATCCTTAGGGGATCATTATTCTGCTACCACAACTAAGATTTGGTGACGTAAGCTTTAGTATTCTATTCATTTTAAGCAATGAGAATGACATTCACAGAAATCCTTTTAAAAACATTCAGTCAAATACAAAGTTCTAAGAAAAGAAATTTGCTAGTTTTTCCTTTCCACCCAGTTGATGAAAAAAATTACTTGGTCTGACTGTTTTCTCTACCCAACCTACTGCGAAGCCCTCCTTTATTGGCCCGTAATACTGGTTCTTTCTCAGTCACCAAGATTAAAATAGTGAAGTCTAACATGCAATGAATTCTGTATATATATTTACATATCGTTTTCTATATATTTATATTATAGATATAGATACAGATATAGATATATTTCACGGTTGAGTTTTGCTTCTTAGCATTTATTCCTAAGAGTCTTCTCTAAGATTGTTGTGTTCGTTAATGTTACTTCTCAAACTAATTTCAAAAGGAATGCCAGTAATATGACAATAGTCAGTATTTATTAAGCACTTACTATTATATAAGGATTTAACCTAAATAACTCTTTTGGCATATGTAGTAGCTGCTATCATTTGATGAGTGAAGAAATGAAGCAGAGAGAGGGTAATTTGCCCAACGTTTCTGAAACAGTTTGCATGGAGGTCAGACCAAAGCCACGACACCCTGACTCCTGGGTCTGTATTCTTTTTTTTTTTTTTTTTGCGGTATGCGGGCCTCTCACTGCTGTGGCCTCTCCCGTTGCGGAGCACAGGCTCCGGACGCGCAGGCTCAGCGGCCATGCCTCACGGGCCCAGCCGCTCCGCGGCATGTGGGATCTTCCCGGACTGGGGCACGAACCCGCGTCCCCTGCATCGGCAGGCGGACTCTCAACCACTGCGCCACCAGGGAAGTCCTGGGTCTGTACTCTTGATCCCTATTTTCACCGCATTTTAAGTTCCCGGAAGGCAGGGATCATGCCTTGATATTTTGTTTAAAGCATCTGGCACAGCACTTCAAACACCTGGCACAGTGCTAGCGAGCACTTAAGCGTATAACATTTACCTGATCAATTAATATGTACCCCTTTCATGTCTTTAACTATTAAGCAATTTAGATAGATTTGGTGTCCCCAAGGTGCTCCCCTGATTTCCTTGGGAGGAGGTGGGTGAGGAAGAGGTGACAGAGAGCACAGCATATAACTACCGTTAGTTTACATGTTGGTACAATAGACAAATAACGTTATATGGTTGCTGTGAGAGCTAGTCAGCCACACGAAGAGCCTCATGATAGCTCACTGAGATCTGCTGTTCTTTGTCTTCATAAACACACGTATATACACCGGAATCTGGAATACTAGGCGTGATCCCTACCTTTTCATCTTAAAACAGTTCAACTTTGAAATTGTTTTCACTAGAATGGTAGAAAGCAGAATCGCAAAGTTCACAAACTGTTGACCCTGTGGGCAGTTATGAACAGCTTCTAAACGTAGGAGGAAAAAAGGCTCCCTTTCTGCTGATTAGTGAGAACATTTATCTCAAGGCCAGAATCCTCAGGTTTCTCGAAGCTTGGTTTCCATCAGTGAGGAAGGAAATAGCTGACTACCTAAACTTTTTTTCTACAACTTGGATTTATTTTAGTCTCATCATCCAGGACTAAATGGCTTGGAAGAAGTTTCCTACCTCTACCAGTTTCCTAGAGCTGCCAAAACAAATGATCACACACTGGGTAGATTAATGCAACAGAAATGTATTGTCTTGCAAATCTGGAGGCCCTAAGTCTGAGCTCAAGTTGTCGGCAGGGTTGGCTCCTTCTGAAGACTCTGAGGGGACATCTGCTCTGTGCCCCCTCCCAGCTTCTGGTCACAGCCGAGCATCCTCAGTTCCTTGGCTTGTAGGTGTTTCCTTCCAACCTCTGCTTCCATTTCATAGCGTTTTCCTATGTCTCTGCATCTGTGCCCAATTTTCCATCGTCAAATAAGGACATCAGTCATATTGGATTAACGTCCCTCATCATGACCTTGACTTGACTAAATCTACGAAGACTCTATTTTCAAGTAGGATCAAATTCACAGGTGATGGAGAGTCAGATTTTGACAGACGTTTTGGGGAGGACACAATCCAAGCCGCAGCACTGCCCTACCTGTTGAAGAACTTACATGTTAAGAGTCACTTAAGCCAAGATTCCACTTAGACCTAATTATATGGATACGTTACAGAAGTCAGTGATTTGATCATATGACATCGATTATTTGTGTAAACTAAAAAACAAATGATACAAATGTACTTATATACAAAAGAGAAACAGACCCACAGACATAGAAAACAAACTTATGGTTACCAAGGGGAAAGGGGGGAGGGATAAATTAGGAGTTTGGGATTAACATGCACACACTACTGTATATGAAATAGATAACCAACAAGGACCTACTGTAGAGCACAGGGAACTATTGTAATAACCATAATGGAAAAGAATCTGAAAAAGAATATATGTATATTCTTTTATATTATATATTTATATATTATATTCTTTTATATATATCCCCATATATATATATATATCTGAAATTAACAGTGTTTTCAATCAACTATACCTCAATAAAAATTTGATTTAATTTAATTTAATTTAAAAATTATTATTAAAGAAAAGAATTTGGTTTCACTCTGAAGACCATCACCTCAGGCATCAAAGTCCTCATGGAAATCAAGGAACATCATGTTCAGTTCAAACACCGTCCATTAAAATATGAAATGTGTAATGTATAATCCTTCCTTCCTCAGTACCACTTATGTATTATTCATCAGTCATGTGAAGCGTGTATTCCTTTTTGTCCTGTATTATGTGGTCACCCCCAGGTTCACCTACATCTGATTCGAGAGCCACTTAATCAGAAGCTATGTAATGGCTTCCTATGTGCTCAACACCAACTAAGAATCATGAGGCTACTGAAATTGCAAAGAATGTGATAAGAGAAGGGGTCAACCAGTCCAATCTTTTCACGGTGCTCAAAGGAGAAAACTAAGACCCAGAGAGGTTAGTTGTCTCTTAGGTTAACCCTCTAGTTAGTGACAGAGACAGACATCTCCAGGTATCCATTGTACCTAATCTATTCTTTCTTCTTCCTTTTTTTAAAAGAAATTTTTATTGAAATATAGTTAATTTACAATGTTGTGTTAATTTCAGGTGTAAAACAAAGTGATTCAGTTATACATATACATATACATGTATCCATTCTTTTTCAGATTCTTTTCCCTTATAGGTTATTACAAAATATTGAGTAGAGTTCCCTGTGCTATACCTTAGGCTCTTGTTGATTACCTATTTTATATAGAGTAGTGTGCATATGTCAATCCCAGACTCACAATTTATTCTTCCCTCTTCCTTTCCCCTTTGGTAACCATAAGTTTGTTTTCTATGTTTGTGAGTCTATTTCTGTTTTGTAAATAAATCCACTTGTATCATATTTTAGATTCCACATATAAGTGATATCATATGGTATTTGTCTTGCTCTGCCTGAGTTACTTCACTTAGTATGATCATCTCCAGGTCCATCCATGTTGCTGCAAATGGCATTATTTCATTCTTTTTTTATGGCTGAGTAATATTCCATTGTATAAATATACTACATCTTCTTTATCCATTCATCTGTTGATGGACATTTAGGTTGCTTCCATGTCTTGCCTATTGTAAATAATGCTGGTTTCAATTCACTACTACCCCACGATGCCTGTATAACTCACAAGAATACATGTGGGGTAGTGTTGTCCCAATTTTTACTCTCCTTTGCTCTCCATCCCTGATTACAGACAGTGTGGAGGAGAGGGCTCCTGATTTTGTCTCCAGGAGAGGAATTCTCCCCTCTGCGTTTCACTCTGAGGACCTAGAGTACATTATGATATGTGAATATGGCAAACCTTTGTTATTATCACTCTTTATCTAATAAATAATCTGGTAAACCTCATTCAGATTCTATGCAGCTGCTTAAACCATCTCAAAGTCGTCTTTCTTCCCCAAACTTTCCTGATTCTCAGCATTTCAATTTGCTCAAAAGAGCACTGAAGGGTTTGCTTGGGCAGCTGCTAATGTCTAGCTCTGGATATAAAAAAGACAGTTACACAAACAACAATCACATTCTTCATCAACAGTGATTTACGCCCTTGAAACTGGGCAATAAAAATTCAGACTGATTTTTTGTAAGTTATGCCTTCCTGCCTGCAATTCACTCATCCTTTCTCCAAGTTTCATTTTCTATACAATCTGAAATCTCAAGCACCATTGTGGCTTTGCACTTGCAGAAATAAATTTTAAAAGGAAGCGTGATTAATTTTGCCTTGATCCCTTTTTAAAGCCAAAGAGTAAATACGAATTTCAGTGTGCAAGTGTCTTTGCAGCACTAAACTTATTCACTGATTAAGTAAGGTAACCACAGTCCAGAAAAAAAAAAAAAAAAAAAAAAAACAGAAAAGGGAAGGATTGAGAACCTACAGGGGAGGAAGGAAAATTCAGTCAAAATTAAAGGTAATTCAGTTAGTTACTGAGCCAAATATCCCTTCAAGTTATTGCCAACCATAATTTTGATAAGAAAAATTAGGCCAATAAATTTGAACAATATAATCAATCTACAAAATTAGCTTGGAGCCCATTACTTGTAGCTTTAACAGAGAAACATGGTAAAAATTTTTTCTGGCAATAGTCAGATAATTTTATTTTCAATCTACATAAATTCCACCAAAAGCAACTTTGTCGAGACACAATATAGCATAACATTTAAATCAAGGGCTCTAAAGTTAGGCGCTTCCTTGAGTTGAGGCCAGACGTAGCAATTTACTAGCCGTATGACCTGGACAAATTAATTAACCTTCATAAGCCTTCCCCAATTTTCTTTTGTCTGTGAAACAGAGGTAATAAATAGTCCCTGCCTCACAGGAATGTTGTATAGACGTAACGGGATAATGTATGTAAAGTCCTTGTAGTAAGTTCTCCATAGATAATTCAGTATTATCTGCCTGAAAAAGCTGTGTCAAATAAGGAATTTGGAGCATAAAATATGGAAAATGACAAATAATGGGTAAACTGCAGCAAGATGTTAACAGTGGTTAACATCAGAGCAGTGCAGCTATGACTGATTTTTTCTTTTTCCACTTCCCCAAAGTTTAAATGCAATTATATTATATTTAAAATGGAATATGATTTTATAAAAGTCATTAGGGCAAATATGTTACAATGGAAAACTTTAAGTTATTCTTTTTTTTTTTTTTTTTGCCATACACGGGCCTCTCACTGTTGTGGCCTCTCCCGTTGCGGAGCACAGGCTCGGGACGCGCAGGCTCAGCGGCCATGGCTCACGCCCAGCCGCTCCGCGGCATGTGGGATCTTCCCGGACCGGGGCACGAACCTGCGTCCCCTGCATCGGCAGGCGGACCCTCAACAACTGCGCCGCCAGGGAAGCCCTAAGTTATTCTTAATATTTTTTCTATGGAAACTTTCAGTCTCTAGAAACCAGAATCTTCCTTACCCCCAAGCCCGTGCAACACACACTTCTCACCCCAAGATGAGACTGTACCAAAGTCTACACCCCACAGGGCACATGCAGAGAACTCGCAGCATGGCATTGATTCAGCAGCCCTTTACCCCTGAGTTCAGCTTTAAAACATCTCTAGAATTAGAAACTCATGTTCTTCAGAACTCAAGAAAAATAGAGCTGATTCATTTGTATAAAATACATATTGATGTTATCATATCAAAATTCTGGATTTACATTAACCATTTCCTTGCAATATATTGTCCAAATGTGATTTTACTAAAATTAACTGCTATTGATTGAATATTGTATTAAGGAATTGAGAAAATAAATATTTAAGTTGGGGTTAGCTTTTTCAGTGTCAAGATTATTCATGTCAAGTTCAATATTTTGAAGTCTAACTAAAGAATACGTGGTTTTAGGTGGAGAGAAAGGGGGGAAACCTGCTCGTTTATTTTTTAGCAATAAGTAATTCAGAAATAATTTATGGCAGCTTGTAGAAATACATTTAGTACAGCAACTATGTCCACTTAAGAGAAACTTGTTTGGAAAGTCAATTTATAACTTACAGTTAGTGGATTTATGAATAGTTCATTTTAAAAGTACGTAAAAGCCATACATCTTTAACATGTCAAAGCTAGTCATTTGATTTCTTATCCTTTATGAATTTTGAAGCAATATTTTGTTAAAAAGGGGAAAAAGTTATACATAAATGGCTAAGAGGCTTTTCATAAAATTTCCTAATAAAGTTACAAAAGATGAGAATTTGGCCATGACTGGTGAAATTTAATTTGGGTTTATTTTCTATTTTTTTTCTCCTGGTAGCATTCTAAGAAAGGGGCTTATTTGCTCCCCTGGAATTTAAAGTCATGAAACATCAGCATGTTGTTTGCATAAGCTTCTCTGGAGATGGGTAAACAGAGAAGACACAGAGGATGCTAGCAAGCATTCAGTGTGTCCCCTGGCAACATTCTCTAGAGGTGAAACGAGGTAAAAATAAGCATCCACAATGTCATGAAGCGACAAATAAGACAGAAAAGAAATCGAACAACCTGCTGGGACTTTGCCCCAAGCCTCTTCAATCTTTCACAATCTGTGAGAAGAAGGCTTGGCCATAGACACCTCTTGAAAACGTAAGCGGAGTTTTAAGCATTGGCTGCACATGACGTCTTTTTTTTTTCACCTACAAACAGGAGGCACCTCCTTATCTATCTTCCTGAAACTCCCAACAGGACCACATGAGTACAAAGTGTGAGTAACCCTGAAAGCATGTGTACTCAAGAGGTGCATTAGTCATACAGAGCGAAGTAAGTCAGAAAGAGAAGAACAAATACCGTACGCTAACACATATATACGGAATCTAAGAGAAAAAAAAAAAGGTCATGAAGAACCTAGGGGCAGGACAGGAATAAAGACGCAGATGTAGAGAATGGACTTAAGGACATGGGGAGGGGGAAGGGTAAGCTGGGATGAAGTGAGAGAGTCGCAAGGACATATACACACTACCAAATGTAAAATAGATAGCTAGTGGGAAGCAGCCGCATAGCACAGGGAGATCAGCTCGGTGCTTTGTGACCACCTAGAGGGGTGGGATAGGGAGGGTGGGAGTATAACTGATTCACTTTGTTATAAAGCAGAAACTAACACACCATTGTAAAGCAATTATACTACAATAAAGATGTTAAAAATTAAATTAAATTAAAATTAAAAAAAAAATAAAGTGCTCTTCACTTCCTGCAGAGATTGGTGATAGCAAACTAAATGAAAAAGCATTCTTGAACTGTTATTGTTTTGGCCATCATTCTGAAATTTTTACGAGATCTAATGCAGATACCTATGAGTAGGGAAGGTGAGACAGTCAGAGATTTATGCCCATCCAAGAAGCAAATGTATGATTTATGAATATTTTTCATCTCCAAAAATACTGAACAAGTTTTCCATTAATTTTTTTAAGGGATACTTTCTTTTTTTATTGAAGTATAGTTGGTTTACAAAGTTGTGTTAGTTTTAGGTGTACAGCCAAGTGATCCAATTTTATATGTTTACACACACACATATATATTCTTTTTAAGATTCTTTCCCATTATAGTTATTACAAGATACTGAATATAGTTCCCTGTGCTATACTGCAGGTCCTTGTTGTTTATCTATTTTATACATAGTTGTCTGTATCTGTTAATCCCAAATTCTCAATTTATCCCTCCTCCCCCCTTTCCCCTTTGGTAACCATAAGATTGTTTTCTATGTCTATGAGTCTAAGCCTGTTTTGTAAATAAGTTCATTTGTATCATTTTTTAAGAGTCCACATATAAGTGATATCACATGGTATTTAACTGCAAAATATTCTCATTCCCATGAAATCCTTTTCTTTTTTAAGGATTTATTTGCAAAATGTTGAGAAACCTGTCTTCTGTTCTTGGCAAATAAATTTGACGTTAGCAACTGCAGAAGCAGATGCCTGTCCACCCTGCTATCCAAAAAGAATAAAAAAAGCACGCCAAGGTCAGAGCTATCTGAAAAAATCCAGTCATGAAAGATGAAGAAAATTACAGAAAATGAGAGACATACAAGAACGGCAGGAACCAATGATTCTGGGTTACATTGACCTCAGTGGAGAAGGAAAGGCAGCCCACAGTGTTTATTAGGGTTCGTTTTACCATGAGTTCCTCACCTGGAATTGTAAAATTCTAGCAAACTGATCTCTAATTAGGGCAAAATCACCCCACTTAATTCCAGCTTCGTGAAATGTTGCAGAAGTTTTCCCACTATTCGTTGAGATAAAATATTTTTTTTAATATGAGTAGATCCAAACTCTAATCTGCAAAACAGACTATTTACCTTGAGTAACAAGCAACAATAGAAATTCATCCAATGTCAAATGGCTGGAATTAAATGAGAGACCTTTGCTGTTACAAAGGATATCCCTGAAAGGAAAGGTGACTTTTGTTTCCTCTGGCCACACACATCAAAGGAAATGCCACACAAATGCTGCTTTTTTGCAAGTTTGTTTAGGTATGTCTTCAAAGGACTTGGATTTAGGCAGTGGGTTAATCCTGAGCAAAAGAAAAAACATGAACACGTGTCAAAGTTATGGAGGATCAAAGCTAAAATTACCAAGTGATTAATTTGTTCTAATGAAAAGTAATTCTGCAGAAGCATTTGGAAATCCAATGGTCTATAAAAGTGGTAAATAAATGCTTCCCGACCAACTGTTGCATGGGATTTAACTGTGACTTGAGCACTTTACTAATGATCCCTTATGCTGATCTGATATTGCTCATGTCAGCTTGGCTGTGAAGTTCCAGGTTGCAGACCCAGCCTCTGTGTTTGGAGACGGGGGAGAGCTCAAAGCCTACACGGAGACAAGCGAACGAACATGTGGGTGAGCCACGACAGAAGCACAACTTGTATTTCCTGCTAGTAAGCTCAGGCAGGCAAATATCCTGACCCAGATTTAAGAGTTCTAGGAGGTGGCTGTCACCATTGGTCCCCCAGGCAAGGAGAAGTTCTAGTTTGCACAGGTGGTCTTGTGCCTTCACCTCTGCTCCAGGGTGTGGGGATGGAGGCCACTGTGAGCACATGCCCAGCAGCTGAGGCGGGAGGGGTGATTGCTTTACTTCTTCATACCCCTACCTCCTCCTCCCTGGACTGAAGGGGAACCTCATTTTCTCCAGTTTGGCTGAGAAATGACTGGAGATATACCTAAAAACTTAAAGAAAATAAAATATTTAACAAGGAGGCATTTCATAAGTAAAATTTTGACCCAAATGTAACTAATATTTTGGCTTGTATGTAATACCTAGTCCCTAATTATGTTTATTAGGGAGTCTTTTGATATTTTAGCCCTAGTTTTTAGAGAGACCACCTAGCACTAGATCCTAGACTTCTCAGTGGTAGAGACTTGACTTTATCCATTGCTGTCATCTCTGCAGTGTCCATCCAGAACAGGGCCATAAACAAGGCCCGTCCCTGTCCTCAGCTCTCAGCACCATACTGCACTGACATTTCCTCACTTCTTATAATATGGAAAGCAGATCCCATATACATCAAGAGGACATAGTCTATTCCAAGGGTCCCTGTGCAGGATTTACTTATTTTCCTTTAGTCCCCACCTCCATCCATCTTCTCCAGCCCAATTCTTTTCCGGTTATGTTTTTTGTGGTTTTTGTCAATTCTACTGCCATTGAGTGATTAGGTGGGTAACAGAGAAGATGCAGGCATGAAGGGCAGCAATAAATACATGTCTTTGGGTTGATTGAAAGTCATCAGAGGTGGCAGAACAAGAAAAGTCAAGGAAGGTATGGCATATAGAACATAAACCAAAGTGGTGTCTCAGGGATGTTTGATCATCCACTAAACACAGAACAAGAACCCCTAATACGAAACACAAAAATCTAAAACTTACTGTACAGTTTGGTCTTTATTTTTCTGAGGGCCAGAAACCTACCATCATGTGAGATATTTACAGGCACTAGTTAGAGAGCAGAGCACAGCCTGAGGCTTTCTGCTGGGAACTTCTCTAAAATATCCCCACTAACGTTAAAGGAGCTTTCTCATTAAAACCCCAGGAGTTTCTGTTTTTAAGGCCAGAAATAAAAAAGAAAATTATTTTTCAAGTTTGACTCTTCTCTTTGCCAAATAAGGATATTCTTTCATAGAATACACTGGAAGATTGGTATGTGAGGCTCTGAGGTTCATGAAATCTTCAGTCAAATTCCAGCTAGGAAGGGTCATTAGGAAAATTGCAAATCAATATTGTTTATATTTGAGTTGTTATCCTGTTCCATTGATCTATCTTTCTGTTTTTGTGCCAGTACCATACTGTCTTGATTAATGTAGCTTTGTAGTATAGTCTGAAGTGAGGGAGCCTGATTCCTCCAGCTTCATTTTTCTTTCTCAAGATTGCTTTGGCTATTTGGGGTCTTTTGTGATTCCATACAAATTGTGAAATTTTTTGTTCTAGCTCTGTGAAAAATGCCATTGGAAGTTTGATAGAGATTGCATTGAATCTGTAGATTGCTTTGGGTAGTAGAGTCACTTTCACAATGTTGATTCTTCCAATCCAAGAACATGGTATGTCTCTCCATCTGTTTGTATCATCTTTAATTTCTTTCATCAATGTCTTATAGTTTTCTGCATACAGGTCTTTTGTCTCCTTAGGTAGGTTTATTCCTAGGTATTTTATTCTTTTTGTTGCAATGGTTAATGGGAGTGTTTCCTTAATTTCTCTTTCAGATTTTTCATCATTAGTGTATTGGAATGCAAGAGATTTCTGCGCATTAATTTTGTATCCTGCTACTTTACCAAATTTATTGATTAGCTCTAGTAGTTTCTGGTAGCATCTTTAGGATTCTCTATGTATAGTATCATGTCATCTGCAAGCAGTGACAGCCTTACTTCTCTTTTCCAATTTGCATTCCTTTTATTTCTTTTTCTTCTCTGATTGCTGTGGCTAAAGCTTCCAAAACTATGTTGAATAATAGTGGTGAGAGTGGACATCCTTGTCTTGTTGCTGATCTTACTGGAAATGGTTTCAGTTTTTCAGCATTGAGAATGATGTTGGCTGTGGATTTGTTATATATGGCCTTTATTAAGTGTGGGTGGGGTTTGGGCCCAGCACATTGAAGGGTGTCTCTGAGCAGGTCTCTGAGTGTAGAGGTGGGGCCCTTGCTAGGGTGTAGGGGCAGAGCTTGGGCTCTGCGCAGCAGGAGGGAGGCTCCAAGAGCAGAGGATTAGGCTGGGAGCCCAACAGGCTCACCAGTGCCCAAGTGGACAGGGAAAGTGCTGGCCCTGTTCCCTTCCATTTCTTTGAAACCCTCCCCCACCGTCTCCCCCATCTCCCCTGTCCCCACTGGACCCCTAACAGTGGGTGGGTCCCTCTGGGTGTAAGAACTTCTCTCCTCCCCCAGCCGCCCCTCAGGGATGCCAGTCCCATTGCGCCTCCACTTCTCCTCTCCCCCACTTCCCACCACGCCCCACGCCCCACGTCCTACCCAGTTGCTAGGGGTTCCTCCCGTCCCCTTAGGAGTCCGTGGTCACCCACCAGTGCCTGGTTGGTGCCCTAGTTGTGCAGAGACACAAATTCTGTGTCATCCTAGTCCCCCATCTTGACTCCATCCCTCAAGAGCAGTGATCTTGACAATAAAATTAAATGACCTACATCGACTTACTTGAAAACAAAGGCTCTCAAACTGAATTATAAAACCATAGTTATTTGCTACTTAGAGAGATTCATCTAAAGTCATATAATATAGAAATGTTAAAAATAAGTATATAGTAAAATAGAACAATGATATTTATGTTACAAACACCAGGGCATAATAAAAAGTACACAAAATAAAGTCTTTGTGAGACTAAAGGAAAAATCAATAAAAATATGAAGAGGAAATTTCTAACAAAACACTATTAGCTGATGGTGGGAAACAAAACAAAATTCTGAAAGTCTTTGGGAGTTTTTTTTTTAACTTTAAAAGGTAACATTAAGAGACACATATGAAATTTTCTAGGATTCAGAGAATATACCCATTTCAACTACTCATGCAATATTTACCAAATATTTTGGGGAACATTTCAAATAAAAAATAAATGTAAAGGCTATGTTCGATTGTTATAATTTGATAAAATCTGAAAAAAAATGTTTTCATGCAACAGAGTTGATGCCTTATCAATAAAATAAAAGGGAACTTAAAAAGTCAGACAAGTTACATGTCTTAACACCAAGTGAAAGATTTTGGGTGGAAGCTGAGGATCTTTGATTTGATTTGATTTGAAATAGAGAGAAGGCCCCAAGATCAAATTATATATACGGAAGCAGAAGAGCTTTAGTCCTGGTGTTAGGTGCTCTATGCGCCCAGAAGAAAAATGTTATATTTAGGTGGGCTGTTTTTCCTCTCTTTCCACTTGCAGGTGGTAAATAGCAAAACCACACAGGAACAAACTTATTCAGATATTAATCTCCAAAATATTCTTTTTTATTGAAGTATAGTTGATTTACAATATTGTGCTAGTTTCAGGGGTACATCCTAGTGATTCAGTTTTTTCCAGATTATATTTCATTAAAGGTTATTACAAGATATTGGGTATAATTCCCTGTGGTCTACAGTAAATCTTTGTTACTTATCTATTTTATGGACTGCAGTTTGAATCTGTTAATCCCAAACTCCTAATTTGTACCTCTCCCTCCCTCTCCCCTTTGGTAGCCATAAATTTGTTTTCTGTGTCTGTGAGTCTGTTTCTGTTCTCCTATATACATTAATTTGTGCCATATTTTAGATTCCACATATAAGTGATATCATATGGAATTTGTCTTTCTCTGTCTGAATTACTTCACTTAGTACGATAACCTCTAGGTCCATCCATGTTGCTGCAAATTGCATTATTTCACTCTTCTTTATGGCTGAGTAGTATTCCATTGTGCTTGTATATCTCACACCTTCTGAAGCCCATTTTCTGTTACTGGTCACTGGGTTGCTCCTGTGCCTTGGCTGTTCTGATGCCCTTGATCCGCCTTCTCTCACTGTTGGCGCTCACCCAGGACGGGTCTTACTGCCTCTTGCCACCTGTCCCTCTTCCCTTTACTAGATGATCTCTCTTTTTAAGATACTTTGTTTCGGGCTTCCCTGGTGGCGCAGTGGTTGAGAGTCCGCCTGCTGATGCAGGGGACACGGGTTCATGCCCCGGTTCGGGAAGATCCCACATGCCGCGGAGCGGCTGGGCCCGTGAGCCATGGCCGCTGAGCCTGCGCGTCCGGAGCTTGTGCTCCGCAACGGGAGAGGCCACAACAGTGAGAGGCCCGCGTACCGAAAAAAAGAAGAAAAAAAAGAAAAAAAAAAAAAAAAGATACTTTGTTTCATTTCAGTGTTCTGCAGTTTCCCTACACTGTGCCTATGCTGAATGTATTATTCATCTTCCTTGAGATTTATGTTTCGGTTTTTCTCCACTGTGAGAATTTGTGTCTTGAATCGATTTTGGAAATTTGTGAGCATTGCTTCTTCAGTTATTGCCACTTCTCTCTGTCCTGTCTTTTTGGAATGCCTCACAGATACATGTGGGTCCTTTCTGTGCTATCTTCCATAAAGAAGTCATCTTTCAGCTGTAACCTGTGATATTTCCTCAGCTCTATCTTCCAGTTTCTTCAGTTTCTGTAGAGCAAGAGCCTACTGTCTGATTTCCACTGCGTTTGCAGTCACTTATTATAACTGTCATTTCAAGAATTCCATCCTGTCCTTTTTTTTCCCTGCCCTCTTGTTCTTCTTACATACATATAGGTATATATTTAATATTTTTAATCATTTTCCACATTATTAATTGGCTTTGGGTTATTTATTGTTTCAACTGATTAAAGTTGGCTTCAGGTTATTATATAGTTTGGCTATATAGTTGGCTTCAGGTTATTTATTGTTTCAACTGATTAAAGCAATGATTCTCCTATTTGTTATTCCTGTAAACTTTTCTTTCATGGTAAATAAGTTCTTCATATTTTAATTTAAAATTTTGCACTTCTTTGAGAGGGGCTTGGTTTTGCCCAGGGTCTCATGTGCTGACTTGTTCTGAGAATGACCCTCCAAGGAAGTTTTGCATTACTTCTTCTGTACATCCTAAGAGTACCCCAAGGACCACCTTTTATATTAATTTCTCAGCTCGGCAGTTCTGGCCTTCTCCAGTGCTGCAAAGTTAGCCTCCAAACCAGAAGGGGACGTAGGTTCAAGCTTCAGATTGCTAAAGGGAGACTTTTTCCTGACACCAGACATAAGAGCTTCCTTGTCAAATGCTGGATGATGGGTAGATATTTCATGTCCACCTTTCACTAAAACTTCAGGTTTCTACGGCCCAGACTTTATGAAAGAATGTTTTTCACGCAGAGTTCTGAATCTTTTCCTTGTACAGCACCTGCATAGTCGTTAAAATTCAAGTTCCATGTTCTCTTCATGTGGTAACTAACCCCTCCACCTCCAGAGTCAAGGCCACAGCATCAGCGGCTCCATGTTTATTAAGTTCCATCCCTTCTTATTCTCATTATCATATAATAGTCCTATTATATCCTAATAATATAATGAATTATTATAATATGATACTGTTGCCTGGGCATTTTCTTTTTTTTATGTTCTCAGTGACACATTTTGATAGTTAGATCTTATCAAGCATTTCAAACATAGTGGGAGAGTTTCTGCATTTTTTTTGATAATTAGAAAACATTTTTTTTCAATTTGCAGGAACTGAAAGCCCCTAAGTGATTTCTTCTGCTTTCTTCGATTTTGAATTTCATCTGCACTTCAACAATTCCCGAATTAAATTTCTAAGCCTGTTGTTCTCAATCGGTGGCGGTTTTACCCCCGAGGACGTTTGGCGATGTCTGGAGACAGGTTGATTGTCACAGCAAGAAAGAGTGTCACTGGCAACTGGTGGGCAGAGGCCAAAGACGCTGCTAGACATTCTACAGTCTCCAGGACATTACCTTGGCCCAAAATGTCAACGGCACCAGTGTTGAAGGACCTTGCCCATCTCACACCTCTCATCTGCGTTCGACGTCTCCACCTGAATGCACAGTGACTTCTGTCAAACAGAATATTCTTTTTGTCTTCATGCATCAAAGTTGTTTCTCACTGGATCTTTCCCATTTGAGTTAAGGGCACCATAATGAGCCTGATGGCTCAACTTAGAAACCCTGTGGTCATGCCTGAAACCTTTACAGTCAATTAGGTGGATTTCACCCTCTAAATACACTTGAATTGCCATATCCACTCACCCCATCACGTCCGTCATCTCTCACTGGAGCTACTTGGTGGCCTTCTGTCCTATCCGCCTCCCTCCAAACTGCCTGTCTCCTGCTTGTATTCCACACGGACCCCAGGGCGACCTCACTGCATGTGTGATGAAATCCAAACTCCCAGCAGGCCTTAGGTCCGGTGTGGTGGTCTCACCAATCACCTTCTGTACCTCCCCCTCATTCCCTACATTCTAGACAAATTAGCTTTCCCTTGTTTTCTGGAGGACGCTGCGCACTTCTCCAGCTCCGAGTGGAAATGCTGCACTCCACGTGCTGATGCTTCTGCCTGAGATGCTCTTTCTCCAGTTCGCAGGGTAAGTGCCCCTCAATCCTCTGATCCCACCCACACCCCTCCTATGGAGGCCCTCGTTTCTGCCCTAATCTGTAACATAGCTCCCCTCTCACAACTTCCACTGCAATTGTCAATGTTATTGCATATATTCTGCCCTAAATGTAAGCTTCAGAAAATCAAGAACCGTGTCTGTTTAGTTCACTACTTCTTATTGGGCCTGGGATATGGCAGGTATTCAGGAAACATTTATTAAAAGAATTAGTTAATATGTAACAGAAATTACCAGGAATGATCGCTCACTAACACTGACTGAAGAGCTTCTGCAGATCTTGAACTTCGAAGGACTTCAAGCTTTAGGTGTATGTGACTGAACATATACTATGAAACAAGTTACACACAGTTACTAAATGGTTACTGCATTATGTAATGTAAATACATGTATGCATACTATACCTTATAAATGCATGTGTATACATTATATAAATATTTATGTGTACGCACACATATATTTTTATAATGTATATATTTTATGCACATATGTGTATTAAATATATACATATCTATGTATATAATATATGTAGACAGAAAATATACATTGTATGTATAACCATATATCATATAATGCATTAAATCTGTATGTGGTACAAGGTAAATATATTTTATAATTTGGTTTTAATCTCCAAAGCTAATATTAACATTGGTGAAGATTTTGTGTAGCTGTGACATTGAAGACATTTCTCTCTCACATATTCATCCATCCCCTTACACTTCGTCTGTCTTGGTCCTGAATAGCTCACTGATTTTTTTCTGTTTCATGAGGTCCTATATCCAATACCACACTTTCAGAAGAATCACCTTATTTCTTAGTCTCTTGTTTTCTGTGGATCAAAATTCAGCTTCCAAGAGTTCAGCATTTGCATTTTTATATCTTGAAATACAGGAGTAGCATTTTGCTACTCCTAGCTTCAACTGGGAGCAAGTGAAACCAGGTGCTTCAAGCTCTTTTTAGAATGTCATAGGAAAAGACATAGGGAAAAATAAATCAATGCTGTACAAATGCATGTCTTTTTTTTTTAACATCTTTATTGGAGTCTAATTGCTTTACAATGTTGTGTTAGTTTCTGCTGTATAACAAAGTGAATCAGCTATACATATGCATATATCCCCATATCTCCTCCCTCTTATGTCTCCTTCCCACCCTCCCTATCCCACCCCTCTAGGTGGTCACAAAGCACCGAGCTGATCTCCCTGTGCGATGCAGCAGTCTTGATAGAAGGAATTTAAGGAGATTTACTTTTCAACAGTAGTTTCTTGTAAGATGGGTCCTATACTAACCAGTCCTTTGGGAATGGCTTCTCATTTTTACATATGGTGATAGAACAGATTTGATAGTCTATCAGCTTCATAAGAAAGAATGTGGTATTCTAAAAAAGCACCTCATCTCCCCCTGAAACACTGGACTGAGCCATGAATTTCATAATACTCTGTGCATCGCACGCTCAGATATCCCACTGGCCATGAGCTTTGATGTTGTTTCATGGTCACAACGACATACGTGGCTGCCTGGAGAGTCCAGGTTCTTAAAACACTGCTCACGATGATAAAGGGAGAGACGTCTATGTTTACCTCTCAATCTTCCACAATCTAAAGGGAAAGATGTCTGTTTTTACCTCTCAATCTTCCACAATCCTCAATGACTTCATATAAGCCAACCAGATAGATACTGGATTGCTGAGTATATATTGGGGACTTAACACCATTTTTAAGAGTGTTGTCACTCATACAACTGGCAACAGGAATGCAAAAAAAAAATGTTTCAATCATAGCAATGGTAACAAAAATTTTACAAAGGATCACTTTTGGGTCATGGAAATAAACTTTTTTATATGACTCTCAGTGAAAGTAAAAATTCTTTCCCAGCACAGAGCTGATTTTATATGAGTTCAAATCTGTTCATTGTTTTTTCAATCTCTTGCTTCAAAACACACTAACTAATCAGTTGAACAAAGCCCTAACTGGCTATTATATGTACTTGCAAACTAGCAAATTCAATTTTCGACATAACAACACAAAGTAAAATGAAGTGGAAGGCTGTGATTTTAAGGGGGCTTAATCCTCCTTTGTTCTGTGAACTTCAGCAGCTTTCACGCCATAGCGGTCTCACAGCCCTTTGTTCAAGCTCACAACATCGAATGTAAAGAATGGCTTTACATTGTGATTTTCTTACCCGAGGAATCCAAATGCATCAAGAAAAATGTTCATCAAGGCTTGGAACAGAAAGAGGTATTTATTTTACACGTGCCCGAGTTCTGTGTAACTCAGCATCACGGCAAATAGATTGAGATTGCAGTTCTGAGTTGAAATTCTCTTTGTCTCCTAGGAATCAGGAAGCCCGAACTCATGGCCCCAGATGATAACACTTTTAAAGAGTAGGTAGCCATCTTGGGGAACACTGACAATGACCATTTCACACACATGAGTAGAACCAGACGTGTGGGGGCTATCGCAAACTTGAGCGGCTGACGCTCTTCTCGATTAGACGGCTCTTAGTCAATGTTTCCACTTAAACACCTGGCCATGGTTTCTGCAATTTATCTCGGTGTGTATAAGAGATACGAATTCTCTCAAGGAAGTGAGTCACTGCGACAGAGTGGTGAGAGGCCTTGGATGAACTTGGGAAGGCTGTGTGGCCCGATTGTCTGTCATAAGCACAAGCTGTGAAGTTGGGTGGATTTGGATATGAACACTAGGTTGTCACTTCCTGGTTGTTCTTAGACAAATTATTAACTTCTCCATTCTTTCTTTATCTCATGTGACAGAGTCCAGAAGACTAAAGTATTTACTATTTTTGAAGTGTATCACACCATGCCAGCCTCATAGCGTGAACCTGATAGGGGTAGCTATCTTTTTTTTTAATTTTATATTGGAGTATAGTTGATTTACAATGTTAGTTTCAGGTGTACAGCAAAGTGATTCAGTTATACATATACATATATCCATTCTTTTCCAGGTTCTTTTCCATATAGGTTATTACAGAATATTGAGTAGAGTTCCCTGTGCTATACAGTAGGCTCTTGTTAGTTATCTGTTTTATATATAGTAGTGTGTCTATGTTAATCCCAAACTCCTAATTTATCCCCCCACCTCCATTTTCCCTTTGGTAATCATGAGTTTGTTTTCTATGTCTGTGAGTTTGTTTCTGTTTTGTAAATAAGTTTATTTGTATCATTTTTTAGATTCCACATATAAGTGATATATTATGATATTTATCTTTCTCTGTCTGACTTACTTCACTTAGTATGATAATCTCTAGGTCCATCCATGTTGCCACAAATGGCATTATTTCATTCTATTTTATAGATGAGTAATATTCCATTGTATATATGTACCACATCTTCTTTATCCATTCATCTGTCAATGGACACTTAGGTTGCTTCCACATCTTGGTTATTGTAAATAGTACTGCTGTGAACATTAGGGTGCATGTATCTTTTTGAATTATAGTTTTGTCTGGGTATATGCCCAGGTATGGGATTCCTAGATCATATGGTAGCTCTATTTTTAGTTTTTTAAGGAACCTCCATACTGTTCTCCATAGTGGCTGCACTGATTTACATTCCCACCAACAGTGTAGGAGGGTTCCCTTTTCTCCACACCCTTTCGAGCATTTACTGTTTGTAGACTTTTTAATGATGGCCAGGGTGGGTAGCTATTGTGATTAAATTAGGAGATCTACCATACTGTTTCATGCCACAACCCTCTAGAACTCACAAAATATAAATGAAAAATTTGTACCAAATGAGCCTACATGATGACCAGATCTCCAACTGTATCATTCTCCCATTATTTGTCTTTTGCTTTATCTCATGCTCTTTTCAGTTGATTTAAATGGTGTCCAGTACTTATTCAAGAAACTTTTAAAGAGCTGAAAGATAAGACAAGCAAACAGTTTGTGGAAGTATTCATAAGGCAAAGCTGATTTAGCTCTCATCAGCCCAGGCAGTAGAAACAAAGTTATAAATTTCTTAAGAGCAACAATGTAGGGGAAAAAAGGATAGAGCTTTGAGGGAAGCAGGAGAATAGGACAGAATATCAAAGGCTGTGTCTCTCCATCTCAGAGAGGGAGGATAAATCAATGTTAGTGAGAAAGGGGAAGAACCAATGGAGATTTTACAAAGATGAAATGGTGGTATATGACAGAAAAGTATTCTGATAGTCAGATATTGCACTGAAGAGGCTTTTAGACAAAATAAAATAGAAAGTTGCAATTCTGCAATTCACTAAAAACAAAATAGAAAGAGAAGAAGACGGCTGGTAGTGGAGAAAGAGATCTGAGATGTTGAAGGGAGTTGAAGGGGATTATGCTGCAACAAAGGGAAGTAGACTTATAGGACTGGCTTCTTGAACTTCACTGTCTGGTTCCCATTACTCTTCCTCTTCAAAAAAAAAAAGTTATCCATTCCTTTCAGGGCAGAACACTTTGCCAAGTATGCTATTTAAATACTGATTTTAGAACATTTCCTTGATCTGAAAGCACACTACCAAGATTGGCAAAAATCCAAGCTCTTTCTTCCTGGAGTCCTTGTCAGGATTTATAGGAGGAGTGTTTTTCTACCAAAGATAAAATTGAAGAAGAACAGAACGTTAAGTGCACAAAACACAATTCCTGATAATAAAATACATTGGCTGGAGCTATCATGAAGGATATTTGAGAAATTATGTAAGAGATTCTGATTCATAAATATATCTGAAAGAATAATATTTCTTTTTTTAGTAGGAACATTTGAAGAACAGAAGGGAAAGGCTTAGAAAACTCTATATAAAATTAGTTTTTCTTATGTATGAAAAAAATTAGCTAACGCCTCTGATTTCCATTATACCACATATAGACACATATTAAATTTTACAGTTTCATGATCAAAGATTTGAAAATGGAAGCTGCTGAAGAAAAATGTGTTCCCTTATTTTCTTCTGCTGGATCCCAAGATCTAAGGCAGTGCCTGACACACAGTTGGCACTCAAGAAATATTTATTACATGAATAAAACAATAAAACTTTAAAGAAATCAAGTTAAAATAAATTCTGTAGTCACCACCAGCTCAGAGCTAATTAGTCCAGAAAGTCCTGAGATGTGGGTTTAATCTCATGGTTTGGGGCATCCCAACCTGAGTTCAAAGTCTCAATTCTGATAATAGTAAGTCAATTAGTTTATAATCAACTGTGAAAAGAAATCAACCTGTTCATTAAGAAACAAAAGAAAGAAAACAATCTAGCTCTTTATCTGGATTTATTGTCCCACGTGTGTGGTGTGTGGGGGGTGTGTGTGTGTGTGTGTGTGTGTGTGTGTGTGTGACCGTGAATTGCTCTGAATCTTTCTCAGTGATACAAACACAGGGAACCTTCTCTGGTTGACATAGTTCCCTTTAAAGACTACTACTGGTGTGATGACTACAGGTGCAGAAAACACATCTAAGCCCACAGCAGCCTGTTTTACATACTGTTTCTGGAATATCTTTTCAAGTTATCTCCCATAGTCATGAGTTTTCTCAGAATGGTTAGCCAATACACTTTGAACCTTAAAATATATAATGACCCACAATTATGTATGAAAAACACTTCAAAATTAGACACATCCTGCCTCACTCCTTGATTCCCTTGTGCCTAAGTAACTTCCAGAGCTTTTAGATCACTTCTCCACGTCCTCCCTGACACACTCGCAATTAAACTTTTAACTTTATTTCATTTGAATTTAATTTGAATAGTTTCAGAAACTATTTCCTACAGTCTTGAAGGATATTTTTAAAACCCTTTGAAAAACTAGTTCGACTAAAAAGGATGAAAAAATTAAAAATCAATAAAGAGTTAATAAAAGCAGCAAAAGATGAAAGCTGAGCTTTCTAAAAAGGAAATTTGAAGATAAATTTGTTAGTGGAATTAACACTGAGAAGCAGTAAGAAGTAGAATAGATGCCGCTGAAATAAAGTCAGAGACGAATAGATGCCCCTGAAATAAAGTCAGAGACGTAAAGAAAACCCTTGAGAAAATAGTATCTTTTGTGAAGGAAAAAAATACAGAAAAGTAAACAAATAAGGAAAATACAATTGATTCAGAGGCAGATTCCATACACACATCATAAATATCTCCTTATCTGAAAACACAACAAATAGAACTAAAAGAATATTCAAATATATATTGTAAAAGTATTTCTGAAATGAGGAAAAATATAAATATGTTGATTTCTTGTTGTGTTCCAGGAAAATTTGATATAGAATGACCAACTTTAAGACATGTCCTGAGAATTTATTAAAATTAAAGAATAAAGAAAGAATTCAGTGTGCATCAAAACTGGAAAAGCAAATCACCTACAAGTTAGATGGAAAAAAAAATACCTGCAGGCTGGCCTCTGAAATCTTATCTGTAATGTTCAATGCCAAATGATAGGGTTGCAATGTCTACAGACTTCCAGCGACATTTTGTTTAAAAAAAATTATATGAAATCCAAATTTCCTATCACCAGGCTGTTGTTTAAACACATCAATAAAACAGAGTGTTATGCACAAATGATCAGGTCTCTGTGAATATAGAACTCATGAGTAAGTCTGTAAACATCATCTGATGAAGAAACCTGTCAGCAAAGAGATGAAGGAGGAAAAACAAAGACGTCAGGAATGAGGAAGCTGTAACTGATGGTGGACAGGGAATCCATGCACACAAAGCAATAAAGCACCTGTGACAGGTGGAAGCCGGAAGGTAAATAGTAAGAAGATCAACAATGTGAGCACGATGATACCTATTTCAGAAGTTGGTTTGGGAAGGAAAGAAGTGAGGGAAGAACACTTGAGAGCACGGACATCTTCATCTGTCATAGGAAGAATTCACGACGTGCTTTCTAAACTTTGTATTAGAAGAAGACCTAACTACCTTAGAAACCAATCAGAGGTTTTCTGTTGGTTGCAAGTATCAGAAAAACAACCAACCCAGATTAAGTTGAAGCAAAAAGGTGAATTAATAAAGGACACTGAGCCATTTCAAGGAAACCAAGAACTGGAAGGCATCTCCATGGCAACTAAGGCAACGGCAGCAACAGGACCACAGGCACCAGCCGCCCCTCCTGTCAGCTGTCAGCTCCTCTGCGGGTTCCCTTCCATCTTTCCTCCTTTCTCTGTAATCAGCTTTCTCCAGCTCATGTAAAGTCTGAGTAAGATCTCCAGAATATTGCCCATTATCACTTTAGTCCTGGTCTTTCTCCTTTTCAGGTCTAAAATTCTGAGGCACGTTTTCTGATTGACCCAGTCGGTCAGGTGTTCGATTCTGAACCAATCAATGATGAGAGCAAAGAGAGCTGAATAAAGAGACTGTGTTTGCCCAGTGGAAGTCACACATACATCCCTTAACCTCTCGACTATGGCCTGGGGGCCCAGGCAGAGGGGAAGTGAAATGGGGATGGGAGGGGTCCCCAGCAGAAGAGGGTTATTGAATGGACAATAGTAGACATAGGTTGTATTTGCCTCAGATATAATCTGAGCCACCACTTGTACCTTTGGGCCTCCACTCATTCACCAAATAGTTCAAGTTATCCCTTTCCAGACTGCTTTTGTCCAATGACTTGTAACTGGATATACCGGCCCTTCAGAACGTCCCTTCATTCGGGCACAGTGATGGATACCTCCAGCCTGCTCATCTGCTCGGTCCCAGGGTTTAGGAAGCACAAAGCCTTCCTGCCAAGCCGGAATGGGCATGTGAAGGAGAAATTGACATGTGTGGTTTCAAGCCACGGAGATTCGACGGCACTTTGCTCCTGTGACGTTACTTAGTCTATTTTATTGATATTCCATCCTCTTCTTGGATTTCCCATGTGATTCTGCTCTGCCCATTGGCTGCTAACTGCCTGCTGGTCCAACAATTCCCTCTAATGCACTTCGTTACTCTTCCCTCCTGCTGTAAGGAAACACCCTCCACAATATTTGACTTTCTGTCTGGGGGTGGGGGTGGTCTCCTGGGCTGTTAGAGTCCTGATGAGAGCATGCCTTCTTTACAGACCTGTCTTCTTCTCAAAGGATACAGATGCTGGCCTCGGGGGCAGAGGAAGGTAAAGCAATTTTACCACCACTCGTTCCAAAATGTTTGCGCTGACGTTTAATTTGTCGTGTGCTCCTAGATTTATTCCTCACCTAAAGTTTGTATTTCAGAGCCCAAGATATCTCTTCCTCCTGACTCTCCTGGGGCTTATTTCAAGATCCCTTCCCCCAAACCATCAAACCTCTTGGGGCTCTGATTGATGTCATACAACATGGCAATCCATTCTAATATGAGGAATTTGACAGAGAACATCTTCATGAACTGAACGTAAGAAGACAAAAGAAAATTAAAGGTTTGCCTTCTATCGGGGGGGGGGCTTTTATCAATGGACTAAAGCAGTGGTTTTGAACCAGGGGATGATTTTGCCTTTCAGGGGATAGTTGACAATATCCGGAGACATTTTTGGTTGTCACAACTTGAAGGCATGTTACTACTAGCAGCTGGTAGGTAGCCTGGGACAAAGTCAAGATTTAATTAAGAATCTACGTCCTTAATCAGGAAGTTCCTGCTCTGGATGCTGCCATCACTCCTCTTTAAACATAGTTCATCTCTACTTGCAACTAACAATAAAGTAAGACCAAGGAAATGACACAAATGGTACTGCCACAATTGTCACCAGAAGTCTTGGGAAAGTCTTATATTTTAACTGTCACTTATTACCTGATGAAGAAAGAGGAAGATTGACTCTCTCCTAGGAGTTGCTATAAATTATTTCAAAATTCTCTTATGAAAGACCTGAATCTTGCAAGTTTCATTGTAATGTATTCTCACCAAGTTAGAGCCGATATCTGACTCACAGTTTAATTTTTTAAGTACTAAAAGGTAAAATAATAATGTTGACCTCAATTCGTAATACTCCTGAGGATCTGAAATGAGGATACAGAACAAGATCTCTTGTTCTCCTAAACAGAAGTTGAGCCAATAACATAGAGTACTTTATGAGCCAGATAATGTCTCGTGTCCTAGAGCTAAAGAAAATGTTGGCACGTTTTGCAAAATCACAGCTGTTTCGGTCTCATTTAGTTACTGGTCCACTCCCTGCAGCCCAGTTTGCCTTTTGAAATATAGCTCAGCTAGCTATTCTGCAGCATGCGATAAAAGCCCCTGACAAGGGAGGGTTTTTCTGTTTGTTTTGTTTTTAGGTCTTTGTCTCAAAAGCCTTAGAAATCTTGACAAATGCTGCAAAGAAATACACATTACTTTTTTTAGAAAGAAGATGCATAGAGATTTCTGAATGTGTGCAAAATTGTGCATATTTTTATCAACAAATTAAATGCACTTTGGAGACATGAGTGTAAAAGGATACCTTTCTAAGGTGAAAAAAAGTGTTGAACTAATTTAACCATATGAAACGCTGATGTAAGAAAGGATTTCTGTGACTTCATTCACATACCGTGTGAATTTTTAGGCTACAAAACAAAGTCTGCCAGTAACCCGACTGAGTCAGACCTTTCAAGTAGATGATCAAGTAATAATTTTTAATAAATTAAAGGATTAAATGAAAATAAACTTAAGCTGTTGATCAAATGGTAGCGTTCAGTTCGTAAAATTATGTGACTCTGTTTTGAAAGTTGTTAAAGTTTCAAAATTTTAAAATCATGACTCTCAAGAAACTACAACTATTTGGTTCTGCAGTCAAAAATTTATTAAAGCAAAATTTTCAAAAAGGTAGAACTGCAACTCCTGTGCAAATGTAAAATGAACATATGTCAAAGATTTTATTCAAATAATTAACTAACAAGGGAACCAGTAAGATGGTAAGATCATTTCAAAGAGTATTTCAAAGCTAAATATTTATAGGCTATGTTAGGATAAGATTGTTGGACTAGATATAAAAACTGGTTAATGTCCAACAAGGTAATAAACTGTAAAACCATTAGGGTTGTCTCTTCCACCAGACAGAAATGATTTGCATCTCCCTGGGATAAAAATTGACAAGTTAACCTCTGCTTTAGAGCACTGTTAAATAGTCCATTCAATAAAAAATCAAGCCCAGCCTTGCACTGAAAGAACACTTCTGGCTATTTCCAAGTGTCCGGAAACTTCTCTGACAAGTCGAATCATCTTCCATTCATGAAAGTTCTTAATTCTTGATGACACTATTTAGTTTTTAGAGAAAGGTCTTCATCATCTTTATTTGACCCATGTACAATTCCCATATCATATTTTCAGACTAGTGCCCTAAATGGGCATTAGTTGTTCTGTGCTAAGATAAACATTAGAATTTCATAAGACAGTGTGTAGATGAATCTACAACTAGGTTATTTTAGTCATTAGCTGTAATTTAATGTATATTTAAAAGTACAATGGTATAAACAGGCTATTACACAAGTTCAGGGATTATAAATATTTTGAGCATAAGTCTAAAACACTTTATATTTTAATAAACTCCCCAGGTGCCTAATAAGCTTAATAAATATGAATACTATAAAGAAAACTTTAAACGTAATGGTAAGACTCACCCAAGGCAAAGAAAACCCTAAATTAGTGTTTTCTTCTAGTTTATGATACCTGTTACCTAATTTTCATACCACCTAAAACAATGCTAAACGTACACCAAGAGAAGTCATGAAATCACTGTTAATGATATCAAATACATGCGTACACAAACACAATCCAGTATAATGTTTGACTGTTCAGTTGTTTCTTTTATCATGAATGAAGGCAGCAAACATTCTCCTAGACTTCACTTCTGAAAAGCAGCCCATCTACAAAAAAACAAAAACAAAGCCAAAACAACAACAAAAAAACCACCTACAGAATAAAAAGCACACATCTTTCATTTCTAATATTTTTATTATACATTTTTTAGATATTTATTTTCATAATATCAGCTAAAAAAATAATCACAGAAGAATAAGCTTTTGTATGTCTGCCCAGGTAAACTGCTCTATTTCAAATTTGTCAGGTTACAAGTAAACCCCATAACGTGCGACGTGAACCAAACCACAGCATAGTGAGTATACCTGAAAGGCACAGGGTGTTCCCTTAGTTCCAGTAAGAGCAGAGTATTACTTATTAGAATGAAAAGCCTGGCCCTCAGTCATCCATTATTCAAAAATAATGCAGCATGAATTATTCACTGATTCCAAAACAAAATACATTGTTGAAAAGCAAAGGTGACTAAAATAAACATGTGTTCCTGGACCTTACAATCAGACCCACTAGTGGGAGGACAAAGCTACCCCGAAATGGTGTAGCTTGAGATGCAAAATTAAAGCCGCTTCTGAGGACCTTGGAATTCCCAGCATCAATTTCACAAATTTGGATAAGATGGTATATTCCATAAAAAGCATTTTAAAATGCAAATATGCCACACGGATAAGACAAGGTATAAGGCAACTTGACAAAGAGTTATTTGAAAGTAGAGTCTGGATCTCCAGACTTCTGTTAGGCCAATTTTTCATTAGTGTGCTGATTATTGAGACATAAAGCGATCTTAAAAAGCCCAAATCCAGCAGGCAGACGTGGAGACGCATGAGGGTCCAAGCGTACACTGAATGTGCAGGACCAGGGGAGGCACTCAGGGCTACAGAGGGGACACTGAAGAGAAGATCGTCTGAAGACCAGCTCTCCAAGGGTCCGCCAGCAAGGGAAGGTGCTGAGAATAGGGCTTGAATGCGACCCTAGAAAAGTTATAATTAGATGATTGAATGATTCCTTTTCCCTTGGTCTGTCTTCTCTTGTGTTCAACATGCTATTTTGACATTCTGCCCCATTCATTGGTGTAAATTATAATCTATAGATATGCTAGCCTTTATCAAAATGTCTTCAATAGTTCTAATTTACAGTGATATTGAGTGACCCTCGATCAGAACACAGAAAATGGGGTGCACTTTAGGAATAACATGCAGAACTGAGAAAACAGAGGATAGAATGCATTATAAACATTCTTAAATTGTATTTTTAAACTGAAAGAAGAAGTCAGTAGAGTAGCTTCTTAATAAGGGATGGGGGGAGGGTAATAATGATTTGTTCAGGATTTGAAATCTCTATGTGACCATCTATCAAACACCATTATGTGGACACCTTCAAGGACATGAAGACTCAACACAGGAATACTATGTGTTCACGTCCTTCTACCTCATTAAGAAGTTGGTAGAGTTCGGAGAGAATTATTTGAGCCTAAACAATTTTGGCTGTTTCAGTTCTAGTCATGTGCTTTCACTGAGGAGAATTGATCAGCGTTGGGTTTTAATTGATGTTGTTCATATTTTTCGTATTAGAATAAGCCAAACAATATATTTAAACACATTCAGTATCCGGTCCTATGGTCACTATCTGGATAATATCAATTAATTCAGCTTAAATATAATTACACAGAACAAATTAGAAGAAATCCACTGTTATTAATGAAATATACAGAAATTATAGTATATCCTTGGTAAAGATGACAAAAAGTGTAAAAAGAGCATCCACTTAACAAAAAGCTACTCTGTAAGTATAGTTTCACATGTGTAAATACCTTATAACTGCTGAATGTCTAAGCCACTAGACGTAAGTTGGAGCGAAACTGAGAGAGCAAAACTACTTAACGTATAAATCTTCGGATATGGATGGTTTCTATACTGGCAACAAATACCTCTCTAAAAAGGAATGGAAAATGCGATTCTTGAGCTCAGGATCACAGAGCTGGCTGATCACTTATAGGTACAATAGAATATACACTGGGGGTTTTACAAATAAACCACCATTTCTCCTAAGAATTACCGTAAGCTCTGAGGTTTCTGCAGATCATACGCCTCCAATTTCCAACATAGAGTTGCCTGTGCATAGTGTTGAGACTGCTCTATGTTCTAACAATTAGCAACAGAAGGACATCCAGAGCCGTTCCCATCAGAGCAGCAAATTATTAAAGGAGTCACTACGTCTGATTCACACTAACCGACACGACAGATATTTTAACACGGCTAGCTGGGATAATAACTGCAACCATTCTGTGCTCAGATGTTGCGACTCACAGGTCATGGTGTTGAAGGAAAATGTACACCTTTTGTAGCAGTATAATTGTAAAAGCTTTTAGAGTCTGCTTATAGTGTTCAGGCTCATCATATATACTTGATTAAATTCAGTTATTTTGTGTATTCATCGCTACTGCCTCATCCCTAAAAGGACTTGAGGTTTGTGTACTTGACCCCAAAACAAAAATGCATAAATATATGTAGAACTCTAGCCACAAGACCTTTTGCTACTCATTCATAGGTAACACTTTGGCCCCATGTGCAGTGATGTAGGTGAGCAGGACTTTGGCTCTCTGTTCAACTACATCGATAAGCTTCTCAATTCCTTGTCTACCTCCCTGACTCTCCCAGTAAACTTTATCAAGAAACAGAGACTGAAGGAGTTTCTGCCGTAAGTGCTGGCTCTTCAAAACAGAAACTGCAGATTCAGGAAACCTAAAAAGAGAAAATGATATTTCATTCTTTGTAATTGCTTGGAAATATTATGCCTTACCCAATGGCTCTGCCCTTCATTAATCTGGCAGAAATCACACTATCAGATAATACCGTGAGAATCAAAACGTTTTTTGTCACTGTCAAGCTGACACATCTCTTAATAATTACATACTAGAAGAATAGGTTTCAAGGGAACTGCACCTTCTATACCATTGAGAACTTGACATAAATACCAATGTCTAACTTAAGGTTACAATATGTATGCAAAGAGAGGCATGGAATGAGAATGGATTCTGATAACCTGGAAAAATACTTTCCTTAATCTTAAGCTCCATTGCCCCCATAGAAACCACTTTAATCAGTCAAGTAGAATCGTAACCTTATAAGTGTCAACATGGGGTTTTATGCAAGGAAATATGAGAAGAAAAATGCTGACAATTTCAGTAGAGTACTCTTCTAGAGGAGAAGACGCATGACTGAACTTAATGAGAAATAATCCAAAATGTACGTAGTAAAAAGAAAGAAATCATTCCAAAATGCCCAATTAAATAAAGAACTGCCTTTGGTTCAGATAATACTTCAGGATTTCTAAGAATCTGGGAACATTCTATTAAACCGGAATCCTAAATTGTTTTCAAATAAATTTAGCAAAACTCAAGTTTGAGACCCAGGGCATTCCACAATGAAGCATCTCTCTGGAAAACCTGAGGTCAGTTTAGAAGGATCCTTGCTGAATTACCTAAAGAGAGTGCATTGCGATTTCCGCTCTTCATTTAGGAAGAATAAAGCCAGGGGTCTAGCATATATATTATCTGAAGGACTTAGTACAATTTCTGGTTCAAAATTACCTGCAATGTTTTGCTGAATCTCCAATTTGGCCTCTCTCCAAGCTTTCATTAAAATGCTGATGAAAGCACAGTACAAATATTGGGGTGTAATAGTAAACTTAGTTGTTCCTTAAAAGCTAAAACAAAACATATAAAAACTAAAACAGAACATATGCTTGTTTCAAGCGTACAGTCTGCCAGGAGTTTCAGGCCTCTAAGTACCTTCTCCAAAAGTCAGTGGAGCAAGCTGGGGAGAGCACTGAGGGAGCATGAATACAGCAATCCACGTGCTCCAGCATTTCTGATGCTGCAGAGAGACCAAAGGCCACAGAGCTGGACGTGCTTAAAGGATGCTAATCAGACGCTCGGAGCTCCCCGAAGACATGTCCTATATAATTTAGTGACCACAGTACTAATTAAGTAAGAATTTTTGCTCTACGAAGTACTAATAATCCATGATTTATAAATTCTATGGCCCTTGAACTAATTTAGCTGTGACAGAATGTACGAGATGAAACTGCTAAAACCATGGATCTCTTTAGCGACTCATCCTTTTCATAAAGGAAAATCAAAAAAATTACCTGACTTTGCATTACACTGATTAATAGAAATATTCTATGCATAAATCTGGCTTAGCAAAGTCTTCGTTTTTGCTGTTGAATGGGTAAATTACATATTCAAAGAAGATTTAACTTTAAACTCATTACTCCTCATAATGCATTTAAGGTTAAATCCTCTTTGAAAGCATAAATAAAACGTGATTCATATTTTTATGAATGTATAGGATAGATGGATTCTCCAGGCATACACTTAATTCTAAGAGGAAATGCAGGGATTTAAAGAAGACCCCGTAATACCAACTCAGTAAGTGATGTCTCTAGTATGTAAATTTTCCTACACATAAAATTTCCTGAACTTAGACACTTAGAAGAGAGAATCTAAGAGAATCCACATATTCTACCTTCAGTCCACAAACAGATGTGAAGAATGAATATTAACAGGGAAAGACACAACAAAAACTCATGAAAGTGGGGCTCCTGAAACTCTCATTGTCTCTAGTGTCAAAAGACCATAAAATCCACATTACCTCATTCATGGAGCTAGAAAGAATTGTTGAAATATGCTTCAGAGTTTTATTAACAAGAGAAATAGGAAAAGCAGAAACACCAAGAGTCACTGCAGAAAAATTACCGGACTTGGACTTGGAAGGCCTGGCTTCTACCCTCAATTTTAGGCTTGCTCATGTGTCCCCAGCAGTCACTGTTTCACAAAAGGCCGGTTGACTGTTTCACTGAAGCACCCTTCTATCTTCAAGTTCAGACACACACCCCAGTTTCTTAGTGACCCTGATTTCTCACTAAGGTACAAAGACCATGAAGTGTGCTTTTTGGGGGGAAGCACTGAAATGTAGCCTCAAACCTCCATGGTTGGGGGCGAATAGCTCAGACTCTGCAGTGAGGTTCCTGCCACTATGGAGTGTCTCAGTTTCCTATATTTCCAAATCCTTCTTGAGTGTAAGCTCAAGATACTTTTCCCCATAATCTATGTCTATGGAAGGATCTTCAAATGCTCAGAAACCCTCCTACTTGAATTAAACAGCCATTGTCTTTGGCTACCATGTCCTACTCAGACGCTGATCAAAGTCACTGAGTTTATTCTGCCTTTGGACATCCTGCCTGGTCAATATCAGCTCGTCTGTTAGTTCCCCGGTCTGTGCCCTGGTAATGGAGCCCCTGTCACCTGCTCACCCCTGCTGTGCTGCTTCCTATTCCACAGACCTCCACATGACTCCAACCTCACCCACATGGATTTTCACAGTGAGGGTCAAGCCACATGATGGAGGTGAAACTCAGTAGGACCTTGTAGGTTGCACAGGTCAGTGACGGTAAAACCTGGCGGCACCCTTATTCTGTTCCCCTTGGGTTTGGTTCCCTTCTCTGGGCTTCCATTCCCAGATTCTCTTTAAGGGCTACATTGATCAGACACAGGATGTGAGTCTTCTCCAGACCTTGCTACTTATTCAAGAGAAATGTAATGTCCTGCAGATGTTACTACATCAAGAAACTTACTCTTTGATGCCTTCTAACAGTTTGAAGTTCAAGTTATCTTCGCTTCTGTCAAAGAAACCCTTGTTGTCTATAAAGACCAAGTGTCTTGGGTCCTGCTTTCGCTGGACAATGTGGGCTAGAGCCACGGCATCCTGGTTGTCGCACTTCGCCCTCCGTCCACTCTGTACACAGGCATCTTCCTTCCGAGGTCGGAACCCACAGCAGTTTATATCCAAGCGATTATAAATCTTAAAAGGGAAAACAAAAACAATTCTGAGATGCTGAGTAAAAACAAAACTTGGGAAAGTCGGAAGATTTCCAAAGAATGAGCGCTTTCTAAACAGCTGACTTGCCAGGATCTAATTGGGGCCAGGCTCATTTAATTAAAGGCAACACTTAAAGTCCAAGGTTCATATCCTTCTGACTCAGCGATGGGTCTAAGCGTTGCCAGATCTGCTAACAGCTCCAAAGGCAGGTCGTCCAAGCTAAGCATCTCCACCCTTAATATTCAGAGTTCCCACTGACATCATACACCGATGCGTGGCCAGAAGAATCTCTGCTCTGGTGCTACTCGGGACAGAAGATAGAAACAATTGTACTTCGACACATCCAGAAAGCCTGAGTGATCTCAGAGGCTCTATAAGTTTACTGCATCCCCTAACCTCTCTGGATTTCAGTATTGCAGTGTCTAACGCGAAATAACAGAGAAGAAATCTATTGAAAAGATGCGCGATCCAGTAATGATAGCCAAGAACACTCTATGTATGGAGCCCAGAGTTAGATTTTAAAGAAGTAACAAGAGTGAGCAGAACAGTTGGGCCTATTGGTGTTTATTGTGGGTAATAGTGCTCCTATCCTCTAGAAGAGGGCAAACAGATTAGCTAGGAAAGGGAGAATTGGGTTACTTCCATTTCTTTTGGGCAAGGGAAGAAATAATATTTATTAATCAGGTTAAAGAAAAGCCTAGGCTCAGGAGTTAGATAAATTTAAACTCAAATCTCTTCTCTCACACTTTTCAGCTCCGTGACCTTGTATAGATCCCTTTACGTTACTGACTCTCAGTTTAATTATCTGCATAATGGGAATGAAACTATTCACCTGGCGCATTTAGTGGGAAGATTAATGAAAGTGTCTGGATACACACCAGCCCTGACCCAGGCATCTAGAAGATACTCAAAAAAAAAAGAAAACTGTCATTACTATTGTTGAGACACAACGCACACACTGTATGAAGTGATTTACCTCAGAAAAAGCTTCCAAGGCAAAAGGTAATTTCTCCATTTCAGTGAAGGAAAACTGAGCCTCAGAGGGGTTAAATAATCTGCTCTGCTACTTAACTATTAGTAAGTAGCAAATTTAAGATTCAGACACAGTTGTGTTTGTCTTCAAAATGCCACGATTTCCCCCCAATACATCACGTTGAATAGTTTAAGGCTAGTCGAAGATTGTACATACGCTCAAAATTCAAAAGATGGCTCAACACAGAGTGTCATTTTTATTCTTTTGTCACTAAACTCCCATCCTTTCTCTTCTTCCTGGGTTTTTGCAGATCCTGTGGGGCTGTGGCCACTTGCTAAGGAACGGATGCAGAAAGAGTAGTACCAAAATTGAGCCTAATTTGAAACAACTCTTCATTCATTCATGCAACAGATGTTTATGTAGCATCTTCTACCCCCTAGCAGTGGGCCAGGCACCAAGGCAAATGTCACCCATGTCCAGCACCCCTCCACCAGCACTACTTCCGGAGGAAAATGCAGTGGTTTAATCTTGTCTCACTACCACAGCAAACTTTGAGAACTGGACAAAGGACCCTCCTCTCTGTTTTCTGCAGATAAGTAGACTTGGTATCAAATAGCACACTTTGGGAAGCGGGAATTATAAGAGAAGTTAGCATAGGCCAATTTTCTATGCGGTTTATATAAAAGCAGTTACGTGGGATGGGGTGGCCCATGAACCACAAGCACTTGGACAGTTCGGAGGGTACAGTGCTGGTCGAGAAACAGTCTACAGATCAGGGGGGGCTCTGGCAGAACTGGCTCCAGGCAGCCGATCCACAGGGTCATGAACCTAACCAGTGGTTTATCCAAAAACGTCACATCGGCTGACTCCAGGGCACGGTGAGTTCCCGGGGCTGGTTCAAAGTTTCCCAAAGGTGGGCAAGAGTGCCCAACCATAGGACTGCAGGTTAAATGAAAAAAAGCGTAAGTTGGAAACTATTAGAAAAATGTACTGAGCCCTTTCTTCTCAATTTGATGTATTTTTTGTAGTACCCTGACTGCCTTTGACCATAAGAGAAACCAAATGATACAGAGAGATTGTATATGCTCACCAGTTTTTGAGTGACCATCGGGGGGTCAGGGAGAAGGTAAAGTTAACTCTTCTAGAGAATGCTTCTCACCCGATGTCCCCCCTTTGGGGGTGGGGTTTTAAAAGTCTGCTTATTGGACTCGAGAGGATTTTTGAGAGTGGGCTGACTATTTTTGAGGGCTTGTCTATAAAATTCTATTGCCAGTCACTTTTTTATATACATTAGCTAATAATTCTCAAAGAATCCTTTTCCCATCATCTTCACATGTTTTTATCCAATTATAATGACATTATATACAGGGGGAAAAACTTAATCCTCTTTCATTTTGGCTACAAAATCAAGGTGTGTTGTGTTGGATATGTGTGTTTAGAACTTAAATTTTAACGACAGATCTACCAGCCAGTTCTTCAATGGTGCTCTGAACCCTAAGCTCTTTCTTCATTTTTGATTTCTAGTAGCGGGAAAGGACCAAGACATATAGCAATATTTCTGTTGTTTCTACAACAAGGACACGAGTATCATATATGCTATTGCTAAATAACAAGCACTTTAACGTTCAGGCCTAACTTTTAGTACTTCTGTAAATATTATACTTTTCTATTTTTAAGCTAAAAGAAAGCATTAAAAGTTAGAAGTGGGACAGACCGACTTAGGGCATCTTTTTACTATCTTCTAACATTGGACTGTTTCGAACAGTGCACTTTTAAAGTGTTTTGTCTGATCTCATTTTGAATCACTCAACAGTCTGTGATGATTTCACCACTTCCCTGTCAGACTGTTGTGCCCTTCAAGTCTCACAGACCTTGTTATTGAAACTGGGTGTGTGCGTTCAGCTTAACTTCTCTTCCAAAAATGTTTATCGTTCCTTTTTTTCAGATCTATGCATGTACCTGGTGGGTATGTTAACACATGTTGAGTGTGTGTGGTGTGTGTGTGTACACCTACAGATAGAGAATCAGATTGCAAGGCTTTAAATACTCTGAGTTTTACTTTGTTTTTCTTAGCATCCAACTATAGTAAATTATGTCTTTGTATTAATAACCTTGTCTAGCAAGGGCTTAAGCAGCTCTTAAATCTTGTTCTTAGCTCTTCCCAGAATTCTGTTTATAGTCTCCCTTTCAAATTGACATTCAATATACCCAAAATGATTTGACCACAAAACCATAATCCACTCCCTTAAATTCAACACCATTTTGCTTGGCATTTAATTTAGTTATATATTGAATATACTTCCACTTACCCTGAGCAGAGTTTACCCACTTTTTAAGGCCCAATAAAGCACATCCTAGACATCTATATATCCATAAATATGGTTTTAATATATGTACTTGTTTAGTCCACACATTTAAGTGTCGCATGATCAGGCATCATAGTTACCATCTACATGTCTATGTTCTTAGATAATAATCCTACAAAGAAACCTATTTGGGGGTAAATCTTGTCAGTTAAGCAGTTAGGTGTTGATCACCGTTATTGCAACTTGTTCAAATTCACATCTTCTTACTCTTTAAAACAAGGAAAATCTTTTGCAAAATTGATCTTCTGAATCTGAAGACTCCTGCCAATGATGAGTTTCTATAAAATGACTCTTTCCTCTTTTAGGAAAATATATCTTTCCAATGTTTACCTAACTAAAATTATACTCAGAAAATTCAGGTGTTCCTGCCAAATATTTTGTTGTTGGGGATATTTTTAGATATCTTGCTTTCTTCTCAAGTTTCTTTTTTTAATCCCATTTTCCTTTTGGTAGTGTGAGTTTTGTCTGTAAGAAAAAGTATCATAAGAGTGACTCAAGTTATGTGCACAGAGCCCAAACCAGGATGTCTCAGCTGCCCTGACTAGCTCTCTAAGGCCCAGTAGAAACCTGCAGAAATCCAGTCACTCCCCATACTTCTGCACCCCACCCTTTCTACCTGTGTCTTCAAAGAGTGGATCTGTGGGAGTTTCTTCTTATCTCTTTTTAATTGCTAAAGTAAAGCAATTAAATGATTAATTTTATTGCCTGAACAAAGGCAATAAAAATATTCTAAACATGCTGCTAATATTAATAATGAAAAACATAATAGCAGTCATTTACTGAGTGTTTGGTATGTGCCAGGAATTGTCCACTTAATTCTTTACGTAGATTATTCGATCCTCATAGCAACCCTAAGAGCTAAGTGCTAACAAGAGTCCCATTTGATGAATGAGGACTGACTCAAGGTCCCTCAGCTGACACATGACAAAAGTCAGGCTTCCAACCCAGATGTCCATCACCCTGTGTTTCTCAGGGGCATCCTCCAACACGGTGCTGCAGAGAGATGAGTACATTTGTGCAGAATGTTAACTGACCCAACTTGCAATAACTACTGGTCACAGGTTTCAGCAGAAACACAAAGAACTTCAGTGCAAGAGTTCAGGGAAAATTCATGAAGGAGAGGATATTATAATTGGGTTTTAAAAGACAGGCAGTATTAGCTAAAAAACATGCAAAGGCATGAAGGTAGCAAATCCAAAGGCATCTTTAGAGAACCTGAGGGTATGTTAGACCAATGCTTCTCAAATGGTTTGCCATGAAAAACCTAGTGGTTTTGCCTTTTCTCTCCCCGGGCCCCATATTCCATGTGGCCTGTTGCTTTGTTAAAAGATGATAAAATAGAGATTATCGTATTAAGCGAAGTAAGACAGAGAAAAACAAATATCATATGATGCCACTTATATGTGGAATCTAAAAAAAACGATAAAAATGAACTTATTTACAAAACAGAAACAGACTCACAGACTCAGAGGACAATCTTATGGTTACCAAAGGGGAAAGGAAGGGAGGGATACGTTGGGAATTTGGGATTAAAATATAAACGCTATTATGTATAAAATAGATAAACAACAAGAACCTATTGTAGAGCACCAGGATCTATACTCAATATTTTGTAATAACCTAAATGGGAAAAGAACCTGAAAAAGAACATATATATGTAAAACTGAAGAACCTAGGGGTAAGACAGGAATAAAGACACAGCCCTGCTAGAGAATGGACTTGAGGATATGGGGAGGGGGAAGGGTAAGCTGTGACAAAGTGAGAGAGAGGCATGGACATATATACACTACCAAACGTAAAATAGATAGCTAGTGGGAAGCAGCCGCATAGCACAGGGAGATCAGCTCTGTGCTTTGTGACCACCTAGAGGGGTGGGATAGGGAGGGTGGGAGGGAGGGAGATGCAAGAGGGAAGAGATATGGGAACACATGTATGTGTATAACTGATTCACTCTGTTATAAAGCAGAAACTAACACACCATTGTAAAGCAATTACACTCCAATAAAGATGTTTAAAAAAAAACTGAATCACTTTGCTGTACACCTGAGTCATTGCAAATCAACTATACTTTAAATAAAAAATAAAGAAAATGTAAATAAAATTTAAAGCATTAAAACTGCCCCTTTACAAAGAAAACTGCATTTTATAAAGAAAGTTTAAATTACACAATAAAACATGTAATGAGTGGAATTGAACAGTTCACTGTAGTAACTCATCCGACGCTTGGTACAGAGCAGGCACTTGACATACGTGTACCATGGACAGAATTCTCCCGACAGCATCTGCTTTGCATTTGGCTATTTACAAAGCTCCTCCAAAACATTGTCTTCTTTGGGAAGACTCAGATAAACAAAACGATTCCGGCAGGTAAGACGTGGGTCTTTTTAGAACAGCATCCAGTGGATGGAGTGGGAAAGATGGGCAGGGAGCAAAGAACAGGGCTGCCTGTCCTCCTCGTTTGCTTCTGGTTGGCGCCTTTACGTGGTTCAGTTTCACTAACTGTGGACCACGGAGTCTCACAGCCCACGGGGAGTCCATGGAACACGCTGCATGCAAGAGGCATTTGAAAAACAACACGCACATGTGACAGAAATAACAATAGCATTGCCATTTGCAGTTTTCTGGAAGATTCCTTTGAATTCCAGTGGTCTCACTTGACACCTCATTTGTTTTTAGAAAATGCACGGAGAGAAAACTTTCAGTACATATTTTATCTCAAAAAGGCAAGAAAACAGTGAGAATTGTCAGCCCCACCCTAGGAAGAGAAACACAAGCATATGGACTGACTTACTTGCCAGCTAATAACTCACGCTGGAAAATCCTCGTACTTGGATTTGTCTTGATGTCAATCAACGCACTGTTGCCATGTTATCAGTGGAACCAGATTTGGATCCCTGTGGTCTAGTGGGTGTGTGGATCTCTACTAGATCACAGAGAAGGGCGACCTCAGACAAGCACCCCGGCCCCTATGGTACTTGTGATCACAGACCTAGGCCCATACCTTGGGAGCTCAACAAAGTAAAAGCATCCTTCTCACCAGTCTGCACCTGCATAGCTGGGGAACGCTCATCTCATGAAATAATAGATTTCATTTTCCTTCTGTGCTACCATGGCAGCAGCTAGCCTGTTAGATGAGTATGCCTTCAAATGTGACCAGCAGAGCAGCTGGTGAACGATGGGAAAAGTAAAAATCGTTTGCGGTACATAGATCTAACTATGGGCGTCGGTTCCCCTGTGCCTCGGCCTCTGTAAACAGCAGTCATGGCTCTACACCGCCTATCCTCCAGAATTCCACACTTAAAAATAACTATCAGGGGCTTCCCTGGTGGCGCAGTGGTTGAGAGTCCGCCTGCCGATGCAGGGGACACGGGTTCGTGCCCCAGTCCTGGAAGATCCCACATGCCGCGGAGCGGCTGGGCCCGTGAGCCATGGCCGCTGAGCCTGCGCGTCCGGAGCCTGTGCTCCGCAACGGGAGAGGCCACAACAGTGAGAGGCCCGCGAACAGCAAAAACAAAAAAAAAAAAAAAAAAAAAAAAAATAACTATCAGTGTATACCAATTCCATGCAGACTCTCCAGTTTCTGTCCCATTACTGACTCATAAGTAAAGACTAACAGTGCTTTTTTATATATAAGTAAAACTATTTTTAATGCTACAATACATTTGGATCTATTTCTACAGATGCAGTATTTGAATTCATGTACCTCTGAATAAATACCAGAAGTCAAACATCATTCTGCCACAGAAAGACTCTGGAAAGAGTCACTTGTCACCAGGCAAGTGACAATCTATTTTTAGAGAAAGAAATTTCACATTCTGTAATTTGCACAAGCAGAGCTGCGTGAAAATAGCCTGTCAAAGGCACACCCACCTTCCTGTAAAGATTTACAAAGAGCACTTGACTAAGAAAAACAGTAAATATTTTATGGAATTCTGATTTATAGAATGGATTTATATGAAGCAAATATTTAAAACAGCAATAAAATAACCTTAATATAAGTACACTTTCTTAAAAAGACTTTCAATGAAATGAAACAGCATTTTTAATGATTTAACATTAAACAGGGTTGCCAATAATTTTTAAATGATGTACATTTACATCTCAGGGAAGAGTTCATTCAAAGCTTTCCCCTTGCGTGACTTGACGTGTATTCATTTTTAGCATTCTTATGGAATTTCTATCTGTTTTATTTTCCTCTATTATGTAGTATTTTATTATAAGGACAGTGACAAAAATGAGTAAAGATAAACTAAATGACTATAGCAAAACACAATGCTGATTATGCTGACAAAGATTCTGTGCTTGCCCAAAGTCAGGCTCCTGAACTTTCTCCGAGGCTTTTCACGCCCTTCCTTATAAAATCAAGTTTTAGCAAGAACCCTGCAAAGTCAGTTTAACCAGGAGCCCTCACGCTTACAGCTACCTGATCACGCTCAACACCTAACCTGGGTCCTCAGCTTCCACCATCCCAAAGGTGATGTCTGAGCACCTGTCTTTAGCAAGAATCTGGTTAGGGCACTTTACCTGGGACTCCCCTTCCCCCGGATGTTTGCTCTTAGCCATTTTTCACCCCATGACCCCTACTCTGTCCCCCCGCCCGGCTATACGTTCCCACCTGCACTGCTGTATTCTGGGTTCAGCCCCATCTCTCTCCCCACTGTAAACTCCCACTGCAGTGATCCCTACACCTATTTCGATGACGTGAACAAAGCCTGATTTACCATCTTTAACAAGCACCATGGAATAGTTTTTCTTTAACAATGATTAACACAACCTAATGTAACATACCCCAAAGTTATTGAAGCTTATTTTTTATGGAAATCAGCTCTCTTTATAAGAAAGATAGACTGATTATTTTCTGGTTCTTTAAAAATAAATTGCTGCTTGAGAGTAGAATGGAGATTGCCAGGAGCTGGGGAGTCGGGAAGATGGAAGATGCTGGTCAAAGAGAACAAACTTTCAGTTAGAAGATGAATAAGTTCTGAGGATCAGACTATATTTAATAATACTGTATTGTACACTTGAAATTTGCTAACAGAGTAGATCTTACACATTCTCACCACACACACACACACACACACACACACACACACACGGTAACTTTGTGAGGTGACGGAGGTGTTAATTAGCTTGACTGCAGTAAAGATTTCACAACATATATGTAAATCAAATCACCCCATTGTACACTTTAAGTATATGCATTATATTTGCCAATTATACCTCAATAAAACTAGAAGGGAAAAAAAGAGAAAATAAATAAACAAATTCTGCTTTACTAAATTAGACTTTAAAAACAAAGATTATTTTTACACACATGCATAGAATTTCCTGTTTGAAAATGTATTTGTTTCTATGCTCCCTGGGTTGGCAAATAGTTATAAAATAAAGCCGTTTATGTAGCTTAGATATGAAATCCCAGGATACTGCAAAAGCATTTTATGTCATGCAGTTACTAATTATCAAAATAAACCAAAAGGTTAGGTATCACATTACAAATAAAGAAAAGGCTCAGAGAGGCTAAGTAACCTGCCCAAGGAGACACAGCTAGAGAATGATGTGGATTTCTACCAACTTCCGCCTTTTCCACACTGCCTCCCAACACGGAGAAGACAAGATTCCTGCTTTCACAGAGATTCCAATCGAATGCCTCTAAGTATGATTCACTGTGTATCCTCCACATCAACCAACACCACGATTTGCACAATGCAAATACTCAATAAATGTCTGTTGGAAAAAATGAAGGAATGAACGCCAGTTCCTACTGAAATCTGTCTAATGCAGATAGCTAACTACTAAGAGACCTCTCTCTAATCAGGCCAGACCTCCATGTTTTCCTGATCCAGTATCTTGTAAAAAGCTCAGAGTGTTAAAATCAAAATCAAAGAATCTTAGAATTACAGAAACGTCATAACGCTGAAGTTACCAGAGACTATACAGGCAAAAGTGAGTTTATTTCAGAAAAATTACCCTAGAGCCATAGTTCTCAAACTTTTTTATTTCAGAACCTTTTGGCACTCTTAAAAGTATTGAAGCCCCCCAAAATCCTCCTTTATGTGGATTACTTATCATATAGAAATTAAAACTGAAAAAACTTGAATAGTTACATATTAACTCATTTAAAAATAACACTGATACACCCATTACATGTTAACATAACATGGTTTTACAAGAAATTGCTGTATCTCTAAAAATATAATAAGAGAAATGGAATTGTTCTTACAAGTTAAAATGGTGTTAAAGGAAAAAACAGCAATGAGTTGGGCTCCTGATTCAAACAATTGTATAAGTGGTTTCCCTCAAGACAACCACTGCACTGTGGGAAGCAATAGAAGTGCTTTATACACACTTTCCACTTGCTCACCCAAAATATTAAAAAGATGTACACTGACAGGTAGAGACTTAAGAACATTAACAGTTTTTATTACTTCATCAAGGACTTTCTTAAGTGCCTCAGGCATTCATTCCATGGGTCTTTTCACATGAGTCCATTGGCCACGAAAGGAGAACAACTCTTGGTAGAGTCTGGGGCCAGCTTCGATTCATCCCAAGGCACCAACAGATTCACCCATGATTGCAAATTTTGTAAATATTGTAAAAAAAAAAAGAGAAAAGCAAAAACTCTGAGTTTTGTGACCTCACAGACTCCCCTGAAAGGGCCACAGAAAAGCCATCACCCCAAACAGTCCCATTCAATGTGACCATAATCAGTAACAAATGTGAAAAGTCCCGTTTATCTCTTAGTTATCTGTGTCCACAAGCATTTTGAATATGGTTGGGAAGAGCCTGTCACTAATAGAATCCTTATGGACCAGCTCTCCCTTAAATCTCTCTGAGTCTACTTCCTTGGGCAAAACAAACCATGAATCTTTAAAAAATAATTACATACAAAACACATATATATGGAGCCAGATAAATAGTTGCTTGTCCTCTCATTGTTGCTAGGGCAATACTGTTGGGTTGCTTTTTCCACGGTTTCCTTATTTACCTCCTGGCAGATTTATCTAGATTCAACGCTTAGACCTCCTGTTTTCCCGGAAAACAGCAGAGTCAAGGATGGTTTCAAACTGTCTGTGTTTCCATGGCATAGGATCAGTGGCGAAGCCAATCCCAAAAGTTAGCTCAAACAGTGCATTAAACAATCTTTGAGTCTCAAAAGATTATTGATGGAATCACACAGGCTTCCTCTAATCCCTGATCTCTCCAGCCCAGCTATGGATACAACAAGATTTAGGATTGATGTGTACTGACCAGGCACTAATCAATTTCAGCACAGCCTAAAAATTCCATGGCAAGGGTTGAAATAAGCAAAGATGACCTGTAATTAAGGAAAATAGACTGTGCTTTGATTAACAATTACATTAGAATTGACCCAGAAATGCTCAGGTGGTTGTCACTTGGCAATATGAGGTTTATGAATATAAGGTATTTGACCAGACATTTCTCCTTTGATTCCGACAGATACAAGAGCAAAGACCTATGTCAACCCGCCCACATTTTACACAAATGAGGCTTTAGCGTAATCCATGCCAGAAAGCTCTGAGAATAAATGCTAGACAGTAGGTGGAAAGGATACATAAAATTCTAAAGGCTTTGAAGTTGGAAGCAGACGTCTGAGCAACTCTGTGCTTCTTCACAGGAAGGAGATGCTTTGAGACACAGAGAACCCTTAACAGGAAGTGGGCCAGGATCCAGAGAAATACCTTCCTGCTGTAGAGGCCAGGTTGCCAGTAAGCTACGCCTCTGTCACGGACTAGGGTTGGTGTGGCAGCTCTTTATCTTCAAAGTTGCATCCTTGAAAAATCAAATAAATAGCTTAAATTCTGTGGAGTGAGAGAATGTGGTCTCTAAAAGGTCTCCCCCGGAGATGTCAAAGTCCAAAAGACAGACTGACAAAGGTCAGGGCCTTTGTATTTACTTTCTCCATCCTGTCATGTTCTTGCAGAGAACTTTTAGCAGCAGAAGTACATTCCATGTAAGGGCCATAAAACGTGAAACTATTTGCCTTTTGAAATAGTGCTGGTTTCCTAATCTCCACGAGGTTTTGAGTCGGCCTAACTTCTTAGTAGGAGGAATGATCTAACGCGTCAATTTCTGCAGGAGAAGACTTTACCAGCTTCCTAGATGGAGCTGGGTGTGTGAGTCAACCAAGGGGCCATCTTTCCTGGGAAAGAATCACACTGAGAAATGAGATAACAATAGTTCCCAGGCCTGGAGATGACATTGTGTCAGATTCGAGAGCCAAGACACAAGATCTGAAGTGATACCTGAAGCCCACAGATTGGGTGGGAATTATCTACTAGAACACAGAAATCCCTCGGTCCAAGTTGGTTGAATTTAATCGAACCCTGTAAGCAGTATCCTGTATGCTTATAATTCCTAGTTTTGTTTATAAAGTAAAATGAAAAGTACTAACATATGCTCATAGGAAAAATAGAACAAATGGTTGTGAAGCAAATTATTTAAATACAACACCTATGAAGCCAAACACAGCCTTTCATATAATGTTAAAGAGTCCAAAAGCACTAATGTGGTATCTGTCGCATTAAGTTCAGATGAGGAAACCAAGGCAAAGAGAGGTTAAGTAGCTTCTCAATGTTCAGAAATTAGTTATTGGCAATTGGAATTCAAACTTAGCAGACTGCTTCCAGAATCTTAGTTTCTAACTGTTAAACAGACTATATCTGAGGTCAAAAAGCAAGTTTTATACCTCCTAAATCTCCTTCTGTTATTTTATTTAATCTTTTGAAAGGAATTTGACCAAATCTTGGAAACTCAAATGCTCTCTAGAATACTACCCTTTGTCATCCTCATGGGGGAGAATTTTTATCCACTCAGTTCAGATACCCACGCTTCAAGAATAAAAGGTTACTTGTGCCTCTATCATATTTAACAGACCCAGTAAAATGCCATAGCCTTTGGGAATGTAGATTTTTTAATTGGGTGAAACAGAAAGAATGTTGTGTACAGAAAATTAACAAGTGTGTTCTGTATTCCCTTGCCCTTGCCGTAGCATCAGAGCAAGTGATTTCAGTTTGCTTCAGGCATAACTTTTCTAAGACTGCTCACAAAATCCACCCAGTATAATCCAACATATTCCCAAACACCATTTAAATAAGGCATATATTTGACTTTAAAATAAAAATTTCAGTGTAATTGATGAGAAGCATTATTGTATAAAAAATAACCATTTATTATGGTACTCATGAAAAATGGCCTAAGCTTGTTCATCTATTCATTTATTTGCTCAGTAAACATTTTCAATAAACATCTCTCTATAAACATTGTATGATGCTAAACATAAGAAGCAAAAAATAAATAAAATAAGATCTTACAAAAAATGTAAAATTTCTCTGGAGTAAAATCTATTAGAAAAGTCAAAAGAGGACTTCCCTGGTGGTGCAGTAGTTAAGAATTCACCTGCCAATGCAGGGGACACGGGTTTGAGCCCTGGTCCGGGAAGATCCCACATGCCGTGGAGCAACTAAGCCCATGTGCCATAACTACTAAGCCTGTGCTCTAGAGCCCACGAGCCACAACTACTGAGCCCGCATGCCACAACTACTGAATCCTGTGCACCTAGAGCCCATGCTCTGCAACAAGAGAAGCCACTGCAATGAGAACCCCACGCACTGCAACGTAGAGTAGCCCCCGCTCGCTGCAACTAGAGAGAAAGCCCATGCGCAGCAATGAAGACCCAATGCGGCCAAAAATAAATAAATTTTTTAAAAAGTCAAACGAAAAACAACAAAGTAAGAAAAATTATTTGAGACATTTAGGGTTGGATAATAGCTAACTTTCATCACATAAAAATGTTTTTATAAATCAATAAGAAAAAAGTTATGGAATGCAATAAAAACATAAATGATTTGAACAACCAATTCACAGGAAAAAAAACACAAATCATCAATGTATGAAAATATGTTATCCTCAACCTCACTTGTAATGAAGGACCTGGAAATATATACAAGACCCCATTATCCTCCATAAAATCAGCAAAAACATTTATTAGTTTTCCACTTCCCAAAGTTGGTAAGAGAGAAGGAAGCAGGCACTCTCACACATTACTGGTAGAATTGTGAAACACTGCAACATCTAGAGAAAATTAGCCTTCGTCTGTGACTTTGGGACAAATAAATGCTGGATGAGTCAAAAATGTAAACCCATTCTCACAGATGCCACCCTCGTATATATAGTTTGATCTACTTTTGTAAATAGTGACCAAATGAACTCTTAACAGTCAGACTAACTTCTGACTTTTAGATTCAGTGCTTTAACCAGAGCCAAAACTGGGAACTCCAATCTTGGTGTCTTACCTTGGACGGTTCCAGGTGAAAGTCCTGCAAAGGTCTCATCCTCATGAATTATGGGGGATGAGAAAGACTCCTCCCTCTATTGCGCCCTTAAGAGATTATAATATACTATAATATACTATAAACATAATTTTTATATGCACTAGGAGACCTAAAAATTTGTGTGATTCACTTTATTGTGACATTGGCTTTGTTGTAGTGGTCTGACAGCAAACCCAGAATCTCTCTGAGGTATGCCTGTATTTAGGATGCACTAAGTATAGTAGGAACATTGCCGATCCATGCTCTTTTTCTCATGGTTTCCCCAACCTCTTTATCATTCCCAGCCTACGATCCCACTCAAACTTTCTCCTTCACTATTTTATGGCAAAAGGTTCTTCTTCTTTTGACTGCCTAACAGTAAGAACTTATATTATTTTCGGCCAGCCATCCTTACATGGATCTATCTTTTTGTTTTATACAGTATAGTTTCCTACCTAAGTAATGTTTTAAAAATGAAACTTGGCATGCAGCATTGGGATAACCATCTCATACTGCTTCGCTGCCCCTGCAGTGGTTTTCTATGGTTTAATGCACAGCAGATGTCGCACAAATATATCTTCATTGGTTGAATGATCGTTGGAGCTTCCCTTAACAGAAAGGAGAATGATAAAGACAGATGGTAGGTTGAGATTTAGTTGAAGGTTCCAAAATTAAAACAAATGTCACCAGAGACAACTTCTAACAGGGTTTGCCATCTAATCATTATAGGTTAGCTCTTCCGTTCATCAGCTGCAAACCACAAGGTCTATCCCTTCTCGTAGACTTCACCACAAGGTTCATGAATCTCCTCTCCATCCCCCACCCCCTACCATGGTCATCATCCTCAGGACCTTCAACATCTATGCTGACCACTCCCCATAGGGAATACCCTTACCTACTTCACCCTAGCAATCTTCTTCCATGCTCCACTGTATTGCTACTACATGTTATCATACCAACATCTTCCATTAAACTAAGAAAAATTTGGTAGTTGTTATGTAATAATAGTTAAAAATATGAAAAATACAGTTAGCCAAACCTGCTAAAATCTCTATTTGGGAACTTACTAGCTAAGTAACACCAAACAAGAGAGGTAACTCTTGAGAAACAGTTCTCCATGGCATTTCTGCACATCTTATATCAAGTTTTCTTCTGCACTATCTCTTCAAGGATGCCAGTATAGCAAACAGCCTTGGAAGATACAATGAGTGTCTCCCTCTGGGGTGGAAGACAGATTTGTTTCCTGACCAGGATAATAAAGATAATGTCTCCTTCTGGGGCAAATGTTGGGCAGTTGTGTCAGCAGCCTCTTATAAGACTGGAGGTTTCCTCAGTAGGTAGAAAACCCCACTGGGTGTAGCGTTCAGTGGGGCGACTCCCCATCGCCCCAGTGGGACCTGAGGGCGGAGGAACGTGAGTGATGAAGTCATTTGTCGCTGACCCGGGAGGCTCTTGTCTTCTGCTATAGCATCTATGGCTGGCTAACTTGTTAACTTGCAAGCAGGGTAAGACCTCAGACCCTTCACCGTTCTTGACAGGAACTTCTTTATGCCTTAGTTTCCCTACCTGTACAATGGAGAGAGGGCACTTACCTCAGAGAGATAGTGTGCTCATTAAATGGAATAATGAGGCTATACATATACGGAGCCCAGCCTGAGTCTCCCAGCTGCCCTGTTCATCAGTATTTGGCGACTCCTTGCCAAACCAAGTGGCCTGCTCTCGGCTCAGTTCTCACTGGTGGCTCTGAGGCACGGACACCAGAGATCATCTCTTCTTCTCGAAGTTCCTCAACCCCAACCTGCACTAAATTGGTTTTCTTCCTATGTTTCTGTAGAAAGGCAGTCCTAAATTGCCACAAATATACGAATTAACAATACAAAAACAGAAAACCAGTTTTTCTAAGGTGGAAGAAGGAGAAGACGGTAATTGGAATGAGGGGGTAGGGAGAGTCATGAGATCTTCATCACAAGGAGGTAAGAGTTATTAAAAAACCTATAAAACATCAAGTCACTCAGTTACGTAGATAGCCAATATTTATTATTCTCCAATGTCTAATCTTAATGACGTATTTGCAAAGAATTACTGGAAAAAAACCCAGAGGAAATGGTGGCTGTAAGGTATGTGGCCAAGTGACCATTGAAACAGTGTGGAATAATAGAAAACAGACACTTTTACTGTCAACAGATCCCAGGATTCCAAGCCCCAGATTTTAGTAGTTGTGAGAACTTGGGTGAGTTACTTAACCTCAAAAAACTTTGGTTTACTTACCTCTCAAGTCGGGTAAGACTCTCCACCTTGAAGAGCTGTTGATGGGTTATCTCAGTAAATTGTATCTGTGATGGGTATGACTATTCCATGAGTAAAATACTGAAGAATTACTTATTCAGAAATTAATATGAGGGCCAAGGGACATTTCTGAATATTTCCCAAAAGGATATAACATCTCGTGATGTGGTACCAGGCTTGCCAAATACAACCTTATAGAATACCGGGCTTGCCAAATACAGCTTTATAGAACTTAAACTCTGGCTTCATAAAACCCCAAGGTACAGGAAATTCCTTAGTGGCAGACTTCTGTAACTCTGCATCAGTCTCAGATAACCACTTACTTGATTGAACTTACCTGTAACAAGAAATCAAAGAGAGCCATCTTGGACCATTCGTGGTGATGTATTTCAGTACAGCCCCATTCAGGTTTGGGTACGCGGCCATTCTGCCAGCACTTCTGTTTCAGCAACTGCTGATAAGTTCCCCAGGTGAGCTTAACAGAAGAGTGGGTCTCATTACTCGTTGGAGATAAGGATGAGTCCCAGAGAATGAAAGGACATGGGCGGCCATCTATAGAATCCAAAAACACACAAAAAAAAAACACTTTTAGAATGTTACTGACTCAGTGTGTCCTCTTGGGTGTCATTCAGTCTTTCACAGCTTCACACTCTCATCTGTCACATGTGAGAGTTTGATTAGATGACATTTATGATCACTTTTCCTTCTGAATATTTACTATTTTTATACCTCAGTGATGCTTCCTGATAGCAGTCTTATAAGATGGAAAGTTATTGTTAGACAAGGAAAGAAAAGTTTTTTTTAAACAAGATACTTTATAGATGTGGCGGGAACAGGCCACTAACCACCAATAACTACGTCCTCTGGTTAATGTGGTTTTATTCCACATCTAAAAGCAGCCACCATGAAAAAGGAAAGAATCCAGACATTTATAACGATCTATTCAGTGTCTGAGTGGAGTGGCTCTCTATTTGTAATAACAACCGTCTGATTTTCCGAGGCCATATTATGATGTCAGGAAGAAAAAGAATTTTTAGAAGTTGCAAATTTAAAAGTGAAATTGTATGTTTCGCACCAGTCACTATAATCTCCAAAGAAAGGAAAAGGGAGCAAGAGGGGTTTTTTTGTTTGTTTGTTTTTCTGATAGAAACAACAGCACTTCTGGTAATGGGTCATTTATTCACATAAAACCTCACAAAGTATATTTAAGCAAATGTCATTTCTTCAACTTCCTGTGCATAGAATAGTTTTTCAAAAAAAATCTGTCACTCGAATGTTTTTGTCTCATTCTTGATAGTTTAGAAATTTCCTTGGTGAACTGTACATCAAATGACACTGTAAGCTTAAAGCCAAAGCTTCCCTCTCAAGCTCCCATGTCTGTCAAATAAAGTCACTGAAAGATGATGAAGAGCAGCTTTGCTTGTAACTTAAAAATCAGAATGATCTCTTGGGGGAAAGAAAAAATGACTAAGTCACAAAGGTCTGAAAAATCCCATTTAACTCATGCTTAACAGGCCTGGGCATTCGAATCCTCTGAAACTATGGCTGGAATGTCAAGACACATCACAGGCATTTTTAAAGCTCTTTCAAATGACCTGAGAGGTTCTCAATCTATAACTGTTTTTTGTTAAAGACTTTTATTTTCCCACCTTACTTATTTGCCTTCACGTAGAGCTCTAATCTCTGGTCTTTAACGCAAGGACAGTCACTCCTCTAACCACTCCTGAATGTGGTGTTACAATGACCTTAATAATATTAATAGCATTCACTTACTCATTCTAATCACCTACATTCCAGTTTTGTTCAAAAGAAAAATCTTTCTCTTTTTAGCCTTGAAATTTAGGCCAGGGCCAGTAGCAAGTCGTTTAGATTGTGGAAAATAGGCCACGGTCACTGATGTACAATTGAAAGAAAAATAGACAAAGAAACATGAACCATATATAAAGAACTTAATCGTTATCTCTCTCCTTTTTATTTCCTTTTACTGTACTAAATGATTTGGGGCTGCTGGGACCCAATTATCTTCTTAGGTATTAGATAAATATAATGTTAAATGTATATGCTCCAAATACTATGCCAATTTAAAAAATAATAATAATAAATTCTAGGTAAAAACAGGCCATCATGTAGTGGGAGACACACATAAACCAGTGTAACCAAATACATGTAAGAGACACAACACAGCTTTCAAAGATGTGGGCACTTCAGACTTCTAAATATCAACACCAAGAGGCTCTATCACTCAGTGTCTTTGGAACAAACTGATACACAGCTAGCACTTCGCATTCTCAGGGCTGGGAAGTATTCAAAGGGAGTTGAAAAACACTGAAATTCAACAACACAAATCAATACACAAGACAGACAAAGCGCCAGTTTCCTCAGTACACAAGGCCCTCAGAGAAATGAGGAAATTATGCACATAAACAATTGAAACAGTTAACTTCTGTGCTGTTTTTCCTTCCCTTTAGAAACATTTGTTTCATATTTTAAAAGTAATTAAGAGTAAATCTACTCATTTTAGGAAATATAACATTAAAATGTATAGCTAAAAGATGACATGATACTATATATAGGAAACACTAAAGTCTCCACCAAAAAAACTATTGGAACTAAAAATGAATTCAGTAAAGTTGCAGGATATAAGATTAATATACAGATATCTGTTGCTTTTCTATACACTGAAAATGAACTCTCAGAAAGAGAAATTAAGGAAACAATCACATTTACAATCATATAAAAAAGAATAAAATATCTAGGAATAAACTTAACAAAGGAGGTAAAAGATATTTGCTGAAAACTATAAGACACTGATGAAGGACTTTGGAAATTATACAAAGAAATGGAAAGATATCCCATGTTCTTGGATTGGAAGAATTAATATTGTTAAAATGGCCATACTACCCAAAGTCATCTACAGAGTTAATGCAATCTCTATCAAAATACCTATGACACTTTTCACCAAACTAGAACAAATAATCCTAAAATTTATATGAAACCACAAAAGACCCCAAATTGCCAAAGCAATCCTGAGAAAAAAAGAAGGGAGCTGAAGGAATCACGACCCCTGACTTCAGACAATACTGCAAAGCTACAATAATCAAAACAGCATGGTACTGGCACAAAAACAGACACATATATCAATGGGAACAGAATAGAGAGCCCAGAAATAAACCCACACACCTTTGGTCAATTAATCTACAGCAAAGGAGGCAAGAAAATACAATGGAGAAAAGACAGTCTCTTCAATAACTGGTGCTGGGAAAACTAGACAGCTACATGTAAAAGAATGAGATTAGACATTTCCTTACATCATGTACAAAAATAAACTCAAAATGCATTAAAGACCTAAATGTAAGACCTGAAACCATAAAACTCCTAGAAGAGAACACAGGCAGAACACTCTTTGACATAAATTGTAGCAATATTTTTTAAATCTGTCTTCTAAGGCAAAAGAAATAAAAGCAAAAATAAACAAATGGGACCTAATTAAACTTGAAAGATTTTACACAGCAAAGGAAACCATAAAGTAAATGGAAAGACAACCTACTACATGGAAGAAAATACTTGCCAATTATATGTTTGACAAGGGGTAAATATCCAACATATATAAATAGCTCATACAACTCAATATCAAAAAAAACACAAAGATCACTTAAAAAATGAGCAGAAGACCTGAATAGACATTTTTCAAAAGAAGACTTACACACAGCCAACAGGTCATGAAATGATGCTCAACCTTGCTAATTTTCAGAGAAATGCAAATCAAACCACAGTGAGATATCAACTCACACCTGTCAGAATGGCCAACATCAAAAAGACTACAAATAACAAATGTTGGTGAGGATGTAGAGAAAAGGGAGCCCTCCTCCACAGTTGGAGGGACTGTAAATCGGTGCAGCCACTATGGAGAACAGTATGGAGTTTCCTTAAAAAGCTAAAAACAGAGCTACTATATGACCCAGCAACTCCACTTCTGGGTATATTCCAAAGAAAACAAAAACACTAATTCTAAAAGATACATGCACCCCAATGTTCATTGTAGCACTATTTACAATAGCCAAGATATGGAAGCAACCTATGTGTTCATCAACAGATGAATGGTTAAAGAAGATGTGGTATATGTACACAATGGAATATTACTCAGCCATAAAAAAGAAGGAGATTTTGCCATTTGCAACAACACGGATGGACCTAGAGAGTATGATGCTTAGTGAAATAAGGCAGACAGAGAAAGACAAATATTCTATGTTATATCACTTATATGTGGAATCTAAAAATATAAAACAAACTAATGTATATAACAGAACAGAAACAGATTCACAGATACAGGTAAAAAAAACTAGTGGTTACCAGTGGGGAGAGGGAAGTGGGGAGGGGTGAGATACAGGCTATAGGATTAAGAGTCACAAACTACTGTGTATAAAACAAATAAACAACAAAGATATACAGTACAGGAAAATATATCTGTGATTTTTAATAACTTTAAATGGAATGTAAAACTACAGAAATATTGAATCACTATGTTGTACCTGAAACTAATAAAATATTGTAATCCACTCTCCTTCAATACAAAAAACAAATAAACAAACATTAAAAAATGTCTAGCCTAGGAAACAGCAATCATCTACAATCTCCTACCCTAGTAACCGGTTCTGTTATTTGTATATTTACATCTGGTATTTTCCCATCCCTTTCTTTCACACATGAAAAAGTAAATTGTTTTTAGAAATTTAAGGAGTAGAGCTTACAGTTAGAGTTCAGACTCTAGAACCCAACAGACCTTTTGAATTCTGATCCTACTACTTCTTAGCTTTGTAACATTGGACAAGTTATATAACCTTTTCAAACCTCACTTCCATCCTCTGTAAAGTGTGGGCAATACCGTACCTTCCAAAACAAACTCTGTTAAACAGGATCATACGTTTAAAGTTCTCAGCCTCAGCCTAACATATATGCATATCCTGGAAAGGTTTTGCTATGACTATTTTTATATGCATGCATTATACAATTACATAATTCATCAGCCTTCTAGCCCTTATTTGTTTATTGAACATCTACTATGTCTCAAGCACTATTCTAGGCCTAAAGCATACAGACATACATGCCAGGTTTTCAGTTGTTTGTTGTTCTGTGGGATTTTTTTGCTTTCATAGAGTTTACATTTCCAGCAGGGAAAAGAGGCAAAAATGACACAAGGGAAAATAAACTATTTGGAATCACCTTATGTATAGAGTTTATCATAATTGTTTCACTAAATGTTACATTGCAAACATTTCTCTTACACTTAAATATTCTTAAACAGTGTCACTTTAACTGTGATACAATAATGTAGCCCAGTGGTCAGCAAACTTGGTCAAGGGCAGACGGTGAGTATTTCAGGCTTTGAGGGCCATAAAATGTCAACTAGCAAGTACTCAACCCCACTGTGTTACGAAAGCAGTCAAAACAAAATATAAACAAATGGTGGTGACTAGGTTCCAATAAAACTGTATTACACACCCTGGAATTTACATTTTTTGTAATTTTCAAGTGTCATAGTAGTATTATTGTTATTTGGATATTTTTTTCAACCATTTAAAATTGTGGAAGCCATTGGTAGCTCAGGGACCACACAAAACCCACAGACTGCAGTGAATCAATCCCTAATCTAGTGTATGGGTTTATTGTGTTTCCTTTACCATTTCTCTCCTTTAAATCTTAACATTTTTTTTGAATGACACATTTTCTATTAAATGGTTCTCAAGCCACAGGGAGCTTTCAACGGATAGGAATAATTGGTTTTCAGTTAACATCCTCTGTTTTCCTCCACATGCATCTCCCCTCAGCAAAATATTCTGACTGCCACAGAAACACATTCTGTCCTGCCATGCCTGGCGTCAGTCACCGCAGGGAAAGGGGCTTCCAGAGAGCAGGGTAAGAGGCAGTTCTCAGGCTGAGCCAGGCTGGACGCCCTTCCTTCCAGCCAGCAGGTCTTGCAGAGCATTTGTGCACGTTGCCCAGGCTGCTTCCAGAGCTCAGAGCTGTGAGCAACGACTGTGAGGTGCATTCCACTTTGTATAAAATACGGCTGATAACAGAATTAAATGAACCTTGATAGATCTGAAGGGATGACAGAAAAATACCCTTTGAAAGCAGAAAACAGGTTAAAGCAACTTACCTGAAGTGGTTCAGAGATGAAGGGCACTCATCTCTTTGTATCTGGATTTGTCAGAATGAGGCAGTACTGGGCTCTCTAGAGAAGTCTTAACGGTGAAGAGAGAAAATTCTACCTGTCAGAGTGGGGAGGAAGTGGGCTTTTAAAAGAAATGTGGGTGTTCATGTGAATTAACGGTTATATAACTCTTTTAAAAAACTGAGACTTGCCAGTAAAACTGATTTTTTCCAAAATCTGAATATCTCCCCTGAATTTTGATGTTCTCCCAAGTCGTTCTTTATTCAAAAGCACAAAGAAGACATTCTTGTGAGAAGACGAACGTGAAAATCCACTAAGAATGAATGCTCTACACAACCTCCTCTGCCCTGGTTTATCAGGAGCCCTTCACCTTGAACCAGTGACCAGTTTTGCTGAACTACATGGGGAGTTATCAGTGAATGTCTGCATCTATCACTGGGCAAAACCAAGTAGAAACACCCTGAGCTCTGAAATCACAAGCCTATTTTATCACATGGGCCAAGTTCCAAGCTTCTCGTGAACAAGACAAAAAAGAAAGTGACAGCTCAGCTCAGAGACCTTCATTAAAAATAACTCCAAAACCCTCTAAAGAAAACAAAGCCCGACCAAACCGTGAGGCTCACCTTTGTTATGGGAAACAAATTGTCATGTTCCATTGCAACTTCCAATGCATTGAAGGAAAACCTGAATGCTGCAGCTCTCTAATCTAAAAGCAAGTGTTGATGCGGACGCACCTCCGCTGAGCAGGTAGCAGGTGTCTGGTTGTTAATGATCCCTTAAGTACTATCTGCTCTATTTTTCTACTGTGCCTCTCACAGTAGGGTTCTTGCGATTGAAAGTGGAAAAAGCAGGTAAGATCTCGTGGCTTAGGGATGGCGAATGTGGACAAGTCAGTCAATGTGAGGGAGGGTGAAATAGAATTCTGTGATAGTCTGGCCGGGGAGGAAATGTGGAGGATAAGATGCTTTTAAACATTGTTAATTCACTTATTCCCAAAGCACATATTTACCATTGTCCCCCAATATCTGGACGCATTTGGTTCCTGTGTTTGGGATAGAAAGGATTCAGAGTGAGGCATACCAGAAACAGAGGCCCTGCAAAATCCCAGTCCCGGGCAAGGCCTGGGCCACAGCTGGGAGTTTAGTGGAAGCAGACAAGCACGCGTGTAAGGACGATCAGGTTGCGTGTCTGCCAGTTGAAGCGTGTTTTAAAGGGACCAAGTGAAGGAAGGACTAAAATAAAGGCTGAGCTCTCAGAGCCAAGCCAAGCAACGGAGAACTGCCGGGCCCCAGCATAGCGAAATGAGCAGCTCTGGCCATTAACAAGAAGAGCCATGTCTGAAGAGGAGCTGAGTGCGTGGGTGGGAAACCAAGTCACGAGTGTTGATTCTACGCTTGATGCTGCATCTCTGGTCTCCACAGGACTCAAGCCCAGTCCTCCAGCCACCCTGACTGAGGCAACGGGCTCCCCAAGGCGTGAAAAGTGTGAGAGCCAGAGACACTGAAAATACGGCACTGTCAGATATTAGAAAGAATCGACCTCTATTAGGTTTTAAAAGGGGAAGGTGGCAGAGAAGCAGAATGCCATAGATTTTACACGTGTAGATTGCATGCAGCCAACCAAATCCTCGATACAAGGGCTTGTCTTAGGAATCCAATTTCTGGGGGATTTAGAAAACCGTTCTTCCAACAAAAATAGAAATGTATTTAGTTTCTTTCCTAACTGTTTCACTAACTGGTTTTCTCGAGGTTGGACTGAGTTAAAATAATCTCCACGTTTCCTCAAGCGTTAGCTAAGCATGAAGCACTTGTGACTTCCCTCTGCCACAGACGCTTGAAACAACCCAAACCATCAGCTCCACTTTAAAAACATACGACCCAGCAATCCCTCTGCTGGGCTTATACCCTGAGAAAACCATAATTCAGAAAGAGACACGCACCCCAATGTTCACTGCAGCACTGTTTACAACAGCCAGGACATGGAAGCAACCTAAGTGTCCATCGACAGAGGAATGGATAAAGAAGATGTGGCACATTTATACAGTGGAATATTACTCAGCCATAAAAAGAAACGAAATTGAGTTATTTGTAGTGAGGTGGATGGACCTAGAGTCTGTCATACAGAGTGAAGTAAGTCAGAAAGAGAAAAACAAATACTGTATGCTAACACATATATATGGAATCTAAAAAGAAAAGGTTCTAATGAACCTAGGGGCAAGACAGGAATAAAGACGCAGATGTAGAGAATGGACTTGAGGACACGGGGAGGGGGAAGGGTAAGCTGGGACGAAGTGAGAGAGAGGCATGGACATATATACACTATCAAACGTAAAATAGATAGCTAGTGGGAAGCAGCCACATAGCACAGGGAGGTCAGCTCGGTGCTTTGTGACCATCTAGAGGGGTGGGATAGGGAGGGTGGGATGGAGATGCAGGAGGGAGGAGATATGGAGATATATGTATATGTATATCTGATTCACTTTGTTATACAGCAGAAACTAACACACCATTGTAAAGCAATTATACTCCAATATAGATGTTAAAAATAAATAAATAAAAACAAAGTGTCCTTCTTTGTTCTGAACCTTTGACTAATGGATGGGAACTTCTGCTTTCTAGGCCTGCCCTGGACTTCCGCTATAAAAATGGGAGCTCCCAGACACTTCCTGTCTCAATATTCCCTTTAGAAAAACAGGAACCGACCTTGACTTCAGAGGGTCGTGATGACGGAGTCACTGCCAAACTCCACAAACATTTTGCCAGTAAAGTCTTGGTTACATCAGGGGGACCTGGTCCTGGGCCATTTAATGCTGATTAAGGTAGATGAAGAAGCCATGAATTCCTGACTGGAGTGAGCTTCCTACGGTCGAAAGCTCATCACATCACCTCTCTTCTTCAGGCCCTTCAACGATTTCCCATTATCTGCGGGATGAAGTCCATGTCCTTCCATAACATAAACCCACCCACTCTCCACCGCCAGCCCCTATTCTCCTTTTTCCAGAACGGTTTGCAGTTTCCACGCACACACTCCCTTCACAAGCTTCTCACACATGGGTTCTCTCCACCCTTCTGTACCCACCCACAGTGACTTTGAAGAACTAGTCTGACATAACTGCTTCTAGAACCTTCTGCAGCCCCCCTACCCACCCCCCTATACACACACATCACTCTCTGTGCCTGCAGGCTTCCCTAACCATATCTCCTGGAGGTCTTTACCCTACCCGTCTTTGTTTTTTTTTTTAAACATCTTTATTGGAGTATAATTGCTTTACAGTGGTGTGTTAGTTTCTGCTGTATAACAAAGTGAATCAGCTATACGTACACATATATCCCCATATACCCTCCCTCTTGCATCTCCCTCCCACCCTCCCTATCCCACCCCTCTAGGTGGTCACAAAGCACCGAGCTGATCTCCCTGTGCTATGCGGCTGCTTCCCACTAGCCATCTATTTTACGTTTGGTAGTGTATATATGTCCATGCCACTCTCTCACTTCGTCCCAGCTTACCCTTCCCCCTCCCCGTGTCCTCAAGTCCATTCTCTACGTCTGTGTCTTTATTCCTGTCCTGCCCCTAGGTTCTTCAGAACCATTTTTTTTGTTTCTGTTTTAGATTCCATATATATGTTTTAGCATACGGTATTTGTTTCTATCTTTCTGACTTACTTCACTCTGTATGACAGACTCTAGGTCCATCCACCTCACTACAAATAACTCAATTTCATTTCTTTTTATGGCTGAGTAATATTCCATTGTATATATGTGCCACATCTTCTTTATCCATTCATCTGTTGATGGACACTTAGGTTGCTTCCATGTCCTGGCTATTGGAAATAGTGCTGCAGTGAACATTGGGGTACATGACTCTTTTTGAATTATAGTTTTCTCAGGGTATATGCCCAGTAGTGGGATTGCTGGGTCATATGGTAATTCTATTTTTAGTTTTTTAAGGAACCTCCATACTGTTCCCCATAGTGGGTGTATCAATTTACATTCCCACCAACAGTGCAAGAGGCTTCCCTTTTCTCCAATAAATGCCTCTCCAGCATTTATTGTTTGTAGATTTTTTTGATGATGGCCATTCTGACCAGTGTGAGGTGATATCTCACTGTAGTTTTGATTTGCATTTCTCAAATAATTAGTGATGTCAAGCATCTTTTCATGTGACTCGTGGCCACCTGTATGTCTTCTTTGGAGAAATGTCTATTTAGGTCTTCTGCCCATTTTTTGATTGGGTTGCTTGTTCTTTTTGATACTGAGCTGCATGAGCTGTTTGTATATTTTTGAGATTAATCCCTTGTTAGTTGCTTCATTTGCAAATATTTTCTCCCATTCTGAGGGCTGTGCTTTTGTCTCGTTTATGGTTTCCTTTGCTGTGCAAAAGCTTTTAAGTTTAATTAGGTCCCATTTGTTTATTTTTGTTTTTATTTTCATTATCCTAGGAGGTGGGTCAGAAAAGATCTTACTGTGATTTATGTCAAAGAGTATTCTGCCTATGTTTTCCTCTAAGAGTTTTATAGTGTCTGGCCTTACATTTAGGTCTTTAATCCATTTTGAGTTTATTTTCATGTATGGTGTTAGGGAGTGTTCTAATTTCATTCTTTTATACGTAGCTGTCCAGTTATACCCCTGAAGCCATTGAAATGCAGTCTGGCTTTTGGCCACTCCCCAGTTCCCCCACTTTACCAAAGAAGGTATGTAGTGAGCAAACAAGACAAGAGTGAAGCCCAGCACTGCTTGGAGCCCACGCTCAGTAAACTTTTGTTCACTTATGAATGCATTTAGTTGACCAGCTCAACTTGATCGCTAAAGAATGATACCCTTAGGGCTTTTCTGATAAAGAACACAATGTGCTCTCCATCCAAATTTTCAGAAACAAGACATGATTCCTATATTCCTGAGTCAATATTTTAAGAAAGTTGGCACCCATATCCAGGACTTCTAGGATTTTGAAGTCAGTGTGTTTCCAAGTTGTGAGGGCATCTGGGTTATTCTCGTAACTCCCTGCAAAGTGCCTCTGTCCTTACCTGAGAGCCTGGGACAACATGAATTGTGCAGCTGCCACTCCCCTGCTCTGGCAGCCATGCCACCAGCGTGCAGCTCACAGCACTGCTCGCATGGGCTCGAGAGGAGAGAGGAAAGTACCCACTGTATTTCTCCTGCTCTATGATGAGACGAGGCAGTACAAGTCAGAGAACAGTGAGCACATTGGAATCGACACTGAATTTAAATGGAAGTGGGTGAGGGGCCTGCACTTTGTCATCCAAGCAGCCCTGACACACAGCGTTCCTGGAACGAGGCTACCTAATCCAGTCTGACAGCTCTATGGCCGTAAAGCGGCATCCTAAAAATAACGCACACATAATGCATCTCCCATGCTGGGCATGAAAAACAGTCCGATGCTTAAGTGCTACCAAAATGGTGGCCCTTGGGATTCATTTGCATCTCTGTGCAGACTGCTGGGGAGCTCGGCCAAAGTGCTCAGTGGAAGATCACGGGGGGCTGGGGTTCTTCTGCTCTCTCCATAGACATAGTCTGCTTTGTCTTGTCTTAGATACATATTTTTAAATATTTTGTTTAAAAAAGTATTTAAAGGTATCAGTATCACATAGTATCTGGTGACGTCTATCATGATTGATGATTTTTGCAACGACGGTTTGGCAGAAAACATACTAATACATTCAGTCATATTTGCATATACACGATTGTTTACGGTAAAACAAGAATACCTGGGAAACATTGGCTTGTATTTAAACAACAACAGCCCTTGTAGCCGTGTTCAGGGTAGTATGGCCATACTTCCTTTGAGTGAAAATATTAACCATGTTAAGTGGTTGAGTTGAAAAAAGAAGTTCAATAGAAAGGTTGGCATAATGGTAAATCAGAAATCACCATGTTAAAATTTGCACATTGTTGTCACTATCCCATGATTATATCAAGTTATATTTGAGAGGTAACGTAGGGCAAGAGAAGCAACATGAGGATACTTTAGTATCAGACAGAACTGGGTACAAATTCCACTTCCACTGCCCACTAGCTATGCGTCCTTGAGCAAATTTCACACCTCACCGAGCCTCAGGATTCCCATATATAAAGTATCAATACTATCTGCTGTGTGGAATTGTTAAGTAATGCAATAGTCAAATGACAACAAATGCAGCATAGACACGCTGTGAGGCATAATACTAGGTTCTTTATAAGTTTACAACTGAAAAATACATCATTATTGCAAACATGGATTTCTTTACAAGGCCTTTGATGCTATATTTCAATTCACTTTTGTATTTCCCACACAGATACGCATAGGATGAGACTCTGGTCTAGTGGTCATGGCTGGATTTTGTAGGGTGGTACTCTCCTGGCCCTCCCTACCTAATTACAACCTTGTCCTTCCCCAAGTACAGCCTTCCCATTTTCTGGGATATCTTTGGAGTGACACCTGTCAGAAGATGGTCCAGTATACAGTTCAGGGCCAGTAAACCTGCTAATTTCATATATATATTTTTGGATTCAAGGGGAGTCATCTAGAATTCAAGTTATACAACCAAGAACCTGTCCCGGAGGAAACTGAGCTAGTGGCTCTGGGCCGATAGGATCACCTGTGTCAGTTTTACAAACAAACAAACAAATAAATACCTGAAGATGAGCTTTATCATTGGGACCTTTTGTCTTTGGACTGGATGAACAGAAAGTTCATCTGAGAGGCTGAGGCAGACATATCATTCAGTCACAGCCTCTGACACTCTTTTACATCTCCCTTTGCATCATATGTCTCCTTTTTACAGCCAGGTAATTTACATGACTTTCAGCAAAGGTATTTAATTACACTGGGCCTCTACTTACACATCCACAAAAGGCCTCTCGTAGAGTACCCACCTTATAACAGTTTAGGAGGATTTATTGAGATAATAGGCGCATGGTACTTAAAAGAGTGCCAGTATATGGTACCATTCAATATTACTCTTGCTCTGGTTACGGTTGTTGTCTCCTTGAGAAATAAGAGGTTCCCATAGCCCATATCTGTGCAGCAGTACACAAGTCATCAATGTCTAGTTGTGTTAGATAATCAGGTATACAAATAGGTCGTGGTGATAGAGAAAGAAGACACACCTTCAGGACCCCCAAAAGGATTTGGTGAGGAAAGCAGATTGATAAAGAGGAAAGTCTTGGAAGTTACAAGACAAGGGCTTGAATTCTTTCTGGACAATTAACTCATTGTACGACCTTGAGCTGCCTTCTTCTTATCTTTCTTTCTTCTCAAAATCGAGGTAAGAAAGTATCTCCTGCATAGGTTTCTTTGAAAGATTAACTGCGATAAGCCAAATATCTATATTCGACTCACAAGAGACTAGCGATGTTCTTGGTACTAAGCATGAATTTATTTCACAAACATTCATCAAAAGTCAGAGAACAGAAACAACACTTAAGGCAGATTATTTACAGGACTGGCTGACTAGCCACTCTCCCAGATATGAAAAGATCTCCTCCCAGACCAAGCCAGATCATCAGACAAAATGCATACCTAAGCTGAGTTCTGTTTTTCCTCCTATAGAAAACTCGTTATCGAATTACATTACAGAGTGAAGCCACAGACCATATATTGATGGTCGTCACAAGAATAAGCTCCGTAAACCTTATTATTTGCATAATACAGAGGCTGCCAAGGATATTTTTCTTTACCTTTTCAATGAGTTATTTATAAGAATCTCAAGGAGAAATCCCAGCCTGGATTTGGGACTAAAATGGTAGCACTTGTCCTGAGTTTTTGAAGCCAGAAGCAAGTACAGATTTACTGTTTGGAGTCAGTGAAACAGACCAAAAATGCATTCTTGCATTCATTCAAAAATATTTATTGAGCAACTACTATGTGCCAGACTCTCCACTGGGATCTGGACATTCAATGATGAACACGACAGGAAACGTCTCTGCCTTCACAGATCTAGAGCGTAGTGGGAAAGAAGAGATGATTAAATAAGCAATTATAATTATACAGCAATGATATAGAATGAGCCAGAAACAGATGCTGGGTAACAAGATAAGATCTATCACCCCCTTAGGTACCTAGGGAGGTGCAAATAAAGCTAAGCTTGGACCAAGAGAAGACTAGGAGGACCCTAGAGGGAAGACCCACACATCTGTGGAAATCAAGGGAAGAAAGACACAAGTCAGGAAAAGACTAGAGGTAGGTGAGTGAAGAGAGATACCGAGAACCTAAGACTGTTAATCCCCTACCGTGACCAGAACTGATCTATTTATGTACTTTGCATCAGTACAATGTCTCCGTGAGTAGGATTATATTGTGTAGGGTGCTCATAACTATAAATAATGTCCTAGCCTCCTGAGGAAACTGGTCTGATTTTATGACTCTCAATAACTACATTCTAGTAGAAAGTATCAAAGAGAGAATAAAGAAAGTTCTGGTATTCCTTGAGATACAGCCTTAGGTATTTAACTCATCATATTGAGAGTCATGTCAATACAACCTTGTTGGCTTCTTTCCATCATCACTTACTTCTGCAAAGAGAGAGGAATACCAGTCTACACTGGAATTATAAAGGCCTCCTTCAAATTTAATGCAACTGCCTTCTTCATTCCCAAAGATGCTGGATATTCAGAGAACAGAATTAAATACCTAAGAGGTATCCTGACACCAAAAAGTTTAAGCCAGCAGGAGACCTAGGTTTTAGTCCTAGCCCTGTCACATGAAGAAATGATATGTATCCAGAGAAAACGCTAATTCGAAAAGATACATGCACCCCAGTGTTAATTGCAGCATTATTTACAATAGTCCAGACATGGGAGCACCTAAATGCCCACTGACAGATGAATGGATAAAGAAGATGTGGTATATACACAATGGAATATTAGTCAGCCAAAAAAAGAAGGAAATAATGCCATTTGCAGCAATATGGATGGACCTAGAGATTATTACACTAAGTGAAGTAAGTCAGACAGAGAAAGACAAATATCATATGATGTCACTTATATGTGGAATCTAAAAAAATGGTACAAATGAACTTATTTACAAAACAGAAACAGACTCACAGACATAGAGAACAAACTTGGTTACCAAAGGGGAAGGGGAGGAATTAGGAATTTGGGATTAACAGATACACACTACTATATATAAAATAGATAAACGACAAGGACCTGCTGAGTAGCACAGGGAACTATATTCAATATCTTGTAATAAACCATAATGGAAAAGAATCTGTAAAAGAATATATATACGTATAACTGAATCACTTTGCTGTACACCTGAAACAACACAGCATTGGAAATCAACTAGACTTCAAGTAAAAAAAAGAAATGATAGGTGAGGCTTGGAGGCTATATGAGTAACTCAGTGAACATGGAACCTCATGTGCTTCGTGTAGTAACACCAACAGCAGTATTTATTGAAGATTTACTGTGTGTCAAGCACCAGGTCTACGTGTGTTCCCTGTATTAACTAGCGACAAACTCATGAGGTGGGTACTGTTGTCACTTAGAGCTGAGAACATGAGCGTTTCTGGGTCACAGGTTGGTAAATTCAAACCCAGGGGTCCAGCTCCAGAGCCCAGGCTCCTAACCACTACTTTCCTCTCTCAACTTCCGTCCAGGAGCTCCCAGGGAAGCCGGAAGGACAGATCAGAGTACCATGCCTCAGGATACATTCAACACGCATCACCTCTTCTCAGGGCCTTTATGACATGAGTGAACGGCAAGGGAGCCTTCCAGGGGGACCCTCTGCCCTGCTTGGTCCAGGAGAGGCTCCGTGTGTGCCTGCTTCCCCATGCCCACCTGCATACTCCCTCTCTCCAGGGTGGACAGAAGTGGTAGCGTCACCTAAGCCCAATGGCTAAGAGCTGACGTTTTGAAGTTTGCTGGGCCTGGGCGCAAAACCCAGCTTAACCATTAACATGAGGCCAGTTACTTTGCCTAAATAAGCCTCAGCTTCCTCATCTCCCAAATGGAGATAAGAATCGCACCTACCTCCTAGTACTGCTGTGAGAAACACAGGAGTCAAGACCTACAGAGACTCTACGTCTCAGGCAGCATCGCGCTTAGCAAATAGTGAGCACCCTCTAGAAACGAACTTGTATCACCATTTGATAGAATGTCTGAGACGCTTCTCACATCAGCATCACACTGGTGGAAGACTTTGTGAATTTGAGGCATCGAAACACACCTGTGAATCTGCAGCGCTTAGCCACGAGCCAGGCTGAGTAAGGAATGCCAAGTCTTTCTAAATAAACCAGTGGTGCTTCAAGAAGTACCCATTCTAAGACTAAATTATACCCCTGAAGCCATTGAAATGCAGTCTGGCTTTTGGCCACTCCCAAGGCTTTAATCCATTCCAGTCCAGACTCCATGGGAACTGGGCTGAAATGCTATGTTTTGTAAGGAAATAGCCTTTGAGCTTATAATCTCTTTGGGGTCCATTTTAGCCTCTTGGACCAGCCTGGGTTCAGAGTGGCAACTTCTGGAATCACTCTGCTTTCAAACACAGCCAAGGACCCACCCTACTTTGTGTTGGAACGCTGGAATAGCCTTAGGATTCAGAGAAAATCCTTTCTGTGGCATGAGCACTGTCACACGCCAGCCCTGACGCCTGCAGCTGAATCGGCAGGCTGCCCACCCCGGGACCTGCCACGATGTTTGTCACCTGACGGCATCTCTCGGCACTCAGGCTCAATAAACCATAGTCATGGACTTGGAGAAACCACGTGGCTGGTCGGTATATACACTGAACAAATCACCTCTTTTGGCCTCATTTTCTTTGTAAACTAAAGCGGTCACATCCATCGTGAAAGATGAAGGGGTTGAATCTAACATGGTCTGGCTCTGGGCCTCTTAAAAAGATTCCATCTGCCGAAGAAAAATAACCCTCTTTGCCTTTATTTTTAAAAACTTCCAGTGCGCAGGATTCTACTTACTTCCATACAAACCCAGTTACTAATATGCCTGACTGTCAGCAAGCTCTCTGCCTCCACCCCGGCTCTCTCTCCTGATCACACAGTTGCCACTGGCTTTCATCAGGTGTAATAAGCCTTCGGGAAGCGCGGCGAGGGAAACGGAGAGCACAGATTGCACAGGGGGGCTTCTCTCGCGTGTGCAGCACAGCATCGCCCGCGCACTCTCGTGTCCTCCCAAAGCTGAGAAAATCGAGGATGCCAAGCGTATGGAAAGACGTGCTGCTGCTGTCCAAATGGGAAAGGCGGGTGGAGAAAATCATTTAGAAAAAGAGGCTGAGGGAAAAGAGAAAATCAAGCCCAATGCAACAGCTGCAAACAAGAAGCCCGGGAAACGGTTACCTTGGATGAACTCGGATTTCCTGCTCACAGAAGGCAGGGTCCGGTTGAGTCCCAGGATCCTGTCCAGGTGGAAGGCAAACACCTCGCTCATGTCCAGAGGCTGCTTGAGCAGCCCGCAGGGGCTGGGGCCGCAGGCGGGCCCCGCGGGCCGGCCGGTCCCCTGCAACACCAGCAGGCGCGCTCTGCTCCTGGGCCAGGCCGGCTGGAGACCCGCCACCGTGCCGTCGGCCAGCAGGCGCATCCGGCCGATGTCTTCTCCGCTCAGCCACGACGGGGCGCTCTCGCTGTAGATCCTGATGTTGCTTTCCTCGGCCCGGGGCAGCTGCACATCTGCGTCCCCACCTTGCGCTCCCACACCCTGCATCCACCCCCAGGGTCGCTCCCCAGCCTTGGCCAGGTTTCCTCCCCGGACGTGCCCGGGCACTTCAGCATCAGCTGCCCTTGCAGCTTCCTGAGCCCGAAGGGACGGTCCGACCAAAGTCCCGGGTCCCGGGGCCTGAGAAGCCACCGCATACTTCTTCCTGCGCTTGGGTTTCACGGTGCCACGGATGCTGGCGGGCTTGCTGCGCTTGGAGCGCAAGGTGATGTACACCACGTTGGGCTGCAGCGTGGTCCCATTGCCCTGGGACTCGGGAGGGGCCAGCGTGCCATCCAGGGGTATCTCAGGGAAGGGGGCCTCGGCGGTGGCCCGGCTCCAGTGCGGCCCCTTGCGCGCGCGCCCTCCGTGCGGGGCAGAGGCGCGCCCCACCTGGCTCACCAGGAAGCCCAGGTAGATGGCGCAGGCCGTACCCAGCAGGAGGTTCCTCCTGGTCCTGGGGCGCCGGCTGCTCCAGAGTTTCCGCACCCTCGGGACGCACAGGGAGGAGAGGAACCAGTTTATGAGTTGCCCTGGCTTGTCCGGACAGCTCATTTCTGAGCTTCGTCCACATGCTGCACAGAGTTTAAAGTCTGCCGTTGGCTCCTTCTGGCATGATGCATGGTTTGCTGAACGCAGCTGTCGCCTCCACTCAGGTGTCTACGTGGTCTCCAGTGGGTCGAGGAGGAAGTTAAGGGCCGGTGATGGAGCCGGGCAGGCTTCTGACACTGGCCACAACAGACCTTCTAAACCCCGACAGCCTCCCCGAGGAGAAGTCTGGCTAGTTCCTGGGAATGAATGGAAACAGAGCGAACTGAGTCACAGTCTCAAACTCGGTCAGTTCCTCCACAAGAGGAAAGAAAAACGCGGAACCTTTTCCTTTCATCACTATCACCACGAAATGATTTTTTAAGTGAGGTTTAAAAAAAAAGTAGAAACAAGATAGATGTATAGATTTGATATTCAGTTTCAATTAGTGAAAACCAACCACCAAAATCCAAGACTATTTTATAACTTGTAGCTAGAGTCATTTAATTTGATCCTGAAGGAAAAGCATTAAAATTGGACAAATCCAGGCTTTTCGTTTTGAAATTCAGAAATAATTTAAGAAAAGTAACCACAGGTTTTAGAAATCTGTAGCTACCTTCTATTTATTTTTAAAAGTCCTGCTTTAACTAGTTGGACGGAAGCACCAAGTATTAACATTCAAATTCAGAAACATATTCTCTTAATCGTATGGTACAGTCTTTTCTTCATAATATATTCCATTATCTTACTTTAAGGGTTCTCATAATACAAAGGCATACATGCCCATGTATCTCGGAAGCAATTACGTTTATTCAGTCACACACACACACACACACACAGAAACACACACACACGTAAACACAAAACACACATCTAACTGTTCTTTATTCCTTTTCTTTTCACCAAAGTCAGCTGAAAGAAGAGAACCAAAAGCCCTCTAGCTCTACTTTTTCACATTATTAAAAAGAAGAACTGGTAAAAAGCAACCTTACTTACACAGCTGGCCCCGTGCTTGGCCCCAGGAAGAATGCAATCCCTGACTCTAATGCAAAGAACTATTAAAGGCTGAGGCATGTAAGTAGAACATATTTCATGGTCAAGAGTGTTCCACATTTCAAATATTTCAGCTCTGCTTTCAAAGCTCCCTTGAAAACTCCTGATTGCAAAGCAAAACGGGTACTTGTTCACTGGCTGCTGACAACCCACTTTTAAGATGTGTAAGGGTTTCTTTTTTTTTAATATTGTAAAAAATAAACTTTAATTTTAAATTCTGGGGGAAAAAAAAAGCAAATGCCGTATTTTTCCACTTATTTTTAACTCCTGGGAGCCCTCTAGTGTCCTGCATGGAAACAGACTCAGAAGTGTCAGTCTTTTTGGTGTTAAAAAGCATTAGAGAGTGTTCGCTTAGCAGCAGTGGAATAAACACCTCATGAGGTGAAGGCATTCACCTCTCTGTCCATCCCAGCCACCGGGGATTAGAGCAGCAACGTTGCCAGGGACTTACCTTTCCATCCTGGCTGTGTCCAGAGTAACACTGGCCTCCCACCGCTTCTGAGAAGGGAAGGCCCAGAAGTTCAGAAAAAGGCAAGAAAGGGTTAATGCAAATGAAGGAGAAAAAAGAACAGGCCGATAAGAGTACACATCGGTGGGAAGAGACGTTTATAGTGTGCCGTTGCCCGGTGCAACAGTTCACAAAAAAGAAGTTGTGGATTCTCCCTGATTGGAGGTTTCTTTTAAAAACAGGTTAGTGATTGCTTTAGGTGGCTTGCATGTCCGGGCACAAAGGCAGGGGTTGATGACCTCCGGGTCTCACTTAGACTTATTGTTTTTGCTTCTACAGCAAATAGAGTCTAGAAGGCACGCAGGCAGGCAGGGGCCAGGGAATGTTTTCCCCACAGGAAAAGAAGGTTGTTATGGGGGCGTGGGGGCAGGGAGTGGGAATTAGAGAATGGTGTGTAATTGTAAAAAGACTATATTTAACAATGCGGAAAAGATCAAGGCATTGGAATACGTGTAGAAGGAAAGGATAAACTTCCAAGTGATCAAATACCAGAAATTATACTAGAACTGTTCCTGTAGCTCTCAGACTCAGACCATGCTTCCTAGAAGCACCCATAGATTCTGGCTAAACTGCATGAGAACTTGAGCATCAAACTGATATCCTTTGTTCTCCAATACTCTTTGTTTAATTTTATTTTATATTGGAGAATAGACGATTAACAATGTTGTGTTAGTTTCAGGTATACAGCAAAGTGATTGTTATGTATATACATGTATCTATTCTTTTTCAAATTCTTTTCCCATTTAGGTTATTACAGAATATTGAGTAGAGTTCCCTGGGCTATACAGTAGGTCCTTGTTGGTTGTCTGTTTTATATATCGTAGTGTGTATATGTTAATTCCAAACTCCCAATCTATCCCTCCCTACCACCTTCCTCCCTGGTAACCATAAATTCATTCTCTAAGTCCGTGAGTCCGTTTTGCAAATAAGTTCATTTGTATCATTTTTTTTTTTAGATTCCACACATAAGTGATATCATATGATATTTGTCTTCCTCTTTCTGACTTACTTCACTTAGTGTGATCATCTCTAGGTCCATCCATGTTGCTGCAAATGGCATCATTTCATTCTCTTTTATGGCTGAGTAGTATTCCATTGTAAATATGTACCACATCTTCTTTATTCATTCGCTGTTGATGGACATTTCGGTTGCTTCCATGTCCTGGCTCTTGTAAACAGCACTGCAATGAACATTGGGGTGCATGTATCCTTTCAAACCATGATTTCCTCCGGATATATGCCCAGGAGTGGGATTGCTGGATCATATGGTAGCAATACTCTTAAAGCACACTTCCATGAGCCCAGAATTATCTTCTAGATAGTAAATATTAACTTTTTGAAAGGAAACGATAACCAAGCCAGTTTGTAAAACTATCTTGCTATTTTCAGTATTCAGAAGAATAACTGACCTGAAGTCTTTAAAAAGTAAAAGTAAGCCTTTGGCAGAGGCCAGGTTCTACTAAGCAGAAAACTCTGCTAGCTGTTTCCAGAGGTTTCTTTAGCGGCGAAATGCTTAGGAAGTAGATAAGAGTTGTCTGGCTTCGTAAGCTTGGTGGACTCCTCCTCTCGCCCCCTGACACCTCACTGAACTGCTTGGGGGCCCTTCTCCCAGCCCTGGCATCTGACAGGGAGTCACCACTGCCGAAGGGGAAGGTCTCTGGTAGAATTAGGAACGAGCTCATGGAATCATGGGTGTAGCTAATATATTGATATTACAAATACACTGGATAAACAGGGCTCAGCAGATAGAAAACAATTTGAATCATTCTTCCCACTGCCTATTCAAACCCACTCTGGGCACTAGTAGCCCTTTTCAACTCCTTTGGATAAAATTTCAGGCATAATTTCTGTAGTCCGACTTTTTAAAATTTCTCCATCGTTTGAGCCGCAGACACACACATACACGCACATAAGCGAATCAACAGTTAGATTCTCTGTAGTAGTCGCGATGTTCACATTTCTTTTATGTTTACAGCATTTCCCCTCTCGGGCAGCTTGCTGTTCCTCAAAAAAGTATGGCCAAGGGCTTCCCTGGTGGCGCAGTGGTTGAGAGTCCGCCTGCCGATGCAGGGGACACGGGTTCGTGCCCCGGTCCGGGAGGATCCCACATGCCGCAGAGCGGCTGTGCCCGTGAGCCATGGCCGCTGGGCCTGCGCGTCCGCTCTAGGGGGGAAGGTGTAGTCACTTTGAAGATCGTGGCCTCTCTGGCTGGCTGTCGATGTCTGCTCAGCCCCTTGGAATCTGGCAGCCCACTATTCTGCGGAGATCACCTTGTTTCTTCAGGCCCTTTTCTTGGAAAGCATTTGAAATAACCAGCAGGCTGGCTTTCTCACTTGGGCCTGTGTGTATCGCCCACAAATGGTCCAACAGACACAGTCACATCCTCTGCCTCAGCAACCTCAGGCTCCCCAAGACAGCAGCCGCCTTCCCAGGCACAGGGATCTCACATCACACTTTGGAATGTGCAACCATTCCCATCTGTTGCTCAAGGTCACGGCTGAAACTGAACAGAAAGGTATTTTCTCCTGTCAGGTATCATGGGGCTCCAGAGCGAAGTTCCATTCAGTTTTAGAAAAATAAGCCTGAATTCCTTCAGTGAGTCACGGTTTGAAAATTTGTTGTCACGATATGATATTCACATACACCACGTGAGGACACATGGAGCACTCAGAATACTTGTTACTGCTCTGAATATTATTAGCTCAGAGAGACTGATATGATAATATTACCTCATGCCTAAAGTATTCTCTCTCCATTAAAAAATAGATCTATGAGCAAAACAAAGTGTAAAGGTAGACGATAAGACAATGGTGTGGCCCATTAAATAACCGGGAATTTTTTATATCTTTATGGAGAAGTAACATGGGTTTGTGGCAATGTTCCATTTCTTTTTCTTTCTTTTTTTTTTTTGGCCATGCCATGCACCTTGTGGATCTTAGTTCCCTGACCAGGGATTGAACCTGGGCCCCTGCAGTGAAAGAGCTGAGTCTTTTTTTTTTTTTTTTAACATCTTTATTGGGGTATAATTGCTTTACAGTGGTGTGTTAGTTTCTGCTTTATAACAAAGTGAATCAGTTATACATATACATATGTTCCCATATGTCTTCCCTCTTGCGTCTCCCTCCCTCCCACCCTCCCTATCCCACCCCTCCAGGCTGTCACAGAGCACCGAGCCGATATCCCTGTGCCATGCGGCTGCTTCCCACTAGCTATCTACCTTACTATGTTCGTTAGTGTAATCACTGGACCACCAGGGAACTCCCTAATGTTCTATTTCTTGACCTAGATGATATTTATTTGGGAATAATTCCTTGGCTATCCATTTACTATTTCTGCACTTTTCCGTATATATCTTATCCTTTAATAAAACTGAAAGAGGTGGTGGGTAAACAAATATTTATTTAACAAATATTTTTTTATTTATTTTTATTTATTTTATTTTTATTTTATTTAACAAATATTTATTTAACAAATATTCATTTATATTCTTTATATTGTGGATATAGCCGTTATACCCCCATACAGAAAGGGAGTGAGAGAGTAACAATGTTTCACATCTTTTTTATTTACAATGAAGAGGTCCTGATACTTTCGTCATTCAAGAATTAAATTAAAAACTTGAAGAACAACGAAATCACTGAAACTTTGAAGAATAGATGCCTAGGTCCCATCCAGCTCCCCAGAGGTTCTCCTTTAATTGCTGTGAGGAGCGGCCCAGAAATCCATGGTGTGAAAAATGTCCAGTGTGCAGGGTTATGATTCACTCTTCTAAAGGTTAACTGGCTAGTTTCAGAGGCAAATTAACAGCTTTTCACAGTCAAGTGACACGCGTTAGGTTTTACTGTCAGGGAAATAATCTTTAAATCCTTCAGTTCTTCCAAGGGAAAGACCCACGTGTGGAAAGGCTGTTTCTCCTTCAACCTGGGAGAAGTCCAGGACCAGGGCCGACAGTAGGAAGGACTCTCCTTTCCCCATGTCTGTCAGGTGTACTGTTTGCTGCTACCGTGGGAACAAGCTCACCCACCAGAGGATTACGTAAGGGCTCCAGTCACTGAAGACCTAAGTATAAGCTTTTCCTTGCTGTGGTTGACCCAGACTTGTTACGTAGGCTATAGACCCACAGATGGATACTCTATCCCTGGTCTGTGCTGTCCAGACCTGCCCCCAGGGTCCCTAACACTTGCCCACCATCCTCCTGAACTATAGGACCCACAGCTCTCTTAGAATCATAAGCCTGGCCTTAGCCTCGGTTCTTGGGTCTGACCTCTGACCTGCTTGTCATGAGGAATTTGCTAGTACTCTTGCTACCCATCGTAACAGCAGGCCTGGGCGGGACCAAGCTGGCCTGACCTGCTTCTGAAACTCTCTTAGCCTGATAAGCTTTGAAATTTTGTTACAAAGGGGTTTAATTGGTACCAAGAAGTTGGTGGTTCCTTCAGTAGTGCTTAGATCTGTCTTTAAAACCTTATAAAGAAGTTACACGTTTTGTGTTATGTGTTGTAGAGATACGTGCACTTTTATCTGACACTGATGACACACTGCTAAGGACATTTCTCCTATTGACCCATGCCACCACACCTAGTCTAAATAGAAGTACTTTCAAAGAAAACCCCATGTCTTCTCAAAGCTAGACTTGCCGGGCTTCCCTGGTGGTGCAGTGGTTGAGAGTCCGCCTGCCGATGCAGGGGACACGGGTTCGTGCCCCGGTCCGGGAAGATCCCACGTGCCGCGCAGCGGCTGGGCCCGTGAGCCATGGCCGCTGAGCCTGCGCGTCCAGAGCCTGTGCTCCGCAACGGGAGAGGCCACAGCAGTGAGAGGCCCGCAAAAAAAAAAAAAAAAAAAAAGCTAGACTCACCCATCTATGAAGCGACACTGAGTGTCCTAGGTCCATCTCTCACGTGTGACCAAGAGAGCACCAATAGGCCTATTTCCAGGGGATGCACAGGCTGGCCTTTCACTGCATTGGGTCTCCTCCCCTCTGTCTACTGTTATATCTGGTGAAGAGTAACCTCGCCTTTTCCCGGTGTAGAAATCTCCCACAACAATCCCTTTAGCCTCATCTCCCTAGGAATGTTGGTTCCGTTTATTTAAAGTTGTGTTTGTGTTAGGATGGTCCCACCACATGCCCAGAAACTGAGCAATGTTTCCAGAAACACAGCATAGTATAGGAAACAGGTAAAATATATGACAGTCAAGTTGACACATATTGGAAGCAACAGATGTTTGTAGGGTTGTCATTTCACTTCTAGATAATTAGATGATCTATGCATGTGATAATAGTCAGCATCTGTTTTATAATTCTAAAACCCAAGAACACACAGACTCATTGTGGAGTACAGAGAAAGTAGGTTAAGTCTGAGGCAAGTTCCTTCTAAAAGCCCCAGACAGTCTAGACAACTAAGTTTCTCTGTTTCAGCCGTGGATACTGAAGGCCTCAATTCTCTGTTTCCAACCCACACTCCCAGGGAAGCCAGGACGGACAGACACGCTGGCCCTGGGTCGTTCTTGTCTTAGGACAGAACGCCCCAAGCAGCAGTGGTTTTCAGCCTGTGTGGAGGGATGAAGATGGGATAAAGCACTCTCAATCCTTAGGCTCCTTGCAGGAAACTAGTGCAGAGGAAGGATCTCTCCTCTCCTCCCCGAAAGCAAGTTGGTGTCAAAGAAATAAGCTGCTGGTGGAGTACAAGTAAAGGAAGGAAGGCCCCCTGGCGATCCTAGATTAAATTGGGCACATTAGAAATGGAGCTATAAATAAACACCTTAAAAGGACAGGAAAAGAAGACAGAGAGAAATCTGGGGTCGTTTTTACACTGGTGTCTCGTTTTGAAACTCAGTTGTGTTCCCCACGATGGTTCAGACATGTGTGACACATCTGATAAATTGTTGGGCTCTGAAAACCACGCACACACGGTTATAAATTGATAAAGAAACTGGATTAGAAGACAGAATGTGTTAGTGTCCTGTATCTGGCCCGTCCACCCTATGCATTCAAGCCCCAGGAAAGAACTACAGGCAAACCCTGATGGAGGGATTTTCATGTTTTATTCGGAGACACAGAGGCCCTAGCAGTACACACTGGTTTCCAGGCAGGAAATGGGGTGCAAGGTCAGGGAAGAGCCCATCCTCCCCGTCCCACTTCCAGGCGTCGGCAGTTTGCCAGTGGGCAGCTGAGAATCCCTAGACCAGTGGTTTTCAAACTCTGGCCTTGGACCGGCAGTATCAGCTCCACCTGGGAATTTATCAGAAATGCAAGCCTTCAACCTCACTCCAGATCCGCTAAATTAGAAAATCTGGAGGAGAAGCCACGTAATCTGTATGGTAACGAGCCCTCCAGTTTTCTGATGCATGCCTATGCTTGAGACCCATTGCCCTGGTGGACAAGCCCCAAAAAGAATGGGACAGGCCAGGAAGAGGAGAGGAAAATGCCAAAAGAGGAAGGATAAAGTAAGAAATTCAGAAGGCTCAAAACCACGTTATGTGAGGCCGCTCTGTACCTCTTCTCCCTTTATGAAGAGTGTTCTATTTCCTCCCAGACATTGCATCCATTGGATTAGAACACACAGAGAACAGGTTACAACACATACTCTGCCACTCGCCTTCACCACCCAGCCCTACGATTCGAGCCCCTTGCTCAAGGCAAGGCCATAACCTGTAAATACCGGGAAAAGAAGAAATTGGAGAGAGACTCTGCCATTCACAATCCATGGAATGAAAACCAGGAGCCCTCGTGGCTGAGTGTGGAGGAAAATCCCAGAAAGAAATCAGATCCTCTACAGGCCATCACCAGTTCTGCGTCCATAAAGTACCTTCTACAGGAAAATCACAGTGGTTTCCGAAAGGCAGTCCTCAGGCTCCCATGGCCACATGTAATGTGTATTGTAGCCAAAAATTATAAGCCAAAGAACTTTGGTAAGAAGCTTGGAATGGGTTCTGCAGTTGAAAAGGTGAACAGATACAAAGCACTGTACACGTAGAAGAAAATCAATTATTTTTATAAGAATGAACATGTTGCTTCTCTAAATAAAACACACCCCAATTATTTCCCTACAGGAAATAACCAATGCTTTGGTTCAAAAGGCACATTATTTTGCAGGTCTTTGGGGTATGAAGACAACCTTGATTGAGGTCATCACCAGCTCAAAGGCAATGCTCTTTGCTTTACCTTTGCACTAATTACTTAGGACATAGAAACAGCCAGACAGTAGAGCTGATGCCAATAATTCTGCATTTAAATTCAGTGGAGCTGAGGGACTGGTAAACAAAATACTCTTTCTTACCTCAGCGAGGTGCTTTTGGCAGGTGCTGTGGACTGAATGTTGTCTCTCCTCAAAATTCACATATTGAAACTCTAGTGGCCAATGCGATGGTGTTTTGAGATGAGGCCTTCGGGAGGTCGTGAGATCATGAAGGTGATGCGCTTGTGGTGGAGTTAGTGCCCTTGTGAGAAGAGACAGAAGAGCATGCCTCTTCTCTCTCTGCTCTGGGCCGGGTGAGGATACAGCCAGAAGACAGCCACCTGCCAACCAGGGTGAGGGCTCTCAACCAGAGCCTGGCCACGTTGGCACCCCGATCTCAGCCTTCCAGCCTCCAGAACCATGAGAAATGTTTGTTGTTTTAACCACCCAGTCTATGGTAATTTCTTATTACCATAGACTGATTAGCCTGGACTAAGAGACCAAGAAAGTTCATTTTGTTCAATTTCCTCATCTGAAAAACTGGGGTTATTGTATCTAGTTCAAGTGTTGTTCTAACAATTGAATTCTATGTTATATGTACGTAAAGCACTTAGCACAGTGCTCGATCCACAGAGGTCATGGCTTATTCACCTGCTCTTTTTCTTGCAAGGATGACACGGAAGACTGAGCACTCTCTCAGGAGACCATAAGAAAACACCAGTGGGTAAAACATTGATCAACCCTTAGTTTCAGGTTCAAGAACCAGTCATCAATCTTACTGAATTACTAATCCAGCAAATTATCCAGAATTTGAATCACTATTTCCTTCTATACTTAGCAAAGGACTTAAAAGATAATCAGGTGGGCTTCCCTGGTGGCGCAGTGGTTGAGAGTCCGCCAGCCGATGCAGGGGACACGGGTTCATGCCCCGGTCTGGGAAGATCCCACATGCCGTGGAGCGGCTGGGCCCGTGAGCCATAGCCGCTGAGCCTGCGCGTCCGGAGCCTGTGCTGCGCAACGGGAGAGGCCGCAACAGTGAGAGGCCCGTGTACCGCAAAAAAAAAAAAGATAATCAGGTACATTCTGCTGGCTACTTTGGATTCAAACCTTCAGTGATTTTTGCCTTTATTTAAAATTAGTCTCTGGTAACCGCTGGGAGGCTACAGTCAGGAGATCTTTAGCAATGTAATTGACATCACGGGGCGTTTGTCATACAAGGTATTACGGTGTGGATCACACCGGGAAGGACTTCCCCTCGGGTGATTTGACATCTTCCAGCTGGTTAGACCTCCAGAACAATATTACCAGAACAATAATGACTGATGACAGAAGTATAAAACTCTAATATTCGTTTTACTTTTCTTAATAGTAACACCTCATAGGGTTGGTGTGAGGATTAGATGAATTAATAAATAAAAGCCCTTAGCACACCAAAAAGAAGTTAACTCAGTCATTACCAGGACACTGTGGTGGGGAAAAATAGACCTTAGAAATGTTTACTTATCATGGCCAGAAAGAGATTCAGAGTTGACCACCGCCTTTTGCTCACAGCTCACGGGAGGAGTCACCGAGTTGTTGGATGGTTTTAAACAGTCCTTCTCCAGGCAGGTTTCTCCCCCCTATGCAGACACTTGTAAGGGGTTATCAGAGCCTGAGGTGTCTGTTGCCGTATCTTTAGACTCCTACATTAGTCTTTTTGCTTTTTTCATTTAAAATATCCTTGCAGCAAGTACTTTGTGACAGGCACTGTCGAGTTCCTTTGGATGTAGCTGTGGAGAAGAGGGTTGACCTTCTTCTAGGATCTCGCCGTCAAGGGGAGTTTGGGATCCCATCTTCCAGGCCAGGCTCCCCAAGAGCTTTCAGCTCTGTCTGTTCTCCACCCTCTTCCCCAGCCACCACCTTAGGACCTTCCCAGACATAACGTCTGGTTTCAGACCCAAATTCTTCCCATCCTGTCTGGTCTCAACACAGTTAAGCAGATCCCTCCTACACACAGCCTCAAATACGACAATTCTAATCAGGCCAAATTTGCCATCTGCCAAGTGGCAGAACGAGACTTTGATTAGTTTTATAGATTATTCATTTTAGCTTGATGAAGAATTCAACTACCAATCTGTCGTAAGTTTCAAACCAAACCAAAGCTTATTTTCACTTATTGGACCTTGGAAAAAAAGACATTGTCCTTCTCTTTAAGAAAAAGAAAATCCTTTAAAATTAGTCGAATTTTAGCTAACAGGTGAATAACTTTCCCTCTAAAATATATTAATTTTTAAATAAATTTTAAAACATTTAAAAGATGAGTATGGAACTTCAACAGCTGAAGCTTTTAACTGTCTGAGAAGCTTAGTGAATCTAAGTTCATCACTAAACATTTTATCACTTTTCTAAGTTTTCCACAGAGAACACAGTTCAAGAATAAAATGTGTAACTTCTGCTTCAGCATTGTGTCAGAGGCCGTTACTCTCAAAGACCTTCGTACTTTAAACCTAGACTCAGGACAAATAAGGAAAAACATATAACCACTGTTTGCAAGTTCTCTAAAAGAAACAATTCTCAAATTTAAATTTTCCACAAAAGAATATCAGTTTATATGAGATGACTATCAGAAATCACCAATATTCAAAAAAAAGAGAAATTTTAGAATTAGAAACCAAAGATAAATTTAGTATCTACTATATAAATAATGTTTAAGGGACAACAAAGTGAGCATGCAATAAGAGGGGATTCAAAATGATTGAGCACATATTTAAAAGAAATTTTAAAGTAACATTTAGAAATGAAAATAGAAATTAAAACTCAATGGATACAATTTTGAGCCCTGGGCCCAACAGTGTAGCTTATACTGAATGAAATCTTCTACCAAAAATAACTTTAAAAGTTGTAAACACATATAAGCAATCCTTTGAAGGCCTTGGAGAGCCAGCACAAATGGTTTGCAGCAGCTGGAATCCCTAGAAAGGGATACACGCAGGGGACTCGCGTCACCTCAGAAGTCTCCCGTGGGCATCTTCCAACTTGTGGCCAGGGCAACAAGGGCCCGAGAAGAAGGCAGGGATCTCACGGGCCGAGACACATGTGGGGTCCGCGAAGCCAGAGGCGCTGGGTTTGAGGAGAGAGGATCGTCACAGACGGTGACCCCAAGTCTGCCTTTGCCTTTCCCTCACACGGCTGGGCACGTGGCTGGGCAACCTTGGGCCGTGAGTGTGCAGAGCAGGCCTGAAGAAGGGCAGGAAGCAGCACCCATTGTCGGGGTCAAAGGTAAGGGCCAGGTGCTCCATGGGGTCCACCAGGGGCTGCGAACCGGAGGTCAGGAACTGCTGAACCAATAACTATAGTAAATGACTTTGAATTATCCCTGGAGCTGCGTGTGATATTAATCCCATACAATCCCTAACCTCCTGACTGCTACACGGTGGGAAACGCTTAGAATGGTGTTGGGTAGACGAGTAAAGCATCGTTATAATCACAGTAGGTTTTTTTCTATTGTCCCCATAAAACCATGAGAGCCTGTAAGAGAGAGAGAGTCCTGACATACCTCTGTGCCTTCAGATCCTACTCGTGGCTGACATACGATCAGGATTCTACAGCTTCACATTCATGCACCTGAATGAATGGGCAAATAAAATAATAGTTGATTCTCCTCAAAACTATATTTGTCACCAACCATTCCTGTAATTCTCTTTTTTTTTAAGTCTAGTCTTTTGAATTTATTTTATTTTTGGCTGCGTTGGGTCTTCATTGCTGCGTGCGTGCTTTCTCCAGTTGCAACGAGTGGGGGCTACTCTTCCTTGCCATACACGGGCTTCTCATCGCAGTGGCTTCTCTTGTTGTGGAGCACAGGCTCTAGGCATGTGGGCTTCAGTAGTTGTGGCACATAGGTTCAGTAGTTGTGGCACGTGGACTCAGTAGGTGTGGCTCGTGGGCTCTAGAGCACAGGCTCCATAGTTGTGGCACACAGGCTTAGTTGCTCCGCGGCATGTGGGATCTTCCCGGACCAGGGTTCAAAACCGTGTCTCCTGCATCGGCAGGCGGATTCTTAACCACCGTGCCACCAGGGAAGCCCCCATTCCTGTAATTCTTAAAGCATATTGTAGTTGCAATAATATTTGTACAACACCTCATTTTTCAACCCCACCCTGCATGGTTGTAAGTTTTACCTATTGCTTTTTTGTGGTCCTTTCACTTGATTTCAACACATTACTGATTATATTTAGAGCTGCTATTAATACAGACTTCAATTGCTGTCCTGTTTTTCCCCTTGAGCAGTGAAGCAGTTGCCATGGAAACAGAATCCAATACCTCTCTCTAGAGCTTCACATCAATGCAGTTTGATGAGAGGAACTCACACACCACCTCCTACCTCTCTTTTATAAGTCTAAAGCTCTATTACCTCCAAAAGATGCAAGTCATCACAGGGGTGAGGCACCTTTGATGAAGTGTGGGTTTGACAGCTTGTCCAAGAAGATGTATCAGAGCTCTCATCTGGAAATAATTCCCTAATCAGAGTTAGAGAAAGTTATTAATGCTTGAATTGACCAAAAAACTCCAAGTCACAAGGTAGATTTTATTTATAGGTCGGAAGAAGGATCATTTTAATTGACAGCACACGATCAGCACAAAGTCACAGACTCATAACCACATTACCTGGTGATTATGTGGTGGAAGCATCATTCCCCCCAACTCCACCTACACAAAACGTGAGATTTGAAATCTAATCTAGGTGGGCTGATGGGGGAGGGGAGAGTAAGGCCCCAAGCCTCTCTGCGAGGGGCAGCTCCTCTCAGCCAAAGGCGAGGGCAGTTCTCTGGAGGAAGCTGTAGTAGTTCTAAGCTTGAGCTCCTCTACTCTGAGCGGCTGCGGGAGGGCACACTGGCTACGAGAACTCTGTGGGGAACCAGCAGCCTCAGCTGCTGAGTAGAAATGATTGATCACCAAGTCCTAAATCCTCAGTTGGAACAAATTTTCCAAGACCAAGCTTTGACCTTGTCAGCACTCCAGAATCTTTTATCTGGTACCTGGATGTGCTATGATGGAATTTTCTATCCTGTCCTGAGGTGTTTGCACAGAGTCTACCTCTGTGGGTGTATCTCTGAGGGTAACCTGGGTTAACCCAAGGATGTGGTCTGGAGAAAACCAGGATGGGGTGGATGCCGGGGACAAAGAGGCAGCAGCGGAAAGATTACAACACTAGAGCCTACTGTACCATCAAGGACCTAAAGCATAGGGATGTAAGCAAAGCAAGTAGCCAGTGGACAAGCCACATCCAAGTCATCATAGGGGTATTGACTCTTAGGTACTGGCAGCTAACAGCAAGCTCATGGATGAGACACAAAGCCTAAAAGGTACATGTACAGACCAGAACAGGATCAATAGACAGAGATCGGTACCAGAAGAGGAGAAAAGGCAGAAGATGAGGCTGGTCTGTAAGAAAACAGACAGGATCCCATCCTGATTCTGTGCTGAAATCCCAGTAGGTTTTGTTGCGGGATCTTTTCCTTAGTGCAATGTTTTTATATTTGTTTTCTTTTTGATTATCTGCTTGTTTGGTTTATAATCCCGACCTTATCAAGATGAGACCTTAAAGATGACACAGTATATTTGTTCTTGGTGTATGTTTTCTCTGTCTCAAGGAAAAGGAAGATTATCCATGAGCTGGATCAAGGTTGATTCTCCCAAGTGCCTTGGTTGCCACGGTTTTGTTCTTTGCTGTGTTAACCTTTGCCCTCATCCTAAACCCATCCCAGTGTTCCCAAGGAACATTCAATTCCCATCACTTTTCTAGGAGAGGAGGAGGTCAATATTCTTAGTGGAGTGTATTCTACATACCACCAGATTTGGAAATATTTTTTTGTCCAGACTTGCACAGGGTCCCCAGCTCTGATACTGCACAACAAAGCCAGACCACACTTGACCCATGTCTACTCAGGACTCAGGGGCATTCAGGGTTACCAGGTTCTCTGCAGGTACTAGTTGTGGCTGCTATCTTGCCTTCTTCGTACTAAGCCTATTTCCAAGGGACTGGGTACAGATCAAGCTCTTAGTTGATCTGCTTTGGACAAAATTCCTGACCTGCTCCTACTCTACCTCTTACTTGTTTTCTCTGTACAACTTAAACCCCGCCCTTCATGCCTGCCCCCACTGCTTCACTGTGTCCATCTTCCTTCTCCCCTGTTCTTGTTTTAACAATCCTGCTGTACTCCCTACTGCCCCTCCATTCTAGGATGGCTAGGACGGCCAGACTGGATAGACTGAGACTGTATCATGTCCCGGGAGAGCTCAGAGCAAAGCCAAGGCCACTGTAAAGACACTGGCTTTTACCCTAGGGAATTAGAGAGCCCTGGAGGGTTTTCAGTTGAGAAGCGGATGTGGTCTAAAAATGACTGAAAATCATCACTCTGATTGTTGTTTCAGGAACAGATTGTGGTGGGGGGTGGATCTGCAGACAATCAAAATACCTCTGATTGGGACGATGGAGCCCTGATACATGGTAGTCACAAGAGAGGTGGTAAGATGAGGTCAGATCCAGATGTATATTTTAAAAGGCAAAGTAAAAGGATTTCCTGGAGTTTCGAATCTAGGATATGAGAGAATGAACGGAGCAAGGCTGACTCCACAGGTTTTACTCTGAGCAATTATTTAAATACTCACATACTATTTCAGGGCATCACAACTATTCCAGACATTATTCTAAGCCCTTTACCAATCACAGCTCATGTAATCCTCGGAACAACCCTATGATATAAATGTTACTAGCATCCCCATTTTATGGACGAGGAACTTGATGTACAGATTGCTTAAATGACATGTGAACGTAATTGCCATTAGCTGAGAGGGATCGTCTAGGAGGTGAACAGATTGGAGCAATATAAGGAGTTCGCTCTTCTACTTTTCAAGATCTAGAGAACACTAACCACCCACCTGTCCAGGCTCAGTCCGCCTGTGCTTTCATGGTACACATGTCTTACCTGCAAGTGTTGTGTTAGGTACTGCAGGTTGGCACAGGGCTCCCACAGCTTGGTCTAACTCTGGAAATAGTGGTATGATGGGAAATGTTTCCCAGTCCCTTGGAGGGGGGAGTAGGATTTTCTGAGTATTTGCTGATTTCTGTGTAAATATTCAATTTCAAACAATGTAATTTTATTGAATATGGAGTTTGAGAGAGATGTATACAGTCTCCCATCAGCTGCACCTCACCACTAACTGGAACCTTTATGATAATTTTAAAGGGTTAGTGACTATCTGTCTACCTATCTATCTATCTATCTAACTATCTACCTATCTACCTAGTATTTGGGGCCCCTAAATGAGGAGGAGAATTTATGGTTGGAGACATGGCCAAAGCAGATGGTAAAAGTGATTTAGACTTGAACTAGAGGTTGAAGTATGGATGATAAAGCAAGAATAGACAGAATAAATCCAAGGATGTGGAATTATGAAGGGACTACATAACTATAGGAGAGCTCAGAGGTTGAAATAACTGATTCTTGGCTGATGGCATGAGGGTCCAGAGCAGAGATGACCAGGATGTAAACTGAGGGGACTCCAAGGCAGGTCAGCCAATCAGGAGTCTCTGGAGTAGGTAAAGGAAGAAACTCAGCCAGTGTAGAGAAGAGGCATCAGAGGACCCCGAGAGCCGGCAACAGCAAACACACTCAAGCTTGGTGTCTGCCAAATGACCACTTCTACAAACTGTCTGCCTCTGTATCTCCAGGAGTTCATTTCAAAAAATATTTTTGATGCAGTGTATCTGGGTTGAGTCAAGGAACTATGTGCTTCTTAAAAGCTTCCTAAGTCATTTATAGATAATATCAGGTTTGGAAACGTGTTAAGTACCAAAGACAGAAGGAGTCAGGATATCAAGGAATCCCAAGAGCCAATAAAAGTCACCTAATTATGAGATTAGAGTTTAGGGCCAGGACAGCAATGCCTGAAAGGAATAGGACCCAGGTAACAAGATAACACAGTAGCCAAGTAGCAAGATACATAGGTAGGAGCTGATGCTGAGACCTGGGCACGAGGACCATGTGAGGCATCCTCAGCAAGGGTTCACAAGGGTCCCAAACGTGTCACCAGGAAGTTCTTAACTTCTTGGCAATGGGTCCAAGAGAAAAATGTATTCAGGGAAGTGACATGATCATTTCACTTTCACAGAAGGATGGTGGGCAGAGTGCAAAGAAACAAGACTAGAAGTAAGAAAACTAACCAAGGGGGAAATCAAACAAAAGATGATGAAGGCGTGAACAATGGCTGTGACCATAGGAATGGAAGAGTGAGGTTGGTTTTAGAGACATTTCAGAGTTAGAACTGCCATAGGATATCTGATTGGATATGGAGAGGGAGGGATAGGGGGAAATGGAGGATAATTCTCACATTTCTGGATAAAGGGAGAGGAGGAATAGGGAGAAATGGAAGAGGATCCCCACACCTCCAACTAGGGCGATCTGGTAAACAGCATGCTGCAGGGAGATAAGCACCTAAGAAGAAAAACAGAGATGAGATCAGGACTCTTGGTGGCAAATAGGAGGAAATAACTCAACTGGCTCAGACAAAAAATGGCTTTTCTTGTTGCATGGAATCAAAGAAAGGCTTGAACCAGCAACGATGTCGTGAACTGTGGTAGCTACTATGCTGTCTTCTCAGAATGTATTTTCATATCCCTTCTAATCACAGTCTCCAGGTTTCGAGTACAGCTACGTCTGACATACTCACAGACACAGGAGAAGTGGATGAGCAAGGACTGGCCGGTCAGAGTGCCCCACACTTTTGGCCAGAGTGACCAACTCAGAGGTGGTCATAAGACGTGAGCTTTTGAACATACATGTCAAGGTGTATAGATACATTATAGTTTTTTACCTGTTTCAGATACTTGAATGCACATTTCAGGTATCTTCACAGAGGTCAGAATGAGGCATGGATCTCATAATACTTTAGAAAGTATATTAAAAATGAATAACCAAATCACTGAAATCAGAGACATTTTGACTTGAGAACTAACACTACCACTGATGCGCCGTGTGGATCTGAGCAAATCAACCTTTGAACCTTGCTCAGCCTCGTCACCCATCAGATGGAGGTAATAATAGCGTGTAACGCTCCCAGTTGGTCTAAGAACTGAACAAAATAATGCAGAGAAGGGTCTTCATGCAGTCCCTGCCTATGGTAAACACTCCATAATTATTATTTATCATTAGTATCATTATCCTCCATCCAGAAGTCTTCATTTTAGGGCCCTACTAGTGACCTTCTCTCCTGACTTGTTTCTACCCCCCCCAAGCGCCTGCCAGCTCTTGTCAGAGTACCCATCAGCACACCCCTGACCTTGCCCCACTGTCCTCCCACCACAGGTGTCATGTTGCCTCCCTCTTACCCTGTGAATCCATCAACTGGAAACGCTGTTGAAGAAAAACCACACGTTCACACCAACAAGCAAGTGGAGAGGCCATGTACGTTCACAGGCGGGCACGGTAAAGATTATGTACACGACAGGTATCATGGCTAAGCCCTGGGCTCAAGAGATTTTATATTTTTGATGAGTAAAATCAAGTAAAACTTTTAATTAAATGTGATACTAGGAGAAGTTTTTGGTCTCCAAAGATGGAGAGTTTAAATTACTTCGTTTTTAGAAAATCAACAAATGAGCCCTTTGACCACACACACTTAAGACAAGTCCTTTGTCTGTGACAAAGTTGCAGTGACCTGTAGACTGAAGTCAGGTGTTGTGGTTTGATCAGTCACCATGTAAGGTAGAATGAATTCCATCTCTGAGAATATTGACATCCTTTGTTTATTGTTATTATTGGTTGATTTGTTTATTTGATTCTGTTTTGTTTGAAGCATTGAGAATCACGTGCAGGTGATGAAGCCCAGAAGGCAGAAGCTGCTCTGCTGAGAGACCCAGCAGGAGCAGAACCACTTCAAGGCCCAGAGGACATCATGGTGAGGAGAGACTTCCTCCGAGCTTCTTCTAGAACTAACGGTGCCCAGCACCTCAGGAGCTGCAGCATCATGAGCACAGCGGTGGTGCCACATTCATCAGTCACGGCAGCAAGAGGTCTTCTGACGACTGTGATGCTGGTAGCTGGTAACCTAGGGAAACTAGAACAGGAAAAGAAGAAGATGAAAATGTCACACGGGCCCCATGATCACCTGGGAGGCTTCCCCTTTGGGGACTGGCAGACGTAATTGCGGGAACTTGGATGCTGAGGTCTTGTAAACATACTGCAGGAGGCATTGTAATTTCAGCTTTAAAAATAAAAGAAGTCGAATTTTATATAAACCAACTGGTGAGGACTTCTTTCAACCTCCTTATATTATGAATTTAAAACATGAGGTACAAACTCCTTAAGTGTCTTGACCAAGATTACCCAGGAAGGGAGAATGACGTATGCATCAAGATTTTGAGCTATAGTATGTTATAATAATATAGAGTAAAAACCTAAAAGTTGGTTTGAATGTAGAGAGTAAATATCTTCCTTACCATTCGTCAATCCAGAATCAGAACTGTAAGTAAAGCCAGGTGAGAATTTATCAGAAAACAGTAATTCTCCCAATACAAGCTGCAGCCATAAAAGGCAGTAACAGCCCAATTCTTGGGGTGACCATGGATTTCATACTGAGAATTCTTATTGTCTGAAATCACGAACTATCAGAAACATTTCTGTTTGACATTATTTCAGTAAAGATAAAACACCAGAGTCTGGTCTGGAGGAGTTTAATCATTGTGATACTCTGAAGCAGCCTTGATTGGCAGTCCATGTGCAGAGTTTCAGCAAGCAGGTCTTGGACACAGCATTTGACATCTACGTTAACTTTGTTTCCAAGGAAAACATAACTGTGGGTTCACTTCACAGGCCAGAATTGATGGTGGCCCCTTTACACGCAGCCTGACTTTTCTTGGAGCCCATCAAAACACCACTTCATTTACACTGCACCTAAAGGCCACTCTTGCAAAATCCCATAGTAACTCTTTTTTTTTCCTTTCTTTGGTGAAACTCCCCATGGTTCCTTGGATGTGCAGTCTCCCACATGGCAATGAGTCAGTAAAGCTGACTTAGTTGGTACACAGGTTTGTCTCTGGTGGTCTTAGGCTGATTGAGCTAAGAAAAGACAATTTCTTATATTTTATTTTATTTATTTTTCAAATTTCTTATATTGTAAATGTCTACTCTTAATTATCTGTATGATATCCTCTTCCATATGCAGAAGTCACGAAATAATCTAATTGCAAAACAGAAAAACGTTTATAGCTTAAACGTTTCCATGCTATAAACATAGAACGTTCTTGAGATCAAAGAGGAAGAAAATCAGTGTTTTAAAAATGAAATACACACATATTTGGTTTTCTTTTGCTTTCCCAAAACCCAGCCTGTGCCTCTTATAATACAACAGTGATCAATAAAGTGTTTTTTCTCCTTAGTTGTATGACTGAGCGACGCTTAGTGACAACAACCAGCATCACTTGAAAGATACTGAAAAGCTTAGAATACTGAAGAATTTCCACAACCTCCTTCCCAGTCCTCATCCTTAACATATGACCTTATTTTCTACTTCACAGAGAATTAGGAAAAGATCAGAAGGGAATGTACACAAGCCTCCAGCACATCTTCGCCACCTCCTGAAGCTGCCCATGTGTACTTTTTCCTGTGTATGACCTTCCTGTGCATCCAACAAGGAGGCCTCCCTCGGCTCTGCACTAGGATCCCATCTGCTTGCACCCACACAAGGACATTGTTCCAGGAATTCTCTCCTTTCTTTTCCCTGGTGGTCCACCCTCAAGACAGCCCTGGATGATCCTCAGTGCTTGGTACCTGCACCGCGATGCAGTCCCCTCTCACACTGAGTCAGGGATGGACTGTATAACCAGCAGAATTCTGCAGAAGCCCCAGTGTGTGACTTCAGATGCCAGGTCATAGAAGACAACGGCACCTCTGCCTTCTCGGAGTTCTCACTGTGGGGAAGCCACACCATGACATGGGGCTACTCATGCAGTCCTCTGATGAGGCCCGTGAAGGGAAACTGAGGTCTCCCCCCAAGCAGTGAGGGCCAACGTGCCTGGCCCATAAGCAAACCTCCTCAGAGGTGGCACCTCCAGCCCATCCACATCTTCAGGTGCCTGGAACCATGGCCAGCATCTCCATGCAGTTTTGGGGGAGACTCTGAGTGAGAACCCCACCCAAGATGCTCCCAAATTCCTGACCCACAGAAACTGTGAGAGAGGACAGATGTCCAGTGTCCCCCAAGGCACTGCATTTGGGATAATTTGTTACACAGCAATAGATAACTAATACATCTCCTGTGATCATAGGACTTGAGCTGCTCCCCATCTTCCCCAGAAGAAAATCCAGAGTCCCCTGTAGGCCTTACGAGGCCCCTCCCATCCTGTTCACCCCATTCTCACCACCCCAGGTCCACCACGGTGACCTCCTTCTCTTCCTCAGAGCCCTGAGATGGGCCTCAGGGCTTCTGTCCTCACTGTTCCCTCTCCCCTCCCCCCCCCAGCCACCCCTCAATGTCTCCCTCTCTGGGAGACCTTCCCTGATGACCCTTCCAGAAACACAGCTCCCCACATACAACCACACCCACATCCACACACACTTGTCTTTCCCCCTCCTTTATTTTTTCCTTAATACATCTTACTATTTAATAGACCACATGTACTGTTTATGATCTGGCTGCCCTCATAGCTGAGAGCTGAGCTGGTATAGGGACTGTTGTCTGTCCCCAGTGTCTATAACACTGCCCAGTTTACTGTACATCCTCCATAAAGATGTCTTGGATGAATGCATGAATGTTAAGGATGTAAGGATGCAAAATTAATAGTACCTTAAAAATGCCTGACATAGGCCTTTGTGATCTGACTCCATTTATAAACCTGCCTCTAAAATTTACCACTAGTTTATACAGCAAATATACAGGTCCTTAGAATCTGCACCTTTTGTTTCACCTTGATTTTCTTCTAAGTTCTCTGTTTTTTAACTTTTATTCCTATTATTATGTCCTCATTCTACACTGCTTCAAAGACTTCATGAAATTAATATAAATAAATGAAAGTAAGTAAATAATGTTAGTGTTCTCCTAAACTCAGAATAGGTGATTAAAACTATCACTGGTTCAGTACCTTAGAGAACTGTAAACTTTTTAAGGAATAAAGATCTAATTTTTTGTGAACCCTATTTTTAAAAGTCAGCAAAAGGTAATAGTTTTATTTTTCATTGAGGTAAACTTTATTGTGAAATAGTTTACATGAAAAATAAACTTTGGATCAGGACAGGAACATTTATTTTTAACATTTTGCCTCATCAATTCTCAGTATCACAGTGTATTTTTTCTAATGTCAGGTTATTCTTGGAAAATTTCGTTTGCTTTCTGGATATAATAAAACTCTTCTTGAAAATTATTTGTGATAAACTGATTCCTTCTTTTCCAAAGAACCCAGGGAGAGTTCTTTTAAAGACTACAGTGGATGATTACACTATCTAGTGGATAAACAGGTTTTTTCTGCCTTCACACAATTCATAATTTCTCATTATGTATAGAATCCTCAAATTTGGGAGCAGGAGAGCACACCCAGTAGGATCCTATACGATCATTTAGCAACTACTGGAGGGAGGGAGAGTAGCGTAGATTTTGGAAAGCCCTTACAGCCATACTTACCCCCAAAGAGTCATAAAATGATAAACATCTGTTCAATGATCAAAATGGGAAATAATTGGTTTTGATTCTAAAGGAAAGAATAAAATAGTACTTCTCAGGATATGTTTCACTTTATAAGTACTTCTCTTATTTAGTGAATGGTTGAAAAATACAATAAAATGAAAAATATATATATAGGTATATACCTTATCATGTTTATGTGATTGATATATTTACCTGGCTGAGGAAATAGTGTAATTGTCATAAAATACTCACAAACTTAATACTTTTGTAGATTTTTTTAAATTTACTTGTGTATTGAAGTATAGTTGATTTACAATGTTTCAGGTATACAGAACAGTGATTCAGTTTTATATATATATATACACACGTATCTGTATATATTCTTTTTCAGATTCTTTTCCATTATAGGGTATTACAAGATACTTAATATATTTCCCTGGTTTTAGATCTTTCTTTTCTAGTATATGTATTAAATACTATAAATTTCCTTCTGCGCACTGCTTTCACTGCATCCCATAAGCTTGATAAGCAGTATTTTCATTTTCATTTTAGCTCAATATAAATTTTATTTCAAAAACTCTTCTTTGATGCCTTAGTTATTTAGAGGCGTGTTGTGTAATTTCCAATATTTGGGGATTTTCCAGCTATCTTTCTGTTATTTATTTCTAGTTTAATTTCATTGTGGTCTGAGAGCATACTTTGTGTGACACATATTCTTTTAAATGTGTTAAGATGTGTTGTACAGCCTAGAATGTAGCCTATCCTGGTTAACATTTTGTTTGAGCTTCCTGAGCTTCTATGTGAGGTTAGTGTTTTACGTGTTGTCTCTTGTGATTGGATGAAATACAAAACTGTCTTTCAGATCCAGATGATAATGGCGCTATTCAATTCAACTATATCCTCACTGATTTCATGCCTGCTGGATCTGTCCATTACCAATAGAGGGGTGCTGAAACTGCAAGTGTAATAGTGCATTTATGTCTCTTTCTCCCTGCAGTTTCACCTGGTTTTGCCTCATGTACTTTGATGCTCGTTTGTGAGGTTCAGACACAGGATTGTCGTGTCTTCTTGGTGAGTTGACCCTTTATCGTTATGTATCCCTGAAAATTTCCTTGTTCTGAAGTCTGCTTTGTCTGAAATTAAAATGGCCATTCCAACTTTCTTCTAATTAGTGTTAGCACTGTGTATCTTTCTCTGTTTTTAATCTGTGTCTTTATAATTAAAGTGGGTTTCTTGTAAACAACATGTAATTGGGTCCTATATGTTACTCACTCTGTCAGTCTTTATCTTTTAATGGTGTATTTAGACAATTCACATTTAAAGTGATTATTGATAGTGGTGGATTGATATGTACCATATACTTTTTTCTATTTGTTGCCCTTCTGCTTTGTTTTCTTTTTTTGTCTTCCCTCCTTTTTTCTGGTTTTAATCAGGGATTTATATGATTCTATTTTCTCTCCTCTCTTAGCATATTAATTATACTTTTTAAAAGATTTTAAAGGTTGCCCTAGAATATGCAGTAAACATTTATAACTATTCTAAATCCGCTTTCATATAACACTATACCTCTTCACAGGTAGTGCAGGTTCTTTATAATAAATTATTCCCAGTTCCTCCCTCCTGTCCCTTATAACATTGCTGTCATTCATTTCACTTACCCATAAGCTATAATCACCTAACTTATTGTTGCTATTATTATTTTGAAGTGATCTATTAGATGAATTAAGAACAAAAAATAAGGTCTTATTTTTACTTTCATTTATTCCTTTTCTCACGTTCTTCCTTTCTTCATGTAGATCCAAGTCTCTAACTATATCATTTTTCTTCTCTATGAAGAACTTCTTTTAACATTTCTTCCAAGGCAGGTCTACTCATGAAAAATTTCCTGTTTTTGTTGTCTGAGAAAGTCTATTTCCTCTCCACTTTCAAAGGATAATTACACTGGATACAGAATTCTACATTGGTGGATTTTTCTTTCAGCACTAAAATACTTCATTCCACTCTTCTTGTTTGCATGGTTTATGAAGAGAGAAGTCTGATGTAATTCTATTCTTGCCTTGCCATAGGTAAGGTATATTTTTTCTTCCAGCTTCTTTCAGTATTTTTTTTTGTCTGATATTCTACAACTTGAATATGATACACCTACATGTAGATATTTTTGTATTTATCCTGTTTGGTGTTTTCTGAGCTTCTTGAGTCTCTGGTTTGGTATCTGCCATCAATTCTGGAAAATTCTCAGCCACTATTACTTCAAATAATTCTTCTCCCTCCTCTCTTTACTGTCTGGTATTCCCATTACTTATATTTTACACTTTTTTGTAATTTTTTCATAGTTCTCGAATATTGTTCCTTTTTCAAAAAAAAGTCTTTTTTCTCTTTACACTTAAATTTGAGATGTTTCTATTGACATATCTTCAAGCTCATAGGTTATTTCTCAGCTGTGAAAAGCATTCTTCATTTTGTATTGTTTTTGTTTTCCAGCAGCTTCTTCTGATTCTTAGAGTCTTCATCTCTCTGCTTATATTACACATCTGTTCTTGCAAGTTGTAAACTTTTTCGAGTAGCGATCTTATCATGTTAATTATTTTAAGTACTTTAAATTCCCAGTCTGATCATTCCAAAACCTCTACCATATCAGAGTCTGGTTCTGATGCTTGTTTTATCTCTTCAGACTGTGTTTTTTTCTTGCCTTTTAGCAAGCATTCTAATTATTTACCAGCCATACATGATGTATCAGATAATAGGAACTGAGGTAAGCAGGTCTTTAGTGTGAGGTTTTATGTAAACATGGCCAAGAGTCGGGCTGTGTTTACTGTTTGCTGCGTCAGAGGTTCCACTTTCCTTTAACATCCTTTGTTCTGTCTGCTGTCTGCCCTTGTGTTTACTTAGAAACTCCTTTCTGAATGGTGTCTGTGTCTTGAAGCTCTCTCAGTTGTAATCCACTGTTATTGTACTGGAGAACTTTTAATAGATCGTAAGGTATTGGGAAGGAGAGGCGTTCTATAATCTTATGATTGAATCTCCCTTTTTATCCGGCAGGAATCCCCAGGCTATGACCTTCAGAATAGTTGTTCAGCTTTTTTCTTGTTGTGATGACAGGCATGACAAACTTCCAGCACCTTCAAATGTCCAAGTGGGAAGCAGCAGTTCTTTTTTTCCCTCATGTGAGACAGGGTAGAAGAGGCACAAGTTATCTAATTGTTCTCCCTGGAGGTCAGATGGAGCTCTGATATTGAAGTTTCCCTTGAGGGCTAGCCTTTGTTTCAGGAAAAGGAAGCTTTGGGTATACTTCAAAATGATTGCTTTCTCCCTCCCCTTGCCAGAGGCAAGAGAGAATTTTTCTCTGACCTTCACAGGACAGCCTTGTGGGGCTCCTGAAGGTAAAACTCTGGAAAGTGTGGGTGCTCCCCTAAGGCTGAGTCCTTGCTCCCCCAGAGTTTTCCATTCTCAATTAAGTCCACACTCAGTCTCCAGCTATTCACAGATCACAGATTAAGTGTCTCCACCCATTACTGGCTCTTGTTCCTAGTCAGCTGGGATTGTCTTGAATTCATTCACCTATTTCTTCAGTTTTCAGGGAGGTGATTTGTCCTGAATTCTCTGGTAGATGTAAGAAGAATTGTTGATTTTCAGTTGGTTCAGCTTTTCTCTTGTTGTGATGGCAGCAGTGACAGTTTCCAAGATCCTCATGCATCAGAGTGGAAACCTGAAGTCCTAATAATAATATTTTATATCCATTATATCTTTTGATGACATGAAAGGGTGCCAATGAAAGATTAGTCGATCTAAGAAAGAAATGGAAAATTTTATTCAAGCCAGTCTTGAGGATTATAACTCAGGAAGACCATCTCAGAAAGCTCTAAGAACTATTGTGCCCATTAGAAGTCAAGGCACAGTTCTCTAAGTGTTTTCAGACAGAGGGCTGTACATCAAGTGACATATTACTGGCAGTTCAGATGATCCAGATCTAATCGGCATCGTGGTGGGACATGTGATCCCCTACAAGGTCAGGAAGTCATGTTGTCTTTTAAGGATCTGTCTTGTTAATGCTGGGAGAATGTTGCTCGTTGTGGTTGAGCAGGTATTCCTACAAATGGGGGAGGTCTGGCCGTTGCATAATGCGGATACACAATGCATAGTGCCAGGAGAGAGGGGGCCAAAGGTCAGAGAAGGCTTTTTTATGTTTAAATTTTTCTTGTCTTGCCATTAAATACAAATTTTTATTTCACAAGGTTGCGGAGCACAGGCTCCGGACGCGCAGGCTCAGCGGCCATGGCTCACGAGCCCAACCGCTCCGCGGCATGTGGGATCCTCCCTGACCGGGGCACGAACCCGTGTCCCCTGCATCGGCAAGTGGACTCTCAACCACTGCGCCACCAGGGAATCCCCACAGATCTTATTACTGGCATTTAACCTACAAGAAAACGGAGGCTGAAGGAGATTAAATAACTTTCCCAAAGACAAAGGGCCAGTAGATGAAGCATAAACCACATCTTCTAGACCTGCCAACACAGACACGTATGTTCAATCATTCATGCACCTGAAGCAGTGTGAAAGGAAAACTTCCATGTGAGAGAGGATCGTCCACATTTCAGCTGGCTCTGTGGCCCGATATAAAAAGCCCTGCCCTGGGATATTCCATAATGAGTCAAGCCTGACTCAGACCCCAGCTCCCATTTAGATTTTAGGGAATTCACAACAGTGGGAGTCTCGGTTTCTCAGTATGAATCTGGAGCAAGAACTAACCACGTGACCATTCACCGAGGTCTCTTGCAATCACAAAATGAAGCAGTACTAGGCTGCATTTAAGCTCCATATTTTTGGAAGAGAGAGTTTGTCTATGTGTGTGTCTGTGGGTCTGTGGGTCTGGATATGTGAAAGAGGAAGTTATTTCTTTACAATTTTTCTGAACTGCTAAATTAAGCCTCTCCCTTAAGTGAAAAGCCTTAGCTTCTTTGATTCTTTTAATGACGTGACACTTTACCTTCCCACCTGCTTAAATACACTATAGCTTATGAATGTGAATAATATTTAAAGCAGGACTTCCTTCCAGGATTTCCTCTGCCTTCGGATTTTCCTTATGTTTTCTCGTGGTAACTCCACAACCATTACCAACCACTGCAATGTCTCCGTGTGCAATGTCACTTCCTCAGAGAGGCCTTCCTTGACCTCTTAGACAGGACAGAACCCAGCACTTCCTCTTTCTGAACCTACATGTTCATATCTGTGTCCCTCGCTATTCTGGAATCTTCATGAGGGTGGACTCTGCATACGTCACAGCTGCACCCCCAGGGCTGACAGTCTAGGATGGACCTTTCTGCAGGATAGAGATGTTCTATCACCTGCAAGTGATTGCTGAGCACTTGAAAAGTACAAGTGAACTACTGAATTTTTAATCCCAATTTAACTTTAAATAGCTATAAGCCGCTAGTGGCCACATATCAGACGGTGGAGGACTAGAGCAATGTTTCTCAAAATCTAAATCAAGCTGTCAGGAATCTGCTTCTTGATCCGTGCTCCAGGTAATTCTTACCAGCAGTAAAATGTCACAACTGCTGGTCTAGAATGGGCTTCTCAATCCTGGCTTCACATTAGACCCACCTGGAGGAGGTTTGAAAAGAGAACAGTGTCCCAGCCACACCCCTAGAGATTCCATTTCAATTGGTCTGGTGTGGGGTTCAGGTATTAGTATTTAAAAAACGAAACAAGACAGAAACTCTCCCCTGGAGGTTGTTACAGGCAGTCAGCCTTGAGCATCTAGAAGATCTGTTCTCACTTGACCCTCAGAATAGACCAAATAAATATACAGATAAACGGTCTGGGGGCGTTTATAAAGGATTAGTGATTACAAGTGAAATCTTGTGATGTCCGAAGAGATAATTAGTGACATTAGTGGTTCAGATGAATTTCTTGACGTTCCATGAAAAACAAAATTCAGCTTTAGATAATCTCTAACGACTGTGTGAAATTCCTTGTCCTTTTATCCATAAATGGTACAAATCATGCCAAGCTCTGGGACATCTGGAGAGGGTGACACGCTCAGAGTTCCCTAAGCAATCATCTCTTAAAATACACAAAAGCCTCTCTAGTTTGCTGGTTGATTGACAGAGGGCCTGGTGACTTCACATGGAGTCACATGACCGTGCCCTGCCCAGCAGCTGGAAGAAGGTGTTTTCCAACCTGCCGCTCCGGGCAGGTCCCAGGTCTCCTTTGCTAAGTCCTCCCCGTTCCTCCCCCCTCCAGGTGCGTCGGTCACCGTCTCGGCGGTAAGGAACGGCGCCCGGACTAGCGCGGGAACGTGGGTGCCGGAGTCCCGCCCTCCCCTCCTGCAGGTGCACAGGTAAGGGCCCCGCAGTTAAGTCCAGACTGGCCGGGTGCCGGGCGCAGAGGGAATCAGGCGGGTGCAGGCTGGGCACCGGCGCGGGAGGCGGCCGCGCGGGTGCAGAGCCCAGGGAATTTCAGCCCCGGCCCTGGGCGCGGCGAGGACCGCAACTCAAGGAAACCCGAGCAGCTTTGCAGGGGGAGTGTCTGATGATTTTTCAAAACATGCTCCTGATTGAAAAAAAAATCAAGGCTCAGAATAAGTAGATTCAAGCACTGCTAATTTTAGCCAAGACACTGGAGGAGCTTGCCAGGGGATTTGAGGAAATTAACATGAAACTAAAACCGAATCTTAGGCGAAGAGGAGCAAACAATATTGATCAGCACGTACTAAACGCTAACAAAAAGGTCTCCGTAGAGAGAGGTTTACAGGAAAAGGTTTAAATTACTACGAGAGATTTAAGGGAGAAGCACTATTCAATGAAACAAAAGTACTAGAACAAAAATAAATGAATATAGTTTAACAATATATCAGCATATACTTACACATGTGAAAACTACTTTAGTCTAAAGTATATTAAGTTAATTTAAATTTTATTCAAAAGTAATTTGAGCCTTGTTAACTCAACAGGTTTGCATTTTAAAAAACTGGGTCTAGTGTGTGCTAGAGTGATATTTTTTTCCTTTCCACAGAACTTCATTGATTCAGAATGAGGTAGATTCTTCCTTAAAGATAGTAAACATTGCCAACCCACAATGAAATCAGATCACATACTTCCTGAAATGTACCAGAGGGGCATGCAATAAACTTCATTTATCTGCAGGTAATAACTAAGTAACACTGGCTGATGCTCCCTCAGCCGTCAAAATGCAGTGTATGCACCGTGATTAGTACACCAGATTATTCTTTCAAGGAAATCTGAGAGGTCTAGGGGTGTCAGTATTCTTCAGTGGAGACATCGTTTTGCTCATGTTGCAATTTTTTTAAGCGTAGACATTCTCTTCGCAATGTGCTTATAGAGGGGTTTTTTCCTTAGCTGATTTTAGTTCAAATGGAAACAAAATAAGTTTCTTAGCTGGACTTAATCACATGTCCTTAGTCCTGTGATATCCTTCCTGGATACCTCCTGCCCCTCTGACCTATTGCAGCTCTGGTATTTTAGCAACAATCCACTAGCTTGACCCTTGAGCCAAACCCACGTAAGCTATTGAGGGAAGCCACAGGGCTGAAACTTTCTTTGCATCGAATAGTAAGCCTATTATTATTTTTACTGAAGTAGTGTTACTGTGTCAGTGTTTAAATGTCTTAGCATCTCTTCCTCAACTATGGTCTTAACAGCATTTTGTTTTATTTTAAGAAAACACACAAAATTTTAAATAGATATCTTTTTTGCTAAAATTTATTCATCAATTTGAAGTTATTCCTGTTTTGGGTTAAACTATGCTTAATAATACCAAAGAAGATATATTGTAGGTAGTTGTATATTTGACAATTCTCTGCAAAGAACCCATAAGGAACAATACGTGAAAAAAAAATGAAACACCTTAAATGTAAATATTTATCATTGTAAAATAAAATAATAAGGAAAGGTAATTTCAGGTGTATTTTGTTCAATACACATCCACAAGAGGTTATCACTATAATATTAAATTTGGGGGAAAAAACCCACTAGATTATTTTAAATTCCATTCCAGAAGATTTATGTAGAGAAGTGAATGTATCAAAAGATCAATGTGCAAAATGATTTCACAGTGGTATTGTGGCGTGACTCTGGTTACCTCCTGGGTTAAAAATGACTGTGTTATCTTTTTCTCATGTAGCTTGTACAACTAAAAAAGTGAATTATGCTCAACACGCTTTTCCAAATGTTATCTTATGAAAAATGTCTGGTTCTTAGCTATTTGGGTTTTGGTCCTTTAGGAAGCTAGCACTTTTTAATAAGCTCAGCAGTGTTGTCCAGTAGAACTTTCTGCAATGATAGGCGTGTTCTACGTATAACCTGCTCTGTCCAGCATGGTAGCTGCCGATTGTATGCAGCCGTTGAGCACTTGAAATGTAGTTAACTTAGCTGAGGAGCTGAGTTGTCTTCTTTTACTAAATTTTAATGAAAAGTTAGTTACCCGTATGTGACCAGTGGCTCCCGGATTGCACAAGCATCTGACTAGCTCTTCCCCTTTGTTCTGCTGGCTGGTTGATAGTACTGCGCAAGACACAACTGCTGATCTCGTGCTGTCGGGGAGTCCTGAAGGTATTTTTCAACAGCCTTAATCTGGAAGGGATTTAAGAGATGTGTTTTTTTCATTTCATTTTTAATGACATTTGTTGCTTTGTTTTCATATTACGAGCAATACGTGTTCACTGCAGACTACCAGAAACACATAAAAGCGTAACGTAAAAATTTGCTATCTCCCATAATCCCCACCCTCCAGAGATAACTATTTTAGCATTTTGACACATTTCCTCCCAGTGTCTACCTATTTTTTTTTTCAATTGAGGTATACTTGACCTACATCACTCTGTTATTTCCAGGTGCACAATACAGTGACTCGATATTTCTATGCATTACAAAAGGATCCCTACAATAAGACCAGTTACCATCTGTCACCACACAAAGTTATTACAATATAATTAACAATTTTCCCCATACTGCACATTTCATCTTTATCCCTGGGACTCATTTATTTTGTAACTGGAAGTTTGTCCCTCTTAACTCTCTAACCTATTTCACTCATCCCCCGACCCTGTTCCCCTCTGGTGACCACCTAGTTGTTCTCTGTATCTATGACTCTGTTCTTTGTTATGTTTGTTCCTTTGTTTTGTTTTTCAGAGTCCACATATTAGTGAAATCATATGGTATTTATTTTTCTCCATATGATTGATGTCACTTAGCCTAATAGCTTCTAGGTCCATCCATGTTTTCACAAGTGACAAGATTTCCTTATTTTTATGGCTGAGTAATATTCCATGTTGTGTGTGTGTGTGCATGTATATATGTGTGTGTGTGTGTGTGTGTGTGTGTGTGTGTGTGTGTGTGTGTGTATCACATCTTCTTTACCCATTCATCTGTTGCTGGGCACTTAGGATGCTTCCATATCTTGACTGTTGTAAACAATGCTGTAATGAATAGAGGTGTGCATATATCATTTTGAATCAGTGTTTTAGTTTTTCTTCAGAATGATACCAAGAAGTGGATTTTCTGGATGGCATGGCAGTTCTACTTTTAGTTTTTGTGAGGAACCTCCATACTGTTCTCCATAGTGGCTGCACCAATTTACATTCGCACCAACTGTGTAGAAGGCTTCCCTTTCTCCATACCCTCTCCAGCATTTGTGATTTATAGACTTTTTGATGATGGCTGTTCTGACAGGTGTGCGGTGATATATCATTGTGGTCTGATTTGCATTTCTCTGATGATTAGTGCTGTTGAGAATCTTTTCATGTATCTGTTGGCCAAGGGTGTGTCTTCTTTGGAAAAATGTCTATTCATATCCTCTGCCCATGTTTTAATTAGGTTATTTGTTTTTTGATATTGAGTTTTATGAGTCCTTTGTATATTTTGGATATTAACCTATTATGAGGTATATCATTTGCAAATATCTTCTCTGATTTAGTAGGCAGCCTTTTCATTTGATTGGTAGTTCCCATGCCGTGCAAAAACTTTTTAGTTAGAGTAGTCCCATTTGTTTTTGTTTTTTAAAGATTTGTTTATTTATTTATTTTTGGCTGCGTTGGGTCTTCGTTGCTGTGCGCGGGCTTTCTCTTGTTGCGGCAAACAGGGGCTACTCTTCGTTGTGGTGTGCAGGCTTCTAATTGCGGTGGTTTCTCTTGTTATGGAGCACGGGCTCTAGGTGTGCGGGCTTCAGTAGTTGTGGCACACAGGCTCAACAGTTGTGGCTTGCGGACTCTAGAGCAGAGGCTCAGTAGTTGTGGCGCACAGGCTTAGTTGCTCCGCGGCATGTGGGATCTTCCCAGACCAGGACTCAAACCCGTGTCCCCTGCGTTAGCAGGTGGATTCTTAACCACTGCGCCACCAGGGAAGTCCCCCATTTGTTTTTTTATTTTTGCTTTTGTTTCCCTTGCCTGGAGAGATAGATTCAAAAAACTATTGCTAAGGCCAGTGTCAAACAGTGAACTGCCTATGTTTTCTTCTAGGAATTTTATGGTTTCAGGCCTCACATTTAAGTCCTTAATCCATTTTGAGTTTACTTTTGTACATGGTATGAGAAAGCAGTCCAGTTTGACTCTTCTTCATGTAGCTGTCCAGTTTACCCAACACCGTTTATCAAAGAGGCTTTATTTTCCCCATTGTGTATTCTTGCTTCCTTTGTCATAGATTAATTGACCACATGTGTGTAGATTTATTTCCGGGCTCTCTATTCTTTTCCATTGATCTATGTTTCTGTTTTGGTGCCAGTACCATATTGTTTTGATTACTGTAGCTTAGAAGTATGAAATCAGGGAGCATGATAACGCAAGCTTTTTTCTTTTTTCTCAAGAAAGAAAAAAGCTTGTGTCATCTTTGACTTCTTTCATCAGTATCTTATAGTTTACTGAATATGGGTATTTTTGCCTCCTTAAGTAGGTTTATTCCTAGGTATTTTATTCTTTTTACACGATAGTAAATGGGATTGTTTACTTAATTTTTCTTTGTGTTCTTTTGTTGTTAGTGTATAGCAATGCAAGAGATTTCTGTATATTAATTTTATATCCTGCAACTTTACCAAATTCATTGATTAACTCTAATAGTTTTCTGGTGGCATCTTTAGGATTTTCTATGTATAGTATCATGTCATCTGCAAACAGTGGCAGTTTTACTTCTTCCTTTGCGATTTGGATTTCTTTTCTTTCTTTATCTTCTCCGATTGCCGTGGCTAGGACTTCCAAAACTATGTTGAATTATAGTGGTGAGAGTGGGCACCCTTGTCTTGTTCCTGATCTTAGAGGAAATGCTTTCAGTTTTTCACCATTGAGAATGATATTGGCTGTGGGTTTGTCATATATGGCCTTTAGTATGTTGAGGTAGGTTCCCTCTATGCCCACTTTCTGGAGAGTTTTTATCATAATTGGGTGTTGAATTCTGTCAAAAGTTTTTTCTGCATCTTTTGAGATGATCATATGGTTTTTATTCTTCAATTTGTTAGTATGGTGTATCAGCTATTATTTTTTTAAATATGTTTTTCGCCCCTTTTCTCTCCCTTCTCATTCCTACACCCCTTAATGTGAATGTTAGTGTGTTTGATGTTGTCCCAGGGGTCTCTTAAGCTATCCTTCTTTGTTTTATTTCTGTTTTCTGTTTAGCTTGGGTGATTTCCACTGTTTTGTCTTCCAGTTCGATGATCCCTTCCTCTATATCATCTAATCTACTGTTATTTTTTTCTAGTGTATTTTTTATTTCAGTTATTGTGTTCTTCACCTCTCTTTGGTTCTCCTTTGTATTTTCTAACTCATTGTTAAAATTCTCACTGTTTCATCCATTCTTTCCTCAAGTTTGTTGAGCATCTCTCTGATCATTACCTAAACTCTTTATTGGGTAAATTGCTTACCTTCACTTCACTTAGCATTTCTTGTGGAGTTTTAGCTTGTTTTTTCATTTTGAAAATATTCCTTTGTCACCTCATTTTTCTGGTTCTTTGTTTTTGTTCTTCTCTGTATTAGATAGGCTGGTTATATTTTCTGATCTTGGAAAAGTGGTCTTAAGTAGTAGACATCCTATTCATCCCAGCAGCACACTCCCCGCTGGTCACCAGAGATGTATTCTCTAGGGGTGCTTCTCATATGGGCTGCATGAGTCCTTTTGTTGTGTTAGGGCCAACTACTGTGGGTACACTGGAAGGTGTGGCTGGCCCTCAGCCCAGTTGATTGCCAGGCCCTGCCTAGTGCAGAGGCTGCTGGCCACTGGTGGAAGGGGCCAAGTCCCAGGATGGCTGGCTATGGGGACCATGTTGTCCCAAGGCTGGTGCCCACTCACTGGTTGGTGAGGCCAGCTCCTAATGCAGCTGGCTGAAGTGCACCAGGGGGTCATGTGTCTAGTGCCAGCCCAAGTATGGAAGCAGAGACTCCGCTCTTAAAGAGAGAATGCAAAGTCTCACATGCTGTACTAGTGGTCTAACACTAGCTCCATGACCCCTAATGCAGAATCAAGTCCTGGGGTGGCTAGCTGCAAGCCAGGGGGTCCTGGAGCTAGTCTTGTCCTGCTGATAGGCAGGACCAGGTTCTGCAGATACTGGGGACTGGGGAGGGGGGCCACCTATGGCTTCTGCTGGCTTGCTAGTGGGCTGGACTAGTCTCTGCACTGCTGGCTGCTTGGCCTAGGACATCACAGGACTGGTGACAACTGGCCTTTGGGTGAGGCCAGATTCCAGTGCTGATAGGCTAGTGGGAGGACTTCAGAATGGTGCTTGCTAGCACCAGTGCCCCAGTGGCAGCATGAGCTCCTGAAAATGGCTGTTGCCAACATCTGTGACCCCAGGGTGAGAATCGCTTGCCTCCCGCCTCTCCAGGCGACTCTCCAAGATCAGCAAGAGGTCTGACCCAGGCTCCTTTCATATTACTGCCTCTGCCCTGGGTCTTGGAGTGTGTGAGATTTTGTGTGCACCCTCTAAGAGCAGAGGCTCTGTTTCCTACAGACCTCTGGTTTTCCCAAATGCAAGTCTCACTGACCTTCAAAGCTAGAAGTTCCGGGGGCTCATCTTCTCTGTGCAGGATCCCCGGTCTGGGGAGCCCAATGTGGGGCTTAGACCCCTCGCTCCTTGGGGAAATCTCTGCAAATGTGATTATCCTACTGTTTGTGGTCACCTACCCATGGGTGTCGGTCTCGACTCTACTGTGTCTTCACCCCTCCTCCCATCACCTTGTGGTTCCTTCTTTGTATCTTTAGTTGCAGACGATCTTTTCTGCTAGCCTTCAGGTCATTTTCATTGATAGTTTCTTTGTAAATAGTTGTGATTTTGGAAGGAGGTAGGTTCAGGGTCTTCCTTCTCCACCATCTTGGTCACCTTCAAGAGATTGTTAAAGAGATCTTTAGGAGATCCTTCTATCTGTCCAGTTTTTTAAAAAGTCACAAATATAATTTCATGAACTATTTAAACTGATACACACCTAGGTGGTGCTACTGTTGAAGAAAAGTGCCTTTACCTCTAGGGGATCCTGAGTATATAGCAACAATACAACTTAAATGTGCCCTTAAGCTCGTGTTAAATAGTAGAACAGCTTGTGCTCAGAAGGCACATAGGTCTCAAAGTCTTCACCCGTGCTCTGTCATTGACTTGTCACAACAACCAATTGAACTGAACAGGATCCTGGTCCACAAATCTTCATGATACAATCTACCCACACAGAAGAATTTCTTTACAATATCATACAAATTGTATCCAGGTCTTGGAAGAAGTTAGGTTTTCAAGCTCTGAAGACAAATTTTGCTTGTTTTACTGTTTGTTTTGTAGGTCAGTGATCAAAAAATATTTGTTGCCAACATAAATGAAAAACTGAATGAACGAACATGGGGTGTGAATGTAATACATAATTTCATAATGTCTTAACTTTTTATCTGGAAGGACTCTTGCCGTACTTTTGACAAACTCAATAAGTATCATGTATTGATGACAGTTTGCTCACAGATTCACAACTTTTTAATTGTTTCATTTTTATTCCTTTTCTTTCAGAAGCTCTTGAAAAGTACATCAAGTTGGAAGTGAACCAGCTTGCTCTCGGGCAGGACCAGAGCCATGAGCAATAATGGAACAGACCTCACCACGGGTTTCATCTCCTCTATTGTAGCCATCCTTTTGTTTGGCTCAAACTTTGTACCACTTAAAAAATATGAGACTGGCGATGGTAGTTATGTTTCCTTCATTGTTCGTCTTAAATTAATTTTAAATGTGAAGTTCACTTTTTCTGTCTTTTTTAAATGATGGCTATAAAAATGAATTTTGCTGTACCTGAGGCCAAATGAATAGAGCTTAAAAAAAATCCTTTGGCAATGCCCGTGCCATGTTATCTGACTGCTAGTCAGTATAGGATAACCTTAAGATTGTGTTTCATCATAAAGCTAGGATGGGGAAAGCCTTTTAGCCATATCTGTTATGTTCAGAAAAGAAGGAAGTTAGCTCTACTGATAACACTTGTTTTGCAAACACAAATTGCCACCACAATTGATATAATAGAAAACAATTTGCACATAACACGAAATCTGTGTTTGCCTATGAGCAATGTTGACTCTGACAAACATTAGGTGAACACAGAAAACTGCACCCAGATGAACAAAGATGCACAGCAATGCACAAAACGTGCTCACACACACCCCTTCACACAACCACCAGGTCTGTTACACCACACCCTTACACATCTGGTGTTCAAACCCTCCTTCACCACCTTCCCAATAATTCACAAGCTACAGCACTTCTGACATCCATTTGCATAAGCCAACTTCAGATCTTTTTTAAGGTAAAGTTCCATATTTATTGCAGCATTTGTGAATGTCTTAACCACTTAACCAGTGTAAAACTGCACTACCATCGTTTTAGGCTCCTATCTTTTCTTAATAAGTTGTTGATGGAGTTTCTGAGTGTTGTGTCCTTAGACCCATTTTCCCCCTAAGCTCTGCAGGGTTTATCACATGATTTTACACAGTGCGGTGATGTTTAGGAACACACATGTCACTTTATGGTAGAACTGACTGTAATGTGAATTATAGGGAAGGAGAAGCAGTAGTTGTTTTTATCTACCTGCCTTTCCTGTTAAAGCCAGGAGGAGAAATTGGGGATGTTATGGTGAAAGCCTGGTGGGAGGCATTGTGTTTTCACTCCAATTTATGTCTTTTTTTTTTTTCAACTTTATCTCAGCCTTTTTTCTTATGTCTTTATACCACTAAGACAATAGAGTTACAAATCCTTTCCCTCCAGAGCCTTTCTTCTTTTCCCCTTTGGAGTTAGAACAGGAATGAAAAGTGCTTAAAAAAATAACAAAAAACATACTAAGGGTTAGAGGACCTGACTTTTGGGTGTTCTACAAGAACTGTGTGATCCCAGACAAACCTTATCCACTCTTTTGTTCTCAGTTTCTCTTTTGTAAAACGAAGTTTCCTTTCATCTCTGTGTTCTTACTTTTTTGTCTTAGAGGTTAACAGCCTTTTTTTCTCTCCTCCACCGTGAGATTGAATAGAAATAGGGAAAATTTTCCAATAGAGTCAAAAGTGCTACACTGAGTTATAACTACCTTAGTATTTTTTCCAATGTCGATGTTTTCTGTATCCTTTTAATCCCTAAACCCTCCTTCTAAGCCTCAGAAAAGTACAGATACACCTCATATCACCATGTGACCTTCAAGTAACTGGCAGAGCATAGGAAGGGGAGTAGCTCTGACCTAGAAGGCTAATTCTCAGGTCTGGAATGTCTGACTCAGTGCAGACACTCAACTCCAAGTGCATGAGACCTACATATGACCATAAAGGACTTTATGTTTATCCCAAAATGGCACATACGATCCCCAAAGGTTTAAATTACTATCATGCTATTGTGAAGTTCTTAATGCCTCGTCTTTGGTGAGGAATGGCACTAAGTATAGCATCTGAATAAAAGTACATAGTCTTGGTCTTGCCAACATTCTTTGGTAGAAAAGTTTTGATCCCTGTTAAGCCGGAATGCACAGTGTAGAGCAAGCTTTGGAGTCCAGTTGAGTTTAAATTCCAGTTTTACAGACTGTTAGCTATTTGGACAAGTTGCTTCATCTCCGGTTCATTTTCTGTCTTTGAATTAGGGTTAATTATGATGCATAGTAGTTACAAGAAATATAATAAACATGTAAAGTGCCTGGCATAGAGGCATGCAATAAATTGTGACCATTACTATAATAATTCACTGATATTCCTAAGCGCACTAATTCCTTAGATCAGTTTGAACCAATGACACCAGTTTTTTTTTTTTTTCCAGGAATGTTTCTCCAGTGGGTACTTTGTGCTGCTATATGGTTGGTTGCCTTGGTGGTCAATCTGATATTACATTGCCCTAAGTTTTGGCCTTTTGCAATGGTTGGGGGCTGCATTTGGGCAACAGGTAATATTTGATATAATTTATTCTTTAATCACTTTATGCTATGATCCAAATAAATCTGGTTCATAGTAGAAGGAAACTAAATGAACAATTTAGTTTCTTTCATTTATATGCTCCATAAATATTTTTGGTACGTTTCCTGACTCTTTCCTTTTAATGATTTCTTTCTTAGTTCCTGGTAGATAATTGTGATAGTAAAATTATTACTACATATTATATGTATAATTATATAAAATTATTATAGGAAAAATGTTTCATTCACTATCTGTTCGAGCATAACTCATATATTAGTTTAAGTGCTCTGGTCTTTCTTTCTTTCTCTCCCATTATGTTTGTCAGAAAATATTTATTAAACAGTCGTTTCTACTACTATCATCTTTAGGACTTGTCCTTAAAAGTAGACAAACACAGGCACATTATCATTTCAAAAGCACTGGCAGAAAAACAAAAGCAAACAAAAACCTTCCCTCTGTTGCCTTCTCACTGTTGCCTGAAGTTATATAACTAGAATTTACACCTTTTCTTGGCCAATCAGGAATGCTTTTCTTCTTTTAATATAAATACACCCCAGGAGAGTTTTCTTCTCTCTAGCAAAGAGAATCCCAACTATCAAGGCTCTCTAGAGGCAATTTGATTAAAAGCAAATGAATTTTTAAACGTTAAAAATGTATTAGGTAACTACTTAATTTGAATCTCTACAGAATTAGGTGATGTAGTGAAGATGATGAGTTGGAGGACGAAAGAGTTAAATTTCCACTAGAGTTGTAATTATTATAGCTCACTTATACCTTAGTATGCTTATGATTGTCATGTCTAATGGGAGAGGGGAACAGAGAAAGCAACCATTCATCCTGCAGATCTTGACAACCACCATAGTATCTATATTCACCCAGCAGGTCCCACTGGGAGTCGGTGGGTTAGAGTCTAGTTTGAGAACTGCTGCAGACGGGGATGCTGTAGGTTACAGTAGCTGATTGAATGTGGGGAGCAGAGGAAAGGGAGGACCCAATGGTAATGTAGGGATTTTCTCGTAAATGATTAGGAGAGTGATGGTGTCATTGACTTGGATGAGGAAAGCGGGGAAGAGAACGTGTCCAAAAGGGAAAATAATGAGTTCAGCTGGGACCTTTTGAGCTGAAAGTTCCTGGTGTTGGAAATTTCTTTTTTTTTTTTTCTTTTTATAAATTTATTTATTTTTGGCTGTGTTGGGTCTTCGTTGGTGCATGCAGGCTTTCTCTAGTATTAGCGAGCGGGGGCTACTCTTCGTTGCGGTGCCCAGGCTTCTCATTGCAGTGGCTTCTCTTGTTGGGGAGCACGGGCTCTAGGCGTGTGGGCTTCAGTAGCTGTGGCTCACGGGCTCCAGAGCACAGCCTCAGTAGTTGTGGCGCAGGGGCTTAGCTGCTCCGCGGCACGTGGGATCTTCCCGGACCAGGGCTCGAACCCGTGTCCCCTGCATTGGCAGGTGGATTCTTAACCACTGAGCAACCAGGGAAGCCCAGGAAATTTCTTATCAGCACTAAAACTCTGGAGAAGGTCCAGGCTAGCACTGGGAGCATGTGACTCTAGCTGATAGGTGAAACCATGAAACTAGTCAAGTACCCAAAGAAGAATATAGCAAGAGGAGGGGTGTGTTCTAGGGAAAATATTCAGAGGGCATCTAAATCCGGAAGGTGTGATGAGAAAGAGAAGCCAGAGAAAGAGAGAAACAGGAGGGAACTGGGCGATGAAGAGACCTTGGAAACCAAGAGAGGGAACCTTTCCAGAGGAGATTGACTGAGACCAGACAGCCAGTCAAGAACTGGAAAGACGAACCATGAATTTAGTCCTGAGCACGAAGCACTGGGTGCAGGACTCCAGAAGACAAGTGGGTGAGCATGGGAGAGCAAAGTCTGGGCCGTACTGGGACAGGGACATCTGCCAGCGGTTGGCCCTGGTTCGAGTCGTAGGGGATGGTCACTGCTGATTTTATCATTGACCAGTTTCTGCAAAAAGACATAAAACAGAGACCTGTGCTAAGGACGAAGAGCATTGGTGCAGTTAGGCAAGGAGCTAATTCAACATTTTCTCTGTAGGATTTTGCCCTAAGCCTGGCTCTTTTAGCAGTCATAATCATGAGTTTAAATGCCAAAACACGTGGCTGTTTTATTTTTAAAATGACGAATTGCGCTTTACTAAGTTTGTCCAAATCCCATAAGCTTTTTTTTTTCATTTTTATTAAATCTTTATTTTGTTTTATTTTTTAAAATTTTTATTGGGGTGTAGTTGATTTACAATGTTGTGTTAGTTTCTGCTGTACAGCAAAGTGAATCAGTTATACATATACATATAACCACTCTTTTTTAAGCTTCTGTTCCCATATAGATCATTACAGAGAATTGAGTAGAGGTCCCTGTGCTGTACAGTATGTCCTTATTAGTTATCTATTTTATATATAGTAGTGTGTATACGTCAATCCCACTCTTCCAATTTATCCCTCCACCCCCACTTACCCCCTGATAACCATAAATTTATTTTCTACATCTGTAACTCTATTTCTGTTTTGCAGATAAGTTTATTTGTAGCCTTCTTTTAGGTTCCGCATGTGAGCAATATCATATGATATTTGTCTCTGTCTGACTTACTTCACTTAGTATGATCATCTCTAGGTCCATCCACATTGGTGCAAATGGCATCACTTCATTCCTTTTTATGGCTGAGTAATATCCCATTGTATATATGTACCACATCTTCTTTATCCATTCCTCTGTTGATGGACATTTAGGGTGCTTCCATGGCTACTGAAAATGCAAATCAAAACTACAATGAGGGGTGAGCTGTGACAAAGCGAGAGAGAGGCATGGACATACATACACTACCAAACTAAGGTAGATAGCTAGTGGGAAGCAGCCGCATAGCACAGGGATATCAGCTCGGTGCTTTGTGACCATCTAGAGGGGTGGGATAGGGAGGGTGGGAGGGAGGGAGACGCAAGAGGGAAGAGATATGGAAACATATGTATATGTATAACTGATTCACTTTGTTATAAAGCAGAAACTAACACACCATTGTAAAGCAATTATACCCCAATAAAGATGTTAAAAAAAAACACAAAAAACTACAATGGGGTATCACCTCACACCGGTCAGAATGGCCATCATCAAAAAACCTGCAAACAATAAATGCTGGCGTAGATGTGGAGAAAAGGGAACCCTCCCATGAGCTTCAGCTGAAATTAAAATAAAAATTAATTCAATTGATAAACTTGTTTTCTGTATTGGAAATAACACCTTTCTTCTGTATATTTCATCTACAGGAAACATTGCGGTTGTCCCAATTATCAAAACCATTGGTTTGGGCCTTGGAATCTTAATCTGGGGATCATTTAATGCCTTAATCGGCTGGGCAAGCTCAAGGTAACACAAAGCAAAGTGTTTCAACTATGATTCTCTGCACTCACCCTCTGTGTAAGGCCAGTGCTAAGCATGGGACTAGCTGAGAGGAATAATGCTTGGTTCCTACCCTCACAGAGGCCACTACTGGTAAGGCATACACATAGCATATGCTACCTTGAATTACTATTTCCCTTAAGTTCTAAAGAAGTGATCTGACACTCTGATCAAGATAAAGTAAAGAATTGTCTCTAGGGAACAAAGCAGGGAGAGAGAAAGGACACTGAGATTTATGTTCCCTTTCTATGTGTGGCAGTTTGCTGGACATATTATATACATTATTCCCATCTCATTTTCACAACTCTATGAGGTAAGTGCTATCTTATAAGAGAACTGGCACACAAAGAAGATGAGGGACTTGCTGAAGTTCACAGAGCTAATCAGCCATGGTTCTAAAGCCCATATTCTTCCCTCTGGGGTCTGAGCCAGTGTCAGCAAACCCTGGTCCAGCTTCCCAGCCATTTTTGTAAATAAAGTGATATTGGAACACAGCCAAACACATCCGTTTAAGGAGTGTCTGCGGCTGCTTGTTCCCTATAATGGTAGAGGTGGGTAGTTGCAAGAGGCCACCTAGCCCGCAAAGCCTAAAATATGTACCCACTGGCCCTTAAAGGGAAAGTTTGCCAACCTGCAGCTCTAGAGCTGAGCTGTCCAGATCGGGTCACCGCAAGCCACATGTGGCCATGTGTATTTAAATTTAAATTAATTAAAATGTGACAAAGTTAAGCATCGAGTTCCTCAGCTGCGCTGGCCACGTGTCAAGTGCTCTATCGCCGTAGCTGGCGGAAGCTGCCCTATGGTCTGGTGCAGCCTGGGAACAGCTTCATCTTCTGAGAAGATCCTTTTGGACTGCACCACCCTCGGTCAGCATTAAGATGAACGTTCAAGTTGAGTTTGGGAAAATAAATAGAAAGGGGGCTTTCACTCTAACCTTGCTTTCCGGGCCCCTCTTCCCGCTCAAAACACTACAACAACCTCAGTTATAACAAAGCCAGCTAAGTTCCAGTACATTCTTTCCTGTCCTTTCCTCATCCCCGCCCTGCTTTTTACAAGTGCTATTGTCTTTTTCCTGTCCTTGCCTCCTTTCTCTGGCCCTGGGTGGTTCACAGTGATGGTCGGTGATGATCAATACAACCTCAAGACATGGGGAAAAAAAAAAAAAAGAATTTAAAGGGATGCCAAAGAGCAGCGATCTTTAACCAAGCAGTTATTGAATCTATTTCAAGTATTATACAAAGTAGCAGTCAACTCACCAGCATTCAATTACCCACTTAATCTATTTTTTCTTCCTTCTTCCTTAGTCTTAATGAGAAAGGGACTTTTCTTTTAGACAAGTACTTTTACATATACTAGCTCATTTAATCTTAAGAAACCTGTACGTGAGGTGTAATTGGAGGTGTAATTGTCCCAGTTTTAAACATGGGAAATTGAGGCCCAATAAAGATAGTTAACTTATCCAAGTCACAGGTAGGAGGTGAGGGACCTAGGATTTCAATCCAGGAATCTGACCCCGAGTCCATGGCCTTAAACACTGTGATGAACACATATTCAACAATATCTACTTTGATATGACTCTTTCCATTTCCAGGTTTGGCTGGTTTGGAATGGATGCAGAAGAGGTGTCAAAACCACTGCTCAATTACATCGGAGCCGGGCTGTCAGTAGTAAGGTACATGGCCCTTTTTATGATTTAACTCTTCTTCCCAACATTCAGGACACTTGTTAAAGATCCTGATGCGTGGACATTGCTTTACACCCACGTCTCATCAATCAACATGATTTTTTCTCAGATTCTTCATTTACATTGACAGGCATGGCTTCAGGGGACACAAAGTATCAGCTCTGGGGTCAGGGGCCCCAGCCTCAGTGGTCAAAAGCTCTGAGACCCTGGGAAACCTTTTAGCTGCTGTGAAGCTTATTTTCATTATCTGTAATATTCAGAAAAATCATAAGACATAGCTCATAAATGAGGACCCAATGGAGTTAAAGTATTTTGCGAACTAGAAAATGCTATAAGTCAACGTTATTCTGGCTTCCTGGTGCTCTGAAATAGCCACTGATTCTCTCTTATTACTCAGGTATTCTTTGCCACTCAGTTTCCAGTTTCCTGTCACGTCACTCAGCTCTTCTCAACCCGCTCACGTAACCACTCTCTCACCTGTGACGACACACACTCATGTAAATACCTGTTTGGGGATGTCTAGTTATATTCACTGAATGGAAGTGTTCAGCCCATGAAACCATCCCAGAATTAGGTCACCTTAGATTCGGTCCCTTTTCCTCTCTAGACTCCATCTGTGTTTCCTGTCAGCACCTCTCATAATGGATAATATTGCCTGTGAAGGTTTTAGTCTTTTTTACTCTTCAGGGAAAGAACACTGTATTTCCCTTCCTCCTGCAGTTGATGGCTTTTCTCCAACCACATTCAGGAACAATCTCTTTGTCGTTGAAATGTTGCCTTAGAGAGTTCTTCCAGGCCAATCGGACAGGAAATAACATTGATTATTCTAAAATAGCAGATTCTTGACATTTTTGGTTAGAGGCAATTTTGTATATTTTGTACAATTCACAGAGCATTCAAGCTTTGAAGAGCTCTCTCAGAAAACATTTCTTTACGCCCCAAAATTGGAACGTAGAATGCCTTCGTCTTGACGTAATGATAATTTGAGGCCAATTTATCCACTCCATCAGGCTTTGTTTTTCTCCATGTTCCTTCTCCCTTTAGAAAGTGTACATTCTCTAAAATTACAAATTATCCACGTTCTATCACTTCTACTTGTGTGACCTTGGGCAAATCACTTAATTTCTCTAAACCTTGGTTTCTTCATCTGGGGATAAAGTGGGGCTAATAATATTTTGAGGATTAAATAAATATGTTCAGTGCCATGTATAGGGCTAGACACATGGCTAGTGCTCTATATGGTGGGTAATTTTAATTACAACAGTCACTCTTTTAATTAATAACTATTTCATGTTTGGTTACTGTTACCCCTTTGGGTCTATGTTGTCCAACTCAACAGTTAACTAGCCAGCGTGTCTGGGAGTCACCCAACTTAGTCTGGATCTTGGTCTGAGGCAGGAAAATGAGGTGATCTCTTCTGTGGTGCATCCTGGCTCTCTTCTAAGTTTCTCTTGTTGACCTGAAACAAATAGACGGCCAGATTGTCCCCAGCAAAAATGGGTTTATTCAGGACCAGCAGAAAATTGCAGTTCAGGGTCTGCAACCATGGCGAGCCAGTACAAGTCCCTCACATCAAGGGAAGGAGAACGCTTTTATAGAGGACACAGGAAGTTGGGAGGGTTATAGTAAACGAGGAGTCCATGGCTGTCCATTGGCTGAGGCCTGGCCAGGAAGGAAGAGGGGTCTGTCTCTTTCCCGTTGGGCTCTGCTATGAGCACAGGGCATGTGAGCTCCCCATTCCGCTCTCTCGACTCTATTTAACTGAGTTTTCTGTTTGTTAATATTTTTTACCCTTTACTAAAAGGAATTTCTGGAACCTTTCCATTTTAACTCTGTTAAATCAGTTTGTTCTGAAAGGAATTCATTGAAATGACTTGGAGTTTCATAGCCAGTATAAGGAAACTTGGAATCTGGTTACATTGGTTTAGGATGTTGCTTTTCTTTTTAAAATGGAAAGAGTTGCTCCCATTCTCTGGACAGTCAATTGTAAAGCGTTGCTAAGGTCATGTCTAGCCTTACATCTTCCCTACGTGTTATCCAGGTTAAGTATCAGTCAGTTTCCATATCCAAAACCACCCCAGGTATCTTAAACAGCAGAGGATATAGCACAGGGAATTGTTGACAAAAAGTGTTATAAAGCCCAAAAGAGCAAAGGGAGAAGGTGGCATCACCCAAAGCCCCAGGGCACCCACCCCAGCTGGCACTGTGGGGAGAAATGTGTCTGCCCTGAGCTGCTGACACCCCTGCAGCCACCCAAGGCAAGATGATGCCTGACCCCACCCCACCCCCACTGCTGGCAAAGCCGGGATGAAGCACAGTTTGGGCAAATGTAGTTTTCAGTCTTCTAGTTCCCATGGTTCAGGGTGGAAGTGGAGCGGATGCCAAGAAACAAGTCCAGGACACTCTCTTAGACATGCTTCAGTGAAGACCCAGGAGTCGGAGTTCACAAGAAGACAGATTTCCTTTTCAATTAAAAAAAGGCTTTGAGGACTTCCCTGGTGGCGCAGTGGTTAAGAATCCACCTGCCAATGCAGGGGACACTGGTTCGAGCCCTGGTCCGGGAAGAGCCCACATGTCTCGGGGCAAATAAGCCCATGTGCCACAACTACTGAGCCTGCACTCTAGAGCACTCGAGCCACAACTACTGAGCACACATGCCACAACTACTGAGCACATGTGCCACAACTACTGAGCCCACGAGCCACAACGACTGAGCCTGTGTGCCACAACTACTGAAGCCCACGTGCCTAGATCCCGTGCTCCGTAACAAGAGAAGCCACAGCAGTGAAAAGCCCGTGCACCACAAGGAAGATTAGCCCCCACTCGCAGCAACTAGAGAAAGCCTGCGCACAGCAATGAAGACCCAATGCAGCCAAAAATAAATAAATTAAAATTTTTTAAAAAAAGGCTTTGAATTATCCTTGAATCTACTCTACTTCCTTAACTTGCTTCCTCTGTAGAGCTGTGTTGTGAGGAAGCCCAGATCTTTGATTCTAGCGGTTAGCTTTCTTCAGAGAACTGCGGATCAGGCTAAACATCTCGACGTGCATGCCCCCCGGGTGCCTCCTACTCTGTCTCAGGTGGGGCTACCTGTGGAAGGGGACCCTGCCAGGTCAGGCACAAGGTCAGCCCTGCACAAACCCTGGGCTGCTGGTTCCTTTCTATTTGCCTTCAACATTTCCCACTCAGAATTACTTTTCTTACTTTAGCCTTCCCTGAACACTGGCCCCTCTTCCTGCGTTCCTTCTCTCCGTAGAAGGTATTAGCCACAGTCATTCAAATTCAGAACCTCGGGCATCTTGAATTTTTTTTCCTTTGTACCCGACCCCATATCAAATCCTGTAAAATTCTTTCTGAATCTTTCACAGGTTCCTCCTCTCTTTTCCCTCGGTCCCATACTACCTACCCACCTGTATACCGTAAAAATCTCACATCTCAGTTCCCTAGTTCCATTCTTTCCTGTTGCCAGTATGACTTGCTTGTATCTGCTCTCAAATCAGGACATCACTCTTCTATTTAGGAACCCCTGAAGGCTCCCCACTGGATTCAGAATAAATCTGTCTTGTTAATCCACCGTGTCCTCCACAGTTAGAGATTCAGCACTTCTTCCCAGCACAGTTTCGCCCTGGGTTGTCAGTTCACTGACCCAGGATTACTTATCATACCCGACACTTCCTTCAGCCCCAAAAGCCCTTTCCTCTGCCTCCCTGAAATATCAGTTAAGATTTCCCATTCTGTATGAAGTTTTCTTGATTTTCTTCTTCCTAATTATCAATAGAATGGATCACCCCTAGTCTCCCATTGTATTTTACACTTCTTCTATTACCCACATTCTCAGGGTCTGTGTTGTATTATTCAGACAACCCTCTGTATCCTTAAACTATGAGATCCTGAAAGACAAAGTCTGTTATTTTCTTTGTGCACCATTTCTCCCACCATCACTATCAGACTTCGCTGCACAGTGCTTGACCTATAATAGATGCTTGTTGAAATCAGTTGTCAGTGTAGACACACACGTGAGTTTTACTAATAGTAAGTGTATAGGGTTGCAAATCTAGGGAAATTGGCAAGGTTGGAAGTATAGAGAAGTACCCTTGCGTATAACATATTGATTTATTTTTAAAGTTTCCCATGCTTTTGAAAGCATTCACAGACTCCATCATGGAACTTTGTGTTTGACACACTGTACCAAGTTCTTCAAGTCTGTAGCCCAGAAGACCTTGTGACCTATTTGCCTTTATGTTCATATCCATAAGATACATCTCATGACCTTGTCCTAACTTAGTGCCACCGGATTCCCTCTTGACCTAATCGAGCTGGATTCTTCTTTCTGACTCACCCATTTCATGTCCAGTATACAGGCTCAGACCACTGATTCCTTAGTCTTCATTTCTTCCTCATGCTCAGCACCCCATCTCCCATCCAATTTGTAGTGAAACTTCTCAACTAACATATTTTGAGATTTTATCATGTGCCAAAAAATACCCCGAGAATTTTGTAGCCATTACTATTTAATTCTCATCACAGTTCTGTAAAGTGGGTATATCTCCATTTTTATTTTATTTATTTATTTAAAAAAATTTTTGGCTGCATTGGGTCTTCATTGCTGCGCGCGGGCTTTCTCTAGTTGTGGCGAGCGGGGGCAACTCTTTGTTGTGGTGCACGGGCTTCTCATTGCAGTGGCTTCTCTTGTTGCGGAGCCCGGGCTCTAGGCACACAGGTTTCAGTAGTTGTGGCTCGTGGGCTCAGTAGTTGTGGCACGTGGGCTTCAGTAGTTGTGGCTCACGGGTTCTAGAGTGCAGACTCAGCAGTTGTGGTGCACGGACTTAGTTGCTCTGTGGCATGTGGGAGCTTCCCAGACAAAGGCTTGAACCTGTGTCCCCTGCATTGGCGGGTGATTCTCAACCACTGCGCCACCAGGGAAGTCCCTCCCCATTTTTTAGATGAAAAAAGTTGAGGGTCAGAGAGGTTAAGTGATTTGTTGGAGGGTCACACAGTTGTTTGAAGAAGCACTCTAGGGCTTTTCTCTGTGTCCTTCAAGTATATTTCTAACATATCATCCTCTATTGCTATTAGAAAAACAGATGGGTCTATACAAAGCAGAGGGTTTTCATGGTAACTTTGAGGAGAAAATGCAGTTGCAGTGTCTAATGTTAGCTTTGCGAATTAACATATATATGAGCGCACACACATGCCTATTTAACAATTAAGATAGACACATATAATCAGGTTTTATGCATTCAATTTTACTGAGTGTCAGGTACTTCGAGGACCTTGAAGCAGATGGAAAATGTGGTTCCTATCTTCTATTGAATTGGAAAGTCTTTAGAGAAAAAAGATTACATGGACCTGTGGCAGATGGTCTGGACCGTGTGATGACGATTCTCAGTGTTTTGGGAATTCAGAGAAGAGGACAATAGGGGAGGACCAGCCGGGGGTGGGGCTCCCTTCTCACAGTCAGCACTTCACGTCTTCTCTAGTTTGGGTAAGAGGTGAGGACACGGTATGTCCAGCTAAGGAAGGCTCACAAGCGGGACGTACAAGCTTGGAGCAGGGGCTGGTCAGGGAAAGAAGTCCATGGGAGAATTATGTTGAGAAAGGTTGAACGGGGCATGAAGCAGAGAGCAGTAAAAATCAAAGCAAAACTTGAATTTCCTATGGAAGGGAATATGGAACCATTCACGTTTATAAAGCAGCCAAGAGACTGAACTAAGGAAGCTAACTCGACATTTTAAATTTTTGTACAAAAGATAGCATATCTGGGTTCACTGGTCTGCACTCAGCTACCTATACTATTTCAGTCTCATGTGTGCTTTGAAAACTTGTTATATTGCTTTAACTTTTGAACCATGCAAGTGTTTTTAAAAAGGAATATCAAAAGTATACCAAAGTTGTTAGTTTCCTTCAGTTAATTTAATATTTTAACATATTTTAGCATTTTGGTGTGGTTCAAAAGTCAAGGTCAGTGAGGCATTTGTTACAAAGATACTGGACATGAATAGTCAGTGCCTTGGGAGAGAGAGGTTAAAGGGCAAAAAGGCATTAGGCTTACGTGTGTTTTTATCTCTTAAAATATACTCTGGAGGTCTTTCCATATCAGAGCACAGAGGGCATCCTCATTCCTTTTTTGTGGCTGTGTCATATTCCACCGGATGATCATGAAGGTCGGCTCACCTGAGTGTGTCTGTGCTTGTGTTAGAGGTCCCGGAGCGGGACTGGTAGGGACAAGAGTGGACACACCTATGCCTTTAGTACATGGCCTCAGGGTCTCCCCTGCAGGGGTCACACAGTTCTGCACTCACACCAGTGGTACTTATCTCCTCGAGTTTGTCCAATTGAGGATGTTAAGCTTTGGGGGGGGGGGTTGTCAATAGAACAGGTGAGATATATTATTTCAAGGTGTTTCCATTTGTGTTTTTTACCGTGTGATTCCAGGGTTAAGCATGAATAAAAAGAAAGATGGGGCCATTGACTGAAACAAGAAAATCAGGAGAAAGATCTGATTTGGGAGGGAAGCTTATGAGTCTAGCTTTTAAGCTGTTGTAATTGAAGACAAGGAGAGATGTCAAAGAGAACAGCGGTGCTGGAGAAATGGCAGGACCCCTGAAGAGGCAGTTTGGAAGTAATCATCGTATCATTAAGATACGATGTTTTCCCTTAAGTTCAGGCAACTTAATGTGAACCAGGGTTGTGATAAATGTCACTAAAATTTATTTTCTTTGCAGTGCTTTCATATTTTTGTTCATCAAAAGCAAAATACCAAATACCACATATTCTGTGGACACCACACCATTAATAACAGAGCATGTGAGTAGAGAATGAGAACCACCTTGATCTGAAACGTATAATTAAGACGAAAGGAAAATGCATGAATTTGAATGCAGATAAGCGGGTAATGGGGTATTTTTTTAAAATCAGGGCTATCTGAAATATTTTAGCATATTTATTATGGCTAGGTCTATGTAGCCATCAATGTTTCCACAGTAAAGATGCTCAACAAATACAGAGGTCTACTTCTTTTTATTAACGGTAGATCCCTACTAGGAGATGTGCACACAAGCCCATATATTGAAGTAACTTAAGGATTTCCGCAGTACGGGAACACTGAATACTGAGAAGGAACACGAAAATGACTTTAGAAAGGGGGAGGAAGGAGGCTTTAAAGTAGGATTGGGAGAGGGCAGGGGCCACAGATAAGACAAAGCCAGTGAAAGGGTAAATCAAATCACACGAAAGTGGGAATTAGACTTGACTTTCTTCTATTTCTCTTTTCTGCCGTATCCCATTCCACTCAAAGGTGAAGACAGGAAATAAGTAAGGAGTCACTGTTTTGACCCTGAAGAATATACATTAGTCTGGAATAGCAAGTCTAGGTTAAACAGGGGCAACCTTTACAAGACAGCCGCAGCACTAGTGCCAGCGGCTCCACATACAGAAGTGGTTCCAGGGCAAACCGCCACGGCCATGAGCACAGACTCCAGCACCACGGATGCTGAGTGTCTCGTGTGCCTGCCCAGGGCCCAGTGCTGGCTGCCGCCACCTCCCACCCACACACAGAGGCGCTGCCCCCCTGGAAGGCGCTGCCTCTACTCTTTACTTCAAAATGAATTGCTTCTTCCCCTTCCTTCTTCCCCTATCAAAACTTTTATCAACTAAGGTGACAGAAACCTTAGTTAAATTGACACTAAAGTCAAATGATAAGTAGCTTAGGTGTTAGAGGAAAGATGTATTGATCCGTAGGCGTCTCTGATCAGGGAGATGTTTCAGAGAGAATGAAGGAGTGGGATGGGGAGAAGGTGTCTGGTATTCCTTGCCCACTTTAGGGACCCAGATACCTCCTAACCACCTTCCCTGCAAACAAAGGGGGAAGAAAGGAAAATAAATGCAACTTGGCAAAAGCCACAGAGAAGGCTAACGACCTTAGATTTTTCCATCAAGATGGAAGTATGTAAGCAAACTTAAGTTTAAAGATACATGGAAAGTATTGGTTACGATGCTGCTATACATCACGAGTGGCTCGTGGGGTGAGAAAGCATGATTGCCAAAGGAAAGCTTGACTTAGCACATAACGAAGAATTCAGATGTACAATAGTTTCTCATCTCTTATGAAAGCTTTAGGAGTATGGCATCAAGGAAACTTCAGCCAGGAGACAAAGATGCTTACATTCAATAGCAGAAATATTCTGAATTTGCTCATAACTTTTCCTGACCTAGAATATTAGCTAATCTCAAAACAAGGCTGGAAATGTTTCGTTAGCTAATATAGTTAAAGAGGCTGGATAACAATATGCCTACTGATCTTAGGTATTCCACAGTAGAAGAGTCTAAGTTCTAATTTCTTTACAAGTTATTAAAATTTGCAAATAGAATGCAAGCATTAATAACTTTTGTTAGCTTTGACAGGTGTATCAAAATAGCCATTTAATAAACTGTGAAAAGCATTTGAACAGAGAAGTTGCCCACTGCCAGACCATTCTGAGTGACAGAGAAACAGAATCAGAAACATCTGAGTCTAGAGATGCCCACGGAATCAGTATGCAGGGTGACGTGGTCATATTTTAAAGTGCGTTTGAGAGAGAAGAGAAAAACGCTGAACATCTTCTTGTCACCAGTGTGGTTATCAGTTGAATGCTGTTTTCCTTTTGATTTTTGCCAATGTTTTCAATAGGTGGTTAACAAAACTCAAGACCCCGATCCTGAACATTCCTGGGTGGATAAACTTTCTACAGTGCAAAACCGCTTAGTGTAAGAAAAGGTTCTCTTATTCTGTTTTATATTTGGTTAAAGCAAGAGTGAAGTCATATTCATCTGAGTTCAAGACGAAAATGGTAACACAAGCTTTGACTTCCTAGCTCCATGGTAGAGAGACTTTCGGGTCGCTTGCTGAATTTTAAGGTACAGAGAACCTTGGCCTCGGTGCTCCAAGGAATTCCTAAGCCACTGCAGTGTCTCTAGCCAATAAGTAGCTGACAAAAGCAATCTCATTTTGCAGGACTTTCATGCCTAAAGTAAAAGTAAAGTTAAAAAAAAAAAAGAAAAAGCAAAGTAAAGTAAAACCATAGGCCACAGAGTATAATGGCCAGTATGCTCCCAGCCATCCCAGTCGAATTAGGGCCACGTCTCCATTACATTATCCAGGATGCTCTCCACTGGAAATCCCTCCACTCGTGTGTCAGACAGTTTTATAATCCCAAGATATTTATTGTCAAATACAGTAGAATATTTTGTGTCTGTGTAGGCCCTAGCGCCCACCCCCAATTCTTTGTATCAAGACCAGGAGAGTTAGGTTCAATGACAGCCCTTATATTTTAGGGTTTTGGGGGCTGACAGAGAAATATGAGAATGTTTATGTTTTATGTATGAAAATTTTGTATATTTTATATAAGAAATATGGACATGTAATAGTATGTAGCTTGCATTTTTCAGTTGAGGGATGTTTTAGACTTTCTGTGGTGACACCTCAAGAATAGGAGGCATGTCCTCTGTTAGTATATACAGTGACCTCACAGTGGGAAAGAGGCAGTACTGGGTGCATAATAGATGCTCAATAAATATTTGAATAAATGGAATGAATGAAAGAATGAACTAACCCACACGCTTTGGAAGAAATAAATATGTTGCTATTTTTGCTTTGGAATAAAATAGATATATCAAACAAAACATTTTTCACAAAGCATTGCCTTTGTTAAGGGAATATTTGTTAAGGAGAACGTTTTCAGTTGTCTCATTGGCCAGCCTAGTCTATTACTCTGGTCCGCATTTGGGACCCTCATCCAGGACCAGATGGTCTAGGCCTCCCCAGGATGCAGGGGTTTCCATCATGAACAGAGCTCACTGGCCATGTGAGTACCTACAGTCTCATATTCCTTAAAACACCACTAAAATAGACTTCATTTTTTGGGGGGGGGCCACACCCTGCGGCATGTGGGATCTTAGTTCCCCAGCCAGGGATCGAACCCATGACCCCTACAGTGGAAGCGTGGAGTCTTAACCACTGGACCACCAGGGAAGTCCCTAAGCATTTGTTTTCAAGCTTGGAAAGGTATGGTTTTTGCCTAAAACTCTTTCCTGTTTCATGCTATTGTTCTTTATATTAAGCCAAAGGGATTGTTGCAAAATATTATTTACCTCCCTGCCAAAACCACTGGAAGCCCTTGCTTCACGCAGATATGGCCCAAGTCTGAGGGATCAACGTGACCCTAGTGCTTAAGGCAAAACGTTTTCTTCTTACAGGAAGTAATGTTTTACCTGAAATATTCAAATTATTTTGTTAGGGAACTCCCTGGCAGTCCAGGGTTAGGACTTGGCGCTTTCACTGCAGGGGGCCAGGGTTTAATCCCTGGTCTGGGAACTACGATCCCACAGGTTGTCAGCACAAAAAAAAAAAAAAAAAAGGTTTCTTAAATTATGTTATTAAATCAGCACTTCCCCTTGACCATGCCTAAGACATAGGCAAGTCTGTGGATCTCAGCAGTTGTTTTGAACAAACGTGTGTTTGGTCCTTAGTCTATTCTAGTCATTATTATTATCTGTGCTATTGTCACAGAGGGTTTAAAAAAGAAGCATAGGGCACGGTGTCAGTCTACAAATACTGCATAATTTAACAAGAGAGCCAGGTTTATTTATGTCGCCTGTAGAATATGATGACAATACTCTCACCTACGTAATGACAATTTATCATGATAATCCACTGCAGCGTCTGTAAATCATGTCCTTCCACCATTAGATGGTGGAGGACGGAAGCTGCATCACAGCAAGGTGGCGTCAGATACCTCGACCCTGCAGGGCACTCCTGGGGCTTTTGCTTGTCACCCCACTTGAGATTGATGGGTGATGGCTACACAATGCCTTGTGATTTCCATTTTGAAGCATGCTTTTGATACGATTCCATGTGTGCGTTTGGCAGAAACATTGCTCTGGGCCCAGATGAATAGTGATTTATTTGTTTTTAAGGGGCTGCAGTCTCGCGGTAATATCTGGAATACTCTATGGATCCACATTTGTGCCAATCATTTACATCAAGGACCACAGCAAGAGAAATGATAGTATATATGCAGGGGCAAGTCAGAACGGTGAGAGGAAAAAGTTATTTTACTTTATAACTAAACTCAATACCCATGTATCTAGTTAAGAGTATAAAAAGAATGGGACTGTGGTGGATACTGGTACATAGATTTGTCGATGAAAATTCAATTAACAGTCAAGTGAAGAAGCGAAAAAAGGGAATTTTATCTGAGCCAAACTGAGGATTATAGCCCAGGAGACAGACTCTCAGAAGCTCTGAGAACCGTTCCACCTGTTAAAAGGCAAACGCACTGTCACATACTTTTCCGAGACAAAGGATCGTACATCAAAATGACGTACCGATATTTTACGTAAAGTTCACCAAGGACACATAGTCCACCGTAAGCAGCTGCAAAGGAGCAGCAGGTCACCATGGCCCGCTGCAGAGCTGGGAAAGAACAAGTCTTTTAAGAAGTTATCATACATTGGTAGCATCAGGAGCAAAAAAGAAATTGATCTTTCCGGTCAGGCAAGCACTCCCATTCTAAGAAGCTCCAGTTAAAGTGTAATGCAGATGCGTACCTCACATTAGGGAGGGAGGAAGCCCAGACAGACACAGAGAGAATTTTATGTCTAGATTTTCTCGGCGTGCCTTAAAATAAAATTTCATTTCATCAGATTTGATCTTACTTTGTCCTTGCAAGTGGTGAGTTAGAAGGGCACGGGAAACTAAAAATAAAGGACTGTTGGAATATTTTCATGTGATCTTTAACATACAAATAGAATCAATTTTAGTCAGGATTCGTTTCAGCTACTTGGATCTTAACACATGGTTTCTGGCTTTGCTGCAAGATTTGGAGATTATTTTCCAGTTTGATGATCTCTAGGAAAATATGTATTCTTCTCTTTAAAAAAAAAAAAAAAAAAAAACCCTGAAGTGTAGCACATAGTACTTTAAAATCAAATAAAGGTCAAAATATAGCCTGCTTAGTATATCATTTTTCGAGCACGAGTAACGCATTGAAAGGCCCAATGTAATGCTGCCAGATTATCTCAGTTTCTAGCGCTAGAATTAATCTCTCAAGACGTCACTTCCACACAGTGTGCACCAGCCTTCTGCAGGCTCCGAGGAGGTGAGAGTGTCTAATTCAGGATCCTGTGATTATACTGAAACGTGGCTTACACCCACGAAACGACAAAAGAATGATATTGTGGTTAAGACAGTTCTACATCCGTGGCACAGGAAATGAATGTCATCTGTGATCCGATAAGGGAGACTTCTGGAGCGCAAGTCATGAGGGAAAGATTGATGGAGAAGCTGGGATTTGAACTCTAAAGGAGCAGATAGACTTTGAGTGACTACCATGGTCTGTTTCTTCCATTTTATATTCAGCCCCACGAACAGTACTCAAACTTTTATTAATTTCTGTCTTTTTTTAAAGATTTTATACAAATACCTTTTGTATTTTTATTCTTTTCATTTTAAAGATAAAATAAAAACTAACAAAAGTAGAATAGCATAGGATAAATTAAGAGAGAAGGAAAAAAGAGTGACAAAATTAAAGAGCCACGAATGAGTCGGAAAACTGTGCTACACTTGTACACTTGCTACTGATGAGTCATCATTTGGCTCTAAGATTTCTTACAGCCACAAAGGGAATCAGATCAGTCCCAGAATTCAGCAAACACAGGATAAAAACAACTAATTGTTCAGGAGTACAGTTGTTCTTGGTACTGGGACATAATAAACAATGTCCTCAACAATCTCTTCCCATAAATAGTACAATCAGTTCTTAGGGATCTTTCTTATGACAACTCAGATGTCGTCTGATAGAGAGACACTTTATTCCAATTTATTCAAAAATAATTCAAGGGGGCCTATTTTTTTAATGTCACTTATTTAACAGTCACATAAATGGTATATGCTCTGTGCTGGGCGCTGTTCTAGTTACAGTAATAACTCAAGGGACCCTCCTAGCAGCCCTACTGGTTGGATACCATTATTATTCCGGTTTTACAATTGAGAAAATTAAGACAGAGAGAGAGTAGGTAACTTACCCAAGTCTCCAAGTTAACAAGTGGTGGATTGATGAGTCCCACCAGGTTGTCAGTGTTTTAATCACTAGATTATGCTGCCTTTTCTGGTGGTCTTTGGGTGGATGTGTTGTGATATGACTCAGAAGTAGGATTTAAGACTTTAGAAGAAGAGACAAACCCTTTGACTTTCGAGATTTTCTGGCTAAACAGGGCCACTCATCTTTCTCCAAATTTAGTTGAGACATCGAGCCCAGTGTGACCTTCCCAGTCAAGAACCTGCATTACACCCATCTGTTTGGCCAAAGGACCCTCTGCTTTAAATAGTCAGTGGAGTTGGATTTCTCAGATATTGGGCCACCATCTGTGTTATTAACTCCCCTGTGTAATTAGGTTTATAGAAAACAAATAAAATCCTCTTTGGAATGACTTCCTGAATGTCCTTCTGTATAGCTGCCTGGGTGGCTGCCATCTGCAGCCTGGAAGCTTGTCTCCAGATTGATCAATACACCATAAAAAATTAGCACTTCTAAAATTTTTTTACACACCATCCCCCAACTACAGTCTACTTGGAAATTTGCTACAATGGCTATAGCCATCAGTAAAATTAGGTCTGATACCGATTCTTAAAAAAGGAAATATGTTCTTTGTTATACAGCAGAAACTAACACACCATTGTAAAGCAATTATACTCCAATAAAGATGTAAAAAAAAATTAAAAAGGAGATATGAACGTTATATTCACATAATGTTTGTCGTTTCTTATTTAGCTTTCCAAGATAATCATAAAAGCCAGTCTTTTAGATTTGATTATAGTAACTAACTTCTTACTATTTTAAATATGTTAATTAAAATTCTATATAAATAACATGTAGATGATGAAAGAGAATTAATGCTTCCTTTACATTTAAGGTTGATTTGAGTGAGTTTGTTTTATTCTTAGGACTCTGGATGTATGTGAAATGACTAAACTGATATGCTTGAGAGTTTTCTAACCTGTATTTCCAGATTTAGACTACGTTTTTGCACACTTCAGTGGCATCTTCCTTGCAAGTACAGTCTACTTTCTGGCCTACTGTATAGCCATGAAAAATAATCCTAAACTATATCCCAAAGCAGTCTTGCCAGGTAAGAATATTAACGACAGAAACTCTTCTTACTCTGTGAAGTAAATCAGTGAAAGCATCATGCCCTATTCATTTAGCTTGAATAATCGTCTTCTGGAAACCAAGCCATTCTCTGTGTGTGTCCGTTTTTGTGCGTCTGTGTGCGTATGTGTTCATTCCCTCGGTGACTTTGGCCCAGTTCACCACCAAATATGAAGGATTTAAAAAACATGAAACTGGGGCTTCCCTGGTGGCGCAGTGGTTGAGAGTCCGCCTGCCGATGCGGGGGACGCGGGTTCGTGCCCCGGTCCAGGAAGATCCCACATGCCGCGGAGCGGCTGGGCCCGTGAGCCATAGGCCCGCGTACCGCAAAAAAAAAACAAAAAACAAACAAACAAACAAAACATGAAACTGGGTTTGAAATGCCAAGTCATTATTACAGAACCTAGAAATTGAACAATGAATCTAAGATTATTTCCTGTGCTGAAACATCTTGTGTACTGACTATCAGACTTTAGTATTTCTTCTTCACCAACTAAGGATGTATATTAAGAGTCAGAGTCCTGGCGCTCTCTCTATATTTTTATTTATCTATCTATCTATCTATTTATTTATTTATGGCTGTGTTGGGACTTTATGCTGCCCTCGGGCTCTCTCTATTTGCAGTGATCGGGGGCTACTCTTCGTTGAGATGCATGGGCTTCTCATTTTGGTGACTTCTCTTGTTGCAGAGCACAGGTTCTAGGCACGTGGGCTTCAGTAGTTGTGGCTCGTGGGCTCAGTAGTTGTGGCGCACAGGCTCAGTTGCTCCACAGCTTGTGGGATCTTCCTGGACCAGGGATTAAACCCATGTCCCCTGCATTGGCAGGCGAATTCTTAACCACTGCACCACCAGGGAAGTCCTGTATATATTTTTAAAGTGTCAACAAATATGAATCTCCAGTCACTTGGGAAAATAAACATTTTCTCCAAAAACTTAGGGGAAATTATTTTAAAGTTTAAAAAAGTTATGTTAAACGCACATGCTTTTGGATTTAATCAGTTAGGCATTGGTAAAAAAAAAAAGTGTATATATAATGAAAAGTTATAATTTCTCACTTATTTAAGAGTTTGCTATAATTCGATATGGAATATAGATCCACAAGTAAAATTTTTTAAAGAACAAAATAAAGCATATGTCCGAGATTCACTCTGAGTGCCTGATTCATTTAAGCCAAAGTACGCCACGGTACCACTATACCATTATAGAAAATGGTAGGATATTTACTGAATGTCTAGCTAAAGTATCCTGAAAATTTTAGCTGCTATTTTTATTCAAATTCCAGGAGGGTTTTTTTTCCCCCCTTAGCTAAGCATCATCTTGAATTTCACATATTTTTTATATTGTCACTAGGGAAAACATTTTCTCCAAAAAGTTAGGAGAAATTATTTTTGAGCTTAAAAATGGCATGTTAAATGTACATGCTTTTGAATTTAATCCACACGGCATTGATGGTAATGTATCTGTGTGTGTGCATATAATGAGAAATTATATGTGTTATAAATGTAATGAGAAATTATAATTTCTCACTTATTTAAAAGTTTGCTATAATTCAATCTGGAATATAGGTCCACAAGTAAAGTCTTTTAAAGAACAAACTAAAATGTTTTGGTTTTGTTTACTAAGTGTGATCTAATTGCAGTTTCACATTGTTTCCAAAATATAAAAAGTTTAAAGAAAAAAAAAAAAAAAGAACAAACTAAAGCATATGTCAGAGATTCACTTTGAGTGCCTAATTCATTGAAGACAAAGTGTGCCACGGTACCACTATACCATTTTAGAAAATGGTAGAATATTTACTGAATGCCTAGCTAAAGTATCAAAACTTTTAGCTGATATTTTTATTCAAATTCTAGGAGTCTTTTTCCCCTTAGCTAAGCATCATTCTGAATTTCACAGATCCTTATGGTCATGGTTTAGAGTAAATGGTGTTTGCAGAATATGTTCAGACCCAGTGTCTTCCCTGGGTCCCCCTCCACTACCCAATCTTTACCTCAACTACTATTTTGGGTACTTGATTTCATGTCAATAAGGTAAAAGGTGATTTTACACCCACAGCAGTCAAGAAAAGAGAAATCATTTGGTTTCCAAAATGGTCCTAAAACATGGCTAAAAAACCCATGTTGGCCGTCAGTGTTGATAGGAGTGTGTTGATCTGAGCACTTTAACATTCCCGCTCTACCTGGAGTGTGGATTTTTCAGGAGGGGAGGTGGTTGGTAAACGTGTGGTGTGTGTGTGTTTCAGGATTCCTGTCTGGAATACTCTGGGCCATTGCTACCTGCTGTTGGTTCGTAGCGAACCACTCCCTCAGCGCTGTGGTCAGTTTTCCAATCATCACTGCTGTAAGTAGCTGAACTGCTTTTCCAAATTTTTGTTTTTCAAACGTAAATCTCATTTTTCTCAAGCATTCTTAGTGAATCACTGAAGCCTCTCATGGAGTTTAATTTTTCAGGAGTATAATTAGTATAACAGATTCATGTAGATAAACTGATACCCTCTAATCTCATGTCCTTGATCTCTAAGGGAATATTGCTAACCTCATTTTAGCAGGTTTGTTAATCTTTGATAACCTTGCAGTTTTTGTTCGGACGTTTTACCTAATTTCATTTGGGATACATTGTAATTTGCTACTGATAACAATATTCATCTCTATATAACAGTTTATAGATGTAAAAAATGCTTTTGTGTGTATCATCACACTTGAATCTCATGACAGCCGTGTGAGACAGAAAGTATTTCGGCCCCTGTTCATAGGGCCCGTCAATATTTTAAGGAAGGCTTTCAGAAAGCGCTGAAGCAAAGTATTGTCTCTGGATGGTAGCATTTATCATGCATTCGTAATGCAGTTTGCTTCATCTGATGTTTTTAGGTGCCAATCCTGTAGCGCATAGGTAACAGAAAAACAAAAATGTTTCTTTTGACACAGGCAGGACAGGTATTGTCAGGCTTGCGCCCATTTTGAAGATGAGAAAATTGAGGCAATAGCTGACAGAGTCGTCTGAAAGAACATGGCTACGTGGACATCTCAGTGTTTCTCAGGAGAGAGTTTCTTGCATGCAGGACTACATTTTGCCTTTAGTATAGAATCCAATTTAGAATGTTTCAGGTTCCTTATGGTACTAGGACCGAGACACACACACACACACACACACACACACACACACACACACACACACGAATTAATTGCTTTAACGTTGAGCTCTTATTTCTACTCTAGTATCTTAGATTGTTAAGTTGTTTACCTGCCTCCCTGCTTCCTAAATCATCATCATAAACAAAATTTGCCTAAAACATTTTAGCAGCACACCTGTGCAAACCTACAAAACTGATATTTTCAAACACATCGTCTGGTCTAAAATACAATTCCATAAAAGTTTGAAACATCCTTAAATTTTAACTTAAATTCTGGGTTTCAAACAGCATATTTTGACAGTTCTGTGTTCATAAAACTGTTGGCTTTATTTTTTATTTGAATTTAGTGGTACACTAAAGTGAACTATTTTGATAGGTTAGGTTTTTTTTTAATTTAAAGGGCTCACATTTTGACATTCTTAATTTCTATTGCGGGAAAATGTTATCAAAATTGAGCAAGTTATAAGGAATATATATATATATATATATTTTTTTTTTTTTTTTTTTGCGGTACGCGGGCCTCTCACTGTTGTGGCCTCTCCCGTTGCGGAGCACAGGCTCCGGACGCGCAGGCTCAGCCGCCGTGCCTCACGGGCCCAGCAGCTCCGCGGCATGTGGGATCTTCCCAGACCGGGGCACGAACCCGCGTCCCCTGCATCGGCAGGCGGACTCTCAACCACTGCGCCACCAGGGAAGCCCTATAAGGAATATTTTTAAGTTTAAGTCCTCATCATTGGAATGGCGACCCAAATTTTTTCACAGAAAGGGTTTGTTTCTCATTATTTCAAAGATATTTAATGCTAGAAGTGACCATATAACAGGAAAATGTAATGGGCAATGGGATAGATCACTTACCAGTGAAATGCTTAAAAGTAAATTTGTAGAGTGAAGTATACAGTATGATGTGCACCTCGACTAGGGATGCAAATGTTATTTGACAGTCATATCCCACTACATAAGGAGGAATGACACATTAAAGTAGATGCAGTCATTAATCACATCAAATTTAAGCCACTTTTTGTATAAAATACACAGATAGAATTAAGCCACACAAGACAAACAGAAATACAAATAGAAAATGAAAACTATGATACAAGTGAGAAAGTCAGCAAATAACACAGAGAGTAAATAGTTATGTGATTAAACACTGTTTTACTTTTGCTTGCAAAAGGGAGTGAGACAATGGGATAACTAATTCTTTTTAACTGGTAACATTATTTCCTCAGAAAAGACCAGTTATTTTCTAACACTAATATTTTGTTCGCTTTTGTTTTTTAAACACTAAATTCTTAATAGAATTTATCCTATGGGGCCTTATACAGGGGACGTGGAACAATAATAAATAATATTCTTCACAAAAATTTTATAGTAGATAGAGATATGGTTTTCCTCCTCCTGTTTCTTGTATTAAGTTATGGTAAAGACTTCGCACAAGACAGTAAAGCCCAATTCTGTGGAAATAAATGGCTACGGCAGGTGGGGTGTAGGCAAAGGGCCGGTGGAAGTGGTCACTGTGGCATTTGGAGACTTGCCCATCAGAAGCGTGATTCTCAAACACTGTGATGAAAGCAGGCGTCTCACCCACCACGTGTGGCTTCCTCTGGCCCCTGAGGATTGTTTCCAGGAGGGACAGGTATTTCCGGGAGGTGAGGGCCTAGGTCTTTATTGCTACTGGGCTCTTGCTTGGTTTCACTGTCATTAGTTCAAAGACAGCCTTATCTGTATGCAGAAAAGATTCGGCCCTGCCCTTCAGGATCTTACCTTCTTCTTCATTTTATTTTCATGGTAGAGCTAGACTGGTTTTAATTTTAACTTTTTTTGCTGGAAAATTTCAAAGACACCCAGCTTTAACAATTATGAATACGGTCAGTCTTGTTTCATCAAGAGTACGTTTTTCAAGTCCCAGCAGCATACCCTTTTACCCTAGGACATGTATTTCCATTCTTAGGACCCATTGGTGACTAGACTGAGAGTTCCTTGAAAGCAGCATCTACATTGTTTATTGGCAAATATTCCATTAAAAAGAAAAAAAGAAAAGGAAAAGAGAAAGAAAGGAGAACAGCCCACGTAGCAGGACAGCGGGCTGGGTACCTGTGGTCCCGGTCTTCCTCAAGGAATTGAACGGCCGAATCAGCTTCTCAGGAAGGTGGAGCTTCTCCAGATGGCTCAAGCTCACCTTCTTTTCCAAGGCTGACTTATAAATGTGTAATTTGTACTCGTTTACAATAGAAAACGACGCAATCCCAGGGCCAGGACAGCTGTGACTCTTATTTAAGATGCCCTTCTCCGTTGACCGTCCTTTGCCAAACCAGGGTCCGCGCACACTTAGACTTCTGCTTGGTACCTCTTGGTATTGTCTTCTCCCACGTATTCTGAAGGGATTAAAGAGGATAAAATTCTTGAGTGATTGTCATGACAGCATTAATATTTACACCCTATTCTATCATTTCCTCCCATCCTGCCCCAGGTCACTATGAATCTGCGAAAGGGCCCAGGTGCTTCTTGTTGGGTTTGGATTTTGAGGCTTAGGACCATGCGTCATTGGTAGAAGACAGTTCCTTTGACCTATTTCTCTGGCTCTTTTGATCTTGACTTTTCCAGATCCCAATAAACAGAGAGTAGTGTGTTCCTATTGCTTTGCTCACCTGCCAGGAGTGGAGTCCAGCTTTGCTGAACCAGTCATGTAGACAGTTGGAGTGGTGGAGGGGAAAACAGGCTGGGATTGTTTATTTGAAACTCTTCCAGAGTGTATGCAGGGTTTGAAAAGGAATCGTCAAAATGCTGATACAGTACACCTTCTACACAAAGACTGCAATTAATCTAAATTCCAATGTTTTCCTTTCTCAGTGAAAAAAATTAATAAACTTTAATAGCTTCAAGTTCTCAGCTATTTCAGTTTTCAGAATCTTCCTTTCTCCATCTCATTCCTTCTCTTTTGTGCTGTATTATCTCATTCCTGTCTTTGTCTCCTGCTCACTAACCTGTCGTTTATTTTTCCTTACACGGTTTTCCCGTCTTCCCATAATACTATCTGTAGCATTCACTAGAGCATAATGTGAGACATAGCTGATTACTGTGCAGTAATATCAGCTAAAGAGAACCTTAAAGTCCATGCTGCTCCCATATGCACATTATTTTTCAGGTCCAAAAGAACACACTAAAATTTCTTTAGTTATGATATTATTTAATGCCAAAGGAAGTTACAAGTTTATTCATACACGTTTTCCTCTTAAGCCCATTTCTAGAATCCTAAGGAACTAGTTTACTAGAAAAAAAAACTATTTGCTTATTAAAATATTTTATTATAAATCACATTAAAGAAACACATTGTATGGCATAAAATATTATAGCATCATCAAAATAATAAAAATGAAAACCATAGAGAAAAAAAAGGAAAAAAGTCTTCATTTTTTCCCCTAACGCTACTTAGTTTAACTCAATGGTGAGCTCAGATTGAGATTATGAATAGTTTTTCCTGACAATATTGTTATATTTTTACAATAGAAGTTTATTTGAGGAAAGTGTCAGATCAGCTCTCCACCTTACTGTATTTGTGTAGAGTACAGTCACAGAAAAATAACCAATTTAAATAAAGTTCTTATTTTTTTTTAAGGGTCCAGGATTTATAGCTGCAATGTGGGGTGTCTTCATGTTTAAGGAAATACAGGTATGTACACGAAAGGTGCAGGTCCAGTTGAGAAGGGTATTTAATACTATGTGTTATTTTCTGAAAATTGCATGCAACATGAATGAATTTGACAGGTCAGATGTTCAAAGTGCTATCATCTCTAACTAGGAAAGAAGATATTAATGATGTGACAATTATTATGAACATGTTTTTCTCCACCCCAACTTCAGGGAAAAATGCTTTAGTTGACTTTATTTTCCTGTAAGAGATTTTGGTTAAATAATCCAATAAATTTTATCTATTGTAAAATATGGTAGATAAATAAGATGAAATATTTTTGTAATATAATTTTTGTAATATTGTAAAATATGGTAGATGTAATATAATGTAATGTAATGTAATTATATAATGTAATATAATTTTTGTAATATTGTAAAATACGGTAGATAAATAAGATGAAATATTTTTTATCCCAAAGATTAAAATATCCCTGAGGCAAATGGAATTTGGGAATAGATTTTCTGTTGGCTCTCATGCCTCCCAAGGTCTTCCATGTCCAACCACAAGCTTTACAGGAAAACAGTGTGGTAACAGGTGACAACTACCTCTTCCCTCTTGAGGGTAAATGGTGCTGACATTTTTTTTTTTTAATTTATTTGGCTGTGCTGGGTCTTTGCTGCTGTGCGCGGGCTTTCTCTAGTTGTGGCAAGCGGGGGCTACTCTTCGTTGTGGTGCGTGGGCTTCTCATTGTGGTGGCTTCTTTTGTTGTGGAGCACAGGCTCTAGGTGCACAGGCTTCAGTAGTTGTGGAACGGGAGCTCAGTAGTTGTGGCGCATGGGCTTAGTTGCTCCGTGGCGTGTGGGATCTTCCTGGACCAGGGCTTGAACCCATGTCCCCTGCACTGGCAGGTGGATTCCTAACCATTGCACCAACAGGGAAGCCCCCAATGGTGTGGACTTAAAATTGCATTTATCAAATAGTTCTAGGATGTGTGTGTGTATTCTCATTAAAAATTGTTTTAGGATTTTTCCCCTTTACCTTTATTTGTGGAAAAAGTCTTCAGTTGAGCAATCTATGTGAATAGTATTTTGTAATAGTTTTTACTAAAAAAATATATAAACTAGAGACACTGTCAAGGCATCATAGATATAATACTTTTTGTCTTAATAAGCAGCAAATAATTCCTATTTCTAAGAAGATCTGATGTTGCTAATCTCTGGGAGCCATAAAGTGAACATGTCACTGGATAATTCTTAAAATGATTATCCAGCTTTACATTTAAAACATCATTTCATTCATTCCAAATGAAATGTTTTGACTTAGAAAGCCATAAGATGTTAATACAAGTAAGATTTTCAGATTGAAGAAGTAACAAATTTGTTTAGAAGGTATTTGGATCATGGTCTTAATTTTTGTGTTTTTAAATTTACAAGACAATTTAAAACATTTATAGACCCATAAGTTACTTTTGTGCACATGTTTCTTACTTATTTTAGTCAGGGTTGCTTTCCACAGAAAGTAATTCTATGCCTAAGGCATGCTGTAAATCTCTTTGCAAATATTTCATCTGCCTCGTGAAGGATAATGATTTCTATAGAATTGGGTATTATACAGTATAACACTCTGAAGCCTTAGAAAAGAACAAGTAAGTAACCATAGCTTATTTGCAACTATAGATATAAATAAGCACAAACTAAGAATAGATTTATTATGAAGCATTTAAAAATTATTTTAGTCACTACCACAGTAATAATGATACTGAATTTAAAGTCTTCTTCCCTAGATACAAGAACTCCCTTGAGAGAGAGAATCCCTAACCATTGGGCCTCGTGTTAATTCTTCAGAGTCCTCTAAAAAGACACTAAGCACATTCAAAGAAATGTTTTTTTAAGACACCTCTTAAAAAATCAGCTCAGGCCAAATAGAGGAGGAACTTTTAAAAATGATAAAACATGACCAAGTAGGGTTTAATTCAGGAATGCGAGGATGGTTCATAATATGCAAGTTAATTAATGTAATTTATTATACTATTAGATAAACAGAAAGAAACTCTGTGACAATATATATTCAAAAGGCACTTATTAAAATTAAAAACCAGTTTTTAATTAAGAAAACAGCCTCTTACAATAGTAGAAACCTCTTACAAATAGGAGGAAGCTTTAGTTGATACAAGATGTCTATCAAAAAACAATAGCAAATATGTAACTAAGGTGAAACATAAGAGTTCTCTGTCAATTCTATCTCAATAGAACTGAAAAAAATAAGAGTTCTCTGTAAGTTGGAAGTCATAGATTCTCCATCATTGCTATTATTCAGTATTTTCTGGAGATCCTAGCCAGTGTGATAAGATAAAATTAAGAAATAAGAGGACTAGATAGAGGAGAGAAAATTGTCATTTGCATATAACATTCTCTTCTTTAAAAATTTAAGAGTATCAGCTGAAAATCTTGAGACCCAATAAGATCATTTACTAAGGCAGTGAAATATAGGATACATATTAAATCAATAGCTTTCCAATATGTCACCAAGAACCAGTTAAAAAGAGGAAAATAAATGCTATTAATACCTACAAAAAATTATAAAAATAAAAGAAAATAATTAACAAGAAATGTGCTGGATTTATAAAATCTTTTCCTTTACTGCAGAAGTTTACTACAAAACATAAAAGACTACCAGAACAAATAGGAGACTCATATGTCCCTGATGGGACGGCTCACTGTGGTTCAGGCAACACCTCCAATTACATTCAGTGTAATTCAGATAAAATCCCAGTGTGTTTGATCTGCAGATTTGAGACTGAGTGCAAAAGTTTGGCCAAGTATGTAAGTAAAAATAGAGAGAGGGCAAAGCTGAAAGCACAGCGAGTTTTGCTGACCTCTTAACCCTAGTTTAAAAAGCCTTACAAATCTGTCTACAAACAGAACTTAAGGTGTGTCCAGCGATACTTGTTCAATGCAGATACTGAGTTGCCTCTTGACAGCAACTTTAAAGGAAAGTTTTAAATACTTCCCATGCCAACGAGTTTAACAAAGAGTTATCAACTAGACAGTGATACCAAAACTCTATCTGAATTTTTAAAATTATTTTTCTTAAAAAGAAGATAAAACCGCAGAGCAAAACAAAACCAAGACGTTTACCTTTATGACTCATAGGTCCTATCAGCTGTGTCTTGAAGCAGTCCTCAAAGACACGTATTTAAAAGTCTACAGCCTGGAGCAATAAGGACTTAATGGGAGATCCAAGCATTTTTTGAGTGAAAGAGTTTAACGATTTTATTTCATTTTAATGACATCAGTGCTCTGTTTGTCTGCTTTGCCCTTGAGACCTTCTTTTATATCTGATATCTGTTCTTCTTTGGGAAGTTTGTTTTAGAATCTTATATTTAGCTATTGTAAACTAGACAGACATCATATTTTTAGCAACATATTTTAGTCTGTGTGTCCACAGAAATCCCAGTGTAGGGGATTGTTACCACAGCAATTTACAGGTCCATAGCAACGCCCAGATAAAGAATGAGATGATTTGTCATTTTAGCAGCTGTCTCAGAAATCCAAGTTAAACACTTTCTTTGCTTCGGGAAGGAATGTTAGCATGATCTTTCTAAGAGTCAACATTCACCTTGGACAAAGGAAAACTATTTTGCCCAAATATAATCAGTCTTTTTATCTAGGACACTAGGAAGTTTGTACAGATTCTTAACCTTAAAAGGGAAAAAATTTTACCCCCTAAGGACATTGTTCTTCTGTCTACATAGACAATAAAATAGAGAGCTTATGAGGTGTTCACATAATTAGGTGGTAAAGTGCTGATAAGTGAGGCCCCATATATTGTTCTTTATTTCAGTGATTGCATCAATTGGCTAATTTACAAAGCACATTTGGAAATTGCCCGAGTGTATTGATTCTTTGAACAAATATTTATTGAGCGTCCACTCTGCACCAATACTGGCATCTAGGCAAAGGCTGCAATCTTTAAGACTAAGAAAAAGATGTCAGGGACCCTTAACGCCTTCATGCAGGAGTGTGTGTGTGTGTGTGTGTGTGTGTGTGTGTGTAAATAGGCTGCCCTGTGCCTGGCAAGGATTTGTGCTGTCTTTCACTTGTAGAGCTTGAATTAGAGTGACTTCTGGTAGGGTTGGTGCTGACAGTGAATCAGGTAATTCAACCAGCCCAACCCAACTTGCAAAGACCACTGTGGTCATCAAACAGACGCAAAATCACCCACTTTAACCCAACTGTTTATTAAGATGAAAAAAAAGGGGATATACCTTTTTGACTATATATTAATTGTCATTAATCTTTAAAAAAAAGCTGGTAATAGTATCATATGATTTGACTATCAGGAGATCTCAGTGTAATTGAGACCCTATATTACTTGCCTCAGAGTATTGGGTCTATATTTAAAGAGCCATATAGACAGCCTGGCAATCATTCAGAAGGAAACATCCAGGACCGTGCGGGAGCTTGAAACCATTCCATTTGAAAGATAGTCAAAGGAGCTAAAATATTGACCAGGGAAAAAGATGCTTCAGGGATAAAAGACATTTATTTTTCAATGTTTGAGGGTTTATCTTGTGGAAGAGAGATTAGAATTGATCTATCCGTACCCCTAGAGATGGAACTTATGAGAAATACAATATTTCTACTGCGCACAAGACGGTATTTCTTTGTTAAGGTACAGAGGGACTGGCTGCAGTGGGAAGTGGTCCTCCGTGCTTCCATCTTTAAGACAACATAGCTGGGCGAGTAAGCTCCATCTCTGTTTTTCCCTTGCCCTTTAGACTGGTCTCTGTCTCTCCGTCTTCACTGCATCGTTTCTGCCCAGGAGGACTGCAATCACCTTCTCATTGGTCCCCTTGCATCCCTTCTGGCTCCCTCCGATCTGTTCACCATTTGCAAAAGCGTGGGCTTTACAAAATGCAAATCCCATCTTTTCGCCACACCCAGCTCTGCCCATTCCTCCGATGTTTTCCCACTGCTTGGACAAATAAAACCAAAAGTAGAGCATGGCCTCTGAGATGCCTGTGTGCTCAGGCCCATAGCTTCCAACCTCATCGAGCTCCACCTAACTCACTGCTGTAGCCTCTTGGACCTTCTCTTAATCCCTGGCGAGTACCATGTTTCTCTTGCAGCAGAGCTCTGCACACACATTCCTTCCACCCAGGATCTCTACCAGCTGCCCTCCTTCCCTATTCTATATATAGAATATATATAGAATATATATTCTATATATATATATATCTTCTTCTATATCCCTTAGAAGCTCAACTCAACCTCAAACCTCCCACCTTAAGATTCCTTGGTAACACACAAACAGCCTTGGGCGTTTGCTTATTAGCCTCTCTCTGTCTTTTAACAAGCCTTTGTGCAATGATTTTATTCATTTCTGTCTCCCATATTATGTGAGTAACTGAATAGGGGCACGTTTTTGTTCACCGTTTTAACCCCAGCAAGTGTGGATGCATAGTGGGAGCGCACATGTGTTTACTGAACGGTTAAAGGATGGAGGATCTGCGGGGTTTCCAGAGAGTCAGGAAGATCAGGCAGAGGGGGGAGCAAAAAACATACAGGAGGTAGACCAGATGGTTACTAAGGTCCACAGCAATGTTGAGAGTCTGTGCTTTTTGCATATTTGGTTCAGGTTTTCTTAATGACAGTTATTCATTTTTATTACTTAGGGTCGACAAAACTACCTGCTGATGATACTTGCATTTTGCATCATCTTGGCTGGAGCCCTATGCACAGCTTTTTCTAAAATCTAACAACCACAAGGCCAGCAGATGGCAGCAGTGCTTGAGAACACGTCTGTCCTGGACACAGAGACTGTGCTGAGAACAAGGTTCATGTTCATACAGCAAATGGATCTCCAACCATCCCGGATTAGGGTAAATGATTTTTTTCCCCCACAAATGTGAGAATGAAGGAAAACACTTTCAGTCGAGCATAAAAATGAGAAATTCTTCTAATGAACTATTTATGAAGCATTACGTCTAAGGATGCTGCTTTAACGACAATATGTACTTACTGGTGCATAATCTAGAAAACCGTGTGGATTTCGCATACAAAGAACTTGGTACATGTCCAAAGTTCCAACATATGAACCTCATTAGTGAAGAGAGGCATAAAAATGTTTGGGGAGGAGTGGGAAGAAGACTTATAGTGGAATTAGAATCCAAAGATATCTGGGGCCTTTGCGAGAAAAAGTAAATGTCAGAGTTGGTAACAGAATGTGAAAAGGGCCATTTCATTATTTTTAGCCCAGACTTATTTTAACCTCAAATGAATGTTGCCCAGTTCTCCATCACCCACCTGACTTAGCTCAAAGTGCCTTTTGATTATCTCCAGACAAAAGCCATCCTCAGAGAACAAAAACTTCCACCGTTGAGAATGTGTGTAACACATATACGTACATAAACAAGTACACACATGAATACACATGCATACATGTATGTACTACTCCAAATTGGGAGGAGATTCTAGAATTGGTGAAGTGAGAGTCTAGCTTATCGGAGTGAGAATTTTAAGGGACCAACACACTCCTCTAGATGTACAATTTAATTTTTTTTTCTGAAATATACTTTTCTAAAATCCCTCTTGTAACCGGTGGTTTTCTTCCTGTTTTAACTGGCGGTTTCCACCAGGTAAAAGAAAATCACAGAAAATGATAGTGTTCTTTAAGAAAACTGAAATGGAACTGCTAGTACAATGTTTATCACTGTGGTTCCCAAACTGTCAAAATAGTCGAATTAAAAAACCTGGAAGAGGGCTACCCTGGTGGCGCAGTGGTTGAGAGTCCGCCTGCCGATGCAGGGGACACGGGTTCGTGCCTCGGTCCGGGAAGATCCCATGTGCCGCGGAGCGGCTGGGCCCGTGAGCCATGGCCGCTGAGCCTGCGCGTCCGGAGCCTGTGCTCCGCAACGGGAGAGGCCACAACAGTGAGAGGCCCGCGTACCACAAAAAAAAAAAAAAAACCTGGAAGAGTGCTGTGTCAATTTCACCCACTCCCTCTCCTAGAAGCACTTTACTTTGTTGCTAGGACAGGCAGAAGGTGTGTGACTCCCTAGCTAATCTGTATGGGTTCAAATCCCGCCTCTGCTTCATCTTAATTGTGTGACTTTGGATAAAGGTCCTGCACCCCCTGTATCAGATTCCCCATCTGTAAACTGGAGATAAGGGTAACATCCATCTCACATGGTTACTGGGATGTTCAAATTAGTGAAAATCTGTGAAGTATTTTCATGAGTGTCTGGTGCTTGGCAAATATATAATTCTTTTTTTTTAATTCACTTTTGGCCGCACTGGGTCTTCGCTGCTGCGCGGGCTTTTCTCTAGTTGCGGCAAGCGGGGGCTACTATTCATTGCGGTGCACAGGCTTCTTATTGCGGTGGCTTCTCTTGTTGCGGAGCACAGGCTCTAGGCACGCGGGCTCAGTAGCTGTGGCTCGCGGGCTCTAGAGCGAGGGCTCAGTAGTTGTGGCACACGGGCTTAGTTGGTCCGCGGCATGTGGGATCTTCCTGGGCCAGGGCTTGAACCCGTGTCCCCTGCACTGGCAGGCAGATTCCTAACCACTGTGCCACCAGGGAAGTCCCTCTAATTCTTAGCTATTGTCATATGTCTTGTTTGAGAAAGAAAGCCTGTGTCTGTAGATTGGAGAATACTTTGTCAGAGCTACTCCTCTCACCACCATCCACACTCAAACAACTCCTTATGCCTCTCTATGAGCTCAATTTAAAAATGATCCTGGAGTCCCTGTTTAATTGTTGAAATGTGAATATAAATAAATAGTTGATTGTAACATCTTCCAAAAATTCATTTTAATTTTAACCTAAAGTGTTGATATCTTTGAATCAACTGACATGATACGAAGCTATTTTTCTTGTTTAAATATATTTAAAAATTGTATATTAATGGCATTGAATTATTCTTTAGCTGAGGTTGCCAGTTTGTATGCAAAATTTTAAATGTGAAGTAAAGCAATTGCAGAGGAAAAATGAAAAGAAAAAAAATCTTATTACCACTCTACAGTTTCTGCTACCAGATAGTGCCTATAATGTTAGGACAGTAGTGTGGGAGAGAACAAGCTTTTTCAAAAGGCTTACCAAACAAACAACTTTTTATGTAGAGGTAAGTCTAAATGGGCAATTTCCAAATCTCCACTCCCTTCGCTTACCTTAGGAAGTTAATGCCCACGGTTCTTAAAGTTTGGGGGTTTCCTTTTTCCTTGTCTAGTGTGGTCAGATTCTTGTGTATGCACTCCTTGTGGCTTGGCTCTCTGTCTCTGCGTTCAGAGGGCAGTACCTTAGGAGGGCATAGCCCCCAATGAAGCTGGCTTCCAGATTGTGGTACTTTTCTACTATCAGAAGAAAAATGCCTGATTACCAAAAATCCCTAACGAGTTTTAAAGAATTAATAGTACAGACTTTCCCCTGAGCTACCAAACCTCCTTTTAGTCCTGTTATACTGATTTATTTGTGCTTATAGAGTTGCTACCTACTAGCCTTGCATGTATCACTATTGGGAGAGCTTCTGAAAAACACATTGAGTCAAAAAAGGTGAGTTGTAGAGATGTGTGCATGGTGTGATACCATTTAAATAAATTTTTAAAAATCAAAGAACTATGTACATTTTCTGTGAATCCATATGTATGCAACATATTAGAAAAACATATGTACCGAACTCATAATAGTGAGAATAAAACGGCGACACTAGGTCAAGGTGACCTTGAGCATTACCCGTAATACTCTAATTTTTATGGCAATGAATTCATCTATGTGTTCTTTAATATGTGTTAAAGAATCAACGGCAGAAAATCTCAGAAGCATATGTCTAAATGGTAAAGTAATTCAAACTAGGTACTGCTTAAAATATCAAAGCAAGAATACACACACACGAACACACAAACTAAAAACACAAAGATCAGGACAAAACTGGGAAATTTTCCAGTGTGGGAGTCCCACCTCCTAAAGGTGGAAGCCAGAAACTCGCTTTCCTAGCCTCCCTGTGGTAGGGTCTAAGGGTTTTTCTGACCATGGAGCCTCCAAGCCCAGTTCCATGGTCCTGCGGGAGATTCTGTGAGCTACCTAATATAGTTGTTGCAGAAATTTGGCCTCATTAAACAACAACAACAACAAAAACTCACAAATACCTTGTAGTCTGTTTTAATCAACTTTAAGAGGTATAATTTGCATCCAATAAAATTCTCCCATTTTAAGTGAACAGTGCTATGAGCTTCAGCAAATATATACTCATGTAACCACCACTACACCCTAGATACAGAACATTTCCAACAACCCAAAAAGTTCCCTTCTGCCTCTTTGTAGCTAACCGGTGATCTGTTTTCTGTCGTTCTAGATTACTTTTGCCTATTCTAACATTTCATATAAATGGGATCATATACAATGTACCCTTCATATCTGATTTCTTTCATCTTCTAGCCATTTTCAAACAATTTTTACTGATCTGAAACAATTATAATGCATTCTCAATCGTTCTCCCTAGTGGAAGAAAGCAAAATAACAACTAAAGCAGAAATGATTAACATTTGGAATTGTTACATTTAAGTGTGTGATGTGTCATGTTCCAGAAAGTCACCATTTTAAATTAATAGTGTGGTTAAGAAGAATTCTTAGCTACCCTTTGAGTCCATCCCCACTCTATAATGTTCTCTTTTGAGGGGCTGTAAGATATTAAACTGCTTAAACTAGATGACCTCCATTTTCTACATGCTGAAAAAAAACGCCTGTTCTTGGGTTTCTTACAATGACCTAATGGATTATAATCTCTGGGGCTGGAAAGTATGAATTTGCATTTTTTACAAGTACTCTTGGTGATTCTTATCACACTTGTGCTCTAAAGTTTTTCTATTTGTGGCTTATACCTTGCTATCTAAAAGATTTCAAGGTACTAGGTTATTATAAAATAAAAAAGAATATTGTCTTCTACTCCTAGAGGAAAGAGAGAAGATATAAAAGAATAGGTATCCACTTAATTTTATGAAGATTTTTAGGAGAAAAAAATGAAAGGTTTGAAACCATCCTGTTTACGTGGAATTTTTGACAAAAAATAACAGTAATAATGACTGAGCATCATATTACCTTTTTTGGCTCAAACCACGTAACTTCCACACATCGAATCATCTCTGCCTGGTGGCCAAGTCTATTTTCACCTCAGATTAGGCAGACTGATTCCTTCTCCAGTATAAAATCTCTAACACAATTCATGTTGACAGGATGCCATGAAAACAAACAAACAAAAATTCCAATTTCCAAATGGAGATTTTGCAAGAAGATCTAGTGAAGCAAATTTAAACACTTGAATACACTGTTTGGTAATACTGTCATGTGGAGATTTTCATGATGTGTCTGAGACTCTAGTAAAAACATGTTTATTATAAACACACAAAAGAACATGCAATTCTTAAGAGGTTCTCCTCTGGATCATACCTGATCTGACATTAATTCGAATTTCACTCACTTATCTTGAAGTCAAATTAAGCTCTATAGAAGTAAACATGTGGAAGCATGTAAAAAACGTGGTTCAGCCTTTTAAGAAATTTGTGCACAGTCTGAAAAAGGAAACTCAATAGATTCTCTCCACGTGTGTAATGCGTCTTTCAGCTGAAACCTGACACAGAGCTGTTGAAATACAAAGGAGGAGGGTAAGTTGTCATTGACTTGACTGGTCACAGCATTATGAGCTTGGTGGTCAGTTCATTCACAATAAATTTTTTAAATACGTAAAACGTTTTAGTAAGTGATAAAATTCCATAAATTTTGATGGAGAAAAACATGGTAAGACCATATATGTTCGAAATAGTGTTTCTATTTGGTTCAAAATATGATATAGTAAGAGAAGGAAGCTTTGGGGAAACTTTGAGGTTTACTTTTATTGAGGCAATTGGTGAATTTTGCTGGGTGATAGGCCATGGGTAAGAGAAGGTCGGTGTGTGTGGACTGAACTGATGCTTCTTCACAGCAGCTCCTAACAATGTCTGCTGTATGAGGAATGGAAACCAGCAAAGAGCAAGGGGGAGCTGCCCTTTTCTGATCTTGCAGACAGCTCTCCACTGGTTTTCAGTGTATAAACATCTACAGAGAAGCTTCTTCATCTGTCTTACAGCCCCAGTGAAGAGTGGACACCCACTAATGACCCCACTGACATGCTGGGGAAAGGCACCCAAGAACAGCTCTTTTGAGGACTTCCTTGGTGGTCCACTGGTTAAGACTCTGCAAGGGGGAAGTGGAGGGTGGGATGGATGGGGAGATTGGGACTGACATATATGCACTACTATGTGTAAAATAGATAACTAATGAGAATCTACTGTAGAGCACAGGGAACTGTACTCGGTACTCTGTGGCGACCTAAACGGGAAGGAAATCTAAATAAGAGGGGATATATGTATACGTATAACTGATTCACTTTGCTGTACGGCAGAAACTGACACAGCAGTGTAAAGCAACTATACACTCCCCCCCCCCCCCCCGCAAAAAAAAAGACTCCATGCTTCCAGTGCAATCCCTGGTCGGGGAACTAAGACCTCACAGGACGTCTAAAGCCCCACACCCGAGTACTCACCCCAAGGGGATTAGCATCTGAGATGCGACTGAAAGCAAACAGGAACAGTACATTGTAATGAAAAGCAGGTTCAGAGGAAATGTTACATTTTTGTTCGTGACAGGAAATACATCATACTTTGAAGACTATAGAGAAAAATCACTGGATGGTGTTAGGGCCCCTACATACTACCAGCAGTGAAACTGTGGGAAGATCATTTGATTCCCCTGGATTTCATATTTTTGTTTTTAAAGAAATAGTTTTTATTGTGCAAGTAGTAAAGTTCAAGTTTGAGAAATTTAAAATTGTCAATCAGAAAAATTATCGACCAGAGTAACCACGAAGAGCACTAGGTATGATTGCTGGCTTAAGAGACTATAGCCTGATATACCGTGATAATAATGTACATGTCTGTGTTCCTAAAATATTCATTTTAATATGCCTGATAAATATGCATGGTAAATTTATTTAAGGCATTAAATAATTCATTGTCTACTTTTTAAGATTAAGTAGTGCAACAGATCGAGGAAACTATTCTTTCTTATTATTTCTGCATAAATTGTAACATATATAAATACCTAAATCCCAAGTATATAAGTGGTATTATCCAATACAATTTACTACTTACAGTTTAGAAAAGTGTAGAATTGGGACCTCTCCAAAAAAGAGCCATTCAACCTTAATAACTAGGGGAAATGTAGTCAGGTGAGTTAGTGAAAATGGGATATTCATACAAACAGGCACCTGGTTGCTCTACCTTTAGTTATTTTGACGTATGCTAAATAACCATTCATTTAATTCATCTGTAGAAATACATTTTCATATTTGACCACCAGGAGGCAGTATAGGCTTAGTTGTGATAGTCTTTATGTTAAAACATGTAAACTTTTTTTTTTTTAAGTTTGAGCTTCCTCACTCTTCCCCGTCCCCACCCCTGCCCTGCCTTGCCCTGCCTTGCCCTGCCTTGCCCTGCCTTGCCCTGCCTTGCCCTGCCTTGCCCTGCACCTCTCTTCGGAAATGACTATAATTTGCCATCAGTGGATTTTTTTTCTTTTTGCGGTACACGGGCTTCTCACTGCTGTGGCCTCTCCCGTTGTGGAGCACAGGCTCCGGACGCGCAGGCTCAGCGGCCATGGCTCACGGGCCCAGCCGCTCCGCGGCATGTGGGATCTTCCCGGACCGGGGCACGAACCCGTGTCCCCCGCATCGGCAGGCGGACTCTCAACCACTGCGCCACCAGGGAAGCCCCCATCAGTGGATTTAAAAACTATGCACTAGGAAAGAAAACTACTATCTGCCTTATATCTTACATGTATCCGTCGAATCCCCAGTGTGACGTCTGCTTTTCAGTCTGTAAGTTTTCTCGCCTTTTCAGCTTTATTATTTGGACTTTATCATTTGGTTTCCTAGAAGTTGAACACATCACAGAATGAACCCACACCTAGAGTTGTTCAAACAGAAGAGTGTGTCGCCTTAGAATATTCAGGACCTAGAAGAATTCTCGCAGCCCGTGCTGCCAACACTGTGAGTAATGCCGAGCAAATACTGAGCTAGAAGTCTCGTAATTCTCTGAGCCGGTGACAGAACCGTCATTACTAAATCGTCAGGCTGAATTGCCTCAGGTTTCTCTAAGATGCTCTAATAATTCTTCAGCTTCATTAGGCATTTTAGGTCACAGAGACCTGGGACTATTTGCCCTGCTATTTTTGAAGAAGTTTTTGCAACCAAGAGGCAGGAATGTTTTCCCAATAGGCTATTAAGAAATCCTACGCTGTATCTGGATGGATTCTAAATATGGATTCTTAAGGGTCTTCCCATCACTGGTAGACTGGCTTGTGGAAGGCGAGTTCTCAGTTCCTATTTCCTGGGTACAGAACGATGTCTTACTAAGGTGAACTGTTTGACGTAAATGGAGTGGCAAATGAGCCTGATGTCTGTTTCAGCTCTTAAGTGCCTAGTGGAAAATTACCGTGAAACAAGTTCCACGGAGCTAGGAAAGCTGGACATGTCTAAAATGCTCAGATCAGAAACGGAGATATTTTCCAGAATCTTCTTAATTTCTCTTCATTTACACAACAGAAGTCATTTAGAATCCTGTCTCTTCATTTACATCATCTTGTGACGCTTCCTATTGAGGACCTCAGGTCTGAAATTCCAAAATCACATATAGGTGCTGTCTTAGTAATAAAACCTTCAGCTTTCACATGGAAATATAACATAGTTCTTAAATAGGTGGTAAGAAAATATATATAATTAACTCTCACAATATATTCCAGTAGGATTTTGTGCATTTTATTGGGGGTGGAGGGGTTGAATGACAACTTGGTATTTATTCCAGCCCATTTGTTGAAAAATTCTGCTTTTCTCTGGTGTTCTGTAATGTTTTTAATGAATGCCAAATTCCTATAGGTACTTGAATAAATCTGTGGGTCCTGTAATCATTTTTTGTGCTAGGACCACCGAGTTGTAATGTACTGGTTTTTGGGGGGTTTTTTAATGTAAGTTTCCTTTATTTATTTATTTATTTATATTATTTTTGGCTGCGTTGGGTCTTTGTTGCTGCGCGTGGGCTTTCTCTAGTTATGGTGAGTGGGGGCTTCTCTTGTTGCAGAGCACGGGCTCTAGGCACGGGCTCAGTAGTTGTGGCGCACGGGCTTAGATGCTCCGCGGCATGGGGGATCTTCCCGGACCAGCAATGGAACCTGTCTCCCCTGCATTGGCAGGCGGATTCCTAACCACTGTGCCTCCAGGGAAGTGCTGTAGTTATTTTCTTAATAACATATATTAAAATTGTTTAGCTTGTCCATTATTGTTGTTATTCTCTTTCAGGTTATTCCAGGCTATTCTTGCATGCTTAATTTTCTGGATGAATTTAGAATAAGTCTATCAAGTTCCAAGCAAACGCATATCACAGCAATGAACATCTGTTTGTATTTTGTTTGGATAGCATCTGAATTTGTAGATTTACTTCAAATATTGAATTATATTTTAATAACAATTCAAATAATTCAATATATAAATTTCAAATATTGAGTCTTCCTATTCAAGAGCATCTAATATCTTTGCACATTTTTAAAATATTTTGGTTGTGCTACTGCGTGATTTTCTACCTTATTATTCTTGTTTTAGAGTACCAGTTCTTGGTTTTATCAATTCTACTACTTATCTTTCATATATCTGTTGTAATCATTTTAATACTCTTTATTTTTAATCTGAGTTAAGTGGTTAATTCAATGTTTTATTCTACTTCTTTTAGTAAGTATAAGTTCCTAGGCCTATTAATTTTTCTATAAATATGGTTTTAGACAAGTCACATAATTTTTGATGTCTAGAGTTTTTATTTTCATTTTCTAGGGATTCTGTACTATCAATTTCAGTATCCTGCTTTACACAAGAATAATTAAGGCAGCACTTAAAAATGTCCAGGTGGTTAAAAATTTTAATTTTTATTTTTCTACTTTCTATTTTTCACATAATTAATGCAATCCATATTCTTTCTATTTATTAAAATATACTGAAGAATTTTTTGTGCGCTAAGATAGGATCTTATTTCTATAAATGCTTAATGATGTTTGAAAATAAGGTGTCATAACTGTTCTCAGACTGTTAAATTCAGTGTATACCTATTAAATCAACCTTATTTATTGTCTTTTTCATAGCCTTTAAACAAATATTTGGGACCCCTGCTGTAGACAACTTAGAAGTATAAAAGAATATTAAAAAAGAAATCACACACCATCCCATAAAACTTAGATATTACTATTAACATTTTAGTTTATTTTCAAGTGTTTCCTAAGGATATTTTATTTAATCATGCTATGCAGTATTAAATATTATTTTTCATTTATTTCTACATGAGTATTTCCTATGGTAAAAGAGAATATTTTAATTAACATTAACATTTTAATGGATATACAGCATTCCAATATATCCAAGTCATCACTGACCTAACCCTCTCCCTCTTGTAAAACACTTGGGTTGTTTCCAACTGTTACTATAATTAATCCTGTTATGAGAACCTCTGTGCTGGATCTTGGAAGTATCTATTTTCTTATATTAAAGTCCTGGAGAGTGAATTATAGGGCCAAAGAGTACAAACAATTTTAAGACTTTTAAAATGTATTGCCAAATTACTTTACAGATAAATTTTACCAAAATATACACCCACAGATTCTTGCTTCACTGCACATCTACCAGCATTGAACCTGAACACTATTTTTTTTTTTTTTTTTTTTTTTTTTGCGGTACGCGGGCCTCTCACTGTTGTGGCCTCCTCCATTGCGGAGCACAGGCTCCGGACGCGCAGGCTCAGCGGCCATGGCTCACGAGCCCAGCCGCTCCGCAGCATGTGGGATCCTCCCGGAACGGGGCACGAACCCGTGTCCCCTGCATCGGCAGGCGGACTCTCAACCACTGCGCCACCAGGGAAGCCCCTGAACACTATTTTAATCTTTCCAGTTGGATAATCAAACCTAAGCTCATTGTCATAATTTCCATTTTCAATGAGCCTGAATATTTCCTTATGTTTGTAGCCATTGACCTCTTCATAGGATGTATGTTGCCATCATCTTAATATAATTGGTCCATAGGGACCTGTATTCAAAGTTCCCACCAACTTGCCAATGAACTTCCAGTGTGCATCTCATTTGTAAGTTAGAAGTTGTTTATATTAGCTATAGGTTAGAATGGAACAAGAGAGCTGGCGCACTACCAAACTCTATGAGAACAACGCAAAAGAACTTTCTGCAAAGTTGAAGATGCTTTGTATTTGCACTGTCCATTATGGTAGCCACCAGCAACATGTGACCATTGAGCTCTTGAAATGTGGCTAATGTGACCAAGGAACTGAATTTTTTACTTTATTCCATTTCCAGTAATATTAATTTTAATAGCCACATATAGCTAGTGGTTGTCACACTTGACATCACAGCTCTCAGCCATTTGCCCATCTTAGGGAACGGGTCAGTCTACGTTTTGTAATTGGCCTACTAAATCCATAAGCAAGAGGGAAAAAAATAAGATCACAGGGCAAACTACAGAGTGTGAGTCAAGCTCAGTAAATGCAGTATAGACTCAATATATCTTTGTTGGTTTTTGAATTGAAGTGGCCATGTTCATCTAGCATATTCACGTACAATAGTCATTAATACTTCTTCAGTGCTTACCCATGTACCGATCTGTGTCCCAGTGCCTTTCACATATTAACACACAATCCTCACAGCAAGTCTTTAACATAGCTGCTCTCAGTTTCTCCATTCTACAGATTAAACAACTGAGGCACAAAGAGGCACTTACCTAGGGGCATACAGCTAGTAAGTGCGAGCGCCGGGATTCAAGCCCAGCTGGTCTGACTCCAGAATCCATGCCTTTATTTTATTTATTTCTTATTTATCTATTTGTGGCTGCGTTGGGTCTTCGTTGCTGCGCCTGGGCTTTCTCTAGTTGCAGCGAGCGGGGGCTACTCTGTGTTGTGGTGCGCGAGCTTCTCATAGCCCTGCCTGTATTTCTTGTCTGGCCTCTGATCAATTTCTATTGATTGGGGGAGGCCAAGAACCCTGGTCAGTATCAAAAGCCCTGTGCAGTCATATTCAAGACTATAATCAATACTGGAGAGAGGCAAACGCTGGTGGACAGGAAAGTTGCCTTAAATCAGAACGCCGGCAGTCTGGGGAGATGGCAGACTCACTGTCTGCAAAACAACAACTCTGAAGATTCCGTTCAGCCGTGAAGGTTTTTAAAAGCAAAAAGGGAAGTGATCTCAGTGAATCACTGAGATAGGGGGTCACAGCTGTCGCCGTCCCCCACTGTGTACAGGCTGCCGACTTCTCGTGATCTTTCTCTAGATGCTGTCTTGTTCACACAGCGTGTTCATGAGGTTACTGAAGCTGGGGAAGAGATCTGGTCCTCTATTAATTATTTATTCTCCATTTCTACTTCTTTGATCTATGGCAACAACCAGCAAATTAGGCAAGGTATTGTGTGATCAAAAGATTTTGAAAGGTGTGCTAGGGCCGGAGATGAGTAGAGCGTGGGGGTGCCTCGTTTAAGGTTAGTGACAAGACCAAGGGGCCTCCAGCAGAGAGCTCTTTCCTGCCAAAGGCTGCTTACGATATCAGAGAGGCAAAAGTCTAAAACCCGATCCTGCCACCTACTAGTAGTGTAGTACCAGATCATTTGATTAACCTCCCTGAGCCTTGGTTTCTTCATCTATTACGAAGCCACGTTATTGGCCAGAGTGCTGAAGACAATCTGTGAGACGGCAAAGTTCCAGAGGCTGGTCACACAAAGAGAGGATGAGCCCAGAGACAAAATGGCATCAGCAGTCATCAGACCAGGATGAACTCAGAAAAAGACCAAACCCCAAATTGGGTTAACAGGGTTGCAGGGACAAAGCAAACACAGCAACAGCTAGGATGAAGAAGTAATTTCAGATGCATGCCAAAGTCCCAGTAAAAGAAAGATGATGTACCTGTCAGAACTCAAAACAACCTAGGGGCAGGACAGGAATAAAGATGCAGACATAGAGAATGGACTTGAGGGCACGGGGAGGGGGAAGGGTAAACTGGGACGAAGTGAGAGAGTGACATGGACATATATACACTACCAAATGTAAAATAGATAGCTCGTGGGAAGCAGCCACATGGCACAGGGAGATCAGCTCGGTGCTCTGTGACTACCTAGAGGGGTGGGATAGGGAGGGAGGGAGGGAGACGCAAGAGGGAGGGGATGGGGGGATATAAGTATACGTATAGCTGATTCACTTTGTTATAAAGCAGAAACTAACACAACATTGTAAAGCAGTTATACTCCAATAAAGATGTTAAAAAAATAAAATAAAATAAAAATAGTGGAAAAAATAAAATAAAATACCAACTCCGCCTAGCACAGTTATTTGGAGGAACAAGGGATTAATGCAAACGAAAACATTTTTATGCAAACTAACATCCTATAACATTAACTACCCATTAGTGTGTTTTCAGTGCCCTAATCAAGTATCTTAGGAGAGAGATTTTACTTACCTCATTATCCTAGGAAATATAAATGTAACTAGTAATCAAATTAATAGTTATTCTAAGAGGATGTCTTTGCTGCCTAAATTAAACAGGATTAAGACATGAAATCTCAGCACTTGTTTATAATTTAGGATTTTTATGTATTCTACTTTCTCTGATGGATATTTACTTTTGTCAGGGAGTGGGAAATTTCCCCTGGACCCCTCTTGAGTTCTTGTGGCTAGACTAATAAGAAAATTAACACAAGACAGATTCACAGGTGAAAAAAAAAAAAAGCAAGTATGAATTCATGCTCATGGAGGTCTCATAGAAATGGGACCTAAGAAGTGGTCAAAGCAGGCAGGTTTTATAATTTTTAGACAAAGAAACAATACAGTTGTGAGGAATTGACAGGACAAAAAACTTAGGCTTTGGGTGCTCAATTAGTGAAGAATCTAAACAGGGTTTGGGCTTGGGGTAGTAAATTTAAAAACAAATACGGTTTGTTTATACAGGTTTCTCCGCCCAAATTCCCTGTCTCTGACAGTAAGGATGTCCCTGCACCTCTAGACGCAGGGAGATCACCTTTCACAGGGGAGGTTTATTTCCTGCTTTTCTGGGAGACAGAGAAGGGTCAATTTTCTTCTTGGATTGCCTGCTTCTCCAGCAACTTCTATTCAAAGTAATCCGTATGCAATTGTGGCATATTTGGGGGAGGCCTGGCCTGAGCCCCGATTCTTCGTTTTTTAATATATAGCAATTGAGTTGTTCTTATACTAGATCAAGGGTCATCAGTCCTGTATTCCAAAGTTAGCCACAGGGAATAACGATTTGTTGTGACATTAGGTTGCTTGCTTCTAGATACGTCAGCGCCACTTACGAAAGGGTGTGCAATGCAGTGACTGATACAAACAGACTAGCATTTTATTGACCCGAGTTAAACTCTAGCTCCACCACTTGGTATTTGGGTAAACTCTGGTACATTATGCCTTCTAAGCTTCAGTTTCTTCTTCATTTGTAAAGGTACATAAAAGAAAAATACCGGGCTTCCCAGGTGGCGCAGTGGTTGAGAGTCTGCCTGCCGATGCCGGGGACATGGGTTCGTGCCCCGGTCCGGGAAGATCCCACGTGCCGCGAAGCGGCTGGTCCCGTGAGCCATGGCCGCCGAGCCTGCGCGTCCGGAGCCTGTGCTCCGCAACGGGAGAGGCCACAACAGTGAGAGGCCCACATACCTCAAAAAAAGAAAGAAAAATACCATGTTGCATAATGGGGGACCACAAAGAGTTAAGTGTCCCAGGTAGATGTTATAAAATGAGGCAGAAGAGGTAACTAGGAGCATAGGGGGCTGGTCATGGATCTGTAAGTCATTTCTAGAAAGCTTAGAATTTAGTCAAAGGCTGCCAACTTTTTCAAATGTGAGAACCCCCTTTCAACATTGATGAATTTAGGACCTCCACATGATGGTAACTGTGCTTTTAATATTCACATACATTAAAAATACACAATGTCTGGGCTTCCCTGGTGGCGCGGTGGTTGAGAATCTGCCTGCTAATGCAGGGGACACGGGTTTGAGCCCTGGTCTGGGAGGATCCCACATGCCACGGAGCAACTAGGCCCGTGAGCCACAACTACTGAGCCTCCGCGTCTGGAGCCTGTGCTCTGCAACAAGAGAGGCTGCGACAGTGAGAGGACCGCGCACCGCGATGAAGAGTGGCCCCCGCTTGCCACAACTAGAGAAAGCCCTCGCACAGAAACGAAGACCCAACACAGCAAAAGTAAAAGAATAAATTAATTAATAAACTCCTACCCCCAACATTAAAAAAAATATATACACAATGTCAAACATTACCACAAGTTCACCACAATTGAGGAAATTATTTATATTACTAGTCATAACATGCATCTACAAACTTTTGAAAAACAGTCATGTAATTATGTATGACGTATTATTATTTTTGTTGAAGTATAGTTGATTTACAATAATTGTGTTAGTTTCAAGCAAAGTGATTCAGTTACACGTATGTTTTCATACTATATTCCATTATAGGTTATTACAAGATATTGAATCTAATTTCCTGTGCCTATGCAGTAAATCCTTGTTGTTTATCTATTTTATGTATAGTAGTGTGTATCTGTTAATCCCATACTCCTAATTTGCCCCTCCTTCCCTCCCTCTCCCCTTTGGTAACCACAAGTTTGTTTTCTATGTCTATGAGTCTGTTTCTGTTGTGTATGTAAACTGATTTGTATTATTTTCTAGATTCCACATACAAGTGATATCATACAGTATTTGTTTTTCTCTATCTGACTTATTTCACTAAGTATAACATTCTCTAGGTCCAGCCATGTTGCTGAAAATGGCATTATTTCATTCTTTTTATGGCTAAGTAGTACTCTATTTTATATACAGAACACATCTTGTTTACCCATATTCATTTGTCCATGGACACTTAACTTGCTTTCATGTCTTGGTTATTGTAAATAGTGCTGCTATTACAGCACTATTATTGGGGTGTATGTATCTTTTCAAATGAGAGTTTTTATTTTTTCCAGATATATACCCAGGAGCAGGATTGCTAAATCATATGGTAGCTCTATTTTTAGTTTTTGAAGGAACCTCCATACTCTTTTCTATAGTGGATATTTTTTCAGATTATAATCAAATTTTGCATCCAGCATAGATCTGCAAACATTAACCAAAATATCATCAAAGGTTTATAGGCTACAAACTGGGTACTCTGCTCTAGTCCATGAAAAGTCAATGAAGCTTTCAAACCCTAGAGAGAGATGGTCAGAACTGCACGACAGAGCAAGACCCTGGACAAGGAGAGCTGAAGTGGGTACGGGGCCAATTGTTCATTTGAGATTTCCTGCATGAGGGCAGTGAAAACGTGAAATGCTCGAGAGTTAACTGATAGCATAGGAACGGTGAAGGAAGGGGAAGAGTGAAGGCTAAACACAGGAATGACCAGTAAATGCTGATGACATTAGCAAGTAGGAAGAGACTTAGAAGGGAAGGTGGTCCGTTCGTTCTGGACATGCTGATTGGAGCTGCCATGAAGTAGGAAGATGCACAGTGGACAGTAGATAAACACTTCAAAGTTGGAGGAGTCCACAGCGCAGAGTGATAGCCTCAAGCTCATGAGGTCACACGGGGAGAGTGTAGAGAGTGAAAAAGAGGGATAATAGCATGAATTGTGGGAAAGGCCAAGATTTAAGGGGTTGGAAAGGGAAAGGAGAGTGTGAATGAGACAGAGAAGGAATAGGGGCATCAAGGAAGGCCAGAAAAGTTTGGGACCCTTGAGTTCATGGTGAGGAGAGAGTCTGAGTAGAAAGGAACAGTGCAGGTCCTGCAGGATCATGTATCACCCTGGGCGGCCGCTACAAAGTAAGAAAATGAGACTGATGGAGTGAGAAGCAGCTCTAGAGACAACCTAGTCCAGTCAGAGCCCTCATTTTGCAGATAGGAAGTTGAAGTTCAGAGAGGTTTGGTGTCCACCTTGGGTGAGCTATAAATGGCAGATCTGGAATCAGGGTCAATCCTGTAACAGCAAGACCAGGACTCACCAACTGGTACTGAAATCTGAGGGTATCAAGTGCCTGAGAGAAGTAGCCAGGTTGTTTTAAGATCAAAACTAAAGACGGTATAGTCCTTACGAAACCACCTTCATTTCTAGGGATTTTTTGGCCTGAGCATTTTATCAGCTTCAGCTTACTGGCTTTGCCTAATTTGCAAATCTGTAAAACCTGCACTGGTGTTTTACCCCAACACAGAGACACTGTGTGTCCCTCACATGGCTCCCTGCCCAGTCCAGGTCACAGTGACAGCAGAAGCCACTGCACAGGAAAGAGACAGCTATGAGACAACTAACGCATAATTGCAGCACCTGCCTAACACTTAAGGCCTGGACTGGCCCTCTCTCTCTACCCCCAAAGTGTGTGTGTGTGTGTACGCACATGCGCGTGTGGGTATCAACAGAGATGTTTAGATATATGCGACACTTTTATATTAGGGAAATTCTTATGTTGAATAATCCTGTGGTAAATATAAACAATTTGGAAGGGAATGCCGAGTTTGTTTCCACTTTTTACGGCAAAGCTAGTGGAGTGAATGTCTTGCAGTCACTGTAAGTGTATACCTTTCACAGTTTTGACAGATATTTATGAGAATTTAACATCTTGATTCAAAATGTTTGAATATCATAAGTTTCATAAAGTTGAAACGTTTTAAGGTCTTCCTTTTTGAATGGTGTTTGCAGACTTTTTTTTATGGAAGGTATACGAGGTTGTTTTTTTTTTTTTTTGAGAGCACAAAATATTTTATTTAACCATTTGCATTTAGGAAACATAGCAGCTCCCTCCTCAGAGGAAGCTTCTTGAGTCAAAAGTCGCTGGCAGTCAAACACAGAGAACGACGACGGGCAGGGCTGAGGAAGCTGAGGCCGCCAGGTGGGTCTCGGCCCAGGAACTGCACCGATCGCTGACCCTGGGACATGAGAGACTGTCTGTCAACAAGGTCAGCCTCTCCCAAAGGGACGAATCAGTGAAACATTCTGGAACTGAAATGATGGTTTCAAAGTCCCTTCTGGGTTTAATCTTACGAAATTCTATTCACAGTGGATTCTGGGAGGCCCTAATCCTTATGGCTGTTTAATAGGGAAATCTTATCAGAATCTAAATTTCACATACCATCTATACTTAAAATGTTTCCTTGCAGAAACTTTCTTAAAATTATTTTCTCAGCTCCTGGACTAAGAATCATTTTATAAGCAAGCACTATCACTTCCCGACAAAGTAGCTTTGCCTTCTCTCCCGGACAACTGAGAGCTTTTTAGCAATATACCAATTTCATTTGGAACAGTCTTCTGACTTGAACATTATTCTTTTGATCTTTTTTTATATTCACCAGCAGAAAAACAATGCAAGGGCATATCATTTATCTCTTGACTATAGAGAATTTCATTCTGTCTAGTAAGTCATTCTGCAGCCTCAAGTCACCTAACTTTAAAAAAGGCAGACTGCTTCAAAGAAACCAGCTGACCTTCCTAAAGATGCATCATTCATGACCCCCAGCTCTTCAACTAAGCTGCTTGGATCTACGTGAAATAAACACAACCTGTTTCGAAATAAATTCCTGGCTACTGAACTGAGATACTGAAAGCACGCTCCTCTCCTGCCAGGGCCGTCGCCTCAAGCGTAAGTGTGTAAACCAACCGGCGTGTCAGGAAGCACCTGGGAGTCTATGCTCTGCCCACAGTCTCCCTCATGGCAACTGCTAAGCGACGTACCTATCAGACACCGGGCACAAAGACAGCACAGACTCCAACTTCTCTAAGTACAGAATCTAACACATTTAGATGTTAAAGAAGGGAGTGTCTGAACACTGCAAAAAATGACAAAGAGCAAAAGGACACTCGGAAAAGATGTTTACAGAAGCAAGAAGGAACCGCACTAAAATTTGCACACCTACCCTAGACTACCCTAAACTTTCCGTACAATTTTGAGACTTACAGCAGTAACTGCTCTTAAGGGTGTATGAGTCACAAAGAACAAGAAATAATTGATTTTTTTTTTTTTTTTGCCTCTTGCTGTATCTTTGTAAGGTAACAGCCCCTGGAACCCTAAGAAAGGGCAGGGGGAAAAAAACCGCAGGGAGGCTGAAACTTGCCAAAGTATCAACCTAGGAACAACTGTCTGTGACTCAGTTTGCTTCTTGCCATAGCAGGGGATAGGAAATACCTCTCTGGTTAACATCTGCATCACGTGTATTTAAAACAAAATCTTAATAAGCAACTCACAGTCTCCAAACCACTTAACGCTTTTCAGGTAAAGGGGCAACAATGATTTTAAATGGCTGCGTCACGTCCAGACGCTCGTAGTACTTTCATCACGCAAAGGGCAGGCCGGCTTACACATTCCTCTGCCCCTTGACACAAAACACAGCGCTCGACCTCGGCTGCAACCTCTTGGTCACCTCGCCACGACGTTACCACTAGACACAACAGGGCTGGTCCTTGGTTCAGACGTCAGTCTACCTCGTCGCCCGCGTGGCTCAGCAGAAACCCTTCAGCCAATGAACACAGAACTTCAGAACCTTGGAAGCCAAGGGCACACTTAACTCCTACAGAGAGTCCCTGTTCCTACTGCTTAAAAAGTTGCAGGTCTGGCTTTTCTTCCAGCCTTTGCAACACAACCCCACACTGAGGCCACCCACTGAGGCTAGTGTCCACGCAGCTGAGCCGGCAGCCCGTGCAGGCGGGGGCCACGTGGGCCTGAGCGGGCAGGCAGCCAGGGGGTCCGCCCGGCCCGCCCAGCCCGCAGGCCCCCGCGACCCGCGCTCCCGGCCTCCGGCGCCGCGCGCGGACACGGCAGCCGCCTGGACACCCCCGGCTCCGAGTTTTGCTTTTGATCTCGAGTGCAATGCAAAGTAGTAGACCGTATACTGCGGATTCCATGTGAAACGAGCCTTCCAGAAAAAAAGAAATCAGTTCCTGTCCCACAGATTCTGAAAAGCGCACGGAGCACGATTCACAAAAAAAACAAGCACCCCAGTAATTTGCAGGGAACAAAAACACAAGGCAAGGAGTGTAAGAGATGTCTTGCCTTCCCTGGGAAACAGGAGTGTTACTGAGTGCAAACTGGTAGCGCTCGCTGCACGACAGGCGGGTAAATCCAGAGACAAGGCGTTGGGACAAGGAGTTGTGACTTTATTCAGAAAGCCCGCAGACCGAGAAGATGGTGGACTCGTGTCCCAAAGAACCATCTTCCCCGACTTAGAATTCAGGACTCTTTTATATTGACAGGGGAATCCTTGTTCCGCCAGACTCTGGAGGAGGTGTGTGAATTCCTTCCTTCCTGCGGCCATTCACCGGTGGGCCTGGTCAGGATGTTTCCTGGGAGCTAAAGGAGGGTATTTACTTAATGCTCATTACCTGGGGAGCAGGGTTAGGGTTAGGGTTAGGGCCCCCAGAGACGGGCCACTGTGTATAACTGAAGCTTCCAGGCACCGTCCCTTTAGTGATGAACTTGTGATAGAGCCCAAAGGTTCTTCCCTGTTACAGAGGCCGCTAGGGTGAAGGGTTGTACTGTTACTTCAGCAGTGGTGGGGAGGGGAGTTCTCTCTGATTTACAGAGCAGTATTTACTGTGAAGTGATGGCACATGTTTTGCTAAAGTTTCTCATATTTTCTCACATAACCCCGATTGTTTAATTATATATATATATATATATATATTTTTTTTTTTTTTTTTTTTTTTTTTTTTTTTTTGCGGTACGCGGGCCTCTCACTGCTGTGGCCTCTCCCGTTGCGGAGCACAGGCTCCGGACGCGCAGGCTCAGCGGCCATGGCTCACTGGCCCAGCCGCTCCACGGCATGTGGGATCTTCCCAGACCAGGGCACGAACCCGCGTCCCCTGCACCGGCAGGCGGACTCTCAACCACTGCGCCACCAGGGAAGCCCTAATTATATTTTAATATAACTATTCAACGATAAAGCACACTATAATCAAGAGCTATGAAGCCATTATACAAACTTGCTACTTCCATTCCCCCAGGGTTTTTGAAGGGGGAGGGGGCTCAGTAGAAAATAGTTTTAATTCAGTAAAGGGGAAGAAAGATGTCAAAACATTGTACCAATTTACAGGTGAATTTAGTTAGGTTTCACAAATGTATTGAAGATAATTTATTTCCATAGGTTGAAATTTTTAAGGTCTAAAATTATATTCAGCTCTTGGAGGAATCTGTGCTCATGGCAAACTCTGAAACCTCTTCCACACAGAGAAAAGACAGTGTCTTTAAAACTTGATTAAAATACATAGATCAAACCAGATATCACAAGTAATACTGTTTTATTGTCACCATGTTACTGCATCCTTGGCCTCAAATGAAATAAATTTCCAAACATAAATCGCCTAGAGATCAGTGCTGTTCCTGAGCATTTCTCTGTGTTGGAGAGAAAGCACGCGTGTGGACTGTGTACCCCGAAAAAGGCACTATATGGGTTCTCGTGGAATACAGCTACCCCTGTCCCTGTAGTTACAAGAGGAGTGACGGTGTGTCTCAGGAACTACGCAGTCATCCGAGCCCAAGCCGAGTCTGGCTGCCGCTCTCATACTGACGTTCCAGGTCAAATCACCTCGCTCACTTGTTTCATTATCTTAAAGAAATTATAGGAGTACATCACTGCAGCAAGAGCCCCAGTGTTATATTTATAACTCTAATTTCCTGAGAAAGGTACAGAGTTCCATACAAGATAAACCCAAGGAGTAATATGCCAAGACACTTTGTAATCAAATTGACAAAAATTCAAGATAAAGAGAAAATATTAAAAGCAATACAGGAAAAGCAGCAAATAACATACAAGGGAATCCCCATAAGGCTATCAGCTGGTTTTTCAGCAGAAACTCTGCAGGCCGGAAGGGAGTGGCAAGATATATTTAAAGTGATGAAAGAGAAAAACCTACAACCAAGAATACTCTACCCAGCAAGGCTCTCGTTCAGATTTGTTGGAGAAATCAAAAGTTTTACAGACAAGAAAAAGCTAAAAGTATTCAGCACCACCAAACCAGCTCTACAAGAAATGCTAAAGGAACTTCTCTAGGTGGAAAAGAAAAGGCCACAACTAGAAATAAGAAAAGTACAAAATGGGAAACTCGCTGGTAAAGGCAAACATACAGTAAAGGTAGGAAATCATCCTACCTAATATGATATCTAAACCAGGAATCATGAAGAGAGTGCAAATGCAGGATATTGGAAATGCATTTGAAATTAAGAGACAAGCAACTTAAAACAATCATATATAGAGAGAGACTGCTATATTTTATATCCAGGAAAACTGATCAACTCTCACTAATTCTAAAACATAGCTACAAATTCTTTTGAGTATAGATACACAGTCACATCACCTGTAAAGAATAGCAGTTTTCATTTGCTAGCCTTATTTCCTTTATTATTATTTTCCTTTCCAGTGCAACACTGAATAAAGTGGTGACAGCAGGTAATGTTGTCTTGTTCTTGCTATTAAAAGCCACCATTATCGGGCTTCCCTGGTGGCGCAGTGGTTGAGAGTCCACCTGCCGATGCAGGGGACGCGGGTTCATGCCCCAGTTCCGGGAAGATCCCACATGCCGCGGAGCGGCTGGGCCCGTGAGCCATGGCCACTGAGCCTACGCGTCCGGAGCCTGTGCTCCGCAACGGGAGAGGCCACAACAGTGAGAGGTCCGCGTACCGCAAAAAAAAAAAAAGAGCCACCATTATCTATGATATTTGCTATAATATTTCTGGTAGCTACTCTTATGAGATAAAGGAATTTTATTTTATACCTAATTTGTTTGAGGTTTTCTTTGTTCTTTTTAGTCACGACTAGTTTTTGTACTTTATCAATTCTTTGTCAGAAATAATGATATGATTTTCCTTTTTATATTTTTATTGTAGTGATTTATGTTAATTTTTCTAACGTTTAACCTTTTATTTTTTTGGATAAACTCAATTTGGTTGTGAATATCTACCCTACACATACTGGTTTCTCCAATATCACTAGATCCAGTTTAGTAATATTTTAAGATTGTATGTTAACTATAGGCAAATTTGGCTTGCGATTTTCCTGTTTTCTACTGCACTTGGTAGTTGCCAAGGGGATGATGAAATATAGCTCCTGTGCTTCTGGCTGCATCTGATGGTTTTATTGCCTAACCTCTGCTCCTCTGGATTCTGCCGTTCCCATGGGAACTGAGTAGCTAGTCTGTAGCTGACCCCACCTGTCAGCTCTAATGGAGAGAGTTGCAGTGTGGACAGCTTTGCTCACCCTCCCATGAAGCCCAACCCGCCCTCAGGGAGATCTAGGGAGCCCGGTCACACCTGGGATGCAGGGAGTGAAAAACAGATTCGGGTCATGCATTCAAAGTCCAACCTTTCCATTTTATCCATTTAACATAGACATACCTATACAGGATATAATATCTGTATATATGAATTCTGTATTGCTTTAACTTGAGCCGTTCAATCTAAACCGATGTACAGGTGTACAATGAGAAATTTAAATGCTTAGTTATTTTTCCCAACAAAGTATAAAATAACCCTCGTCCAACAGTGGGATTTGCAAACTTTTGATGTTAATGGCTTTGCTCACTTCCTGGCAGGGCAGTTCAGTACCCAATTTGTAACAGAGCCCGGAGGTTGAAAGTTACCTTTAAATACATGTACAAATAGTTGTCAAAAGTAATGTTATTAAAATACGTTTATTATCCCTGAAGAAAAAAAGAAGAAGACCCATCACCACAGACCTTCTCAGTGACGCTGGTGTCCCCTCACCAGTGGGGCTTCTTGACCTGGTGAGCTGCGCCCTGCGGGTCTTCTGAGGAAGACATTACCATTCCTCATGCCCTGAACGCACCCCTTCCTCCTCGTTCTGCCTCTACTTCTTTAGTGCAGCGCATAGCTTTCCAGTCTTCTGGGTGCCGAGCTAAAAGGTATTGCAACTGGTCATGCCAGAGAGTCAAAACCTTCAGGGTAGAGATAAAGGCAGTTGCTGAGGACAAACATTGTTTCTGCAGCTTCTGTCCTCAAACAGGAGGAAACAGGCCACTTCTGCAGAGGGTGCAAGGGGATCTGTGGATTGAAGGTTCTCAAATGCCTCTACTCAGATCCATCTCATGTCCCAAGTGCCACTCTCCCCGAACAGAGCCCTGACCTTGGCATGGAGACTTCTCTGGGCTGAAAACTCAGCCTCCCGACATCTCTTCCAAATGTACTTTAAGTCCTGTGCCTACATCACGGTTTACCAGGACTTCTGCTTGCGGAAAGTGAAAGTCTCTTGAAATATTGTCAAAAAGGTTCTTTGGGCTTCCCTGATGGCGCAGTGGTTAAGAATCCTCCTGCCAATGCAGGGGACACGGGTTCGAGCCCTGGTCCAGAAAGATCCCACATGCCGCGGAGCAATGAAGCCTGTGCGCCACAACTACTGAAGCCCACGCGCCACAACTACTGAAGCCCGCATGAGCCTGTGCTCCGCAACAAGAGAAGCCACCGCAATGAGAAGCCCGCGCACCGCAACGAAGCTTAGCCCCCGCTCACCGCAACTAGAGAAAGCCCGCGCACAGCAACGAAGAAAGCCCGCGCACCGCAACTAGAGAAAGCCCGCGCACAGCAACCAACGCAGCCAAAAATATTTTTTAAAAAGCTTCTTTGAATGTCACACTAAACTTGAGGTCGTTAATTAATATATCCAGGTCTGCCGTTTCTTCTTGTCAGTAAATAATTGGCAGTTAGCAGCAGACATCTAATTCCATCACCCTTATAGGTACAATTTCCCCCGACCCGTTCAGATGCTCAAGAAATTTCAATATCTAGTACATCCTGTTTCATCTGTAGCCCATCCCAATTCACCACAGGTGAAAGTCTTTGCAAATCTCATCGATACAGCAGTCTAGGGGCTATCAATACTTCATCCACCACCAATAATGGGATTCCCTTTTGCCATCCAGTTGAAATTAAGCAAATCCTATCTTTATGGTCTGTTTCATAGGCCCATGCATGGTACCACCCGTCTTAGATGTGATTCCCAAGAAGCAGAGCCTGACAAGAAGATCGTTGTTCAAGATTCATTGAGTATTCTCATGAGGAGAGGAAGGAAGACGGGGTGAGGAAGCGGAAAAAAACGCTAAGAGGAATGTGGTTTCAGCCTGATCTCACAGGAAACCTTGAGTGCACAAATCACCCTATAGGGTTGGTTACCCTTGAGGTAAGAAGACTGGCCTTTTGTGCCCCCTTGTCATTCAGACATCAGCTGCGGACTGCCCCTGGAGAGGGTGCAAAGGTTTCCCGGTGACCTGGGTACCATCATCACAGGGCATTTCTTCAGAGAAGAGGGGAAGCCCTGAGCTGTCAGTAGCCAACACTCACAGCAGCTGAGTCATGGGTGTGTTAGTCAAATCAAGAGAATCCGGGCACTGCAGCAAACACCGTGATTGCGTTTCTAGGGTTGCCACCTATTCTACGATCAGGAGGTCACTTGCTTCAGAACTATCATTTCACGGCTATAATCTGTCACCACAGTGAGAAAAAGACCACCCACAAGAAGCCACCACAAACAGAAAGTCCCTGTAACTTTGCTACCACTCTTGTCTCAAGATTCAAGCCGAGCTGCTACAGCCTGCATCCAAAAGAAAGACGCTCTCCACACTCACTGCCCCTCGGCATTGACAGAAAATACCTCATGGTCCCTGGGACCCTGCTAACACCCCAGCGAGGGGAAGACACTCTCCACACTGCCCCTCAGCATTGACCAAAAAATACCTCATGGTCCCTGGGACCCTGCTAACACTCCAGTGAGGGGAAGACACTCTCCACACTCACTGCCTCTCGGCATTGACCAAAAAATACCTCACGGTCCCTGGGACTCTGCTAACACTCCAGCGAGGGGAAGACGCTCTCCACACTCACTGCCTCTCGGCATTGACCAAAAAATACCTCATGGTCCCTGGGACCCTGCTAACACTCCAGCGAGGGGAAGACACTCTCCACACTGCCCCTCAGCATTGACAGAAAAATACCTCACGGTCCCTGGGACTCTGCTAACACTCCAGCGAGGGGAAGAAAGTTCCACATCTCTGCTTGCCAACAGAAGCAGCAAAAACAGCCAGTCCAGATCCCTTGTGGGCACGTGTGACTGACTGAGCTTAAATCAGGGCTGGAATCTAACTGCGTGGGGCCCGGTAAACATCGTTTAGCTTCTCAGCCCCTTGGTTCTGGACGTCTCATCAAAAGGTGGGAGCAATGCTGGTCAGCATCAGTCCACAAATCCACCTTCGTCCACTCTTGTTATTCAGAATCTATCTCCAGTATTTCAAGCTCCGAATAAGAACATCAGTACCAACAACAGGCTGACAACAAAAATATAATAATTCAACTTATCCCCAGGAAACACATCTCAATCTTTATATGGCAGAAAATGTCTTAATCTTGCCTTTACTCTCAGGTTAGAGTTTAGCTGTGTAGAATTCTAGGTGAACAACAATTTTTACATCAGAACATTGAAATTACTATTTCACTGATTTGTAGTATTGACTGCAGGCCCTGAGAAACCTGTTGTCCGTCTAATCATCCTTCCTTTATAAGTTAGCTGGCTTTTCTCTCTGGCAGAAGAAGTTTTTGTCTTCTTATTTGGTTCTGCAATTTCACTGTGGTTTTTCTAGATGTCATTTATTTTTCTCTTTCCTCCTGGATCTTGGTGTACTCCTTCAACCTGAGAGCCGTCTTCAGTTCTAGGAAGCGCTCAGCCATTATCTCTTCTAAGACCACCCTTTGTCCTATCTTCCTGTTCTTTTTTTCCTGGAATTTTATCAGCAGATGCCTAGGGATCCTTTTATTCTCTCCTCTCTGAATCTTAGCAACTCTTTCATATTTTTCATCTCTTTATCTCTATGCTTAATTTTTCTCTGTGCTTTCATCATTAATCTTTCAATGAACTTTTTCAATTCAATGATTACACCGTTCACACTTTTAGTTTTAGTTGCATTTTTAAAACTTCAGTTTCTGTAAATTTAACTATTCTTAACATTTTTGGGGGGGAGGAGTGTTTCCAAAATTACCTGTTCTTTCCTCTACGCCTAGTTTTGACTCCTTGGTCGCTCAGATGTTTTTATGTCTACAATAGTTATGCATGTAAATGTTCCCATTTATTGCATTTTCTGAATCTTGTTAATGTCACTTGTTCCTGCTGGTTGTTTGTCATTTTTACTATATGTGGGAGATGAGCTTACTTTCCAGAGTAGTTCAGTGTTAAATCTGCTTGGAGCAACTTGAACCAGTACTTCTGCTTTCTAGTCTCTTATAAACATTTCCATTGTCATTAAAGGAAAAAACAAAACAAAAATGAAAACTTCAAACTATAGAGATAAAGGAGAACCATGTATGCAGCAGAAATTAACACAACATTATAAATCAACTATGCTTCAATAAAAAAAATGTTTCAAAGGAGAAAAAAATAAAATAAAAGTTCTTTTTAGTTGAAAAAGCAGTAGTTCAGTGTTCTCTGTGTTGTGGGAGAATTTCTAGAGTAATGTTGAGTTTCTTCTTTCAAGGGTCTGGTGGGTTTCATAAGTTTAGGACCAGCTTTCTGCCAGGTTTGCACCTCGGTGCCCTGAGCCCTGTGGGGAGCTCAGCTCCAACCCTCTGCACAAAGCCACTTCTAGCCCCAATTCCCTTGGCTGGCCCTCATGCGTCAGCTAATTCACTGACCTGGGCTGGAATTCCCTCTTCATCATTTTACCTGATGGTTCTCCTTGCTTTGAAGCTCAAGTATACACAAGGGTTAGGGGGTTTTGTTGTTGTTCTATTTATTTTTGTAATTTTTATATATGGAAACTTGCAAAGGATTTCCCATACCTGCTCAGTCTGTCCTAGCAATCAAAAGTATTCTCCATGACCAATAGGTCTTCCATATCCTGAAAAAGAACAAAAGGGCAGTGGCAGTATCCCTCTAGGAATTTGGTGAAGCAGAATTGTTAGCAATAAAACAGTTTCTTGAGCTGATCTTAACTTGTCACCTCCTAGATAGGAGACGGATGGTCCCTGGGGGAGGAGACGGAACCCCATTGTACTTTATTTCCCCTTACTACACCCACAGTTGTTACTGGTAAAATCGTATTTGGGTGGAAGAATAAAGTATCTGTCTATGCCAAATACATTTGCAGTTAAGATGCAGATGTTATACCATCCTGTAGTAAGAAAAGTCATTTCTTTTTATTCTATAACCAAGGTCTTGGATAAACAAAACTTAGTGAGAACAGGCCCAGTTGCTGGATTTCCTGATAATGTGAAAACGTATTTCTCACACAGAGAATCCTTTCAGCCCCTTGTCATGCTTCACACTCCACCTCAGCCCCCTCTCCATCCTCCCCCACTCAGCACAGGAGTGTCATCCTGCAAGGCTGCTGCATCTTCCCAGAGCCTCGTCTGCCCAGCCCCCACATGGCAGCAGATCAAGACAAGGCCAGCAACCCCACTGCGTAATGAGTAAGGATGATTTCAGGGACCACTGGCCTGCCTTGTGGACCTGCACCAAGGCTGCCCAAGACTCCTGCTGGCGTTGTTTAGATTTCTGCAGCTGAGAAGTGCAGCCATCCCAGATGTGCACACACGTTTCTGTGATATAGAAACCCTTGGAAGTGGGCCCGAGGGAGCTCTCCCGCCACGTGACATGAAGTGGGCATTACCATTTTTTCCCCCTTAAAAAGAGGGAATAGTCAATAAGTCTGGACCCTCCTGGGCCCAAGACCCCCTTCTACCTGCTCTCCACATGTGTGCAGCAAGTTAAATATTAAGGTTTTAAATTATAGAAGGTTTTCTTCCTTCATTTTCTATACTGATTTGGTTTTGATACCATTCTCTAAATTATTTTTTGTAGATGTTAACTCACTATTTCTTCTTCGGTCTTCTAAAAATGCTAGGATCAAGTAAAATAGGACGGAGACTTTTTTTTCCAAAATTAGTTTCTTTGTTTTGACATCAACCAGCTACAGGTCCACGACAGGTGGGCTGACGTCTAAAAATATGTTAGCAGATACACTTTGCATAATACTAAATTAAGGAATCCCCCGCTAACACAAATGCCTTTGCAATTAAAATGAAACATTTGTTCTTGGTCTTCTTGTTCTTAATATCAACCAATATATAGAGAATTAAGTAATTTTTTAGAGGAACTAACATGCCCTGATTGAGAGCAAACTCCAGGAGTTTTTCTTAGGAAACATGCTTCTATATTTTAAGATTAAGCTCAGAACTTAATCTCCTTCTCAGTCCTGGGAAACACACTAGAACTTGAAATCGGGTGTTTTGGAGTGGGAATATGTGTTCTCTTTGAAAATGCAATTTGAATATATGTGTTAACCATGTTATAACTCTGCTGCTTGCTTTAGAGATTGCTTTTCCTAAGTGGATTTAACTTTAGCAGGACTCAGCACTAAATTTCACCTCCTTGAAATGTGTTTGTGTTACTGACCAAGACGTTCTCCATACGTATCAGTGAGAAGCTGAATCTCCTACCTGATTAGGGATTCAAGCTAGATGGTAAAGTTTAAGAAAGCACTGGGCTGGGTTTGGCTACACTTAGCATACGTGACTCAGAGATGGCTCTAGATAGAGTCATAAAAATGTTCACATACCAAACACTATTCTAGGTTCTGGGGTCTGTGTTGTGGTCTCATATTTAGTCTCATGGAGGCTACCTTTCAATTAGAGAGACAGAAAATAAACAAAGGCGCGCACGTGCACACACACGCACGCACGCAAACAAGAATGTCAGATAGTTCTAAGATCAACGGAGAAGGTGAAACACGTAATGTGATGGTGAAAAGACAGGTGGAAATAAGAGACTATGTAAAGTGGGTCATCAGGGAAGGACGTTCTGCAGAGGGGCTACTGTGCTAAGGCCTGTTGTTGAGAAGAGGCCAGAGGGAAAACCCAGTGGAAAAGCATCCAGGCAGAGAGAACCACAGGAGCAGAGGCCCTGGGAAGAAACAAGCCAGGGAAGGTGAGGGGTAGAAAGATGATCCGTGTGAATAAAGTATGTGAGGCAGGAAGGAGGAGGTTATGAGTGGAGATTGGACAGCTGAGCTGCAACAGAACCGTACGGGGCCTTGCACCTGTCCATAGGCACTTTGAACCTGATTTTAAATGTGACAACATGGAGAGGGTGTGGAGAAAAGGGAACCCTCCTACACTGTCGTTGGGAATGCAAGTTGGTGCAGCCACTGTGGAGAACAGTATGGAGGTTCCTCAGAAACTAAAAACAGAGCTACCATATGACCCAGCAATCCCACTCCTGGGCATATATCTGGAGAAAAACATGTTTTGAAAAGACACATGCACCCCAGTGTTCACTGCAGCACTATTTACAATAGCCAAGACATGGAAGCAACCTAAATGTCCATCGACAGAGGAATAGATAAAGATGTGGTAGATATATATGATGGAATATTACTCAGCCATAAAAAAGAATGAAATAATGCTGTTTGCAGCAACATGGATGGACCTAGAGATTATCACACTAAGTGAAGTAAGCCAGAGAGAGAAAGACAAATACCATGTGATATCACTTGTATGTGGAATCAAAATATGACACGAACAAACCAATCTATGAAAAAAAAACAGAATCGGGGACAGAGAAAACAGACTGGTGGTTGCCAAGAGGGAGGGGTGTGGGGAGGGATGGACTGGGAGTTTGGGGTCAGCAGATGCAAACTAGTGTATAAAAGATGAATAAACAACAAGGTCCTACTGTACAGCATAGGCAACTATATTCAATATCCTTTGATAAACCATCATGGAAAAAATATTTTATAAAATGAATGTATACATATGTATAACTGAATCACTTTGCTGTACAGCAGTAACTAACACCTTGTAAATCAACCATACTTCAATTAAATAAATAAATAGATATGACAGCAAGTCATTTGGGGGTTTGAAGGAAGGAGTTTCCGTGGCTGTATTTGTAGGATCCCAATATATGTGAGAATCAACTCTAATATTTGTACACTTGTATTTTCTTCAGAGCATTTATTATAACATTATTTAATTGCTGGTGGGTGTCTTTCTTTTAATATCTGCCTTCTCCCTGGTAGCCCCATGAGGGTAGGAAAGAGAATGTTTTGTCTCCCACTGAATACCCAGAAGCTAAGCGAGAGTCTCTACACATACACCATGGGTGCTCACCCAACACGCGCTGGTGGATGAATGACTAGATGTTAGACGTCTATTTCCAATTCCTCTTAAGGTCACAGGACACTGAAATTGCCCTCTCCAAAATAACTACAAGACAGCTGCACCAAAGAATCGATTCCAGGCACCATCCCAACGTTCTCAGCAGGACTGCACTCGCTGAGCCCAGAAAATACATATTTTTATGTACTTTTCAATATTTGAAATCAGTGTACTTGTTTCTGATGAAACATAGAGAACTCAAAGAATAAAAATTATTCCCCACACAGAAAGAAAATAAGACAGAGCTCAACAGATAGGATTTTAATAGCTGTTGTTTTATGTGGTAGAAGCTCTGTAATGGTTTCTGTCATGAACTGAAACCATTGACAGAAACCAATGGTTTCTGTCAGTTCAGTGAATTGAACAGGCCAAAACTACATTTCTAAATAAAAGCACTGAAAGGGATTTTATGGCCATTTCCTTCCAGCAATTCTGCCCTGGATAGAACCATTACAGCCTCAAACTTTGAAACAATAAACCCACAGTAGTTTTGTTCAAGGAGAGACCGAATCTTTCTGCTCTAAAGATACTTAGAATCATTTCAGAAAATCAAACCTGTGTATGCCTTCCTAGAAAGAAATCATTACAGTGACCATGGTTATGGCCACTGCCAGCCTCTCTCCTCAAGTGGCTACATGCTGACTCCACCCAAACCTCCGGTTCTGGTTCTCGTGTATGTATGTCTGCGTATTTCAGTGTTGGCTTTTTCACTTCTTTATTTTTTGATTCCACCAGCCACCAAGTCATATTCAAAACTGCCAAGGGCGATCACTAAAAACAAGTCACAGACGGTCATAAGAATGGGCATGTCAGCATTTATCTTTTGTAATTTCAGGATATTGAAACATATCATTGCTTATAGTAGCCATAAGTTTGCTCCTTTTGGGCTGAACAGGTGACTTATAAACAAAGAGATGTATCAGAATTTCCCAAGAAGTATTTTTGTTTAGTTTTGGTTTGTTTTCTTGTTTCAAAATACACATGCGCCTCTGTTCTAAGCTAAATCTCTGAAAGTAGGATCTGGGCAAGTGTACTTCTTTCAGTTTTTGTTTTGATATCATTTTAAACCTATAAGAAGGCTAAGAGAATAGTACAAAAAACTGCCACCTACTCTTTATTCAGAATTCTCGTTCTCTTGCTGCATAACCAGTCCCCCAAAAGTTAGTTACTTAAACGAGCAGTGATTTTTTTAGATCGCAGATCTGCAACCTGGGCACATCTCAGAGAGAAGGCTTATCTCTGCTCCAGACAGCATCAGCTGCGGTACTGACCCAGCTGGACCAACTCTGGGATGGGTCCTCCTTTGCTTGGCAGGTTGGTGCTGCCGTGAACTCCGAGCCCGGCCAGCGCTGGGCTGTGGAGCTCAGTCCCCGTCACTGTGCTCGCTACGTGGGCTTCCGCACGACCTGCTCGAGCCACCTCTGAGTGTGGCGGTTGGTCTGAGACCGAGCCAGGCACAGCTGTACTGCCTTTTATTATTCACCCTGGAGAGTCACGTAGCATCATTTCTGCCACGGACATGCCCACCCAAATAGAGGGGGGAAATAGACCCCTTATATTGGTAAAAGAATATGGAATGAGAGGTATTATTGTCAGCATTTTTGCTAAATGCAATGTTCCACAGCTGGAATCAACAATTATTTACATGGTGCCCCATTTACTTTATCATTGTCCCTAACTATCTATATATTTATTTATCTATCTCTACAGAGATACAGAATGTCTATATATACATAGACTACATATACTTAAGTGTGTATTTCCTAAAAACAAGAGCATTATCTTTTGTTACCAAAGTCAGGAAATTTAATGTTGATCCATTACTGTTGTCTAATCCACAGTCCACATTTGAATGTTATCAACCGTTCCTTCCCTTTCCTCTGTAGCCATAAAGGATCTTATCAGGCATGTGTATTTCTTAAATCTCCAAAGGTGCGTCTGGTGGGCACTCTTAGTCTAGAATAACATGTGAATATTTGGAGACAGACCCAAGTGTAAATCCCAGCTTTGTCACTGACCAGGAGCATAACCTTTGGCAAATTACTTTAGCTCTCTCTGTCTCAATTTCCTCATTAATAAAAATGGGGAAATTGTTGGCTACACCACAGAATGGAGCGGAAATCTGCATGGTGCCTGCTTCCCAGCAAATCTTAGCTTTATCTCTTTCGCTCATTAAAACTACTAACTGATCACACAGAATGGGGTGCTGGAGGGGACAGGGACATGCCACCTTTCAGCCTCCCTCACTTAACTCCAACCGCATAGGACAGCAGTTCAGCAAGAATTCAATCATGCTTTTACCAAGGCTGCAGTCGCTTATGTGGGGTGTAATGTTTGGAGCGTGTTCACTGATTCACTCCCACGTGAGCCAATTAGCTTCTGTTCTGCGCGCTGATCTCAAACCCCAGCAGCTTTCTTTCCTGCCCAGACAACTAGAGAACTAAGCAAGAGCGGCTGAGTGAAGGGTAACAAAGCCACGCCCTCTTAGTACTCATCAAACAGCAGCATCTCCCAAACAGCAAGATGGCTTTTCATGGTTTATTTGATAAGTACTGAAAAGAAAGAGCAAGTATTACTTCCTCCCTGGCCTCTCATTACTATTTAAATGTAAACTAAAGGAAGAAATTGTTACTGCTTATTTTCGTCCTGTTAAACATGCCCTAGGATGCCCGCTGCTATTGGCTCGGCGATTTACTCATAGCTCCTCAGAGTTCTATGGGTCTGTCCTGCCAGCGATGTCATGTGAAGTGCCTTTATTAATTTTTACACGCCTTGATGATGTCATCATTAAATAACCTTTTTTACTATATATAAACATTTTAGTTAAAAGGTCCCTAAGCAACTTGATCCATTTTATCAAGAGCCATCAGACTTTGGAATGACATTTCTTTTTTTAACATCTCTATTGGAGTATAATTGCTTTACAATGGAGTGTTAGTTTCTGCTTTATAACAAAGTGAATCAGCTATACATATACATATATCCCCATATCCCCTCCCTCTTGCGTCTCCCTCCCACCCTCCCTATCCCATCCCTCCAGGTGGTCACAAAGCACCGAGCTGATCTCCCTGTGCTATGCGGCTGCTTCCCACTAGCTATCTATTTTACGTTTGGTAGTGTATATATATCCATGCCTCCCTCCCACTTCGTCCCAGCTTACCCTTCCCCCTCCCCGTGTCCTCAAGTCCATTCTCTACGTCTGCATCTTTATTCCTGTCCTGCCCCTAGGTTCCTCAGAACCTTTTTTTTTTTTAGATTCCATATGTATGTGTTAGCATACAGTATTTGTCTTTCTCTTTCCGACTTACTTCACTCTGTAGGACAGTCTCTAAGTCCCACCTGCGCATCATCTCTCTGTGTGGCACAGACTGCCCTCTGCACTGTGTGGACAATGCCATCTCTGCAACAACAAACAATCTCCCTGAGCGGGTCTGGTATGATGAGCACTGCCCAGGGCAGTTCTGCGTGGGCAGCCCCATCTCCTGTCAACACCTGGAGAAGTCTCACCTGACCTCTGCTTCTACAGATATCCTGAAAAGATGGAAAAGGAAGAGCAGGCCATTGCTGGAAAGGACGTAACCAAGGAAGAATGTCAGGGTGAATGGGCTGCTCCAGCCCCCGAGTTCACTGCTACCCAACCCAAGGTTGAGACTGGTCTGCAGGTGTGCGGACCTCCCTGCTGGAGAGAGGTGACCAGCCTGCACTGAGCCCTGCCTGCAGCTAACAGGCCCTGCCTGCACCCCACCAAGTGACCTCAGCCGTTTTCTGTTTGGAGACAGAAAATAACAATTATTGGTAAGGCTATGGAGCAATAGAATTTCTGTACACTGCTTGTAGGAATATAAGTTAACACATCACTTTGAGAACACTTGGTCAGTATTTATTCAAACTGAACATATACCTACCTTATGACCTAGCAGTTGTACACATACTCACCAGAAATTCATGTACTTATTCACCAAAAATGTGGAGAAGAATATTCTTTGTATTGCTATTTACGACTGAGCAAAACTTTGTACTTATTCACCAAAAATGTGGAGAAGAATATTCTTTGTATTGCTATTCTTTGTATTGCTATTTACGACTGAGCAAAACTAAAAACTACCCAAATGACCATCAACTGCAGAATGAATCAAGTGTGCTATTTTTCACAGTGGAACATAATGAACACATTGAGAAGGGGTGAACTCTGGCCGCACACAAGAATGAATCTTCCAAACATAACGCTGTCATGCTGAGTGCAGTAAGCCAGACAGAGAAAGACAAATATCATATGATATCACTTATATGTGGAATCTAAAACAATGGTACAAATGAACTTATTTACAAAGGAGAAATAGACTCACAGACCTAGAAACAAACTTATGGTTACCAAGGGGGAAAGGAGGGAGGAAGATAAATTGGGAGGTTGGGATTGACATATACACACTACTATACATAAAATAGAAAACTAATAAGAACCTGCTGTGCAGCACAGGGAACTCTATTCAATGCTCTGTGGTGACCTAAATGGGAAGGAAATCTAAAAAAGAGGGGATATATGTATATGTAAAGCTGATGCACTTTGCTGTACAGCAGAAACTAACACAACGTTGCAAAGCAACTCTACTCCAATAAAAATTAATTTAAATAAAACACAAAAAACGCATAACATTGAATGAAAGGAGCCGTACAGAAAAGTGTGCATGTTCGGTGATTCGTTAGTGTAAAGCCCAAGGCCATGCATAACTAATCCATGATGCGAGACATGTTTCCCCTGGAGGACGGTAGTGACTTGGCCAGGGTGGAGGGGCTTTGAAGGGAGTTTCTGGGTATATATAGTGATGTGTTTCTTGATCCTGGTGCCGTTCACAAGTTTGGTTCATTTCTGGCAATTCACCCATCTGCACACATGTAGGATTGGTGTACTTTTCTCTCGTAGGCTATCCTTCAATAAAAATTGTTTTTAACTTTATGGTGATTTCATTCGATTAAGAGTATTTTCTAAGTTTACTAACTAAGAAATAATGTGTGATTATTTGGATGGAAGAGTCTGTGTACTTCCACCGTGCATCAGATTTTCCTTTTACTTTCTCTGAGACAAACTCTTGTATTTAGTATGGTACAGAGGAGTTATCGATGCAAATGCTTACGCCTGACAAAGCCTCCCCCATCACTCATTTCCTTTTTTGACTCTTATTATACAGAAAATATTTGATTTTAAGTAAGAAAACGATATGTTCAAGATGGAAAGAAGAAAACTTTTTATAGCTTCTCTTTTCTGAGAAACCAGATGTCAGGAAGAATAAATTAAGTAAAATTAAAATTATATTTATGGGTGGGGAGAATCTTAATTCCACTGTGATTATTGACTACATAGTTGAATGCCCCCCTTTCTAAAGTATATATCCTTACATTTAAATTACTTACATACTTTTAGAATCCACAAATGACATAAACTTCACTGAGAAATATTTTTAAAGTAAAGTAAATTATGTGAGAGTACATTCCTTCGTTCATAATACATTAAAAAAATGAGCCTTTTCTCTTTGAACCAAGGAAGCTATCTTTCCATCAAATGTACATAAAATAAATCCCCATCACCACAAAGGGGTTCCCTTGAGCCCTCTCATTGTTAATTCCCTCCCCCCACCCCAAAACCCTGGTAACTAACTACTTATCTGCATCCCATTACTACAGTAATGCCTTTTCCAAAATGTCATTAAGTGAAATCATGGAGTACGTAGTCTTCCGTATCTGGCTTTTTTCACTGAGCTTAATATTTTTGAGATTCATACGGGTTGTTAAATGTATCCATAGCTTATCCCTTTATTATATGGATTTATCACATTTGTTTATCCATTCACCAGTGGATAGACATTTGGGTATTATCCAGTTTGGATCTATTATGAATAGATAAATAAAGCTTCCATGAACATGTACATATAAGTGTACGTGTGGACAAATATTTTCATGTCACTTAAGTAAATACCTAGGAGTGAGCTTGCTGGGTCATACAGTATTTTTAACTTTATAGAACGCTGCCAAAATGTACGGCAAAGTGACTACACTATTTTGCATTCCTCTCAGCAACGTATGAGAGTTCCAACTTCCTCATAGACCTGCTAAAACTTGGAATTGCCAGGCTCTTTAATTTTGTCATTTTAGTACATGTATGGAATTCTCATTATGGTTTAAATTTGCACGGCTATTAGCGTCTATTCATGTGTTTGTTTGTCTTCTTTGATAAAGTGTCTGTTCAAATCTCTTACCCAGTTTTTAAATTGGGCTTTTGACTTCTTGTTATTGAGTTGTAAAGTTGTTTATATGTTCTAATAAAAGACATAAGTCTTCTATCAGATATATGTGTTGCAAATAATTTTTTTTCCCTAGGCTGTAGTTTGACTTTTAATTTTCGTGACCTTATCTTGACGTTTTCCCTTCTGGTATCATGCTCCTTCAGTCATTCATTCATTGCTCATTCAGCAAATGTGTGTTTGGTGCCTATTAGCCCTCACAGTACAATCAAAATTTTTTAAAAAGAGCTTTCTCCTTTTCCACGGGAAAATGACCTTGGGTCAACCATCTCACACTGTTTCCCTGGAAATGTGAAATGTCAGCTATGTTACTAGTCAACACAATTTATGGCAAAAATGATGCCTGGTTGGAAACAATATTGGCACAGGAGGACGGGAGTGGACTACAGATACCTGGTGGGAAGCCACAGCTTCGGGGCTTCCCTGAGGGCACTGCTCTGGAATGGGCATACTTCTTGGGGATTTCTAGAAGACATTCTCATGGGACAAATACTATGGGTCGTGGACCTGCTAAGCGAGGGTGGTACCTGCACCCACCCCTGTGGTCTCTTTCCCTTGAAGAGCTATAGAAGAGGTTCCCACAGAAACTCCTGCTGGTGACGCACTTGATGCTGTGTTCCCATAGACTCTGATGTGTGCCTGGTGCCACGATGGCTCATCGTATCCCACACAGGTATCTGGCTTGCTGAACCCAAGACCACTGCCGCTGGTCAAGCAAAGCGTGTGGTTTGGACCCCAACACATGATGCACAGAAAGTTGAGTGACCACAAAGCCCTCGCTTCGGTCTCCATCATCTGACCTCCTCGAAGGGGAGACAGACGACAAAGACTCAGCATCACGGCAGGTGGGGCACTCTGTTGACAATGAAGTCACGTGTGGGAAATAGAGAAGGACAGTGACAAGGGGCTGGCATGTTATAGAGTGTGCAGGGAGGGCTCTGTGACAGGGACCTCTGAGCAGAGATTTCAAGGACATGAGGTAGCAGTTTAGGTGGATATCTGTGGGAGAACTTTCCAGACACAGAAAATAGCAAGGGCACTGGTCCTTAGCAGAAGTGTGCTTAGTGTGTGCAAGTGCAAGTGCAAGAAACAGCAAGGAGCTGGCGTGGCAGAGCAGAGATGGAGCTGGGAGGCCGTCAAGCTTTGGGAGGGCAGATTGTATCTACAGGGCTTTGTAAGCCAGCTGAGTCCAAAGGAGGCATCGCAGGTTCTGAGAGGGGGGCGGGACCAGGCTGCTGTATGGAGAACAGACGTGAGACTCAGGGTGGAGGTGGGCAAACCAGTGAAGCTACTGCAGTGATCACATGGAAGGCAGTGTGGGAGCCACTAGGACACTGCACTCCAAGGGGTGAAAAGTGTTCAGACTCCAGGTGAGTTTTGAAGGCCGGGTTTTGTTTCCAGATTAACTTTTTCTTATGAGGAAAAAGAAAAATGAGTCAAGGTTGATTGTAAGGCTTGTGATTTAAGCATCCAGAGGGGTATGTTGCCGCCAATTAAAATGGGGAAAATCGGGGGCTTCCCTGGTGGTGCAGCGGTTGAGAGTCCGCCTGCCAATGCAGGGGACGCGGGTTCGTGCCCCGGTCTGGGAAGATCCCACATGCCGCGGAGCGGCTGGGCCCGTGAGCCATGGCCGCTGAGCCTGCACGTCCAGAGCCTGTGCTCCGCAACGGGAGAGGCCACAGCAGTGAGAGGCCCGCGTACCGCAAAAAAAAAAAAATGGGGAAAATCGGAAGGTCAATTTTGGAAGGAAAACTGAGAGGCCCTGTTGCCCATTTTAAAATGCCCGTTAGACATCTATCGAGAGATGCTGTATAGATTGTCAGATGGAAGAGGTTCTGGAAAGTTTGAGAATAAAGATATAAATTCCAGAGTCATCAGGATATGGATGGTATTTGAAACCAAAGCAGTCCAAGAGCTGGGCCCAGATACTTATTAATTGTTAATTTAATCGAGCACAAGAATTTCAATGGATTTACACATTTTTCAGGTTTTAATTCTGCTTGAGAATTTCATAATTTTTCAGTAAAGCGGTATGAGCACAAAGAGCTCTATAAAAATATGTGTAGAGTACACAGCCTTTGCTTTGCTTGTGTGTTACTAACAAAAAGACGACTCCAGAAATGCAGTACTCCCATCAGGACAGGGACCTTAGAAAATACTTTTTTCTCAATTTGCTTCAAAGGAAAAAAAAGCCTTCATTCTAGAATGCTTACATTCATGGCAGGATATGGTTCACATAAAAGTGGACTGTTATTCAACATGAAACATTCTAGGCAACTTAATTTTTATTGTCTCCAACACCTGTTGTTAGGAAAGAGAAAACAAAATGTGCACAAATGTCACATGTGCAGGGTCACCATGACCAGTGGCTTGATTTACATTCTCTATGAAAACAATCAGAGCAAAGACTGCTTAGAGCCAGCATATCTAGATTCAAGCATCAAAAGGTAAAAGTTGCCGGGCTACAAGAAGGGAGGGCTTCCAGCTCTGCCTGGGAGATAGGAACTGAGGGTCCAGGAGGAGCAGAGTCTTACTTTTCACTGTATCCCATTGTGCTCATCCTGCCCAGATTCCTTTTTTAAGGAAATACCGTGTTTGATAAAATATAAATCAACTTCAATTAATTAAATCAAAATGAAGCCTAAGATGTTAATGGAACTGGAGATACTGATGTCAGCAGCTCCTATGGAGCCAAAAAGTCCCGATGGCTTCAATCACCATTAAGTTTATGGCTTTAGGTTCTAACAACCGTACGAACGTTTCCTTTTCCCTCTTTCTTTGGCCCCCGCAAAACAACCTTTAACTTCAGTGCTTTAGGTGCAGTTAATTTGTTTTCTTTTCCTCTTTTCTATTAGCCCCTGCAAGACAAGCTTCTAAGTGGATTGAGAATTCTAGCTAGATTGGCAACCTTAAAGAACATAAACATTTGAGAGATTATGATTTCTTACCATATGCAGCTCAAAAAATAAATGACACTAAAGAGCAAAAGTGCTTATGGTTGGCTGTTGAACAACACGGGTTTGAATTGCTTGGGTCCACTTGTAGGGGCATATTTTTCCATAGTAAATACTACACTGATCCATGACTGGTTGAATCCATGGTACAAGGAGCCCGAGGTACCCAGGGCGACTGAAAGTTAAAATGTCGGGGGGTGGAATCTCCCGGAACCCCACGGTGTTCAAGGGTCAACTGTATTTTTTAAATGAAACAAAACGTGCATGTGTGGGGGAAACTATCTGGCTTCTTTCTATGTCTCCAGATTATTCTTTGGGGACCCTTTGCAAAACGCTTTAAGCACCTACTCAACCCAGCACACAGACCAGTGTGGTTCTAACTGATACATCGCAGAGTTTTTATCCGCATGTTATTAATTTCTCTCTCCTTTCTGCATCTTTTCCCTTTGCCTCTTCTCTAGTATTCTGTACACGTCTGTACACATGTGTATTCTGCCCACACACTCACGCGCCCAACCCTAGATAATAATTTGTGACGAGGATAACGGACAATTCGCGTCACCCTGCTGTGTGACGACCATCTGACAAGCAAAAGGTGTGGCACAGGGCATTTAAAGGTGAGGAAACTATTTCACCGCGAGTGTCATATAGCAGATAAGCCAGCTTATCTCCATAAAAGATTAGTTCAAATACTGAGCCATGATGTGTTTGAATTCATTTAGGGGTCCTGCTGATATCTGGGGATATTCTTCACCCCTAAGTGATGATGCGCTGTGTGCTTCTCCTCCCCTGGGCTAGAACACCAAATATCTTGCCGTTAGATTCCCTTTGTTTCTTCAACTTTTCAAGCTACTTATTTTAGAGTGTCCATGCTCACATCCTGTGTCTTCTGTCTGTAGAATCTTTTTGCTTCCTTATGTTAAAATTGGATAATATGGGGTCTGCAGATGGAGATGCCACAGCAACCTGTGACACTACTTGGCTTTGCTGTTCTCTTCTAAGTATCCCACCCCACCCCTCTCCTGTCCCAGATGTTTGTATTTAGATGTGTGATGGGAAGGGAATTTTTTTAATTTTTAAGCTTATAAAATCTTCATGACAGCCTGTTTCTCTGAGTCAGAATTAAACTAGGACCTGGTGTGACTCCCATGTCATGGGGCTTTCATGAGACAAAATCTTTTGGTCTTCCCACTAAAGAGTCTATATATTTCTTTAAGTTACTCAGGGACTCAGAGTCACAGCTACATAGTCACTGGATTCTGGTTGTCATAATAGAAAATATCTCTGATTCTTTTCTGCCATTTTTTGGCCAGTTTCGTGAAGCACCCAGAATAAGAACACCACCCTAGCTCTTTTGCTCCCTCTGAAATCACTTGTTAGTCTCCAAAATGCAAAGGGAATTTTTTTTTCTTTCTGGAAAACATATATCTGGGTAAAGCTTTTAAAACTAGAACTGGATATTTTGTTAATTCAAACTCAAATTTAGTGACTATACTGGCACCCAAAAGGGAAGAGCCTCCTTTAATAGGCTTTTTATTGTGGTAAATGTATGACTATAATTTAACCATTTATAATCCAAGAAACAATATGTTGTTTACATCAAAAACAATTCTAATATCTTTTCTTTGTCTTAAGTCAGCTTCAGTAAGGTATTCAAAGTGACATTCATGTATTTTAACATATTTATACTCCTGAGAAGCCATCATCGCAGTCAATGTAAAGAACACATCAATCACTCCCTAAAGTTTCCCAATGCCCCACTGGTAGTCCCGCCCTCCTGTTCCACTGCAATGGCCTTTCCTCTATCCTCAGGCACTTACGAGAATTTTATATAAATAGAATCATGTGATATGTAATCTTTTTAGTTTGGATTCTTTCACTCAGGATGATGATCTTGAGATTCACCCATGTGTTGTATGCTGAGTGTTAACCTATTATGTGGATTTACCGCAACTTATTTATTCACCTACTGATGAACATTCAGGCTGCTCCCAATATTAGACTATAACAGATGAGGATGTTATGAATGTTTGTCTTCAAATATTTGTGTGAACATGTGCTTTCATGACTCTTGCATAAATACCTAGGTGTGGAATGGCTGGATTATAAGGTAGGTGTATGTATAACTTTTTGCCAAACAGTTCTCCTACATGGTTGTGCTGTTTTCCATTCATACCAGGAGTTTATGAGAGTTCCAGCCGTTCTACATCGTTGCCAACACAAGACGTGGACAGGCTTTTTAATTATAGCAATTCTAGTGGCTCTATAGCAGTATCCCAATGTGGATTTAATTTACACGATGATGAGCATCTTTTCATATGCTTGCTTGCCATTCATAAGTCTTGGATGAAGAGTCTATTAAATCTTTTGACTATTTCTATTGGAGTGCTTATTTTCTTATGAAGTATTGAACATTTTTTATGTATTCTGGGTAGAAGTACTTTATTAGATATGTGATTGCAAATATTTTCCCCAGTTTTGAGCTCATGTTCTTTTAACAGTATCTTTTGGAGAGCAGTTCTCACTTTTGATTAAATCCAATTAATCAATTTGTTTTGGGGGGGATGTTGCTCTTGGTGTTGTATCTAAGAAATCTTTGGTCTCCATCTTTTGGTGTCATAGCTAAAAGATCCAAGATCACAAGATCTCTTCCTATACATTTTACAGGTTTAGAATTTATATTTAGGTCTATAATCCATTTTGAGCTAACTTCTGTATACTGTACCAGGTATGAATCAAAGTTCATTCATCTGCGCACAGATGTCCAATTGTTCCAACACCATTTGTGGAAAAGACTATTTTTTTCTCCATTGAATTTGCCTTGATACCTTTGTCAACCCTCAAATAACCATTATATGTGAGTCCCTTTCTGGACTCTTTATTAAGTTCCAGTGATAAGTCTATTTCACACCATGACTACAGTGTCTTGATTCCTATAGATTTATAAGACTTTTAAAGTCAGGTAGTTTATGTCTTTCAACTTTGTTATTCTTTCCAACATGGTTTGACCTATTCTCTTCCTTTGCATTTCAATATGAATTTTAGAATCAACCTGTCAATTTCTACAAAAATGTCTCCTGGGGTTTTGATTGAAACTGCCTTGGATCTATCGGTCATTTGGAGGGTGGGGGAAATTACATCTTAACAATATTGAATCTCTGATCCATGAACATGGTAAATCTCTCCATTTATTCAGGTCGTCTTAATTTTCATCAGCAGTGTTTTGTATTTCTAATGACAGTGCAGTGCCTGGAACCCAACAGTAATTTTGTCATCTTTTGTTGAACTGAACGGAAATAAACCTATAATGAGAGAAATCAAGCCTTATCGTCAACTTTTCATAAAAGTATACAGTGTATCATAGCCCTGCAAAAATTATCCTGATTATCAATACACGTTAACAAGAATGCCATTTAGAATGTTATACAACTTCATACTGATTAGATAACATCTGCTTAGACAAGCTTAGTAAATTCTCAAATCAATCTTGGTGTAGTTGCTAAATAGGTTAATATTTTAAATTCCCTTTTGAACCTGTTCCATTTCCCTTCTTAACTTCTCTTTCCCTGGAGGGGCTGGTATAGAGTTAGCCTTTCTTTATGTAAATCTCACTATTAATTCTCCTTTTGTGTATTCAGGCAACCGATAGCCACACTCTCACCCATTCTTTGCCCTCTGCTCCCACTTCATGAATAACTGACTCCGTAACTATTACCAGACCATCCTACTCAGGGTGCCACAACGCTCACGAAACATAGAACCGAACTGATTTCTCCCATGCTGCAATTCGCATTCAGTACCTGGAACAAACATTACAGGCCCTTGTTTCCCTTCTCTTACTCCACAACTATACATGAAGCAGGTTTATACATATTTTAACTGATGCAGACCATCGTGCTTTTCTTTCCTTAAATAAATTCCATCTTGAAATGGATCACTGATTTCTTTCTTTCATCTGAATAGAAATTATACCATATATCTTTAAATTTTTATTTTTTAGATGCCTTAGTTAGGGATAACAATATAATCTATAGGACCACATAATAAGAGAAATGGAAAAAAACAAAACTTAAATCATTAAGTTATGGTACTACTACCTACTAGAAGGAAACACAGGAATTTGAGAAAACTTATATAAAAAGGGTTTAATTTACTATTAAAAACCTTAAGCTGTGAGTTCTGATTTAAGGGTCAGAGGAAAAAAAGGCTACTGGTGGTTGTATGCCTCTTGTGACTTGCTGACGGGAGGAATTAAAGTTAGAATTGAAGTGTATATATAGCCCTGAAGAACAGATCATCTGAAATAGTTTTTTAAAGAAATATGCTGTAGTAGATTTTAACCAAGTTTTCATAATAGAAAGTAGAAATAAACAGACCAGAATCTATTAAGGACATATTGAATGTTTGCTTTGAATCTAATAAGAGGAAAATCAGCCTAATTTTATAGTTTCCTGTTTTTTGCATTTTAAAGATTTTGCCCTTAAATGTCGTTGTTTTCCTTCAGCTAGTTTGAGCTGTCTTGCTGGAGGGCTATTTTTATGAAATGGAACCTTGGACCAACAAGATAGGAATAGTCTTCGTTAGAGGAATTTACTCCCATCCAGGATGGGACACTTGTCATCAAGAGATAAAGGTAACATTATTACAGGAGAGAAAGAAGAAATGTTTCAACACATCCGTTGAAATCTATTTGACAGTGGAGAGAGTCGACTCCAAAATGACATCATTTTCTATAATCCAAAGAGGCATCTAATTTATCTGGAAGCCAGTAGTTTTCACTCCTGATCACCAGCGTCTCCGAGATTCCAAAACAACCTCAGGGTCAAGGCTTAGTTGTTCACCCGCAGGGGTCAAGATTGGTCTTTATCAAGTAATCAACCAACTCAGGGAGGATGAGAAGATAATGCAATAGTTTATGTATCCTAAAAACAATGAGTAAATTATAGTTTTACATGTTAAGGAAAAACTAAAACAGGGCACGATTTCTCAGGGCACGATCCACAAGTGCCTTCAACAGAAGTATCTGAGGGAACTCTAGAATCTACTTTTGTATCAAGCTCCCCAACTAACTGTCATGCACATTAAAACTTGAGGATCATTGTTCTGAAGTTTCTCACTTGAACCACTAGCCAATACGAAGAGTACAAAATGCTTCTTGTACAGTATACACAGTACCCAAGAAACAAGAAAGGAGTTAAAAGAGGAGAAACCTGTGTGGGCTGCTATCAGAAGATGACATTGAACATACATAACTTAGGCTGAAACTTCAGAGAGAAGAAGAAGATGCTTCTTCTAGATTTTAGAAGCAGAGTGATACAAGGCAAAGAGAGGCATGTGTAAGCCTGCAACGTGAAAAGTCTGAAAAGAGAGTGGCCAGAATCTTATATGGGACATAGTCTGGGTGATGGGCAAGGTAAAATCATATAGATCACGTATGGCTTGATGTAGTATTCATCTTCTTAAATTTGATGATAATTTGATTGAAAAAAAACAGGTAAGGAATTAGATCTAGCAACAGTATAAATAATTAATTATTTATATATGTGTGAATAGTAATGGGAAAAAAAAAACAGAGGTAAGGAGTTTGGCTAAGTAACTGCTTCAGAAAAGATGCACTGAAGGGAAGAGAGAGGTCCAGGCTTGGTGTGTGACAGGTCGTCTCAGTGTCCTGCTACAGAGACTGAATAAGTGTGAGAGAATGTATTCTATCTCCGCTGATTATTCCTTATACCACAGAGTATAGCCAAGAATTGACTGGGGTTTTTTTTTTTCCATTTCATTGGAGAAAAACATAAGAACAGAACAAAATCTAAAGGGTCAATTTGTTTTATTATCATTAGTAAATAACTCCAAATATTTAGTAGCCAAAAGATTTCACAAGCATTATTTTTCCAATAAACAAATCAGACTTGAGAAGAGCCTTTGCTGTTAAATATGGAACCCAATTAAGACAGTAAAGATACCAATTTTCCAATCACTGCCATCTCACTGCCTATAATGCACATTTTGAGTCATTGAATTGGCACATAACACATAAAATAAAGATTAAGTCAATCTTTAGTAACCCAGATGTTAAAAATAAACACATTCTGAGAGATTTCCTTTTCTGCATTACATGCCTGTCTAAAGGACTTCTTGGCTTCATAAAATTGAGTCTGTCATCTATCTTTTCTTCTAAAGACCCTATGCAAATTCACTCTATTGTCAACGCAGTAAAAACTCTTGCTATATTATATTTTTAGGACCTGATGTTGCATACATTTTGGAAACTTCCCCTGAAAAGGAATTCTAAGACCAAAACACTTAGAAAATGTTGAGAAATACCATGGAAAATCATTTTAATGACTTGAGGCCATGATGGCAGGGGAAAGCAATCAATCTAAAGGGAAATCTATGCAAGGAGATGGATGAGACTGTTTCTGGTAATGTGTATGTGAAGGGATACCACTTATCAGTAAGGTTTTTGTTGACCCAATACTAGCATTATGCATGTAGCATGTGATGTCGACGCCTCTCCCCTCAGCCCCCGTGAGTGCACCTGAAGTTGAGGTCCACACACCTGGGAAGCTAACTTCCTACCTCAAGGATCTGTTTCTCTTCTATGTTTGAGGTTGATTTTTGACCCTTACAGGACGACGAAGTACTGGAGGGCTGAAGAGTTAAGATCACAAGGACCACCTTCAAACAACAGGGGATGAGATTTGGTGGGTAAATGTGCCAAACTTCCTATCCTCCAGAGGGACAGGCCAGGGTTGCTCCACATAGTTTCTGAAAGCGTCTCCCACAAGGCTGAACCCCAACTGCACACAGCAATAGCCTGCTCACTACACAAACTCTTTTGGCTTTTCTTCTTTCTCTCTCCCTCTTTCCCACTTCATTGGCTTGGATCTCCCTCAAAGGTTCATTTCTTGGAGGAATTCAAACTAAGCAATGTACTAATACAAAATGAGAGATGAGTCTAGAAGGTGTCTCCAAGAAACTCCACTGCTACACAGAATTAAATTAAATCAGATATCCAAGGGCATCCAACACATAAGGCGTAATTTATTTCAACACTTCTTTAACATTAATAGGCTATATTATTGATTTAGGAAATTAAATTTTCGTGTTTATTACACATTTTCAGAAATTTATTAGTGGCCCTTAGGCATATATTTTGCAAGTATTATAGTCATCAGACAGGACTTGGATGTCAGCCCCTAATCAATATGGTCTGGAATATATTGGGAAAACTGCTTACCATTTTTAATACCTAAGATGTCCATGAAGAAACACGTCAACAATAGCATGTTTAAAGGGCTTGACAAAAATCTTGCTAAATGGGGACTTAGCTGGTTGAAGAGACATGCTAGTGAGATAACTAGGGCTTAGAGTAGAATAGTTAAGAAGATGAAAGGGAATGTAGAGAGATCTTCCTAGTTTCTTTAAGACTCTGTATATGCTTCCTCGGTGCAAAAGCACTCAGGGTTAGGAGCTCTCTTGTTTCCCATCTTTACTTGCTCTCTCTTCTTCCTGTCCACTGACCTAGACTTTGAGTCCATTTTTTTCCATCCGAGCAGATATTAGAAATGGAAACACTAACAGGGTAGTTGTGAAGGCAGAAAGCTATCAAACACTGGTCTGCTCAAACCACTCTCATTCCCTCCTCTTTCCTATCCCCAAATTTCCACCTTTCAAGCAACCTTTTCCGAACTTTATTTTTTATTAATTTTTATCGGAGTATAGTTGCTTTACAATGTTGTGTTAGTTTCTGCTGTACAGCAAAGTGAATCAGCTATATGTATACATATATCCTCTCTTTTTTAGATTCTTTTCCCATATAGGTCATTACACAGTACTGAGTCAAGTTCCCTGTGCTATTCAGCAGGTTCTCATTAGTTATCTATTTTATACATAGTAGTGTGTATATGTCAATTCCAATATTCTAATTCATCCCACCACCACCCCTTCCTCCCTTGGTAACTATAAAAGTTTGTTCTCTACATCTGTGACTCAATTTCTGCTTTGCCAGTGAGTTAATCTGTACCATTTTTCTAGGTACCACATCTAAACTATATTATACAGTATTTGTTTTTCTCTTGAAACTGTTCTGGTATTGGGAATGTGACATTTCACATAAGCAATAAGTTGCTGAAGACTTGGCATATTTTGAAACTTTGATAATCCAAACCTAGTTTTTCCAAATTGAGACTTGGGGGTTGGGGGTGGATAATATCTACCTAAAATGAATAATTTACAACAAATGTGCTTTTTGGGGGATTTTTTTTTTGCTTTAATGTCTCCTTTTAATTTAGCAATATTACCTCTAATATTTTTGTAGAGGCCTCCAAAACTATGCCTAATGTATAATGACAATTATGAGGAATTCTTCATAGTATTTCATCACTTCTAACTTCCTTTCCAAAGTTACTGATTTTAAAGCTTGTTTTTCAGCACTAAAAGGAGTACCACCAGTTAAACAGCATTTGGATACCTTTTTATGTCATCTAAAAATATTTTCAATCGTGATAACAGTGAATGGTAAAATAACAGCAAAGTGGTCACCACAACCCCTCATACAAGTCCCCATTCCATGAACAATAGCTGGGTTCCCAAGATGCTGACCTAGGGATGGACATTTCTATTTATCAGCTGAAGTGGTGTCATGTGACAGTAGTGTAAACAGTTTGCAAGTCACTTGCCAGACCAGCCTTGAAATAGTCTTTGTTTTTATGTGCTATACATAATACACATTATCTCACATTTTTCAAAAAGAGAGATTGCATTAATATTTTATGTTACTTGGTTGACAATTCCAATAAAATAAGATAGACATTGTGTTTAAATGAAATTTTCAGAAAAATTCTAAATCACAAAATTGTCTGGGTTCAAGATTGATGGTAAATTAAAAGTTGGTCTCTAGTAATATGACAATCCAAAATTTTTTATGAGTCTTATGACCACTAAGCATGAATTCTGATCTACGACATTAACATGATAAGAACATGTAAGAAACAAAGTAAATAAATGAGAAGTTTAAAAAATAAGTCGTCTGGATAACCTGCACTTAGGTAGAGTTGGAATTCTGTTCCTGCTGGCTTTGCCAGGAAGTTTTTTGTTGGAGATAATAGTGCTCAGTAAAAAAGAGTAAGTAAATAAGAAGAATAAGGAAAAGCAATTGCCTAATCTCTTCTGGAGTCCTGGCAATAAGTATAATGAGATGTAAAAACATGTGAGTATTCTGTTATAATCATAGCTTTAACTAAACAAAAAACATACTTTACTGGTACTAAAATTTCCTCCAAGTCAATAAATTTTATATGTTTATTTTAGATGTAAGCTATAATATTTTAACAAGAAATCAACTTTATTCCCACATCTGTTTAGCCCAGCATGGCCTTTGAAATTTTGATAAATAATTTGGTAAAGGTAAAAGTAAATTTGCCTTCCATTGTAGTCGTATTAATTTTCTGAACAAAAAAAATTTATTCAGGGAACATTTTGACTCTACAAAGGATACATTTCTCTATAATTATAGCCCTTTATCTTGCTTGGCTGAGCAGAGGTAAGAAAGAAACTGTTCTGCATGTAGAGAGATAAGCTAAGTACACAGAAAATAAGGTATGCTGGATATTAATAGAAAAGCTGGATATGAAAAACTATTCTCCATTTAGTTAACTATGCTATGAAATAATAAAATGATTACAAACTGGAAAAATTGACTTTGCAGGCATCTTTGGTATTGTGTATTTAAAAAGCATCACTTGCTCTTTTCCCATTTAGTTTTTAAGTGAAATGAACTAACATTAGAAATCCTTGGACTTTGAAAGCGAACCATTTTTTATTTTTTTTTATACAGCAGGTTCTTAATAGTTATCCATTTTATACATATTAGTGTATATGTCAATTCATCACACCAGCACCATCACACTGTCAATCAAGTCCAGGAAGCACAGAGAGTCCCATACAGGAAAAATCCAAGGAGAAACCTGCTAAGACACATATTAATCAAACTATCAAAACTTAAATACAAAGAAAAAATATTAAAAGCAGCAAGGGAAAGGCAACAAATAACATACAAGGGAATCCCCATAAGGTTAACAGCTGATCTTTCAGCAGAAACTCTGCAAGCCAGAAGGTTGTGGCAGACATATTTAAAGTGATGAAATGGAAAAACCTACAACCAAGATTACTCTACCCAGCAAGGATCTCACTCAGATTTGACGGAGAAATTAAAACCTTTACAGACAAGCAAAAGCTAAGAGAATTCAGCACCACCAAACCAGCTTTACAACCAATGCTAAAGGAACTTCTCTAGGCAGGAAACACAACAGAAGGAAAAGACCTACAATAACAAACGTAAAACAATTAAGAAAACGATAATAGGAACATACATATCAATAATTACCTTAAATGTAAATGGTTTGATGCTCCATCCAAAAGACACAGTCTGCCTTAATGGATACAAAAGCAAAACCCATATATATGCTGTCTACAAGACACCCACTTCAGACCTATGGACACATACAAACTGAAAGTGAGGGGATGGAAAACGATATTCCATGAAAATGGAAATCAAGAGAAAGCTGGAGCAGCAATTCTCATATCAGACAAAATCGACCTTAAAATAAAGACTATTACAAGAGACAAAGAGGGACACTACATAATGATCAAGGGATCCATCCAAGAAGAAGATACAACAATTGTAAATATTTATACACCCAACATAGGAGCAGCTCAATACGTAAGGCAATGCTAACAGCCATAAAAGGGGAAACTGACGGTAACACAATCATAGTAGGTGACGTTAACACCCCACATTCACCAATGGACAGATCATCCAAAATGAAAATAAATAAGGAAAAACAAGCTTTAAATGACACATTAAACAAGATGGACTTAATTGATATTTATAGGACATTCCATCCAAAAACAACAGAATACACTTTCTTCTCAAGTGCTCATGGAACATTCTCCAGGATAAATCATATCTTGGGGTACAAATCAAGCCTTGGTAAAGTTAATAAAATTGAAATCAGATCAAGTATCTTTTCCCACAACAATGCTATGAAACTAGATATCAATTACAGGAAAAAATCTGTAAAAAGTACAAACACAGGGAGTTAAACAATACACTACTTAATAACCAAGGGATCACTGAAGAAATCAAAGAGGAAATCAAAAAATACCTAGGAACAAATAACAATGAAAACACAATGAACTAAACCTATGGGATGCAGCAAAAGTGGTTCTAAGAGGGAAGTTTATAGCAATAAAATCCTACCTCAAGAAACAAGAAAAGCAGAAATTAACACACCACTGTAAAGCAATTATACTCCAATAAAGATGTTAAAAAAAAAAGAAACAAGAAACACCTCAAATAAACAACCTAAACTTACACCTAAAGCAATTAGAGAAAGAAGAACAAAGAACCCCCAAAGTCAGCAGAAGGAAAGAAATCATAAAGATCAAATCAGAAACAAATGAAAAAGAAATGAAGAAAATGAGAGCAAAGATCAATAAAACTAAAAGCTGGTTCTTTGAGAAGATAAACAAAATTCACAAACCATTAGACAGACTCATTAAGAAAAAGGGGAGAAGACTCAAATCAATAGAATTAGAAATGAAAAAGGAGAAGTAACAACTGACGCTGCAGAAATACAAAGGAAAATAAGAGGCTACTACAAGCAACTATGTGCCAATAAAATGGACAACCTGGAAGAAATGGACAAATTCTTAGAAAAGCACAACCTTCCGAGACTGAACCAGGAAGAAATAGAAAATATAAAGAGACCAATCAGAAACACTGAAATTGAAACTGTGATTAAAAATCTTCCAACACACGAAAACCCAGGACCAGATGGTTTCACAGGCGAATTCTATGCAACATTTAGAGAAGAGCTAACACCTATTCTTCTCAAACTCTTCCAAAATATAGGAGAGGGAGGAACACCCCCAAACTCATTCTACGAGGCCACAATCACCCTGATACCAAAACCAGACAAAGATGTCACGAAGAAAGAAAACTACAGGCCAATATCACTGATGAACATAGATGCAAAAATCCTCAACAAAATAGTAGCAAACAGAATCCAACAGCACACCTAAAGCATCATACACCGTGACCAAGTGGGGTTTATCTCAGGAATGCAAGGACACTTCAATATATGCAAATCAATCAATGTGATACACCATATTAATTAATTGAAGGATAAAAACCATATGATCATTGCAATAGATGCAGAGAAAGCTTTCAACAAAATTTAACACCCATTTATGATTTAAAAAAAAAACCCTCCAGAGACTAGGCATAGAGGAAACTTACCTCAACATAATAAAGGCCGTATATGACAAACCCACAGCCAACATTGTTGGCAATGGTGAAAAACTGAAACCATTTCCACTAAGGTCAGGAACAAGACAAGGTTGCCCACTCTCGCCACTATTATTCAACATAGTTTTGGAAGTTTTAGCCACAGCAATCAGAGAAGAAGAAGAAAAACAGGAATCCAAATCAGAAAAGAAATAAAACTGTCACTGCTTGCAGATGACATGATATTATACTTAGAGAATCCTAAAGATGCTACCAGAAAACTACTAGAGCTAATCAATGAATTTGATAAAGTAGCAGGATACAAAATTAATGCACAGAAATCTCTGGCATTACTATACACTAATTATGAAAAATCTGAAAGAAATTAAGGAAACACTCCCATTTACCATTGCAATAAAAAGAATAAAATATCTAGGAATAAATCTATCTAAGGACACAAAAGACCTACATGCAGAAAACTACAGAACACTGATGAAAGAAAGTAAAGATGATACAAACAGATGGAGAGATATATCATGTTCTTGGATTGGAAGAATCAACATTGTGAAAATGATTCTACTACCCAAAGCAATCTACAGATTCGATGAAATCCCTATCAAACTACCACTGGCATTTTTCACAGAACTAGAACAAAAAATTTCACAATTTGTATGGAAACAAAAAATACCCTGAATAGCAAAAGCAATCTTGAGAAAGAAAAATGGAGCTGGAGAAATCTGGCTTCCTGACCTCAGACAAAACTAAAAAACTACAGTAATCAAGACAGTATGGTACTGGCACAAAAACAGAAATATAGATCAAAGAAACAGGATAGAAAGCCCAGAGATAAACCCATGCACATATGGTTACTTTACCTTTAATAAGGGAAGCAAGAATATACAATGGAAAAAGACAGCCTCTTCAATAAGTGGTGCTGGGAAAACTGGACAGCTACATGTAAAATAATGAAATTAGAACACTCCGTAACACCATACACAAAAATAAACTCAAAATGGATTAAAGACCTAAATGTAAGGCCAGACACTGTAAAACTCTTAGAGGCAGAAAACATAGGCAGAAAATATAGTCATTTAGGCTATGACATAAATCACAGCAAGATCTTTTTTGACCCACCTCCTAGAGAAACGGAAATAAAAACAAAAATAAATAAATGGGACCTAATGAAACTTAAAAGCTTTTGAACAACAAAGAAAACCATAAACAAGACGAAAAGATAAACCTCAGAATGGGAAAAATTATTTGCAAATGAAGCAACTGACACAGGATTAATTTCCAAAATATACAAGCAGTTCATGCAGCTCAATATCCAAAAAACAAACAACCCAATCCAAAAATGAGCAGAAGATCTAAATAGACATTTCTCCAAAGAAGATATACAGTTTACTAACAAACACATGAAAGGGTACTCAACATCACTAATCATTAGAGAAATGTAAATCAAAACTACAATGAGATATCACCTCACACGAGTCAGAATGGCCATCATCAAAAAATCTACAAACAATAAATGCTGGAGAGGGTGCGGAGAAAAGGGACCCCTTCTACACTGTTGGTGGGAATGTAAATTGATACAGCCACTATGGAGAACAGTATGGAGGTTCCTTAAAAATCTAAAATTAGACCTACCATATGACCCAGCAATCCTACTACTGGGCATATACCCTGAGAAAACCATAATTCAAAATGAGTCATGTACCACAATGTTCATTGCAGCAATATTTACAATAGCCGAGACATGGAAGCAACCTAAGTGTCCATTGACAGATGAATGGATAAAGAAGATGTGGCACATATATACAATGGAATATTACTCAGCCATAAGAAGAAACGAAATTGAGTTATTTGTAGTGAGGTGGATGGACCTAGAGACTGTCATACAGAGTGAAGTAAGTCAGAAAGAGAAAAACAAATACCATATGCTAACACATATATATGGAATCTACAAAAACAAAGTGCTTCTGAAGAACTTAGAGGCAGGACAGGAATAAAGAGGCAGACATAGAGAATAGACTTAAGGACACGGGGGGCGGAAAGGTAAGCTGGGACGAAGTGAGAGAGCGGCATGGAGATATATACACTACCAAATGTAAAATAGATAGCTAGTGGGAAGCAGCTGCATGGCACAGGGAGATCAGCTCGGTGCTTTGTGACCACCTAGAGGGGTGAGATAGGGAGGGTGGGAGGGAGACGCAAGAGGGAGGGGATATGGTTATATATGTATACGTGTAGCTGCTTCACTTTGTTATACAGCAGAAACTAACACACCAATGTAAAGCAATTATACTCCAATAAAGATGCTAATATATATATATATGACCTTATAACACATAGAATATACTTTGTATGTATAAGCAAAATAGTGAGCTCTGAAGTCTCTTGCAATCACACCTTTCTTTAAATGGTTTTGTCTCCAATTTGCAATGCATTTAGACTCATTCATTTTAGTGTATTTTTAATTCTCAAATATTGCTTTTTTAATTTTTATTTTGTGAATATACATATATTTACACAATTCTGAAGTTGAAATTTTATAACTAAATATAAATTTAACCAAACATAAATAAAGTCTTATTTCCATCTCTCCCTTATTGACGTTGTTGCCCCCTACCATAGGTGGTACCATGTAAAAATTTACCATGTTAAATTTTAGCATATCCTTTCAGTATTTCATTTTGCAGATAAACAAATATACACACACATGCGCACTCTCCCCCTTTCCTACACAAAAGATGATATGTCTTAAAGGTGTCAGTCTGCACCTTGCTTTATTCACTTAAGAATGTATCCTGATATCCACACCACATTGTTGTGTAGAGGATTTTCCTCATTCCTTTACATGTCTACCTAGTATTCCACTGTGAGGTGTACTAAACATTTGGGATGTGTTTGTTTTTTCTCTACTATTATTACATATATATGCATTTGCATTTGTATATATTTACTTATAAATATGTGATTCTTTACTATATTACACATACATAACACATATTGTATATACAAATAACACTATGAATAATCTTTTGCTGACACCAGTCCTATTTATACTGATGTGTTCTTGGATTATATTCCTAGAAATTGGAATCAATTTAATCTCCAAAATATCAGAGAATATTTGAATATATTCAAATATATTCGAATATATTCAGAGAATAAATGAATATGTAATTTGGAAAAATACTGCCAAATTTCCTTTTATGGGGGACATAACCATTTTGCATTCCCACCACACCATATGAGAGTGCCTAGTTCATCAAAACCTTGCCAACAGTATGTACTGCCAAACATTTGAAATGTTGCCAACCTGATAAATGAGAAGTAGTACCTCAATATAGTTTTAATTTGCATTTCTTCTATTGTGAGTTTGAGGATCTTTAAATATCTTTAAAGATCATTAAACTCGACACATATACGCTACCAAATGTAAAATAGATAGCTTGTGGGAAGCAGCCACATAGCACAGGGAGATCAGCTCGGTGCTTTGTGACCACCTAGAGGGGTAGGATAGGGAGGGTGGGAGGGAGACACAAGGGTGAGGGGATATGGGGATATATGTATACATATAGCTGATTCACTTTGTTATACAACAGAAACTAACACAACATTGTAAAGCAATTATACTCCAATAAAGATGTTAAAAAAAATCATTAAACTCAATTTTTACTTCTTCTTGTCAACTATCATATCATTTGCCCATTTTTATATCTCTATTTTTCTTTCTCTTTCTTATTTTTAGTACCACCTTTAAATATTAGAAATACAAGATACAAATATTTTCTTCACAATGTGTGATTTTTCTCTTGTTTGTTTATGGTTATTTGCCATGCAATTGTTTCTAAGTAGTCAAATATATCAATCCTTCCTTAAATGAGAGAGTCATGAAGTTTTAGCTGTATTCCCAACAATGGTAATAAATTTTGGATAATTCATTGTCTTACCCAGACACTATTGCAAACAATGAATAATGTCTCAAAAAATGAATATAGTTAAAAACCAGTTTGTGACACTAATGATATCACTATTCTACCTAACGATCAAATTGAGTGCACAATTTTGACTTTATTAGTACTTTTGTTCAGCCACATTTTATGATATTATCATCTGCACCAATCCCCTCATTTTACTAAGGACATAACTGAGACTCAGAGAAGTGGGCTGGTTTCCCAGCACTCACCCACTGAATTAGGGGAGGTAGTTCTTGGGTTGGAACCAGTGTTCCTAATTCTTCCCATACTGTCTTAACTTAGGGCTTCTTGGTTTCTATATTCATAAATCACCATGATAAGTATAAAGAATTATGTTCTTTATACTTTACTTCTTAATGAACAAACCTGCCTTTTCATATCTTACCTCTTTTTTTGGAAACCTAACTAGGAGTTATTTGTAGTTTTTCTTGCTTAATGGAGAAAAGACAAAGGTGGGAACACAAAGATGACATTCGCAGTCTCTTGGTTACACATCCTTCTTTCCACATGCTGTGAAGAAAAAGTGCCAGGTAGATATCATTTCCCAGGTTTCTTACGCCACCTTTCCCAATATGGTAGGTTGTGTTTTCCTGCAATTTCTCTCTCTCTCAACTAGATATTTAAAAGTAATGAATTTTCCTTGCGAAAACTGCCTGAGATAGTTTAAGTTTCTCATTTTGGTGGCTCTGTCTATAGAGCATCCGCATTCACAGCGAGGGAAAGTAAATCACTGATAGTAAGTCTTCCTCACTGGAGAGTCTAAGGAAAGTAATCCAAAGCACATGGGTCACAGAACAGTGAGGGGCAATTCCAGGAAGGAGAAATCCAGAGAAAGGGCAGCCCCACATCTGGTGAATAAACTTGGACCAAGTCTTTAGATGACGCCTGAACCACGTATGCCTTGGGCATCAGGAAGCCGACTTAATGAAGATCTGTGCTGTAACCACTGAAGCTATGAAAGTTTCTAGTTTGAACAAAACCAAGCTAATTGTTTGCTAAAATAAAGCATATACACTCTTTAGACGAATACAGCAGAACCCAGTACCCACAAAATAATGTTCACAATATCGAAGAAGAAATACACAATTACCTGATGTACACAGAACTAGGATAGTTTGACCAATACTCAAGAATAAGAAAAATAGCAATTAACGTGACTAATCCTGAGATAACCTAGATGTTGGAAACACAAGACAATAAATTTAAAACATAAAACACTCATCACAGAAATAGAAAATATGAAAAGAACAAAAAAATTAAACCAGAAATAAACAGCACCTAAAATTTTAAAAATAAAAAGTGTTAGATGGGCTTAGTAACATAATTTAGTTAACAGAAGAAAAATATATTAAATTTAAAGAGAGATCAATAGAAAGGAGAGAAATTTAAAAAAAAAAAATTTTAAAAAGGGGCTCTGTAGAGCCCCTTGGTGCTGTCGACTGAGTATTCCCCAGGAAAGCCTGGGGCCACATACCCAGGACATGACACATGGCTTCACATCACTGAAGAAGAAAAATATATTAAATTTAAAGAGAGATCAATAGAAAGGAGAGAAATTTTTAAAAAAATTTTTAACAGAAGAAAAATATATTAAATTTAAAGAGAGATCAATAGAAAGGAGAGAAATTTTTAAAAATTCTAAAAAAAAATTTTTTAAATTTTTAAAAAACCTGGCATCAGGTGTATATAATAATATCAAAATTATATGACATATATTAATTTACAAGTAAAAGAAGCGCAATGAAATCCAAGCATAATAACTATGGAGAAAATCACACGTAAACACATCATAGTCAAACTGCTGAAGACCAAAGATAACAAGAAAACTTTGAAGGCAGCCAGAAACAAAACAATCCATTAAATATTGGGAGAAAAGAAAGTTTTAGGCCAGGGATTACTCATCAGAAACCCTGGAGTCCAGAATATATTGGTACAATATTTAAAGTGAAAAATAAAATAAAATAAAAGTAATGGGTTTTCCTCTGTTCTACTAAAGTTGGCTCTTACCACACTGTTTAACCATATTATTATAACTTTTAATTAGTCTAATCGCACAAATATTGCTTTCAATAATTAATATGAGCACTCTTTAGAATGTGTTAGAAGCCGGAGAAGAGAAAAAATTAATCAGTAAGAAGGAAGAATATTTATATTTTATCTTTAGCCAGAGATAAATTCAATCACCCATTTCCTACACACACACACACACACACACACACACACACACACACACACACACACACACACACACACACACACCCCTACTTCTTATTGATGACTGTTTACACTCGCTCCTATGATTCTACTTTCTTTCTCTACTACATTTGTTCCAACTTCACTGTCTTTGATTTTACTTTTTCTCATATTTTCTAATCCAAAATTGACCAGATGGTTAAGAAACCCAAGATACCAAGTGCTCCATGGATTTCTTTACAAAGCAGTAAATATGCCATGTGTTTTCGTTAATAAAAAGAGCCAAAATTACTTACCATGATCTTTTTTACAGCCTTGGTCATTAATATTTTTAAATATTTCTTATTCACCACTTTCATAAAAACAAATTATTCAGACAATGACTCATTATTGTACAATTTCCTTAACTAGCAATTACTTTATTCTCTTTTTAATAAGAACTGAAATATGTATTTTGCTTAAAACGTTTTTTATTCCATAACCAAGCAAAGCATGTTTTAGAAGAATTCATCAAATCACCCACTGTATGGAAGAAGTATCATAAATTATAGTGCTATGTTTTAAAAAATGTAAATACAGTTCTCCATTGCTAATGCAAGTTTAATAGACTGATTCATCACAGGCCCATTAAATTACTGAGAGTAATTGAAGGACTTCTCTGGTAGTACATTGGTTAAGACTCCGTACTCCCAATGCAGGGGGTACAGGTTTGATCCCTGGTCAGGGAAGATCCCGCATGATGCATGGCACAGCCAAAAAATAAAATAAATTTCACAAGTGATATGTGAAAATATTTTTTTAAAAAAGAGTAATTGAGACTAAAGTGATCAAGATCTTATTCAATCATAAGTATCACTGACCAACGAAAGCTAGTAAGAAGAGCAAAATACATCTATTGTTTTTCTCATAACTGAATATCTAGAGTTCGGTAAATATCAACTAAATAACCCCCTCCAATTAATATTTTAAATTATAGATCAAAGTACAAATTCTAGACTGTAATAAATAAAAACACATCCACGGTCAAGTAATTAATTTTATAACATCGCAAGTCATTTTCACAAGTTACCAGACCTTTGGAATATTTTTGAGCCTGAAAGCCTTGCCTCTCTGTTCTTTTATAATAAGTCTCCCTTGGCCAAGCTATTATCTTACCTTTTTCTCAACTCCATGTCTTTTAAAACTAAGAGAATCTGCCCAAAGCATCATACAAGTTTTCAAAGCATGTTTGGCCTAAAACATTCAACTACATGAATCAAAATTGACTGTTTTACCAAAATTTTCCAGACAAGTATTGATACCTCAATCTTTGAGTTTCCTTCGCTTCTGTAACATATACTTACTATATGCAAAATCTAACATGTGTTATTTATGTAATGCAGGCACTTTTTAAAGCCATAGCTGGTGGAGTGAATTGAATTGTATTCCCCCAACAGACATGGCTGGGTCCTGACCCTGGTTTCAGTGAATGTAACCTTACTTGGAAACAGGGTCTTTGCAACTTGAATGAAGCTAAGATCTCAAGATGAGCTCATCCTGGATTTAGAGTGAGCCATAAATTCAATGACTGGTATCCTTTAGAAAAATTAGAGAAGTTTGAGACACAGACTCACAGAGTAGAAGGTGATGTGAAGATGGAGAAGAGATGGGTGTGATGAGTTAAGAGATATCAAAGATTGCCAGCAGCTTCCAGAAGCCAGGAGACAGACAGAGAAGACAACTGTGGGGGAATATACATTTTTGTTGTTTTCAGCCACCAAATTTGTGGTAATTTGTTAGAGCAGCCTTAGGAAACTAATACAAATGGTTAAACAGTAAGACAAGCAGTAGTTGCAAAAACTAGTTATTCATACGCACAAGGTGTATAAGATACACCAGTTTCCAGTTTCTACCTGCAGTTTTACTTATACAAATTTACAAATCAATACTTCCAATACTATTTACAGTTTTGAAGCTGGGTGGCTGACATAATCCTCCAAATTTTAGAGGCTACTTGGAAAATATCCTCTTTTCTTTTTACGGTAGCCTGCCTTATCTCTCAGATTGTTTCCTTTTGCTCTGTCTCCAAAAAAGAGTTTCACTCAGTTCTCCAAGGGCAAATTTGGAGAAGACATTTCCCCTGGTTCTCTAGAGAACGTCGTTGGCAATACAAAGAAAGAGATGTTTCTGATGCTGTCTGGGTGGAAGAGGAGCAGATACCTAGACAATTACTCTGTTCTCTCAGCCTCAGTTACAGAAGAAAGACCCTTGGTCCCTGGAAGAACAATATTCCTCAAAAACATACCTGAGTACTCTTGGTTGAATTCTCTGATAGTCTATGGCTATTTTGGGTCAGATAGTTATTCTCTCCTGAAGTGTAATATAGTCTGGGCAATATATTCTCGTGAATGAAGAGTATAAATCATAGAATGTTCCCAATGCACCCATCTTAGAAGCCTTTCATTCATTTGTTCAGTAAACACTTATTTAGCCTCTGCTTTGACTCAGGCACTGCAATAGGTATAGTAAACACAAAACCATTCAAGAAATAACCTTTTCTTGGCCAACAGGTAAAGTGAAATAAATGTTCAACACCACTAATCATCAGAGAAATGGAAATCAACGCCATAATGAGATACCACTTCACATGTGTCAGAATGTCTACCTTTAAAATGTCTACCAATAACAAATGTTGGTGAGGATGTGTAGAAAAGGGAACCCTCATAAACTGTTGGTAGAAACGTAAATTGGTGCAGCCACTATGGAAAACAGTATAGATGTTCCTCAAAAAAACTAAAAATAGAGCTACCATGTGATCCAGATATTCCATTCCTGAGTATTTACCTGAAGAAAATGAAAACTAAAATTCAAAAAGGAACATGCACCCCAATGTTTATAGCAACAATATTTACAATAGCAAAGGTATGAAAGCAAACTAAATGTCCATCAGCAGATGATTGGCTTAAGAAGATGTGGTATATATATACCATGGAATATCACTCAGCCATAAAAAAGAATGCAATTTTGCCATTTGCAGCAATATGGATGGACTTAGAGAGTATCATGCTAAGTGAAATAAGTCAGAGAAAGACAAATACTCTATGTTATCACTTATATGTGGAATCTAAAAATTTTTTTTAATGAACATATATAAGAAAACAGAAACAGACTCAGATATAGAGAACAAACTAGTCGTTACCAGTGGGGAGAGGGAAGAGGGGAGGGTCAAGATAGGGGTATGGGATTAAGAGACACAAACTACTGTGTATAAAATAAATAAGCAACAAGGATATATTGTACAGCCCAGGGAAATACAGCCATTATTTTCTAATAACTTTAAATGGAGTATAAGCTATAAAAATATTGAATTACTATGTTGTGCACCTGAAACTAATATAATATTGTAAATCAATTATACTTCAATAAAATAAAATGACTCTGGAAAAGAAAATAATTGGACCTTTCCCTCAAGTGGCTAGAGGAATCGGAAAATAAGAAAATAAATTACAGTGTGGGATTAAAAAGAACCATTACAGAGATGTGGACAAAATGTTATGAAAACAAAACAAGAAAATGGAGCAATAAACTCTGCCTGAAAGCACTTAGAAAGAGATCACCCTCCAGACTTCCAGGAGGGACCCACAGAGGTGGCTACTCCCATGTGAGAGATGAAGATGGTGGAGGGAAAATAAGGACAAAGGCGAGGGGGTGTGCAATGTTCCAGGATTCTCACGCACCTTGCAAAGGGGGAGCGTGTGTTCTCTGGCCCTAAAGGGGGAGTTAGCCTTATTCAAATTAATCCAATCTGCATACTTGTCACGGTGAGGATTAAGCTGTTGGAATCTGAATCAGCAATGCCAAGAGGGAGAGAATCGGCTAGAAACAGCCACGTTGGAAGCCGTAGGTCTCCTTCTGGGTCTCAGTGGCCTCTCTGTAGAGCCCCTTGGTGCTGTCGACTGAGTATTCCCCAGGAAAGCCTGGGGCCACATACCCAGGACATGACACATGGCTTCACATCATTGAAGAAGAAAATGTTCCAGAAGAGAAGCAGCTCTAGCCCAAACAGAGGGAAAAAATCAAGCCCATCACAAAAAAGAGAGAGAGAGATTCTAAATTAAAACGTTCACATTCCTTCATGCTGAGTATATTCAATTTTGGTTGTCAGATCACCTTGGTTAACTATTGCTTATCCCTGCACTTATATGTTCCTGTGTGGAAGATGTATAGAGGCATTTCTATAAAGGGATGCAACTAGGTTTTAAACAAACCTGAATGAACCTGCAGCTGTAAGTGAAGGGGTCTCTCTTCATAACCACCCAAGAAGGTCATCTACTATTGTGGTGAGATGCTCATCTACAAATGAAACTTAGCTCTTTATCTTTTCCCCTTCTCTGGCTGGAAGTGTGGCAGACAGCCCCCCAGAGGTGGGGGATTGGAGGTGGCTCCAATTCCAAGGGGAGCGTGGGCATTTTGGAATAATCAGAGGCTGATGCCAAGAACAGGAGGAGTTGGCTTTTGAGGCACAGAAGGTAGCCCTTTCAGAAGGCAAGTGTTTCCAAAAATGAAAGCTTTCGAAAGAATATCTTTTAAGAAGGTGCTTAATAGTTCCATGCTACAGTAAAAGGGAGTTTATTCAAACTATTTAAAAGTTTTTATGAACAAAAGCTGTTTGTCTCCCAGTGATCCCTGAGAGCATGGGAAAGGGGATTTGTTGTTGGATTCCTGAGAGGGGGATGCTTCACTCAACCCTGGACCAGTGCCCCAAGCATCTGGAACCCTGGGAGTTGGGTAGTTACAGAACTGAGCGGTGAGAACTGGCATTAAAGATGTGTTGCTATAACTACATCAGAAGGGAAAGGGAGGGTGAACTCACCCAGCTGAATCTCCATCTACCAACACAGGAAGTTAAAGAGAAGGTCTTAAATTGAACAATAAAAATAACCGTTGGCACATATTATTGAGAACTATGGAAATAAACACCAGAGGTAACAGCTGAAGGAGTTGTGAATGGTTGTCTGTGGACACCAGGAAAGAAGGGCAGAGACAGTGAAGCCAAGAGGCATCCTTTTAAAAATATAAACCTTTATTATAAATAATGAGCATTCATTCCTTTTGCAAAAATGTTTAACTTCAAAGAACCAAAAGGAAAACATACTGTATTATCTAAAAAAAAAAATCCAGAACTGATGTTTGATTTAACTAATGATAATGAGGTACATTTTATATAAATCAGTGTGCTTTCATCCCTTTAAAAAAATCTAGTAATTTAATATTTTTTCTATAACTCTTCACTAACTGGTAAGAAATCCACATACTCTCAGATTTATAACCAAGCACAGGAGGTTAGCAGCTGAGGTACACTGGTCAGAGTTGATTAAGGATCTCTCTTTTTTTTAGATTCCATATATATGTGTTAGCATACAGTATTTGTTTTTCTCTTTCTGACTTACTTCACTATGTATGACAGACTCTAGGTCCATCCACCTCACTACAAATAACTCAATTTTGTTTCTTTTTATGGTAGAGTAATACTTCATTGTATATATGTGCCACGTCTTCTTTATCCATTCATCTGTCAATGGACACTTAGGTTGTTCCCATGTCCTGGCTATTGTAAATAGTGCTGCAATGAATATTGTGGCAGATGTCTCTTTTTGAATTACGGTTTTCTCAGGATATATGCCCAGTAGTGGGATTGCTGGGTCATATGGTATCTAAAAACAAGAAAAAGGAAATTGTCCTGGGGCAGGACAGGAATAAAGATGCAGACATAGAGAATGGACTTAAGGACACAGGGAGGCGGAAGGGTACGCTGGGACGAAGTCAGAGAGTAGCACTGACATATATACACTACCAAATGTAAAATAGATAGCTAGTGGGAAGCAGCCACATAGCACAGGGAGATCAGCTCGGTGCTTTTTGACCACCTAGAGGCGTGGGATAGGGAGGGTCAGGGGGAGACGCAAGAGGGAGGGGATATGGGGATATATGTATACATATAGCTGATTCACTTTGTTATACAGCAGAAACTAACACAGCATTGTAAAGTATTTATGCTCCAGTAAAGATGTTAATGGTTCTGAAGAACCTAGGGGCAGACAAAACTATAATTCGAAAAGATACGTGAACTCCTATGTTCACAGCACCACTATTTACAATAGCCAAGACACAGAAACAACCTAAATACCCATTGACAGATGAACGGTTAAAGGAGATGTGGTACAGATATACAATGGAATATTACTCAGCCATAAAAAAGAATGAAATAATGCCATTTGCAGCAACATGGATGGACCTAGAGATTGTCATACTCAGTGAAGTAAGTCAGACAGAGAAAGACAAATATCATATGATATCACTTATACTTGGAATCCAAAATATTACACAAATGAACTTATCTATGAAACAGACTCACAGACTACCATCTTATGGAAAAACCCAAACGAAATTTTTGGCCAACCCAATGTGTGTGTGTGTGTGTGTGTGTGTGTGTGTGTGTGTGTGTGTGTGTGTGTGTGTGTGTGTGTGTGTAACTGAATCACTTTAGTGTATGGCAGAAATTAACACAACACTGTAAATCAACTATACTTCAATTAAAAAAACAAAACAACAGTGATACCTAGGCCCTATGCCTGATAAATTAAATTCAAATAACTGGGTGTAGGACCCAGGCTTTGGTATTGTTTAAATCCTCCCAGATGGTTCCAGTATGACCCTAAGTTTACTAACCACTACTGTAGACATTTGTTTCTGTGGTGGCTCTGGTGTCAGGTATGCAGTTTGGTGATTATGTCACAGAGGGCCCAGAAGAATATTTTCATCTCTGCTTGGTCCTTCCCTGTGCCAAGGTCTTGAAACATGCTACTGTAGACTGAATGTTTGTGTCTCTCCAAAATTCATACGTGAAACTCAATGTGATGGTATTAGGAGGTGAGGCATTTGTGAGAGGATTAGGTTATAAGGGTGGAGCCCTCATGAGTGGGATTAGTGCCCTTATAAAAGAGAGTCCAGAGAGCTCCCTCCTTCTACACACCATGTGAGGATACAGTGAGAAGGCAGTCATCTCTGAACATCTATGACATCAAATCTGTTGGTGCCTGTATCTCAGGATTCCCAGCCTGCAGATCTGTGAAAAATAAATGCTTGTTGTTTAAGTCACCCAGTCTAAGGTATTTTGTTATATCAGTACAAACAGACTAACACAATGTCTACTCCAATAATGGAATCTATATTTATGCTTCTTTTATTACAAAGGCTTTTGTTGCTACTTCTTTGGTTTTTTATCAGAATATCCAATGTTTGGCAGGCCCCAGTAAAACAGATAGAATGGAGAGAAACAATAAATAATTAAGGAAAATAAAAATGTACACCTGACATAGGCAGATAATAGGAAACATCAAAAACCTCCCTCATTAAAACTTATGAAAATTGTCTCAATTCTTTAATTTATTTTGCTTGCACCAGTCCCCAGACACCCCAGATCTGAAACCAGCTGCCTTGGGACCCACAGGCCCATAGTCAGCTCTGCTATGGGACTCAACCTCACCCATGAGTGGGCAGGCACCAGACCCAGACCCTGGTCCATGCAGCCAGCTGCAACAGCACTTGGCCCTGCCACCACTACCTACAGTAGTCCACGCTGCCACAACAGAATAGAAGGGCCCACTCAACCCACATAGAGGGCACACTTGGTAATATAGCTCTGGTGACCAGAGGGGTGTGCACTGCAGGGTCCCCTAGTATGTCTCCTACATAAGGCTATTTCTCCAAGACAGAGAATTATAACCAACCTACCTAATACATAAAAATGAAAACAGAGAATTAGGCAAAATTATGTGACAAAGAATGTTCCAAATGAAGGAAGAAGATAAAACCCCAGAAGAACTAAGCGAAGTAGAGATAAGCAATCTACACAATCAAGAGTTCAAAGTAATGATCATAAACTCAGGAGAGGAATCAATAAACACAGAGAGAAGTTTAACAAGAATTAGAAACTGGAAAGAAGAACCAAACAGAGCTGAGGATTACAGTAACAGAAATGTAAAAACACACTAGAAAGAGTCAACAGTAGATTTGATGATACAGAGGAACGGATCAGTGAACTGGAAGAGTAGTGGAAACCACTGATCTGAACGGAAAAAAAAAAAGGAATTTTTAAAAATGAGGACAGTTTAAGGGACCTCTGGGACAACATCAAGAGAGCTATCATTCACATGATAGGAGTCCCAGAGGAGAGGAGAGAAAAAGGCAGAAAATTTATTTGAAGCAATAATAGCTGCAAACTTCCCTAACTTGGGAAAGGAAACAGATATCCAGGTCCAGGAAACACAGAAAGTCCTGGTCAAGACAAACTCAAAGAGGCCCACACTGAGACATATTATAATTAAAATAGCAGAAAATAAAGATAGAGAGAAACTTAAAAGAAGCAAGAGAAAAACAACTAGTTAAGTACAACGGAAAAACCATAAGACTGTCAGCTGACTTTTCAGCAGAAACTCTGCATGCCAGAAGAGAGTGGCATGATATATTTATAGTGATGAAAGGAAAAAACTACAACCAAGATTTCTCAGCCTCATGAGGATGTCATTCAGATTTGAAGGAGAGACAGAGAGTTTAACAGACAAGTAAAAGCTAAGAGGAAAGGAAAGGAAAAATATTATTGGTAAAGGAAAATACACAGTAAAGGTAGTAGATCAATGACTTAAAAAGCTAGTAGTAAGAATAAAAGACAAAATTAGTAAAATCATCTATACCTACAAAAATGGTTAAGAGAGACACACACACAAAAATAAAAAAGATGTAAAAGTTGACATCAAAAATATTAAGCATGGGGGGTGGTAAGATGCAATGTTGTTAGAATGCATTTGAACTAAAATATCATCAACTTAAAATAAGCTATATATATGTATATAACATATATATGTGGCTAAATATAAACTTCAAGGTCACCACAAGCCAAAAATCTATAATAGATACACACACAAAAAGAGAAAGGAATGCAAACGTAACACAGTAATAGTCACCAATCACAAAGGAAGAGCTCAAAAAAGAAAGGAATAGACAGAAACTATGAAAAAATAAGGAACCAATTAACTGAATGGCAATAAGTATATACGTGTAAATAATCACTTTAAATGTAAATGGGCTAAATGCTCCAATCAGAAGACACAGACTGGCTGAATGGATACAAAACAAGACCTGTATATATGCTGTCTACAAAAGAGTTACTTCAAATCTAAAAACACACCCAGACTGACAGTGAGGGGGTGTTAAAAGGCACTCTATGCAAACGGAGACAAGAAGAAGGCTGGAGTAATAAGACTACAATCAGACAAAATAGACTTTAAAACAAAGACTAAAAGGGAAAAAGAAGGACCTTAAATAATGATAAAAACATTGATCCTACCAGAAGATATAACAAGTGTAAATATATATGCACCCAAAATAGGACCACTTAAATACATAAAGCAAACATTAACAAACATAAAGGGAAAAACTGACAGTAATACCGTAATAGTAGGGGACTTTTAACACCCTACTTACAGGTTATCCAGACAGAAAATCAATTTAAAAACACTGACCTTAAGTGACACATTAGTCAAATGGACTTGACAGACATATATATATATATATATATATATATATATACATTCCATCCAAAAGCAGCAAAATATACATTACTTTCAAGTGTACATGGAACATTCTCCAGGATAGATCACATGCTAGGCCAGAAAACATGTCTCAATAAATTTAAGAAGGTTGAAATCATATCAAGTATCTTTTCTCACCACATTTCTATGATACTAGAAATCAACTATAAGAAAAATAATGCAAAAATCACAAACACATGGAAGCTAAATAATACGCTACTAAACAAAAAATTGTTCACTAAAAAAATCAAAAAGGAAATAAAAAATATCTGGGGACAAATGAAAATGGAAATGCCATTTTCTAAAACCTATAGGATGCAGCAAAAGCAGTTCTAAGAGGGAAGTTTACAGTGATACACACCTACCTTAGTAAATGAAATCTCAAATAAACAACCTAACCTTACACCTAAGGGAATTAGAAATAAAATAACTAATAAAACCCAAATTTAGTAAGAGGAAAGAAATAATAAATAGCAAAGCAGAAATAAATGAATAGAGACTTTAAAAAACTAGAAAAGATCAATGAAACTAAGAGTTGATTCTTTGAAGAGATAAACAAAATTGATAAACTTTTAGCTATACTCATTAAGAGTAAAGAGAGAGGGCCCAAATATATAATCAGAAATGAAAAAAGAGATGTTATGACAGACACCACAGAAATACAAGGGATCATAAAGAAATTACTGTGAACCATTATATGACAATAAAATTGACAACCTAGAAGAAATGGATAAATTCCTAGAAATGTACACTCTCCCAAGACTGAATCATAGAGAAATACAAAATATTAACAGACCAATTACCAATAATGAAATTAACTCCAAAAAAAAATCTCCCAAGAAAATCCAAGACCAGATGGTTTCATAGATAAATTCTACAAAACATTTTAAAAGAGTTAACATCTATCCTTTTCAAACTATTCCCCAAAAATTGCATAAGAAGCAATGATTCTGAACTCATTTTACAAATAACGATTCTAAATTCATTTTACAAAACTCATTTTACAAAGTTACTGATTCTGAACTTTGTCTGGTTTGGCATCATCCGGATACCAAACCAGGCAAAGACACCACAAAAAAAAAGAAAATTATAGGTCAATATCATTTATGAACATAGATGCACAAATTCTCAACCAAATATTACCTAACCAAATTCAACAATACATTAAAAGGATCATACACCATGATCAAGTGAGATTTATCCCCAGATGCAAAGATGGTTAATACCAGCAAATCAGTCAGTGTGACACACCACATTAACAGACTGAAGAATAAAAATCGTATGATCATTTCTATAGATGTAGAAAAATCTTTTAACAAAAATTCAACATCCATTTATGAAAAAAACTCTTTTAACAAATAGGTCTAGAGGGAATATACCTCAATATAATATAAGCCATACATGACAAACCTACAGCCAACATTATATTAAACAGTGAAATGCTGAAAGCATTTTCTCTAAGATCAGGAACAAGACAAGAATGCCCATTCTTACCAGTTTATTCAACATAGTATTGGAAATCCTAGCCAGAGTAATTAGACAAGAAAAAGAAATAAAAGGAATCAAATTAGAATGGAAGAATTAAAACTCTCACTGTTTGCAGATGCCATGATGCTATGTATAGACAATCTAAAGTCTCTACCAAAAAAATTTAAAACTAATAAATGAATTCAGTAAAGTTGCAGAATACAAAACTAACAAACAGAAATCTGTTGTGTTTCTATACACTAGCAGCAAACTATTTGAAAGAGAAATGAAGAAAACAATTCAATTTACAACTGCATCAAAGAGAATCAAATATCTAGGAATAAATCTAATTAAGGAGGTAAAAGACCTGTACTTAGAAAATTATAAGACACTGATGAAAGAAATTGAATACGATACAAAACAAATGGAAAGATACATCATGCTCATGAATTGGGAGAATTAATGTTGTTAAAATGACCATACTACCCAAGGTAATCTACAGATTCAATGCAATCCATATCAAAATACAAATGGCATTTTTCACAGAACTAGAACAAGTAATTCTAAAATTTGTATGCAGCCACAAAAGATCCTGACTAGCCAAAACAATCTTGAGAAAGAAGAACAAAGCTGAAGGTATCACAATCCCTGATTTCAAACTATACTACAAAGTTACACTAATCAAAATGCTATGGTGGGGCTTCCCTGGTGGCGCAGTGGTTGAGAGTCCACCTGCCGATGCAGGGGTCACGGGTTTGTGCCCCAGTCTGGTAGGATCCCACGTGCCGCGGAGTGGCTGGGCCCGTGAGCCATGGCCGCTGGGCCTGTGCATCCAGAGCCTGTGCTCCACAACGGGAGAGGCCACAACAGTGAGAGGCCCGCGTACTGGAAAAAAAAAAAATGCTATGGTGTTGGCAAAAAATCAGACACATAGATCAATGGAATAGAATAGAGTCCAGAGATAGATCCACACTTATATGGTCTATTAATCTACAACAAAGGGGCAAGAATATACAATGGGGAAAAGACAGCTTCTTCAGTGAATGGTGTTGGGGAAAATGTATGGCTACATACAAAAAAAATCAAAGTAGACTACTTTCTCATACCATATACAAAAATAAGCCAAAAATTGATTAAAATTTAAATGTAAAGCCTGAAACAATAAAACTCCTAGAAGAAAACAAAAGCACTCTTTGACATCAATCTTAGCAATGATTTTTGATCTATCTCCTCAGGCAAGGGAAACAAAAGCAAAAATGAGTAAGTGAGACCACATCAAACTAAAAAGCTTTAGCACAGCATTGGAAACTATCAACAAAATTAAAAGGCAGCCATTTAATGAGAGAATATATTTGAAAAACACATGTCTGATAAGATGTTAATAACTGAAATGTACAAAAAATTCATCCAGCTCAACATCCAAAAAAACCCCAAAAAACCTGAATAAAAAATGGGCAGAGAACCTGATCAGACATTTTTCCAAAGAAGATATACAGATGGCCAGCAGACATATTAAAAGATGCTTAACATCTCTAATCATCAGGAAAATGAAAATTAAGACCACAATGAGATATCACTTCACACCTTTTAGAATGGCTACTATCAAAAAGACAACAAGTAACAAGCATTGGTGATGTCCACTCTAGCCAGTATTATTCAACATAGTTTGGAAAGTTTTAGCCACAGTGTCAGAGAAGAAAAAGAAATAAAAGAATCCAAATTGGAAAAGAAGAAGTAAAACTGTCACTGTTTGCAGTTGACATGATACTATACACAGAAAATCCTAAAGAGGCCACCAGAAAACTACTAGTTCTCACCAATGAATCTGGTAAAGTTGTAGGATACAAAATTAATGCACAAAAATCTCTTGCATTCTTATATACTAACAATGAAAGATCAGAAAGAGAAATTAAAGGAAACTATCCCATTTACCATCATGACAAAAAGAATAAAATACCTAGGAATAAACCTACCTAAGGAGGCAAAAGACCTGTACTCAGAAAACTATAAAACGATGATCAAAGAAGTCAAACATGACACAAACAGAGGGAGAGATATACAATGTTCTTGGATTGGAAGAATCAATATTGTGAAAGTGACCATACTACCCAAAACAATCTACAGTTTCAATGCAATCCCTATCAAATAACCAATGGCATTTTTCACAGAACTAGAACAAAAAAATTTGCAGTTTGTATGGAAACACATAAGATCCTGAATAGCTAAAGCAATCATGAGAAATAAAAATGGAGCTGGAGGAATCAGGCTCCCTGACTTCAGACTATACTACAAAGCTACAGTGATCAAGACAGTATGGTACTGGCACAAAAACAGAAATATAGATCCAAAGAACAGGATAGAAAGCCCAGAGATAAACCCACGAACTTATGCTCAACTAATCGATGACAAAGGAGGCAAGGATATACAATGGAGAAAAGACAGTCTTCAATAAGTGGTGCTGGGAAAACTGGACAGCTACATGTAAAAGAATGAAATTAGAACACTCCCTAACACTATACACAAAAATAAACTCAAAATGGATTAAAGAACTAAATGTAAGACCAGACACTATAAAATTCTTAAAGGAAAACATAGGAAAAACACTCTTTGACATAAATCACAGCAAGATCTTTTTTGACTCACCTTCTAGGGTAATGGAAATAAAAACCAAAATTAAAAAATGGGACCTAATGAAACTTAAAAGCTTTTGCACAGCAAAGGAAACCATAAACAATATGAAAAGACAACCCTCAGATGGGAGAAAATATTTGCAAATGAAGCAATGGGCAAAGGATTAATCTCCAAAATATACAAGCAGCTCATGCAGCTCAATATCAAAAAAACAAACAACCCTATCAAAAAATGGGCAGAAGACCTAAATAGACATTTCTCCAAAGAAGAGATACAGATGGCCAAGAGGCACATGAAAAGCTGCTCAACATCACTAATATTAGAGAAATGCAAATCAAAACTACAATGAGGTATCACCTCACACCAGTCAGAATGGCCATCATCAAAAAATCTAGAAACAATAAATGCTGGAGAGGGAGTGGAGAAAAGGGAACCCTCTTGCACTGTTGGTGGGAATATAAATTGATACAGTCACTATGGAGAACAGTATGGAAGTTCCTTAAAAAACTAAAAATAGAACTACCATACAACCCAGCAATCCCACTACTGGGCATATACCCTGAGAAAACCATAATTCAAAAAGATACATGCACCCCAATGTTCATTGCAGCACTATTTACAAAAGCCACGATATGGAAGCAACCTAAATATCCATTGGCAGATGAATGGATAAAGAAGATGTGGTATGTTTATACAACGGAATATTACTCAGCTATAAGAAGGAGTAAAACTGGGTCATTTGTAGAGATGTGGATGGACCTAGAATCTGTCATACAGAGGGAAGTAAGTCAGAAAGAGAAAAACGAATATTGTATATTAATGCATATATGTGGAATCTAGAAAAACAGTACAGATGAACCTATTTGCAAGGCAGGAATAGAGACGAAGATGTAGAGAACAGACATGTGGACACAGTGGGGAAAGGGGAGGGTGGGACGAATTGGGAGATTAGGATTGACATATATACACTACCACGTGCAAAACAGCTAGTGGGAATGTGCTGTATAGCACAGGGAGCTCAGTTCGGTGCTCTGTGACGACCTAGATGGGTAGGATGGAGGGAGGTCCAAGAAGGAGAGGATATATGTATACATATAGCTGACTCACTTTGCCGTACAGCAGAAATTAACACAACATTGTAAAGCAACTGTACTCCAATTAAGAAAAAGGTACTAGACAAGAAGCCCTGGGGTGTAAGAGTTGGACTTAATATTTTTTATATTTATACCAATCAGTAGTCCCTTGACCAGAGTAAATATTAAGATCTAATAATACAATGGAGAATAAAATAAACCCATAAGGAAGAAAAAAATTACAATTCCTCCTCCCTATTATTAGCTGACAATATCTTAGGGTCAAATACATGTGAATATCCAGGCTTTAGTTTTCATTTCCAGGGTTTCTCTGCTAAATATTGTGTCTCCAACATTAAAGTTTGAGCACCTGGAAACGAGTGTCAAAAATGGAAAGATATACAGGTATGTTTTATATTTATGTTTTTTTCTCTTTTTCTTTTTCTTTTGCCCTACCCAGGTACGTGGGGAGTTTCTTGCCTTTTGGGAGGTCTGAGGTCTTCTGCCAGTGTTCAGTGGGTGTTCTGTAGGAGTTGTTCTACTTGTAGATGTATGTCTGATGTATTTGTGGGGAGGAAGGTGATCTCCATGTCTCATTCCTCTGCCATCTTCCCAAAACTCCCCATCCCTTAAGACTTTGAACCAGTGATTTTTTTTTAAGCTGAAAGTCTTTATTCATTAGCATAAAGAGATGAAAAATATTGATAGAGTCAATTCAGTAAGCATGTATGGTACATGAACAAGGCAAAAAGCATTATTCTAGGCACAGTAAGGAATAAAAATCTAAATAAGATGCAGTCTCTTCAGGTATCTCACTAGCTAGTAGAGGACCTGACACAATGACCAACTGCCATAGAAGGTGAACCTTAATTGTCATATTGGAGCAGATGCACTGAGAGATTCTTCCACATGAGATTTTTGCTGCAGAGATCATTACACCTAATTCTCTGATTTTTGAGTACATAAACCCACAGACAGATGGTACCCCACAGGTTTGAGGAGAGCTCTTCTCCCAATCTTCCCATGAACAGAGCAGCTCTCCAAATAGCTACCTTCCTTTTCACACCCTAACCATCCGTCAGACACCATCCACGAGCCTGACAATGTTTTCTTTTCCAGCAGATTGTGGGGCAAGCTGCACTTTTTAGGTGTTCCAAGGGACTGAGTCAGGATTAGCTGTCATTTCCGGAAGATGGCAAGACACCTGTTCTTTAAAAGAGGCTCTGCTTTTGAAATGGAAGCCTCAGATTTCAATGCAAACTGTCATACGGAGAAGTGAGATCAGGGAACTTATAAAACTCCCGATGCTTTAAAGGAAGCAGAATGAAGTAAAAATAAATAAATAAAAGACTTGACTGGGTGGTTTTGAAGGACTAGCTTATAGCTGAACTAGCTTATCACAGGACTGGCTTATATAACAGGGCAACTTCTTTTCTGCCTGCCATGCTGCCAGACACCAGTAATTTTTTTCCAGATACTATTAAGCTCCCTCATTCTAAATCCATACATGCCTGTATATTTTTTTAAAAGGGATGGATCTTACAGATATTAACTGAATTATTTTGTGCTATAGCCTCTTTCTGTCCCAAAAACATGGACAACAAGCCTTTATGGATCAAATCTATTAAAATCCCTTGATTTCCATCTCTACTAAATCAAAGCTACTTTACTGAGCAGGTAGGTCTCTAATCCTGTCTTCTTATCAGCAGACACTAGCCAAGAGCTGTTAAGTGGTGCTCAGGGGATGCTACTGTGAAGATCAAAGGACCACTTAGGGCTCATCTGTAAGCTGTTCTTTGAAGTTCCTCTCTGGACCCGATGTTTCTCTGACAGATTGGGGTAGATCACAGGCCATGTCCTTCTGCCACTTCAAACGTTCGAGACAATAAAATCCCAAACCACTGGACCTGTTTTTAATTTGAAATCTATTCGCCTTTATTGTAAAGTAAGGCATGTTTATTATAGAAAAAATGCAAATAAACAAAAATAAAATACAGTTTAAATATTTATAATTCCAACTACCCACAGCAATTATTGTTAACTCTTTGGTATATGTAGTTGCAGACTTTTCTGCACACCAAAAAATATTCTAACACTATGTCTACTGTTTTGAATCACAATATCCTGACAACTTTCATCTAACAAATACACTTGTACAGCAGACTTTTTTCAAATGGCTGCATAGTATTCCACTGCACAGATAGACATACATTAATTTATTTAGCTAATTAGCGATATTTTTATAAATACAAATAGATATGTCCTTGTCTTCTTATTACAAACAGCATTTCAAGGTATGTATCTGGTGCTAAGTATTTGTACATCTCTTTAGTTATTTCCTTAAGAATATCTATATTTTAAAACATTAGATTTTTCCATATGTTTTCTTATTTTCTTAAACAAGAAAGAGTAAGACAAAGTGTCATAGAATCTTTGACATATTTGAATAGAGCTCTGTTTCATGATTAATGATTTATTTGCAGTTTTTAAGTCATATGTTCTTAAAAGGTCATTGTAATTATTTACAATTTATATGCATGCATCAGAAAAGCATTAAAGGTGAAAGAGAGATGAGAAACCACACAGAGAAAGAAGAGAGTTAATTTTAATATTCTTACAGCCAAGGTAAAAAGAATACATTACAGGTGAGGAAATTCTCATTGTCTGATAGAAAGAAGTGCATCAATTCAAGAGAGTCAAACATTTTGTCTGGCAATAGGGATAAAATATGTATCCCATGGGTCTTTGTATAAAGATATTGACCAATCCAACATGTCTTATTCATAAAGCCAAGGGCACGATATAAAATTTATTTCAGGAAAAACATTTTTATAGGAAAAGCTAATCTAGTCCAAGTAGATGGCTTTTGATCTAACTTGCGACAAGGATAGAACCTAGAGGAACCTATCTTAATGGTGTCCTATACGGCTTCTTTCCAACATCTCTCATTTTAATCAGAAATTGGAAGGAGCTAAATAAGCTAGGGACTCCAGCACTGCCTGACCACAGGATAAATGTCTACCTCAAATCTTTGAATTTGGTCAAAAGCTTACATAACCACTATGCTGAGCCCCAGAGAGCAAGAAGTAGGTGACTGGGCCTGGAAATATTTAAGGACAGCTATAATTGTCAACGAGCTGCCTTGACCATAGAGGAATTTCAAGATCGTTTGGGTAGAATGAAGGTTGCCAACTCAGAGGTCACTAAATGTGACGGGGCCAGGCGTGAACAGTGGGAAACTGGGGATGCTTACCTAAAGGCTTCACATTCAAAGACAACAACAGTGTGGCAGCCAAGCCCCTGGCGGATTTGGGGCTGTAGGAAGCCAGCTGGGCAATAACCCATCTGGAGCAGCCATGCTTCCTGTTGAGCCAACAGAAAAGGAGTTCACTACAAAGTATACAGCCAATTTGCCGAATAAAAATATTCCAAGTATTCGCTATTTGAATACTGGACTTCATCAGCCGAGAAAACCTATTTTAGTTCTCTTATCAGTAGCAGGCAATCAGGAAGAAGGGCTCCTGCTAATCTGTGATAGTACCACCACATCATCAGTATAGAGGTTTGTCTGCTTTTCTAATATTTGCTGTAACAAAGGGATAAGCATGCAATTAATGTAAATAACAACGATAGTCAGACTATTGATTTGTGTTAATAAGAAGAGAGAATAGAATATAGCTTTCTTTTATTTCCATTTGAAATGGATCAGAACACCATCTTATCCATCTTGGCTTTGGAGAGAGTAGCATGAAGAATTCTTAAGCCCTAGAAAGTTCCCTGTGCCATCGCGGCTTCCTTCTCTCTGTAGTTTAGCCATTTTTTGATATAAACAGTCAGACTGAAAGACGCACTATTGAGGAGCAGAATAAACTTGAGAGAGAAGCAATGACTTTTAACCTTACTCTAAGGTCAAAGCAAGTATTTCTGGAAAAATAACCCATGGGGAGATCATCTTTGAACAAAGATTTTCTATGGCTCAGTTTCTCACAGAGTTGATTCCAGGCATTCCATTCTTTCCACACTTAAGTTAACAAATGAATCCTTAAACATGTGACATTTTTAAAACTATAAGATTTTCTTTAAATTAGATTAAAATAAGTCCTAGTCAAGTTAGTACACACTGATGCTTCTATACTACCCTTTACAAAAGATTAAATTCACAAGAGAAGAAAAACACCTATCAACATAGAATTTCCCTTATCTTTACCTTTGCCTCGAGTCTAGACCAACACCGTTTAATGGTTTAGCTACTAGCCACATGATAGCATCTATATTTAAATTTAAATCAAAATTAATTAAAATTAAAAGTTCAGCTCCTTAGTCCTGTAAGCCACATATCAAAAGCTCAGTGGCCACGTGTGTACTGGGTACCACATTGGATGGCACGTACTTAAAACATTTTCATCACAGAAAGTTCTTTTGGACATCCGTGGTCTAGATAACATAAAAAGCCACCAGAACCTTGCTCATAGAGAAAATTACATAGAAACTTGCTGGGGGAAACAATTTGCTTATAAATACACCTGCTGATTGAGGAGTCTCAATTTGTTGGAGTTTAATTACAAAATGACATTTTTCTTTCAACCATGTCCACCAGCAATCTTGGATCAAATCTGCCTCCCCAGCTGGGTGATCGCTACCTTAACAATGTCTTAATTCTAAAATGATTCTCGGTTGCTAAAACAATCTTTTTTTCTAGTAATCAGGATTTGATGCTATTCATTTTCCTAAAAGTTAAATCTCACACTTGACTCAAAACTCTTGCCCTCTCTTACCCTCTTCCCCCGCCCCACACAAGCTTTAGTCTTTGAAGCAGAGGGGGAGTATGATTTGTCCCTGAGGCACCTCCTTTTCTTCCTTCTTACAGATATTTGCTGTTCTGATTTGAAAACAGAATGGAAATGGGAATGAGGGTGACAACATTTTTATGTAATTGTCTCCACAATGCTGGTTGAGAGGGTCCCTACTTTACTTCTAGTTTAGGCCGATTCCATCTGGTGACGGTGACCTCCGCATAAGTGATGTACATGTGAAGTTTCACACTGGACCTCTCTGTGTCTGAAATACTGCCAGTCTACCAAGAGCCCCTCCAAAGGGCCACTTGTCTTCTTCAACTTTACCATGACGTGTCTTCAAACATCAGGAGACACGGTCAAGCATCTCCCTCTTCTTTCTCAAAGTGAGGGAGGAGAACTGAAAAGAAAAGTGTTGGGGAGCAAAAACCTTTCCCCTACACACTTAGGTTAAGTACCTGGGGGCCTGCAAATTAACCTAACCAAAGACAGATTTAACAGGAGAAAAGGCACACAATTTTATTAATATATATGTGCAGAGGAGTTCACAGAAAATCAAAGAGGTGATTAGACTCGGGGGTTATATATCCTTTTAACAAAGGAAAGAGAGCTTGGCCTTTTAGGGACAACAAATCGTAGGGAAATGACTTGGAAATATATGGGGGAACTAATGGAAAATAAGAGCTACAGCAAGTCCCCCACATAAGAGCCTTCAAGTGGGAACTTTCAAAGGTGAGAACGTGCGTTCGTATGTCCAATCAACATAAGTTAGTTCACATGTCTGGTGTACATTGTCATGTGTGTGCATCCTCTACAAGTGGTTGTGCTTTTGTGTACTTTAATGTACAGTACCGTATAGAGTACAGTAGTACAGTATCTTTATTTCAAGCCCATGATGTCCGGAAGCAAGTGTAAAAGCATCAGTAATGTAGCTGGTACTGCTGAGAAGCGCCAAGCAATAATGATGGAAAACAAAAGTGAAAATAACTGAGAGTGGAGTGAGGTGAAAAGATGGTACAGGAAGGTCGCAGCAGCCATTCAGAATGCAATCCAGTGCTACCATGTTATCTATGATGAGAAAAAAAGAGCTACTACCCAGACATCACTGGATCGTTTTTTCAAGAGGGTAGATAGAACTGAATCCAGCAAGGAACCGGAACCTGTGCCATCCACGTCAGGCGTGAGTGAAATGGCAGCTTGCCCTCCATCTCCTGTTGCTGACGACCCTTCAGCTCTACCATCTCCCACCCGCCTCCCTCCTCCAGTCAGTAACTCTTCTCTCCTGTTCACTCGATGCCAGCCCCTGGATGCCAGCTGTTGTGCTGTACTACTGTACTTTTCAAGGTGCTGTACTGTAAGATTAAAAATGTTTTCTTTTTTGTGTGTTTGTTTGTTTTTCATGTATTATTTGTGTGAAAAGTATTATAAACCTATTACAGTACAGTACTATATAGCCAATTGTGTTAGTTGGGTACCTAGGCTAACTTTGTTGGATTTATGAACAAATTGGACTTACGAACGTGCTCTCGGAATGAAACTCGTTCGTATGAAGGGGACTTACTGTATTTTAGTAAGATTGTTTATGCAAACTCGTCTTGGTGTCAACTTCCCTTCTTCAGTGACGAGTTGTTCTTCTCACCCCAGTGTGTTGGGGGAGACACCTTCCTCAAAGGGAAATGTGTGCCCTGCTTTTAGGCAGATAGGGAAAGGGCAGAGGCTTCACCCCATGCTTGCTTTTTCTCGATTGTCTTCGGCTCAAAATAATGCTTATGACAAAGTGGCATGTTTTGGGGTGGCATATTCTAGTATCTTTAAAAAGCATTCATACTTTTAGCTACAGAAGGACTCTGCAGATTCTGCAGCTAAGTAAATATGTAGAAGAAAATGTTTCAGTCTCCCCTTTTTTAAGACACCCCAATCTTCATGAGGATTTTATTGAAGCTGACTCACTTGGTTCCATGGATGGAAAAGCATCATTGTCTCCTCCTTCAAGGGCAGGGGAGGCAAGAACCTCCAGCCGTAAATTGTGGATGTCCTCCCTTCCTGAAATTCCAGGACAGCGTGAGGGAATGGAGATGGGGAGGGAGTGGGTGGAAGAGAGATGGTGACTAGAGGTGGTGGCGGGAATCAAAGCCACTTAGTAAGTCCTGGTAGCTATTAGGGGCTTAGGAATTCTTAGTGCCTTGTGTCTTCAGCTTTGGGTTTCAGCCACAATTCCAAGACAACAAGAAAGTCAAACTCCGACATCCTCTTACATAGGCAATAGATATTAAAATCAGCCTTAAATGTATGCCTTTAATTTCCCATCCAGCCATGATAAAGAAGTTTTAGTCATGTGGAGGTATGTTCCAGGACAGTTTCCAAGTCAGAATAAGCAAAACCATTTGCCTTTTGATGCTTAGTATTTTATAGTTTCAAATATGCCGTTTGCAACCAACCCTAAGGGTGAAAGACTCTAATTCATCTGGGTGGAGGAAAAACGTAACCAACCAGTTTCTCACGGTGAGAGGCCATGAGATGGAGCCAGCCAGCAGCTGAGAAGCGGCAGTCAGTTCACAGGAGACGAGGCCCCAGTGTCCACAGCTCTACCTGGAAACTGGAGGACTGCCCCTGCATAATAAATATTTATCACTACATCTGAATGAATCAACATTAACACAGTGGTTAGAAGCCTGGGCTCCGGGGTCAAAGGCCTGAGCTGATATTTCATCTCTTGTTAACTCTGAACCTGAGTCAGCTGCAGAACTTTCTGAGTCTCTGTGACATCCTATGATCATGTGTTTTGGGTAGCTTTGACTCTTTATACTATTGTATATTACAAATATTAATATACGATAGTATATTATACAAATCCAGGGCTTGCATTATGGTTAAACAGTTGTTATTAAATTTCACAATACATTCTAACAGAATCAGAATACATGAATTTTTTTAAAATTATTTTTTCTTTTCTACATTTATACATTTGGTCTTGAGCATTTGCCCAATTATTTTCTTGGGATAAATTCCAGTGAAGGAAATTGTTGTGTCCAGGGGAACGTGTATTTTATTTATTTTTTTATTTTATTTTATTTTTTTTAACATCTTTATTGGAGGATAATTGCTTTACACTGGTGTGTCAGATTCTGCTTTCTAACAAAGTGAATCAGCTATACGTACACATATATCCCCATATCCCTTCCCTCTTGTGTCTCCCTCCCACCCTCCCTATCCCACCCCTCTAGGTGGTCACAAAGCACCGAGCTGATCTCCCTGTGCCATGTGGCTGCTTCCCACTAGCTATCTGTTTTACATTTGGTAGTGTATATATGTCAATGCTTCTCTCTCACTTCGTCCCAGCTTACCTTTCCCCCTCCCTGTGTCCTTAAGTCCCTTCTCTGTCTGTGTCTTTATCCTTCTCTGTCTGTGTCTTTATTCCTGTCCTGTCCCTAGGTTCTTCAGAACCATTTTTTTTAGATCCCATATATATGTGTTAGCATACAGCATTTGTTTTTCTCTTTCTGACTTACTTCGCTCCATATGACAGACTCTAGGTCCATTCACCTCACTACAAATAACTCAATTTCGTTTCTTTTTATGGCTGAGTAATATTTCATTGTATTTATGCACCACATCTTCTTTATCCATTCATCTGTTGATGGACATTTAGTTTGCTTCCATGACCTGGCTATTGTAAATAGTGCTGCAATGAACATTGGGGTGCACGTGTCTTTTTGAGTTGTGGTTTTCTCTGGGTATATGCCCAGTAATGGGATTGCTGGGGCATATGGTAGTTCTATTTTTAGTTTTTTAAGGAACCTCCATACTGTTCTCCATAGTGGTTGTATCAGTTTACATTCCCACCAACAGTGCAAGAGGGTTCCCTTTTCTCCACACCCTCTCCAGCACTTATTGTTTGTAGATTTTTTGATGATGGCCATTCTGACTGGTGTGAGGTGATACCTCATTGTAGTTTTGATTTGCATTTCTCTAATAATTAGTGATGTTGAGTATCCTCTCATGTGTTTGTTGGTTATCTGTATATCTTCTTTGGAGAAATGTCTGTTTAGGTCTTCTGCCCATTTTTGCATTAGGTTGTTTGTTTTTTTGATACTGAGCTACATGGGCTTCTTGTATATTTTGGACATTAATCCTTTGTCAGTTGCTTCATTTGCAAATATTTTCTCCCATTCTGAGGGTGGTCTTTTCATCTTGTTTATGGTTTCCTTTGCTGTGCAAAAGCTTTGAAGTTTCATTAGGTCCCATTTGTTTATTTTTGGTTTTATTTCCATTTCTCTGGAAGGTGGGTCAAAAAGGATCTTGCTGTGAAGCACCCATGAATTATTTTAAATGCTGTAGAAGGAGAAGGAGGAGGGGGAGGGGGAGATGGGGGAGGAGAAAACTTCCAAGGAAACATTTGACAGCATAACTTGTGATCAGTAAGTCTGTCATTTGCCTCACACACTACCCATCCTCTGGACAGCACTCCTCTCCTTTGCTGGGATTTTTTGTTCAGGCACCACATCATTTTTGATGCAGTATTCCTTTTTTTTTAGAAGTCCTATTACCATGTGACATTTTTCCAGATTGCTTTGTCCATAGGAGCCACTGAGATCAACCGTTTTTTTGAAATGCATACCTCTTTTTATGCAAATGAGAAAATCGCAAGGATTCAGGTCACAAAGTTTGACCTAAGAACACACTTAATACAATCAGGCCTCCATATCTGCGGGTTCCTCACCCACAGATTGCACCAATCACAGAACAAAAATACTTGAAAATTTTTTAAATTCCACAAAATTCCAAAAAGCAGGACTTGAATTTGCCACGCGTGCTGGCAACTATTCCCATAGCGTTTGCCTCGTATCTACAACTATTTCCACAGCATTTACATTGTATCAGGTATTATAAGTGATCTAGAGATGATTTAAAGTACACAGGAGGATGTGCATAGGTCACATGCAAACGCTACACTATCTCATATGAGGGACTTGAGCATCTGTGGATTTTGGTAACTGAGTAGGGGGTGGTCCTGGACCACTCCCTGCCCCCCACCCCATGGATGCTGAGGGATGACTGTGCTAAGAAGAGCCTCCTGTGTCTGTTTTTCTCTCCAACCCACTATTTGTAGCATCACTAGAATAAGGGGAAATCTTTTCACTGAGAAAAAATCGGAAAGCAGAATAATCTTTTTAAAATTCAAGTAAAACATGAATTTATTTTCCAAATTCTTGTTGACTAACAAAATTCTAAAATCAAATTAAAGGTAGTTTATATGAGAAGACAATGGTGGAAAAAAATAATATAGGCACCGCTGTGGCCTGACTTGTATCCCCCCAAGATTTACATGTTGAAACCTTAACCCCCAATGTGATGCTATTTAGAGATGGGACTTTAGGAAGATAATTAGATTTAGGTGAGGTCATGAGAATGCGGCCTTCGTGATGGAATTAATGTCTCTATAAGAAGAGATACCAGAGTGCTCTCTCTCTTTCAATCCCCACCATGTGAGGACACAGTGAGAAGGTGGCCACCCACAGCCAAGAAGAGGGTCCTCACCAAAAAATGACCGCTCTGGCTCCCTGCTCTCAGACATCCCGGTCGCAAGAACTGTGAGAAATACCTGTGTGTTGTTTAAGCTGCCCAGTCTGCAGTATTTTGTTACAGCAGCCCAGCTGACTGAGACAGCATTCCACATACTTTTATTATCAATGAAAGGTTTTTACAATGTTGAAATAAGTGTGTGTATTGTTATAGAAATACAGGTGTATTACTTTGAGTGGAATCCTTGGACACTTAGAAACAAGGCACAAGAAGAAAAATATATTATTCTAGAATAATTTGTGAATATCTAAGTAAAAAGAGATGGTCATGTTCCATTGGCTCCCTGTCTGAGGGTCATGTGAGTCTAGTGCTGACCCAGCAAAACCTGCTGGAACCAAGCACACAGTGGGAGGAGATTCATTCAGAATCTATCTGCCGTACTGGTTGACAAACAAATTCAGTTCAAATATAAGAGGTTTAGACCTTCCTCACTACTGTGAAAGATGGAAATAAAAATATAGTGCTGAGTTTGGGGTTGACATATACACACTACTATATTTAAAGTAGATAACCAACAAGGACCTACTGTATAGCACAGGGAACACTGCTCAATATTCTGTAATAACCTAAATGGGGAAAGAATCTGAAAAAGAATAGATATGTGTTTATGTATAGCTGAATCACTTTGCTGTGCACCTGAAACTAACGCAACATTGTAAATCAACTATAGTCCAATATAAAATAAAACTTTTTAAAAAATACAGTGCCAATACGATATAATTGAATAAGGCTCTTCGATCACTACATGTGAGATTCACACTGAGCCACTTCCTGAAGACCTTGGGTTAATTGCTTAACTCCTCTGGAATTCAGTTTCCTCATCTGTAAAGATGAAAATGGTAATAATAGGCCTGCATCACTGAGTTGTGAGGATGCTAGGAAAGTTCCTGGGTTACAGCAAACTCTCCACTGATGTTTAATGCCCTGACATATCTGAATATGTAATATGGTTCATAAACTAACATTCATCCAGAAAACTAAGCATAGACTCCAAAGACTCTGGAAAGCTTTAACAAATCTTTTTTTTTTTTCAGACCCTACTGAGAACTCAGTAGGACTTTTACCAGTAAAAAATACATCCCCACGATGGAAACAGTAAGTTTCATGGCATCATAAGATATGGAGAATTTTCGTAGCATATATTTATTGATCCACAATTTTGGATGAGAATTGAAGAAATTTAGAAAAAAAATGTTCATCGCGTGTATGTGATTAGTTTTGTCAGAACACAGATATAATTGAAACAACTATATTTTAATTTTGATACGTTTTACAAAATTATACATATCTTCCCAATGGTCATGAATCAGTTTTCATTACAGACTTAAAGTAATTTTTTAAAAATTCAGGCAAAGAAGCTTGGATTTAAGACATATTTAATTGTTCTTTCATGGTACCATTTTACATTCCAAACACATTGCTTTTTTTTTTTTGTAATCTTAAAATTCTTTATAGCTTAAAAAATGCTAGCTGTCATCTGAGCCTTCAATGAGTATAGTAGTAACATCAAAGATCACTGATCACAGCTCATCATTACAAATATAATAATAATAAAAAAACTTGAAATATTGCAAGAATTCTCAAAATGTGACATAGAGACATGAAGTGAGCAAATGTTCTTGGAAAAAAATGACATCAATAGACTTGCTCAACACAAAGAGTTGCCACAAACCTTCACTTTGTAAAAAAAAAAAAAAAAAAAAAAAGGCAGTGTCTGTGAAGCACAATAAAGTGCAGAGCAATGAAACGAGGCTTGCCTGTATCTTCTTTTAGCTCCATAAGGGGGTTTTATATCTCTCAATGTACAAGCTCCTATGATCATTTGCTTATTCACCTAATTATAGCTCTAACGTATGTTCCAAAAGGATATGTTGTTGGAATTAACTAGCCAAATAAGTATTGAGAAATCGAATCCAACTCTCATACCTAGCCATTCTGTAGAGATAAAGAAAAAATTGGCCAAACTTCATAGGCCCCTATTAAAAGTGTTATTTTTTACACTTGGGAAAGGCCAGCTGTTAGATTTAGAACCGAAATGAAATATTTCTAGGAGGCAGTGCCTCATCGTTGGTGCTTCTTTCCAACATTGCCATTGAAGAGGACCCACTTTGTTTGAAAAATATTTACTTCAAATTTCCAACGCAACCAACTCTAGGAGCTGCTGCTTTTTAAATGTCATTAAAGAGACATAAAAATGTTTTGAAATTTTAAACATGTCCTCAAGAATCATTTTATGAGTATTTATAAAATGATTCAACCTGAAGGAGATGCAGGTGATATAAAAAGAAATTTCATGTAAACTCAATGTCTTTGCTGAGGTGAAAAAAAAAGTTAAAAACTGAATTCTATAGGAGCCTGTACGTTAAGAGATATAAAACCAAACACATGCTTCTTTGTTCAATCTGAAAATTTCTGCCTTTTATGGGAGCGTTTCGACTATTGGGGGATTGGACCTTCGGGACCTTTAGGGTGTTCTTTTCGCCCTTGGCCTCAGGTAATTTTCTTACACACACGCACTGGTCTATTCTCAGGGGAAGACTCTAGGGGACCCTCTACAGATCTTTGAAGTTCTCTGAAGCTCCCTTCTCTCTGCCTTGTAAATTTTTTTATTGAGATATACTTGTCATATAACACTGTGTGCGTTCAAGATGCACAACGTGTCGATTTAACACATCTATATATTGCACTATGATGACTGCTGTGGCTTTATTTTACACCTCTGCCACATCGTATCATTATCATTGCTCTTTTGTGGTAAGAAAAATTAAGATATAGTCTCTTAGCAGCTTTGAAGTTTATAATACAGTGATGTTGATGATAATTGCTATCCTGTGCGTTAAATCCCCAGAGCTCATTCACCTTCTAGTGGCAAGTTTGTACCCTTTGACCAAAATCTCCCCCAACCCCAGCTCCTGGTAACCACCACGCTAGTCTCTGTTTCTACGAGCTCAGCTTTTTTAGATTCCAGGAGTGAGTGATATCCTGCAGTATGTGTCTTTCTCTGTCTGACTTCTCTCACCATGCACAACGCCCCCAAACTTTCACGCCTCAGCCTACTCAATCTCCATCTCCTCAACTCAGGGTACCATGACCTCCACCTGGCCACCCCTCTGCCTCTGCCACGGCCTGCAAACTCTCTCAGGCAGTGAACCAGGGCCATGGCAGGCCTCACCTCACTTGTTTCTCCCCTCTCAGGGATTCTTGTCCTCTGTTGCTTGATGGCCCACGTCTTGAGCAGCCATTATTTCATGTATTAGGTCCAGTTTTTGGTGTTCAAGCAAAAGGCTAAATCCAGTTCCCTGTTACTACAAAAGGCCTCTCTCCTTGATTTCTGAGGTTAAAACGAGCACCTGCCCTGGGAGAGCCTTGGTTGTCCTCTCCCCATTGATGGACATGGAACCTTTGATTTCCTTCAGTTAATTCCGCGATGCTTCCCAACGCCATGAATGGCCAGTCTCACTCCTGCTCCAGTGGGATGGTGGTGGCCCAGGGATGGTCCTCTAGCCTCTTCCTCACCGCAGCCCGGCATGCTCTCGGGTGGGGTCTCCACGGCACGGAAGGAGGAGACACCAGTGCAAGCCCAGTGAGCATATTTAAAGACCCCTTGCCCTTGACCGCTGACTTGACTATCATCTTCTCATTGTATATTTTTTAATTTTTATTTTATATAGGAGTAGGTTGATTAACAATGTTGTGTTAGTTTCAGGTGTACAGCAAAGTGATTCAGTTATACATATACGTGTATCTATCCTTTTTCAGATTCTTTTCTCATTTAGGTTGTTAAAGAACATTGAGCAGAGTTCCCTGTGCTCTACAGTAGGTCCTTGTACTTTTATTTAAACTCAGTGCTATTCATTCCCTTTACACATTGTGTATAGACTATCTTAGAGAAAAACTGCACGCACTTCAGCTTTTCATGTCTTCTTCCTTCCCCACCCAAGGCCCTCCCCTATCATTTACAGCCCAGGAAGAATGCAACCCAAGGTCCCTATGCTCTCCAGCCTCCACTCACCACCACCACCCAGATCCACTTGGTACCCCAAGGGGTCTCAGTGCACATCTGGGGAGAAGCCAGGCCACATCTCCATGCCCTGCTTACACCCCTAACAGTGGCCCTTAGCCCTGCAGCCACAGGGGGAGCAACTCAAGCTCAGCTGAGCCTGCAGTGATCCATCTGGGGAAGATGCCTGAGTGGGCCTCAAAGGCAGGCTTGGAGCTTGAACGCCAGCCTGTGAATTTCTACAGGGAGAACTGGGGGTGGGGAGAGAAGCAAGAGGGAGGAGCTCCTGGTGGCAGGTGCCCTGGCCCCATGAGGGGGATGGCACCCAGGGGTCTAAGGCCAGAGCTGCCCCACTGTAAACCTCTCCTTAAGGAACCATATCTAAAGGTACTTAACTATTTAAATGCTTCTGGTAAGAAACCTGCTTCTCTGTACCTAATGCGAATTCCTTGGAAAAAAAATCAGACTCATAAATTTAGTGGCAGCAAATCTAGAAAAACCTGAAGGCTTCAGCAGAAAAATCATCCCCTCACTGGTGAAGTGGCTTTCTGGCAGACAGTGACTAAAATAACAAGGAGGTGTCTGGCGGGCAGATCGCAAGAACTAAAATGAAATAAAGTGTGCTTCTTCACAAAGTATTGGCCATCATTCTAACCAGCATTTGCTTATGAGCTATGGTTGTATTTGTCTGCAGTGAATGGGCTCCAGGAACTTTGATTCCCATGATGGGGCTTGAATGCCCAGCGAATGTCTTCATGTAGACGTGAGCCCTCCAGGGAGCTCCTGATGCACCTGGAAACCATCATAGGAAGAAATGCTCTCTGCCAAAGCTTCCCTTCCATCCATTTCACTGCAAGCACTTGCCCAAACTGCACCAGCATCTAAGTTTGTCATGTGGAAATAAAAGGAAATCTTCCAGATAAAGAGCTGACCATGCGCTGCCAAGATAATTCATCACTAGGTTTGTTTACACACATTTACAGCTGACTGAAATGCAGTTTATTATTCCTTTGGGCTAAGCGAAACTTCTCATTTTGGCAAAACAGTCCAAAAGGGCTTTTATCAACTAGCAAGATATTTTTATTGCCTTGGGTCAGTAACAGAATTAAGAGATTTGTTTACGTGTTTCTTCTATTACATTTTTAGGTGAAATTCACAAACCAAACAGGAAGCCTGGCTTCATTAACCCACGACAGAAGGAAAGTGTCATATCCGAAAAGAACTTGTAAAACTTTTTAAAAAGTAACATAATGTTTGCAACGTATTACAGTGACAGTAAGAGACAGAAACTGGGTTTGATTTAAAGTCACACGACAGCACCACACACTGACATTCTACACAGAAAACTTACTTCCTATCTCCAGAGGAAGACATAGAGAGATGGCAGTAACTTTCAAAGCGAAAAATGATTGGAAATTATCTTTAAACTCCTGCTGGGCACACATATTGCTGTGTCTGACAGTAATGCTAGCTGAAAGTTAAATGAATCTTACCAGAAAATTGGCAAAATGGAGACATTCGAATAAAATATATAAACCTTTATGTCTTTGACTTGTCTGAGAACTTGAACGTCTTCTGAGATTCAAAAAGACATAGGACAGGGCTTCCCTGGTGGCGCAGTGGTTGAGAGTCCGCCTACCGATGCGGGGGACACGGGTTCGTGCCCCGATTTGGGAAGATTCCACGTGCCGCGGAGCGGCTGGGCCCCTGAGCCATGGCCGCTGAGCCTGCGCGTCCGGAGCCTGTGCTCCACAACGGGAGAGGCCACAACAGTGAGAGGCCCGCGTACCGCAGAAAATAAAAAAGAATAGCGGCCAATACGATATACATAAAATAGATAATTGTAACTAAACATGGTTTTTTGTTAAAAAAACGCTAACCATCATCTGAGCCTTCCGGGAGTCATAATCTTTTGCAGTAGTAACATCAAAAATCACTGATCCCAGATCACCATGACAAATTGAATAAAAATGGAAAACTTTGAAACATTACTAGAACTACCGAAGTGTGACACAGAGACGTGAAGTGAGGGAGCCAATGCTGTTGGGAAAGTGGTGTCAACAGATTTGTTTGATGTGGGATTGCCAAGGACCCTCAGTCTGTAAAACAATGACACACAGCATCTGCAAAGTGCAACAAAGTGAGCACAATAAATTGGGGTATGTCTATAACTGCTTCCATAATGAGTTTCCAGTTTTTATCTCATTTCTTCCTCACAACAACCTTTTAAAAGTAGGTATTAACCTTCTCGTGTTTCAGACGAGAAAACAAGTTTAGAGAAGTTAATTGATCTCGCTCAGGGTGAAATCAGTAGACAACAGAAAGGACGTTTGATTTCAAGTCTATCTACCTCTGAAGGAGGTAATCTTACTGCATTACTTTATCCTGACCCGCCCCCCCCAGGTTAAAAATAAACCAGTAAGGTGAACTTTTAATACACAGTCTTTTGTTAGAAAGCGTTGGTAATAAGGATCTGAATTCTCGTTCCCAGGAAAGGGTGACAAGTCTTCAAGCCGGGCCCCTGCTGTGTGCGTGTGGTGGACCGGGTTGTGGATCGTACCTGTGAGCTCGTATCTGGTATGAGGGTCAAAGCTTTCCTGCCAGGCTGAGCTAGACTCAAGGCTGCCAAACGGTATGGCAAGAGGCAGCCATTCATGGGAGTCGTCAGGTCGGATAACAGCTGGTAAGAAGCAGGGGGTTACGTCACGAAGATGAAGGGAAGCCCTTCCTTCCATGTACTAACACTCACATGTTCTCCTGCCTCTTGTAAGCACCCTGGTGATTGTATCAGGCCCACCTGGATAATTCAGGACCCTCCTCTCACCTCCAGAGCTTCAGTGTCTCACACCTACAAAGTCCTTCCGCCGTATACGGATACATCCTCAGATTCCAGGGATTAAGATGTAGACATGGGATGGAGGATAATTTAGCCTACCATGGGCACGGGCAAGCATGCTTCTAATTCAAGCAACAGAACACATGGAGAACACCACAGCCCAACATGCAAACCAGTTAGGAAGCAGCAAACCATATGCCCATCCTTCAGTGTTTCATCCCCCCCACAGCTTGTCCGGACTTCCTTCCCTAAGTCATGCACATGGGTGTTGAAGGATGACTGTGTGCATAAAAGCAGGTGTGGCAAACAGCAAAGGAAATCTTGATTGAGCGCCTACTGTGTGCCATGGACTGTTTGGGCACCAGGGATACAGCAGTGAAGTGCTCATTCAAGAGAGGCTGACTCAGGGGGATGATTAATTTCTTGGTACAAAACAACTTTAGTTTATTATCCTATTACATTTTCCAACAGCCCTTTTTGTCTTTCTCCTAATAACCTATTTCTCTTGATCTTTCTCCTCTGGTTTAGTGCTCCTTGGTTGGTAGGTTTTTTTTACTTATACATATGAAAGAGAGGCATTAAGTAGCATCTTAGCGATCCTCTGGGTCTCATCAAGAAACCAAAATAGAAAAGCTATTTTAAGCACATCAAGTTTTAAACCTTCTTCCAGAAAAAGTAATTCCCTTGGCAAGGGGGATAAATTAGGAGATGGGATTAACAGATACACACTACTATATATAAGAGATAACCAACAAGGACCTACTGTATAGCACAGGGAACTCTACTGAATATCTTGTAATAAGGTATAATGGAAAAGAATCTGAAAAAGAATATTGTAACACACACACACATATATACACATACATATATAACTGAGTCACTCTGGTGTATAAACAACACGACATTTGTAAATCAACTATACTTCGATTAAAAAGTCACTGAAGGGCTTCCCTGGTGGCGCAGTGGTTGAGAGTCCGCCTGCCGATGCAGGGGACACAGGTTCGTGCCCCGGTCCGGGAAGATCCCACATGCCGCAGAGCAGCTAGGCCCGTGAGCCATGGCTGCTGAGCCTACGAGTCCGGAGCCTGTGCTCCGCAATGGGAGAGGCCACAACAGTGAGAGGCCCGTGCACCGCAAAAAAAAAAACAAAAAAAAAAGTCACTGAAAAAATTGACTTTACCATAAATTACAAAAAAAGAAAAGAAAAAGTAATCTCCCTTTTCAAGGCATGGAGAAAACCCTGCACTGAGCCAATACGGATGATCTAGAAAGTAGCAGGTGGACGGAGCCACAGCTGCAAGCAGCACGCATGTGCTCTTTGTGGACTCAGTAAGCGTGTCAGTCAGGGTTTAACTAGAGAATCAGGACCACGACGACTAATAGGGAATAAGGGATTCATCACTGGGATTAAACTTAACGACAGTGGGAGAAGGTGGGGAAAGAAAACTCCAGAAGAAGGTAGGCGTGGGGAATCAGAGAAGCGTCAGTCCCCAGGAACACAGAGAGAGCTGGACTGTGCAAAGCTGTGTGTCTGCATCTGGCCGCGAGTCTGAAGCCGCCGTAGCTCGGCTGAGCCAGAGAGAGAGAAAAATCTGGCTGCTCAACTGGAGAAATCAAGGGAAAACTCGAACCCATGAAGAGCAGCTGGAACTCACAAAGACGAACTGAAACCCACCAGAACCAGCAGGACTGTGCCTCTGCCCCATGGCAACTCCAGAGATGCGCAGAGATACCTGCACCCTTCACCACAAGGCTGTGCTGAAGCTGAAGGAGGACGCCCCGCCCCCAGGTACATCCGCAGACCATGGGCTGCAGCAGAGCCTGGAGGCTGCACTGAACCTTCCCAGTGTCATCACCGCGGCTCTCTTAACCTCGCATAAGTGGCACCCGTTTCTCCTGTGGCCAAACCTAGCCCAGAATCACAAGGAAAGGAGATTCCAGCACAACTTTCCCGTATGTGTGCAATTCATTCAGTCTCATTACCCATGTCTACTGTACATCAATTCTTACTTTGTCGCCTTTCCTATCCTAACATTCCCCAAATGCTCCAAAGCAGTGCTTCTCAAACTTGAGTGTGTATAAGTCACCTGGGAATCTTCCTAAAAATCATAGTCCAGCCCAGTAAGTGGCGGATGGGGCCTGAGAGTCTGCATGACGGACATACCATGTCTTTACACAATGAGATTTAACCCTCGGAAACCAACATGCTGCGGTAGCAGTTTTCAAACTGTGCTCCAGGGGACTTCCCTAGTGGTCCAACAGTTAAGACTCCTCACTTCCGCTTCAGGGGGCGTCGGTTCAATCCCTGGTCCGGGAAATAAGATCCCGAATTCAGCGCTGCCCCCCCCAAAAAATAAATAAATAAAAATAAAACAAAATCTTTAAAAAAACAATGAAAATTAAAATTTCATGCGCAGAAAAATATACATGAATTCCCTGATTGAGCAACAAAGACTAAAAATCAGTTGAATTTGAATGACCATACACCTAATTGAAAATCTATTTTAGCATTGTTTTTGAAGAATGGAAATTAAATACTCCACTCTGCATTATCTGCACCACACTATGAAAACAATCTTGGAATAACACATTGAGAGCATAGGCTTGTTGATCACTTTATTAGTGACCTTTGCCTATTGGGTAATACCAGATTTTCCTCAAATATGTTTAATAGATTAACTGGCTTCCCATCATGACTTTGGGCTAATAACTAAACTTAGAGATTTTACTTCTGTATCTATATTCAATTCAATTCAACAAATATTCACTGGTGCTAAGTATATAACAGATGAAATGCCTTAGGATACAGCAGGGTTAAGTCACAGTTTCTGTTTCTGAAGAGATTTGCTTTCTATTAGGAAGAATAAAATGACTGGCCTTAAAAACCTGAGAGGGAGAGGGGGATGTAAAAAGGACAAGTGTGCAGGAGTGCAAAGAGAAAAGGGATGACCATTTGGGATGGTCTACTTGGGATGACCAGGAAGACCTCAGGAAGGAATTGGTATTGGAAGGGACTCTTCAAAGGATGGATAGGATCTCTCCTAGTCACAAATGGGCAGGGAAAGAGTTTCTGGTGAAAGACACAGGGCAAGGAAAGGAAATTAGAGAAATAGAGGTATATGGAGAACAAGATGTATGAGACAGGATTCCAACAGGGCAGCAGAGTCACCGTGAGTGTTACAGAATCTGGATTTGCGGTAGGAGCTGGGTCTCACACAGCTGTGAGAGGAGCCTGGAAATGAGGCTCCGAAGGAGGTTTTGCACCTGTCAATCTGAGAACCAGGCACATTAGCAGCAAACTGGCCTGGGAGGGGTGTTCCTGGGAGGAGGACACCTGGGAGGGGGCTCCTGGGAGGGGAAGTCCTGGGAGGGGAAGTCCTCGGAGGGGGGTCTTGGGAGGGGGACCCCTGGGAGCGGAACACCTGGGAGAGAACACGGCAGAGGCATGATTTCCATGGTGTGGAATTTATTCTTAATTAGTTCCCAAGGGGATCATCGCCAGTGACGTGAGAGTGATGCTGGAGGTCTATTTTTTGCAGGTTCAGGTTGAGAAGCCTGAGACAGATCTCAAACTATCCAGTCCAGCCTGGGAAAATATCTCTGGGCAGGACATCCTAATCCGTTCAGCCTTGAAACGTCCTTATTTAAGAGAGCTCCACGGCAAGGCTGTCCTGCTGGTGTATTTGAAAGGGGTTCGGGTGCTGAGACATTAATCCTCCAAGGCTACAGGGCTGTGCGCTGGCAGTCAGGGAGCTCCTAGACCAGTTGCCTCAGGCCGCGAGCATCTCTATCCAGGGCCCCTAGGAGGTGACCTAGCAGAGTGATGACTGGCCCGGCAGCCCTCCCAGTGCAAGCAGCGAGCGTGATGTGTTACAGCTTGCCCTTGCTGTGTCCCCACGGAGCAGTGAACCGGTGAGCGGTGTGCCAGCACCTGTGTGTCTCTTTCAGCCGCCAGCTATAGCGTCATGTCTGCCCATCACGGACGAGGAGCTACAGAACCGCTGGAGTTCATGTCCTAGATGCCCACGGAGCACAGCAGGCAGCCTAAGTGTCCTAGCAGGAGTGGGAAGGGGACAGGGAGGAAGATAAGTTCTTGGCGGGAAAATAACCTAGGCAGTGGCTCTCAACCTTTGCTTTCGCAGATGTGTAATTATTCTGTGCGTCTGTGACTAATTTGCTGCTTTTCTGATTCAAACCAGCTCCAGGTGATGGCCTTTAAAACACACCCACATTCTGAAAATTAGAACCTCATCATTAGTTTGAAATTCTGATACAAAGTAGTTCAAGTAGATTCAAAAATCCATTAACAGTAAAAATAATTTCAATGTTTCATCTCTGAGGGAAAGAAAAGAGGAAGGGCTGCTTGAAATACAATTTCAACTGTCACAAATACTTTACTGGAATGGTTGAAAAAAACAGTTTTAATATTTTAAATCATATACCTATGTGATCAGAATTTTTCTTTGATGGTGACCATCAAGGCAGTGAAGATATCATCCCCCAAAAGTATTCATCAGGGATTAAATACAACCATCGAAAGCATAGAACCTAATACTAAATATTATGTTCATGAAAGCAGGTACAAGTTTCTCCTTTAAAAGATTGTATTTGGAAATTTTAAGCACATTCGATACTGAGTATCTATAAAGAATATATGTATATCATATAAAATAAGTCTAGTTGATCTTTTCACTAAACATGGTATAATTGCCTTCAGATCCCGTCCTGTTTACTGCAGTTCATTGCACATTGTAATTTTAAACTTTTCTATGTACTCCGTAATGTTAAAAATAAAATGGTTATAAGGGACTATTTTTGAGAGTGAAGGTTAGGACATCTGGGGGGTCAGAGAGACACAAAGGAATCCTGCAGCTCCAATTCTCCGTAGCCCAACATTACATCCCAAGGGCTGGCAACACCAGGAAGAATATTGACCATTGGGACCCCTTGATGAGGGCTCCTGTGCAACTACACGTCTGACCCAAGTTCATCAAGTGCAAATGGTGTTGAGGAGTAGCTAATAAGTCGTCCTCTCAGTATCAGTCTTCCTCTGAAGACTAATTATCTTTTTTTCTTTAATTTTTTAAATTGAAGTATGGTTGATTTACAGTGTTGTTTAGTTTATGGTGTACAACAAAGTGATTCAGTTATACATATACATATACATGCATATTCTTTTTCAGATTCTTCTCACTTACAGCTATTACAAGATACTGAGTAAAGTTCCCTGTGCTATAGAGTAGGTCCTTGTTGTTTATCTATTTTATATACAGTAGTGTGTATCTGCTAATCCCAAACTCCTAATTTATCCCTCCCATCCCCTTTCCCCTTTGGTAACCATAAGATTGTTTTCTATGCCTGTGAGTCTGTTTCTGTTTTGTAAATAAGTTCATTTGTATCATTTTTTTAGATTCCACATATGTGATATCATATGATATTTATCTTTCTCTGTCTGCCTTACTTCACTCACTATGATAATCTCTAGGTCCATCCATGTTGCTGCAAATGGCATTATTTTATTCACTTTTATGGCTAATATTCCATTGTATATATATATCTCTCTCTCACATCTGCTTTATCCATTCCTTTGTTGATGGACACTTAGGTTGTTTCTATATCTTGGCTACTGTAAATAGTGACGCTATGAACATTGGGGTGCATGTATCTTTTCGAATTATCATTTTCTCCAGATATATGCTCAGGAGTGGAATTGCAGGATCATATGGTAACTCTATTTTTAGTCTTTAAGGAACCTCCGTACTGTTCTCCATAGTGGCTGCACCAACATACATTCCCACCAACAGCGTAGGAGGGTTCCCTTTTCTCCAGCATTTGTTATTAGTAGACTTTTTGATGAAGACTAATTATCTTAACGGAGTCCTTTAAAAGTTGTAGATTGGAAACTGCATTTTAAGAAGCCTATCTGGCTGCAGCTATACATGGTGCAGTAGAAAGGGGGAAAACTAAGGAAGGAAGGGGACGTGTGCTCTTGCAACAGTCAGAACGAGAGTGATGATGCAGCATCAGAGTAGAGCAGGTGTGGAAAAGAGAAATGAGGTTCTCGAGGCACCCTGCAGACAACATCTTCACAACTTGGATGTAAGGGAAGAAGAAAAGTTGGAAGAAGTCAAATATGACTGAAAGCTGGATCTTCAAGAGGACGGTAAAAAAAAAATTAAGGAAGAAAAAGGAAGTGTTGGTTTCAGGAGGAGAATGATGTATTGGGATCCAGACAGGCTGAATTCAGATCCAGAGAGAAAACAATATAGACTGTCCATCCAGAATATCAAATAGTATTCAGAATACGAGCAGAAACATGCTCAAATACGCAGCATCATTTTCAAACAGAAGGAAGAACAAATTGAATTGATAGTAAGTAATAGTAACTCAGACAATAATAATTCAGGTAAAGGTTTTGGAGATTCAGGAAGTGTTTTCCATGTTTCGTGTTCTTCCTCTGGACAGGCTTGTAAATGGTTTTCACTCCCCAGCTGTACCCCAAGCCTGAGGATTGCCTCATATAGGCAACATGTAAAGGCACTGGGAAATTTGTTGGCCTGTGATATGCTTTTAAAAAATATTTTTCATGTCTAAAATCTTTTCAATTTGTAGTATTTTCTTAAAATGATTTTTCCTTTTTTACTACTCAGCCATAAAAAAAAACAAAATAATGCCACTTTCAGCAACATGGATGCAGCTAGAGATTATCATACTAAGTGAAGTAAGTCAGAAAGAGAAAGACAAATAGCATATAATATCATTTATATGTGGAATCTAAAATATGACACAAATGAACCTATCTATGAAACAGAAACAGACTCATAGAGAATAGACTGGTGCTTGCCGAGGTTGGGGGATGTGGGAGGGATGGATTGGGAGTTTAGGATTAGTGGAGGCAAAATGGTATATACAGAATGGACAAACGACAAGGTCCTACTGTATAGCACGGGGAACTATATTCAATATCCTGGGATAAACCATAATAGAACAGATGTAGAGAACAAACCTACGACACCAAGGGGGGAAGTGGGGAGAGTGGGATGAATTGAGAGATTGGGATTGACATATATACACTAATAAGTATAAAATAGATAACTAACAAGAACCCGCCATACAAAAAATAAATTAAATTAAATTTTTAAAAAACATAATAGAAAAGAATATGAAAAAGAATGTGTATATATATATATATATATATATACACACACACACACACATATATAACTTAGTCACTTTGCTACACAGCAGTAATTAACACAACACTGTAAATCAACTATAGTTCAACTTAAAAAGGGACCTTTCCTTTTCAATCTAGCAAGACTCAGAAATGCTATTTGCTCCTAACAAATCACACAGCACTAAGATGGGGGGAAGAGGGATGTGCCTCTATCAGACGTCACCTCCACGAACTGAGAAGTAATCAGACCGTATGTTAGCTTCTTTATTACAGACAAACGTGAAAATAAGTCACCATCCTTCTGAATATTAGTCATTGGGAAAATGTAAATTAAAATCTTAAGACGGTATGTTAAAGCTCTTGGTTGCATTGCAGATATAATGGCTAAGGATGAACAAAAGTCCAGCCAAACTGAAGTTCATTCCTTCTTGCCGGCGAGATCATGGCCCCGAGGGAAACGTCCTTCAACGCATATCCTTGACCAGAGCAAATGAGTCCAGGAGACATAATATCATTATCCCTGTCAAAGCCTTTCTCTCTAGGGGCTTATACTGTCCCAGAGAAAAATGCATGTAAATCTCCCATGAATTGCAGGCACATTACGTATTCTATGAAACACGAAAGAAGCAAGCAATGCTTCATTGTTGAGTTGAAATTGTAGACGAATGATTACAATCTTCTCTTTCAGGTATTGTACTGTTCAAAGGGACAACTGGGCTTTCTTTGGAAAAAAATATGGAACAAGACAAAAAATTACCCTCTGTGACAGTCTAATAGTTTTGCCAATTTTAAGTAACTACAGAAATAGGTCATAGATCTGTTTTGTTTGTTCCATGAGTCGTCACCAGAAAAATTAAATCAATAACATATAAAAATGTCTGCAGTTTGACATTTAGGAGAAGACGATGGTGGTGTTTTTTTGTTGTTTTATTTTTTATTTACTTACAATTTACATGTAATAAATTGCACAGCTTTTAAGTTTGCTGAGTTTTGAGAAACGTATGCATCCATAGAACTGAAATGTATACACCTATAACTGTGTTCCAAAGGGGCCCACATTTAGTTGAGTGCCCTGCTACTACTACTGTCTTGAAGTTCTTAATAATTTCATCTTTGATCTTGTGTTTTATAAATAGAGCCTGTTTGGAAAATAGAACAAGACGCGCATCTATGGTTCCTTATTGCCCCCTTGGCATCTGGCCTTTGCAAAGCCCCAGGAGGACAAAATTCCAGGGGACAAAGGAGGAGTGGGAGTTCAGCTCAGTGAAACTCAAGGCAGGTGAAGCACCTTACCTCTTGGAACGAACAAACGCAGGCACCAAAGCCTCAGAAGCCACAATTCCCATGCCAATCAGAACTTGCTTCCAACACAGGAAGGAAGTAACAGTGTTATAGGAAACACCAATGACCAAGGAAGGAAATGTCATATCCTTTCCTATTTTTGTGACTCCCCTGCATTGGCCAACCACTTATGCTGAAAATGGTGCTCTAAAAGGAAAGGGAAGATAGGGCAGAGTGTAGCTTACTCATCATTAAGCCTAAGATACAGAGTGTTGATGGAATGTTTGTGTGTCAAGAAATGAAATTAAATCAGTTAAATTAGTTTTGTGCATTTCCACTGTTTGGATAAGAACAAAAGACAGATGCATGTATGAGCTACAAAACACAGTGTCATTTCAGTTATATAAGATAAATGTTCTTCTATTTGCATTTAGAACCTGCACTGAACAATGTAAAGATGAACAATAAATTTGAATATTGAATACTAAATTTAAATTTAGCCATTTTAATTGTTAATTTTTCCTTACTTTGAGCAACATTAAATAGCAAGTAAAATGCCATGATAATTCAAATAGCAAATAAAGATGTCATGATAATTCAAAAGACTTCAGACAACATTAAATAGCAAATTAAAATGCCATGATAATTCAAAAGTGGCAGAAAGAAAGAGCTTTACATCTTAATACCTTTAAGGGCACTTTTCCCTGCTCGTTGAACAATGGCTCCACACTTTCCTTTTGCACTGGGCTATTCAAATTATGTGGCCGGCCCTGCTGCCCCATATACAGAATCTCATAATATTGTTTCTTGTGTGTCTTTTTAACCTCAACATAAAGCTTTTATGAGATACATACATGTTGTATGTATAGAGATTGTTCATTCCCTCCTGCTGTTAAAGAGTATTCTACTGGATAACCATACCATTCCCCATGTTGATGGACATATGTATTATTTCAAATTTAGAGCTAATAAGAATAAGGCTGCTATGAACACGCTCGTATAAGTCTTTCTGTGGATATGTTTCATTTCTCATAGATACCTAGGCGGAGAGCTGCTAGATCATTAAATATATATATTCATAAATATATATGAATTTGACAGATATACAGAAAGCATTTTACAAAACGGTAAAAAGTTCTTTATCCTCGTATCCCTACCATCCTGATTTTTAAAACATCTACATTTCCCCTTGTTTGCTTCAGATGGCTTCTTTTAAAGAGGAAAACATTTGATACGGCTAATTCTCTACCCCCAGCTAGTTTCCCAACATCACAAGAAGTAACATGAAACCAAAGTTGGATCATGCCATTTCAAACATATTTTATGCACGTACATATCCAAACACTATAAACTATGTATACCTTTTTTAAGCATGATAGAATTTATATAGAAATGGTATCACACCCAACATATTCTGTTGCTTCCTTTTTTTCACCTTACATTATTGAGATGTAGTCATTTTGATAACTTTCTTTACTTCTTTATTTCATCTTTTCCTTTAACTAAACCTTTCATTGTTTGTGGTTACCATGACGTTTACATACTGCAGTCTCTCTCTCTCTCTCTCTCTCTCTCTCTCTCTCTCTCTCTATATATATATATATATGATTGTTTTAAGTTGCTGATCTCTTAATTTCAAATATCCTGCATTTGTACTCTCCTCTTCTCACGATTGCTGGTTCTGATATCATGTTTGTGCACGGATGACTTCCTACCTTTACAGTATGTTTGCCTTTGCCAGTGAGCTTTCACTGTAAGACTAAACCAGAGCTTACTTATTCATGTGTCTATGGACTGACAATTTGGCCGATGCCACATTTATCATTTTCACTATTACAAACAACACTGAAACAGACATTCTTACACCTTTCACCTCGTCCACCTACAAGGGTCTACTTAAGGTCAATACATAGTATATGTGCATCTTTGACTTGATTGACAATTGTGAATTATTCTCCAAAATATTTGTGCTAATTTACATTCCCATAGCGATGTCAGATTCTCATCCTCACCAAAAGGTAGTATAGTCAGACCTTCAATTTTTGCTGACTTAGGGGTGCATTGTCCAGATTACTGAGATGTTGAGTATCTTTGCATATGGTTATTGGCCAAATATATTTCCTCTTTTGTGAGTTGTCTATTCATATTCTATACCTGTTTTTTCTATTTTAGGTGTTTTTCCAATTGATTTGTATCTGTTCTTTATTCTGGACACAAACTTTTTGTTCGTTATGATGTTGACAATATAATCTCCCAGTAAAAGATCTGGCTCTTAATTTTGTTTATGGTTTTTGGAGTCATACAGAAATGTTTCATTTTAGTGTAGTCAAAGATTTCCAATTTTTATTGATGACTTGTACTTCATTTGTCCCAAGAAGTCTTTTCCTATCCTGATGTCATATAGATATTCTCCTAAATTTTCTTTCAAACGTTTTAAGGGTTAGATTTTCATAATCTACCAGAACATATTTAGTACTTTTACAGAGAGTGAGAGACTGATATCTAATTGTACTTTTTCCCACCTAGGTGGCAATTTTTACCCTGTTTAACAGTCTTTTACCCCCACTGGTCTGTAGTGGCACCTCTCTCATACTCCAAATGTGTGTGTGTGTGTGTGTGTGTGTGTCTGCGTGTGTGCATTTGTGGGATCTATTTGCATCTCCTGAAATCAAATTCATGCGTATTTAATTACCATCATTTTATAAAAAGTCTTGGAGTCTGGTGGAACAAATTAACCTTTTCTAATAAGTTCTTTCCTATTTAGAATAGTTTCTTATTTAATAACTCCAAAGGGGGGTGGATTTTGTGATTATGCAATATTTTCTTTGGACTCTATTAAATGTATTGTTGTTCTAGGCCTACACATGGTCACCAGTTTTTCATAATTCAATCTCGAAATTCCTGTTAGTAATATGCTTCTGTCATAGAAAACATTGTGGCAAATAAAAATATGCTCGCAGATCTCTATGAAGTTTACTAAGCATTTTACAAAACATTATCTTGTGATTTACAGTAAGGCTACAAAATAGATTTTCTCCCATCTTACAATGTGCAAGCTTCAGAGCACATAAGTAAATTGCCCAAGTTCCCACGAACTTGCTGCTAATAAGCAACAAATCCAGGTGTCTAATTCTAATGTGTGACCTTTCCAATGAATCCTATTATCCTTTGGTAATAACTGTTATGGTCTCTATTATTACTTTTTTATAAGTTCACTTTTCATAAGTAGATCATCTGCCTCTCAATTATATTATAAGATTATAAAGGCAAGAAGACAGTGCCTTAGATACAGAGGTACCTAATAAATATTTATGGATTAATTACCCAAAATATACAGACCTAACATTTAAGTTATTGATTTTTTAAAAATAAACTCTATAAATGAAGAGAAATGAGACCATCCTGAGTCTGTGTTATGTGGCATCATAGTGGAAGAAATACAGTGTAGATCTTGAAATAGAAAAATAGATGGAAAGGTCGTGGTGGACATTCCAAGTGAGCTCTACTCTCACTGTCCTTGATGTACATGAGTAAACATCTTGTCCTGGGGATAAGTTGAGGCCAGCTGGCTAGAGCTAGCTGTATAGAATAATGCCAAACTTTGGATTTTATCCTGTAGATAACTATAGTATAAAATTATTAGTAAAAAAAGAAATGAGGGAATTCCCTGGCAGTCCAGTGGTTAGGACTTGTAGCGTTCACTGCCGGGGCCCGGTTCAAATCCCCTGGTTGGGCTACTAAGATCCCACAAGCCGTGCGGCACGGCCAAAAAATAAAAATAAAAATAATTAAATAAATAGATAGACAAATGAGTCAAGAAGGAACAAAAAGTTATGGGCAAGTTTATTTCTAATATGTTGTCATGTCCACATACTATTTGTACTATTAGTTATGTAACATTTATCTTTACAACAGATTCACTTTCAAAACCTGGCAATAACATATGTGAAATCACAAGCTAGCTGTGCTTGTCCTAGCTTTTCCAACATATTCAAATAAATATATAACTCTAAAGATAAAGACGGTTACCATGTTGTGCATCCCTGGGAACTAAACACTCTTATAGTGAAAAGTTTTGCCTTGGCACTTACCGGTAATGTGACCTGTGCCGATTACCTCACGTCCATGTGTTTCAGTATCCTTCACTGTGAAACAGAGATAATATCAATTGTTCAAAGTTGCTGCGATGTTTGCATGATTGCAAAACTACAGGGCAGGTGCTGGGCACGGGGTAAGCACCAGCCAATGTTACATCCTCCCTCCACACTCAACTGTTAAGCATCAGGGCAAATATGTCCGCACACGTGTTCTCTGTCTTATGCCTATAATATCTGTTCAGCGCTCAGTCTATTATTTTGAAGAGTTGCTATATCTTTGGATATTTTAAAAAGAAAATAGTTTTAAAAGCGGGTTTACAAAGGAAGAAGTGTTAACATTACATAATATTGTTTTCAATGCATTGTACTTAGGTACATGTGTAATATGCTTTATTTCAGCAGTGCTTTTTACTTATGGAAATGGCATTCAGAAGCAACTTTGGCATCCAAATGTGTTTCCTTAATTTACTCGGCAGAGGAACAAAGCCTAAGCCATTTTTACGGTGCTGTATGCTACTCTGATTCTCAGCTTCAGGGATCATTTCATAGGCAGAGCACGATCCTTCATGTTGAATGCACAATTTGGGGGAAGATTACAGAAGGAAACTCTCAGAAAGGAGCTAGAAGAAAGTGATTTAAAGCCCCATGGTTTGTGGCAAATGTATAATTTTTAGCACACCTGTACAAATTCAAGAAAAGAAACCCTTTCATAACCTTGATTTAACGAATTGTATATTACTGAGAAAGCAATACAAATATTCCCTATTGATTATTCAGAAATTATGCAAATGAAATTTATTACTAAAATAAATTGTTAGTTAGCCCTATAAGCCAAGAATGATACTGATTGGAGGAACCAAAGGTAAGGAAAGATTAAACCAGACTTTTCCTTGGGAAGCATTCTCATACTTTGGACATTACAAAGTATAAAATAGTTTTGTTCTGTTCTGTTTTGAAATGTTGTCTTGACCCAGTTGTGAGGCCCTAGTTAGAGGCCGGCCAGTTCCCCTTCTTGAGGAGTGGATTCAGTCCATACCCCAACCTCTTTCTTTACCTTATGGGGCTTTCACACTCAGGGCCATTATGCACCCACCCTAATCACCTGGGCCAGGTACCGGACACCTAGGGACGGCCCCAATGCCAGCAGCACACTGGAAATTATTCCAATTAGCCAATCCATATGGAGCCCGTGGAACCCAGCCTAGCTCACCTTGCTTGCCATCCATGGCTCCAGCTTGCTCTTACCCTATCCCCGTGCATCTGCCATGTGACTCTGAGTGGCAGCTTCGCTCGTTTGGAGTCTATGAACCAAGAGTCCTGCAGTTCATTTAGCCCAGCCTTTGTGTTACATCCTGCCGCCCCAGAAAACTTAAATCCAACCTAATATCTCACATTATAAACGTGAGGTAACAATAAACAATGTAAATAATGTTGTGCTCTTCTCTGATTTGTTAGTGACTAATTTCTCTCTAAATATAATTCGTTATTTTTACAATTGCAATTCCCAAAGAGTACCTTGAAGCCCTCCACTGGAATACATCCAGGAGGTGAATTTTGGACACAGATACAGCAACTAATATTTTCTCAAATAACCAAAATATTTTGCATGATCTTAAAATCTGGGTCCATGGGGTAAAACAAGTGTGGGAAAGGTGAGAATTGTGAAAATACAATCAATAAGAATCCCTCATACCTATCACTGATATTGACCTTGCTAAGTACAGAAAAGGCTGGTGGAAGTTTTAAAGGATGGTTAAATTTTAAGTTCATCAAGGATCACTCAGAGCATTGCATTACTTTGCCCAAACCCTCTACTTACCAAAAAACAATGTATTTGTTTATATGTCTAATCATATTTGTAAACTAAGAAAGCCTATACTAGTGGAAAGAACCACAGCTATAGCATCAGGCCTATCTGGGTCCCAATCTTGACTAGCCACTAACTACCTTATGACATTGGGTAGATCCTTCAAGGTACTTTTCAAATATTACATGTACATGTATTTGTAATTGTCACATGAGTGTATGAATGTGATGATATCATTCACACATGTTTAAAACACTCATTTTTTTCAGTCTTTTCCTTTTTGACACACTCCTCTATTCCGTCATCCCTGGGCTTCAGCCCACGCCACCTGCCCGCCTCCAGCAACACACTTCCAGGGGTTGGCATCAAAATTTATCATCTACATTTTTCAAAGTTTAGACAAGACACACAAACATATACACACACACACACGTAGCATATATATCATACATATCACTCCTGCGTAAAATAAAATCATAACCATCTCATTACACACACACACACACACACACACACACGTTTCTTGCTTTTTTCACACAACAGCTCACAAAAATTCCACTACCTCTATTAGTACAGTTATAATTATTTTTAATTGTGTATCTATACTATAATTTATTCAACCATTCTTCTACTGATAAACGTGTACTTGGCTCTGTTTACTTGTGCATTCATTTATTCCATTATTCATTTGCTTATTCATTTATTTTTGCCATAGCAAATAATGCAGCAGTAGATATCTTTGAAAATATATGCTTATGTACTGAGACTCATAATTCTATGAGACGCTTCCCAAGTGAAGGACTACTGAGTTAAAATGCACATGTATTTTTTATTTTTAATAGATATTTCCTGATTGCTTCTTCCAAAAGTTGTCAAATTGATATTTTCACAAGTATGTTTGAAAATTTATGTTCTCTGTATCCCAGCAGCAATCGCTGTTAGCAGTCCTTTTAAGTTTAGTCAATATGATACATGAGAAGTGGTATCCGGTTATCACTTTAAAATTGCCTTTCTTCTGATTATTAGTTAATTTGGCCATCTTTCAGTTTTTGTTGGGCATTTGGATTTGTTCTTAATGACCTAGTCATATTATGTGTCTATTTCTTACATTAATAGATGAACCATTATATTGGTTATCTATTTGTTTTGCTAATTATAATCTTTTAATCAAATATGTCTATCTTTATTTGCATAGCTGCTAAGTTTCTAGACTTTCTTAGGAAGATCTTCAACAAACCTAGACAGTGCATGTATCCTAGATTTTATTGTAGGCGTTTTATTATCTTATTTCTCAAAGTTAACTTTTTAATTTATTATACGTGATGGACCCCAATCTCATCAGCACCTTTATTAGAGAATTAACCTTCTGCCCCAAAACACTAGCTTTGTCAGTCACTAAATTTATTCTGAAATATTTCACAGTTTTGCTACTATTGTCATTTTTTTCATTTATATACTATACTGAGGCTTATTTCTAGAGTAGAGAACAATATGATTTTTAAATTTAGCTAATATTGCTCACTAAAGGCCTGGAACCTAATCACAGGACTATTGAACACTTCCCTTCCCCTCACAACTTATGAACAAATTACTTAAAGTTTATTTACAGCAGTTCCTTTTACCCAGGAAATCATGTTTCAGTAAGAAGAAAAAAATTACAAGACATACTAGAAGGCAAAAAAAAATACAGTTTGAAGAGACAGAAGAAGCATCAGAACCAGACTAAGATGTGGCAGGAATGTTGGGATTATCAGACTAGGAATTTAAAATAACTGTGGTTAATCTGCTAAAGGCTCTAATGGAAAAAGTAAACAGCATGTAAGAATGGATGGGCAAGGTGGGCAGAGAGATGGAAATTCTAAGGAAGAATCAAAAACAAATACTAGAGGCCAAAAAACTGCAGCAGAAATGAAAAATGCCTTTGACGGGCTTATAAGTAGACTGGACATCTCAATAGAAATCTCCAAAGCTGAAAAGTATACAATGTCTGCTCTCAGACCACAATGGAATTAAACTAGATATCAATAACAAAAAGAGAGCTGGAAAATCCCAAAATACATGGAGATTAAACAACACACTTCTATATAATGCATGGTCTGAAGAAGAAATCTCAACAGAAATTTTAAAATATTTTGAAGTAAGTGAAAATGAAAAGACAACTTATCAAAATTTGTGGGATGCAGCAAAAGTAATGCATGAAGGAAATTTATAGCATTGAATGTATGTACTAGAAAAACTATCTAAAATCAGTCATCTATGCTTCTATCTTAGGAAACTAGAAAAATGAGCAATTAAATACAATTAAGTAGAAGAAATGAAATAATAAAAATTAGAGCAGAAATCAATGAAAATTGAAAACAGAAAATCAATAGGAAAAGTCAATAAAACCAAAAAAAGGAAATAAAATATATACCGATTGGAAAGGAAGAAGTAAAAACTGTCTCTGTTCACAGATGATGTGATCATCTACATAGAAAATCTCAATGAATCAACAAAATAATTCCTGGAAATAATAAGCAATTATAGCAAAGTTGCAGGATTCAAGGTTAATATACAAAGGCAATTGTTTTCCTATATGCCAACAATGAACAAGAGGAATTTGAAATTAGAAACACAATACCATTTAATTAGCACCCCCAAAATGAAATATGTCAGTATAATCTAACAAAATATGTTCAAGATCTATATGAGGAAAACTATAAGACTGATGAATGAAGTCAAAGGAGAACTAAATACATGGAGATATATTCCATGTTCATACACAGGAAGACTCAGTGTTGTCAAAATGTCTGCTCTTCCCAACTTGATCTATAGATACAATGCAATCTCAATCAAAATGCCAGCAAGTTATTTTATGGATATAGACAAATAGATTCTGAAGCACACATAGAGAACAAATGTATGGATACCAAGGGGAAAAGGGGTGGGGTGGGAGGAATTGGGAGGTTGGGATTGATACATATACACTGTTGGTACTATGTATAAAATAGACAACTGATGGGAACACACTGTATAGCACAGGGAACTCTACTTAATGCACTGTGGGGTCCTAAACAGGAAGGAAATCTAAAAGGGAGGGGATATATGTATATGTATGGCTGATTCATTTTGCTGCACAGCAGAAGCTAACACAACATTGTAAAGCAACTATACTCCAATAAAAATTAATTAATAAAAAAAAATTTAAATAAAGTTGTATGAAGAATCAAAAGACCCAGAAGAGCCAAAATAACGTTGGAGAAGTACAAAATTGGAGGACTGACACTAACTGACTTCAAGACTCCCTATAGAGCTACATAATCAAGACAATGTGGTATTGGTGAAAGAACAGACAAACAGAGCAATGAAACAGAATAGAGAGCCCAGAAATAGACTCACACTTAGAGTATCATCGACTGACCTTTGACAAAGGAGCAAATGCAACAAAGATAGTCTCTTCAAGAGGGTACTGGAACTAATGGACACCCAAATGCAAGAAAAAAGAATCTAGACACAGACCTTATACTCCTCATGAATATTAACTCAAAATAGATCATAGACTTAAATGTAAAATGCAAAATTATAAAAGTCCTAGACCATTACAGAGGAGAAAACTTAAATAACCAGATATAACATCAAAGACATGATCAATGAAAAAATCATTGATGAGCTGGTCTTCATTAAAATTTAAAACTTCTGCTCTGCAAAAGACAATATCAAGAGAATTGCAAGACAAGCCACAGACTGAGAGAAAATATTCCCAAAGGACACATCTGATAAAGGTCATTATCCAAAAGACACAAAGAACTCAACAATAAGAAAACAAACAACCAATTTAAAAATAGGCCAAACACCTTAACAGATACCTCGCCAAAGAAGATATACACATGGCAAATAAGCATATGGAACGATGCTCCACATCTTATGTCATCAGTAATTGCAGATTAAAACTATGAGATACTACTACACAGCTATTAGAATGGCCAAAATCCAGAAGCTTGACAACACTAAACGCTAATGATGGTATGGAGCAACAGGAACGCTCATTCATTGCTGATGGGAACATAAGATGGTACAGACACTTTGGACGACAGTCTGGCAGTTTCTTACAAAGCTAAACATACTCTTAGCATTTGATCCAGCAGTCGTGCTTCTTGGTGTTTATCCAAGGAATTGAAAACTTATGTCCATACAAAAATCTGCACATGGATGTTTATTGCAGCTTTATTCATAATTGCCAAAAAGACTATTCATGGCCAGTCCTTTGCTGGTGCACCTCTATACTACTTAGAAAGGGCTCCTCTACTTCAAGACAGTTTATTACCATCATTAAGATATGATTTTGTTAAAGCAAGACACTGTATTGCCATCCACCAGTATATTATAATAATGCGTATACAAATGTGCAGCGTCTTTGGTGTGAATAACCCTCACCCCTGAGTTATGTAATGGCATAACCTGTGGTCCTGAGTCAGGTCCCCATAAGCATGTAAATTAATTAAATGTTTCCTTTGATAAAAGTGAATATTTATGGAGTACCAGCTTCAACTAACATTTGCATGCTAGGTGTTCAACACAGTGCTGAAAACGTAGTAAGTGGTGGTGACATCATCAGAGATTATAAGACTGTTAACCCATTTGATCCGCAAAAAAGAATTCTATGAGGTATATACTCTAATAACTAAGTAGATACTAAAATGCAATATACACATTCCTGAAAAACATCACATTCTGCAAAATTTTGCACTAAAACTAGCAGGGTTTATGGTGGAGATAGGATTCAAAGAGACGATTCAAAAAGTATGCAACTTTGTAAGCACTGCATTAATAAAATTTATTTAAAATAGCACACTTTTAAAATGTGATAAATACCTAACAATTAAAGAAATGATAGTTTATGTGTAGTTTGCCTCCTTCTCAATAATGTAGAAGAAATGTTACAGAAAACACAGAGCTTTACCTTCCTAAAAATGTGGAGTTTGCTGGCCTGAAGTGGGTATAAGAAAGAATAAAGGGGACTTCCCCGGTGGTGCAGTGGTTAAGAATCCACCTGCCAATGCAGAGGACATGGGTTCGATCACTGGTCCAGAAAGATCCCACATGCTGCAGAGCAACTAAGCCCATGCGCCACAACTACTGAACCCGTATGCTGCAACTACTGAAGCCCGCGCACCTAGAGCCGGTGCTCCACAACAAGAGAAGCCACCACAATGAGAAGCCCGCGCACCGCAGCGAGGAGTAGCCCCCGCTCGCCACAACTAGAGAAAAAGCCTGCGTGCAGCAACGCAGCCAAAATAAATAAATATTTTTTTAAAAAAAAGAGAGAATAAAGGTGCACAGAGCGCACAGGAACAAAAGTCAGGAAGAAGCATACAAACAATCACTGCTAGCCAGGTGGTGGGGTCAGACATGTGTCCTAGCAGATCAATGGTATCATCCCCGTTTTGCAAATGAGGAAATTGAGGTATGGAAAGGTTGAGAAACTTGCCCAAGATTGACAACCAGTAAGTGCTGGAAACAAGATTTGAACCTGAACTCCATCACTTTGCTAAACTTCCTCTTTCAGATTTCATAAACGGTTTCAAGAGTGAACCCATCCCTCGTATCAAAACACACATAACAGTAACTCAGGAAATAGCAACTGATTGATTGAATGATTCATATTTTTCATATACAGGGGGGATACACAATATTTCCCATTCTTAGGTACTACAGTAACTCCTAAGGGGCTTGGAGGGTTTTTTTGCTTTTTAATTATTTTTTTTACAAATTTTCCTGTTGGCTATTCTTCTTTTTCAGCTTTATTGAAGAATAAGTGACAAATACAATTGTAAGATATTTAAAGTGTACTCCTGATGATTTTATATTCATATACATTGTGAGGGGATTAATACATCCATCACCTCACATATTTATTTTTTTGGTGAGAACATTTAGAAAATTTCAGTTATACACTACAGTGTTATCAACTGTATTTATCATGTTATACGTTAGATCCTCAGACCTTATTCATCTTATAAAGGAAAGTTTGTACCCTTTTACCAACCTCCCTTTATTTCTCCCACCCCCTGGCCCCTGGCAACCACTTTTCTATTCTTTGTTTCTAGGACTTGACTTTTTTTTTAGATTCCACATATTTATGTGATACCATGCAGTATTTGTCTTTCTCTGTCTGGCTTATTTCATTTACCATAATGCCCTCCAGGTTTAATAATTCTCCTATAAATTGGTACTCCAGTTTATTCCACACACTTATATTTCTTGCTTATATTTCTGCATACTTATAGGTAGAAATATATTCTGGTCTAATCTTATGGTAGGTTTTATACTATCTTATTCACTGCATTGTCATTCTTTTATATCAAGTGCCTACTTTGCCACTAGCCAACGGACTTGCTATTCCTTCTCTGCACCTTGGAAACGACTCCCAAGAGGTGGGAAATCACTTGTCTTTCTCTCTGTTGCTCACCGCACACCCCAGGTACTGTGTTGATCTGAAGGCAAGATCTGCTACCATAACCTGTGCTCTGCTCCCTCCCCCGCTTCACATTCCCTCCCTTTTCTGTTTAGGAACAACATAAATTTATAGAGTAAAAAGAAGGAGAAGCAGTATATACAGAGTCATTCATTATAGCTCATGTGTTGGTTTATTTTGTTTTTAAGAAAACGTATGTTACATTTTTCAAAAAAAATCCATCAGTTTGTCTGATTAGATTTTCACCTTGGCCTCATATCAAAAAATTACGTTTCACATTTAATGTATGAAATTGCAAAAGGCCATGTCCATGTGTTCAAATTAACTTTTGGGGATGTGAGTGTTCTAGGAGACTTTTGTTTCCAAGTTTTAAAAAACACTTTGGTCGTTAGAAATACTTTTAAATTTTTTATCACAAATATAAATCTGTGAACCGATATCATCCTTCCCACAAACACCTGACCCATTTCTAACTCTGAGACTCTCTATTTACTGGCATTTACAAAGCAAAAGAGGTAAAAAATGCTCTTGGTAGATTCATGCCTCTCTTTCTGGTTTTGAGCTAAGCATTTTTGAATGTGTTTTATTAGAATGAGAGACTTTCAACACACACACACTGTGCCAGCCACATAACCTTGTTGCTATGATGTGAGATGGTCTCCACCTTCGTGCTCTCCCAAGTCTCACATCATCATTCTGACTGAGGCAGAAGAAGAGGTCATGGAAGGCCATACTACCGAAGCTTTTTCCAATTTTAAAACATCCCTGTGGCCATTTCACAAGGGATTGGAATTTCGAGCACACAAATCAGATGAGTTTGAGGCTGGTTCCATGATACTCTGCATAGTAATTGAAAAATCCTGTTAAGTTGCATCATTTGCCAAGAAACCTCTGAGTCTCTCTAGACCTGACTTTGAGTCTGCATAAGCAAAACCAGAAGGATTACAGAACAATTTTTTATCTGTTTGAGTCAAATTCAGTAGCTATTTTTCAGTTATCCCTATGGAAGTGGAATAGCACAGTGGCTAAGGATTCAGGCTTTGGGGATACATGTTTCAGTTGCCTGCTGGTTGGGTGGGGTTAGACAAGTTGTTTAACCTCTCCAAATTTTAGTTGTTTTTTTGCGGTACGCGGGCCTCTCACCGTTGTGGTCTCTCCTGTTGTGGAGCACAGGCTCCGGACGCGCAGGCTCAGTGGCCATGGCTCACGGGCCCAGCGGCTCCGCGGCATGTGGGATCTTCCCAGACCGGGGCACGAACCCGTGTCCCCTGCATTGGCAGGCGGACTCTCAACCACTGCGCCACCAGGGAAGCCCCCAAATTTAGTTTTCTTATCAATAAAATGGGGAATTAAAGTCAATAATTTGTGTAAAGCATTAACACAGTGCCTGACAATAGTGAGTATTCAATAAATTCTATTTATTAAAACAGTAGAGCAAATCACACTTTCAGTCTTGGCTAATACACACAGCATATTCAGATCAAGGATCATCCAGACATTGGGAAATAACTCAGAGTTGCTCTGCAGTGGGTCTGTTGCCATGAACTAGACACAACATATTTTAGTCCAGGTTTAGTAGAGTTAAAATTCCTCAGAGTAATTGAAAAATTCATGAAGGGCAAGCAATGGAAGTTTTACACACTGTGATGTTATTCTCTATAACTTTCCTTAAACTTAGAATTTTTCCACAGAATGGTCAGGAAAACTTGCAATGAATGAATCATGTTTCTATAACCAAAATATTTGTGATATATTAAATATTTCTAGGTACTTAAGTCATAGAAACTATAAATGTAGACAGATATTTTAAACATCAATACAAATTTTAAACTGATGCACTGAAGACTTTTGAACTAGCCATTATCAAACTGTTAAGTCATCCATCATGCCAAGACAATTAATGCTAATAAATAAACAATGAATAGATGTAGAAAACAAACTTATGGTTATCGGGGGGGAGGGAGGAAGGGATAAACTGGGAGATTGGGATTGACATATATACACTACTATACATAAAATAGGTAACTAATAAGTACCTACTGTATAGCACAGGGACCTCTACTCAGTACTCGGTAGGGATGTATATGGGGAAAGAAGCTAAAAAAAAAAAATTGATATATGTGTACCTATAACGGATTCACTTTGCTGTACAGCGGAAACTAACACAACAATGTAAATCAACTATACCGCCATAAAAATTTTTAAGAAAACATGATTCAATGAAATGTATGAACTTTATTAAGAATTCAATGTATCTCAAGCTGTGTAGTAGGAATTGGAAATTGTAAGATTAAATCCTCACCTCTCGAGAATTAATAACTGAAAAAGGAAGCAGACAAACAAGTCATAATTTAAATGCACCTTTTAAGTGCTATAATAGAGACATGTTTAACTAGCTAAGAGAAGCAAGAAGAAATCCAAGTTGACTGGGGAGATGAGAGGAGCCTGGAAAGCTAGAGAGAACTGATCATCCTTGAACTGTACCTTAAAGAACGAGTAAGAACTTTCCAGGCTGGTAGAGTGAATATAGCATGGAGGGATGAACGTACTGTATGGCAAGCTTGTACCTCCTGACACACTGGCCTTTAAATCAGACCAAAACACCCGCACACAATTTTCCCACATGGCTCAGAAATCCAAGTTTGGAGATAAACAGAGCTTCTCGGCCTCATGTCCCTCCCACACCGCTCACTAATTCACCCCTGACTTGCCTGTCCCTACGCTTCTGCTCCACACCCTGACTTCCTTACTATACCTCCCCCATTCGGTATTTGTGACCCGCTAGACAGTTAGAAATTTCTTAGACTCTGGTACACCTACAAGACTTTGGACTTCATTGCTTCCTTTCATGCACAGAGAATCTCAACCAATATTTTAGAATTTTCCCTCCCAGTTTATTTCCTAAATAAAGACACATAGAGATATTGATTTGGACATGTGCATATATACATGATGAGGAGAAAAGAAATTTGCTACGTAAAAACATACTACAGCCCAACCTGAGCCAAGCACGGTAAAACTGACACCCTTTTGCTCCACTGAGCACCTTTATGGGTTGGGCTCTATACATATGAGCCCAGAGGAACTTCGACCTCAGCATAATGAAATAAAGGAAGCATTGCTCCCTCCATAAACAAGGTGAGACACAGAAATATGAATCTACCTTTGGTTAAACTAGAGCAATCTGAGCCTCCAAATCATAAAACAAAAGGAAGCGTACAAAAAGTTGGGAAGGTCAGACAGGAGCTACAGGAAGATACGATGAAAGAACAATTGTGGCTGAAAAGCTCAAAAATGCCAGCAAAAACTCAGTTCTCTAAAGTGAGTGGCATGCCCTGAGATATTTTTAGGAACTACTGCATACTTGAAACAAGATAAATGAAGCATGTAGACTAATAGTGGAAAGCTCCCTGGATCCTATTTGCCATCAAGTGTAAAATATCTCATGGAGTAGAGATAAGTTAGGAAACACATAGAGGAGCTATATTTGGGCAACCATCTGAGTGGGAGGCAAGGATGATTAAAAACAGACTATAGTGCCATTTTGAGTTGACTAGAGAGGAATAAAAGCTAAAAGAATGTATTCAGTCCTATGTCATAAGTAGAATTCTCCTTATCAAACTCTCCTGAAAAAGAAAAAAGATTATTCAGGAAAAATTCATTCAAAAATAAAAACAATAATGAAAAAAGAAAACTACATAAGATCTATTTTTTAAAAGGAGGCAGGCAACAAGGAAAATAAATAAATGGCGTGTAGACTAATTACTGAAGAAATAATGACATGGAGCAAATAAAAACGGTAGCCAAACATACTGTGCTATGTATGAAAAGCATGGTGAAGCAAGAGCCTTTTTAAAACAAAAACACAAATCAGAGATACTAGAACTCAGAGCAGTCACAGCAAAACAACAATAGAAGGTGGAAAATAAGCTAGGTCAGCTCAAGAAAGAAGCGCAAGGAGAAAATGTCATCACAGAAGTGAGAATCAAATTGGAAGCAGCACAACAAAAAATACGCACAGTAAGAAACTAGAGCATGGTTACACAAAAATTGAGTAAAATAAAAAGAGCTAAGATTTTTAAACATTAGAAAGGAAATGGTGGCTTAGGAAGACAGGTGAGGGAGATCCAACGTTTGCATATATAGTGTTACCAAAGAAGAAAATCAAAGGACTAGAAGAGAAAGAGAAAAGAAAAAAAGACATAAATTAAGGAAATGTTCCAGAAACAAAAGAATTAAATCACAGATTGAAAAGAACATTTCTACAAGAAAATGGAGCCATATTAATAAATAACAATAATCATTTATATTTATGTTTTTCAGGTAGTACCTCATTGAATCCTCACAACACTGAGATAGGCAGTATCATTACCTGCATTTTACAACTGTAATAAAACTGAATTAGAGAAAGGTATCTAAGCAAAATGATCAAGTGACCTCTGTAGTAAAAATTCTGAATAGGTGTGACTTCTGTAGAAAAAAATAATTCATCATTAGAAGACAGTAGAATAACACTCACAAAGTTCTCAAACAAAGAAAGTACAACCCAAGAATTTTATAAACAGACAAACTGTCATTCAAGCATAAAGACAACCGAAAAATACTTTTAAATATTTTAAAACCCAGGGAACAAAATTTGCATAAATCTTTCCTTAAGAAACTGCTAGAAGATAAACTTCAGTTTATCTGAAGTAATGAATAGAAAAATTACTGCAGAAAGATTGGGATTGAGTATTGATTCCACTTAAGTATAGGACCAAGAACAAAAGAACTATTTTCTCCGTCTACATCGCCAAAACTTAGTCAAAAGATAAATTAAAATCTTGCCAAAAATTATCAAAACACAAAGCAATAATTTCTATAATACGGAGATTGCTCCTATACCATAATCTAAGTGTGATAAATTGAATTATTTTCAATCCTCCTCCTATGGGATAATTATACATCCCCTGGCATGTTGTACATAGGTGGAGACACTTTTGCTTTGACCAATGGGCTATGAACTGACACGTGTCACTTCCAAGCATTATGTACGCTTTTTGTTTGGCTCCTTTTGCTGGACACAAGATTTTTGAGATTTGCTCATGTTGTTACATACATCAGTAGTTTGTTCCTTTTTGTTGCTGATTCATATTCCATTGTGTGAGTAGACCACAGTGTAAGTATCTGTTTTCTTGTGGATGAACATTTGGGTTGTTTCTAGTTTTAGGCTATTATGATAATGCTGCTTTGGACATTCTTATGCAAGTCTTTTTGTGGACATGTCTTTTCAATTCTCTTGGGTAAATACTTAGGAGTAGAATTATCAGGTCATAACGTATCATAAAATAAACCTATGTTTAATTTTATATAAAGCTACCTGTTGGAGGAGGTCACTGAGAGGATATGACCACCAGGTGACCTGAGACCCGGGCTCGGACGATGGGAGACTCCTCACTCCTGCCCCTTGTCCTTGGAATGTAGGCTCTGCCCACTGTTCCTACACTAGGGCCATTTCAAGGATGCAGCCTTGAGAGAGTAACTGTTGTCAGACTGAATATATGAGTGAACCCCGTTAAGGCCTCCCTATAAACTTTGAGACTGAGGAAACCTACTCATCTTGCGGCACCCAAGACTGCCTCATATGTAGGTTCCCTTGTTCGTTAAAGCTGCCGTCTACCAATGTGGAGGGGCCCTCCTCGTCCTTCAGCCTCCCCCTGAGCTCTGTGTACAGGGGCCAGCTTTGAATTTCACCTGGGAAACTCCCAAGGTTTCAAACCAACACTCACAGACTTCCAAAGTGAGAGTTCTTCATCACTGTTTGGTGTTACCAGTCTTCTCAACTTTAGCTATTCCAATGGGAGCAGAGTGGGAACTCACTGTGGACTTGATCTGCACTTCCCTGGTAACTCGTCAGGTTGAGTATATACCATTTGAATAACCTCTTTAGTGAGGTGTCTGTTCAAGAGATTTGCTCATTTTTATTGTGCTGTTCATCTTTTTTACTTTGTTCTTTACATGTTAATTTCAATGAGGGACAGCTCTTCATTTTCTATTAGTTAGTGGATTCATTGTTCCTCCCTAAGAAATTGTGCCTACCCCAGGATCATGAAGATATTGTAGAAGATTTTATTTTTATGGAAGAAGTTTCCTTTTCCTCTAGAAATTTTATAATTTTAGTTGTTAAGTTAGGTGCATGTTTCACTCAATTTGAAGTGCAGAGTGTGATGAATGTCAAGGTTCACTTTTTCCCAGATATTTACCAATTATCTCAGCTCCATTTGTTGAAAAGACTTTTCTTTGCCCACTGAATTAAATTGAACTGGCAACTTTTCAAAGAGCAATTGATGTCTGGGTGTCTATTTGGGGACTTTCCATTCTGTTGCATTGATCTATTTATCTATCCTAATATCAGTACCACTCTGTCTCGATTTCTGTAGCTTTGCAGTAATTCATGAAATCAGATGCTGAAAAGTCCTCTAACTTTTTCTCCTGCAAGTCTCTGCTGACAATTCTAAGTTCTATTTTTCCCCTCTCTATAGAGAGAAAATCGATGATTCAAGAGAGATAATAATTGTTCATGGTATGTATGCAAGATTATCCATATTCCTTGTATTATCTATATCTTCTTATTTGCTGTACTCTTTTTTTCCTTTCTGGCTGCTTGTGTTGGGTCTTCACTGCTGCACATGGGCTTTCTCTAGTTGTGGTGAGAGGGGGCTATCTTTGTTGCGGCGCACAGGCTTCTTATTGCGGTGGCTTCTCTTGTTGCAGAGCACAGGCTGTAAGCAGGCGGGCTTCAGTAGCTGTGGCATATGGGCTCAGTAGTTGTGGCTCACGGGCTCTAGAGCGCAGGCTCAGTAGTTGTGGCGCAAGGGCTTAGTTGCTGCTCGGCATGTGAGATCTTCCAGGACCAGGGCTCGGACCCATGTCCCCTGTGTTGGCAGGTGGATTCTTAATCACTGCGCCACCAGGGAAGTCCCAATTTGCTGTATTCTTGATGCTCTGGCATCTGGAGCCTTGCTGATGGGAAGGAGCCACTAATTCCAGGTTAGCTAATTCCTAGAGAGAGTAAAGGGCTTGCCTGGAAGCATATCTTTTTTTTTTTTTTTTGCGGTACGCGGGCCTCTCACTGTTGTGGTCTCTCCCGTTGCGGAGCACAGGCTCGGACGCGCAGGCTCAGCGGCCATGGCTCACGGGCCCAGCCGCTCCGCGGCATGTGGGATCTTCCCGGACCGGGGCACGAACCCGTGTCCCCTGCATCGGCAGGCGGACTCTCAACCACTGTGCCACCAGGGAAGCCCTGGAAGCATATCTTTGATATGAAATCCAATCAATTGGAGTCATAGACCCATATGCCTCACTTTATCGGGCTCTTGCTGTCTGGGAACACTATCCCCATGCCCCATCACCCCAAGGCCAGTTACTAGACAACTAGGGGTCACCCTAGCAGCCCCGAACCCACCAAAATCATTCAAAATACCCATTCCCAAACCTGCTTAGCTTGCTTACCTGGTCCATTCCTTCCCATGAAAACCACAATAAGGGCTCCTACCCAGCACTTCCTCTCCCCTCTCTCTGTCTACTCATCTTGCCCTGGTGCTTTCCCGTGTGACCTCACATGGCAGCCAGGCCTCCCGTTTGTAGGGGGTTGTGAGTATAATGGAAACTTCTTCCTTCACAGCCATCATTTCTGTGTCTGCATGTCTTACCATACCTGCTCAACACACATCCCAGGTACCATTAAAACAATCACACATCACCAATACTGGGATTTATCATTTTTAAATTTTGTATCAATTTGATAGCCGAAATTGAGGTTTTATTCTCAGTACCATCGCTTGACTACCTAGGTATTTTACAGTTTTCTGTGTGTGTTTGTTTTTTCATATTTCTTTATTGAAAGAATTTTCCATGTTCTTTGTTCATTATTTCATTATGGCTTTGTATTGTTTTCCCTTTCGCCTCGGGTGAGAATGCACAGACCACGCCTGAACTCTCTCAAGTGGTGCCTGCTGGGGTGACAATAAATAGCGCAATACGGCAGAAAAACCGTGCATTTGGAGAGCAGATGGAAATGCAGGTAGAAGCCAATACACGGAAGATCATGCATTACTCGCGCAGGAAATTGTGTGTGTTTAGTGCAATGTCATAGCTGAAGGGACAGGCAGGACTGGAGTGCTGACAAGATAGTGAGCAGTCATTACCATACAGAGACAGACCGAGACTTTCAAGGGAAGCATATCCAAGAACAAAAAGAAAACTCATAGCAAAAAAAAAGCCCTAACCACGGAAAGACAACAAAACCGCAAGACAAATACAGAGGCTAGAAAAGGGTACAAAAGGTGATTGGGGTCAGAATGAAGGAACACAAGCCTCAGAATGACCCAAGTGAACCAAGCTGATGGTGATCAAATTTAGACAAAGAGCAGACCCGGGTCATTAAGATGGAGACGGACAAATCCAACCTCAGGGAATGACAGAAACAAGGATTATGCACCCAAGAATTAGTCACAAAAATAATACTAATTAATCAATAAGTAAATAGAGCAGGATGAAAGTTTAGAGGTGATGAATGTGTTTATGGCATAAAGCGTGGTGATGGTTTCACAGGTGTATACTTATCTCCAAACTCAGCAAGTTGTATGCATTACATATGTACAGCTTTTCTATGTCAATCCTACTTCACTAAAGTGGTTTTTATAATGAAGAACAAATGCCTGGGGTGGGGTGAAGGACGTGAGACAGTTGTTGCGAAAAATAAAAAAGGGATTGATTAGAAGTAAAAGTGCTATTGAAGACCCAGATAAAATAGGAATTCACAGACGTGTCATGGAGTCAATCGTTATGCTTTTGTAGGATTTTCTACCAACATTCAGAATATCAGGAGTAACAATGAAGAAAGTGGGTAAGCTCCACGTTAAATGTACAGAATTCTCTAACCGTTGTAAAGTTTATTGTCTTTTCTAACCAATCAGACTGTAAATTCCTGGAAAGTGGGGACCTGTGTTATACGACTTCTCATGCTTTACATCTCCTTGCTCCAGGTCATGTACAGATGAGCATTTAATACGTAAATATTAACAAATATGATACTGATGTTTCTATCCTATTTCTTTAAGTGCATATTGCAACTGTGTTGAAGATGTCCAATGTCACGAGAAGTTCACGTGTTCATCCCTATCATGTGAACTGAAATACCTTTTTTTATACAGCAGGTTCTTATTATTTATTTTATACATATTAGTGTACATATGTCAATCCAAATCTCCCAATTTATCCTAACACTAGCCACCCCGCTTTTCCCCCTTGGTATCCACACGTTTGTTCTCTATGTCTCTGTCTCTATTTCTGCCTTGCAAACAAGTTCATCTGTACCATTTTTCTAGATTCCACATATATGCATTAATGTACGATATTTTTCTCTTTCTGACTTACTTCACTCTGTATGACAGACTCTAGGTCCATCCACCTCACTACAAATAACTCAATTTCATTTCTTTTTATGGCTGAGTAATATTCCATTGTATATATGTACCACATCTTCTTTATCCATTCATCTGTCGAGGGACAGTTAGGTTGCTTCCATGTCCTGGCTATCGTAAATAGTGCTGCAATGAACATTGTGGTACATAACTCATTTGAATTATGGATTTCTCAGGGTATATGTCCAGTATTGGGATTGCTGGTCGTATGGTAGTTCTATTTTTAGCTTTTTAAGGAATCTCCATGCTGTTCTCCCTAGTGGCTGTATGAATTTACATTCCCACCAATAGTGCAAGAGGGTTCCCTTTTCTCCACACCCTCTCCGGCATTTATTGTTTGTAGTGTCTGGCCTTACATTTAGGTCTTTAATCCATTTTGAGTTTATTTTTGGGTAAGGTGTTAGGAAGTGTTCTAATTTCAATTTCATTTCTTTTTATAGCTGAGCAATATTCCATTGTATATATGTGCCACAACTTCTTTATTGAGGAGACTGTCTTTTCTCAATTGTGTATCCTTGCCTCCTTTGTCATAGATTAGTTGACTGTAGATGTGTGGGTTTACCTCTGGGCTTTCTATCCTGTTCCTTTGACCTATATTTCTGTTTTTTTGTGCCAGTACCATACTGTCTTAATTACTGTAACATTGTAGTATAGTCTGAAGTCAGAGAGTCTGATTCCTCCAGCTCCATTTTTTTCCCTCAAGATTGCTTTGGCTATTTGGCGTCTTTTGTGTCTCCATACAAATTTTAAGATTTTTTTTCTAGTTCTGTATAAAATGCCATTGGTAATTTGATAGGGATTGCATTGAATCTGAAGATTGCTCTGGGTAATAATAGTCACTTTCACAATATTGATTCTTCCAATCCAAGAACATGGTATATCTCTCCATCTGTTTGTGTCATCTTTGATTGCTTTCATCAGTGTCTTATAATATTCTGAGTGCAGGCATTTTACCTCCTTAGGTAGGTTTATTCCTAAGTATTTTATGCTTTTTGCTGCGATGGTGAATGGGATTGTTTTCTGTTCTTTTGGTTTAAACTACACAATGAGTTTTCTTATTTAAAACACAGTCTAACTTGTCAGAGTCACACTGAAATAGTGTGTGAGGCTTGGATATAAAAGAAGCACTAATAAAGTTCATGACAAGCATAAACTACAGCCTAGCTACAGAGATAAGCTAGACATCAAACACTGAAAACTACTTGTGTCAATAACCTGTCTGGACCACTACCTCAACAGAGGTGTTTGAGGTCACACTGCATACAGCCTCTGTGTTTCACAGGCCATCTGTTCCAGGCCATGGGAACTACAGAAATAAGATGTACGAACAGGAAACTTCTGGAAGCCATTTAACTCCATTTGACCTCACATTCTCCCACTTCATACTGTTTGGAGCCTCTTAAGCAAACAATCTAATGTAAGTGGAGAGTAGAAAATGAATATATACGAGATCAGTGCATGAAACACACGTAGCCAGGGGTGACCTCTATTTGGGATCACATTATTATTACGGAAGTTTCAACATATTAAGAGGTCAATTTTAATTTAATGTTTTAGAGGAATAATGAATAGCTATGCTGCTATAGTTTTTAAATGCCATGTTCTTTATAAATAGCACACGAAGAGATTTTTATGGGGAATTGGCTCTATTCTGAGGCAATTATGAAATACAGAATTTAACGCCAATCAATTTTTAAGCTAGTTGTTAATAGATCCTCCTTGCCTTCCCCCCCCCCCTCCTCTTCCTCCTCACATAAATCTATTTTCTTTGGCAAACAGCAGCAACTACAACTGTAGTGATTTTCAATCCTGGCTTTGCATCAAAATTACCTGCAAAACTATTTTAAAATATTGATGCTGGACCTTTACCCACAGATATGCTGATTCTGTGGAACTCATATGGGGTCTGGGAATATTTACACATTATTCCATAGGAGATTCTGAAGCATTGCTAGGAGTAACTATCCCTGTCTTAATTTCTATCTTGAACAATTGATAGATAGTACATAAATTACAAGCAACAGGGATCCAAATGGTTTACACAGATGTCATTTTAGTTCCAGAAATGAATACAACTGCGATGTGTGTAACAGTAGTATGGACATTCCATGGGGATTGGTGGGTTGATGTAAACACAACTCCTCACAAATCCTCAGGCCTGGTTGACGATGACGCCTCACTGAAAACACATGATAGCACATTTTGCATCCACTGAGCACCAAGAGGTAACAGCCGGCCTTTTCAACGGTCCTGACAAAAGTGACATCATCTAGAGATTTCACTGACCCAATAGGAACAAGGGTACACTCACGCTCTCCTCCTTCAGACAATGATTTCTGGATATTGTACTTGTCTCTCTTTTCTGAGATTTATGTGACCATTTCCCTGAGAACTAGTGTGTTTTCTGTTTATAGACAACACATGTAATCTTCTTGTTCCCCTTTTTCTTTGAAAACCAGGAAGTTTAGAACCACACTTTTTGCTCAACTTTAGTAACTATGTAAAACACTACTACCTGCATGTTTACAGTCTTTCTTCCCTGCTTTGCATTATTTTATATTTTCCCTCATACAGATCTTGCTTAAAGAGTTTCCATTTTATTACATGAATTAGTTTAATTTTCCATTGAGTCAGCTTAACATGGAAAGTGATGGTATTGGAATCATTTCTAAATACAGTTACATAATTAACAAAATAGTTTAATTCTCAGCCAAAGGAATATTGAAAGGTCATCATGATGAGCCTTCCTGAGCTTCTCAGAAACTAAAGCAATTTAGAGGTAAATTCTGCCGTACAGATGTGTCATCATCACCTTCATAGATAACCTCGGTTGCAGTTCACTCTAAACTCAAATTTCTCCAAATTGGGAATCAGCAATGATCATCTTACTTAGTTACACTCAGGAGGCTGGGGGATAGGCAGACAGTCAGTCACCCAGGTGTACACCAGACAAAACACCTAGGTGACATTTGTGATTGTAGATACACTGATTTATGTCATCTTTCCTATCTTCACTTCCTAGAGTAGCAGCCCTTATTTTAATTAAAGGATGCAGTGCTTTGACTCGTCATTGGCTAGGAAGGTATCTGGTATATTTTCTGAATAATTATGCATATAAGAAAGTCAATCAGCTTTCTCCAGAAATTTTTCAAAGTCTGTCCAGAACAAAGGTCTCCCAGGCCCTTGTAACCATTCAATATTTATGAAGAAGAAAGCAAGGTTTTTCATTATATTTTTTTAAATTGTTCTCAAAGATTTCTAAAGAGAAATCACACTGGAGTCTTAGGAAATGATTTTATTCTTCTGTTATGTTGTGATATTGTTGTCCGAAGACTGTGATTAGAAATGGTCAAAAGTTTATTTCCATTGTTTAAGAATGGGTTTATACCCATCACTACAATAACAGAGAAGTAGTACACAGTAGAGAATTAGTCAGGTAAACACTCCAGAAATCTAGGACAATTTCATAACTGCCAACCCAAGGCAATATTTTACAAGGTGGAATCTTCTAGATAAGAAGAATAAAACAGAATCTACCACCTTGAATATTCATCTTAGCTAGAGGTGGTGTGGTAGACATAATATTTACCCACTATCTTGTACCTTGTATCCTGAGGTACATTATCTACTTAATGAAGATTATTGTTGGAGCTGATGTCTTTTTCTAAGAGTTTATTTGAGTAAAAAACAATTCTAAGTGTGCAGGACCAAACTGCAAGTGATTAGGAGAGCTCCACCAACAAGAAGGAGTTTTATAGAGAAAAGGTAAAAGCACAGAAAGCAAACTATTGATGGGCTATAGCTTACAATCTAGTTGGCTATTTGTGATTGGTTATCTTTAGCTTTCAATTTTGTAACCTTGCACTTATAAGCTTAGATTTGAGGTTGTTTATGTTGGCCACCATGGCATTAGAACATCATAGGTCTAACAGCCTCCTTGTTTAATTAATTTAACAGTTCCCCCTTTTGGTCATCCCCACACATGAGCAACTGACCAAAACTTTGGTATTTTCACCACTCTCAGTCACCACCTGAGTGAAGTTACTCTTGTCTTGTCCTGAAATTCACAGGCTGTGGTGTCAGAAGCTGATGACAGAGTCATGTCCTGTCTGTAGAGCAAGGGCTGCCCATTAGAATCACCTTATAAACTCTTAAAATTCCCAAGACCAAAGCCAAATCCAGCCCAGTTGGATCAGAATATCTGGAGGAAAGATCTATGCATCAAATTTTAAGCTCCCATTAAACAGCCAAATTTGATGTCTAGCGTCACCTAAAACCAAATAATTAAATTATTTTTAAGTTATATGTAACTTGAATCAAGAATCTCATTACAGAATGAATAAAATAATCCAATCAATCAATGATTTCACTTAAAGATCACTCTTAGTAATGTGTGCTCTTTTTTCTACTGATATCTCCTTTTCCTTAAACTAACAAGAGATCCCGAATTAGTGTTTCCATGGTAAATTGAGTGAAATTCCGTAAAACATTTTATTATTAATTTTATTCAGGATGATTTTTGACAAATATTATACTCTTGGTTTAAATTTTAGACAGGAGTCTCAGAGCCAAATCATTACTCTAAAGGACAACAGACTTAATCTAAAAGGCAAAATTTGTTTATAAAATATTTAGAAGGAGGGTCTATTTAAAAACACATGATTTATTCAGAATGAAAACACAATGAGCAAATTCAAATGAGTCTTGAAAAATAATTTGAAATAAGGAGTAATTCTGTTTTGCTCAAGAAAATTGCTACATTGGGGGAAAAGGTCAATGGATAGTAAATTTCCTTTACCTGTCATGTGTCAGTTTCAAAGAGTAAACAGGGCTTGCCATTCCCATGTCTGATTCTTATGAAATCTCATTGGTTTATGAATTCATTTGGAAGACAGTGTCATTAGTTTATAGAGAATACCTAAATTCCAGGGATTAGACATAAACTCTTATCTGTACTGTGTGTCAACTTAATTTACAGTTTCAAAGGATGAATTGAGGTACAAAGACATTAAATGACTCAAATAAAGTGTAAGTTTACTAATTTAGTATTATAATACCGACATTATCTCAGTATCCCAGAATCCCAGTAGTTATCATAATAACCTCTTTTTCCATGAGCGCATCCCAATTTATACAAATTATTGTTCAAGATCCTTGCCAGGGTTTCAACTATCTCTTTAAAAAAAGTAAACACTTGTACCTCTTTCAAAGCTCTCCTCTTTGAGATTTCCAAAATTAATGGTGAAATTTAGTCTTTTGACATTGGTGAGTGGAAACATTCACCCCTGATGGGGAAGAAGACTTCCATATCCAATAAACCGAACAAATTTTTCAAGAACGATTCATGTTTATGGAAAGATCCACATGTAGTGTTCCCAAGTCTGCCTTTCTGAGCCATCTGCTGTGTCTGTCATCAGGCCAGTCGCATAAACCAGCACCTGGCCTTTCCCAAAATTGCCTGTTTTGCATCCATGAATCATATTGCTGACTTCAAGTGGTTGGTAACTCTTGCTGTCAAAATTGGAGTTTTCTGACACAGCAAGGGTGATGTGTGCTGATTAGGAATGGGTTGTCTAGGGAAAATGGACTGCTTATTTTCATGAGAATACTAACCTCAAACTGGAATTTCTATAGTAATTGCATGCTTTCTTCTTTATGTGCTGTAGAGATATATTTTAAGATTATCAAAAAACAAAGCCCAATATAGTAATATTTAAAAGATGGGCAAATATCTATAACTGAAACTCCTGATCAGACAGTTTAGCTGGTATCTGGCATAAAAAAGACTGGCATTTGATATCTATTTTATGCCATAATTCCCAAGTGATCTTTACCAGTTACCAATATTATATCAGTATTTTTCAAACTATGCCAGTCAAGAAGTCAACACCCAAGATTACTTAGTCTTCCCCCTACTGAGATGATTTACCCAAAACCTCAATGCCATGCCTTTCTCTAGGCTGGGAAGTACCACCCAACTTCTAGACATAGCGTTCTCATTTCCAGAGATGAGGAGTTATATCCATGTAAGACCCCTTTCTGGTCTCTGTATTTCTGTTCTGTTAGATCCTATTTCCTGGCCTCTTGTCCTAATCACACCCCTGCCTCCAAATTTCTCCTCCAGGTCCTCGGTAGAACTTCCCATGACATCTTTGACTGTGATGTCACCATCCCTTGACTCTGATGTCAGCTTCATCCTCTGAATTTATGATACTTGCTTTTCTCAGATTCAGTGTAACTCACTTTGCTTTCTCCAGCTTGTAACCTCATGCTTTCCTCTCATGTCTCCTCCACAAGCTCTCTGGATACTGTGTCATTTTCTCCTGACCAATCTCCACTGCAATCCACCACCCAGAACTGACAGCTGTACGTGAAACACATATTATATACAAGCTGGGAATTGTGCATATTTACCAAGTAGGGCAGTGGTGATCCTTTAAAAGACAATAAATGGTCTTTATTTCACATGCTAACATGAATAGCTCAATAAATAATTAAATGAGCAACTCACTGAGAGACAACTTTAAAAATAATAAATAAATAAAACCCAAAGAGAAAAACAATGTGCCAAAGACAACAGATGGTCAAATAATACAGCATGTATAAAACATTTGGGTAAAAACCAATTTGTTGAGTGGAGTGGACAGAAAAGGCCAAACGAAATATACTAGAGATCTTCATAAACAAGAGGAGATGTGCATCTTTCAGAGAATCATTTCATTGAAATAGAAGGATGCCTAATCTAGTGATTTTAAATAGAATTATTTGACTTCTTTTGGAAATAACTTTTACAAAAATCCTATTTTTCCCCCATATTCAATCTTTTAATGAACAAAGCAAACCCAAAGCATTTTAACTGGTGCACTACTCAGTGTGACCTTCTGTAATTAGCTTCACATGTGATTCTTGTGCAACTACTAAAGAAAAGGAAGAGATCTTAAGGTTAAAAAAGATTTATCACGTTTCATCTTTGCTCTCCCAGTGTGTATGCACACACACACATAGGCACACATAAACTCTCAAATCGCCCTGGGAATAATAACCAGGGTCATGCAAGTTTACATCCTTTATGGGGGCGAGGGCCAGGGCAGGTTATGCAGCAATTGCGTAAGGAAACCTCAGCTGTCTCTTTATTCTTATGTAGCAGGAATGTGAAGGCAAAAATCACTCCCTCACATCAAACTGGCATTATAACCTTTGAAGGAAACATAGAACAAGGAGAGTCAACCTCAGACTGGAAACATTTACAGGAAATATGCCTAAGAAGATGAGACAGAGTTAAATAAATGTCTAAGACCAATCTGAGGAAGGACGCTCCGTTTCTAGAGGCAGCTACTGACCATCCTCTGAGGGATCTGCTGAGACATTTGCTCTCTGGCGGCACTGAGGCCACCATCTCCCAAATGTAATGAAAACGAAGACAAAGAGTATCTCCCTTGTCAGGAGCACACATTGCAAATTGAGACAGAACTAGTTTCAAATCCCAACCACTTAAATGCCACTGAAGCTCTGTGACTTTGAGCAAGTTCCTTAGTTCTCTAAGTCTGAATTTCCTTATCTTAATTTCCATTACATGGAAAACCCTTGGTTCTAGTGTTTGGCACAGGGCACATACTCAACAAATGTTAGCTGGAATAATAAACACGAATAACATGAATGACCTGATATTCAGAAGCATGCCATTGGTTTCTTACTAGACCCCCTTTGGTTCTTCAAGGACCTGACTTTGTCTTGCAGTTTGGTAGGTCCCAAGTTGGGAGTGATAAAAAAAAGCCTTGCCTAAGAGACTACAGGCTGAATTCATGGGACAGGCTAAGGCAGGTGGCATTATCCTGATTAGAAAGGGAGAGATAGTGAAAAATAAACATAAATCTATGCCAGGACAAGAGGTACAAACATGGCCATGGAAAGCTATGAAAAGTTAACTGTGTAACGTGAGGTAGTGAGTAGATGAACAGCTACATGGAACTGAGGTCAAGTTCTAAAGAGAAGGCAGCTTCATGGGTTGGGTTGTTGGGTTTTTTGTTTGTTCTTTATTTTTTAAATTATTATTTTATATGGGAGTGTAGTTGATTTACAATGTTGTGTTAGTTTCAGGTGTACAGCACAGAGATTCAGTTATGCATATACATGTATCTACTCTTTTTCCAGTTCTTTTCCCATTTAGGTTATTACAGAATACTGAGCAGAGCTCCCTGTGCTATACAGTAGGTCCTTGTTGGTTATCTATTTTAAATATAGCCGTGTGTATATGTCAATCTCAAACTCTTGGGTTGGGTAGTTGTGATGGTTAATTTTGTGTGTCAACTTGACTAGGCCAAGGGATGCCCAGGGAGCTGGTGAAACATGATTTCTGGGTGCGTCTGTGGAGTTGTTTCTGGAGGAGACTAGCATTTGAATTGGTGAACTGAGTAAGACAGGTGACCCTCCCCATCGTGGGAAGGCATCCTCAATTTTTTGAGGGCCTGAAGAGAGCACAAAGGCAGAGGCAGGTTGAATTCACTCTCTGCTCAACTGATTGAGTTGGGACATTGATCTTCTCTGCCCTCGGCACACCTGGTTATCAGGCCTTCCAGCTCAGCTTGTATCTACACCATTGGCCCTCTGACACTCAGGCCTTTCAACTACACCACTAGAAATCCTGGGTCCCCAGCTTGCAGATGGCAAATTGTGTGACTTCTCAGCCTCCATAATCCCCTGATAATAAAACTCTTTATATATATTTTTTTTCTCTCTCTCTCTCTCCCTACCCCCCGCTGGTTCTGTTTCTCTGGAGAACCCTGACTCACACAGGACTGTAGAGCAAGTCCCCTCCATACGAGCCTTCAAGTTGCGAACTTTCAAAGATGCGAACGTGCATTCGCATGTCCAGTCACATAAGTTAGTTCACATGTCCGGCGTACATTGTCACGTGTGTGCAGCCTCTACAAGTGGTTGTGCTGTTGTGTACTTTACTGTACAGGACTGTATAGAGTATTTTATTTCAAGATCAGGATGTCTGGAAGCAAGTGCAAAAGCAGCAGTGAAGTGGCTGGTACTGCTGAGAAGCACCGGGAATAGGAGGCCCAGGGAAAGGATGAAGAGAGACAAGAGGAAGAGAAGCAACCGAAGAACTGAAGAGATTCACGATGCAGGAAATGGCAAGGGGATTTTCTTTATTTGAGGGGACACTGTTAGTTTCTTCAGGCACAGGACCTGAAGGTAGAACGGTACACAAAGATTGCAGCAGCCGTTCAGAATGCAATCCAGTGTTATCACATCATCTATGATGAGAGAAAAAGAGCTACTACCCAGACACCACTGGATCGTTTTTTCAAGAGGGTAGATAGAACTGAATCCAGCAAGGAACCAGAACCTGTGCCGTCAGCGCCAGGCGTGAGTGAAATGGCAGCTTGCCCTCCGTCTCCTACTGCTGACGACCCTTCAGCTCTACCACCTCCCACCTCCTCTCCCTCCTCCGGTCAGTAAGTCTTCTTGCCTGTTCACTCCATGCCAGCCCCTGGATGCCAGCTGTTGTGCTGCACTACTGTACTTTCCAAGGTGCTGTATTGTAAGATTAAAAATGTTTATTTTTTGTGTTTGTTTGTTTTTATGTATTATTTGTGTGAAAGGTATTATAAACTTATTACACTGCAGTACTATATAGCCGATTGTGTTAGTTGGGTACCTAGGCTAACTTTGTTGGATTTATGAACAAATTGGACTTACGAACGCACTCTCGGAACGGAACTCGTTCCTATGTGGGGGACTTACTTGTAGCATATTTTCCCTTATACCCTGTGTTAAAGGCTGTGTTTTGGTAGCTCTCCCAGTTCTACAGTAGAAGAACTAGGTTTAGATGACTTCCTGGAGCAGGAAAACCATGTTAATTATCTGCACCAACATAAGAGATGGGATTAAAACATTAAAATTAAAATTAAACATTAAAATTTTTTAACATTAAAATTTTTTAACATTAAAATCTTCTCATAGATTACCTGCTCCCAGGCTAATGAGCCCACCATAAAGGTAACCCACTAACACATATGTTCTGTATGATCCCCCTGGATAGATGATGTCAATAGTGTGACTTCAAGAGGTAATTTTTTAAAGTTAGCTCTGTAATTCTAGGAGCATAGCAATTGCAGTAGAGGAACAGAAATGAGAAATAGGAAGCCTTTTCCAGTAAGAAGAACCCATGCCCAGTGAAGAGCAGCACCTCTGGTCATTGGGAATCTCACCTGGGGACTCTCCACAGCTCCACAAGTGCAGGCCGCAGGGTCCACGGACAACAACGTCACATAAAGGATCCTTTCAGCAACACTATGACCATGGTATCCCTACTTCCATGAGTCCATCATCTTGTAAATATTTTCCTACAGAGACCAAAATGCCAATACAACATAAACCACATTTATAACCTAGTGTCTTATTTCTTAATACTCTGCCATTGTCAATAGCGAAGCCATCCACTCATTGTCACCTGTTATTCACTTTTATAGATATTGTCTATAAAACACATCTTTGAAACTTAATAAGTCAATTCTGACATTTATAACCTAGAAAACATTTGTATCTTCCTCTTGGGTTCTACAGCATGTCACTTTGTGTTCACAGCACCTTTGGAGATGAGAAGAAAGACCTCTAAAAACATTCACAATTTTATCAAGGTAGCCAACAGGAAAATATCTAAAGGATTTACTCAACAAGAAGGCCAAAATTATCAAAGGAGGAACCATTAGTATGCACACACATCTTTCAGCTTCTGGCTTGACACCCGACTGCTTTGTGAATGCTGGTAGCTTAAAAGACACCTGCCTGAGGACAGGAATAAAGATGCAGACATAGAGAATGGACTTGAGGACACGGGGAGGGGGAAGGGTAAGCTGGGACAAAGTAAGAGAGTGGCATGGACATATATACACTCCCAAATGTAAAATAGATAGCTAAACCTTGTAGCTGGAAGATACAGAGTTCCAGGAAGAAGCTATCTCAGAAAAATATTGCAGATTTGATATTATTCTTGAGAAATTATTAAGAACTTGTGAGTGTAACAAAAACAAATGCAGCAAATTAGAAACATAAGTAAAATCTTCAGGAAAAAAAACAAAAGATGCCTAAAATAATGAAATATAATCAAAGCGTAATGGGAGCCAGAGCAAAAGTAGTTACACAGCCATAACAAAGTAAATAGTATTTGCTGATTTTCAAGTTTCAGAATCCATCACTAAATAAAAGCAGAAGAATTACTTATAATTACTAAATAAAATTTATATCTTATCAACCTTAACAATTTAAAGTGAAATGCCAGAGACTTGGTGAAAAAGAGAAATAAAAGTTGAAGGAAAGTCACATTCCAATGTGGGGAGTAAGAGTTATTGCCTATAGTATGCAACAAGAATTTAAAATACGTTATTTAATTAATTATTTAAAACAGGCAGAATACTCTTTGACATAAATTGTAGCAATACTTTTCTTTGTGGGTCTGTCTCCTAAAGCCAAGGAAATAAAAGCAAAACTAAACAAATGGGACCTAATTAAACTTAAAAGTTTCACACAGCAAAGGAAACTGTGAGCAAAATAAAAAGACAACCTACTGAATGGGAGAAAATAATTTTGCATTTTTCCAAAGAAGACATGCAGATGGCCAACAGACGATGAAAAGATGCTCAACATCTCTAATCACCACGGAAATGCAAATCACCACAATGAGATATCACCTCACACCTGTCAGAATGGCCATCATAAAAAAAAAAAAAGAACACAAATAACAAATGTTGGCAAGGATGTAGAGAAAAGGGAACCCTCCTACACTGTTACTGTTAGTGGGAATGTAAATTGGTGCAGCTTCTAAGGAGAACAGTGTGGAGACTTCTCAAACAACTAAAGATAGAGCAATTCCCAGCAATACCACTCCTTGCTTTGTATTTATCCAAAAGAAACCCCAATGTTCATAGCAGCATGATTTACAATTGCCAAGATAGGCAAACAACCTAAGTGTCCATCAACAGAAAAATGGATAAAGAGGATGTGGTGTATATATATATATATATACACACACACACACACACACAATGAACTAGTACTCAGTCATAAAAATAGATGAAATTTTGCCATTTGCAGCAACATGGATGGACTTGGAGGGCATTACACTAGGTGAAATAAGTCAGACAGGGAAAGACAAATACTGTCTGATATCACTTATATGTGGAATCTAAAAAATACAACAGACTAGTGAATAAAACAAAAAAGAAGCAGACTCACAGATAAGGAGAACAAACTAGTGGTTGCCAGTGGGGAGAGGGAAAGGAGGAGGGCCAATACAGAGGTAGGAATGTAAGAGGTACAAACTAAGGTATAAAATAAGCAACAAGGATATATTGTACAATACAGGGAATATAGCCGATATATTATATAACTATAAATGGAGTATAACGTTTAAAAATTATGAATCACTATGTTATACACTACTATACTTCAATAAAAAATACATAATTTAAATTTATCTTGAGGAACAAAAGTAAAATAATAACTATATTGGCATAAAGTAAAAAGGAAATTGAGTAAATTATGTAAGTGAGCTGAATTTTATCTCTTATAGCAGAAAAGTGTCTAAAATTAAATCAAGTGTCTAAATCATATTTAAAATTAATAAATCAAGTGTTAATGGTACGTGTATTCTATATGCAGAAAGGCTGAAACTTCGAGAAGGAAGCATTGAAAAGTAGCTTCCTCTGGGAAGGAAGAAGTGTGACTGAGAGCTTTTCTTTACAAACCCTTAGCTACTCTTTGATTATCAACTGCGCACATGTTTTGTTTTCCCTAATTTTTTTTTTTAATTTTACCATAATGAGGTCTGTAAAATTCTACTCCCAACCTGTTTGTCTCACTTTATTTCTCATTTCTCTCTTTCTCCTTCTCTCTCATGAAAACTAGCTGCAACCAAAATTGACTATCCAACAGAAACTCATCAATCAGCCTATGTTCCCTCACGTGTGCCGTGGAGGAGCTCTACTTGGTGCTGAAGACAACTAAATCCAGCTGGAGCACCATTTCCTTTGCCAGCAGAACTTGTCTTGTCCTCTTGCTTGCAGCTGCAAACACTCACACCACCACCACCACACCGCCACCCACTGTAAGAGCACATTTTTGAGAGCTGATGCCACTTGGTCTTTGGCTTAGCTTAGATCTGTAGCTTTGAAACTCTCTGCTACTTCTCAGCTACTGTGAGGTCTCCTCTGGAATTCAGCTCTGTGGAACCCTCTTCCCCTACTTGGGTCATGGTCTCCTCTGCTAACATAATGACCCGCTTCACATGACTGGTCTTCCCCCAATCCTCAGATGCTGCTTACTTTGCATAGAGGTCACCGTGTGACTTGGTGACTTCTTCCCCATCTGTCAGAATCTCACACATTCTCCCAGGCCCACATCAAATACCAACTCCTCACAATTTCTTCTCTGTGCTCCACAGAACTTTGCTTCCTCTCTGTAATAGCAAAGGTCACCATGACTTATCACAAAGTTATTATTTATGTACATTTTTACACTTCTCTCAGTTTTAAATTCTTTGAGGCCCAGGACTATGTCTTGCTCATCTCTTCTCTAACATAGTAAATGGAATAATTCAAAATATATAATACTCATTAGATGAAAATTTAATAATTTCTTTTGGTGAGTCAATTTTCACGGTTATGCTTTGAGCAATTGGGAGTTATTTTCTATAAGTTTTGTGGGGAAGCCTCTTTTATTTTCTTCGCAAGCATTTATTCTATGTTACTCTGTTATTATATTATGGCTCTTATGAAATAATTAAAGATGGTTTGCAAAATAATAATATTTAATGAGGTTAATAAAATGGAAAATGTGTGAAAAGGAATCATACATGCAAAACATATTTTCCCTGATTGAGCCTTAATTTTGTTGGGTTGAGCCTCCTCTTCTAGGAGTTTCATGGTTTCAGGTTTTATGGTCAAGTCTTTAATCCATTTTGACTTAATTTTTGTGTATGGTGTAAGATGGTGGTCCAACTTCATTCTTTTGCATGTGGCTGTCCAGTTTTCTTAACACCATTTATTGAAGAGTCTATTCTTTCCCCATTGTATATTCTTGGCTCCTTTGTCATAACTTGATTGACCATATATGTGTGGGTTTCTTTCTGGGCTCTCTATTCTCTTCCATTAATCTATGTGTCTGTTTTTATGCCAATACCATATTGTTTTGATTACTACAGCTTTGTAACATAGTTGGAAATCAGGGCGCATGATGCCTCCAACTTTGTTCTTTCTCAAGACTGCTTTGGCTATTGGGGGTCATGACACCTTAAAGACTTTTAAGCAAGAGAGTGATATGAAAAAAATAGCATTTAAGAACAACCACTCAAGCTGCAATATAGAGAATGGATTGAAAGAGTTAAGACTGCATAGAGGAAGACCAACGTGGGGGCTGACACAATAATCCACACAATGGATGAGGTGCCTTCAATAAGAAAAGGGCAGTGGAATAAAGAGTAGACTCAATATATTGATAGGACAGAAAACTAACAACTTGTACAAAGAAGGGAGGAATCAAATACCCAATTTCTAACATTGGCAGTAGGTGGGTGATTGTGCTATTTCCAATGTTTTACAGAAGAAGAGGCAAGCAAGCACAGAAGATGATGTCATCACTCAAGGACATGTTGACTTTTAGGAGCTGTGATGATAGAAATGTAAATATTTAGCTGGCTGTTGGATATAAGTCTCTGAAGTTTAGGAAGAACACAGGATTGTAGGTAAAATTTGGGGAGTCATCTGCATAGGGAACCAGTTTTTAGCCATGGGACTTAATGAGGATTATATTACATAAAGAAGAGACTTACATGCAACCTAAAGGAATAGCAACCTTCAAGAAATGGGTGGAGGAAGAGATCCTCAAAGGGACTCTATAAAAAGGTAGAAAAGCAGAAAGGGACCAGGAGCACGGGATGTCACAGAAGACAAGGGAAAGGTAAACCGAGAGAGAGGGAGGGGTCAACACAGCCATGCTGCTCCAAGGTTTAGGGGATTATGGAAGTGAATAAGGACTGCAGTGGGGTGGAGAATGAGTTGAGGGTGGATGTTTGAAATGACCACTACAGAGAATGTGAGAGCAAACTGACTTGGAAAATTTTTTTAATTGGAGTTGCTCTGAGTATCCATGTGAAGTTGGAGACCCTGAATATGTCCTGGTGAAAATCTACATAGTTATGCAATATTCTCCAGCAGCGAAGAGCAGAGACAGAAGAAAAATAGTTACATGGTTAGAGTGATCCAAAACTGTGGTTTTTCCCAGCAGGTGAGAAATAAGGATGAAGGTTCACCTGGTTCGAGATTAGCAAGAAAATGTTAGCCAAGGAATCTAAAATGAATAAAGAAAAAAGTGAAGAAGATGGACAGGGGAAGACCAAGGAACTAGATATTTAGTTATTAACAAGAATCAGAGCAATACTGGCTGCTGGTAACAAACACCAATATTTCTTTTTTTTTATTTATTTTTGGCTGCATTGTATCTTCATTGCTGTGCGCGGACTTTCTCTGGTTGCAGCGAGCGGGGGCTACCCTTTGTTATGGCGCGTGGGCTTCTCATTGCTGTAGCTTCTCTTTGTTGCGGGCCATGGGCTCTAGGCGCATGGACTTCAGTAGTTGTGACACGTGGGCTCAGTAGTTGTGGCTCGTGGACTCTAGAGAGCAGGCTCAGTAGTTTTGGTGCACAGGCTTAGTTGCTCCATGGCATGAGGGCTCTTCCCGGACCAGGGCTCGAACCCGTGTCCCCTGCATTGGCAGGTGGATTCTTAACCACTGCACCACCAGGGAAGTCCAAACACCAATATTTCAATGGTTTAATACAGTTCCATCACTTGAGTGTTCTTAAGATAGGTGAGGGGTTCTACTCTAACAGTCATTCAGGGACATAGTTTAACAGATGACCTAATATTTTCAACATATGCTTTCCAAGGTCACCCCTGAATAAGACATTCAGCCAGCATGCTGGAGAAAGTATGTTTGCTTCTTACCACCTGGACTTGGAACTATCACACATCATTACACTCTGGGTCCTTGGCAAGAATTAGTGCTGCCACCTAAAATGCAAGAGGAGCCAAGAAATATAATAACTTGGTTGGCAGCCACTTGCTAGCAAAAACTATATATTAAGGAAGGGGAACATGAATTTTTGGTACAATTTTGAAGTATATCATACAATATTATTGACCCTAATCACCATGCGGTACATTATTCGATCTCCAAAACTTACTTATCTTCTAGTTGCAAGCTGGTACCCTTAAACATCATCTCCCCACTCCGCTCACCCCCCTAGACCCCAGACCCTGGTAACCAACACTCTACTCTCTGTTTCTACAAGTTTGGCTTTTTTTAGATTCTACGTATAAGTGATATCATACAGTATTTGTCTTTATTTATTCTTACCTTTTCAAATTAGACAATTTAAAATTAAATCCCAAGTCACACAAATTCTTTTAAGTGCAAAATTCTGAAAACTCTTTTAAATAGCATAGGTAGGTATTTAAATTAAAGTTCAGAAGTCAGCAAGGACAAACCTCCTTATACACTAGACATACAGTAACTATTGTTTATATCATTTGCTGCTAAACAAAGAAAATGCATTCAGCTAGGAATCACAGCCTATTTATACAAAAGAAGTCACTTTCAGTAGTTCAGTGGAAGAAGCCACACATTAACTTGGAAGTGCCTTAAGACCTATGTACATTATTTGAATAAAGTAAATCAGTTTAGGTAAATTTGTTTGGTAAATACTTCACCTGGATGCAATATGACCTTTGGCAATATTCCTTGCTCCTATAACTATTAAAGTCCTTCTACAAGACACCTTCACAGTGACATTTGCTTCACTGTACTTAAAGTGGCAATGTGACCTAAAAACAGGTGTTTAAATTGGAATTAAAGATACAGAAGGTCCAGGCTTGGATCCAACAGTAGAGCTTGGCTTTAGGTCTTCATAGCAGAACTTTCTAAAATCACTGGGCCTCAAATATTCCATTTAAAATGCAAGATTTTCTTGTTAACATCAAAAATAAGCAATGTAAAATTAGCCTCTTGTACACATATGTAGTTTCTCCCACTGGTCCCTATGCTGTGATTAAAAAGAACATTTAACATGCTTCAAATCCCTTCAGATTCCTAAGACAAGTTTTCCCAAAATAAGCAATTAAAAAGATAAAATAGTTTTATTTTATGTCACTGATTGATCTTCTTCTAGACCACCTGGGTTTCTGGTTAGCACCTGGCACAAAGCCCTGTGACAATTTTTAACCACTTTCAAAAATTCATTTTTCTGAAAATTAAATAAACATACTTTTCCCCTGAGATCTTCTTGCATTATTACTGTGGCTTGTTTTCCAAACTGCCAACTTGAAAAGCTACCAGACAAGGAATTCCCATTGTTTGTCTAGCACTCCATGTTGATGGTTTTTTTTAGCAACTGGGTTTTATCCACTCAAAGAAGGAGCGGGACCAGTGTTTGAGGACACAAATTCTTCATTATTTTTTCATGTCTCAAGTGAACCAAGAGGGGACTTCCCTGGTGGTCCAGTGGTTAAGACTCCAAACTTCCAATGCAGGGGGCATGGGTTCAATCCCTGGTCGGGGAACTAGGCTCCCACATGCCATGCAGCATAGCCAAAAAAATTTTTTTAATTTTTTTTTTAAATGAGACAAGAAAGATCCCACTCCTTCTAGACCAGTGGTTCTCCAACTTGAGTGTGTATTAGAATCACCTGGAAGGTTTGTGAAACCATAGACTGCTGGGCTGCACCGTTAAGTCTCTGCTTTGGCAGATGGGGCTGCAGCCTGAGAATTTTTATTTCTAACCAGTTCCCAGGCCCAGGCTCTAAGAACAACTGTTGTAGACTATTCTAGAGGTCTAATAAGAAAAAAAAGTTGTTACAAAAAATAACTTTAATTTTTTAATTTTTCCACTATAATGTCTCCAAATATTTTCTCAGACCCTTTCTTTTCCTCTTCTTCTTCTGGACTGCCTATGACTTGAATGTTCATGAGTTTAGTGTTGTCCCAGTGGTCTCTGAGATTGTCTTCAAATTTTTCATTCTTTTTTTCTTTATTCTGCTCCTGAGCAGTTATTTACACCATTCTGTCTTCCAGCTCACTTATTCATTCTTCTGCCTCAGTTATTCTGTTATTGATTCCTTCTAGTGTATTTTTCACTCCAGTTATTGTGTTGTTCATCTCTATTTGTTTGTTCTTAATTCTTCTAGCTCTCTGTTGAACATTTCTAGTATTTTCTCAGTCCATGCCTCCATTCTATTTCTGAGATTCTGGATCATCTTTACTCTCATTACTCTGAATTCTTTTTCAGGTAGATTGCCTATCTCCTCTTCATTTATTTGGTCTTGTAGGTTTCTACCTTACTCCTTCATCTGTGCCATATTTTTTTGCAGTCTTTTTTTTTATGGGTGGGATTGTGTTCCTGTCTTACTGGTTGTTTGGCCTGAGGCTTTAGCACTGGGGTTTGTAGGCTGTTAGGTAGAGCCTGCTCTTGGTGCCAAGATGAGGACCTCCAGGAGACCTCACTCTCATGAATACTCCCTGGGGTCTAAGGTACTCTCTTAGCCCAGTGGTTCGGACTCGGAGGTCCCACTGCAGAAATTCTGGCCCAGTGCCCAGCTTCTGAGCCAAGATCCCACAAGTTTTCTCTTAGAAAATTAAGAGATATGTTAGAAAGAATAAAAAAATAAAAATATAGATGAAACAACAACCAGAAGGTAAAACGGAACCACAGTAGTAAAAAAAAAAAAAAAAAAAGAAAAGGAGAAGAAATAAAAAGCAGGAAAAGGCCTTGGCTGTGGGGGCTGGGGCTTAGGCAGGGGCGGGGTTTAGCCAGTGGAAGGGACCTACACTTAGGACCCACAGGGCTGGAAAATGCTCTGCGGGGGGGTTGTTGGGGCTTAGGCTCAACGCAGCAGGAGGGGCCCAGGTGTGTTTCTGGCCTTGGAGGGCAGAGGACCAGGCCCAGGACCCCAGCAGGCTCACTGGGCCTGAATGGATTCGGGAAACACCCATGGTGCCTCCCCGATCCTCCAGTATTGGAGGGTTCCCCCCACACTCTGCCTTTCCTCCTCTCCCTGCCACCCACCATGCCCCAAGGACCAATGCAGCCCAGAAGGGGACTTTAAGGGCCGGGGACCCAGCCTGGGAGACCAGCAGGCCTCCCAGGGCCGAGTGGGTGGGGGAAACGCCCACCGTGCCTCCCCTGATTCTCCGATCCAGAGGTGGCCCCCTCCCTCCTACACCCCCAGGACCAATGTGGCCCAGAGGGGGCCCCGGAGAAGGGAGGACCAGGCCCTGGAGCCCCACAGGCTTTCCAGTGTCGGATTGGGAAGGGGAAATGCTAGGCGCACTCCCCCCAATCCTCCAAGCCCCCAAGGGTCCCTCAGGTGTGGGAGCCCCTCTCCCCTCCAAGCCGCCTCTCAGGGGCACTGGTCCTGTCCAGCTTCCACATCTTCTCCCCTCTTACTCCCCCCATGTCCTATCTGGTTGTTCAGGGGTTCCTCCCATCTCGTTGGGCACTGAGGTCCACCACCAGTGTCAGGCAGTCGCCCTAGCTGTGGGAAGACACATACTCCACGTCCTTCCCTGCCGCCATCCTGACTCCACCCCTATAAATTACTTTGAAGCAGAGTATTACATTTCATGAAATGACACATCTATATTGCATCTAAAACGTCAACTATTTGTTTTCCAAATGAGGCAAGTAAAGACCAGAGCATTTAAGTGACTGATCAGAGTTTACACATCTCATCAGTGGCAAAACTGGGACTGTAACTTCATCTTCTACTGGTCCTGCTGGAACAAGCTACCTTTACTTTTCTCATTTACTCTTCCTTCCAGCATGTGGGAGACACCCCTTGCATAAATCAAGTAGTCTCAAGTGCACCAAGCAGAGGTATCTGCCACAGACTGGGATTCTTAGGCTAGGCCTAAGGGCACTTAATCTCCTGTACGGCTGACCCCACGGAGTGAAAAGCAAGCCAGATCACAGGCAAGTGAGCTGGGGTTAGAGGCAAGGCTGCTATGGTTGCAGGGGAGCTGAATGCAATCTAGAAACCTGAAGCTGGACTCTGATGACTGAGCATGTACAAAGGGTTTACAGGAAAGAGGCGAGGAGGAAGGATGCTCAGGGAGAGGGCAGGTGGCCAGACAGGGAGCAGCAAGTCCAGTTTCCAGATCCCACCCCTTCTCTCAATCAGCTGCACTGTACTGCTTCTTTCATTCTGTTCATCTTGCATTAGGTAGGCTCAATCTGGGTAGAATGAGCCTGAAACTTGAGTGCCTTCATTTACAATAGTCTGAGAGAACTAAGTAAGGCAAGGTTAATAATACTAAACTCTGGAGATAGTTTGCATTTAACAAATGTCATCAACTGGTATTTACTAAGATGATAGATGATAGATAGATAAGATAGAGAATAGATTAGATAGATAATAGATTAGATATATTAGATACATGATATATAGATAAGATAGATAATAGATTAGATAAAATAGATTAGATTAGCTAGGTAGATCAGATAGATAGATGATAGATAAGATAGATAGTAGAGTAGTTAGATAATAGGTTAGTTAGATAGATTAGATAGATACCTAATACATAATAGGTGATATATAGATTAGGTAGATAGATAATAGATTAGATAGATACAGGATAGATGATAGATAGATAATTAGAGAGAGATAGATTAGATAGATGCATGATAGATAATAGATAATAGTTAACCAGGTGTTGAGCTAGCTAACACTGTCCTCATCTTCACACTGTCAGTTCAGCAGAGGATCACTTAATTCTGTTGTGTCCCTATTACATCCCTCAAAGGCAACACATGAATCCACATGGGACTTGGTTTACCATTTAATCATTGATTCTCTGCTAAAATGACATAATAGCTTCAGATCATTTCCATCTAGGGTGAAATTGTTTAGACTTTGTACAAAATATATTTTGAAATACCTGTACCTATCCGTTGCTCTGTCCCTGGTGCACATTTTGCTTGATATCATTCCCTAGAAGTCATTTCATTCCAGAATCGTTTAATTAATGCTAAATTGAGATGGCTAAAATTGTCTTTTGATATGGCTTAGCAATGATGAGCATCTCAGAAGTGTTGCCTGATTGACAGCTGTCTATTAGAAATGCATCCATAGGATGAACGATGTGACAGCATACATTTCAGCTCTTGGATTGCACTTATTTTTAACGTATGGGGTGGCTTACTGTTATCTGAATATCTCTACATCATGAGGCCCTAATTAAGATTTTTACCAACCTCTTTCACTGGGACTTTCCCAGGTCTACAATCAAACAAACATTTTATAAAATGACTGTTTCTACTGCCGAAAATGATGATGGCAAATAGGTTCAGAAGCATGGACCAAAGCCCTTAAATATCATTCTCTAATTTTAAAATATGATACTGAAGAACATTATTATAGTGTTCCTTCAGTCATAGCGGAATGGAAAAACCACAAGATTAGAAACTTGAATCTGCATAGTACAGACAGGTTAATAATGCTCATCTGGCTTGACTCGCTGGGTTGTTCTGAGAAGTAATTTTCAAACAGAAGATCTTGTTACTATTCAGAGAGCCGCAATAAGGTTTCAAGAAGAAGTTCCAAGGTAACAAAAGTTGCTGACTTCTATAAGCCTGTGTCAGCTACAGACGTGAAGTGGAAACCAGGATGCGCTCAGCCAAGCAGAGGCAATGACATCACAGGTTCTATGGGGCTCACAGCGCATGTTGATCATTGAACAACGTGGGCAGGAAGGGAAAGCAAGGCAGGGACAATGTCTCTTTGGGTTTTTTGGGTTTTTTTGTTTTGTTTTGCTTCATTTGTTCTCTATTTTTTTAATTTAACTTTTATTTTATATTACAGTTGATGCAATGTTGTGTTGGTTTCAGGTGCTTCACAGCAAAGTGATTCAGTTATACATATGCATATATCCATTCTTTTTCAGATTCATTTCCCATATAGGTCATATAGGTCATTACAGAGTACTGAATATGTTCCCCGTGCTATACAGTAGGTCCTTGTTGGTTATTTACTTTATATATAGTAGTGTGTGTGTTCATCCGAAGCTCCCGATTTATCCGTCTCCCCACCAACATCTATTTGTTTTTAAAACTTTTTAAAGTATGTCTTCAAAACTGCAAAACAAGAACTAACACAACATTGTAAATCAGCTATACTCCAATAAAAATTTTTTTTAATAAAATTAAATTTTTAAAAACGGCAGAACAAGAAAGTGAGAAAACACTTTAATTTAAATATAAGTAAGAAGAATTCTGTTTCAATTATCTGGTAAAAATCAATATTTAAACATTGTTCAGGGAAGTCTTTTGCTACAGTGAAGTTCTTCTCAACCAGGAGCAAGTTTGCCCCCAGGGGACATTTGCCAATATCTGGGAACATTTTTAATTGTCACAACCTGGGCGTGCTATCGACACCTAGTGGGTAGAGGCCAGGGATGCTGCTTAACAGACTACAGTACAAGGCAAAAGACAGCCCTTCACAGTAAAGGACTCTCTGGCCCTAAGTAAAAAATAGTGTCTGCTGCAATGTGTCTCTGATACGCTCAGTTTTTTTCCACCAACATGCCTATATAAAACTAATATTCCAGATTCACTGTCTTTGCTAGAAATAAGAAAAAAGTGTTATCCTGAAAAATCAAATGTCTAAAACTGTTCCTCAGGGTAAATAGCTATGTTACCAAAATCTAATATCATCTTAATGAAATGAGAAATTATTTTGAAGCTTTGCAGGGATAATTTGAGATTAAAAATACGTCACAAGTATATATTGCTGAAGAGTATTCCCTGGCTGCTGGTCAATTGTGTTAGTCTGTGACATCAGGCAAAATGTTCAAAGCTGACGAAATAACATCAGCAATGCATCAAAAACCTCTGTATTAACAGCTGACTTTATGCCGGACACTTCCCCAAGCAAGTTCCTCAGCTTCACTGTTGAGAAGCTTCTGATGGGTCTGCCCTTGACATGTCCCACAGCATCCTTCCAGGAAGCACTATTTCTAGAATAATTGTTTAAATTATTAACCACTTAAAACAATTCTAGTATTATTATAAACAATAAACATTTAAGAAACACTTATTGAACATGAAATGAGCACTCAAATCCAGTTAACCGTAAACATTTCTACCAAAAGAATGGGGTTTTCACTAAATAAATCTGCTGAATGAAGAAGGAATTGTGAGGATTCGTATACCTCATTTCTCGTTTCATGGTGTTAATTACTTCTACAGGAAAAAAGAAAAGCAATGTCAGTGTAACTGTAGAGCCACATGTAGAAATAGGAGTCAATGATATATTGGAGTCAATGATATAAAGTCAAGTAATTTAAATAGATTCTACATGAAGAGTGGTTAGGAGACTAACTTCACAAACAAATTTCTCATGTCAAAGTGCTACCCTTTGTTCTAGCAATAAGTGATCCCGTTGCAAAATAAGAATGATATAGCCTAGTTTAAAGAAAATGCATTCCTAATGCCATTTGCAGCAACATCGATAGACCTAGAGATTATCGTACTAAGTGAAGTAAACCAGACAAAGACAAATATCATATGATGTTTGTCTTATACGTGGAATCTTTAAAAAATGACACAAAAGAACTTATTTACAAAACAGAAACAGACCCACAGACATTGAAAACAAATTTGTGGTTACCAAAGGGGAAAGCTTGGGGGAGGGATAAATTAGGAGTTTGGGATTAACAGATACACACTGCTGTATATAAAATAGATAAACAACAAGGACCTATTGTATAGCACAGGGAACTCTACTCAATATCTTTTTTTTTACCATCTTTATTGGAGTATAATTGCTTTACAATGGTGTGTTAGTTTCTGCTTTATAACAAAGTGAATCAGCTATAGATATACATATATCCCCATATCTCCTCCCTCTTGCGTCTCCCTCCCACCCTCCCTATCCCACCCCTCTAGGTGGTCACAAAGCACCGAGCTGACCTCCCTGTGCTATGCGGCTGCTTCCCACTAGCTATCTATTTTACATTTGGTAGTGTATATATGCCCATGCCACTCTCTCACTTCGTCCCAGCTTACCCTTCCCCCTCCCCGTGTCCTCAAGTCCATTCTCTACGTCTGCGTCTTTATTCCTGTCCTGCCCCTATCTATTCAATATCTTGTAATAACCTATAAAGGAAAAGGATCTGAAAAAGAATATGTATGTATATACATATATACACATATAGGTATAACTGCATCACTGTGCTGTACACCTGAAACTAACATGATATTGTAAACCAACTATACTTCAATAAAAATTAAAATAAAAAAGAAAATGCATTCCATGCAAATGTTCTTTACATTTACATGCTTTTTCCCTCCACTGCTAAAAATAATAACAGTCATCGTCCTATGAACGGCTGCCATTTAGTAACCACCCACAATGCTCTAGAACCCATGCCAGACATTCAGTGTGCTGTGTGCTGATCATCACAGCTACCTGGCTGGAGAGATGTCTTCCTCCCGAGAGGTAAGGCTTGGCCAAGAATTAGCAACTCCACAACTCTCAAGAAGCAGACTGTGACTCAAACCCAGGAAGGTTGTACTCCACAGCCAATGACCCAGCGTGGTCTCCACCGTAGTAAAACTCACAAGTCTGAGAAAATTTAAGATTTTTTCGTCATCCCTTTAGATTGTTCTTTGAACAATATCCTCTCCTTCAAATGCCTAAACTCAGACGGCTCATAAAAGATTGCTGGAGGTTACTCTTTAATTCTTGCCTTATAGCTAATTCCACAAAGGCATTTTTGCCCTGTGTAGTTCTGTCCATTTCCCAGTCCCCCGTCGTAGGGGAAAGAACACTTTGGGCTTCTGATGTACCTCCAAGCTCGATGTCTGTCTCTCTGCATGACTTTGATCAGTTCAGACGTTTGTCAGAGTTCATACACACCCTCCTTTGTAGACTGTCACAGGGCATGCAAGCATGATGCTTGGAGTCAACAAGAAGAGCCTGTGTGTTCTCTGTCTGAAACTTTTCATCCCTGCTCAGCTTTGTCTGTGCATGTGTGTGCGTGCGTGTGTGTGTGTGTGTGTGTGTGTGTGTGTGTAAAGAAGGATATTAAGACTTTGGAGAAGGCGGGTGGGGAGGAGAGATTCTGAGAGAGGAAGAAAGAAAAAAGAGGGAATGGAAAGAGAGAGAGAGAGTCAAGGGGAGAGGAGGGGGGAGCTGCTGCTTTGTAGCTGCTAAGATTGCAGACAGAAATAGCACACAACCACCGTGAGCCGATGCGACTCAGAAGCCGGGATCAAATTGTATTCACTTTCATTAATCAGTTTCTCTGAGGGAAGGAAATGACATCCGGTCCTGTCTTCCTCTACATCTTGATTTTTGGAAAATACTGTAAGTATGCTCAGCATTTAATTTTGTCTACCTTAGGATTTTATGAAATAATCAAAAGTACGAATGTTTATTACTGACATGAATGCTTTTAAGGTGCAACTGCCTTTTCTGATAAAACTGTTATCTCACTTCAGAATGATTCCTCTGAATACATTTCTGGTATTTATAGGAAAAACCAGAATACTAACATGCCATGTAAACCTATGCTTCGTAACAACCAATTGGTTTGATATTAACAATTGTTTTATAAGTCATGGTATATTTCAAGAGGAGTGGTCCTTAAAGACATTGTGTTCAAGGAATGTGCCCATTGGCACATCCTGGGGAGGTCTGTACATTTGCTCCCCGCTCCTGTGTGTTTATAACGCTTCATTATCCTAGCCCTTTGTGATTTGTATCGTAGGTATGCCTCCTTAGGGAAAGATGCATTCAGAAAACTCCTTTTTTTATTTTTAGCACGGTTTCTCACTATTCCTTGAAAGAAAAACCAGGGAAAGCAGAAAGCGATGCAAACCACAGACACATGAGGAGGCCAAATGGACATTTTACTTGGGCTATCATGACAGCTTTTGCTTCCTCTCCGTATACATGTTTTATTTTCAGAAAATCTGCTTTTTAATCAAAGGAAAGAGTTTGTTCTTCATTAAACCTTTTTGAAAGTTTATTAGGTAAATAGAAATAAAATGTTTCTTAGGTAATACATGATGAGGAAAGTCAAAGCAAATCAAGAAAGAAAATGTTCTGGGTCCCTTTCATATTGTGATGCTGGGAATTATTAAGCTGTAACAAATTTAGAATTCATAGGCATGCTTCCATTTCTCTGTCTCTTAAAAGTTTGCAGAAGTTTATTTACACTGAAACATTCTATTGAAGAATACCTCAAAATAAATTTCAGTCCTAACTCTCTCAATGCTGATGGCATGCACTGCACCAAAGTGATTTTTTTCCTTTATCTCCAGTCTTCCTGACCTCTTAGTACACCTCACCTTGTCAGTCGAAGATGTGGGGTTGCATGTAACCAAGGAAATGACTCCAAATCCTTTGGAAACATTCTAAGTCCTAGCTTTCTCCGTCTCTGATCTTATTGCTGACATTCCCATTTTTTAACTAGAGGATGAAAAGTCAAAGTGCACACCATCACCAAAAACTGAATGTTTCTAAGATAATCCAAGTGTTTTGACTTTGGCAGCCAACACCCTCATAAATCCATAACATATTTTTCTATCTCCTCTCCCATTTCAATAAAATGAGCAGATTGAATAAGCCAAAGGAATACTTCCAAATAGGCATTCTAGGATGAGGGATTCAAGGGAATGGAAAAGGTATTCAGGGCAGGTAGAGAAGCAATTTGGCTAATGTGTTAACCAGTCATTTGGTAAAAATGTTCTATGTTTAGTAAAAAAGTTCTATGTTCTCTTTTGTCAATAAAAAATTATCTTCATGAGCAGAAAATAGGTAATAGTGATGAAGATGATAATCTTCAAACCCTCCAACATTTTAATTTTATCTTTGGACCTTTAAAAAATTTTGATAATGCATTGTCAACCTCCTCCCTCCATGCCTTCCAGAAGCAGAATTGGGCAAGCAAGACTCCTGGCTACATGCTGTCAACAGGGTGGGTGGGCTGGAGGGGCATTTGACAGGGGCCCCCAACCCAGCAGCCCACACCCATGACTCACCAGTTAGTTTATCCCATCATCAAGCCCCACCAGTGAGAGGATTTCCTGGGCATATAGCAGAAGAAGTCAACCACATAATGACAACGTCTTAAATCTCCGTAACTAACTCCATGGTTGTTGTTAGTGGTTTGTTTGTTAACCCACTTTCCTGTTGCCTTGAAAGGACAGTGTGCTATCATGGAAGATTGAAGGGGCTTGACAGCACTGCCCTGTACTAGCTCTATACTTTTCCACAATGACTTACCCTCTGAGCCTTAGTTTGTAAAATGGCAATAAAGTCTTTTACCCTATCTACCTCCCAGAGCCCTTGTGTCCGGTTCTTTATTACATTAAGTGACCTCCTTGGATCTTCAGAACAACTCTATTATGTAGATACAATTAAGCACATGAGGAAGGAAAGACCAAGGACATTCAGTACCTTGTCACAAGACTCAAGCTAATAAATGCCACGATTTGAATGCTTTCGTAGTCTACACTCTCTCCCAGACCGTGAACATTCTCAGTAGAGATCATGTATACCACAGGGCTTTGAAAACGGAAAGCCCTTTATAGACCTAAGCAATTATCAGTCAGCCTTTTAACCAAAAATATTTATCGAATGCCAGTTACTTTACTAAGCAATAAGACTAAACAGTGTCTACAGCATGGTCCCCGCTCTGAAGGGTTAGAGTGGAGGAGAGGGAAAGTTATCTAGGGTCACCAAACTGTGAGACAAGGGCAAAAGCCTAGGGGTGCACAGAGAGGGGTGACATTAAGATTCAGAAAAGATTTCCTTTCAGCTTTGAGAATTTCTTATTCTTAAAAAATTCCTCCATCTGTTGTCTAATTAGCTGTATTGTGCCAATGTTAATTTCTGAGTTTTGATAATGTACTCCGGTTAGATAAGATGGTTCCATTAGGGAAAGATGGGCGAAGGGTACATGGGACCTCTTGTACTATTTCTGCCACCTCTTGTGGGTCTAAACTAGCGCAAAATTAAAAGTTATAGAACAATCCCCTGGAGGAATTGTATCCTAAGTCTTTATCAGCACACGCTTTACTCATTAATTCAATGGTATCATCAAGCAAAAAACAATCATTTTACTTAACACTTTGTTTAGGCAGGTAATAAGTAAGGAAATAGGACATAGAAGAGCCCAGATACGAACTTGATCTATTTTAGTATTTTGCCAAGGCCCAACCCATCTGGGTAGGTCCTCACTTTTGGATTCCAAGTGGCTACTTACAAGACCACCTGGTCTTTGCCTTGGGTCCCGGTACTGGCATATCTTATAGCAACTGTCTTCTCTAACCACGAGGAAGAAGACAGGAAGAGCCTTTCCTGAACTAACCATCAGTACACAAAAACCAGACCTTTAGTACATGAAACAGGAGAATACTGGCATATTTACCCACCTCCAAAAGATGGAAGAAAAAACTTTCCAATATGCAGACCACAGAGTATATAACAGTTCACCTGACATTTTTTAAGGTTGCTAACAATTTTATATTGTTCTTACTATGAATTTGGAATCACATCTTTACGTTTCAAACAGAAAATTAACAAGTCTGTGCAAATGCAGCACCATCATCTGTATAAAGATAAACAAATTATTACATTTGTGAACTAAATCGTTTTGCAAGCTTAATTTCACACATTAGAACAAACCTATTAAACTGAAATGCCTGGAGTTGGGTATTCTAGTTAGGCTTATTTTTTGTCTGAAAAAATAAGTATTTTTTATTATATAATTTTTAGGTGTACAACATTATAATTCAACGTCTGTATACACTACAGAGTGGTCACCACCCCACGTCTAGTTACCATCCATCACCATACAGCTGACGCCCTTCACCCATTTCACCCACCCGCCCCCAACCCCCTTCCCTCTGGCAACCACTCATCTAATCTCTGTATCTATGAGTTTGTTTTTGTTTTACTTCATTTGTCTGTTTTGTTTTTTTCAATTCCACATATGGACGAAATCATACAGTATTTGACTTTCTCCATCTGCCTTACTTCACTTAGTGTGATGCCCTCCACATCCACCATGCTGTAAATGTAATCCATGGCGGGACTGCATTCTCTTTTCACGGCTGAGTAGTAGCCGTTGTGGATGTGTACCCCATCTTCTTTATGCATTCATACATTAATGAACAAAATCTGCACAGACCAGTTACTAGTAAGGGGATTGAAGCAGTAATCAAAAATCTCCCAACGGGGCTTCCCTGGTGGCGCAGCGGTTGGAAGTCTGCCTGCCGATGCGGAGGACGCGTGTTCGTGCCCCGGCCCGGGGGGATACCACATGCCGCGGAGCGGCTGTGCCCCTGGGCCATGGCCGCTGGGCCTGCGCGTCCGGAGCCTGTGCTCCGCGGCGGGAGAGGCCATGGCAGTGCGACGCCCGCGTACCGCAAAAAAAAAAAAAAAAAAAAAAAAATCTCCCAACAAACAAACTGTACACATTTGTACCACTTTAGTGTCAAGTTCTAGGACTGTGGTTATGGATGTGGTGGTCATTGTATCTCCCATTTATCGAGAGCTTTCCATGGACCACACACTGTGCTAAATGCTTTACAAACATGATCTGACTTTATCCCTGTAACAACCTTAAGGGATACTCTCACTTTACAAAATAGGAACAGAAAATGAGAAATATTAAGTCACAGGCCTGGCATCACCCCTTAGTAAGTGTTGCAAAAGAGTTTTCAATCCAAGTCTGTGTCCTTGAATGGCCTACGCTAGTAAAACATGATTCAATGCTAATGCTTTCTAAAGCTACCGTATCTTAGAATTAAAACGGACCTAAACAGATCCCCTCATCTAGCCCACTGGCCTTTAATGAAGCACGTTAGATATTTTTCCATTTTGGAGATTAAGCAATAGAGAAATATTGACGAGCCCAAGGTCACAGAACTGGTAAATCCACACTTAAAGTTTCCACTAGAGCAGGCTGTCCTCACCCCAGGGAAGTTTAAGAAATCCATGTTCCATATTCATGCATGTCCTCCTATGGGCCGGTACCATCTGCTTTACATACACTTCTCATCGTGCACCGGGGATTGATGAATGAGGATAGATGTGTAACTAATGCGAATGAATAGAAAATTAGACTCAACCTGTACTGGTTCCAGGATTTTGCTTGGAAAGCACTTTTGCTTACAGCCCATGGCACAGAGCTTTACCCACAGGAAGTACCAGTACATAGTGACTTCATTCTCATCTTAGCTCACTTCTCCCGCCCCCTGGATATCTTCCCCCCTCGTTGTGTCCACAGTCGCAGCAGCCCTATTTCCTGTCTCACGCGCAGTGGTCCAACACTCTCTCCTCTTCTCAGCTCTGCACCCCCACCCATCACCCTGGTCGGAATAACTAGGCTCCGTCACTGAAACCAAAAGCCGTTTCCTTCTTTGGAAACAAACAGGGGCGAGTTGTGAGTATTTCAAATTCAGTTTTTATTCTCTATCACGGCAAAGGTAAATGTTGAGCGGAAAAAAAGGACAGTATTAAGTGGGATCTCTGGTTATCTGTGTTAGGAATTGACATTTTCCTGTAAAATAGTGGTAGTTTATATAATAATTTGGAGATTTGATTTTCTGTTAAATAAATTTGTTTTATAATTATTTCAACATTACCTGAATTAACTAAAGCCACCTTATTTCTTACGCCTTCTATAATAATGAATATGTCTTTTTAAAATATTCAGTGCTCCCCAAAAATGTGAAGATTATTTTGGGGGAGGGGGACCCTCGGCTTTTTCACTGGCTGTTCCAGGCCACACGGAGCCCTGGACTCTGGTCACCTCTGGTCACTCTGCCAGCTCCTCTGTCCCCCTCTCCCTCCCTATCCTTCCTCCTCAACCTGCCCCCTACCCACATTGCCCCAGGAGCTCAAGTTCTCATTCTATAGTGAAGAACAACACAGACCTCTCTCCTTAGCCCCTGTCTCTAAACCCAAAATCCAGGCCCACCTTTAGTCAAGGTGCCCACATGATTTACTACGAAAAGGGACAGCAGATAATCTGATACATTCTCTAATAGTAAGGTTCACTCCTTTTAGAAGGCAGTTGAGATTTTAAATCATCCTTTTTGTTTTTTGGTAGAGGGTTGAGCGTCTGCTTGAAGGTCACACAACTACGTGCTCGAATCCACTGAAAAACCATTTCGCTGCACTATTTTCCCCTAACAGTCTTTTCTCTTGATTCTTACCTAATTCATTTAAAGAAACATTATATGAAGTCTCTTTTTCCGTCTCCAGCAGTCTGAGTCCTCAGTGAATCGCGACTTGATGAAACAGTTTCCTCTTACGTCTGTCAAGTACTTTTTAAATTTAAGTTTTATAAAATTAGACGTTTCTGAGTTCAAAGGAAATGTGAAGCTCACAGCGTACAACACCCTCACTTTTCATGTAGGAAGAAATTGAGGCCAGATACCTGTGCTCCCTTTTCTTTTCAGCTTTATTATCCTTTACTCACTTTTAAAAGTGGGTCTCCAGTTTCATATGTAGGACAGGACGGACAGGATAGGCAAGAAAAATCAGAAGGGTAAAACATCACCTTTAAATAGAAAGAACCTAGACTGGGGTTATTAAACCCTGGATTATTACATTTATTACCCACCAAAATCCTAGCCTCAAAAATTAAGATTTCGCAATACACTGACCTTGTGTCATCATGTTTCACACACCCTGCCTGGCAGACAAACATTATCTTAACCAAGGATAGACTGGGCAGAGGAGAGAAGGGTCCTGCTGACACCTTCCCAAGTCCATGCTTGCACTCAGGTCCAAGTTTAAGGAAAGGGGCTTTTCAAATTGTCAGAGTAAATTCAGAGCCCGTGGATGTTTCCACTCTCTGCATCCCTCGCTCCCATGCTGCTCCCCAGACAACTATCTTGTCTTTAAAGTTGAGCGTTTTCATCACATGCCACGCCGATGAATGAATGGGGCCCCTGGGGTGTCCCGCTAAAGTGTAAGAGGCCTTGGGCGTGTGCTGCTGGGATGAGACTGAGATTGCCATGCAGGGGCCCAGGAGAAAACTGTCTACGTCCCGGGACTAGTTGGTAGACGATCAGAATCTCACTGCTTCTCGTTTCAAGACAGGTGCTTTATTTTCTCTGTCTTACCCTCCAATAGCTTGGGCACCAAATACCTATGTGCTTAACCCCTCCCATAACTCCTTCCTCCCTTCCACCCCCCAAATCATTGCGTCTTCTGTCTCTGCGTCTACACTGAGGCTGGTACCAGAGAGACGGGGTGCAGGTGAGACTCTGCTCCTATGAATAGAGGCCCCTACACTGGCTTCCCTCCGTTGCCTCACCGCAGCACAGACAACATTTCCTGAGATGGGCTCACGCATTTTCCAATATCGTGGGGCTTGAAGGGACGCTGACACAAGCTGTGCAAGGCATCTTCGCTGCTGCCTGATGCTCCCCAAAGGTATTCACATTTCACTCTTCAGTAGCAAGTAAACCCCACGCTGGTAGTAAACTCTCGGCTACCAAGCCAGTCCGACGTTCTACTTTTCATGTGGGGTGAGACTGTCTTTGCATTTTGGCTCCAGGCATGGAGAGATAAAGTGGAAGGTAAGCAAGTCTCCTCGGGCACTCTCCCACTTCCTTCAAGTTTTGGTCCTGCTCTGTGCTCACTTTCTCCTCCTTTAAATTCCCACAGAATCCCAGCAGCACCTCCCCTCCTGGCCCCCGAGTGGCCCAGATATTGATTCCCAGATCTAATCAACCAGCTCTTCCTTCTCCCCTTTTTTATCTGAACCGTCCTCTCCATTCCTTAGGCTCACCACCCCTCCTGACAAAATCCACACGAAAGAATCTCTTGGCTCCAAATTTTGCACAGAATTCTTATTTCTACCCACCTCTTCTCCCTAAGATGCCCTCCTCACGAATTCGCACTTCCACAGAGGACAGTTGTCTATTAAACACACAATATGCACATTATACCCCATCCTCCCACCGCATTTTGCAGTTAGTTACCGGGATTCATGGACATTTTTGGCTAATTTTGCAGTATTTAGTGAGATGGTTCCAATACCTGATTCTTGCAGTGTTAAGGAAGTTACGACCCTGCAAATTTCTGTAGTTGCGGCCATTTCAACAGATACATCTTTCTTTACGGATTTCAGATTAAAATGTTACAGACCAAGATACGCAAATGGACATGAACTGACACATTCTGAACAAAATTTATAAATGTGTGTACCTGGATCTACTGGGAGAAATCAGAGAAGCTGAGAAAGGCTTTTTTGGAAGCCTTCGCGCAGGACACATACTGCAAGTATAAATTAGTGAAATTACTGATTAAGTTTTGAGGTGTGTCGGGCGCTGAGAACACCAATCACGCCACCATTGAGTTCACTCACAAAGCCTCTGATCCTCCTCTTTCTTTTTCAACATTTTCTCTCATCCTCTGCTGCTCACCCCAGCCTTTTGATATCTTAGTAGGTTTTTCCCAGAGCAGGCTGGAAATGTTTGATTTTTAATGGTCTAGAAGATTTGCCATTTTGACTTTCTTAGCTGTGGCCGATCTGTTGGAAATTGCAAAACTGCCTCTTGCTTTATAAATGTTTCTGCGTTCTCACACATTTCAAACTTAGATGAGAAGACGTCAGCAGTCAGGCTGTCTGTTAGCTTCTCCTGACCTCCACTTAACCCTCCTCTTTGTGTTAAGATCAGGAGAGGTGGCTGGTTTGGCTACATTAAATATAGATTTTTATTTCTGCCCTTCTGGTTGCAGTCCCTACCCCTGATCTTCTGAGCTCACAGCACAACAATTTGTGCTCCCTGGAAAAAGGGATAGTTTTTGTTTGTTGAAGTTCAGCAACTTTTCTCAGCAACTGAGCATTTGTCCCCAGTGTTGACCTGAAATAATGTGGCAACTCATTCGTTCATCAAATTCAGTATAATCAGAAAAAAAAAAAAAAACCTGTACAAATCCTTTTGTAGTGCTTCTGGCTCTTTGGCACTTTTTTCAAAGTTTCTAAGCTAGTTTATGTAGCGTCCATATAATCTCATGATCCGTTTCAGTCATTACCTCCGAAGTTCCTTAGTTCAGAATCTAAGACAGATCTTACTAGACAGACATGCATAAACACGAGCTAGAATTATTAAATTAAAATGAGAACAGATAGGTCAAGGCCAAGCATGTTACTATTACTGTATCCCCTCAACAGTTTCCCTGTGGAATAGTCATCATGAATGCCTGAATAGACAAATGGAGGATGAATGTAGGACTGATCAAGAATGGAATTTAACAAGGCGCATGTTACAGAGCAAAGAAAGAATGATGCCACGTGGTATGGAATAAAAATCGTGTTTGCAGACAGAAAGCGAACCCTCAGAGATGAAACCACCCAGCTGGCCGTGATGTAGACAGGGGAAGGAACAAGACAAGGTGTATGTGTTGGCGATGACGTTAGTGTAACCCTTTAAAGCCGTTATATGTGGTACGGGCCTGGAGTGGGCTCGTAGGTAAAGACACTCATCTAGAACAACTCCTCCTTAACTCCTCTGAAAGGAGTTAAAGAAAGCCCCTTACACATGATCTCCTAAAAGGAGTCTTATCAAATCCCATGGTCTCCCTTCTCGTTCATCTGTCTTCCATGCTCAGGAGCCTTTGCCTCTTTATACCCCGATTTCTGTCCAATCCAAGGCCGCCTGGACCCCCATCTTCCTCTCATTTCCCCATCACTCAGCCTCCACTCCCGCTACACTCCTCTGCTGTTCTTGGGCACAAAGTTTCCTTTCTATTCTGACTCATTTTTCAGGAGAAAACATTCTTTGCCTTTTTTTCCCTCAGAACACCTATGGTAGAGGAGGAGTTCACAGAAGAAGGTCAAAAGGCAAAGCCAGCATTCTCTGTCATGAAGTTTGAGGGTGGTGGGGAATGTTATAAACTATTACACATACACACACTCCAACAGTTTTGTTCCATCATTAGTATTAAGTATACCCAAACCAGATATCGTATATAATATCAAATTTCCATACTTTTAGGCCACAAATCTCATGTTAAGAGATCAACTGAGGCAAATTAAAATTTTAATAGTTTATGTGAGCAAAATGGATTTGAACTGAACAGCACCAAACTGGAAAGGGAAGTGGGAGACATACAGAGAAAGTTGCAGAGGCCAAGTGAGGAGACTGTCGCTTGGCTACTGCTTAGAGGTTAGTCAGCTGTTTCTGATCGGTTGTCCCAGCTCTTTGGTTTCATGACCTTGAGGGCTTTATGGGCTTAGGTTTTGGTTTGCTTACCTCTGCCGCCATGGCTTGAGGGCCACCTCCATTTAAGGGGCTCCTTGTTTACTTAATTCAACAGTCAGATGTGCAGAAAATGAAGTTTTATGTTGCTGTGACTCAACTCAGAGCTCGTGACTCCTGCATAAAATAGCAGGACGATAAACTTGCTAATTCGAAATCGCTTGGTTTAAAAATCAGGCACTTTTTAAAAAAATACAGTCTTAATCACTTAAGAATTGTCTACCTGCTCCACCCTTTTCCAATTCTGCCCAAAAGCTTTTAGGTTCGAGGGCAGCTTTGGAAACATCCACGTGAGGGGGCAGGTAGAGAGATGAATTATCTACGTAACTTTGCCAGCTTCTCGTGAGATGTAGCTCGTTCCTCTGGGCGTGGGCATCGGCACCTACCCAAGCACTTCCGCCTTCTCCGGCTACCCGGCCAGATAACCCATGTTTCCCACCCAAGCAAGAGGCCGCTTCACATGGACTGTCTGCTCCTAGCCAGCCTTCTCAGGAGAGCCTAGGAAACCTCAAGGGTCCTTCCTCCTGTGTCGGGAAGCAAGGGAGACATGGGGTGACTCAGACCCACAGCCATCGGGCCCCGGTGCCATGCAGAGCACGTGGCTTCTGCCAGAGTCACGCCCTTTCCTTGGGCTGCGCGTTAGAATCTAAGACTCTAACCACCTCTGCTTGACAGCCCCACTCTCTAATGATCCCCACCTCCTCCTTCCCCTAAGGAGCTCTAAATTCCAAGGGGACAGGAGGTTGTCACACACAGCCATCACCAAGTTCAGGGAAGCAAGCTTGACCTTCCCTACAGGCTGTGGAAAGGCTCAATGCTCTGTGTCCTTCAGTATTTGGTGTTGATAGTCAAGCCAAGATGCTCAAATTCAAAAAAGCATACCAAGTTTCAAAAATATTCTCTCAAGCATCTGGCTTTTGCCATTGGCTATTTTTGACAGATGACTCTTCTACAAAGGTTCTTCTGAGCTCTACACTCCCTGAGCAATCAAGTACAGTCCACCTGCCTCCTATGAGTGGGGAGGGGTTAAAAAAAACAAAGGAATAACCAAGAAGGAAGTATATTTGGATACATCCTAAAAGCATGGAGCATTTGACAAGTAGGAATTATAAACGCAAAGCCACAGATGTTTGACACAATAATTACAACGACATACATTAGTAAAATATGAACTCTTTGAGAATACGCAAGATACATAATATGAAACATCTAGCTGTATTTCCAACCGTGCTACGTGGACACTAATGAAGAACATGTTTACTCCCACTTTTAAGAAATTTCTAAGGAAAAAATCAGAATTTGCAAAACTTTCATAATGGTAGTAAGTATGGTTATTCACTTTATCAGAGGGGTATCTTTGTTTGGTAGTTTTTTTTTTTAATCACCCAAAAAAGTGCCCACCCTATTCGGATTCTGACTCAAAATCCTATGCTCCTTCTGAGCTATTTCCTCCCACTTTCCATTCTGTTGCCCAGACTGGTTCCTCTTATTTCACTTACACCTACCTTTTGTGTGATTTTTGTTTTCAATCTCTTTTCCCTGCATTTTACCTAGTGCTTTCTTCTCCTGTTGATCTAACCTACATTAATTACAATACTATAGACGAAAACACCAAAATATAGAAATGTCATTCAAATTGTGAAAAATTGTTTATTAACTTTCTTCCACAAATCCTTTCTGATGGAATGTCTTAAACAACAGAGTTTGTGATAAATAAGAGGAACAAAGAGTAGTCTGTCATGATGCTCCCATCCTACCTAGAAGCTGCACCATCACAAACACACGTCTCCAAAGAGCTCCCAGGAAGCTAAACTACTTTTAAATTCATCCTGGGGAAATTGTTGCAAATTTTTAATATGACTGATAATGTGATTAGATACAAGAAATGTGCTAGGCCAAAGTTGCCATAGTCTGATGATTAACATGAATTATTTATGCTATCTTATTGCTACAGTTGTGAGCCAGTTACCGTATTGACGTTCTGATTAAATGATAACACTTGAAAGTGTTGTCTAATTAAATCCTCCCATGAACCATGAAGGGCGATGGTTCCTCCCCTCAACAGAGGAGGGACTCAGTCTCAAAGCCAAGATCACAGGCTCCTAAGTGCTTAATGCAGGACGTGAATTCACGTTTATCTGAGTTCTTTCCACTCGCCATACTAACACCAAAATCATGGCGCAGAGTTATGAATATTATCTCTCATTTTACGGGACAGATGAGCAAACTGACCAAGCAAGTTGAACTCAATTCAGACCTGCCACTTACTGCTTCCGGGGGAAGAGGTGGAGGCAGGGCAGGCACAGGTGGAGGGTGGGCGGGGCCAGACCTGGGAAAACTAGGAGTTGGGTGGAGTCATTAAGAGTAGGGCTGAGGACAGGCTGGGAGGTGCAGTTGGAGGAGCTCCCTGGAAAGACCAGGAAGCCTTTGTGAGCCACACTCAAGAATGACTTCAGACTTAGGGCATAAGCAGTTGGAAGGGAGGTTTTGCACAGCATGATAGAAAGAGTTTCTTTCTTTAGGAAGTAACTCTGGCAACTTACCCAAAATAGTCTAGGATGTAAGAAACTGAAAGCAAGCCCTCAAGGAGCGTGGAGGTTGCTCTCCATCTCTAAAGAGGAAGTGGCTGCGGCCAACACAAGTTGGCTGCTGCTCTTTTTTTTTTTGCGGTACGTGGGCCTCTCACTGCTGTGGCCTCTCCCTGCTGTGGCCTCTCCCGTTGCGGAGCACAGGCTCCGGACGCGCAGGCTCAGCGGCCATGGCTCACGGGCCCAGCCGCTCCGCGGCATGTGGGATCTTCCCGGACCGGGGCACGAACCCGCGTCCCCTGCATCGGCAGGCGGACTCTCAACCACTGCGCCACCAGAGAAGCCCATGTGTTTGTATTTTTTACAGTTTTTTTCCTGTAATTAATATATAGTCTCATAGTGGTGTAGTCAGAAAAGACACTTGACATGATTTTAATTTTCTTAAATTTACCAAGGCTTGATTTGTGACCAAGATATGATCTATCCTGCAGAATGTTCCATGAGCACTTGAGAAGAAAGTGTATTCTGTTGTTTTTGGATGGAATGTCCTATAAATATCAATTAGGTCCATCTTGTTTGATATATCATTTAAAGCTTGTGCTTCCTTATTTATTTTCATTTTTGTTGATCTGTCCATTGGTGAAAGTAGGGTGTTAAAGTCCCCTACTATGATTGTGTTACTGTCGATTTCCCCTTTTATGGCTGTTAGCATTTGCCTTATGTACTGAGGTGCTCCTATGTTGGGTGCCTAAATATTTATAATTGTTATATCTTCTTCTTGGATTGATCCCTTGATCATTATGTAGTGTCCTTCTTTGTCTCTTGTAATATTCTTTATTTTAAAGTCTAATTTGTCTGATATGAGAATTGCTACTCCAGCTTTCTTTTGATTTCCATTTGCATGGAATATCTTTTTCCATCCCCTCACTTGCAGTCTGTATGTGTCCCTAGGTCTGAAGTGGGTCTCTTGTAGACAGTATATATATGGGTCTTGTGTTTGTATCCATTTTGCCAGTCTGTGTCTTTTGGTGGGAGCATTTAATCCATTTATATTTAAGGTAATTATCAATATGTACATTCCTATTACCATTTTCTTAATTTTGGGGGTTTGTTATTGTAGGTCTTTTCCTTCCCTTTTGTTTCCTGCCTAGAGAAGTTCCTTTAGCATTTGTTGTAAAGCTGATTTGGTGGTGCTGAATTCTCATAGCTTTTGCTTGTCTGTAAATGTTTTAATTTCTCCATCAAATCTGAATGAGATCCTGGCAGCATAGAGTAATCTTAGTTGTAGGCTTTTCCGTTTCATCACTTTAAATATGTCCTCCCCCCCTCCCTTCTGGCTTGCAGAGTTTCTGCTGAAAGATCAGCTGTTAACCTTTTGGGGATTCGGCTGTATGTTATTTGTTTTTTTCCCTTGCTGCTTTTAATGTGTTTTCTTTGTATTTAATTTTCGATAGTTTGATTAATATATGTCTTCGTGTGTTTCTCCTTGGATTTATCCTGTATGGGACTCTCTGCACTTCCTGAACTTGATTAACTATTTCCTTCCCCATATTAGGGAAGTCTTCAACTATAATGTCATCAAATACTTTCTCAGTCCCTTTCTTTTTTTTTCTTGGACCCCTATAATTTGAATGTTGGTGCATTTAATGTTGTCCCAGAGGTCTCTGAGACTGTTCTCAATTCTCTTCATTCTTTTTTTCTTTATTCTGCTCTGTGGTAGTTATTTCCACTATTTTATCTTCCAGGTCACTTATCCATTCTTCTGCCTCAGTTATTCTGCTATTGATTCCTTCTAGAGAATTTTTAATTTCATTTATTTTGTTGTTCATCATTGTTTGTTTGCTCTTTAGTTCTTCTACGTCCTTGTTAAATGTGTCTTGTATTTTCTCCATTCTGTTTCCAAGATTTTGGATCATCTTTACTATTGTTAGTCTGAATTCTTTTTCCGGTAGACTGCCTATTTCCTCTTCATTTGTTTGGTCTGGTGGGTCTTTACATTGCTCCTTCATCTGCTGTGTGTTTCTCTGTCTTCTCATTTTGCTTAACTTACTGTGTTTGGTGTCTCCTTTTTGCAGGCTGCAGGTTCATAGTTCTCGTTGTTTTTGGTGTCTGCCCCCAGTGGCTAAGGTTGGTTCAGTGGGTTGTGTAGGCTTCCTGGTGGAGGGGACTAGTGCCTGTGTTCTGGTGGTTGAGGCTGAATCTTGTCTTTCTGGTCGGCAGGACCATGTCCAGTGGTGTGTTTTGAGGTGTCTGTGAACTTATTATGATTTTAGGTAGCCTCTCTGCTAATGGATGGTGTTATATTCCTGTCTTGCTAGTTGTTTGGCGTGGGGTGTCCAGCACTGGAGCTTGTTGGTTGTTGAGTGGAGCAGGGTCTTAGCATTGAGAGAGATCTCTGGGAGAACTCTCACCGATTGATATTACATGGTGCCAGGAGGTCTCTGGTGGACCAATGTCCTGAACTTGGCTCTCACCTCAGAGTCTCAGGCCTGACACCCTGCCGGAGCACCAAGACCCTGCCAGCCACACAGCACCACACTGGGTTCCGAGGGGCTCACTGGGAACAGGAAAGGATGCCACCGCTTTGCCTCAGCCTCCTGAGGGATGACCTGGATGCTCCAGGGGCACCGTCCAGGGCAGGGTGAGAAGAGCTCCCACACCGAGGGATGCCCCTTCCCCCAACCCCACCTCCACAGGCTTCACTCTTAATTTCAGATGGCAGCATAAACAGAAATAAAATTTCAGGCAGTTGGCAACACAAACAAAGTACCCTTAGGTGGCCTATGTTCATTAGAACTCGATCATGAATGATTTGAGAAAGGGAGAGCTCTACAAAAGATTAAGTGGAGTATTTACTAGTTCCTGATAGACTTTTATAAGAAAAGAAAAGCATAAGCAACCTTTACTTGATCTCAGAGAGAGTGTCAGTATTCAAGCGGACCACACATGACTCAGCTTCTCTGCCAATATTTGGCCCATGCTGTTTACAATTTCATGGGTTGTACAGTATAGATTCTGTTAAATATAATTTAACACAGTTGTTACTTACAATAGAAATTACCTGGAAATCAAGACCAGTGGATAAATGGATAACCAACAGAGACCTTCTGTATAGCACAGGGAACTCTGGTGAATACTCTGTAACAACCTAAATGGGAAAAGAATCTGGAAAAGAATAGATCCATGTATATGTGTAACTGCATCACTCTGCTGTACACCTGAAACTAACACAACATTGTTAATCAACTACACTCCAATATAAAATAAAGAAGACCAGTGGACTTAAAAAGAAGGGGAATTCACATTTAATACATATGACTCCTGTGAAAGGCAGCAAGGGGCTCTTTCACCTCCATTAGTTTTGTCTAATCACACCAAAAACCCTGGGAGGGAGCTTTACTAATCCCCATGTTCTGGAAGAGGGAACTGCAAAGTGACAGGACCTACTGAGAGTCCACAAGGGCACACTGGGAACTTCCAAGACACCCTCCCTGCCCAGCAGCAGGCACACGCAGCCTGTGCTGGACATGGGGGTGCAGGTGTAGGCACCAAGCCTTGGGAACTGCTATGGTCTGCAGTTGTGGTAACTCCAAGAAAAGGCAGAATCAGGAGAACACTACTTTCAGATTTAAATGAGCCTGTTTGACTTTGCTGAATAATACGTAGCTGTAGGGAAAAGCATTCAAATTAAGCCCATGGTATATGTCATTCACAAAATAACAGCCACGTGGGAGTTCTACAATGGGAGCAGTGGCCACTTAATCTTAATCTGCAGATGGACGGTTGGCTAACAGTCCCTGCTCTGAGCTGCCCCATAATGGCATTTAGAAGCCTGCTTATCGTATATCCTCCCCAAAAGGTAATATCTCCACTATGCATCGTGAGACATTTGTGTCACGTCCAATAAAACTTTGTCCAACCCTCATAGCCTGTAAAGGCCTTTGAAATTGTCCTTTGGGTTAAAGATGGAAAAAAATATCACTTGGAAAAATATTTTCAAAGATGGAAAAAAATAACACTCCAAAATTAGACTCCAAGTCATAAACACACAGATGATATGGAATGACATACCTTATAAATAACATTTCTGGCATTTAAAATTCTTTGTGTCTCACACCCATGATTCTGAGAAAGCTTAAAGCACACATGCATCACACACTCGGTGTCCAGGTAATTTCATATTTACTTAAAAACCGTGTGGGTATGTGTCCAAATACCAGGCAGATGGGAGTAAGCTAAATATTCTTCAAATAATAAAAATTCTAGGGAATTCTCTGGAAGTCCAGTGGTTAGGACTCAGCGCTTTCACTGCCATGGCCCAGGTTCAGTCCCTGGTTGGGGAACTAAGATCCTGAAAGCCACGTGTCTCAGCCAAAAAATAAAATCTAAAACCTGGAAACTTTACAAACCATTTCAGCTACAATAAGTTTAAAAGATTAAAATATGTACCAAGCTTTTTTATTGTACTTTGAAAAATTTCAAACCTACAAAAGTAGTACAATGAATACCGATATACCTTTCCTCTGGATTCACCCATTAATATTTTCCCACATTTACTTTTTCTCTCTCACCAAACTCACACACATGCATATGTTTTCTTGCTGAATGATTTGAGAGTAAATTGCAGATATCATGACTCTTCCCACATAAGCATTTCAGCCTGGATCTCCTAAAAACTACATTCTCTTAGCTCCCATATGATGACTAAATTCAAGACATTTAACATTAATAAAATAAGACTATCTAATATAACATCCATATTCATATTTCATCAATTTTCCTAATTATGTCCTTTATAGAAAAAAATATTTTTTTCCTAATCCAGGCTCCAGCCAGGATCACATTCTCAGCTCTGTAGCTTCCTTTAATCTGGAGACAATGACGTGAGTTTTGAAGAACATGGGCCAGTTGTCTTATAGAATATTCCTCAGTTTGGATTTGTCTGATGTAAACACAAGACTGTTACAGAAGTCGTCATAGAAATACACCAGAGGGGGGCTTCCCTGGTGGCGCAGTGGTTGAGAGTCTGCCTGCCGATGCAGGGGACGCGGGTTCGTGCCCCGGTCCGGGAAGATCCCACATGCCGCGGAGCGGCTGGGCCTGTGAGCCATGGCTGCTGAGCCTGCGCGTCCGGAGCCTGTGGTCCACGATGGGAGAGGCTGCAACAGTGAGAGGCCCATGTACCGCAAAAAAAAAAAAAAAAAAAAAAAAAAGAAATACACCAGAGGAAAGCTACCTGCTATGTTTGGGGTCTGATCTCTTGGTAAAGCATCTCCTCACATCTTCATTTCTTTTTCTTTAAAATTGTGACTCACGGGACTTCCTGTTTTAACCTGTCCCTTATTCTTCTAGTTGTCCTCAGACAATCTTCAGAGACTTGCATTTATCTATCGTAACTTTCAAGGTCATCTCTGTAGCCTTAACCCTAACCCGCACTTCCCCTTCCCTGGTTGGCAATCATTTCCAGGGTTCCTTCACCCTCGGAGCTCTGATGTTCCCCTCCAGGTAGGGAGCCTGCATTGCTGTTTTCATCCATCCCCTCTCTATCAGTGAGAAATGCACTCTACACGCAACAAAGAGAAAAACCAATCATCAGTGGGTTAAACAAATAAGAATTTATTTTTCTCACATAAACAGTCCGGCAGAAAGTGTTTGCTGACAACAGATCAGCTGTCCAGCCATGCCATTAGGGTCCTCATCTTTTCCTGTATTTCCCAGTCCACCGTCCTTTGTGCTGGTTATTATGTTCCAGGCTTATCTCCTAATTCATGGAAAGACGGCCACTGCTGCTCCAGACATCAAGTCCATGTTCAAAGCAGGATGAAAGGGAAGGGTGGCATGTAGCTCCATCTTTCCCGGTTAGCTTTCCCAGGAATTCCTTTAGAAGACTTCTGCTTCTTAGATCTCACTGGTCAGGATTTGGTCCCAGAGCCGTGCTTAATTGCCAAGGCAGCAGGAAAAGTGGGAAACAAGAGTAACCTTATTGTTGAAGCCAGACATCTCCTCAGCCGGGACTGAAGGCATTGAGAGGCAAAGGGGAGATGGACAACAGGTGGGCAACATACAGATTCTCTGGCTCCTCCAACGCTACGTAGATTTACTCATTCTCTCCTGCTCAATTTTATTCTAGGTGCCTTCTCAATTTTTCTTCATTTATCTTCTCTCCCTTCTACATCCCCTTGAAAAATGAACTTTCACACAGTTTTATTATCACTTCATCTTCCTCCTAGAGTCAAATAATATTACAACCACTGGTACTGTCTCCACCTTTGACAGGTGAAGAGAGCTGAAATCCAGCAAGGTGAAGTCCCTTGCCCAAATTCACCCATCAGTTGAGAGGCACACCCAAGAATAGAACATAACTCTACTATCAGCACTGTCAGATCTGCCGCTCAGAATACATGGTGCCTATGTTCCACTCTGCTCTGTTTGGACCCTCTTGCCCATACCTTGGACATTAAATATAAAATTCTCCATGAGGCTTCGTCAATCCAGTTGTTTGTTTCTGGAAACTTCTCCAAAAAGGAAAAATAATGAGAAAACCGTATTTTTCCCTTTTACTTTTTTAATTTACTCTCTAAATATGAAGGAGGGAGAAGTGGTTCATTGCTCCTCTGAACCCTGAGTCTGAATCTGTAGAGCTTCCATCTCCGACACGTCTGTCAAGTAGCAACGGGACCATGTCTACTTAGATGCATCATTCTTGTCTTTGGCCTCATTGGGAAACATCTTGGGACACCCAGGGCAACACAACATAAAATACCTTTATGAAGCAGCCAGCATCTCATCCCTGCACTGAAAGATTTAAAAGGGTGACAGCGCACCCAGAATAGAAACAGTCAGAGAGGGAGTCAGTTTGAAGGTGTAATTGACCTTGGTCTTGAAGGGTAAGACTTAGCTGATAATAAGATATGCAGCAAAACTGTCACAAGCCAAGAAAGGGAAGCACAAATATGAATGGTTTTTCAGGGGTCTTATAAGCAGGTCAGCGAAGGGGGTGGGGGGACCAGTAGAGGGCAGTGGGTAAAAACACATGTTCTGAAGTCGGACAGACCTGAGTCTGAATCCCAGTTCTGCCACTTCCTAGTTCTGTGATTCCCCAAGCAAGTTATTCCTCTATGCCTTACCTTCTAAGCTGTAAGATCACAATAATATTAATAACTACTCAATGGCATTGTTACGAGGATGAAATAAAATAAGGTATGTAAAGTGCTTCATGCTAGTGCCTCAAATATAGTAAATGCTTAAAACATGAAAGAAAAAACTACTGATCAGAGTGCAAAGGTCAATGTACTGGAATCTTAGGTTTAGGAAAGTAGATTGTGGCCAGCTGTGGAGGCTTTGGCTCTAAGGCTAAAGTGTAATCCAAAGGAAGCCATTAAAAGTGTACCAGCCAGACATGAGCTAATCCAGACTGGAATCACAGCTGGGAGAGGAGGAGTGGAAAGGCACTGCTGGATGGAAAGCCTGTTAAGAAGATGTACAACAGCCCCTGATTCATGGTCTTTATTTCTTGGCTGCACTACTAGTGTCATCTATGAATTGAGAAGGAATCAAATGGGATGGTTGGACAGCTGTGAAAAGAGTTGTGTCATAGTTTGAGGCCTATGCTGGAAATGTATGAATACAAAATTTAGAACTTCCAGCTATTCTGTGTGTTGGGAAGCATGTGCACTCATTCAATATATGCTCAGTGGATGTTTACTATGGCAGAATACTAAACCCTAAGCCATGTTTACAATAACATCTCACCCAACTAAAGACCACTCATCCTGGAATCTCCAAAATTTTGATTCTTGAAAACCCAGGCATTAAAAAAAGAGAAAGAAGGAAATCTTGTCCTTTATCAGGCCCTCGTTCATAGCTCGTTTGCTCATTTTACAAACAGGTCTACACATAACGTCTGAGTATCTGCATTTTTAGCCATAGCAGATTTAAGTAAAAAATTAGAAATGATAATCAGAGCACTGACTCTATAGAGCAAACAGATTAATGATAGTTGAAGTGACAGCTGATAAAGAATTGTGGAGGAAAAACCATAAAAATTTGACAGGACTCCAGAAGCACAGGAGTCTGTGGTCAAAGTTATAGGACATGAGTGCCTTCAAAGCCCCTAAGGCATCAGTGTGTTACCAAGTCTAAGTTCATACTGCTGGCTGCACGACAGGCCAATAAATGGAGAGACAGGGTGTTGGGACAAGGAACAGTGACTTTATTCAGAAAGCCAGCAGACAGAGAAGATGGTGGACTCATGTCCCAAAGAAACATCTTGCCCAGGGTTTGGATGCTAGTTTATCTTATAGAGCAAAGAGGGAGAGGTGAGGAGGTAAAGGGAAAATGGTGACAAGTTGTTGTAAGTCTTTCCTGGTCCAACCAGACTCTGGAGAGGAGATGTGTTAATGTCTTCCTTCCTGCAGCCATTCAGAGGTGCGCCTGGTCAGGACGTTTCCTGGGAGCTAAACACAAGTATTTTAGCTTAACACTCAGGCACGGGAGGCAGGGTTCCCAGAGATGGGCCACTGTGGACGCTTTAAGCTGTAGGCAACATCCCTTTAGTGACTAACTTGTAGCAAAAGCAATAGAACATAAAGGTTAAAGTAAAAGAAGCAGCTCCCATATGGAGTCAGGTTTGTTCTTCCCTGTTACAAACACAATAACCCAAATTCATAAAAGAAGTTTACTCTTGTGTTCAATAGATCTCCAAATCTTTAGAAGTAAAGCTACACCCAAAACTTGAATCAGAGATACCAGTATAGAATTTCTGACAAGTTTTTCTAAAAATGGGAGATGAGAAATGAGGATGTACTTGGCATGGGGAAAGAAGTGTGTTTTCTTCTGGCTTGTTTTTAAGAAGGAAGACACAAGAGCATGTTCCAGGAAAGAGGTGAAGATGGACGATGCTGAGAGAGAAGGGAGAACCGCTGGATCCGTCCTGAGCAGGAGAGAGGGATGGAGGCTGAGCTCAGGGGCGGGACTGGATTTAGACAACGTGAAGGGGGCATGGAAGAGGTGGAGCTCACGGGGGGGGGGGGTCCCTGCGGGGATTTGTGAGGCTCCTCGGGTGGCCTCAGGAGGTGCTGGAGGAGAGAAGGAAGGAAAGAATCGTCTAGGAGATGGAAGAGTGCATGGGAGAGAGAACACTGCCGAGTGGCATCAAGGCCCCTCTCCCATCTCATTGGAAGGAGGCAGCAGTGTGCACGGCACAGCTGGGGACCACAAACAGATCTGTTCATGGGTCAATGCTGTGTTAAGTTCTGCAGTCAGACGGGAGAAACTGGACTAAGACAAGATCACGAAGGGATATTGAGTACCTGGATTTTGTCAGGACATTGGTGTGTTTTTCGTTTTGTTTTGTTTTGGTTTGGGTTTTTTTTTCAGCTTTGTTGAGGTATAGACAATTGAATTTTTCAATTTCTGTGTATATCAGAGTACACACATGGCAAAATCTCAAATTTGAAGTCTAAAATGTTCCTTTAAATGGTAACTTCTTTGAAACATCTGTTTATGTTATTCATAGATTGATGGAACTAGTTCAAGCAGCCTGAAAATATTTTGTGGCTGATCCCCTTCATTTTGGCAGAATATCCTTAAATTTTCTATCCAATTTTTCAAAACCTCCAGAGATTCTCTTAGTAACCCAATCCATTGTTTAATGATCCTTGTAGCTAAGAAACGATTCCTTATAACTAACTTGAAAATCGTCCCTGGCATCAGAGCACAGGACAAACGGCAGCCTCTTCCCCGTGTTACCTGCCAAACCAACAGCAATCACAGCCTTTCAAGAGATACAACAGCTGCACGGGTCCGCCTGCTTGGTAATGTCCATCTACTTCTAAGATCTCGTGAAATCAATTAGAAAATCTCCACTAGAAGATAAACAAGCCACAGACGTAATGAACTGCCTGCCCTGCAAACGAGCGCACGTGTTCACAGGCCGCCGACACGGGATGCTTTCCCACTGGTGCTTCACCAATGCCTAATTCTGAGTTTCTCAACCTGGGCACTACTGACATTTGAGGACGATAAAACTTTTGCGGGGTGAGCTGTCCTGTGCATTGTGGGATACTCAGCAGCATCACTGGACTCTACCTATTAGATGCCAGCAGCACACCCCAAGTGGTGATACTAAAAGATATCTCCAGACTTTGCCAAATGTCCCTTTGGCTGCAAAATCATCCCTGACTGAGAGCCACTGGCTTGGTCCTACCTCGTTTCAAAAGGTCTAAAGAAAACCAGCTAATTACAATCAGTGTATTTTCATCTATTGCCCCAAAACCAGATTTTCATGCATTTGAATGATCTGTAAATAGCTTCAGATTATTTTTTTTTATTGAAGTATAGTTGACTTACAATGTTCCAGGAGTACAGAAAGGTGATTCAGTTATACACACACACATATACATATATTTGATTTTTCAGATTCTTTGCCATTATAGGTTATTACAAGATATTGAATATAGTTCCCTGCGCTATACAGTAGGCCCTTGATGTTCATCTATTTTATATGTAGTACTGTGTATCTGTTAATCCCAGATTCCCAATTTATCCCTCTTCCAGATTATTTTTATTAAAGAATAGTCACTTAAAAAAAAAAAGTCCAAATTTTCCCAAGGATATAAACTGAAGAGTACAATCACCCCTTTCTCTTACCATTATTGTCCCACTTCCCAAAGACAACCACTGGCAATAGTTTCTTGTTAGTATATCAGAATTTTATAAATGATATAAATATATATCTTATACAAATAAAACCAGACTATATAGGCTGTTGTTCAACATACTTTCTGTAACTCAGTGATATGTATTGAATATCCTATTATATTAGTAGGTGTATATCTACCTCACTTTCCAAAATGTTGAACTGAATATCTTATTCGTAGGTGTATATCTACATCACTTTCCAAGTTGTTGAACTGAATATCTATATGAGAATGCAGAGTTCTATAATTACATTATATATTTATTTAATAACCCCCTATTATTGCTGGTATTTTTACTTATTTTGTCGTTGGATAGCTGAAATACTTATTGATAGTTAGCATTTAAAATAGAAACTATAAAATAAGTGGGTTAAATATAGGGAAAGTTTGCCTTTGTACATGGTTTTTCATATTTTATTTTTGTAAATTTTGCTTCCTAACAAAGTATTTTAGCAAACTGCCTCTATACATTTTATGCTGTGGGTAGCTACCCAAGAAAATAAGAATACTGCATATTTTCCATAGACTATAAAAAGGATTTCAAATGCTGGTAATAAGTCATAGAATCCAATGAGACTCTTATCTTAGTGTTTGCAAAAGCCATGGCTATTCAGAAACACTACAGACCATTAAACAACACTCACCTCCTTTATTTGAACCTAAGTTAGCAGAACTGTCTCTAAGCAGTGACTGCATTGATTCCAGACTAACCATGCTGACATTTTCCATTTTAACGTTTAATGTTGTTACAGAATGAGGGTTATAATTTCACTGAGTTAGTGTTTTCCATAGAAAATGGGTTCCCTGGACACATTCGTAAGTGCTTGTGCGCTTCTGTCAACGTCTGTCAAAAAGTAAAAGCCCAGTTTTATTCCATTAGTGATAAATCCCTAGGAACTTAGCTTCCAAGATATGTCTATTGAAACCCTTAAGATTTTAGTTCTGAAAGAGGGATTCAAGATTTGGACACAAGCCAGGTCAGATCATGTCTCCCCCCAAAAATGATAACCAGCCCCAGCATAATCACCTCACTATATGGTTAATGAGGTCAGTTTCCTCAAAACCACATTATTAAAATGCTTCACTGTACTTCCTCTTTGGCTTTGGCCCTTGAATTACTCTGGCACCCGATTAAGTTAAAGAGAAGCTATGATCACTGCAAAAAGTCTGGACCGTCTTTCCCTTTTCTGTGCACTACAGTTCCCCCAGACCCACGAAATGCAGATACGTATGTTTTAGTTATAAGGGAATGACAATAATTTGTCCTCCAGCTGAAAAAAAGAAAGCCACTGATTTTCACTCAGTACTGTGTCTCACTTGGCAACCAGTACATGTAACTGTTCATCTGTTTTTCCATCCACTTAATCTCAAAGTATTTCCAGGAGAAGAAAGAGATTTAAGTGCTTCATCCAAAAATATTTCTGCTGTTGCGATGAAAATTATTAAGCAAGTTTTCCAAATTGCTTCAAATTTTGACTGTAATATTTACCTGACTTCTTATGCACTGGAGTAACTTTTCAGTTAGGGTGCTTTCTAAAAAATAATAATTTATAAATTTCTTAAATTATGAGTGATTTTTATATGAGAGTATTCAAATGAAAACAAACTGTAATTGCAAAAATTTTAATTCAAGTATCACTAAAAGCAAGATGCACTTATGCCAACATTAAGTACTAACTTATACCATGTTGACAGAGCCAGTGCCTCATCCCTGCCATGTTGTCACCGTCGTCAACTGCCCCCTGCATCACGAGGGCTCTGCTAAGTGTTTTACTTCAGTTCTGAGTCTGTTGCTACCCATTCTCTGTTGAAATTATTAATTTCCCGGTACCAGTGCCTTACAAATTCCCACTGCAAAAGTATATCCAGATATATTTAATACTTGATTTACTGTAGTCAGAAAGCCTTCGAAAAATTATTTAGAGCCTGGCACTCAAGATGTCGAAGCGAGGACGTGGTGGGTCCTCTGGTGCGAAATTCCGGATTTCCTTGGGTCTTCCGGTTGGAGCCGTGATCAACTGTGCTGACAACATAGGAGCCAAAAATCTGTATATCATCTCTGTGAAGGGGACCAAGGGATGACTAAATAGACTTCCTGCTGCTGGTATGGGTGACATGGTGATGGCCACCGTCAAGAAAGGCAAACCAGAGCTCAGAAAGAAGGTACATCCAGCAGTGGTAATTCGACAACGAAAGTCATACCGGAGAAAAGATGGTGTGTTTCTTTATTTTGAAGATAACGCAGGGGTCATAGTAAACAATAAAGGTGAGATGAAAGGTTCTGCATCACAGGACCAGCTGCAAAGGAATGTGCCGACTTGTGGCCCAGGATTGCATCCAATGCTGGCAGCATTGCATGATGCGTCGGTGTATTTGTAAAAGAAAAATATAAGAATAAAAATTACTTGCTCCATGTCACTCTTCTTGACACCACCTAACCCTCACCCCCTCTGTAAAATAAAACTACCCAGTGCAAAAAAAAAAAAAAAAAAAACCTTATTCAGAAATGCATCTACTCCTAAGCCACGTATGAGGTAAACTTAGCAACATTTGCACTAAATCCCATATTCTTAAACTTTTCTGTCTCATCTATTCACTCCTTATCTAAAAGAGCTTGCTATCACATTTAAGACTAAACAAACTTAATTTAAAAATAAGCAAAAAAAAAAAAAAAAACGATTCAAATGAAGCCATTCATTGTCCTCCTGCTGCTGTTCTCTTCCTTCCTGCTTCGATGCCTGGTGTGTGCGTGTTTGCAAATTCACACACACCCAAGACTAACATAAACTGAGAGATGGAAACGTGTCTGCTTACTCCATTTAGGCCTCACATCCAGAAATCACTGAATCTTCCTTATTTAGAGCCAAACAACATAGAACCATCTAAACAGAGATTCTCAGTGAAGAGTAGCTTATCAGGATTGAGGGATAGACAGAGTAAGGAATGTATGGCTTAACAGAGCAGCTCCAGTATTATAAGTTTATATTTTGAAAAGCCATTCTTTATTCCTTTCTTAATAACTACAGAAAAATAACAGAACTGGACCAAATTGTCTTGGTTCTCATGCAGCCACAAAAGATATATACTCTTTCACACCATACACAAAAATAAACTCAAAATGGATTAAAGACGTAAATGTTAGACTGGAAACCATAAAACTCCTAGAAGAAAATATAGGCAGAATACACTTTGACGTAAATTGTAGCAATATTTTTTTGGAACTGTCTCTTCAGGCAAAGGTAACAAAAGCAAAAGACAAATGGGACCTAATTAAACTTAAAAGCTTTTGCACAGCAAAGGAAACCATTAACAAAATGAAAAGACAACCTACTGACTGGGAGAAAATATTTGCAAATGATATGACCAGTAGAGGGTTAATATCCAAAATATATAAACAGCTCATACAATTCAATATCAAAATAACAAAGAACCAGATTAATAAATGGACAGAAAACCTAAATAGACATTTTTCCAAAAAAGGCATACAGATGGTCAACAAGCACATAAAGAGATGCTCAACATCACTTATCACCAGGGAAAGGCAAATCAAAACCACAATGAGATGTCACCTCATACCTGTCAGAATGGCCATCATCAAAAAGAACACAAATAACAAGCATTGGTGAGGATTTGGAGAAAAGAGAACCTTCCTCCACTGTTGGTGGGAATGTAAATTGGTACAGCAACTGTGGAAAACAGTATGAAGTTTTCTCAAAAAACTAAAAATAGAGCCACCATATGACCCAGCAGTTCTGCTCCTGGGTATCTATCTGAAGAAAATGAAAACACTAATTTGAGAAGATACATGCACCCCAATCTTCATAGCTGCATTATTTACAATAGTCAAGATACAGAAGCAACCTAAGTGTATCAACAGACGAATGGATAAAGAAGAAGTGGTACATATATACAATGGAATACTACTCAGCCATAAAAAAGAAAAATAATGCCATTTGCAGCAACATGGATGGAGCTAGAGATTATCATACTAAATGAAGTAAGTCAGACAGAGAAAGACAAATACCATGTGATATCACTTATATGTGGAATCTTAAAAAATGATACAAATGAACTTATTTACAAAACAGAAATAGAGAAAACAAACATGGTTAGGGGAAAGAAGTGGGGGAGGGATAAATTACGAGTTTGGGATCAACATATATACCCTACTATATATAAAATAGGTAAACAACAAGGTCCTACTGTATAGCACAGGTAACTGTACTCAATCTTGTAATAAGCTATAATGGAAAAGAATCTGAGAAGGACTATATATTGTACCAATTACATATTCTGTATTAAAACAAGTGGCCATGAATTCTACTCTCATGATTTGCATATTAACAACAAAATAGGATATTTTTTTCTATTTTAATATGAAAGTGCAAGAGTATATCATGCAAACTAAGAAGGCAAGAATCTGTTCATGCTAAGACACAGAGTTGTCCTTCCAATGGCAAATTAATATCCTTGCAGAATTCTACACCCACTTTTCAAGCACCTCTCTTTGTTGCACTGATATCTGTGAATTGCAAAAAACTTGATATATGAAATTAAACTGCTTACCACCAGGTCAGAGAAAGCTCAGAACTATGGATATACATTAATGAAAAGCCAAGTTATAAAATGCATACAAGTTATTTTCATCATCGAGGGCTTCTTTCCTCAAGAGTAAAGACAAGCTTCCTTCCCCTAGTCCAGGAAAGTTAAAATAATGTTTGTGGGAAGTCCCAACAATGTCTCCTTACCCTAAACTGGCTTTTTATTCCCCAGTCATCTCCCTTGGAGCTTTCAGTACACTGGCTGCCAGGGAAAGATTTGATAGCTTTGTGATGTTTTTATCCCCAGTTAATCTACGCAGCCCAACAGAGAACACTAACCCCGCCAACTCTGAAGGTATGTGTAGGTTATTCATGCCTGAGGCTCAGGGAGCGCGGCCTCCTGTACTGCCCCCTCCACCAGGCCCCCACCAGTCTTTCAATTACTCATTCAACCATCCTTGCAAATAAATTGCCAACATGAGATTTTTTTCATATCTGGAAAGAGGCTGTGTGTGTATAGAAAAGACACTTTTAAGTTCTCGACGTATGTTAGGAAAGCATTCTTTTTTTTGCAAAATAGAGAAAATCTGACCTACCATGGCCTAAACAAGGATGTGTTTGTTTTTCTCACGTAAGGAGGATGCTGCTTAACCCGAAGATTTCAGGGCTGGCATTTCCCAGATCCCTGTGAGTTTTCTTGGCCTCACAAGCCTGTTTGTTTCCTCATAGCTGCAAGACCGCTGCTGCAGCTCCACACATTACATCATGTGAAAGGCAGGAAGAAGGTGGAAGGCATGGCAACTGCTCCATCCATTCTTGTGTCAGGACAGCTAACCCCTCAGGACTTCCTCAGCAGGCTACACCCGTGTCTCACTGCCAGAGCTGTGCCTCTTAGCCACTGAGGAGCAAGGGAGTTGGGAAAGAAAGTATTGTATTCTGTACATAGGACCCGCAAATTAAACTGACAAGAGATAGATTAACAGGGAAAAAAGTTTACAAATTTTACTGATGTTATTATATTTAATTGTACATGCATGGAGTCTCCATAGAAAAGAAGTGAAAACTCAAAGAAGTGGTTAGAGTTGAGGGCTTATATACTATTTTAACAAAGATGATAAATTGTGGGTAAGTGACAAGAGAGGGAAGGGGGCGATTGGGCTTCTGTAGGTGGTAAGTTGTGGGCAGGTAAACCCATGGGAAAACCAGTGGAAGAGAGGCTTGTTTTAGTAGTTTGCTTGTGCAGGCTCATCTCAGTGACAACTTTCCTTCTCTAGTGATAAGGGTTGTTCTCCTCCTGATTCAGGAGAGAGCAGGGGAATACCTTCACCTGGAGAAGGGATTTTTACATAGCTTCAAAGACCCCCTCTACAAAATGCTTATTAATCACAAAGGTTAACTTTACAATGGAGAAGTGTGGGAGACATTACTTTGATGAAGTGACCAAAGTGATCATCACCAGGAATGGGACAAAGTAGATCTTGCACTACCTGACAGGTTGACATGAGCATCTCTTCTGTGAATTTCTTGCCGAAGGTGCCTAACCTAAATCTAATTATGATGAAATAAACCAAAATTCAGGAACACTCTAAAAAATAATTGAAGATAAGGAAAGACTGAGAAATGATTTCAGATCAAAGGAAACTAAAGGACTGTGACAACAAAATTCAAGGAATGACTGTGAACTAGATCCTCTCACTATGAAGGACATTTTTTGGTCAATATGTGAAACTTGAATGTGTTCTGAGATTTAAATGGCAGTAAGGGATCAATGTTCATTTTCTAATTTTGATGGTTCTAGTGTGCAGAATGTCCTTCTAGTAGGAGAATGTCCTTTCTTATAGGAAATACACACCGAAGTTTTTAGGGGGATGGAGCATGGTCAGGAACTTACTCTCAAATTGTTCAGAGGGGAAAAACATTCTTAATAATATATTTGCAACTTCTCTTCAAGTTTGAGATCATCTCAAAATAAAAAAGTTATTTTTAAAATATCTCTAAGATTCCAAATTTATTTACTGAATCATAATATTTGAAAATGTAGGACTAATTTCATGACACTATCATTAAAGAACTATACCTGTTTCTGGGTCTTCCCTGGTGATGCAGTAGTTAAGTACCCATCTGCCAATGCAGGGGACATGGGTTCAAGCCCTGGTCCAGGAAGATCCCACATGTCATGGACCAAATAAGCCCGCGCGCCACAGCTACTGGGCCTGCGCTCTAGAGCCCGCGAGTCACAACTACTGAACCCATGTGCCACAACTACTGAAGCCCATGCACACTAGGGCCCACGAGCCACAACTACTGAGTCCGCATGCCTAGACCCCGTGCTCCGCAACAAGAGAAGCCACCACAATGAGAAGCCTGCGTACCACAACGAAGAGTAGCCCCCTGCCTGCCACAACTAGAGAGAAAAGTCCGCACGCAGCAATAAAGACCCAAGGCAGCCAAAAAATAAATTAAATAAATAAATTAAAATGTTTTAAAAGAACTATACCTGCTTCTAAATATAAATTTTAAAGACAGGACATAAAAGTACAATATTCATAAAAGTAAGTTAGAGAAGAATTTTCAAAACAGCAGGATGGAAACACAGGCAGGTATGTTTAGTTAAAATGCCTTCAAACAGTCTCTGTGACTGAAGCCTGACGATTCATCAAAGAATTCTTCTGAAACCCTTGATTTTTAAAGTTGGTTCTTAAAAAGTTAATGAATCCATAAAGCTGTCTCAACACAGATCAATGTATTTACATGCACACGGCAGGCCTCTGAAGTGTGTGGTGTTCTGCCAATGACACCCTGTGGTATACAGATCCTGTGTCTTGACTCTGTTCTAATCAATTCGTTGAGAAGAGACTGATAAATAATTTCACAAGTGAGAACACTATGTGTAAAAGGCTCACTATTAAATAGGTTTGACTATTTCCTTTATCAAATGATGTTCTCTGAAACAAGTAAGGACACTCAAAACCTGACATAGATGGATTTCTCCCCTAGGAGAATGTCACCTGCCTTGTTATCAAAATGTTCCACTGTATCTTACAAAGGAAATAGTCACTTTTATTCTTTTCATGTTTTGATGATAGACCACAAATACATTTTTACACAATAAGCTTTACCGACTGTTCAAACTATTCTGTTTTTTTCTTTATAATTATTACTATTCTATAAGGTCTCAATGATTTACAAACTTAGTAAAGTTAATAAGCAACAGAATTATCTTGGATTCTACAATAATCTTTGAAATCCTACAAATCTGAGGTTTTAAATGACAGTTAATTTATGTCCCTCCACACAAAAACCTGCACATAGATGTTCATAGGAGCTTTATTAAAAATTGCCAAACCTTGCACACAACCAAGATGTCCTTTCCTTAGGTGAATGGATAAACTGTGGTACCTTCAGACAAAGGAATACTATTTAGTACTAAAAAGAAGTGAATTACTAAGCCATGGAATGACATGGAGGAACCTTAAATGCATATTACTCAGCAAAGGAAGCCAATGTGAAAGGGTCGGGAACTATTTTATTTGACGCTACAGCATGGTGTCTTGTGCAGGACCTTGCCCTCGGGAACTACCCCCCATATGAGTGAGCATGGGCTGTGCTTTCCTGTTTCCGCCCCTCCTCTTCCCCCAGTATCAGACCAGCCGTAATTCTAAGCCAGTGGTAACAATGCAAGAAAGTCTTGATTTTTAAAATGACTGGATGAAATATTTTTGAAAGAGAAGAGGGGAATTGAGCTCAACTGTAAAGTATGGGCAGACATTTCATAGAAAAAGAGGGATGGTGAGGACATTCCAGGTGGGAAACATGAGAAAAAGCAAAGAGCAGAGAATCCGGGCATCTTCTGGGGACACGGAAAAGAACATCCTTTAGGGGTGGAGGTTCTTGGAAAATAGTTGGCGTCAGGCTGGTGCGCAGGGTGAGGCTGCATACGGACGGTGGTGCCTGCCAGGCTGACAAGAAGGAAGGTCTGTGCAACGTGCGGAAACCGCTCTTTGCAGTGCCTTGGGTAAACCTCTCTCCCCTCCCTCCTCGCAGTTGCTCCCGGGAGCGGGCAGGATGTCGCATGCGCCCTGGGCTACTTCCCCTGCGGCAACACCACCAAATGCTTGCCTCAGCTGCTCCACTGTAATGGTGTGGACGACTGTGGAAACCAGGAGGACGAGGACAACTGTGGTGAGCGTGCCCCGAGTCACAGCTGGATGGGGGTCGGGTCACAGTAGCACCAGGGGACAGAGGACCAGGGTCAAGTTGCTGAGACCTCTCGGTACAGAGAGAAATGAGAAAATGAAGTTGAAATACAAAATATATGGCGCTTAAGGAAATCTTACATTTATTTTACTAGCTTAACATATCCATTCTTATAAAGAAGATGCAGTTTTATACATATATATGTTTGTGTGTGTATTCATAATATATACACAGTGGAATACTACTCAGCTGTAAGAAACAATGAAATGATGCCATTTGCGGCAACATAGATGGACCTAGAGATGATCGTACTAAATGAAGTAAGTCAGACAAAGACAAATATCATATGATATCACCTGTATGTGGATTCTAAAATATGACACAAATGACCTATTTACAAAACAGAAACAGAATCACAGGCATAGAAAACAAACTTATGGTTACCGAAGGGAAAAGGGTTGTAGGAGGGATAAATTAGGAGTTTGAGATTAACACATACACACCACTATATAGATAAACAACAAGGACCTAGGTATAGCACAGGGAATATATTCTTTTTTTTAATTAATTTTTATTGGAGTATAGTTGCTTTACAATGTTGTGTTAGTTTCTGCTGTACAGCAAAGTGAATCAGGTGTACATATACATATATTCACTCTTTTTTAGATTCTTTTCCCATATAGGCCATTACAGTGTATTGAGTAGAGTTCAGCACAGGGAATATATTCTTTATCTTGTAATAAACTATAATGGAAAAGAATCTGTAAAAGAAAATATACATATATATTTACTTACTATGACATATATATGTACAACTGAATCACGTTGCTGTACACTGGAAATTAACACAACATTGTAAATCAACTATACTTCCATTTTTTAAAAAAAAAATCCATTCTTTCCTGTGTATTAGCTCAGATTCTGTGGGGCAGCAACCCCAGCTGGGCTCAGCTGAGATCAGCTACACGGTCTTCCTGCCTCTGCTGCGCTTTCTCGATGCCTCTGCAGGCCTCTGTGGGTTGGCTCTGTCCCCGTGCCTGCAACCTGGGCTGAGACAGCTGGGGACACTGGCCCTTCTGCCACATCCCTCCCAAAGCACGTCACAAGGCCAGCCCTGTTCCAGCAGGGGAAATGGAGCCCTCCTCCTGCAGAGAGCAGCTCAAAGTTAAGTGCAAGGACCTCAGACAGAGGGAGGGCAGGCTGCAGCCACGCTTGACACAGTTGGTATTACATTTGCTTTTCCCACAGACATTAATATTAACTCACAGTGACTCAAAGAGTCCCACCTGCATGACCTTAGGAAGGTCTGTCTCTTAATTTAAATATTTCCAGGAGCAACCACGATTTGTCTGTTTATTTATCTTATTGAAACAGCAGCCGATATTTGAAGAAGTGATATTTTTCTACACTCTTGATTTTGTAGTTATGTGTGTATGCAGGGGTGTGTGTGTGTATGTGTCCTCTTGATTCAGGGATAGTTATTCAGGAGGTGGGTAAGCTTTCCCCCACCTCTTGAAAATGTAACTGTAGTTTATTTGGGGGCGAGATAAATTATGCAGATTTCTATTTGGTCCTGAAAGATGTTCGTTACTCTGAATCCTGGTGAATTTTAATAGAGAGAATATAACACTAGGAAAGCAGTCAGGTCTCTTTCTTCCAACTTAGAATTGAATTCTGATGACAAGCATGGGCATGACTCTTGTGGAAACAGTACTTAATGGGAAGCAAAATCAGGTTGGAGATGCATCCTCCGTAACTGTTTCTTCTTCCCCTCCCCTTCCTGCAGTGTTTTCCACTCTCTGCAGGTCTGTGAACAGCCTCTCCCTCTCTGTCCTGTCAGTCATTTCCATGTGTCTCCCCTTCTATTCCTCCTCTCTAGCTGCCCACCCGCATTCCTTCCTTTACTCTCTCAACTCCCCTTCTTATTTTCATCCTTCTCTTGTCCTCCATTCTTTTTCAAATCAAATCCACCTCAGTATTCACAAATTAGATTTTAATGATTATTTAGCTCACTCCATTAAGTTTATAAGCTGCTCATTATACAGATTTTAACACCTTTACTTCCAAAGAAAAAATCCAAGGAGTTGCTTTTAATTTCCAAGTAGCTGTAAAAACATTCCTGCCACGCCTACCCCACCCTTGGGCTGAGTTGCCCAGAAGGGTGGTTTTTATCTTATGGTCAGTGGACTCTGAGAATCAAGAAAATCTTCAGGCATAGTGCAGGGTCTGTAAATCCCCTGAAAACTATGAAATGTTGTGCATTTGTGTACACGTGCATTTTCAACAAGAAAAGTGTTCGTAACTCAACAGCTCTGCAAAACGTTTAGAGTTTTTAAAAGGCAAAAAGCTTCCTTATTCCTGTCGTTGGCTAAAACAGAAATCTAGAAAAACAATTTCATCCAAGCTGGAATCAGTTTCTCCCAACTAGCACCCTAAATCTGTCCATATAAAATCAGTAGTTGTGAGTAGTTTACGACAGTAATCGCAACAGCAACAACGTTCCCTTACCTTCTTTGATTTCTTTTTCTTTTTTTTTTTGACAAGGAACTAATATTTATTAAGCACTTAATGTATACTAAATACCAACATTATACTTTAAATTTTTTAAACTTTATTATGGTAAGGACACTTAACATGAGATCTAGCCTTTTAAATTTTGAAGCAACTTTTAAGTCGGCCTTACTGTTTTTGTTTTTTTTTAACATCTGTATTGGAGTATAATTGCTTTACAATGGTGTGTTAGTTTCTGCTGTATAACAAAGTGAATCAGCTATACATACGCATATATCCCCATATCCTCTCCCTCTTGTGTCTCCCTCCCACCCTCCCTATCCCACCCCTGTAGGTGGGCACAAAGCACCGAGCTGATCTCCCTGTGATTTCTTTTTAAAATAGAAACAAAGTTGTAGCAAGATTCCTCAACCAGGCATCAGAAGGCTCAGGCTCAGATCCTGGAAGTGCCTCTTTCTGTCTGTTGTTACTTCAGCAAATCATTTCTTTGTGCTAAGTCCCGTTCCTTACTGTGAAATTGGAGTAATAAATTTATTGTGAAGATTAGGTGAGTTACAGGGGTAGAAATGCTTGTCCTGTAACGGGCACGCAGTAAATCTGGGCAGACCAGATTCCTGACTACCATACTTGGCCGTTACTCTGGAATTCACCTCTTTGAAATTCTATCCGAGGAACATTTACATTTGATTGGACTCCAAACCAGGTAAGTACCGGTTTGTAGGTGTGAAGGGAAGTATGAAGCAAGTTGAGGCAAGGTGGTGGAAGCAATCTGTCCCCAAGATCTTGCTAATATATCATCTTAGGGATCTCGGACATGAGCAGGGAATGGTGTGTACTACTAACTTTTATGAAAAAGAAATATTCAGAGCACGGATCAAATAACTTAAGTTCTAGCTACATGTGCGTATAAATACCTTAAATATTAGCATGTGAAAATAAACAGCATTTGTTTAATCAACTATTACTAATTATTAAAAATACAGGGGACATTTGGAAAGCAATTAATATTTTAAAAACGAAAAAGAGTATGCTCTTTTAAAATCTTTGTTATTCACCATTGTTGACATTTAAAAATCCCCACGTCCAATTTTGGAAATATGGGGAAAATCATAATCCACTCTTAGGAAGACATGCCTTTGTAACAAATATTATGTTAAACTGTTCCTGGTCTTCTTATGCCAGGATCACATAACTCTCCTGAAATTCAACTAGACGAGCAGATCCCCAAATGTAGTTCAGGATCAAACCCATCAGCGGCATCTAGGAAATTGTTAGAAATGCAGGTTCTCAGGCTCCATCCCAGCCCTATGGACTCAGAAACTCTGCCACTGGCCCTGCAGTTTCTATAAGCTCTTTGTGTCATTCAGATGCACAGCGGACTTTGAGAACCACTGACCTAAACCCAAGTGCGCAGGAAGTAAGGGATGCACGCGAAATAGTAGCCACAGCAGAACTAAACTTAAATCAAGACTTCAGTATGGCATGCAAGCATTCTAACTTGCTACCAAACTCCATTATTACAATTATTATCAATTTTTTTGTTTCTATAAGAAAAATTGACACTCTACTAGTGGCAGTCATCTGGAAATTCCAAAAAATTGAACTACGCTCAAAACCTCAAAGGTGGCCAGTTGAGATGCACTGCTATTCATGCATGAAAGGGTTGGAACTTCCCAAGAGGAATGTCAGAATTTCACACCATTTTTACAGTCCAGGTCATAAAAATTATGAGATGTAGTTATTCCTTCCTGCTTCTCATTACTTTAATTTCCTTCACTAGCTGTGGTTTTTTCCTTCATTTTATAGTATCTGGATAATTTATGCTCCCCCAGCTGTTCATTTTTAAGACATCCATATTTAAATTTGGTCTAAAATGACCAAGTCAGAAAGTTGGTCCTTTTCAGAATATGTCAACCTCATGCATATTTGAATAAGCAGCATTAAATATATTTGCAATCACATAAAATACAATATCTTAGATATAAAAGGAAAACCCAGAGCTAAAAATCACTTTCAGAGTGATCATTTACAGCTTAGTATATTGTCAAATAAAAAATCTTTTTCTAATGGAAGGGGGGACTTTTTTCTTGGTTAGACCTTTTAAAAGATACATCCTAAAAAAAGTAGCTCCAAAAAGCTCTCCCTTATTCCCTTAAGCTACTTAACTTTGACACCAATAGTAATTATTAAAGTGGAGAAAAAAGTCAAACGGAAATAGTGGTAATAAAATTTAAGGAAGTCACTTAAACAAAAAATGAAACACCATCAAATAAGTTAAACTGCCTCCCCATGGATTGAACTATAATATAAACGAATTATATTTAGAAAGAACTGTTACTTTTGTATTATCACAGACATCTTAAACAAGTAGTCTAATTTGACTATAATTTTCCAGTTCTCTTAGACAACCCATAGAAAACAAAAGAATATAAAATATTTTTAAAAAGTAAAATATCTCAGTACAAAAAGCATAAGGTATCAAATCACTGAACATTTTTTATGGACACAATGCAAGGAAACGTTTAAATCAAGTTTCTGATATAAAATGATTAAAGTTTTCAGTTGCATTCACAAGGATTCCTTCTTTCTAAAATATCTGGGCAATACAGAATTATATCTATATGTCTACTAGGCAGTTACTCTGGAGTTCACATCTTTTTCATTCTATCCCAGGAATTGTTTACATTTGACTGAACTCCAAACCAGGGAAGTCCTGGTCAAAACTGATTGCACCGTTTTTATAACTTTGATCTTTACTGATAAACTCCAATATGGAAATGTACAAATTTTTCCCGAATTATGCCATTTGATATAATTCCCATATGTTTCTGCCATATATTACCAACCCATTTATTCATCTCCATGCAGAACTATCACAGATGCAATCAGAAAAGAGGCCAAAAAAGAAATCTTTGAGTGATTACAGTAGTGTTTAGTGTGACAATGACGAACCGAAAAAGAAGGGACCATTCAGTGTTTCAGCTAAAACTCTTAGATACTTGGGAGAATATGTCTGGGTAAATACCAAGGGAACCTGATTACAAAAAGGTGTGAGACTCTCATTCAGGAATTATCTTTGTCGATTTCAAACTGAGTGCCAACTTGGTAGTAAAAGTGAAATATTAAAATAGCATCAGAGGGGTGGGACTCCGTCCCTGCGTCTGACACCCTCACATCTTACTTCTCTCGGCCTTCATTCTCTACTCTTGGAAAACGGAGGTCAGCAACATTATAATGAATGTGCTTTGCGATCTCATGATGGTCTATAGTATGCGCTAAATAGAATTTTGGCCGGGAAGGTGGAATCTTATAACCTGAAGCACTTTAAAAATAGCAAAGGATTGAAGACCTTCAAGATGGCAGAAGAGTAAGACGCGGAGATCACCTTCCTCCCCACAGATACACCAGAAAGACATCTACACGTGGAACAACCCCTACAGAACACCTACTGAACGCTGGCATAAGACCTCAGACCCCCTAAAAGGCAAGAAACTCCCCACATACCTGGGTACGGCAAAAGAATAAAGAATAAACAGAGACAAAAGGATAGGGAGGGGACCTGCACCAGTGGGAGGGAGCCGTGAAGAAGGAAAGGTCTCCACACACTAGGAAGCCCCTTCGCGGGTGGAGACTGCGGGTGGCGGAGGGGGAAAGCTTCGGAACCACGGAGGAGAGCGCAGCCACAGGGGTGCGGAGGGCAAAGCGGAGAGATTCCCGCACAGAGGATGGGGCCGACCGGCACTCACCAGCCCGAGAGGCTTGTCTGCTCACCGCCGGGGCGGGCGGGGCTGGGAGCTGAGGCTCGGGCTTCGGTCGGAGCGCAGGGAGAGGACTGGGGTTGGCGGCATGAACACAGCCTGCAGGGGTTTAGTGCGCCACGGCTGGCCGGGAGGGAGTCCGGGGAAAAGTCTGCACCTGCCGAAGAGGCAAGAGACTTTTTCTTACCTCTTTGTTTCCTGGTGCGCGAGGAGAGGGGATTCAAAGCGCTGCTTAAAGGAGCTCCAGAGACGGGCGCGAGCCGCGGCCACGGCGCGCCTCACGCTGGTGCAACGTCACGCCGGCCGGCGCCTCACGCTGCTGCAACGTCACGCCGCCTCTGCTGCCGCAGGCCCGCCCCGCACTCCGTGCCCCTCCCTCTCCCCCGGCCTGAGTGAGCCAGAGCCCCCGAATCAGCGGCTCCTTTAACCCCATCCTGTGTGAGTGAAGAACAGACGCCCTCAGACAACCTACACGCAGAGGCGGGGCCAAATCCAAAGCTGAGCCCCAGGAGCTGTTCGAACAAAGAAGAGAAAGGGAAATCTCTCCCAGCAGCCTCAGGAGCAGCGGATTAAAGCTCCACCATCAACTTGATGTACCTGCATCTGTGAAATACCTGAATAGACAACGAATCATCCCAAATTGAAGAGGTGGACTTTGGGAGCAGCTATATATTTTTTTCCTTTTAATCTTTTTGTGTGGGTGTATGTGTATGCTTCTGTGTGTCATTTGTCTGTAAAGCATTGATTTTACAATTTGTCCTAGGGTTCTGTCTGTCCGTTGTTTTTCTTTTTTTTTTAGTATAGTTTTAGGAATTGTTATCATTGGTGAATATGGTTTTGGGTTTGGATGCTCTCTTCTTTCTTTTTTTAAATTACTTTTTAATTTTTTAATAGTTATTTTTTATTTTAATAACTTTATTTTATGTTATTTTATTCTTTCTTTCTTTCTTTTTTCCTCCCTTTTCTTCTGAGCCGAGTGGCTGAAAGGGTCTTGGTGCTCTGGCCAGTTGTCAGGCCTGTGCCTCTGAGGTGGGAGAGCCGAGTTCAGGACACTGGCCCACAAGAGACCTCTCGGCTCCACGTAATATCAAATGGCAAAAGCTCTCCCAGAGATCTCCCTCTCAACGCTAAGACCCAGCTCCATTCAACGACCAGCAAGCTACAGTGCAGGACACCCTATGCCAAACAACTAGCAAGAGAGGAACACAACCCCACCCATTAGCAGACAGGCTGCCTAAAATCATAAAAAGGTCACAGACACCCCAAAACACACCACCAGACGTGGACCTGCCCAACCAGAAAAACAAGATCCATGCTTATCCACCAGAACAAAGGGACTAGTCCCATCCACCAGGAAGCCTACACAATCCACCGAACCAACCTTAGCCACTGGGGGCAGACACCAAAAACAACAGCAACTACTAACCTGCAGCCTGCGAAAAGGAGACCCCAAACACAGTAAGTTAAGCAAAATGAGAAGACAGAGAAACACACAGCAGATGAAGCAGTAGGGTAAAAACCCACCAGACCAAACAAATGAAGAGGAAATAGGCAGTCTACCTGAAATAGAATTCACAGTCCTGATAGTAAAGATGATCCAAAATCTTGGAAATAGAATGGAGAAAATACAAGAAATGTTTAACAAGGAGAACTAAACAGCAAACAAACAATGATGTATAACACAATAAATGAAATTAAAAATTCTCTAGAAAAAATCAGTAGCAGAATAACTGAGGCAGAGGATAAGTGACCTGGAAGATAAAATAGTGGAAATAACTACTGCAGAGCAGAATAAGGATAAAAGAATGAAGAGAATTGAGAACAGTGTCAGAGACTTCTGGGACATTATTAAACCCACCAACATTCGAATTATAGGGGTCCCAGATGAAAAAGAGAAAAAGAAAATCACCAAGAAAATATTTGAAGAGATTATAGTTGAAAAAAAGGAGATAATCAAGTGCAGGAAGTGTAGCAAGTCCCATACAGGATAAATCCAGGGAGAAACACACCAAGACACATATCAATCAAACTACCAAAAATTAAATACAAAGAACAAATATTAAAAGCAACAAGGGAAAAACAGCAAATAACATGCAAGGGAATCCCCATAAGGTTAACAGCTGATCTTTCAGCAGAAACTCTGCAAGCCAGAAGAGAGCAGCAGAACATATTTAAAGTGATGAAAGGGAAAAACCTAGAACTAAGATTACTCTACCCAGCAAGTATCTCATTCAGATTCAACAGAGATATTAAAATCTTTACAGGCAAGCAAAAGCTAAGAGAATTCAGCACCACCAAATCAGCTTTACAACAGATGCTAAAGGAACTTCTCTAGGCAGGAAAGAAAAGAAAAGGAAAAGACCTACAAAAACCAACCCAAACAATTAAGAAAATGGTAATAGGAACATGCATATCGATAACTACCTTAAATGTAACTGGATTAAATCCTCCAACCAAAAGACATAGACTGACTGAATGGATAAAAAAACAAGACCCGTACATATGCTGTATACAAGAGGCCCACTTCAGACCTAGGGACACATACAGACTGAAAGTGAGGGGATGGAAAAAGATATTCCATGCAAATGGAAATCAATAGAAAGCTGGAGTAGCAATTCTCATATCAGACAAAATTGACCTTAAAATAAAGACTACTACAAGACACAAAGAGGGACACTACATAATGATCAAGGGATCAATCCAAGAAGAAGATATAACAATTGTAAATATTTAGGCACCCAACATAGGAGCACCTCAATGCATAAGGCAAATGCCAACAGCCATAAAAGGGGAAATCAACAGTAACACAATCATAGTAGGGGACTTTAATACCTCACTTTCAACAATGGACAGATCATCCAAAATGAAAATAAATAAGGAAACACCAGCTTTAAATGATACATTAAACAAGATGGACTTAATTGATATTTATAGGACATTCCATCCAAAAATAACAGAATACATTTTCTTCTCAAGTGCTCATGGAACATTCTGCAGGATAGATCATATCTTGGGTCACAAATCAAGCCTTGGTAAATTTAAGAAAATTGAAATCGTATCAAGTATCATTTCTGACCACAACGTTATGAGACTAGATATCAATTACAGGAAAAAAATCTGTAAAAATACAAATTCATGGAAGCTAAACAATACACTCTTTAATGACCAAGAGATCACTGAAGAAATCAAAGAGGAAGTCAAAAAGTACCAAGAAACAAATGACAATGAAAACAAGGTACCGAAAACCTATGGGATGCAGCAAAAGCAGTTCCAAGAGGGAAGTTTATAGCAATACAATCCTATCTCAGGAACCAGGAAACATCTCAAATAAACAACCTAACCTTAAACCTAAAGCAATTAGAGAAAGAAGAACAACAACAACAAAAAAAAAAACCCAAAGGAAGCAAAAGGAAAGAAATCATAAAGATCAGATGACAAATAAATGAAAAAGAAATGAAGAAAACAATAGCGGAGATCAATAAAACTAAAAGCTGATTCTTTGAGAAAATAAACAAAATTGATAAACCATTAGCCAGACTTCTCAAAAAACAAAAAAAGGGAGAAGACTCAAATCAATAGAATTAGAATGAAAAATGAGAAGTAACAACTGGTACTACATTACTACAAGCAAGTGTATGCCAATAAACTGGACAACCTGGAAGAAATGGACAAATTCTTAGAAATGCACAACCTTCCGAGACCGAACCAGGAAGAAATAGAAAATATGAACAGACCGATCACAAGCACTGAAATTTAGTCTGTGATTAAAAATCTTCCAACAAACAAAAGCCCAGGACCAGATGCCTTCAGAGGCGAATTCTGTCAAACATTTAGAGAAGAGCTAGCAGCTATGTTTCTCAAACTCTTCCAAAATATAGCAGAGGGAGGAACACTCCCAAACTCATTCTACGAGGCCACCATCACCTTGACACCAAAACCAGATGAAGATGTCACAAAGAAAGAAAACTACAGGCCAATATCACTTATGAACATAGATGTAAAAATCCTGAACAAAATACTAGCAAACAGAATGCAGCAGCACATGAAAAGGATCATACACCATGATCAAGTGGGGTTTATCCTAGGAATGCAAGGATTCTTTGGTATACGCTAATCAATCAATGTGATACACCATATTAACAAATTGAAGGAGAAAAACCATATGATCATCTCAGTAGTTGCAGAAAAAGCTTTCGACAAAATTCAACATCCACTTATGATAAAAGCCCTCCAAAAAGTAGGCATAGAGGGAACTTACCTCAACATAACACAGGCCATATATTACAAACCCACAGCCAACATCATTCTCAATGGTGAAAAACTGAAAACATTTCCACTAAGATCAGGAGCAAGACAAGGTTGCACACTCTTACCACTATTATTCAACATAGTTTTGGAAGTTTTAGCCACAACAATCAGAGACAAAAAAGAAATAAAAGGAATCCAAACTGGAAAAGAAGAACTAAAGCTGCCACTGTTTGCAGATGACATGATACTATACATAGAGAATCCTAAAGATGCTACCAGAAAACTACTAGAGCTAATCCATGAATTTGGTAAAGTAGCAGGATACAAAATTAATGCACAGAAATCTCTTGCATTCCTACACACTAATGATGGAAAATCTGAAAGAGAAATTAAGTAAACACTCCCATTTACCATTGCAACAAAAATAATAAAATACCTAGGAATAAGCCTACCTAAGGAGACAAAAGACTTGTATGCAGAAAACTATAAGACACTGATGAAAGAAATTAAAGACGATACAAACAGATGGAGAGATATACCATGTTCTTGGATTGGAAGAATCAACATTGTGAAAATGACTATACTATCCAAAGCAATCTACAGATTCAATGCAATCCCTATCAAACTACCAATGGCATTTTTCACAGAACTAGAACAAAAAATTTCACAATTTGTATGGAAACACAAAAGACCCCGAATAGCCAAAGCAATCTTGAGAAAGAAAAACGCAGCTGGAGGAATCAGACTCCCTGACTTCAGACTATACTACAAAGCTACAGTAATCAAGACAGTATGGTACTGGCACAAAAACAGAAATATAGATCAATGGAACAGGATAGAAAGCCCAAGGTAAACCCACACACATATGGTCACCTTATCTTTGATAAAGGAGGCAAGAGTATACAATGGAGGAAAGACAGGCTCTTCAAAAAGTGGTGCTGGGAAACCTGAATGGCCACATGTAAAATAATGATATTAGAATGCTCCCTAACACCATACACAAAAATAAACTCAAAATGGATTAGAGACCTAAATTTAAGGGCAGACACTATAAAACTCTTAGAGGAAAACATAGGCAGAACACTCTATGACATAAATCACAGCAAGATCCTTTTTGACCCACCTCCTAGAGAAATGGAAACAAAAATAAACAAATGGGACCTAAGGAAACTTAAAAGCTTTTGCATAGCAAAGGAAACCATAAACAAGATGAAAAGACAACCCTCAGAATGGGAGAAAATATTTGTCAACGAATCAATGGACAAAGGATTTATCTCCAGAATTTACAAGCAGCTCATGCAGCTCAATATCCAAAAGACAAACAACCCAATCCAAAATGGGCAGAAGACCTAAATAGATATTTCTCCAAAGAAGATATACAGATTGCCAACAAACACACAAAAGGATGCTCAACATCACTACTCATTAGAGAAATGCAAATCAGAACTACAATGAGGTATCACCTCACTCCAGTTAGAACGGCCATCATCAAAAATCTACAAACAATAAATGCTGGAGAGGGTGTGGAGAAAAGGGAACCCTCTTGCACTGTTGGTGGGAATGTAAATTGATACAGCCACTATGGAGAACAGTAGGGAGGTTCCTTAAAATACTAAAAATAGAACTACGACCCAGCAATCCCACTACTGGGCATATACCCTGAGAAAACCATAATTCAAAAAGAACCATGTCCACAATGTTCACTGAAGAACTATTTACAATAGCCAGGACATGGAAGCAACCTAAGTGTCCATCGATGAATGGATAAAGAAGATGTGGCACATCTATACAATGGAATATTACTCAGCCTTAAAAAGAAATGAAATTGAGTTATTTGTAGTGAGGTGGATGGACCTAGAGTCTGTCATACAGAGTGAAGTAAGTCAGAAAGAGAAAAACAAGTGCCGTATGCTAACACATATATATGGAATCTAAAAAAAAAAAAAAAAAAGGGTTCTGAAGAACCTACGGGCAGGACAGGAATAAAGACGCAGACGTAGAGAATGGATTTGAGGACACAGGGAAGGGGAAGGGTAAGCTGGGACGAAGTGAGATAGTGGCATTGACATATATACACTCCCAAATGTAAAATAGATAGCTAGTGGGAAGCAGCCGCATAGCACAGGGAAATCAGCTCGGTGCTTTGTGACCACCTAGAGAGGTGGGGTTTGTAGGGTGGGAGGGAGATGCAAGAGGGAGGAGATATGGTGATATATGTATATGTATTTAAAAAATAAAATAAAGTACCATCAAATTCTCAAATGCTATGAAATTTGTTGATTACATCCAGGCTTTTATTTTAAGGGAACTCTTTGAGTTTCCAGATTAGAATTTGCTAGCACTCCTTCTGTATTATAAACAAATGGCCGTGCAGAAAAAGGCTCCCCATCACAGTCATGCTAACCTATCCTCATCCCAGTTGGAGGCAGGTTGAATCACTCCACCATGAAGACCCAAGTTCAGATGCTCGCCTCGGCAGCCTCTGAACATCACCCTGCTCTGCACTTTAACATCCTTGTCTACAGGAAAAGGATGACGACATTGGTTCCTCTGTTTCCATATTTGTATTCCTTTGATCCACAGGGAAAACGGAAGCTTCCTCTAATACATTTTGGGTGATGCAGTAAGTTAGAATCTGCTAAAAATGTATGTCCACCCAGAACCTCAGAATGTGACCTTATGTGGAAATAGGGTCTTTGCAAATATAATGAAGGTGAGGAGTTTCTGATTTCCCCCTGGTTCAGCCCAGGCAGACCTTTCCCCTCTCCCTTTCTGGTCCAAGTCTCTTGTCTGGTCTGGGAACAGCAGAGCCCAGCTCTTCTTTATTTGTTTTTCCACATCTATTGTCAGTGCTCAAACCTGGGCCTTTGACAATCAAATACTAAGAATTTGATTCTTTTGTTATCTGCAGACATCTGTGTCATCCCTTTTCCAAGGCAATGAAAGTGGAAAATTCTAGCCTCTTGCTATAGGAAAAGGGCAGAGTGCAAGGAATTCAAGGGAAAGGAAACTTTATTAATAACCCCGATTATTTGCTTGTCTCTAATCTATGAGAATTAGACAAACAGTATTTATTTACGGGTATGATGGTGATGGTACATATCTTTTAATAGGATTATAAGAATGTTTGAAGTGTATTCAAGGATCCTTTTAATTTTTAATTGGGCCTGCATTTAAAATTCTGGAACGCTAAATATCCTTTCATTTCCTTTTACACAGCTGTCAGGATGATGGCAATGCCAGGCAGTTTGATGTAGAACTTCCCTGTTTTCATTTTAGAATATTCCATTAAAGTTGGTAGTTTGTCTTTTTTAAGGTCAAAAAGACAGGAGGGAAAGTGACACAAGTCATAAATATGTGTATTGATACACGACTATGCATTGTACGTTCAAAAATGACTGGTTTTCTATTTATTATTCTCAAAATAGAGTAGGAAAAATGCATGTAGCTGAACCCCTGGCTTTTCTATAAATACAAACCTCGTTTTAACTTCAAATATGTTTATCCAACAATGCTTCAATGATGTTTGAGTTAACTCCACAAAGACTTTCAGCTCAGAACGCTGCCTATGAGATAGGACACAAAAGACAGTTTCTGTAGTGGCTTCAATTTCTTTTAAAATGTCACAGCCTTAATTTCTTCAGAGTTGCCTCTAAAGGTACTAGAAATAGAGTCACAGATGTAGAAAACAAACTTATGGTTACCAAGTGGGAAAGGCAGGGAGGGATAAATCGGGAGATTGGGATTGACATATACACACTACTATATATAAAATAGATAACCAACAAGGACCTACTGTATAGCACAGGGAACTCTACTCAAGACTGTGTAATGACCTATATGGGAAAAGAATCTTAAAAAGAGTGGATATATGTATATGTATAACTGAATCACTTTGCTGCACAGCAGAAACTAACACAACATTGTAAATCAACTAACATCCAATAAAAATTAATTTAAAAAATAAAATAAAAGTACCCAGAAAGAGGCATATGTATTCCGTCAGCAAACAGCTATTGTCATTCAAATTCAAGGAGATCTCACACTACTGGTCTGATGAATTGGTCTGTCTGACCAGGCGACACCTCAAGGTCTATTTTAATGGCCCAGGACACCTCTACTCTGGCGATCATTAATTTCTGAGAAAGAGATGTTCCACTGTGTCCCAAGAATGGGCGCTGAGAATTGAGGAAATATCTGAGAATCAGGGATGCTCTGCTTGGCATAAATCCACACTTTATAAATTAACCATATTGTAGCCAATAGGATTTATGCCTTCAGTTTCATGAAAGTGTAGAGTATTTAACACACAGCATCATGGCACCCTTCTTTGTCCTGGCTTCCTCTCTGACAGAGGCATGAGTCCCTCGACTTTGAATACTCAAAATCCAAACATGAAAGGAGTCCAGGAATGGCCCCTGCAAACCTACAGGACTGTTTGGGAACCGTGCTCTGGCACGGCTGGCTGGTGAGAGGTGCAGAGTCCTGAGCTCCACCCCCAGAAACATTGATCTAGTAGGTAAGAATGGGGCCCAGAAATCTGCATTTTAACACAGTGGATGAGTAGCACACCTGTTAAAGTTTTGAAATGATTCACTTCCCAACGCAGACAATTTTATTACCAAATTCAGAACCCCTTGAAAGTGATTAATCAGAGTGATTAATTCAAACGTTAGCAGGCATCAGATCTGCTGGAGGGCTTGTTAAAATGCAGAATGCTGGACCCCATCTACAGAGTTTCTAATTGAAAGCTCCTGGAGTGGAGCCCAAGAATTTGCTTTTCTGTGAAGCTCCCAAGTGATACTGATGCTACTTGTCCCAGATCTGCACTTTGAAAACCACTCATCTAGACTTTTATTTTTAACTTTTTATTTTATATTGGAGTATAGCCAATTAACAATGTTGTAATAGTTTCACAGCAAAGAGACCCAGCCATACATATACATGTATCCATTCTCCCCCAAACTCCCCTCCCATCCAGGCTGCCACATCACATTGAGTAGAGTTCCCTGTGCTGTACAGTAGGTCCTTGTTGGTTACCCATTTTAAATATAGTAGTGTATACACGTCAATCCCAAACTCCCTCCCCTCCACCCGTCTCCCCTGGTAACCGTAAGTTCGTTCTCTAAGTCTGTGAGTCTTCTTGTGCAAATACAGAAGCAAACAGTTCCCAACATGTATTAAAAGATGGCATATAAAAGGGTTAAACAAAATTAAAGCTATTTCTTTAAGGCTGATTTCTCCTTTCATCGTACTAGCCTGCATTAGTAATTCCAAGTGGGGATACAGGATTCAGCATTTCCCAAGCATATTTAACCACAGAACTCTCTTCTCAAGAAGAATCCTGGGAAGCAATTTGAGGAAAGCCTAATATAGCACCGTCACAACTATGCAGTGCCTTCAAGAAACTTGGACCTTTCCCATTCCCATCCAGACGTCAACCCTTGACACGCCACACACCCACCCCCGGCGCCAATGCCGGGGAATGTGAGAGCATGGAGAAGAGAGATGCATTCTCCAGAATTCAGATTGGTGTGTCTAACGCACCTTTCCATAAAATAAATTGTAACTAATACTAGATGCAAATGAAATAATGATTTACTATTTTATATACTTTATGAGAGCTAGTAAAAGTCATGTTTTAACTATATTAGAAGTACCTTAGAAGTCACTGAGGCAATAAAAATACATAAGCTAAGAAGATTAATTCCTATCGTACTCTCATAAGGAGATAAAATACATATATAAATAGGCACAGTATGAAGCAGATTATAATAAGTGTAACAAGATATATGAGCAAAGTGCCCTTAAATTACGGACCACTTGCATTCATCTTGTTAACAGCAACGTTACTAAGGAAAAGACATCTGATCCTTCTGATTGACAGGATTCTTCTGCTAAATCTAGCCATCCTCCACTGCAACATGAGAAGGGCTCTAGTCAGAGAAAATCCCATAATGCAGTTCTTCCAAAACTTGTTGTAAGACTCCCCCAGGGCATTGATGGAATATATAGACCTCCAGACCCCATATTGGCCAAATAAATCAGAGTCTCCGGTAGAGGAGCCTGGAAATCTGTGTTTTTGTTAAGTGCCTCAGTTCCCAAATTTTATTATAACATCAGGGAGACTGGGTTTTCTCTGAAGTGTCTTTGAGGACAGAGACCCATTCATTCATTCATTCATTGAATTAGCACATACTTATTCAGGCAGTACGCAAGACCAGATTTTTCTTGGTCTGCGTCATTCATTCTTATTCAGAGCATCATTACATGTTTTTAGTTTTAAAGAAACCTATTTTTAGTAAATATATATACTTAATGCTGTTCATACAGCACTAGCAACACACACTAGGAACCACATCCCCTAACGCAATACCCTCTTGTACTGTGCTCTCTACTGTGTGATACCTCGAGAAAACTCAGAGAGTCAAATTTCAGTGGGATCACAAGCAAAGTATGAAAAACCATTCTGCCCACTGTCCCATACATCCTTGAAATATGAAGGGTATGGGATTTAAGATATAGAAACACGTATTCCAAAAGCTGTTTTCTTAAAAATTCTAACTTTCCAACTTTGCAATTTTGGCTACATCTTCTATGTTCTGTGTTCCTGCTTTCTGGTGAGAGGAAGTAATGGGTGGGAAGAAGAAAATGCTTTGGGAAGGCAGGGAAGAAGGTAAATGCTAATTGCAAAGAAGCTTGTTTGTTTGAAGATGCTGCTATTTGAAAAGAGATCTCCCCGCAAAACATATGCTCTCACTTGGAGAGCTATAAGCCGTCTTGTCCTGTTTCCTTCTGCATTCTCAAATTCCCCATCACCTCTCTTTCTCTTTTCCCTCTCTTTTCAACTCTGTGTCTTTGTGTGTGTGTGTGTGTGTGTGTGTTGAGGTACAATGAGGTAGAAAAGGAGAGAAAATAATAAGATTGAGAAAGAGACAGAGAAGTAGCATAAATAACTACATCACTTGGATTTGTTGGACTAAAGTGTTGCAACTACACCAGGTATAGTGAACCCCTTTAGAACAGATGTTAAGCACTGCACCACCTATTAATGGTAAGAATGCAGCAAATTGCAACAGTTCACTTGAAAAGCTCAGTTAAATACAGGGCCTGCTGAAGAACAAGAGAGAAAGAAAAGCAACGTCTTCCGGCGGTCACCCAACCACTCTGTCTCATGAATGTCACAGCAGCAGTGAGACACCACCTGCGGATACAGGCCCAGCCCTGCGACGCAGCACCTCGCCTGAGTCCCATCGCTGTGTTCTGAGGTCCAGGAGGATGGGTCAGGACACGAAAGTGAGCATGGGCGCCCTCTCCCCCGCCCCCCAACCAGGCCCTGGCAGCCTGCGGGGTTGAGTCCTTCAGACCTTTCCACCCTCGCTCTGTAGATACACAAAAACTCGTCTGTAAAAATCATCAGTGCCTCAACATACCCAGAGCCAAAAGACTTCTCTTACCACGTGTTTCATTTGTAACGTTTATAAATGTATGAAAATTCATAACATTAGTATGAAATTTAATTTATTTTTAAATTTTTTTTACAAATGATTCACAATACTTCCATTGATCCATGGATAATAATAATAATGATAAGCTTAAATTCCAGTTAATAACTCCTTCTGGTTGTTAAATAATTTTTTGTATAATTCACACAATGCTCATGTAAGAGCCTCAAGAATGGAAATGAAACAGGCAATAGAACAATAAATAGGTAACAGATAGTAACAGCTAAATATTTAAAGACAATGTCATATAAAAGTTGGAATTTCTATAAGAGGAGTATAAACTGATTCAATCATCTTTGGAGCTAGAAAAGAAAACATTAAAATAATGGTATTATTTTAATTCTTTGGTTATTTTTAATAATTCTGTTTCTTAGTCAAATCACTTAAAGTTCTCAGAATCAGTTTTTCCATCTGTAAGTAGAGTTCACAATAATGACGAAATGGAGTTACTAGGAGAGTTGACAAGTTAGTTTTGTCAAGTAAAGTAACTAGCAGGCCTCCAACAAAAAAGTAACCTCGTCAGACAGGGGAAGGGACCCATTTATGCTGGGCAGGAAGGCTCAGTCGGATGAGGATTTAGGGTTTGCAAATTCAACTGAACACGTTCAAAAGTCCCATTACAATTCGCAGGGTCCCTCTCTTTCCAAATCAGTGTCCTAATGTGCACTTAAAAGACAGGACAAAATGTGAATTCAGCTTATGTTGTAACCTTAGCAACCCATTGGATCAGATTCTATCTGAGTCCTGAGGTCCCAAGAGATAAAAGATTATCTTAGGGTAGTCATGGCAGCTCCCTGGTCCTCTGAATTTTCTTGAGCTGAGGACATCGTACCCTAAGCTTGTCATTTTCTTTCCTTAATCTCTCTGGGGCCATCTCCGTAGTCATCTCATTCCACAGCCCTTGACATTTCATTCTGATGAGTTACCATAGCATCCACTTTGCCAGAGTCTATCCTTCCAAGAGGCTCCTAATCCAGGAAGCCAAGAGTGATCATTGAAGCAAATTTTTCTGGTTGCTGTGTGCCATAAACTATGAAAGTACCATTTTGTAATGGTGACCGGACTACCGTTATCTTCAAAACCATCCAGGTCAGATAAACAGCCCAACCTTACTATCCTTGAGATTCTGTTATCTGCAATCCCTTCTGGAAGGAGGAAAGAGAAACCACTCTAGATTTTTTTTTTTTTTGCTTTTGCTTAAGAAAAAAGAGATTTCATACAGAGAAGAATGTGTTTATAGAATCATTATAAAGACAATAGAAGCAAGAGTCAGGGGTGGGGAAAACACCACCATAGTTGCAAGCATCTGCCCCATTACTACTGCTCATCAGCTCTTCACCCAGGGAGCTGGAACCTGAGACTGGCCACGATAACTGCCCCACCTCCGCTAGGTACCCACAAGACTGGTGTCTACAAACTTTCAGTCTCGCAGGAGTGAGTCCCTTCGGTAGAAGCTTTTCTATAACAAGAACCTGAGCTGCTTGGGATCTGGACAACATAGATCTACGTTACCAGCTTCTGAAGAACAAGAAAGCATTCTAAACCGAAGATAGAATGCAGAGGGAGCAAACATGCACTAAATCCCACAGTCACAAGCTACCATCTCTATTTGCCTGAACAAGCCCATTCTTTCAGATTTCCTTCCCTTCCACCTCTTTCTCTACCTAAGGTGCCACCTTCTTTACAATGTCAAGGGTCGGGGAGGCACCTTGACCTGGTTCCTGGGTGTTCAGAAGCTGAGATTTGCTGTCTCTGGGGTGCTTCTCTTGTCCACCCAGTTACTGGCACTCAGCTGGAGTCTCAGGCTGACATCTGCAGTTGGTAAACTTGAGGTCCATCAGTCATCTCTGAGATATCATAATGATATCATTGAGATATAATAATATCTTTGAGATATCATCATACTACTTTGCTACTGGTGTTTATTTTGAAACCTGTAATAAAGAAGTTTTAAAACTAATAAGTAATACTAAAGGATGGAAACTGCTATAAATACAATGTTTAAGTAGTCTATCTTCTTTCCAGTTTGTTTTTAGTGGGACTTTAATAGGAAGTATACTCTTACAAGCATACATAGCACTTATGTTAGAATACCTTTCCTTCCCCAAATGTAATCTTCATGGAAGAGTTAATGAGCCATGGAAAAATAAGAAAATAACATGGAGATGGAGGAAAATTGTACAAATTATATTTAATCAGATATGAGCATATTCCAAAAAACTTAATTTCTCTGTTTTGAGCAGTTTGATAGATTGTAGGGACCATTCACCAATCCAGAGAATTTAGGAGGAATAGCAAGTTTATATGGAGACAGACAATGTGTTCCTTTTGGAGAATGTTGTGACGAGCTCCCAGATGACGTTCCTCTGTTTGTCAATCACTCATTATTTTTGTAATTAATTTTTATCGGAGTAGAGTTGATTTACAATGCTGTGTTAGTTTCTGCTGTACAGCAAAGTGAATCAGTTATACATATACCTGTATCCACTTTTTTTTAGATTCTATTCTCATATAGGTCATTCAATTATTTTAAAGAGAGGACCTGTTTTCCCCGACACAACAGAATATTTCTGTTCTTGAACTTTTCGGCTCTGTGATCTTTATTTTAGGTGACAACAATGGATGGTCTATGCAACTTGACAAATATTTTGCCAATTACTACAAAATGACTTCCTGGTATCCTTTTGTGGCAGAAACATCTGAATGCTGTAAGTAATCAGAGGGAATGACGGTCCTTGCCTATAGGTTCATAGTAAGACACCATGTTCTTAAAAGTTGGATCCAACATTTTAAAAAATTTATAGTTTCCTATTTGCAAAATTATAATGTTCTAGTAGACACGCAGCCTTAAATTGAGGATTTTATTTTACGATCACTCAAGGATCATAAGTGCAACGGTAATAAATCATGCCGGGTATTGCTGTGAACAAGATTAATGTCAGTCCGTCAGGGTTGCTATTTTTCATGCCCCCTTTTCACAATCATTATAAACTCTGATATAAAAGCAACTCTGATATAAAGGAAACTGAAAATAGAAGAGCAGAGAAGCTGTTTGGATTTTAACGTTTGTAAGTGAGAAAGCTTCTGGAGTCTAAGCCACACCTCACAGCTACCAAAAAAGCCTTATTAATTAAAATCAGCTACTTTTAGTCACATACCGAAAACTTACAAAAACCCTGGAAAGGGTCTGTAGGAGGGTATAACATTGAGGGTAAGCTATAATTTTTAAGATCAGAAAGATCTATATACATAATTCCTTTTAAATAAATGTTGCCTATTCTGATAAATTATTCAAATGTAAATGTGTGTCTTAAAGTTGTAATTTTAATCCTAGCTTTTCAAAACCTTGGTTAAAAAGCAGGCGTTGGGGAAAAGGATACTTCACTGTATTTTTCCCTTCATGTTCTACCACAAATTGTAAAGTACAGCTTTTTAAAATTTTTTAAATATTTTTTTGTCTTCATTACTCAAAAGAGACTAAAAAAAACCTGCTAGCAAACCCCACTTTAAGGGGGTATACGTCCCTCCTGTAAGTCTCACAGGTCACTCAGCAATCTCTCTCAACTTCATGTTGTCTCCCTGTCAAATACGGAGATCAGATTGCTTTATCATTAGAGAGCTAAAAGCTTTGGGGAAAGGAAAAAGTTAACAGGTATAATTTAACTACTAATACAAGGCAAAAAACGAATGGATTAAGCCATGTGATCTCAAAATGTAGTTTTTATTTTCTTATTTTATTGTACATCCTTTTCTTTTCATTTCTTAAATTTTAATTTAATCTTTTTATGTTTCACGTTATTCCCAAAAGGGTGTTAGGCAATTTACAATAAAAATATGGCTACGAACAGACTTAACCCATTAACATGACATAAGAGACAAAAATTCCATGGTGAGTGGGAAAAGGAATGGAGAAGAAAAATTAGATAAGGAAATCCTTACTAAGAAAATTTACTGCCTAGTTCTTAATTCTGTAGTCATTAAGTCAAAGAGGAAAAATAATGGGCTACATGACTTTTTCATAGTCTGGTCTGTAAAACAAAAATAAACAAAGGGGGAAAACAGATCAAGTTAGCAAGAGAAATAAATTTTTGCTCGATGATGAACTCTGGGAGAAATGTGTCCTAAGTATACTTACATAAGAGGAATGCAGCTACACACAAAAAAAAAAGTTTCAAAAAATACAAAGGCGACGTTTTATCAATTCTTAGTAATGAACAAATATATAATTTTTAATTAGAGTTTTCAAGAAAGATGGGGGAGGGGTGGCAATTCATAATTCAATGTCTTTTTTCAAGCTTAAAAGCAGTGTAAAAATGAAATGGGAAGTGTAACGTAAGATTAAGGGGTGAAACTTAAATGAAGGTTCCTATGGTATCGCTTTATTATTTTTTTTGTACCGCTTTATTTAAATCAGATCATAATAAGGATTTATTGGAAATTTAACTGAAAATGGCTTATAATACTTTTTGGCTGGATGAAAGAATGTGAGGAATTCACAGTTACAAAGTCACCTCTCAAGAAAAATATCATGGAAAACACATCCATCACTAACCAATATATTAATAAAGTTTAAATTTCAAGAATTTGGAAAGTATGGAGATTTGGAAAGAATTGTTTACTCAGCCATAATTTCACCACTCAGAAGCTACCAGCATTAACTTGCTGGTGCACTACTCATCTTTTTTTATTTGAACATAGTTGAAATTTTCTATGCAATCCATTCTTATCATATTTTCAGGTAGCATTTTAGCATAATCAGATATCCATATTATACACTTTTCAAAATACTCTGTAAGTGACAATTTGTTTCCTCCTTCTTTCCTGGCTGGATATTTAGGTGTCATTTTTTCATCTTTCCCTATCACAGGTAACCTTGTGATCAGCATATATGGATTATCTGAATTCAGTCTGCATAATAGAAAAGACACACTGGATTAATGCCAACTTCACTGCCCTCCATTTTTACCTCTCATACTGTCCCTCTCGGGACCTTCCTGTTCCACCCTAACCCTGCACCTCCCATCCTCACAACATTCACATTAGCAGAGGATAGAGAGAGAGAATCAGTTTCCAGAGCTCCATTGCCAGAATGGTCACTTACAACCATAAACCTGTTTTAAAGTTCTTGGCACAGACTCTGTTTACAAAACACACAAAACCTAAATTACGATCAATCGTGAGCTCTCAGGATCCTGTAGGGAGTCTGCAGAGTTATTTGGGAGGAGAGGGAAAACACCTGTGGCCTCATAGCTGCGCAAAGAGACACGTGACTATTTCCAAGGCTGGAGCCGCCCGTGTGCATCTCTGTCACCCCCCGGCTTTGCCTCAGCGTGTCTGCTTTGCCATCACGATGACTTTCTACTCTTCAGAAGCTTTACTGTAAAGGTTATAGACTAAAAGTCTGCAAACAGACAGTTCTCACAGGAAGTTGTGTCTGTCCTATGATGATTTAAAATGTTTTAAGTTAGGCATTATTATTTTTAAGTAGGTAATTATATAGTACGAAACATTGTCTTTCTGGCTTCTTTGAGGAAGTTGGTTGACTTGGCCACAGATGTTCCTGTTGTAATATAGGCCAACAGTTCGGAGAAGCTGTCGCACTGGGACTCCTGGGTGCAGTCTCTACCCGCTTTGCCTGCCCCTGTAGATATTCGAGGCTGTAACCTCTGCTCTAAGTGCAGAGTTTCAAAGTAAACGTAGAAAAGAACACATCTCACTGCTCCCAGGAATCGTCCATTCCCCATCAAGTCAGCAGTCAGATGATGTCTATTACTCTGAATAATAATCCCATTTCGTTGCTTAGCTATATGAACACCCCACTGCAAGTCTCTAACAGACTTTAGAAATATCAGGTCACATGTTCAAGACTACCGCTATAGCCCCACGAGGTAATCAAAGGCGTACATTCCATTTCCTCTCTCTTTCCAACTCTCATCAGTGAGAACAGAATGGCTATGCATAACAAATATTCACTTCCTCAAGTGAAGCTGTAGGCATCCTTACATCCCTACATAAGCCAAAAGAAGTCTTTTGAAGAACTCCTGAATTAAAAAAAAAAAAAATCTCCCAGCACTATATTTCAGAGTTGAGTTCTCTTTCTTGCTAGTTAAAAAGGGCTTCGTCTTCCATTAAAACTATTAATAATTTATTCTTAAACAACAGCTTTAATATGGACATTAACGCCCATCACACCCTGTCCTGTCACCCTGGGACGTAGCTACTCTCCAAGGATAAGAAAGAGCAGATGACTTCATTCATTTTGCAACAAATGGAGAGGGGCAGGCTGCTTTTTTTTTTTTTTTCTTTAAATGCATGGGCTGGTAAATGTATATGTTTCCTTTTCTTCAAGTTCTAGCATCATTTTAATGTTAAAAGCAAAACTTTGGAACCTTAATTTAAAGCTTTGCACAAATTGCGTACGTAAGATATGACACATTTTTGTGTATGATTTTCTTATAGCTTTTTGTTTCTTTCTTTTCATTACCCTCCTGTTCCTGGTCCCTCATCATCCCCATTCCTTACCGCTTCCTCTTTATTCAGTGGTCGGTTCTGTGCCCGTGCAATGTCTTTGCCGAGGTTTAGAGCTTGATTGTGACGAGACCAATTTACGAGCCGTTCCATCAGTTTCTTCGAATGTGACTTTAATGTAAGTAGAAAAGAATGGCTTCATCCTGACAGCCAGAACAGCCCCTGTGAAACTGTATCATAATTCAGGTGTACTTGTCATTATTAATAATGCATTGTCACAAGATGATATCATTGTTCCTTGGTCAGTTATAATGATTGCTGATATTATTTGCATTTATTACATGATAGATCTGACTCTAAACTATTCTATATGTTCACTTATTTAGTTAGCCCCTCATAACAATCTTATGAAGTATTTAGTATCGCCACATTTTATCTAAACAAAAGATGCAATCAAGTGTATGTGCTGGGCTTCCCTGGTGGCGCAGTGGTTGCGAGTCCGCCTGCCGATGTAGAGGACGCGGGTTCGTGCCCCGCTCCGGGAAAATCCCACATGCCGCGGAGCGGCTGGGCCCGTGAGCCACGGCCGCCGAGCCTGTGCGTCCGGAGCCTGTGCTCCGCGACGGGAGAGACCACAACAGTGAGAGGCCTGTGTACCGCAAAAAAATAAAATAAAAATAAAAATACCTCTCAAATAAAATCTCTCTAAAATTTTTTAAATGATATTATGAATACAAGAGTGACATCATGAAGCAAAATGTTTCCTGAAAGCTAGTGTTAAAGTAAATAAAGTTTATAATTATTCATAATGTTGTTAAAAGTAAAGAAAAAACCTTTAAGTAAGCACCAAAATTTACATTTATTTCAGGTCACTCAAGTGGAACTTAATAAGAAAACTTCCTCCTGATGGCTTTAAGAAGTACCATGATCTTCAGAAGCTGTAAGGAAAATTTTAATTCTTAGTGTTGAATTGACTAACATTTTTTGGCCTATCTGTTTCTTCCCACTTCTGCAGAGACAAACACTGCACCACTGCTTAAGTCTAACCCCTCTTTGGGGAATTATTTAGCCATTAGCTGGAGACTACCAGGTAACACTTTTTTTCCTGAGTAATTCTAGAAGCTAACCTAGAAAAATCTCAGATACCTATCCCTAAAGAAACCAGAGTACGTGTGCTATGAACCCTCCGACCACACTGCCCCCAAGTGAATATACTCAAGAGGTTTTACTCTCTGCATTTCAATGCCCATCTTACAGAACAATGTAATGACCCCTTACCAGAGCTGCCCTCAAGATTAGATAGAGAAGGGACTTCCCTGGTGGTCCAGTGGGTAAGGCTCCACGCTCCCAATGCAGGGGGCCCAGGTTCGATCCCTGGTCAGGGAACTAGATCCCACATGCTACAACTACAGATCCTGCACGTGGCAACGAAGATCCCCTGTGCTGCAACTAAGACCTGGAACAGCCAAATAAATAAATATTAAAAAATAAAAAAGATTAGATAGAGAAGAATTTTCTTCCATATGTTTGCAAATTCAATCTCTACCTAAGATAGAAAGTCCTTGTGGTTTGAAACCTCCAAGCATGTTTTTTAGGGACTTAATTCCATTTTCACATCTGCCTCATTGGTTGAGTTTTATCTGAAATGCTAGCTTCTCTTCAGTCTAAGTTTACCTACGTACTCACAGAATCCATGATGGCCCAGGGGATGGTTATCTGTTATTTAGGTCAACTTTGTGGCTAAATCATATTGTCATAGGCTTAAACTGTTGGGTTTAAATATTCTGTGCCTGAATCACGCTATCTAGAAGACGTCTCAGAATTCCCAGTTTCATTCTCACACCTACACTGGTTTGGGATTTGTTTTTACACTAGAGACCCCTAGTATATAGATATCATCTATCTGTACTTTTTCTTTAAGATAATAAAGATAGAGCAGAATCAGAAGAAAAATGTATCCACTTTGTTTGATGAAATGTTCTCAAAGCTCGGATTACCTGCAGAAAAATATTTCACATCAGAAAATTAAATTCTAATAAAAATGACTTTTCAGAACTGTATTCTAGACATTTATCAATCAAGTGAGAAGAGCTTTTCAAAATTAAACCTGATACACAAACTTCAAGAGGATATTTCCTTACTTTATTTTCTGATTTCTGGAGTAGGAAGAATTTTTCTGATCTCTAGCACCACCTTATGTCCACATGGTTTAAAAAGAGTCGGGGCTTCGACTCTAAGCATCAGGATTCAATAGTTTAGCAATTTTACACAGTGAACACTGAATTAATTCTTGAACGACCAATTTGTTCCAAGTAATAGATCAAAATAGCCTAATTACCAAAAAAGTTCTGATTGGTGATTGGCTCCACCTCCAGGCAATATAATCTATTGCTTAACAGAAAATTACAGTACTTGGAAATAAATGAATAAATACTTGTCAAAGTTTTTCTGTTTATTAGTGAGAAAGATGCATCGCCTAGTAAATGACTGGACCACAGCATGTTCTGTGAGAGTGTTAGGTGTATAACAAACTTAACATTTTACAATCAAAGTTAGGTTTCTTGCATGCTGGAGAAATAGGGACTCTCCTTTAGTCAAAATTTCTAATTAACTGAGAGTTGGCCCACACTGGTTTGTCCCTTATCACTCCTAAAATCTGTGAAAATTATACATAAACTCAGCAAACCCTGAAGAACAATGGTGACCTGCATCAGTAGAAGATATAAGAGTTGAAGTCCTTACTTTTGCCCTTGTTCACAACCCGGGGCCAGTGTACGTAGATGTGCAGAGCTTAAATGTGTGTGTGGGATGCAACGGCCTGTGCTCCAGGTTCTGTCTCCTTTGACCTCCTGTTAACTCCAGACCCAACCTCCAGCATGACCTCAGTGAACTCCGCAGCCAGCATACTTCCTTGGCCTTCCAAGCTAATTTATCTTCTTCTAGACCTGATCCTTTTTTGCTGTTTGTTTTTTAATATGAAAACCAAGTGTCACTGTTTTTACTTCTTGTTCCTGGAAATTTTCTTTTAGCAAAAATTATACTTCTGGTTTCAGAAGTTTGGGGACTCTTCCAGGCTAAAAATAAGATACTAATATATGCTTCCCCTGAAACTTGTCCCACCCTCTACGTTCTGGAATGTTGTCGATCTTCTCGGTCCACCTGATTCTTTCTATTTCTGTTTTTCTCTTTTGTCATATATACTCTTGGTAAGTTTCCTCAAACAGTTTTTGGAGCGAAACTTAGGTGTCAAATTAATACAATTCAAGTTGATTTGCTTGGCCAGTTTGTGGTTTACATGAAATATGGTTTGGGGTCTTAACGACGTCACAGCCTTGTAGTTTTGCCAACACTGTGTTGAATACTGTCAAGTTTGTAGAATTATAGCAGAAAATGTTAAAAAGTTAAAAAGGCTTCTAGGCTTGTTTGATTAGTGAGTGCATTACCATACACTAAAACTGAAGTTTCACTCATTAAAAATTCAAACATTAAATTTTAGCTCTCGGCCTTCCCTGGTGGCGCAGTGGTTGAGAGTCCGCCTGCCGATGCAGGGGACGCGGGTTCGTGTCCCAGTCCGGGAAGATCCCACATGCCGCGGAGCGGCTGGGCCCGTGAGCCATGGCCGTTGAGCCTGCGCGTCCGGAGCCTGTGCTCCGCAACGGGAGAGGCCACGGCAGTGAGAGGCCCGCGTACCGCAAAAAAAAAAAAATTTAGCTCTCGTGCGCCTACCTTTATAACTAGAAGTTCCAAATAAAAACTAGCCTAATCATATGTGAACTTAATCAAGAAACAAAATGACATGATACCCAGCTCTGCTAAATTATTTTGTTATGTTTACCTTTTTTAATTTTTAAGAATTTTTTGACATTTCCTCTTTCATTTTTTTTTTAACTTTTATTGACGTATAGTTGATTTACAATGTTGTGTTCGTTTCAGGTGTACAGCACAGTGATTCAGTTATACATATACGTATAAATATATGTATTCTTTTTCGACATTCTCTTCCATTATAGGTTATCACAAGATATTGTGGTAAAATACACACAACATAAAATGTACTGGCTTGACCCTTTAGTGTACGTTCAGAGGCCTTACATCCGCCCGCATCTTTGCAGGGCCGTCACCGTCAGCCATCCGCAGAACTCTTTTCATCTTGCAAAACTGAAACTACATTTCCTTACGTTTTCCTTTTAATCATCATTTTCACAGGTGCCTGCAAAACAATAAGATTAGATCCGTATCCGTCTATGCTTTCCGAGGACTTCACAGTCTCACTAAACTGTGAGTACCAGCGCCCATTAGTCTGCCCTTCCGTGGTGGCCTGCCAGCCCGACCCATCCCACCCACCACGGCCCTCCCGCCCACGACAGTGCCCACGGGACATGCAGACAGTGGACGGTGAGCACAGCACTGGGGCCAAGGGCATGGGACCCTGAGTCACACAGGCTGCCGTCCCAGTCCTACCTCACCACTCGCTGGGTGTGTGAACTTGAGAACTTAATTTCCTTTCTAAGCATCGGCTCCCTCTACCGTAAAATGCAAACTACAACAGTACCTACCTCAGGATTGTTGTAAGGAACGAATGAGAAAATCCGTGGGAAGAGTTGGGCGCACTGTGCCGGGCACGTAGTAGGAACTCAATATACATAAGCCGTGGTGACGGGAATGAGGATTGAATGAACTTTATCAACATGAGAAAGTCTGGTGATGATTAAAATTTATGAAGGAAAAAACCCAAAGACTTCTCCAGTTACTCTTTTCCCACTAATTCTGCTTTTACAAATACATAAAGCACGATACGTTTAAAAGAACAAAGCTTTTTTTAAAATTATGGTAAAACATATATAACAAATTTGCCATTTTAATCCTTTTTAAGGGTCTCGTTCAGTGGCGTTCAGTACATTCACACTGTTGTACAGCTGTCCATCTCCAGAACTGTTCACCTTCCCAACTAAGACTCCACACCCACTAAACACTAACTCCCCACGGCCCCTCCCAGGCCCCGGCACCCACCGTGGTACTTTCTGTCTCTATGAATCTGACTACTCTAGGGGACCTCACAGAAGTGGAATCAGGTAATATTTTCCCTTTAGTGTCAGGCCTTTTTCATCACGTCTTAAACTTAGCATAATGCCTTCAAGTTTCAGGCATGTTGTAACATATATTAGAATTTCCTCCCTGTTTAAGACTGAATAATAGTCCACTGTGTGTATATATATATAAAATACCACATTTTCTATATTCATTCCTGATGGATGGACATTTAGGTCGTTTCCACCTTTCGGCTATTGTGAATAATGCTGCTATGAACGTTGGTGTACAAATATTTGAGTCTTTGCATTCCATTCTTTTGGGTGTACGCCCAGAAGTGGAATTGCTGGGTCATACGGCAGGTCTACGTTTTGATTTTCTGAGGACCCACCATACTGTTTTCCACAGCATCTGCACCATTTTACCTTCTGGGATTTTGTTGTTGTTTTGTGTTGTGTTGTTTTTAATAACAGCCATCCTTATGGGTGTGAAGTAGCATCTCATTGTGGTTAAGAGCTAAGCTTTTTAAAACAGTCTTTCTCAAAGTTCCATTCCATTTCAGCTGCATTTTACCAGGCAGCTGAAACTTACCACCTAGAAGTTACTGAATGGAAATATAACCAAAAAATCACATTAATAAACAACTCCCTGTATTTTATTTCTGGCCCCTTGCCTTCTATCCTACCCCACTTTTTACTCCTTAACCCAAGAAACTCTTTCCGGTCAGATTCCTCACTGGCTGTACCAGAGTTTGGGGTTGAGTCAAGAAGGCCACCTAGGGCTTCCCCGGTGGCGCAGTGGTTGAGAGTCCGCCTGCCGATGCAGGGGACGCGGGTTCGTGCCCCGGTCCGGGAAGATCCCACATGCCGCGGAGTGGCTGGGCCCGTGAGCCATGGCCGCTGAGCCTGCACGTCCGGAGCCTGTGCTCAGCAACGGGAGAGGCCACAGCAGTGACAGACCCGCGTACCACAAAAGAAAAAAAAAAAAAAAAAGAAGGCCACCTAATCATTTACTAGCAGAGAAGGTCACCGGAGACCCAAAGTCTCAACAGTAACCCCTGTGGCTGTGTCTACCCCTTTCCTGCTCTTTCGTGTGTTAGCAAATTACTCAAAGTCAATACTGGAGTCGTCCTCATCATGCTTCTGCCTACCTTTCTCTACAGCCTCTCACAAATCTATTCAAAACTTGCTGAACAGCGTCTGCTTGGTTTAATGTTCAATGGGTGTGCAGGAGGCTCTTGAAAGATGGCACAGACTGGAGAGTAAACTTAAGTGTCTTCCATCTGCACCTTGGTTTTTTCCTGGCGCGAGAATATTGTCTGGCTGTTAAAGTGTCACACGGTTCTGGTCTTTCATGGGTAAACATCAGATACTGCTCTTCATTCATCCGTAGACACTCATTATCCCTCACAGTGTGCAAGGTCTTCAGCGAGACACCGTGGGGGGCATAGAAAGAGAAGTCAGACCTGCTACCTTCTAGCTCCTTATTGCAGTATTGCAGGTAGAACCCTGTGCTTCCACCGGGGAGAGGCACCCACACGCTCTCTGGAAGCTTCCAGTCTACGGTGGGGAAACAATGCCAACATATACACAACAACTAGAGAATGGCAAGGGTGTTTACTTAACTAAGACTTAAACCTATGTGGTTCAGACCACAACTGCTAAGATGATTCCCTAAAAGGAGTGATTATTTTGGGTCCAGAGCAGTGAAGGATGACTCTGAAAAATGAATAGGACGGGGCAAATCAGACAGCACAGGGCATGGGGGGTGGATCAAGTCCCTTTCTAGAGGATTTCTAGTGGCTCTTAAGGGAACCCGTGAGTGTTCAGGGCAACTGTTGAAGAGATTCTTAACATCTTCCTGTGCCCAACTGGGGCTCCAGGCTTGCAAGGGAAGGAAGTGGCTCTAATATGGGGCCTTATCCTTTGCTACCCCCAAGAAAAGTCAAATCTGATGGAGAAGGGGAGATTCCTGGAAGGACAGATTTTACAGGATGTCAGCTCTAAGAGCTGTCAGAGTAGCAAAAAGAGAAATCAGTGTGGTCCGTGTATCAGGGGAAGAGGAATTTGAACAAATGCTTGCATGAGAATCATAGGCAATGAGGAAAAAGAACAGGAAAGAAGTTGAAATGGGAGGTTGAACAGAGACCTCATTCTACTAATATGCACCTAGTGTTCCTGACATGCCTGGCTCAAATGTTCAACAGCCCAGTGAATTAGGTATTGGTGTTATGTCCGTTTTAGAGTTGGGGAAACTGAGGATTTCTGAAGTTGCTGTTTGTTTCAGGTCACACTATTAACAAGTAGTGAAGCCAGGAACCAAACTGTCTGACAGCAGATTCAGAGCAGTGAGTTGCTGCATTAGAGAAACTGAGACAAAAATAAACACGCAAGACAATTTCTCTGCCATTTTAAGACAAAATGGAAGGAAAGGAATATTGCACACATTTGAGTCCAGTGCTTTTGCTACCATTGGCAACCTTAGGTATTTTGAGAGTCTCACCTCCACTTTACCAAACCAAAGGACAAAGTGAAGTGGAATTAGAGTTTTCCAAATATTTCCCTTGCTTTACCAGCTGCTGTTGGGCTGTGTGTGGTTGTGTGTGTGTCCAAAAGTTTTCTTCAGAAAAAAAAAGAGAAAAGGCCACATAAAGACTCTAAGGCTGGGGCTTTCCTGGTGGTGCAGTAGTTAAGAATCTGCCAGCCAATTCAGGAGACACGGGTTCGAGCCCTGCTCCAGGAAGAGCCCACTTGCTGCAGAGCAACTAAGCACGTGTGCCACAACTACTGAGCCCACGTGCCACAACTACTGAGCCCACCAGCCACAACTACTGAAGCCCGCATGCCTAAAGCCCATGCTCCTCAACAAGAGAAGCCACCGCAATGAGAAGCCCGCGCACTGCAACGAAGAGTAGCCCCCGCTCACTGCAACTAGAGAAAGCCTGCGCGCAGCAACGAAGACCCAACGCAGCCAAAAATATAAAATAAATAAATTTTTTTAAAAAATAAATAAGGCCTCTATAAAAGAAGAGAGGTGATTTTGAAAGTTGTTAAAAGCTGGTGTTTGCTTTTGGAAGAAAACAAAGAAATAAACACGTAAGAGATCAGCACAACAGAAGGAAGAGTTGGTTCACTCTGCATAAGAGTGAGAAGTAAAGTCGGGTCAAAGTACAATGGGTCTGACTCTCCAGCAAGGCATCCAGAGCAGGTCCATACCTGCCTCCAGGGGCATCTCCTGCATCCCCTCACAGCCTCTTTACCATGACCCCTCACCTTGTCACCGTCACACCTCTCACCTTTGCATAAGCCATTTCCTCTGCCTGGAATCACTCCCACCCATGCTTTGCTTTGTGAATGACACACCTCACCCAAGGCTCAGTTGAGAAGAGCCTTTCTTTTTCTTTTCTTTTTTTGTAATTAATTTTCATTGGAGTATAGTTGCTTTACAATGTTGTCTTAGTTTCTGCTGTACATCAAAGTGAATCAGCTGTACATATACATATAGCCCCTCTCTTTTGGATTTCCTTCCCATTTAGGTCACCACAGAGCATTGAGTAGAGTTCCCTGTGCTCTACAGTAGGTTCTCATTAGTTACCTATTTTATACACAGTATAATGTATATATGTCAATCCCAATCTCCCAGTTCATCCCACGCCCTCCTTTCCCCCTTGGTGTCCATACGTTTATTCTCTACATCCATGTCTCTATTTATGCTTTGCAAATAAGATAAGATGTGGCACATATATACAATGGAATATTACTCAGCCATAAAAAAGGAACAAAACTGAGTTGTCTGTAGTGAGGTGGATGGACCTAGAGACTGTCATACAGAGTGAAGTAAGGCAGAAAGAGAAAAACAAATATCGTATATCAACACATATATGTGGCATCTAGAAAAATGGCACAGATGAACCTATTTGCAGGGCAGGAATAGAGACCTCTTTCTTTAACACTCCCTGTCCCCTCTCCCCTCCAAGCTCTGCTTCCCCAGTCCCAGCAGAGGCCGACACCTCCTCCACTGAAAAGTCAGAGGAACTGTATGTTCTTGTTCTTTTCCCTCTGCTGCTGCAATAACTAACTGCTCACATGCTGTCTTCTACTAGATGCAAAGCCCCTCGGAGAAAGCGATTCCACACCTAGCACAATGCCGCAGCGTAGGGGCTCAAAACAACTTGATGAACAAATGAATAGACAGAGGGAGTGAGGGATTGGCTGATGGTGGGTTGATTATTGGGAAATGAAAAACTAGACGTGAAAAGGTAAGTGATAGAGAACTTTCAGGGCTCCGAGGGCAGGGAAATGGCCTGATGAGAACAACATATAAGAAAATTTAAGATGGACAATTATTGTTCTTCCTTTCCTTGTTATAAGATATCAAGAAGGTATCAAATTTACTGTAGTTATTTCTCTTTTTTCAGGTATCTCAGTCATAACAGAATAACCTTCTTGAAGCCGGGTGTTTTTGAAGATCTCCACAGACTAGAGTGGCTGTATGTTTAATTTATGTGGCATTTTATAGTACTAGCCTTTATGTTCGAAAAATATGTAAATGAACCCATTTTTTTCTTCTGGCTGGCAGGATAATTGAAGAGAATCATCTCAGTCGAATTTCCCCACTAACATTTTATGGACTAAATTCTCTTATTCTCCTGTAAGTACTAAAAATTTATGCAAATATTTCAACTGAAGGAAAAGGCATGAATAAAAATTGGGTTTAACAACATGACATTTAGAATTAAAACCCTAAAATGGAATTTTCAACTAAAAACCATCTCCTAGTCATATCCTATGAGGCTGTTTTGTAGTTGTAACAGTTTTATAAGATCTTCCATCTTCTAGAATGTCAGCCCATCAAAACTGAACACAGCCCCACTGCCATGCTTTATTGAAATATTCTTAAGCACACCGGTACTATCCTCTATTAATCTTGGTAAAGAATAATACGTTTGTTTAAAATCACCTCCTTTTCAGTACCCACTACTGAAGGGCACAGGACTTTTCTTCAGTTGCTAATGTTACTGCTTCCTCCATATGATGGCTACCGTTTGTCTAATTTTATTACTGACAAGCACTTAAATATATCAAGACTTACAGAAAATAATTTGAGTGAGAAGACAACGAACTTAGTAGATGTTCATGACTTCATAAGAATAATGATAAAACCACGTTTTGACTTCAGTTGAGAAAAGAAACAGAGAAATCAGACTCCTTTTTGTTTCTCTTTTTCAGAGCACTGATGAATAACATCCTTACCCGCTTGCCTGACAAACCTCTTTGTCAGCACATGCCCAGGCTGCACTGGCTGTAAGTTGCTGTATCTCCTCTTTTTAAAAATGTTTATTGAAGTATAGTAGTTGACTTACACTGTTGTGTTACTTTCAGGTGTACAACAAAGTGATTCACTTATACATATACATACATCCACTCTTTTTTAGATTCTTTTCCCATATAGGTCATGACAGAGTATTGAGTAGAGTTCCCTGTGCTATACAGTAAGTCCTTATTAGTTATCTATTTCATATACAGTAGTGTGTATATGTCAATCCCAAACTCTTAATTTATCCCTCCCCCCCCTTTCCCCTTTGGTAACCATAGTTTGTTTTCTATGTCTGTGAGTCTCTTTCTGTTCTGTAAATAAGTTCATTGGTATCATTTTTGTAGATTCCACATATAAGTGATATCATATGGTATTTGTTGCTTTCTGACTTACTTCATTTAGTGTGATAATCTCCAGCTTCATCCATGTTGCTGCAACTGGTGTTATTTCATTCTTTTTATGGCTGAGTAATATTCCATTGTATAGAGGTACCACATCTTCTTTATCCATTCCTCTGTTGATGGATATTTAGGTTGCTTCCATGTCTTGACTACTGTAAATAGTGCTGCTATGAACATAAGGGGTGCATGTATATTTTCAAATTAGAGTTTTCTCCAGATACATGCCCAGGAGTGGGATTGCTGGATCATATGGTAGCTCTATTTTTAGTTTTTTAAGGAACCTCCCTACTCTTCTCCATAGTGACTGCACCAATTTACATTCCCACCAACAGTGTAGGAGGGTTCTCTCTATCTCTTCTTACAGAAGACAACTAACTTGTCTGGTTTTGCCTAGTTCATTTCAGATGTCAGGTTTTTTCAAATGGTAGTTGTTAATATTTTTAGCATGATTTTCTTATTAAACATCCCTATTATCTAAACTAACTCCTCTAAACTCTTATCAAAATAAAACATCTCCAAAACACAAGACATACTTTGGAGGCAGGAAGAAGGAAGACAGAAGGGATGTTATGATATCTATGTAACATCACCCCTTCCCCCCTGTCAATCTGTTCACCTGTTCATTTGGTACAGAAAGACTAAGCCACTTTAGTTTCATTGCTAAATTCTGTGTAATAAGACTATGATACTTAGGCTTTATTTTTGAAGTCTCATCACAACAGAATATGTTCCACAGAGTTTTTCACACAGTAGTTTTGTTTGTGGTAATTAGCATCACTCTACCTATGCAGAACTCATTTACTCAGTAAATGTGTCTATTTAAAATACAGGCAAAAATGAAGAAATAAATCCAAAATATTTCTTTAAATGTTCAGTCAATAACCTGCATATACTCTATATATGAAAATCCCCTCTGTCTTTTATTTGTAGGGAATTCCCAAAAGTTTGGTCAAAACACACTAGTTTGGAACCATCTAGGGGAAGAGAAACATCCCCCAAATCATTAGTAAGTCCAGAGGGCATCTTGATATGACAGTATAGTACCCTCAGTAATGACGAACTAAGTCATCAAGGAAAGGGCAAATTAAGTGCGATATTCTTTGTGGTGATTAAATTTGGGCTCAAAAGAATTCACTAATGGTAATTACATGCTCAGTGATCCAAACTTAGTAATGAAGTAAAACTGATTAATATTTATATGAGTAAATTAAAAATTCATGCATTGAGAACAGAAGTAAATGTGGGAGATTTTATGCCCATACAATAAGAAATCTTTCCTTTGTTTTTAAAAAGGTAGCCAAATGTATATTTCAGATAAAAATAAAAAATGATTAGGATTTATAACTAAAGACGTGGACTTTTTAAATTTTTGTTACTAAAATTATAATCTTTAAGTTTTAGCTATCCAAAACAACTCACTCCACATGCATCCCTGAGAGTGAATGTTGTCCCAATTTTAATGCTAGTAATAATTTTTGCTTTGTAAGTATTCATTTTTTAAAATTAATTACAATATCTTTACCTTGTGCATGAACTGTCATTTAGCAAAGTACAAACTAGAAAATCTGTTGGATGTGTCGGCAAACATTTGTTTAACTATGGTTAAGTAGAAAAATAGAAATAAAACAAAAAGAGATATGACAGCCCAGGAGAATATATTTGCAAGATATACAACAGACAACAGATTAAAACTTTTAATATAGTTCTTTCAAAGCAATAAAAAAACTATAAACACCACACTAAAAGATGTGATATTCAAAAAGGAAGGAATATAACTAATAAATAAGCATATGAACAGATGGGGCAATAGCCAAAGATGAGCTAAAGAGCAAGAGGGTAAAGTAAACTTTTATCCGGGGATGAGACAAAGCAAGTTTATATATAGGCAGAAGAAGCTAATGTAAAGGATTTGTAAACGTGGAAAACAGTGAGGATACATTATGGAGCAAGGTCCTGGAAGCCGTGGAAAGGATGGACAAATAAGATGGAATACACACACAGGTGCAATAAAGATGAATGCACCTGCCCTGCTTCAATCGACACGGCACAATTTCAAGATCATAATATGAAGTATAAAGAAAAAGTCACGGAAGGATACATATTATATATGACAATTCCATTCCAACAATGCTGTGCTGAAGCTGTAGACAGCCTCAAGACAATATTGCTCCCACTCTACCAATGAGGAAGAACTTTACAATCTACACAGTCTTAATTTTCTCCAGCCTGTCAGTCATAAGGCAAGCAGGGAAACAATTCTAAGGAGTGACCAAGAGAGACGGGACATATACAGTATTTCACCTTTGGCAGAGCACAAGGTGAAGCGTTGACCCTCATAGAGCAGGTACAAAGAAAACTGCTAAAATGTTAATAAACCTGTAAAGGTTAAGTGTGGGCTAGTGTAACCCTTTGGAATACTGGGAACCCCACACTCAAGGGAGTCAGCTATTCCTAACCGGCTCTTTTTCTCTGGCCTCCACCAGCTCATGGAAAAAGCTGGGAGTAATTAAGGAAACCAGACAGAGTCTTCTTTGGTGGCATGCAGGCACAAACCCCACCTTCTCCCCTAGACTCTTCCCTCTTAGGAAGGAAAAGCTTTACACCATGGGGAGAGGGACAGAAAATCTTCCTGCAGCCAGGGACTGTGCATAGATCCACTGCTTCCAAAGGAGCGGTAGCAGCCAAAGCCCTCTACTCCAGCAACAGGGGCAAACAAACCTCTCCAGCCCAGGATCCTGCACTGTTGCAAAGTGGGTTGGGGCTTCTGGGGCATGTGGGACAACCACGCTGAGAAAGCCCCATCCCAGAAAGAGCAAGAGAAACAATTCTTGTCAAATTATAAAGCAATCAACAGAACTAGGCCCAGAGATAACTCAGATGTTACAACTACGAAACAAGGGAATTAAAATACTTATGATTAATCAGTTAAATGATTAATCATAAGTATTTGGGAAATACAAATGGGAAAGGTGGGCAAAACATGCACACATGGAAAATGTCTGCAAAGAGATGGAAGCTTTAAAGAGAATCAGAGAATTACTTCAACAGGTTGAACACAGCTAACAAAAGAATCAATGACCTTGAAGACAGGTCAATAGAAAGCTTTCATTTGAATCAAAATGAGAACGGAGCATAAAACAAAGATAGAACAGAGAATCCAAAAGTTACAGGATAATATAAAAGTGTCTCAAAATGCGTTAAAGTGGTCACAGCAAAAGAAGAGAAGGACAACAGGACAGAAGATGTTACCAAAAATCTTGAGTCTGCTCACCAGACGCACAGCAAAGCCAATCTACTGGCACCAGATTGTGGTGAAGAAAAGTACAGCATTTATTGCAGGTGCCGAGCAAGGAGAATGGGCAGCTCATGCTCAAAAGACCCAAATTCCCTGATGGTTTTCAGGGAAGTGTTTTTAAAGGCAGGGTGAGGGAGGGGACTGCAGGGTGTGTGATCAGCTTGTGCACAACTCTCTGATTGGTTGGTGGTGAGGTAACAGGGTGATGTTACGGGAATCTCAATCATCAACCTTCTGGTTCCAACCAGCCTGGGGTCTACGTGCTGGTGATCAGCATGCCGTTAACTTCCTCCACCTGGTGAGGGTTTTAGTGTCTGCAAAACAACTCAAGGATATGGCTCAGGGTATTATCTATTGCCCTTGAGGAGGAACTAAAGGACCTTGAATTTGTTTTATGGCTAAACTATTAGTATTTTGTCTTGCTTGACTATTTTCCTTTGTTTCACCATTTTCTCACTTCTCTGATTAAATCTGCTCTTTGGAACTCAGGGAAGGCCTAAGAGGCTAAAGCTTTTCTACAAACAAGAGGTGGGGGACATAGGGTCCTGCTCATTTTTCAAAGAAATATCTGAAGAGATAATGACCAAGAATTTTCTAAAATGATGTAATACAAAAAAACAAAAAAAAATCTAAGAAACTCAGAAAAGAAAACAAGCAGAAGTAGAAAAGAAAAAAAAAAAAAAACTGGACAAATCATAGTCAAACTGCTGAAAACCAAAGATAAAGAAAAGCAAAGAAAAAAGCTTGAGACAACCAGAGAAAACAGAGATATTCAAGCTGTAAAACGAAGATAAGAAATGCAGCACTAATTCTTTTTAAAAGATGGAGGGGCTGTGTTAACACTGGAAAAAAATAGCCTTCTGAACAAAGACTATCACCAGGGATAAAGAGAAATATCACAGAATGATACAGGGCTCAATATGGCAAGAGCCACAGTAATCTTAACTGAGTAAGCAGTTTCAAAGGAATAAAGTGAAACCATAACACTATAAAGAAAAATAGCCCGGTGTCAAGAGATGTCATTTAAAACTAAGAAATCTACCAATATGTGGCTATTTGATATTCCTAAGGTGAATATTAATAAATAGCATATAATTGATCAAAATCCTATGGTGAGAGAGAGAGAGGAAAGAAAAGGCAGGAAGACAATACATACTCATTCCATCATTTCTTATAATAGGAAATTGATAAGTGTTATTGTTATTCTCTAAGAAAGAGAAGATACGATGTATTGGGTAAAGTTGTAGTTATAAAGGTTACCAATAGAATATACAAGCCTTTTTCAATGTTAGAATAAATAAAATTTTTAAGCCATTTGTTGAAAGATTTTTTAATCTATAAAACCATATAATAATATTTTTAAATAGCAGACTAAGGTAAGATACATTAGTCAGATCAATAAACATAAGTGGGCTAAAATTACCTACTAAAAAGAGAAACAGATTTTCAAGTTGGATCACAGAGCAAAATCTAACTCAGTACTATGTACAAAAAAGGCCAGCTGTAACTAAGTGATTAAGAAAGATTAAAAATAAAAGACTGCTCAAAAGTATGCCATGTAAATGCAAACCAAAGAAAGTAGGCATCATTTTTTATCTAAGTAGGTAGAAGTTTGGCCAATTTGCATTAAGCAGTACAAAGAAGGACATTTAAATGCTATAGTGTGCAATTTCCAATACAAGATATTATATTAGGAGTATATATATGCACCAAATAGATTCATATAACAACCAAAACAAAAGAAAAATAGACATACATAAGCGCTAAGAAATAATAATCCACCTCTTTCAGTCCATGAAAGATCAAGGAAAACCAAAAAAAGGATATGGAGAACTAAATAACATAGTTAACGAGTTAACTCTAACTGGTACGTATCAAAGTGCAAAGTCCCTTCTCGATAACAGAACAGATTTATTTGGGGCGGCAAAGTGCCCAGCTAAAATACTACATTCCCAGACTTCCCCACGTCTAGACAGAGCCACGTGGCCGAGCCCTAATTAATAAGGAGGAAGATGTATAGTGTGGAACTTCTGGGCAACCTCCTTAAAGAGAAACAGGAAGAACCTCCCTTTCTTTCCTTATCCAGAAAAGATGGATATGATGGCTCAAGCTTTAGCAACATCTTGGAACACAAAGACAAGGACCTGTGGACAGTGGATATGAAAGACCTTAGGTTTCTAACAACTTAGTAAAATTACCAGACTAGCCTTGGACTACCCAACCCTAGATTTTTTTTTAAATCCTTGTGTAGTTATGCTGTTATAGTTGGGTCTCTGTTCTATGTACCTGTGCTTAATCTTAATAGATATAAACTGAAAGTGAAGAACGCCCAAAATACATTCACCAGAATTGACCATGTATTTTAGGACATACACGTTCACAAACAAAACTCAGAAAACGCGGGATTAGCCTAAAGCAGAAGGAGGGTCATCGCATCCTGGGTGTAGGAGACCAGGTGCACATACAGGTAAATCACGGATGTCGGGCAGAAAGGCGAAGGCTTTCCCCTCCTTCATCACCTCAATTTTCTCTGTGAGATAGGAGCCAGAAAAGTACGGGAGGAAGTAGAGGGAGAGGAGTTTTGCGTGTTTACAAAAAGCCCCTAGGGGATGAGAGAGGGAATTGAGAGGGCAAGATTCTTGGTGTTTTTGTTTTCTGTTATTGTTCTTCAGATCCAAGAACGAAATTTTCATTTTCAGCCAGTTCTGCCATGTATAGAGGGAAACATAAAGTGGTTATATTCAGAGCATCATTAAGTTGGAAAAGTGATCCAGGCATTAAGTAAGCAAAACACCCCCTCAGGTCCATTAGAACTTGGAGCCCTGGCACGAGGAGCAGATTTGTATGCCATACCCCTGCACATCAAGAACTAAAACCTCTAATTTTAGGAAGAAAGCCACGGCAAATTCACAAATAAAGATTAAAATAAACTCAACATTGAATTTAACAATTTAATCAAAAGTCCCTAGTTTATGCCTCTTACTGACTTTTACAAATAGTAAATTAATATTAACATAAATAGTTTTGCTACCTTAATAGAAAAAAAAAAGTTACAGGTGTTACTAACAAGAAACTAACATCAAGAAATGTTGTGAGGCTTAGGAGAACGTCACCCCCTGGTGGTAGATTCCTGGTAACAACAACAAAATAGGAAAAGGAAATAGAACAGTCTGTGTCAATGATAACCTTCGTTATGGAAGGCCAAAGCCTTGGCCAAGGCTAATGATCAAAAGAAGATAGTATAAGTGCTTTATTTCCAGTTTAATAGAATAATAGAAGTTTTTCTTTAGAAGGGTGATCTAGAATCAAGATTTAAGATTTTAACACAATATTCCATATGTACAGAGATCCTGTCTACAAAAACCTTGTTATGGTATATGCCCTTCTTAGATCACTATAGTAAGAAGAAGCTTATTCTCTGGACACCATGGACTGTGAGCTTAAATTTGACATGTTTTGTGTCCTTCAACGAGTAAATCTGATTTTGCAGTCTGATGCAACAGAGAAAAGCCCTAAGCCTGACTTCAAATATTTCTCTCTTCTTTGCTCTTCTCTGTGGTCAATACACCCTTTTAGTCCATTGACTTGATTTCTAGAACGCTTACATGCTGGCCTTCCAGAGCTTCCAGACAGACTGATTTGTCCGCAGCCATTTTTACTGCAGTGCCACAATAAAACTGACTGTCCCAGATACAGCCTCTCCCGCAGAAAAGATAGACACGTCCATTAATGTCACTCGTGTTTCCCGCATAGATTTTAGCAGCCGTGTCAGACTTCAGCTCATATATTTTAGTGGCAATTGTTCCTGAATGGCTTTACGTGGTATGGTGACTGGTAAGCTAAGTGCTGGGGTAAAACGAGTAGATCTAAGAGCCAGCATCTGCTTCTGAAAGTGTATCCCTGAGCTCGGCTAACTCTGTTCTATGAACTTCCACCATAAACCCTACGACAAGATAAAAGACAGGCAATAGAAGAACGCTTTCATGAAAACCAGGAAGCAGAGACAATTAAACAGCAAGGGAGCTCAAGTCAGGTCTGCAAGCAGCGCCCTGAGTCGGGAGTGGAGAGCCAAGGGCAGCTGTGGGTCTCCCTCTGCACTGGCCTGTGTGGCCATATAATAAAGTAAGAAAGCGTGTTCTCAGGGGTAAAAGGCTATGGAGAATTTTTTCTGGGAGTGTCTAGGCAAGGGAGGTAGAGGTTAAACACTGCTTTGCGGTAGCATCTTCTGCAGCAATAGTAGAATCTTCTGTGGGCTGTAGCAGATAGAGTCACGCCACTCAGAGAAATGCCAGTGGTACCTCTGGATGGGTGTTCAATGCGGATCACTACGTGCTTTCTGTTTATATAGCTGGTAGTTACCACAACAAAAGCTGTCCATGTACCTTTTTTCATTCTCTTCACATTCCTTACGATACATATGTACCCATACGAACACCTCATACCTACGCAACTCGAAACATTTTTACTATTAACACAGAAAAACAGAAACATTATATATAAATATATCATTTCGGCTATTATGTAAGTGGCTACACTTACATTATGTGAGAATCCCTATGAAATCAGCAGTATGTGGGAAAAGAATATTTTACTAGAAAACAAATCATTCTTAACCGACTTTTGTGTGTGATTAAAATTTAGCTTTATCATTTTTTATTTTTATATTTCAGGGACTTTGAAGGCAACCACATCCATAATTTAAGGAATTTGACTTTTATTTCCTGCAGTAATTTAACTGTTTTGTAAGTAACGTTTTGTCCTTTTGAAGTATCGTTTTATCTCTTTACAAATAAAATGAATCATTTATGCGAACAGAATCTAGCATAAACATGCATAGTAATTACAGCAAATGTTCCCTCTCAACTTGAAGTTTTTTGAAAAGGAAGCACGTTGGCAAAATTACTGAAGTTCAAACCAGGCATAACCACAGATTCACAACATGCGTGGGTCATCACAATGGTACTATCTTACGTGAGACCTGCTTTTCTCAACCTTACAAGCAAGACCCAATTTAAGGGAAAAAACATTTCTCATAAACCACCTAGAATCTGCCCTTGGATCTCAGTTTCAGAAACACCAAATTAAAGTCCTAATCTATAAAAATTATTACTGCAAAGACTGTGGGGGAAATTAATTATGACTTTTAGAAACTGTAGAATGTTCACACCCCTGAGGATGTAACTGCGGACACCAGGATAAACCTTAGAAAGTTATCGAGTATAATTTCTCCTTATACTCCTCTCTGGCTTACTTTAAATTCAGGGTGCCTCTTCCGTAACAGTGAGGGATGCTGGGGCTTCCTTCAGTATAAAAGTATAACTGCCTCATTTGCAGTTTATTCCTCCAGAAGAGTATTTTTCAAATTGTGGGTTGAAACACACAAGCAGGTGATGAAAGCAATGTAGTATGTCCCGAGCCGCATTTTTTAAATGAAAAAGAATAGAATTGAATTGAATAAAAACATCAGAGTACAATTCAGATGATTAAGTGTATTGTTCCGTGAATCTTGGGTTGTGTGGGTGTATATTATGTCCCAATGCAAAATGCATTTTTCTACTGTTGGTTACCATGTGAAAAGTTTGAAAATCATCATATTAAGATATACAGGACCCCTGTGTACGGGCAATGCAATAGCTACCACTGACACAACAAACATTTTTACCCAGTTATGCCCTCCGCCCCATTCCAGTGGGCTCAAAGCCACTGAAATGTGTGAACTTTTCTGCAGTGCGTTTAGCAGTCTTCAGATGCAGGATTCTATCAGTCATGCAAAACAGTTCATGGTAATTGCCCAAAGGAAACCAAATTGCACTTAAAGGACACAGGCCAAATAAATATCCAAAAAATGTAGCCCTTCTTTTCTATTCTACTTGTATTTGTTTTTAAAGAACCCTCTGTATGAAGAAATCATTCGTGAGTTTCCTCTTCACAGATGCTTGTGTTTTTCTGGTCCAAGGATGCTGGGAGAAAGTGGTAACGGTTTGGAGCGCTGAGAGGAAATAAATACTTAAGGATGGGATGAGGCCAGGTTCCAGGCATGTCCCACAATGCCTCAAGAACTGGAAATCTTTTAAAGGTTTCCTGTGAGTTAGTCCTTTATGCTATGTCATAACACGACGTCAGGGCAGAGATGAAGTGTCAGGACTTACAGTCTCATTCAGCATCCCAAACTAGAGATCTTCTGAGTTGGTCCAGCTTGAAGTAGACCTCCTGCAGCATCTCCACCCTAAATCACATCAACCGCCCAATGTGCACCAGTGCTATTGTGTGGGAGGTATTTTGTTCGACGGACACACCATGAAGCCTACAGAGGCGACCCTAAGGCAGCTCCCATGAAGCCTACAGAGGCGACCCTAAGGCAGCTCCCTGGGCTGACGCTCAGTCTGTATTCTCAGGAGTCAAGGTTTTCACTCTTCCCCTGTGGAGCTCTTCCCTAAATCACTTAGAAATTTGAACACTACTTTACTTTTATCATCATTGAAAGATCTGGGAAATTTAAGATTAAAGTTATTACAGACTGGGTAATTTATCACGCTACCTCAACCTCTCTTGACGTGAAAAGTGCACTCCACGTAATTATTTTTGTTTCTCCAATAACTCACCTATCAGTTACCTCTGGAAGCTACAACATCCTTTTCTTTTTACTTTCAGGGTAATGAGGAAAAACAAAATTAATCACCTCAGTGAAAACGCGTTTGCACCGCTCCAGAAACTAGATGAATTGTAAGCTCGATTACACATATATTGATAAGAATTTTCTTTCTACTGTTCCAGTTCATAGTTGTCACACGTATACATTTTTATACATTTAAGAAAGATTTATTTTTCTCTCTTCCTAGCACTATTTCTGCATACCTTGAGCCACAAAGGAATTCTGATAGTTAAAAAAATATGTGTAAAGGAAAACTATGAAATAAATATTTGAGGAAAGTGAGGTAAGGGAAACATAGCTGTGGAGAAAGAATAAAGTCTGGGGAGATCGATAAATAAAATACATCTTGCACCACTCTAACCCACTGCTGGAGAGGGATAGCAAATTTATCTTTAAGTTTCCTGGAGAGTTAGGATTTAAAAACCAGGAGATAAAAAGACACCACTCTGCTGATTCTGAAACCAAAGGATAATCTTGGATCCATAAGGAAATTAGACACTACCATGGGTAACATCCCAGTCTATAATAATGGAAAAGAGAGCTATTTATAACGTCCCTTTTTTAAGATCAATGACACAGTTCCAAAGGACATTAAGACAACTCTCTGATAAATCAAAGCCTTGTGGTCCAAGCACATAGGAGCTGATTGTCCAAATAAAATATACACAGGACAACAAATGAAGTACATGTCCTTCACACAATTTTTTATTTTTTACCATTAATTTCTTCAATTGGGTTTTTGCTAAAGTTTAGGCTAGCCACCAGTTTGATTTTGTGAGTTCTAGAAAGAATCTGGAGTATGGACAGAAGGTATATGTTTGACAATTAACTGGGAAGAACTTTGATTCATTAAAACTTGTCCATAAAAATTAAAGAGTGTAACTAAACTGTTTCTCGGGACACCTTACCTGCAAACTAGGACAGGTGGAGGGAATACACATGCCACAGACAGAAACGTTCCTCGGGAACCAATGAAGCATTGTGCTCCAAAACATCAATAAACAAGCCACTGAAACCCCGTTTTTCCATGACCATTAGCTTGAAACCTTTTTCAGTAGACAGTACCAATCATTCACAAAACGCACAAGAAAATCTCAATAGATATCAGAACCAAGCACCTGCTGTAACAGCTCCCAGTGTCTGGCAAGTGAACCATACCATCAACACACAGGAAATTATTTTATTCTCAGTAGTAGGGAGAGGTGCGTGTAGGTGACTCGAAAGGTAGTATCTAGCCATGAAAATACACGCTCGTCGAGGGGTCCATGCTTTTCCTTGTTTTATCCTACTTGCCACCGCGATCTGAATACCAGAAGGTAATTTCTGCCAATCCTGACTTGCATGGTGGCGCTGAGGTGCAGGTTCTAAGTATCAGTAACCAGTAGTGAGCATGGAACACAACAGCTTGGTCCGTAACCAGCGCTAATGCAGGTTCAGAGATAAAGGAAAGAGCAACAAAGGGGCAGAGAGGGGCACCAAGGCCAAGAATTAGTCCTGCCTAAACCCTGCCGAGTCCCATACCCAACGCTGGCTTGAAAAATCGGACTTACAGGGATGAAAATGGCATGTTTTCTAAGAGGTGATGGCTTTAAATGGGTGGGTCTAGACCTCAAATGAGTGACTCTCCCTTTGAGAGAGGGTTTGGACTACACTCTGTGCCTCTCCTGGCTGGATCCCACTGACAGAGTTAATGAGGGCAAATAAATTGGCAATAATCAGGATTGACTTCTCACAGTAGACTTTAGTTCTGATGGCAGAAACTCTTGGCTACAGGCTTGATTTACTGTGTGCTTTTAAAGTCAACTACTCTAGGTGATAATGTGTTTCCTGAACCCATTCAGAAATGGACCTCAAGTCCAGCTAAGTTTAGACCAACTTTCCTAAAACGAAACTGAGAAAATGGTCTTTTTACACATCACTTAGGGTCTAGGCCAAATGGTCCCCATTCCGTGATTCATGAAAAAAGAACTATATGTCAGAATTGGCTCTAATAGCCAAAACAGCACACTCCCACCAGAAACAGCTGAACATGATATTTCAAGACTTAATATCCTCGTGGGCTCTTCGAAATCTGTTTTCCACATTGCCTCACTAACATGATCCATCTTTTACTTGGCTTCCCATACAAAGAACTGGAATTGTGCCGCCACTTTTACCTACATATGAAGCAGGTCGAGTCTGTTAATGGTCTTCTAGGTAGGGATACAAAGAATAGCTAGCCAAAAATTAAGCTAGATGCTGGAGAGCCCAAGCTGAATAGGTACAGGGCTTGCACTGAAAGAGATCACATCCTTCGGAAGAGGAGAACGTATGTACAGAAACAGTTTTAATATGATGTTATAAGTGCTGTATGTGTTATACATGCTACATACAGGAGAACAGAGAAGAGAACGCCTAAGCTCCCTGGTCACAGAGGAGTGACACGTGAGCAGAATCTTTTTTTTTTTTTTTTAAGTAAAGTTGATTTACAATATCGTGTTAGTTTCAGGTGTACGGCAAAGTGATTCAGTTATGCATACCCATTCTTTTTTCAGATTCTTTTCCATTACAGGGTATTACAGGATATTGAATATAGTTCCCTGTGCTGTACCGTAAATCCCTGTTGTTTATCTGAGCAGAATCTTGAAGGACGAATAGGGAGTTCACCAGAAGGACAAGAATCAAAGCTTATTCCAGGCAGAAGGAAGCACCCGTGCAAAAACCCGGAGGTTGAAATACTGAGACGCCTTCAGGCCCTGGTGAAAGTCATTTTGACTGAGTAGAAAGTGGTAGGAAACTGAGCTGGAAAGCTAGACAGTGGCAAGATATTTAAAGGCTTTTTTATATCACACTAAGAAGTTTTGATTTTATCTTCTATGCAACAATGAGCTATTGAAGGATTTTAAGGGGTGAAATTTTATAAACATTCCTTTTGTTGTCAAATCAGACCATCTATCTTCACAGACAATTCACCCATGAAAACATAAATAACAAAAACAGCCTCAAGGTTCAGTTTACAGTATAAAAATAAAACATTTACAGCAAAGTCATTTATAGTATTGATTACATTAGCTACTTTTTAGTTTTAAAAACTCAGTCTAAATCTATCTTGCCCTTCCGAGTTGAATAACCTAACTTTTGATTTATAAGCACTGCAATAACAAATAGATCTATTCCCATGCTTCTCCCTGTAGCAACTAATAGGATTTGGAGATGGACAGGGAAAGTGGTTAGGCTTTCTCTTAGTATCTCTTGATGACATTGAAGAACTCAAGCCTATTGAAAGATTGTCTTGTTTAGAAGAATCTGAGGCCTTTCTCATGAGAGTTGCCGCTGTCAAAGCTACCGGAAGAGCTGCTACTGTCCAAAATCTTCTCACAAATAAGCTACAAGTTCATACCACTTTAGGCAGCCCAACCTCTATACATACACGAAGTAACTTACAAAATATCCTGCCCCAGGTGTGTATGAGATCCGGTGCATATCAGCTGTGGAAGAAACTGGAAACTGAAATAATCCACTTCCAGTTGAAAATTATAATACACCCAAGCAAAGGAAAAAATTAAGGTTCCAAAGCATATTTCTACTTTAGCAAAAGAAGGAAGGGAGGGAGGGAGGGAGGGAGGGAGGAAGGGGAGGAAGAAGAGAAAGGAAGAAGGGCACAACACATATATTAATTGAATTAGAAAATTGTATCTATTAGAACTAGATCAAATACCACCAAGTACTGTCTCTGAGTGAGCAATAAAATGGGATAAAGTATTTTTATCTTTTACCATTTCACTCCCTTTTTAAAGTTTTGACTTCTATTAATTAATATAACTCACTAATGGCATTGTTTGAAAGTAGTCTAATGTTTTTTTAATAAATTACAGAACTATGAGTAAAGTCTTAAGGAAATAATATGACATTTGCAATTGTTTCCCTAGGGATTTAGGAAGTAATAAGATTGAAAATCTTTCATCACTTGTCTTTAAGGATCTGAAGGAGCTCTCACAGTTGTAAGACTGATACGAATTTTGTGTCTTTATTTTTTAACTTATTTTACTTCTAAAAATTGTGATTAAAATATACATAAGTACGTATATTTACCATTTTAACCATGTGTAAGTGTACAACTGTGGCATTAACTTCATTCACATTGTTGTGCAACCATCACCACCATCCATCTCTAGAACTTTTCCATCTTTCCAAACTGAAACTCCATACATATTAAACACTAACTCCCCACCAACCCCTGCCCCTCCAGCATCCATCACTCTGTTCTGGCTCTATGAATTTGGCATCTCTAAGTACCTCATAAATCAGCAGAATCATACATATTTGTCCCTTTATGACTGGCTTATTCCACTTAGCATAATGTCCTCAAGGTTCATCCACAGGTTGTAGCATGTGTCAGAAGTTCTGAATATTATCATTCTGAATAATAATCCGCTGTATGTAAGTACCACACGGCGTTTATCCATTCATCCATTGGTGGACACTTGGGTGGCTTCCACCTTTTAGCTGCTATGAGTAGTGCTGCTATGAATGTGGGTGTACAAATATATCTGTTCAAGAGCTTGCTTTCAATTCTTTGGGCATATAATCCCAGAAGTAGAATTACTGGATCATACGGCAACTCTATTTTTAATTTTTAAAGGAAACACCATACTCTTTTGCATAGTGGCTACACTATTTTATATTCCCACTATCAGTGCACAAGGATTCTACTTTCTCCACCTCTTTAACAACGCTTGTTATTTTATAGTTTTTGATAATCGCCAATCTAATGGATGTGAAATGGTGTTTCACTGTGGATTTGATTTGCTTTTCTCTAATGATTAATGATGTTGAGCATCTTTTCATGTGCTTATTGGCCATTCATGTAACTTCTTTAGAGAACACCTGTTCAAGTCTTTTGCTCGCTTTTAAACTGGGTTGTTTGGGGTTTTGTTGTTAAGTTGTAGGAGTGTATATATTTTAGATATTAAATCATTTTCAGATATATGATTTACAAATGTATGCTCCCATTTTGTAGGTTGCCTTTTCACTCTGTTGACAGTGTTTTCTGATGCACAAAAGTTTTTGATTTAGATGTAGTCCAATTCTTGTTTTTTTTTTCTCTTTTGTTACCTATGTTTTTGGTATCATATACAAGAAGTCATTGCTTAATCCAATGTCATGAAGCTTTTCTCTTATGACTTCTTCTAAGAGTTTTAAAGTTTTAGCTTTTCTATTTAGGCCTTTAACCCATTTTGAGTTAATTCTGTACATGGTGGAAGCTAAGGGTCTAAGCTCTTTTTTTTTTTTTCATGTGGATATCTATCTGGTTTTCACAGCACTATTTGTTGAAAAGATTGTCCTTTCCCCATTGAACAATCTTGGCACATTTTAAAAATTATTTGACTATATATACAAAGAGTTGTTCCTGGGCTCTCCATTCTATTCCATTGTTCTATACAACTATCTTTTAGCCAGCACCACACTGTTTTGACTACTGTAGCTTTGTAGTAAGTTTTGAATCAGGAAGTGAGACCTCCAACTTTGTTCTTCTTTTTCAAGGTTGTTTTAGATATTCAGGTTCCCTTGAGATTCCACATGAATTTTAGGATGGATTTTTCTATTTATGCAAAAAAAAATCATTGGGATTTTGACAGAGATGACACTGAATCTGTAGATTGCTTTGGGTAGTATTAACATCTTAACAATATTGTCTTCCAGTTCCAAAACACAGAATGTCTTCTTTAACTGATGTCTTCTTTAATTTCTTTCAGCAACATTTGGTTTTCAAAGTGCAAGTCTTTCACCTTTATTCAGTTTATTCCTAAGTACTTTGTTCTTTTGACGCTATTGTAAATGGAATCATTTTCTTAATTTTCTTTATGGATTGCTCATGGTTAGTGTATAGAAATGCATTCGATTATTGATTATTGTCTGATTATTATGTGTTGGTTTCACATATGGCAATTTTGTTGAATTTGTTTATTATAATAGTTCTGACAGTTTTTGTGTGTATGCGTGTGTGAAATCGTTACGGTTTTATACACATAAAATCATGTCATCTGCGAACAGAGATAATTTTACTTCTCCCTTCGCAATTTGGATGCCTTTTATTTCTTGCCTAATTGCTCTGGCTAGGACTTCCAGTAGTATGTTGAATAGAAATGGCAAAAGTGGGCATCCTTGTCTTCTTACTGATTTTAGAGGAAAAGCTTTCAGCCTTTCACCATTGGCTATGATGCTCACTGTGGCTTTCCTATATGGCTTTTATTATGTTAAGGTCGTTTCCTTCTGTTCATAGATTGTTGAGTCCCTTTCCCTTCTTTCATACAACACATTTCTTATTGTCATCCTTCCTCTCTTCCCTTCTTTCTGTAGTCACTGCCCCTCCCCCACCCAACTAATGGTCTAATCTGCAATAAGTTTCTTAAAAAGTGAACCTGCACCTGAGAAGGTCCCTTTAATCAACAATTCTTGTTTCGAGGTGTTGTTTTGCAAAGATTCTGAAATTTTCTCCATTTACACTCAGCTACACTGTCACTCTGACCTCTGTTTCTTTGTTTCTAACTATAGAGCCTTTTACTTTTCATTTCATGCCTCACAAATTGCTGACACAATATGCCACTCTTTGACATGATTTATTGTAAAAAGCATTCAATGTGATTTCACTAATTCAAGTTTTGACTAAATGGGATTCTTCTTTCTTTCATTTAAACCACACCTGATGATAGGCAAAACCTAAAGTGGTGTGGCTTCCCTTTGGGTACCCTGCTGCTCCTCTGGTGGGACCCTCTCTGGACCTCCCCACCTTCGCGCTTATGTTCTCTCAGCTCTGTCATTAACGCACTTACTGACAGCCGTGCACTGGCCTAAGAGTTCTGTTTCCATTAATCCATTTGAATGTCCAACTAGCCCTAGGGGTCAATTGACATTGCTGTACTTTTTTTGTTACTGTTTAAAAGTAACCCTAAGTCAAGAGACACACTTTCTCTTTACTCAAATACTTTTTAAGAATTGACCTATTTCTGCTCTCTTTTTAAAACAGGAATCTCTCCTATAACCCAATCCAGAAAATTCAAGCAAACCAATTTGATTACCTTGTCAAACTCAAGTCTCTGTAAGTATACACCTATGGGGATGGTTTTATGACATAATTTTTATTTACATACTAATAGCTAATAAATTCTATAAAATAAAATTGATAGGATCTCAAATCAGAAGCTTTAGTCCCAGGATATTGGTTAAAAGCTTTAGTCCCAGGATATTGGTTAAGATGGGTGCTTGCTGGGCTACAAGCAGATAGCTATTAGTTTAATCTTTCGTATTTATAAGCTACAAATTAGATAATGATTAATCATTTCATATATTTCTGTAATCACCAGAAGCTTATATTGGATTGTTTGCTTGATCCTCTGAAGGCATCTATGCATATTTATTCCTTCATTAACACTGGGTATCTAAGAATTTATTATAACCATCGTTATCCCAAAATGGAATGTTCTAGATGATATAAGTCTTTATTTGCAACACACACACACATAAACACACACACACAAATTATGTTAAGGTCTAAGAATTGCCTTAAGAAGGTAAGCTTCAGTTCTTTTAAGTGTTCCCTCAGTAAAATGGCATTTTATTAGAAAAACATTATTTAAAATTATCAGAAAAACTTCAAGAATGTAAAATGCCTCTGCTATTGCAATATTGTCTAAAAGATAATGCTTGTTCATTTATTTCAAATATATATATTGAGTAGTTACTATGCAAAAAACATTGTTCCACTCTATTCGAAGCCAAAAAATTCAAATAAGCAGGATATATACATATAAATAGCAAAATCAAAAAGGCATTGGGAGAAAAAAATGGGTTATTATGGGATCATATGAAATCATGTGTGTGAAACTTTTGAAAATTGTAAAGCACTGTAGCATTTAACGAATATTTCATTCAATAAAAAAAATTTTTTAATAAAAAAATGTTTAAAGGAGTTGGGGAAGTGCCTAGGGAAGGTTAAGTACGAATGTTTGGTTCCAAATAAGTGTTAACTAAAAGCATTTTATTAAACTGTCTGTCACGAAAACTCATTTTATTATACCCTGCATAACATATTTTTTGATAATTAATTTGATATTTTTAGCAGCCTAGAAGGAATTGAAATTTCAAATATCCAACAAAGGATGTTTAGACCTCTCACGAATCTCTCTCACATGTAAGCAGATGTTTTTTCTCGTTCTTCACCTTGATTTTAGTCTGTTACGTTTCCATGTGTATTGTGCTAACACCTCCATACCCAATGCGTCCAATCTATTAACATTTTCTACTGATTAATTTGCCTAAACAATAATTAACTCTTAAAGCGTTGGTATTGGGTGGGGTGATTTTTAGTTCTCCATGGTCTGGCAGAATGAAAGGAGTTTTGTCTGCATGTCAGACAGCAGGAGTGTGGAGGGAACCCACTCAGGCTTGTAAACTCGCCCGAGCCCTGATGCCACTCACTGATGGTCAAGTTTGTCCACTCAGCTAGTAATTTGTGCACATGGCACAAATGCGACCAGATGAAGAAGTTACGTAAACAACATAAAATAATTATAAATAATTCATGTAAATGGAGGAAGGGAAGAGAGAAATCCTCCTCAGTGAAAATTGCCCACAATGTCAGGGCATGATGTGCAAGAGTGTATGGATAAAATGGTAAACCATGAAAAATCTTTTATTCAAACAGTGTGTCTCATCATGCCATCAATTACATGCTTCAGAAACATTTTCTTTAATTGAATGTAATATATAGCAGTATATATATGAAATATATTCGAATGGTCTCCATGCCAAGGTAATTAATTCCCAATCATTTAGAAAGTGTCATGGCAGTCACCACCACTCTATAATCTTGCTTGTATTTTAAATCTAACAGAGGATACTGGGAGTTTTTTTCCCATAATTCCTCAGAGAGCATGCCTATAAAATAACCTTGGTTGCACACAACATAAAACACTCTGACTAAATTAAGCAAAGCAGAGTTTATCGGAAGAAAATGGTGTAGGTCACAAAACCCAAGAAACAAGGAGCAGAACCGAAGTGAGCAGAAACCACGGCAGATCCTGGGATCCAGGCAGCAAGAGATAAACAACAGGACAATATACTGTAATTGTCAAGTTTTTATCTTGTATTTTACTACAACTCCTTATACTATAAAGATCACTTATATTTTTTGCCAGAGTCCACCCCTTTAGGGGCAGAAAGATCTAATTTAAATCCTAATTTCTGCATTTATTAGAAAATTTCCTAGCAGATAATTGCCTCCATTGAAGAGTCATCTTCTTGTATGATGATACTGACATCAACCTCATGGAGCTGATCTGAGAAGTTATTCTTGATACTTGGGAGATGCTCAATAAACGGTGCTGGTGTTAGTGGTAGCACAGTAGTAATTACTGATTATCCCGGTGGTGTTTTATTAACAAGGGAGGTCTCTCTACTGATGAAAGAATTCACTCAACACACATTTATCGAACACCCTATTATGTACCAAACTCTAGTGTGAGGATAAGCATGTTGTTAGCAAGTAGCTACAGATCACACAAATGCTATACTAGAAAAGCCATAGAAACACAGAGGACAAATTCTCTTCCCCTGGGTTTGAAAAAGAAAAATCAGTTGCAGCAACCGTAGGAGTTATGTAACGGTGGATTTATTAACACATGCACTAAACGCTGAAAACCCAGTAACAAGTTTCCTTGGGTGGATTGTCCTGATCACATGCTAACATTTGACTTATATTCTAAGACATGTCTAACACTTGTATGTTTATTACGCCTTTTTGCGGCTCTCACCCACACGTTCTTTTAAAAACCAAGTTAATGAGAATTAAACTTAAGGTTAAATCTTCAGTATCCCTAATGTTTTACATTCATTCCTCTGAGTCTTATATTACGACGTTTTCTTTCTACTGAGAGAATGTAGAAAATAGCTATGAATGTAGAGTGACACTGACTTCAGTTTAAAATCTTCTTTTCCCTTCTCTCTGCACGTCAGCTATTTTAAGAAGTTCCAGTACTGTGGCTATGCACCCCATGTTCGCAGCTGTAAACCAAACACGGATGGAATCTCATCTTTAGAGGATCTCTTGGCGAGCATTATTCAGAGAGTATTCGTCTGGGTTGTGTCTGCAGTTACATGCTTTGGAAACATCTTTGTCATCTGTATGCGACCTTATATCAGATCTGAGAACAAGCTGCATGCCATGTCGATCATTTCCCTCTGCTGTGAGTATCTCCTGGCTGAAGAGGAATAACAGTTTCAAAATATGTGAAAGCGTTGCTATTAGACATTAAGTAACGAGAGCGGTAGAACTATGAGATTTTAAAAATTTCTCCCCTTTGCTTATATGTTGTTTTCACGTTCGCTACAATGAAAATAAAATTACTTTAGCGATAAGAAAGAAAATAAGTTTTTAAAATAAGAAAACTCAGTCACCTTACACAGATTAATGAAGGGCTCATTCATTAATTTTTTTCTCATAAAGAAGCTTTTGTTCATTTGCTTTCTTCTCTGAAGGAAGAAGAAAGCGAATTTAATATTATTAAATAATTTATTTAAAATTATGATATTATAAATAATATCTTTATTATTTAATAAAATAATATTTTATCAAAGCATATAAAATCTTTTACTATAATCAAATTGGACCCTTTCATGGTTCCAGAGCTGTGTTTATTTCTTGTTTGAATGTCCAGTTCATGGATGCTGACTTCAAACGTTGTTTTTCGGGTCTCTGAGCTTCTACATTCTTTTCCATTCATAATTTGAAATATTTAAATAAGAAAGTGGTTTAGGTAGTATTAAATTTTTTAAGTTTTTGAAACGTGATTGCAAGGTATTATGTTAAATGAGGAATACAAAAATAAATTAATTAAATAAAAGCAAGAAACCAGTCCTCAGGGTGTTGATAATCTTGGTCAAGTGGCCTATAATTTACCCATCCTACCTCAAGCAGGAATCAATCTATACGATGTTCTCCTTCTTTACAAGTGCTGTGCCATGTCTTACTCTCGCCCTCACTCGAAGGATAATGTCGAACTGTCTTTTCATTGCAAGCTACCCAAGAAGCAGAACTCAGAAATGGTTTACTACTTTGTATTGTTAGCTACACAATTTTGAGTTTGCTCAATTTCCCTGATAAAGGCTAGAATATAACCTCGGTGTTTAAAGATTAGGGCCAGCCTTACGATGTATACCGTGATGTGACTTCAGGAACGTTGTATAGAATGCTTGCGCAGTCAAAAAAAAATCTCACCTACTCTCTGATATGTAATATTTGCTTAAAAAACAAATACACCAAGAAGTGTATCACATTAACAGCTGATGTGGGGGATGGAGGAGTCTGAAAGAGACAGAGAAAGATGGGAAGAAAGAATCAGAGAGAACAGTTTTGCTTCGACCACCCCTGGGTGACTCATTGAAGCCCCTCAGAATTATACTGACTACAGAGCACTTCATAATTATTCACATCTTCAAAATGACAGACCTCAAAATTCATAGTCATTACTCTGTCATAGCAACTTCTGGATTACTTTCTCTGGGATTTTGAATGACTTAAGTTTCTTAAGCTGGGAGAATTTCCATGCAAGAGATGAACCAAATTATAGCTTCCCAATCTTGTCCCTAATTGAATGCTCATGCATTTTACTCATTTACTCAGCACTGCTAGGTGACGGGACTAGAACAGAGAGCAAAACAGACAAGATCCCTGCTCTTACAGACTGTGTGTTAGACGAAAACAGAGGCATGATTACATAATTGGCTGCAGAGGATGCTCTAAGAGTGCTTAGCAGGAAGAGTTGATGAAGTGGTCCTTACCCTAAATGAACTCTTAGAATAAAACTTCCCTCCCCCGCCCCCAAGATACAAGGAACTTGGCTATTTGGGGCTAATATTAAAAATATTTCTGGGGCTTCCCTGGTGGCGCAGTGGTTAAGAATCTGCCTGCCAATGCAGGGGACACGGGTTCGAGCCCTGATCCGGGAAGATCCCACATGCCGCAGAGCAACCAGGCCCGTGCACCACAACTGCTGAGCCTGTGTTCTAGGGCCCGCGAGCCACAAGTGCTGAAGCCCATGCGCCTAGAGCCCGTGCTCCGCTACATCACGGGCCACCGCGATGAGAAGCCCGTGCACCGCAACGAAGAGTGGCCCCCGCTCGCCGCAACTAGAGAAAGCCCGCGCGCAGCAACGAAGACCCAAAGCAGCCAAAAACAAATAGATATATAAATTTTAACAAAATTCTGCTTAATGATAACTCCACCTTACCTATTCATTTCTCTAAATTTGTGAAATTCACTGATCCCTGTAGGTGCCGACTGCCTGATGGGAATCTATTTGTTTGTGATCGGAGCCTTTGACCTGAAGTTTCGAGGAGAATACAACAAGCACGCACAGCTGTGGATGGAGAGCATTCACTGTCAGCTTCTGGGGTCCCTGGCCATTCTGTCCACAGAAGTATCAGTGTTACTTTTAACATTTCTGACAGTGGAAAAATATATCTGCATTGTATATCCTTTCAGATGTTTAAGACCTGGAAAAGGCAGAACCATTACAGTTTTGATTCTCATTTGGATTATCGGTTTTATCGTGGCTTTCATTCCACTGAGCAATAAAGAATTTTTCAAAAACTACTACGGCACCAATGGGGTATGCTTCCCTCTTCATTCAGAAGATACAGAAAGTACTGGAGCCCAGATTTATTCAGTGGCAATTTTTCTCGGTAAGAAACTCTGTATTAGAAGCCCTTTCATTCAAATGCTAGAATAAATCACAATCTGAACCTCATTATGCCTTTTAATATTTACAATTTTCTATTTCAGATCTTCTAACCAGAATGGACATTGAGGGTGGATTGTATCAGAATCCCCTAAAGGGATTATTTTTTCTAAATTACCAGTTCATCATATTAATTCTTATGTGATACACTTGAATAAAAGACAAGATGCTAAACACTTGCATTTCATGCAATCACCCTAATAATACTAAGCAAAACATATTTTAACTCTTTGCCTTTATAATATGAACAAATTCAAAGTAGCCACACAAGTCTTTGGCTTGGGAGCAGACAACCAAGTATGTCCTCTTGTGAAAAATATTCTCAAAATATAACAAAGTAATTGAATTACCAAAAAAATTAACACAAGACAGATTAATTTAATAAGCCCAAGATAGTCATTGAATCACTATAATCTAATTTTAATACGCCATTTTAAAAATAAACAGTTCATCATGCTTATAGCTTCAACAATATTTAGAATTTTTTAATTAATGATTTTTGTGCCTTAGTAATTCTTACAAAGAACAAAAAACACATTGTGGTCTTTGTATCTTCTCCTTTACAATAACAGCTCAGGGTATGTTTGCTTGTTCTGAAAGAATGTGCTTATTCATTAATCATCATCTCTGTGTTCTTCATAGGTATTAACTTAGCAGCATTTATCATCATCGTTTTCTCATATGGAAGCATGTTTTACAGCATCCATCAAAGTGCCATAACAGCAACCGAAGTACGGAATCAAGTTAGGAAAGAGATGATCCTTGCCAAACGTTTTTTCTTTATTGTTTTTACCGATGCATTATGCTGGATACCCATCTTTATACTGAAATTCCTGTCATTGCTTCAGGTAGAAATACCAGGTATGAATTTTTTCTTCCTTTAAAGAAATTAAAAATCTGTCCATTAATATTTGCCTTATAGAGTTAGGTGATTCTATGTTGGATGCATATACATTTATAATTGTTATATCCTTTTCTTGCATTGATCCCTTGATCATTATGTAGTGTCAATCTTTGTCTCTTGTAACAGTCTTCCATTTAAAGTCTATTTTGTCTGATATGAGTATTGCTACTCTGGCTTTCTTTTGATTTCCATTTGCATGGAATACCTTGCAAAATAGTGCATCAGGAAGAAATATGCAATACTCAGGTATTCCTGAGGTATTCCTCAGGAAATATGAGTTCATTTTGTTTGGGACTTTATGTGCTTCCTGGATCAGATGCTTCCTTCTTCAGGTTAAATTAAATAATTTTCAGCCATTATTTAATCAAATACATTTTTTGCCCCCTTCCTCTCTCTTTTCTCCTTCTGGGAACCCTATAATGCAAATGTTAGTACACCTGACGCTGTCTCTGAGGTCCTTTAAACTATCCTCATTTTTTTTTAATTATTTTTTTCTTTTTGCTATTCTGATTGAGTGATTTACACTATTCTGTCTTCCAGGTTGCTAAGGATTCTTCTGTTTCATTCTTCTGTATCACTTACTCTGCTGTTGATACCCTCTAGTGTATTTTTCATTTCAGTTATTGTATTCTTCGGCTCTGATTGGTTCTCTTTTACATTTTCTGTTTCTTTGTTACAGTTGTGTGCTCCTCTAGTCCTTTCCCAAGGCGGGTGAACATTTTTATGACCATTGCTTTAAATTCTTTGTTAGGTAACTCACTTATCTCCATTTCTTTTGGTTTTTCTCCTGGGGTTTTATCTTGCTCTTTAATTTGGAAAATAGTCCTGTGTCATCTCATTTTGTTTGACTTTCTCTGTTTGTCTCTGTGAAATTAGGCAAAACAGTTGCCTATCCTGAGCTTGATTTGTGTCCTTATGTGGGAGCACCCCTATGCGGTCTGCACATGCCCAGTGGCTTTGGTGGGAGGGCTGAATCTGAAACAAAAGGGGCAAGGGTTTTCCTGGGGCATGTCAAGCCCGTCGCCTTGGTGGGGGTTTGGGGGTTGGAGACGAAGGGGCTACAGTCAGAGCCCCATGTGAGCCAGGGCTTCTCCTGGGCCACTGGCAGCTGCTGCCTTGAGGGCTGGGGGGCTGGAGCCAGAGCATGGCGGGGGCTACAGCTTCTCCTGGTGCAAGCTGGAGGCTGCCACGTGTTCAATTTTTTCCACAAATGCCAAAAAACATAGTGACTATGGGAACAAAGGAACAATGATTCCAATAAATTATACTCACTGTGTTGAAATTCTGATAATCCCATGCTTAAGATGACCAGAAAGGAACACAGGTCAAAATTATCATCAAATAATTACTTCATTTTTTTTTTTAGAACATAAGAAATTTTTCTTCCTGAAATACATAGCAATTTAGGGAACATTACCCCAGAGTGTGAGAGACGACAGAAGAGGCACTCTTGATATTTAAAAATAAGGCGCATCCCATTCATTAGGATGGCTGTTCTCAAAAACAGAAAATAACAAGTACCGGCAAGGATGTGGAGAAATTGGAACTCTTGTGCTGGTAGGAATGTAAAATGGCACAGCTGCTGTAGAAAACAGTATGGTGGTTCCTCAAAAACTTAAACATAGGATTACCATGTGACGCAGCAATTCTACTCCTGAGTATATACCCAAAAGAATTGAAAGCAGGGAATCAAACAGACATTCATACACCCATGTTCATGACAGCATTATTCACAGTAGCCAAAATGTGGGAGCGAAACAACCCAAGGGTCCATCAACGGACGGAGGCTTAAAGCAAATGAGTTATATACACACAATGGATCATTATTCAGCCTCTAAAGGGAGGAAATTCTGATACAAGCTGCAACATGGATAGATTTTGAAAACATGATGCTACTGAAATAAGACAGTCACAAAAGGACAGATTCTGTAGGATTCCACTTATATGAGGTAATTAGTGTAGTCAGAGTCACAGAGATGAAAAGTTTGTGAATGGCGTTGTCAGGATTAGGGGGAGGAGGGGGGGAGGGGGGAGGGAGTAGTGTTTAAAGGTACAGAGTTTCAGTGTGGGAAGATGAAAAAGTTTTGGAAATGGATGGTGGTACAACAACGTGAATGTAGTTAATGCCACTGAACTGTACACTTAAAAATGGTTAAAATGGAAAAGTTTATGTTATGTATATTTTACCACAATAAAAATGTATAAAATCCTGTTAACTGTATGTATACTGAAATATATATTCATACTTTAAAAATTTATAAACATACAACTTTAATTTTGCTTTATCCCATGGTTGGTGGTGATAGTGCCTTACATTTTATAAGTAAAAGAGGGAAGAGAGCATAAATTAAATTATAATAAAAATCTGAGTATTAGGTAGTTGCATATATACTGCAGTAATTTTAAGATAAGGTTAGCCAAAGATGTTTTCACTGCAATAAATATCTAGTCAAAAGCCTAAAACTGCATACGTGTTTTTCAAACCAATAAATAGCAGAAAAGAAATCTATTAAAGCTAAGTCTATATATTCTGAGAAATATTACATGTACTATCTAATAATTAAAACACTTGAAAAGGTATGATTCAAATACTAAACAATATTGTTTTTCCTAAGATGGAATCATATCTGAGTAATATATAATCACTTGGTAAAACACATTTCTACCCAATAGAATACTTTTGTTGATGTATTCGAGAAAAGCTACTTAGCAAAAAAACCTGGTTTTTGATAGTGTTAGCACCTCCCTCAAACACTGGCGTCCTGGAAACACATACAGACTTGGTATTTAATTATATGACATCAAGGGGAAAAAAAATAAGACTCAGAAGTCAGTGTGGGGGGCTGGGGGGTTAGGGGAAACAAGGACAAGGTGTCTCCATACCTTGTAAACATCTATAAACACTCAAGGAATTTCATTTTTCTCTTCCAGGTACCATAACGTCTTGGGTAGTGATTTTTATTCTGCCTATCAACAGTGCTTTGAACCCAATTCTCTATACTCTGACCACAAGACCATTCAAAGAAATGATCCATCAGTTTTGGTATAACTACAGACAGAGAAGATCTATTGACAGCAAAGGAAGTCAGAAGACATACGCTCCATCGTTCATCTGGGTAGAAATGTGGCCCCTGCAGGAGATGCCCTCTGAGCTAATGAAGCCAGCTCTTTTCACAGACCCCTGCGAACTATCACTCATTTCTCAATCAACTAGACTCAATTCCTATTCATAACCGACTGAAACCTATTTCTACACAGAGAATATTGTGGGATGCTTTATGATGGATTTATTAGGATAAAATAAATTCCACAAAATAATTTATAATAACGGCTAAAATAAATTAGCTTACATGGACATGAGGCTGTTTGGGAAAAAATCAAAATGACTGATGCCCATGTAAAGGGAAATAAATTATATTGGTAATGTGTATAAACTGGTACATATTTTGGATAGGAAACTAAGAGAAATCTACTTCAAGGTTCATTCATTCTTTTACCATGCATTTATTGAGTACCCACTGTGTGCATGGCACTGCAGTAAATTCCTGGGAGTAGACAGTATAGAATCTTTTCAATTTGCAATGTTAAGTTGTATTTAACTACAAGAATATAAAAAGTCCATCTGCAGCTCCTAGTTTAAGGTAGAGCTTTGTCTGTCTTGCTTACCAGCAAAAGTGAGAATCACAGACACTCTTAAATAAAGGTTTATGGTTTTGGAATAATCAGTATACTAGCATCAGAAAAAATGTCTGATTATTAGCAAAGTACAGACATTTTGTTTTAAGAACTCATCTTACCTCTCTTCAAGTATGTATACTTGAGAGCCAATAAACATATTTATTACTATGAAAAAAGAGCTCTGATATTATCTCAAAACAGCACCTCTCTGTCTCTTCCTTCCCAGTTGTCTTTTTGCTTTAAATGAGCACCATTATATGAGATCATAAAAAGAGAATAAAAGTATGGCAAAGGAATGAGTCAGAAAAGCTAGAACAAGGATAGACATTTAGATCAATGGAACAGAAGTGAGAGTCCAGAAATAAAACCCTCATATTTAACAGTCAGTTGATGTTCAACAAAGATGCCAAGACAATCAAATGGGGAAAGAACAGTTTTTTCAACAAATGGTGCTGGGACAACTGGATATCCATATGCAAAATAATGAATTTGGACCCCTACCTTGCACCGTATACAAAAGTTTACTCAAAACGAACTGACGACATAAATATGACATGAATCACTTAGAAGAAAATATATGGGAAATCTTCCAAACCCTGGATTTGGCAACGGATTCTTAGATATAACAACAAAAGCATGAGCAACAAAAGGAAAAAAAAATGGATAAACTGGGCTTCATCTAAATTAAAACCTTTTGTGCATCAACAAACATTATTAAAAGAAGTGAAAAGACAATCTTCAGAATGAAAGAAGTTTCATTCATATATCTGAGAAGGGTTTAATGTCCAGAATATATAAAGAACTCTTATAACTCAACAAAAAAGACAAGCGACCCAATTTATTAAATGTGCAAAGGACTTGAATAGACTTTTCTCCAAAGAAGATTCATAAATGGCCAATAAGCATGTTCAATATCACTAATCATTAGGAAAATACAAATTTAACTATAATGAGATAACACTGCACGTACTAGGAGGGCTATAATTTAGAAAAACAAAAACAAAAACAGAAAATAACAAGTATTGGCAAGGACGTGGATATTGAAAACCTTTCTACATTGCTGGTCAGAATGTAAAATGATGCAGTCACTGTAGAAAACAGTTTGGTGATTCCTCAAAAGCTTATCATAGGGCTTCCCTGGTGGCGCAGTGCTTGACGGTCCGCCTGCCAATGCAAGGTACATGGGTTCGTGCCCCGGTCTGGGAAGATCCCACACGCTGCGGAGCAGCTGGGCCCGTCAGCCATGGCCGCTGAGCCTGCGCGTCCGGAGCCTGTGCTCCGCAACGGGAGAGGCCACAACAGTGAGAGGCCCACGTACCAAAAAAAAAAAAAAAAAAAAAAAAAACTTATCATAGTATTCCCATATGATATAGCAATTTCATTCTTGGGTATAAACCCAGAAGAAAACAGGACTCAGATCCTTGTATTCAGATACTCATCATAGCATTGTTCACAGCAGCCAAAAGATGGAAACAACCCAAGTGCCCGTGAACTGACGAAGAGATAAACAAAATGTGGTGTATACATATGATGGAATATTATTCAGCCATAAAAGGAATAAATTCTGACACATGCTATAACACGATGAACGCGAATAAACCAGGCACAAAAAGTTCAAATGACTGTATGATTCCATTTACATGATATATCTAGAATAAGCAGGTTCATAGAGACAAAGTAGATCAGAGGTTACTGAGGTGGGAGGGTTGGGGAGATGATGCCTGAGAAGTACAGAGTATCTTCTTGGGCAAAAAGAAGTTCTAAAATTGATTGTAGTGGTAGATAAACAACTCTGCGGTTATATGAAAAGCCACTGAATTGTACACTTTAGATGGGTGAATTTTATGGTATGTAAATTATATCTCAATAAAGCAGTTAAGGGAAAAGAAAAAAAGGGCCATAATGCACTGATTCAGGACCTGAACTTCAGGGGGAAAAGATCCGCATGTTTTACTCTATAGGACACTTTTACTCTACAGAGAAAGTCATCAGGGGATGAATTTACCTTCTGTTCATGTGGTCGGCAGGTTCATCAGATACTTTTTAGCTCTGAGCTATTGAAATTTTTTGCTTTCATAATTTGAAAACGTTACACAGGAATAAAATGTTTTCAGGTAGTTTTAAATACCCCCTAAATGTCTGAAACATGAAAATACTGGAATCAAAAACATAACAAATTTATTGAATAATTATATAGATTTCTTTTGAAAATAAACTACCCGAACTTTAATTCTGTTAAAAATATGCCTTGTCTGAGTCATTTCTGTTCTTACACGGAATGATACCAATGTTTTCCACATGAAGAATGTGGTAGGCTTTCAACAAATGTGTATATATATATATATATATTTGCTTACATATATAAAGAGATTTATTATAAGGAATTGGCTCATGTGATTATGGAGGCTGGCAAGTCCAAAAACCTGCAGAGCCAATGTCCTAGTTCAAGTCCAAAGGCCAGAAGCTCTGTAGAACCAGGAAAAGCTAATGTCTCAGTTCACAGGTCATCAGGCAGGAAGAGCTATGTTTCCAAGGCCTTCGACTGATTGAATGAGGCCCACCCAGATTATGCAGGGCAATCTGCTTTACTCAGGCTACCAATTTGTTAATCTCATCCAAAAATGCCCTCACACAAGCACCCAGAATGTTTGGCCAAAATATATGGGTACCCTGTGGTCCAGCCACGTTGACACATAAACCATCGCATGGGAAGAGTAAATAAAATCACAACCTTGAATATTAATAGGTCTAACCAAAAGCTAGGTCGCTAGGTATGTTATAGACAAGCGTATTAGTTTTGGTGTCAGAGGCCCTCAGGCAAATTATTTCATCTCAGCCTGTTTTCTATTCTGTAGATGGGAATAATATCACTTTCCTCAGAGAGCTAATATGGTTACATGAAATAATGTCTATAAAGCTCCCAGCATACTGTCTGATACATATTTCATACTAGGAACTTTTGAAACTAAATACACTATTTTAATGCTAAAAACTCCATCTTATTGACTTCAGCCTCTTGAGGCTTTTAAAAGTTTACATCAGTCAGAATAATAAATTGTCTGAGGTTTGTATAGAGCTGGCAATGAGCTAAGTTTAAATTTTTTTCTGAAGTCTTTAAGAAATGTTTATGCTCTGAGCTCTTCCCCAATCTCTCCCATGAAGCAGAGCAAAAAGAAATATAAAACGGGATGATTTTCTTTAAAAGCCACTCTTGAAAATAAGATGAACTTCTCTGTGGACCCTACCGGGCAACAGAAACTATAAGCAGAGCGGAGCTGCAGGCCTGTGAGCTCCAACATTAGCAGCTATAAGTTTGGTAGAGGAATTAACTAAAGTGTCCATAGACGGCTCAGTGCCTGAAATCAGGGTTAGCCCAAGCTGATGGCAATTAAATAAAATTAGAAATCAACTAACATGCTTTTTCTAACTTAAAAAAAAATACATGGGGGAGGCAGGGAGAGGAACTCACACAAAAACCGAAGTAGTACAGATCACACTCATGATACAGCCAAAACAGGGGAAGTTACAGGGAATCTTAGCTTGAGATCAAGCAAATAGATCAAAAGAATAGAGAGCTCAGACTGAGGCATTTATATGGCAATCGAATGACATGTAGCATTTGAAACATGGTATTTGGAGGAACACCTATACACATACAAAACAAGACCTGAAAATTAAACCATAAGCAAAAAGAAATTCAGGTGGATTAAACACCTAAACATTAAAAACAAACTTTTTTAACTTTTGGAAAGACATATAGGAGAGCATCTTTATGACATTTCCTAGACAAGACCCAGAAAACACTATTATGAAAGATTGGTGAGATCAAATTAAAATGAAAAATGTTTATTCAAGGAGACTCTATAATCAAATATAAAAATAAACCACAGACTACAAAAGATGGTTGAAACATACATGATGGATCATTAGTTAGTATTCAAAATATGTAATACCTACAAATCCATAAGGGAAACACAAAACATAACAGAAAAATGGACAAAAGGTATGGTCTGGGAAATCACACTGCATTTCCTCAATAGGCTGGTACTTACACAAGTCAGCACTATTCAACGTGGGAGACTCTACAGGGCCATGGGTTTCAGGCGAGAGAAGACCACTGGGGCCCTCTGGAGGCTGGTTACTACATACACAAAATAGTAGTGTTTTTTTTTTTTAAACTGAAGTATAGTTGATTTACAGTATTAGTTTCAGGACAGTACTTTGCAGTGTTATGAAAACGTGTATACGTATTAAAAATACAAGAATGCAAACTAGAATATGCACCACCTCTAGGACAGTGGTTATCTCTGGGGAGAGAAGAAGGGGATGGGATCAAAGAGGTAACAAAACAAGCTTCAAATGCATCTAACATTTACATACATGCATAGATCTGAAGAAAACATACCAACTGCTAATTCAGTAAATCCACACGGTGAGAATACATGGGTGTTCTTCAAATCATTCACCTTTCCTGTTAGGTTTGAAATATTTCAGTAAAAAGTTTTAAAATAATGAACCCAAAGAAATGGAAATAACATTTGGTTTGAACAAAAGTTTATTTCTGTACATTTTAAAAATTGCAATTTTCATGACACATAAGAAAAACAGTTTTCTAATATCAGAACAAGCATCTCTTTGGTATAGGAACACACCATATGTGTTATCCTTAACTTAAAAAAATTAATCAAGTACCATGACCTAATATGCTAAACAAAACTATCCTTTGCCCATCCATGTGTCCCCTTTCACAGGCCCATTGTGGGGCTTGGGAATATAGTTCCGTACATACCTCCTTACCTACAGAGAAGTAAGATACTGTATCGGAGGCATCCAGAAGTTACACAGCAAGAGAATTAGTTGGTTCAATCACTGACATATACGACACAAACCCACCAAAAAAGAGAAAGAGAGAGAGAGGGAGCGCAACGTAAGATACGGGACAAGTGAAATAGAACACTGTCATGAAGACCGAATAATAGGAAAATAATTACACCATTTAAATTTGATGCATTTTTAAAAAGTAACTTGTTTAGGGCTTCCCTGGTGGCTCAGTGGTTAAGAGTCCGCCTGCCGATGCAGGGAACGCGGGTTCGTGCCCCGGTCTGGGAGGATCCCACATGCCGCGGAATGGCTGGGCCCGTGAGCCATGGCCGCTGAGCCTGCACGTCCGGAGCCTGTGCTCCGCAACGGGAGAGGCCACAACAGTGAGAGGCCTGCGTACCGCAAAAAAAAAAAAAAAAAAAAAAGTAACTTGCTTAGAATTATTATATTTAGAATTATTACTTGCCAAGCTCCAAAATAATACAGAGCCACAATTTTGATAAGGCACTTTAAAGAGAGCAAACATATAACAACATCAAATATGAGAAATATCCATAAAAGCAGTTAACCTTAGGAAAAAATATAGGCATTCTTTCAAGACAGGTTTCAGTAAACGCTTTTTTGGAAAGCATCATAGAAGGGTGAAAAATATTTATCATATATTATAAAAAGCTGTCAACAGTTAAAGTTCAAAATCCTGTTTAAAAAAAAAAGATAATATTTTCCTTCAGGTCAATGAGGTTCTGACTCAAATATCTTTTCGAGAAACAATTATAATCTTTATGCTAAAAATAGGAAGAAAAAACAGATTTTAATTATGTTGTCAACTCTTATTCATCAAACATTTAGTGATTGTTGTGTAACAGACTTCTAGCTGCTGGACATATATAAGTAATAAGACACAATCATTGGTTCTAGGGAATTTAGCCTAATGGAGCTGAATCTAACATTGGTCCATATAATAAAGCTCGACTTCAAACTCTGCAAGTTTTGGTATCTTCTTGCAAACTGAAGAGAATAATGGTCCACCTGCTACTGGTAGCACTGTGGCATTATTAATATTATCTACTGATTAAATTAACTTCCGTAGAAGAATCTTTGAAAGTTTAGAGAACAGAAAATGTTTAAAGATAAACGGGCAGCATCAAAAATAACATCATATTCTGTTTTCACAAAATGAAGAAAACCAAGAAAAATTTCATCTTCTGTATACAGAACTGCTGGTGGTTATCCTATCCACACGGTACATGTGCACACATCATAAATGAGGTGGCATGGATTATTACAGTCAAATCAGTTGTCAGGCTTCAAGGAATCGTAGCCTTCTTTCAAGAGGTCCCGCCATGTTTTAAGGAAACGTGCATTTTCTGTACATTTGAAGGCAAGCTCTTCCACTTGAGCTGATACTGCAGATGCAGCTTCAAGAAGTTTGGTTAATGAAAATGCTGCCTGAAATTATAAAAAAAAAAAAAGTCAAAGAATAGAAGCTTTTTTTAAAAAAAATTCTCTCCACATCTTATAAACCAACCTGAAAATAACTTAGAACCTCGAATCCAATGCCCAAGTTATTTTCTTTCAAAGTAAAAAAATCTACAAACTAAAACATCAGCTCTTGGAACTGATCAGCTCGTGGAACCTAAGAAATTTTCTTTTTTTTTTTTTTTTAAATTTAGTTGCTTCTTTGCTTGCACCGGGTCTTAGTTGCAGCAGGCAGGCTCGTCCCTGGGGCACGCGGACTCACTAGCTGTCCGGCGCCGGCTCTACAGCGCGCGGCTCAGATGCCCAGGTGGCACGCGGGATCTTAGTCCCCAGACCAGGGCTCGGGCTCGCCTCCGCTGCGTTGCAAGGCGGATTCTTAACCACTGGGCCACCCGGGAAGTCCCAGAAGTTCTTCTATATGAAGCTTTGAGGAAGTATGTCTGCGAGAAAGATAATCCATGACGGATGAGACATGAGCAGTCAGCATTTTTTTTCGTTGAAAATACACTAGAGTCTCATTTAGCTCAACAAGACGCCTTGGGCCCGTTGACACCAAGTACCAGAAGTATCTGAAGGTCTTCTTATGACACAGCTCTTACCGATACGTGGGTACCAAGGGCCGTGCTCCACTGTCTTTACCTGTGAACGCGGCAGACCGTGAAAACGTACAGACCAAAGAACAGACCCTCAAGTTACACATCCGCACTGCATTCAACGCACTCACTTGGAACCAGCCTGCTCAGCAGAGACAAACTGCTGCAGCACTCTCGCCATCTTCTAGAACAACAAATACCGACTGAGCAACGAGACATTAACGGAGTTCACTCCGCAGTTTCTGATCTGCACGGGAGGGTCTCCCAGTTAAGACACACCCTACACTTGACCTTAAATCGTGAAACCGGGACCCCTCGGGGAGGAGGGGTTTGGAAATTGGAGGTTCAACAGAAGCCGTCCAGACCCGGCGTCCCAGCAGACACCCCGGGGAGGGGTCTCTGCCCCGTTAGTGGAAGCCGTCTGGACCACCGGGCGGGGAGTGACCCGTCCTGACTGGGTCCGCCCGTACAGATAATCGCCTTGTCAGCGGGCTCTGGGCAGGCGGCCAACCGGGACGGGGGCGCCTTAAGTCCCGGCAGAGGGATCACGGCCTGGCCCTCAGCCCCGCAGACGAGGTGGGGCGGGCGACGCGAACTGCGCGGTTTCGGGTTACAGCGCCGGACTGGAACCCGGCAGCCGAGCACGAAGAACCCCCGGCGCGGGCGCGGCGCGGGAGGGATGCCCGGGACTCCCGACGCGAATCCTGAACACGGGCGGGACCGGCCCGGACCCGCCGGCCGCACTCACGTCTCCGATCTGCAGCTCCACCTCCTCCAGCAGGTCCACCGGCCGGCCGCTGTTCCTGTTCGGAACCGTCCGGTCCAAACCCCCCGGGGTGCCGGGGGAAGATGCTGAAGACGCGTCTGAAGACGAGGCAGAGGAGGGCGGCGGCTGCGGGGAAAGCCGAAGCGGCTGCGGGGAAAGCCGCAGCTCCTCCGGGTCCGCCATGGAGAGGGCTGGGGGTGGGACGGCACCTCGGCGGCCGAACTAATACCAACCGACTTTCAACCGCTCGCGCCTAAATCCCAGCTGGCCCGCCTCCTCGCCGCTCTCGGCCCTGGGCCGCGAAGCCCTGTCACTTTCTCGGGACAGCCAATCAGGTGCCAGTGAGTGCGCCTCGGGCAGCTCTGCGCTCCCGGAGCAGAAGACAACACCTCCCAGGGTGCCGTGCGCGCCGCTCCGCCCCACCTTCTTGGCACTGCGCGCGCGAAGCGCCCTGGGATTGGTGGTCTCGGCCCCCCAGAGCTCCGGCGGCCTCCGCGCGCCCCGGTGAGAGGCCGCGCCCCGGTGAGAGGCCGCGCCGCCTGCAGCCGCGGGCAGCGCCGGGACTTGGAGTCTCTTCCCTTGCCCCCTCAGTCCGTGACCCGGAAGCACTGCCTTCGTCGCGTCTCGCGCGGCGCCAGTGCACAGCAAGAGGGAGGCGGGAGCGTCATGAAGGCGGAGCAGTCGCTGAGGAGGGAGGCGGAGACTCCGCGCGTGCAGGCGGGCGATGGCGCCCCCCGTGGCCTAGAGGTCACGCGCCCGGGCGAGCCGAGCGCGAGCTCCTCCCGCGGCGTCCGCCAGCGTATCGACTGCAGTGAACATGCAGGTGCCGCTGGCCAGGCTGGCCTGCCCGGGTGAGCGGGGTCTGGGCGCGCGGGTGAGGGGAGCGAGGTCGCGGGGCAGCCCGGGCCCGCGTCGTTGGGTGGAACCAAGGCAGAGGTCGCGCGGTCAGCGCCCGGCGGACCCTGGATTCCTCCCCGGCTTCCTCCCCGGCTCGTCCAGCTGCAGAGTTGACAACTAACTAGGCCAGAGGTCACGGGCGGAGGAAACTTGTCAGCACGGCGCCGCCGCGGAATCTCCCCGAGCGCCAGTGCTGAGCCCCCTCCCGAAGCCCAGGCGTAGTCTGTTGCCGAGTTGGAAATGGGTAAACTAACATTTGCACAGCTTTTCCCCTTGGTCTTCAGCTGGCTGGCGTCTTGGCAGTCGTCCTACTCCTTTCTTAAGAATTTGAACCGTTCTGCCACCAGCAGTAACTTTCAAATGCTGCCCAAGTGACCAGAGTGGATCTGGGGCCAGGAATTTTTCTGCGTTGCCTGAAATTAACTGAAGGGCTTGTCGTGTCATGGTTGCCCCTAGAGCCGTCAGGATGACTTGGTAAAATACCTCATTACCCGCCCCTCCTTTCACTTAAGAAAAAAAAGTAGAATGATGCAGCGGGATGGGTTTGGTTTTGTTTTGTTTTACTTAAAAACAAAAGAACGGTTAAAAAGTCAAAAAAAAAAAAGTTTACTTCAGGATATTGAATTCTCCCACAACGGACTTAGTTTTTATCTTTAGTTTCTTTAAATTAATTTGTGGTTATAGAATAAACAGGTGTACCTATTGCAAAGTCAACGAATTTCATTAAATTAGAATTGTCAAATTCGGCCATCGTGGATTAAATAGTTAGGATTTCATTTAAAGTTTCTATACCTCGTGCGTGTATTACTACACCTAACGGGTATGTACTGTTGACTGAAAAAAAAAATGCACAACCTAAAGATTGTGAATTACGTTTTATTCGCAGACACACTGAGCGCTTAAGCCCAGGAGACAGCCTCTTCAGATAGCTCTGAGGGACTCTTCTGAAGAGGTCAGGGAGAAGCCAAGATGCAGAGGAGTTTTTGTAAAAACAAACAAACACAAGCAAAAAAAAAAAAAAAAAAAAGCCAGGTAGTTGGAACATGAAAAGATTACTGCTCATTAGTGAAAACCAGATATCTGAAGTTAATGAATTCAGCATTTTGCCCGGTATGGGAAGATGCAAGAGTCTGGCCTCATTGAACTCATTCCTTTGATGTGCACCTTTGCTCTCTGGGGCCAGTGTCCTGCTTCTCTCCATCCTGAATCCCCCCAGGGTGCACAGCTGGGACAGCTGCAGTGGCAGAGGGCTTGATGGCTCTACATCAAGAGATGTAGGTGACATTCTTTGTCCACAGTGCCTCCTCTTACTCATAAATTTGACCAATGTTTGGGAGTCATTTCATGACCAGTTTTTGTCCCACGGCGCTAGGAGGGCTCATTCCTAGATCAGGCGAAGATTCTGTTGAGAGACCACCCAATGGGTTATTTTGGGGATTGGGCCCTGTTGGTAATCTAAAATTCTCTGCAGCGCCTGTCTTACTAGTTGATGATGATCCAGGAGCTGTTTTGCCTTGTTACTTCTTCCCATATCTAAAGTTGCACTGTTGCAATTATTCTAGAGTTATGTATGTGATCAACTGTCTTAAGACATCATTGATTTTGTTGGAGGCCTGGTTACACATTGGGTAATGCAAGAGAAAGCAATCTTATAAAATAGACAGGATATAAATAATACAGCTAATAACATTAGTAAGGTCAGAGTGCAGCAGAGAGAGGGCCAAGTCATAAGTAATTTGAAACTAACAAGAGAGCAAATTAAAACAATGATTAGTATAACTAGTTGTAATCTGGTCGAAATAAGCCATCAAGTCCCCAGGGGAGCCAGCTGGAGAAGCCAAATTCTGGAGGGATCAGGTAGAGAGAAAAAGAAATGTTTCATCTTTGTTTACAAAGGTATACTTAATCAACTTGGGGTAAGTGTAAGAGGAAAGGTTTTCCAGCTCAGTGGTATGATCTAAAAGTTGTCAGAAACTTGTATTTGTCAAATAGTCCTTTTTGTAAATCTTCTTGAAGATCTTCATTATATAAAAGCATCAGAGTAAAAGAATGATTGTCTAAAAATGACAAAAGACTTAATATGGCATGGTTAAAGATCTGATTACAATGCAATTGACAAGAAACTTGGATATTTCTGTGACAAACAACATTTTAAGATAATAACTAGAATTATGACTGATAGCATTATACCAGGACATATCAGACTTTTAGGAGTTCTTTACAAATTTTGGAATATCTATATGAATGACATCTAACCTTAGAAGGTATTATCACCGCTTATTTGACAGTGTTTCCCATGTACGTTAACATAAATAAACTTAGTTTAATATCTCTCTTCAAGATATCTCAGGATTCCTTTGAAGCATCTCAGAGTTAGCTGGGGGTCAGAAGAACTTTAGTTAGAATTTTCGATTTGGGAAGTTTGTCAAAAGTACCAGAAAGGTTTCAAAACACTTGGTCAAATAGGATCATAGGTCGCTGTGAAACAACACTTAATTCACTTAACGAAAGTGACAAAATACTTCAAAAGCAAAAACAGATCACTTAGAGTCACGGAAACTCAATCTCTTATCCAAAGCAGTGAAAACTTTGTTCTCTTAACAGAGAGAGGAACCAAGTCCATTCCTACATCAGCCTATTTTTAATAACAAAATCCATTTACCTAATTAAATTTAATCTAATCCCAGCCTGACCATGTCCAGAACTCCTTTTCAGGGCTCCCTTTCTGCAAACCTTCTACAACTTTCTGTGTTCATATTAGTTTGTTCCTTAATTTTTTTAAGGAATATTTCTAAGGAGAAGTAAATGTCTCTAGGACAAAATCACCCTTCTTTTTCCAACAAATTCATTTCTATTCTTCATATCTTCTTTTGCTGAGAACATACATCCTACTTTCCTAGCACACTGAAATGTTTCCCTTGATATTTTTAGTAGCTTTGATTACATATTACAGTTTTAACCCTTAAAAACCTTAATCTTTAGCAAAAACTGAAAAGGAGCAAGTGATTATGAACTGTTTGTTCACAAACAGCATTTCCTGATTTGAATATTCTAAAACCTCTAGAAACATACATCTTCTCATAGCATAATTTCTTTCCTCAGTGTGGTACAAGACATGTGTCCAATAAACCCAAACATCTGTAGTTTCCCTCTCGTAAGGAGACAAAAGTAGGTAGATTTAGACCTGTTTAGCAATTAACGTTCCAGTATTTTATCTTATTTGAAATAACCTGGATATTCAATAAATTCCCATCATTTTTAACTTGTCAAAACTCAAATTACCAAAAATCTGAAGAAACTATTTTAAGATAGACATACCCACAACATGATTATTCCTGAAGAGTTCACCTAAAAACTCTTATCTCATTTACCTTTATTTTGTAACTTATGAAAATGGTACTATTTAATTTTTTCTTGTTGACAAACTGTTACAAATAACATGAACTTATGACCTTCAGTAAACCTAGGTACAATAAAAGTAAGACATGTCTGTACTGACTAAACCAACAAGCTTAAGATAGCTTTAATATCAGATATTAATTTAATATTGAATATTTCCTAGATCATGTGAACCACCCAAAATTCACTCTGGCCAGTTTCTTTTATATTTAGAAATATTTACTTTGTAAGTGCTTATTTTAAGTCAATTAAATAGAGCTCTTTTATAAGTTTAATTTTGATAATATTTTCCAGAGTTTGAGACATCTTATATGTAATGTACACCCAGACATATAAACAGACAAAACTAGAGATTGCACAGCTTCACTCTAAAAGCTTAGTTATGAATCAGGTATTACCATATAAACTCACTAGTTTATAAGTAACAGTTGGAATAAGTTAAATTTGTTTGCTCAGATGACCAAGGCTTCACTATTTGTGGAAAAGACTTAAGATTTGTATTTGTCCTTGATAAACCCTTAAGGAGGCTATGAATTAGATTTTGGGTGAGGAAACCTTTCCAACAGTTTGAGTTTAAAAAGGCCTTTTTTCCCTTTTTTTCCCCTTGGTTTCAGGTTTTACCTGTTTGAGCTAATTAGGCTCAGTCTCTGGTCTTTGTGGGCTGTATTTACATTTCTGATTTGTAGAGATTTGAAAGGTACATCTGCTCCTAATTCTCCGAAGAACTGATCTGCCACCTAAATGATATTAAAATATTGATTTGCCCAACTATACTTACTTTATTTGCTTTTGTATCAGAAGATTTCCAACTAAACTGAAAATCAAGAGTTCCACTTTCTAGAACTTTAGGATTTAATTTATCATGACTTCAAAAGCTTGCATAAGGCATTAACAACGGCCCTCTTTTTGAGTGCACAGGGTAGACCCAGAGCAAAATGTCTATTATTATTTTTATTGACCCCTGAATATTAGTTCCCATTTTTTACCTCATATTGTATTGGCTCAGGTAACCCTACTGGTTTCATTTCATATGTTTAATAGTTCATGAGGGCCAGATTCATATGCCCTGTCTTATAATACCAAGTAGAGGAAGCCCAGTGAAACATGTCTATCTCACAATAAATATCCCACAAGCCCAGTGAAACATGTCTATCCCAGTGAAACATGTCTATCCCACAATTTCAGCAAAAGAGGTGTAAACATCTTATATAAAGCCTATTTAAATATACCAATTTTTATAAACTTCCATCTCAATTCTGTCAACTTTTATACCTTTAACTTTGGTTCCCATTAGGACCCAATCAACAAGCTTTGGTCATACAAGGAGTCCTAGAAGCTTTCTTTCATTCCCCAACCATTTTATCTATTTTGTTTAAAAGGCTCTGGGGTCCCTAGCGAGGGGTTGAACCAAGAGACTCAGGCCCTTTTGTCAGTCTTTTCATTTGATTAGTTGGCCTGTTGCCCCAAGTAACTGTTGGTCAGGTATCTAAATGTAATTTTCTTCCAGCCTTTTAAATATATATGTTTTTTAAACTGGGTAGAGTGGACTTGTTTGGGGCCCTTTAATGTTGGGAACCAATAGGGTGTCCCTTTGGCCCATCATCCATAGGTAGTGTTGCATCAAAACCTTTTGTTTTAATCCCACTAACATCCATTTTATTTATCCCATTTATTAATAACCATCTGTAGATTTCTTTATTTGGGGGGTACTAGTCTCTAAAATTTCCACCTTGTCAGGAAGAAGTCTCTAGACTTTTCCCTCCATTTTTTTTAACTTCCATGTTAAACTAGTTAACATTAATTAGCCTAATGCTTTTATTAGCATCTGTAAGACCCATTGAGGGGAAGCAGAGACCACAAATAAGTCTTCCCAAACTGTTTTGTTCTTTGTTTGTTTTAAAGGAGTTCTTAGGTTAATCATTATATATGTCTTTTTCCACCTTCTAATTTGTTTTTTTCATGGGTGCCAGTAAAACAGCTGCTCACTATGAGAGCGCTCTAAAGTTTTACCAGTTTAGAAGTATCTCCAGTTTACAGGATCCATCATCTGGCCCTTAATGAGGTATATCTTAATAGTGGCTCAAACCAATAAAATGCAAGAGGCTTCCCAATAAGAGAGCGTGGAGGGTGCCGACTAAACAAGATCCAGAAGGTTTACTCCCAAAAATAGTCTAAGAAAGTAAAGGCCTTCGTTGAGCAGGCTGACACGATGAAGGTTAAGATGGCAAAAAAAGTGCCTGAGAGTTGGCACAGACAGAAGACTGCTCGGAATCCCAGTCTGTTCGATTGGCTGACAGATGTACACCGTATGTTACCTTCCGGATGGCAGAGACCAAGTTTAAAAACACACACAGCACCGAAGATCAGGTAGAACGTTTACATCTCAAAGACACAGGAAGGGAAATGCAAGCTCCCCCTAGAAGGACTTTTGTTACTTTAAGGTCAGAATTCTGAAAAGGTGTCTTATCAAGCCGGTTTTCTCTAACTTAACTGTGTGCACAATAAAAAAGCCCCATCTTTGTCATTTTTGAGGCAAGATTTCCTTTAATTCCCAATTAAGTAAGTACTTGTAAGTGTAAGGTTTGTACGTACATAAACCTGGCTGGAGTCTTAGTTGGAGGCAAAGATATTAGGCCAGCCTCACACCTCATCACCCAGTCCAGAGCCCCCAGTGTCTTTTAGCTAGGCCCCCCCACCCCCAGTACCTTTCAGCTTGGGAGCCAGGTGCCTGTTACACACCGCCACATAAAACTCTGGATCATCAACCAATAATCTGGAGCTCTGAGAACCAGGGGAGACTCACCCAGATTCGTCTGGAGTCTCTCAGGAGGTAGGTGGACAGAAGAGGCCTCTGCTGGTACCAAGGCTCCTGTTCCTCAGAGAGTTCAGGTGAAGGAGAGAAGTCAGCTCTAGGTCCCTTAGTGGTCACCACACTGTCACCTGGGGGATAAAAGAACACAATGTAAAAGTTGAGAATTATGTTTTAGTCAACAGGCATTCTGAGGACTACAGCCCGGGAGACCACCTCTGAGACGGCTCTGAGGGACTGCTCCAGAGACATAAGGGAAGAGCCAGGATCTGGAGAGTTTTTGCAACAATAACAACCAAAACAAAAAACAAAAAAAAACAGGTAGTTGGAACATCAAAAGATTACTGCTAATTAGAGAAAACTAAAAATCTCAAGTTAATGAATTTAGTGCTTTTCCCTGTATGGGAAGATGCAAGAGTCTGGGCTCATTGAAATTATTCCTTTGATGTGCACCTATACCATCTAGGGCCAGTATCCTGCTTTTCTCCATCCTGAATCCCCTCAGGGTGCACTCTTGGGGGCAGCTGCAGTGGCTGAGGGCTTCATGGCCTCAACATCCTTTGTTTACTGAGATGACAGGCGACATTCTTTGTCCACAGTTTGCTTTATGTTTTTTGGAATATCAAAGTAAATCGGACACTATCTGCCCTACTCTTAATTTAGTTGAAATCATTCTTGGGTCAAGTGCTATCCAAATTCCACCCAAATTACCATTTCTATTTTCATTGGGTATTTAAATCATTGCCATTTCATAGCCTGGTGTTAGCACTACTGGCATCAGAGATGGACATAGAATTGCCATCTGTGATTTTATATGGTGATGTTATGAGTTCACTGGACTTTTTGACCTCACTTCTCTACCACAATTCAGCCGGTGTGTCTAAGTGTTTAAATCTCAAAAATAAAAAAGACAGTTATGTTTATATCATTTTTTGGTCATATAGATGTTTTAAATTTTTAGTTAAGTGATCTTATGAGTTTTGAGATTTTTTTGCCACACTTAGAAAAAGCTTTCCAAATCAAAGTTTCTTTAAAAAAAATTACAGTTGTTTTCCCCATAATCTTTTTTGTGTGTGACTGTAAATGTTCTTTTTTAAGCAAGAGTTTTATTGAGATACAAGTCACACACCATACAATCACGTCATCTGAAGGATACAACTCAGTGGTGTTTAGTATATTCACAGAGTTGAGCAGCCGTCACCACAGTGTGTCTTAGAACGTTGCCATCATCCCAGAAAGAAAGCTCATACTCATTAACCATCACTCCCAGCCCCTCCAGCCCTAGATAACAACTATCCATCCACTAATGGACATTTGGGTCGTTTCCACTGTGGGGCTGCTGTGAATAACGTACCTATGAACATTCATGTACAAGTTTTTGTGCAGACATATGTTCTCTTTTATCTTACGTATATACCTGAGGAAGGAGAGGTCAGAGGTCACGGGGGCAGGAGGCATTTCTGCCGCTGGCCTAGTTGCTGTGTAGCAGAGGGGTAGGCATCCGCCGCCACGTTCTGGAAGGTTCTTGGGCTCGACTAGGGCAGTAGCGCCAGGACTTCGGGTCTGTGCTGGCTGAGTGGAGCCGCCACCATGTTTGGCCGCTTGGTGGCGGGGAGGCTGGTGCAGACAGCTGCACAGCAAGTGGCAGAGGATAAATTTGTTGTTGACTTGCCTGATAATGAAAATATCAACCGTGCTGTGGTTTTTATGCTGGGAACAGTCCCATTTCCTGAGGGAATGGGAGGATCTGTCTACTTCTCCTGTCCTGATTCAAATGGAATGCCAGTACGGCAACTCCTAGGATTTGTCGCGAGTGGGAAACCGAGTGCCATCTTCAAAACTTCAGGTCTTAAACCTGGAGGAGGAAGCCAGCACCCTTCTGGGGCCATGAATAGTGTCCGGACTCCATCTGTTGCTCACGTTGGAAGTTCAGTGGAATTATTGGACAGTCTGGCTCAGCAGACTCCTGTAGGTAATGCTGCTGTGTCTTCAGTTGACTCATTTACTCAGTTCCCACAAAAGATGTTGGACAGCTCCTACAGTTTTGCTTCATTTGATGTCTCTCAGGCCCAGATGACACCAAGTCCATCTGAAATGTTCATTCCGACAAATGTGGTTCTGAAATGGTATGAAAACTTTCAAAGATGACTAGCACAGAACCCTCTCTTTTGGAAAACATAATCTGAATAAATTAATTTTTAATGGAAAAGAAAGTATATACCTATGACTGAGTTATATGGAAACTGTATGTTTAACATTCTGAGGAACTGCCAGACTGTTTTCCGAAGTGGCTGCGCCATTTTACTCCCCCACCCCCAGCAGTGCACGATGGTTCCAATTTCTGCACATCCTCTCCAGCACTTGTTATGTCTTATTGATTACAGCCGTCTTAGTGGGTATAAAGTGGTATCGTGTTGTGGTTTTGATTTGTATTTCTCTGATGGTTAATGATATTGAGCATCTTTTCGTGTGCTTATTGGACATTCGTTTATCTCCTTTGGAGAAACATCTATTCAGATTCTTTGTGTGTTTTTAATTGGGTTGTTTGTCTTTTTGTTATTAGAAATTAGTTCTTTATATATGCCAGATACAAATCCCTTATCAGATATATGATGTGCGGATATTTTCTCCCCTTCCATGGGTTATCTTTTCCCTTTCTTGTTGGTATCTTTTAAAAACAAAAAGTTATCATTTTTATGAAGGACAGTGTATCTGTTTTCTCTTTTGTTGCTTGTGCTTTTGGTGTCATAGCTAAGAAGCCATTGCCTGATCCAAGGTCACAAATATTTACACTCTTTTTCTTTTTTTTGAGATAGCACTGAGGAGTTCCCATACACCCTTCACCCAGCTTAACTTCATATCTGTAGAACAATTGGTAAGAAACTAACATTGGTGCAGTACTGTTAACTAAACTACAGACTTTATTCAGATCTTTTCTGTCCAGGACCCCACATTGCTTCAGCTGTCACGTCTTCTCATATCAAGTCCACTTCAGTGTGGTAATTCCACTGTTTCTTCTTGTCTCTCATGACCTGGCACTTGCAGTGTGCGCTGGTCAGGCGCTTTGTAGGAGGTCCCTCGATCCGAGTCTGTCTGCTGCTTCCTCTCGATTAGACTAAGGTTGTGGATTTGGGGGAGGCATAGCACGAAGGTGAGGAGGCCTTCTCATGACATTACATCGTGTGATGCCAGGATGTCTTGTTGCTGGTAATGGTAAACTTGATCACTTGGGTAAAGTGTCTGTCATACTTCTCTACTGTAAAGCTAGTATTTTTCCCTGCCGCACTCTACTTGTTGGAAGCTAATCCTTAAGTTCAGCCCACACTCAAAAGCAGAGAGTCAAATAATTTGTGGATCTATCACCATAATCTTTTTTTAATTAATTAATTTATTTATTTTTGGCTGCGTTGAGTCTTCGTTGCTGCGCACGGGCTTTCTCTAGTTGTGGTGAGTGGGGGCTACTCTTCGTTGTGGTACGTGGGCTTCTCATTGCTGTGTCTTCTCTGGTTGCGGAGCATGGGCTCGGCGCGTGGGCTCAGTAGTTGCAGCTCACGGGCTTAGTTACTCCGCGGCATGTGGGATCTTCCTGGACCAGGACTCGAACCCGTGTCCCCTGCATTGGCAGGTGGATTCTTAACCACTGCGCCACCAGGGAAGTTGTCACCATAAACTTTTATACTTTGACTTTTCCTGTTAAAATCATTGATCAAATGGAATTCATTTTCATATAAAGAGAGAGGTATACTTTTTTCCAAATTTTCTACTACCTGTCTCTGACCATTTAATGACGAGCTGTCTCTTCTTCCTTATTTGAAATGGTGTCTTTATCATATGACAGATCCTTAAGTGTATTCCGTCTATTTCTAAACTCTTTATTCTGTTCCTTTGATTATTCCATCCCTTCTCCCATAACAGATTTTAATTATTTAAGGTACAAATATAAGTTTTTATATCTTTCAGGGCTATTCCCAAGGGAGGATTCTCTGCCCTTCTTTTATTACGGGAAGGATTGCCATGGAGAGGAGTACCAGAGAAGGGAGTGAGAAATTGAAGATACAGGAGTTAGGGGGGTCTTTGACGTAGGAATGTCTCTAAGAAGATGGGAAGGGTTAGCCTCGTCATCCAGGTGGAAGGATTACTCTAAGTGAGGAGAAAAGACATCTCTTTATTATAAGCTGAGAGAATGAACAAAGGATGGACACAATACAGATTAGAGGTTCTTGCCAGGAATTGAGACAGTTCCCACCTGATTGCTTCTGTCTTTCTGTGAGGTTTGATGTGCTTGGTTTCAGGTAAGGGAGGGAGGGGATAGAGGTGAAGGTTTAAGGACGACAGAGGTTTAATGAACATTCTTGCAGATAAATCTTTGCACACTTCTGTTTATTTCCATAAAATCCTGTTTGCTAACTCAGAGAATAGATACGTTTTTGAGGCTCTCAGAAGATGCTGCTATATGGCAGGGTCCACTTAATTTAAAAGGAAGCTGAAACGCAGTTTGCCACCTTGTCCCGGCATAACCATTAGTAACTGCCCCTTATTACTTTCAAAGTATCCAGTTTAGGTGATAAATTATATGGTCATCCTATTTATAAATGAAGCTTGACATGAGGTAAATTGAATAAATTAGTTTATTAGATACTTTTTTTTTTTTTTTTTGCTGTACGCGGGCCTCTCACTGTTGTGGCCTCTCCCGCCGCGGAGCACAGGCTCTGGACGCGCAGGCTCAGCGGCCATGGCTCACGGGCCTAGCCGCTCCGCGGCATGTGGGATCTTCCCAGACCGGGGTACGAACCCGTGTCCCCTGCATCGGCAGGCGGACTCTCAATCACTGCGCCACCAGGGAAGCCCTATTAGATACTTTTAAAATGTTATAATTTGAAAGCACTGCTTTCTGAGGAAAAGCCAGCTGAATTGTTCACCTAGGAAAGACAGTTCACAGCTAAGGGCTCTGCAGCATAGATGTAACCATTCACTGACAGTCCGCAGTGTTGACGTGTCCAGAAGATATACATGTTTCCAAAGAGAAGGTATCACGTGGACTCATAAAATTTCAGGTCAAGGTGGTACCTCAGTGGGGGAGTTCCCTGGCGGTCCAGTGGTGAGGATTCAGCGCTTTCACTGCTGTGACCCTGGGTTCAGTCCCTGGTTGGGAAACTAAGATGCCGCAAGCTGCGTGGTGCGGCCCAAAACAAAAAAAAGATGGTCCCTTAGTGATCACCTGGTAGCCCTTTACTTTTTTGAATGAGGAAACTGAAATCTAAAGCAGTTAAGTGATCTGTTTAAGGGTTTAGGGTAATTAACAGAAAACCAAACAAGCCAGATCTGATCCCCAGTCGTAGATTTTTTTTTTTTGCTTTAAAAAATTTTTTTTCAATCTACTGCTGAGAAAAACTAATTAGAAAAATAATACTGTTCATGATTTTTGTGCAGCATACCAGTGCTTTCATGCCTTACAAATTAAGAAAAATTATCTACCTCTGTGTGCTACAAGATGGTCTTCAACTTCTACTGTACCTCGAATCACTACCCACTATACTGTTCATCCCCGGGATAAGGACAAGCGATGGGAAGGTAAGTAATCGTTTCTGTAAAATTGTTGAGACTTTTCTAGACAGTTTGTATCATTTTGTGGAGGTAAATACTGTATTTTTCATGATAGTGTAAAATCATCTAATAATATTTTATAACTTTACAAAATCCGTTACATATTAATATTTAGATAAGCAAATGCTTGCAAACTTATAATAATAAATCTCAGTAATAAAAGTTGGATTATGGAAGTTAAAATAAGATACGTCCTCGAACAGAACCTAAGAGAATAAACTAAGACAGTAATGGACTTAGTATAATTCTCATGGGAAGCAGAGGGGTTATTTCTATAAATAATGCTCTAAAGGATAGTGGGTACTTGTAACCCAGCCTGTAATTTTATCAGGTAATAGTCATCCCAGAATTGATATGTGGGTTTTTTTGGAGTATAGTTGATTTACAGTGTTGTGTTACTTTCTGCCTTACAGCAAAGTGAGTGGAATCTAAAAAAATGGTACAAATGAACTTCTTCGCAAAGCAGAAATGGAGTTACAGATGTTACATATGTTTCAACCCTCTCCCCTCCAGGGGTGAACATGGAGCGGTTTGCAGACGAGGCAGACGTGGTAATCGTGGGTGCCGGCCCTGCGGGGCTCTCAGCAGCCGCTCGGCTCAAGCAGCTGGCGGCCCAGCACGAGAAGGACATCCGCGTGTGTCTGGTGGAGAAAGCTGCTCAGATAGGCACGCACACACTCTCAGGGGCTTGCCTGGACCCACGAGCTCTCCAAGAGCTGTTCCCAGACTGGAAGGAGAAGGGAGTATGAAAAGTAGTTTTTTATACCCAGTCTCGTCTTTATTGCATCTCTATTTGCAAATGAAAGGAATGTGGAAAACCTTTTCACCCAGTTCTGTCTCTTAGAGGATACTTGTAGATAGATTTTTAATTGTAAAAGGGCCAAAAAATTTGAATCATATCAAATATAGTTAAAATTTTAAGCTATTAACTCATTTAATGCCTTCTGTACATGGTATCTGTGTACTGGATTTATGAGAAGGTATTATCTTGAGAAGATCTTTGAATAAATATAGCTTTTTGATTTTGAGGGTATTTCCTAACTTGTTCCATAGGTGTTTATATCATTGTTCTTAATAAAGTGTTCTATAACTTTCCTGGGACATTGCAGTATCTAAAGCCAAGGAGGATAATTTAATCTAATTTTCTAAGGAAATACATTAATAAGACCCCTTATAACGTAAGCAGAAAAGTCACTGGTATGATACACAGAGAATCAAGTGCTAGTTTTACTGCAGTCATCATTTGTATGACCGTGGTTAAAATATTGTACTCTATGCATCTCAGTTTTTTTCTTCTGTAAGATGGGGGTTTTTTTTGTTGTTGTTTTATTTTTGGCTGCCTTGGGTCTTCGTTGCTGCACGCGGGCTCTCTAGTTGCGGCGAGCAGTGGCTGCTCTTCGTTGCGGTGCACGGGCTTCTCACTGTGGTGGCTTCTCTTGTTGCAGAGTAAGGGCTCTAGGTGCACGGGCTTCAGTAGTTGTGGCACGCGGGCTCAGTAGTTGTGGCACGTGGGCTCAGTAGTTGTGGTGCATGGGCTCAGTAGTTGTGGTGCATGGGCTTAGTTGCTCCGCAGCATGTGGGATCTCCCCAGACCAGGGCTCGAACCCGTGTCCCCTGCATTGGCAGGCAGATTCTTAACCACTGTGCCACCAGGGAAGCCCTGTAAGATGGGTTTTATTACTCCTGTTCAAGGTATTCAGTGTTAGAATATTTAGTATCTGTGAACATACTCTGTAAAGATTGTTAAAAATCAAAATTCACCTGAGTAAATTTAAAGATCAAATTGGCTTTATTCAGTGATTCTGGGCAGCATCTCATCTAGCAAACAGAAGGGAGCTCCAAGGAGCAGGAGGAAAGGAAAGGGTTTGACAGGCAGAAAGGGGGTGGGGCATGGAAGTCATAAGCAAAAGGGTTATTTCAGGGTATTCCCTGGCAGGCCAGTAGTTAGGACTCTACGATTTAAAAAAAAGGGGGGAGGGAAAGGGTTAGTTCAGGCACTGTTGCCTACCAGGCGAGGCTTCAGGTGGTGCCTCACGAGGACTGGTGGAGAGGCTGACGCGTAAGATTACATTCCTTGGAGAGGCCGGAACTGAATGAGGTTAAGGTCAGGGCTGGGTTTGCTGACGTGGGGCTTAGCACAAGGGACGATGCTCTTCTTTCTAAAGTAGTGAACTCCTTGGAACTAGAAATGCTGTAACTATGCCTAATTAACTTTCTCTCTTCAATGTTATATCAAAAATAGGTATCACTGAATTATTATTGACACAATATCAATTCTAATAGAAAAAGTTTTTCACATCAAAGCCTATGTAGCCAGGCAGATCCAATCCCTTCCATGCCTGTTTATTGCCTTTATCCAGAGGAAAACTAAAACTCTTCTCTTTCCATGGAGCAGGAAGTTACAGCAGGTGCCTAGGCACCTCACACAGAGGCAGGGAGACAGGAAGACAGCCCCCCTGATGTTCACTTTCAAAGGTGGCTCCAAGGCCCCCAGCAAAGACATTCCTGGGATGCAAACTGGCTTATTTAGGTTTAAAAAGATTCCCATGCATCTCAAAGAGACAAAGGATTTACGGTGTCAAGTTCTCCAAAGGAAGTGGTGGAAGAAAAGTGAGGAGGATAGTTCCCTTTCCTTTTTGACACAGTAGTTTATGATTTGTATTTACCTCACAAGTATGAACTAAAGTCCTTTTCTCTCCTCCTTTTGTTTCCAGGCTCCACTTAACACTCCCGTAACAGAAGATAGATTTGGAATTTTGACAGAGAAATATAGAATTCCTGTGCCAATTCTCCCAGGTGAGGAATGATAAATACTCGTAGACTTAACAGAATTCCACAGCTGGAAGGAGCTGCATTTCATTGGGTGGAATCCCTTCCTTTTACAGATGAGAAAACTAAGTCCCAGAGACTCGAAGGACTTAACCAGAATTTCACAGCTAGCTTGTGGGGAAGAAAGCAGGCCTAGAGCCCAGTGCTTTTGTCTTCCAGTCTAGAAGAATTGAGATAGTCTTGTACGGCAACCAGGAATTTTTAATTTAGTCTGTAATGTCGTTTTCAATGTAATAATTTGAACTCTAGACCAGAATTGTTACAAAATAAATTGAAATTATGGCCATAAGATGATGTGTGTGTATTTATGTAGAAATTAGACATTGATTAGAATTTCTAAATTAAGTATTTCTGTTTTTGAGATGTTTTACCCATAAAAAGTCAGACTTCTAAACCAAGCATGTATCTGTAGGTCTCCCGATGAACAATCATGGCAATTACATTGTGCGCCTGGGACATCTGGTGAGCTGGATGGGAGAGCAGGCGGAAGCCCTGGGTGTGGAAGTGTACCCCGGCTACGCGGCTGCAGAGGTTTGTGCGGCCCTGTTCTTAGTGCTTATAGGACGCGGTCTCTGTTTCTTCTGAAAAGCAACCAAGATGGGTACAGAGGTAAATAGATGTATATTTTCAAACAGCCATAGGATTTTAGAATTGCAAGATCAGAGGAAATCTTAGCAAGATCTCACGCAAAGGGTACTTGAAGTCCTTGTCACCACATCATGTGACTGTCCAGCTTAGGACAACACCTTCAAGGATGAAAAAATATCTCCGATGTTTGGTTTGTTGGTGATACTCTCTTCCTTAAGTTGAGGAGACGTTTATTTACTGTTTTATACTGTGTGGAACGAATCTGTGCCCTCCTCCAGGGAGAACTCTCCAGTTATAACTATGCCCTGCTCTCCTTCCCCGCCTTCGCAGGTGGTTTTTCTCTTCCCAGTTAAATAGCCTCCATTCTTACAGCCACCATATAATATGTAAATATTTTGAGTCCCTTCAGTATTCTCCTTGCCCTCCTCTGACCGCGTTCCCTTTTTATTCCCTTTCTAAGTGGCACCCAGAATGTCTGCACTACTTCAAGCCTGCTGTACAGCAGGGCCATTCCCCTCTTCATTCTAGAAACTGTTCTCCCAGTAATTTCCTCAAAATAACTTTTGGTGGCCACATCGGACTGTAGCTTCTCACTGAATACTGTTGGGGAAATTATTAAAACTAAAATCTCCTGCCAGCCCAGAAAAATTACCTCTACATATTATAAACAAGAATGAAACAGTTTTTTTCTTGCCAAGACTAGAGTGCAGCTACAGGCCATCTGCTAGGGAGGTCGCTGAAACAGAAAGAAATCTCACCCTTTTACAGAGTCAGGCAGATACAGTCCATTACATGCACGTTAATCGTCTCTATCCAAAGGACAAATAAAGCGTCCTGTATCTTTGTGACAAGTGGGAAGTGACAACGCGGAGGCCAGCACGGAGCCCAGACTCTTCCCCCAGAGAGAGGGAGACCGGCCACCGTCCTCCTCCATGGTCACATCTCAGGTGTGTCCCCGAGTACCCAAGAAACTCATTGCTGAGATACAGACCTGGCAGGAGTCTTACTTAGCTTTTAACATGACTCCCATATATCTAAGAGAGACAGAGAAAGGGTTTACAGTTAAGTTTTCTAAAGGAAATGCTAAAAAAAATCTGGATGAGAGAGGGAGTGCTCTTGTTTTTGGCACAAGCGAAAATTGAAAAACTTTGTTTTTACCTTTACAGTATATAAACCAAGTAAAATACATGGTCCCTGCATTACACTTGCCACTACTGATTTCTGGTTTCCCAGTTCATGCACATGCATTTGGTTTTGCATTTCTCCCAATTAAACTGTGTTCAACAGGAATCAAAGTCACAAGTAGATGTTTTGTAGCATCCATGATTTTCTCTTTTTGAGTGTATCTGCACACATGCCCGCTCGTGTGCGCTCTCTCTCCCTCCGTGTCTCTCTCTGTCTCTCTCTGGTCCCCTGCCGCTCTCCTCTCCTCCCCAGGTTTTGTACACCGAGGCCGTTTTCGGGTCCAGGCCACAGTCACATACTACTGTGGATTTGTTTTCAAGGTGTCACATCCATTGCTGCTGGTTCTTGTTTCGCCTTTCCTCTCCCGTGCTTTCTGCTGTGAGGTTCTAGTGTACAGTTTGTTCTTTCCTGTCAAAAGAGCATTTTCCTCCGGAGGAAACAGAAACCAAATAAGAGAATTGTTATTGCTCATCTTCAGAATCATACCTTTGACCAGTTTTCCCTTTTCTTTGTGGTCCAGAAATAACTTGGACTGCCTTCAGCCCCTCTCTGTTTTGTCTTGTTGTTTGGTCTTTTGGTTTTGGGGTCTGGGCTCACTGGAGACAGAGGCTTTCCCGACACTCTCCTCAGCCGCCCACCTGATGGTCCAGCCTGTCACGGGTGCTGACCCCAAGTTCTGTGCACATGCCTTTGACCCCTGAACTCGGCAGAGGGCTTCCTGCTGCATCTTCCCGGCTCCTTCGTTGTTCTCTGGCAGCTCCTCCTGTTCTTCCTCACCAGGTCGGGGCATTTCCTTCATTTCCAGCTGTTTGAGCTGTGTTCTGTCTAGAAGGGAGTAGCTTAGAAGCACATCCCCTTTTTTTGCTGGAACATTCTTAAGCCTTTGTCTCTATAACATTGAGAACAAGCTCACCTTCTAAAAATCGAAGGCTGTTTGTTTCTTTGCAAGCGGTTGTGAATCCCCAGGTGATAACCAAATGTGTTTTCATTCTAGATCCTTTTTCATGAAGACGGTAGCGTGAAAGGAATTGCCACCAACGACGTAGGGATACAGAAGGATGGTGCGCCCAAGGTATGCACGTAACAGTTCTGCGCTTCGCAAACTGACAGTGAAAGAGAAAGAATCAACTCACACCCAATAATTTAGTCTTGCTACAAACTGCACATTAATTAAGTGCATGTTAGAATATTAGTTATTAATGTGGAATTTTTCTCATTGTTAAAAAATAGAGAAACATCTTTGAACTAACCGTAATTTAGGCAAGTAGATATAACATGTTTAACAATGATTTTCTTAAAAGAAAAAACATGACATACAAATATCAAACAAACATGGGTCAAAGATTTTATTTCACTCATTAATTAATGAGGGAATCAGTAAGATGTTACAACCAGTTCAAGGAGAATCAAAAACCATGCACACGTGGGTCAGCAGCTGGGCCACCTCCACAGTTTCCACTTCTGTGGACAAGAGTCATTTGCATTATTACTGTCAGTAATGCTGATGGAGTCTTTGACAGGATTTTGACATCTTTTGGTAAATGCAAAACTGATTGACCTCATCTCTTTCAAAATAGGCTTCAATGGCCTTCTGGTTTTCAAAAGTTGTTATTTTTGCATTTGTAAAAGAAGAGCTCCTGAGACATGGATCTCACACTCTGTAAGATCCCTTGGAAAGGACAAGGAAAAAAAAATACCTTGCTTTCCTGTGATAACAAGAGCAAAACACAAATTAACATCTTGATAAATTAACTTGCCTATTCATGTTTATTTGTTAATTGTCTTAATTTCTCAACTAGATTAGAACCTCAGAGATCATGGAGGGTTACTCCAGAGCTAGCATAGTGCCAGGCAGTGCCGGGGCCTCAGTAGAGATTTGTCAACTCCTAGTTAGTCCTCTCTGCCATTCTAGAACAGAGCTGGGCATCTAGTCTAAGCCTCCTCCAGCAGATCGTCCTGCTTTTCAATCCTTCCTGCACAGAGATTAGCAAGTGGCAAAGCTCTCAAGTCTTACCTGCATTGTGGTTCTCCTAGTGGCTTGGCTGGCTGCCCCAGAATCGCCTGAGGCCTTGGGGCTCAGCCTGTCCTGTGGCAGGGCCCGAGAAGCTGTCTTGTATCAAGCCCCAGGGGTTCTGATGCATAGCCAGGTTTGCAACACCTGGTATCTCATCCTGCTTCTTATAATGTGACCTGTACCCTCAGCACAGAAGGCCAGACTCTGATAGCAGGAGTTTGCAACAAAGTAAGAGTTTATTGTGGGGCTCCCAGCAAGGGGGTGTGAGACAAGCCTCGCAGATCCACTGCACCCGGTCTTTGGGTTCGGGGTGTTTTAAAGCAGAAGAATAAAGAAGCTGGGAAGAATCATCATCTCGTGACATTTCTTACTCTGTTTCGGGGGTCAGGGTGTCTCTGACTGACGATGCTCTGGCCGGGTGGTCCACACCTCGGGGGTCTCTGGGCTCATCTTGCCCTGGAGAAACAGCCTGAGTTTGTACGTTAGTGATGAGATCTACAAGAGCCATTTTAGTACAGTGACTATGTTATCAGTGACAGCCATTGTAGTCATCGGACTCTAGTTGACTGGTGTTGAGTGAGCACAGGATGAGGTCAGAGGGCACAGAAAGGGAACAGAGTTCTGGGTGGAGAGGAATCATGAACTCAGTAAGGGAGCTCGGGCTTAAGGGAACTCAGTGATGATAAAAGAATACTGTCTTTCTTATATTCTTTCCTGTGTTATGGCTATTCTTTTCTGTATTATGATCATTTGATTATAAATTGCATTTTATTCTTTAAAAATGTCCGTATTTAATATTACAGCAACATTGAAGCATGCAAATTCTACCATTCTGATAGTTCTTTTTGTGTGTATATTGTCAGGGTATTTGTTCAAATGTATATTTTTGTGTCTTGTGCTTTGTAGTTGTAAAAACACTCATATATTGTATTTATATAGATATAAAAGCATAGAAGAGTATAGTGGAGTCTCAGTAATTTGAGTTTGTAAATTTCTTTTTCTTTTTTTTTAAATTTATTTATTTTTGGCTGTGTTGGGTCTTCGTTGCTGCGTGCGGCTTTCTCTAGTTACGGTGAGCGGGGGCTACTCTTCGTTGCTGTGCGCAGGCTTCTCATTGCAGTGGCTTCTCTTGTTGTGAAGCATAGGCTCTAGGCACGCGGGCTTCAGTAGTTATGGCTCATGGGCTCAGTAGTTGTGGCTCGCGGGCTCTAGAGCGCAGGCTCAGTAGTTGTGGCACACAGGCTTAGTTGCTCTGCAGCATGTGGGATCTTCCCGGACCAGGGCTTGAACCTGTGTCCCCTACATTGGCAGGCGAATTCTTAACCACTGTGCCACCAGAGAAGTCCCTCTTTCTTTTTTTTTATTTTATTTTATTTATTTTTGGCTGTGTTGGGTCTTTGTTACTGCACGTGGGCTTTCTCTAGTTGTGGTGAGCAGGGGCTACTCTTTGTTGCGGTACGCAGGCTTCTTATTGCAGTAGCTTCTCTTGTTGTGGAGCATGGGCTCTAGGTGCGTGGGCTTCAGTAGTTGTGGCTCGTGGGCTCTGGAGTGCAGGCTCAGTAGTTGTGGCGCACGGGCTTAGTTGCTCTGCGGCGCGTGGGATCTTCCCGGACCAGGGCTCAAACCCGTTTCCCCTGCACTGGCAGGTGGATTCTTAACCACTGCGCCACCAGGGAAGCCCATGCAAGTTTATTTTCATACGGCCGGTGGGGTGAGGAGAAGCAGTGATGGATTCTTTGTTCTTCGTCAGTTGGCTCCGTTGATCCCGGCGTGGTTAGGCTTCCTCCTGCTCTTGCACGGAAACATTCTCGTCGCTCACAGACACCTCCGCCTGGTGGTACCCAGTTCTCTGTCCTCTCACTTGGCCCCTGGTGGGCAGTGCTGGCACAGCTGAATAACTTTTTCATTCCTGAAACACTGTCTGGACCTGGCTTTTCACACCACCTTCTCCTGGTTTTCCTGGTGTTTCAGGGCCCCTCCTGCCGCCTTTGCTTGCTCTTCCTCTGCGCCCTGTCCTCTGAGTATCCAGTGACAGGGCTTGAAACACGTCTACCCTGAGTCCCAGAATCCTGCGTCCTGCTGCTCATTCAGTAGCTCTAATCTTAGGTCTAATAGGCATCTTACTGTCAGAATTATGATGTGGATGTTTTCATGTTTCGGAGGTTAAGTAACTTGCCCAGGGTCAGGCCACTGTTAGGTAGTGGAGCTGGGGTTGGAATAGAGGCTCCAGAGCTGCCCCTTGCACACTAAGGAGCATATTGCCTCTAAGAGGAATATTTTAGTCCATTAAGATCGAGTTGTTTTATAAGTGGTGCTGAGTAAACTGCATGTCCATCTGGAAGCAAATAGTTAGACTTTCATTTTATTTTAATTCTGATGATTTCTTAAAACAATAAAAAAATTAGAAATCTAGGTTATAATTACAACCTAGGTGTAGGGTAGATAAACCATCCTATAAAGGCAAGAAATTAAAAACCTATAAGAGGCAGGCCTTTTTTAACTATTTAAAAATTAAACACTTCTGTATACCAAAAATACTAGTGAGTCTGCAGATAAGCAGGAGATCGGGGGAAAATGTTTGACGACCTGTGATGTGAAAGAGCACTTCTACATTGACAAGAAAAAAGAGAACACAGTAGAAAAACGGGCAGAATCTTACAAAATGAAGAGCAGATCCCGGCGAGCAGTAACCACTAGCCAGGAGGCAGGTCCTCTGATGCCTCTTATCTGGGCCCAGGCTCCTGTGCCGGCTCCCCAGCCCTCCTCACGGCACACAGTCACACCTAGTCCTTGCACGCCTGCGTAGTTATTTATGTTTAGCTCTGCCTCCATGCCTGGCCCCAGGGAAAGGGACAGTGTTTTTCTGTCATCTCTGCCCCAGTGCCTAGCATACAACCTGGCACACCAGAGGTGCTCAGTTAATATTTCTTGAATCAAAAAGAAAAAGTTGCTGAAAAGTTAAAAAGCTACAAATAGAACTACCATATGACCCAGCAATCCCACTACTGGGCATATACCCTGAGAAAACCATAATTCAAAAAGAGTCATGTACCAAAATGTTCATTGCAGCTCTATTTACAATAGCCCAGAGATGGAAACAACCTAAGTGTCCATCATCGGATGAATGGATAAAGAAGATGTGGCACATATATACAATGGAATATTACTCAGCCATAAAAAGAGACGAAATTGAGCTATTTGTAATGAGGTGGATAGACCTAGAGTCTGTCATACAGAGTGAAGTAAGTCAGAAAGAGAGAGACAAATACCGTATGCTAACACATATATATGGAATTTAAGAAAAAAAAATGTCATGAAAAACCTAGGGGTGAAACAGGAATAAAGACACAGACTTACTAGAGAATGGACTTGAGGCTATGGGGAGGGGGAAGGGTAAACGGTGACAAAGCGATAAAGAGGCATGGACATATATACACTACCAAATGTAAGGTAGATAGCTAGTGGGAAGCAGCCGCATAGCACAGGGAGATCAGCTCGGTGCTTTGTGACCGCCTGGAGGGGTGGGATAGGGAGGGTGGGAGGGAGGGAGACGCAAGCGGGAAGAGATATGGGAATATATGTATATACATAACTGATTCATTTTGTTGCGAAGCTGAAACTAACATAGCATTGTAAAGCAATTATACTCCAATAAAGATGTTAAAAAAAAAAAAAAAGAGTAATCCAGAAAATGCAAATTAAAATAGCAGTAAGTTAGCCAGCTCTACACTTAGCAAAACCGTGAAAGGAACAGTTATACTGTCACTAGCTAGAAATAGGAAAAGGGTCTTCTTATACACTGTGGGTGGAAATGTGAATTGTTCAGGCTTTGGGGAAAGCAGTCTGGGAACATCTCATAAAATGAAAGTAGGTGTGCCCCTTGATTGTACAGTGCCACTCCTGGGAACCTAGCTTACAGGAATAAAAGCACCAATGTTGTAAGGATACATATACAGGGTGTATGTTTTATGACATTGCTTATCATAGCAAATAAACTGGAACAGTGAATGGCTATTACCCATTAGCAGAATGGCTGGATAACCTACGGTGTTCCCACACGGACTACTGCCCGCCATTAAAAAGAAAGATTTGAGCCACATAGTGACTTGGAAAGGTTTCCATGAAGTAGTATTGTGAGAAAAGTAAGATACAGAAAAGTCTGTGTTATATGATGCTACCATTGTGAAATGAATCAGGAACCAAAAAAGTTGAGGTGTCTATGTAAATACCTCAGTCCACAGGTGCGTATGTATATATATTTGGGTAAAACTTGGCGTGCTAGGCTGTTAACAGGGTTTATGGATGAGTGAAGTATAGTAAGAGGAAGGAGAAGGGAACAAATCCAAAGGTACTCAGCACAGTCACTTATAGGACGTGTGTGCACGTGTATGACGTTGGTGAGCTCTGCACAGAGAAACACAGAGTCACCAACAAACGTGAAAGATGTTCAGACTCTCTAGTGACTGAACGTATGAAATCAGTAGTGAAATAGTTCTTACACTTAGACCGAGAATATTTCGCGTCAAGGATATCAATCTGAGCCATGCTTATAATAGTGAAACAGCCTGGAATAACCTAAACGTCCAGTTATTGAGAGCTGATTGAGAAGGTAGGAATCTATTCAAGCATTAAAAATGAATGCTTAGGACTTCCCTGATGGCGCAGTGGTTAAGCATCCGCCTGCCAGTGCGGGGGACACAGGTTTGAGCCCTGGCCTGGGAAGATCCCACATGCCGTGGAGGAACTAAGCCCATGCGCCACAACTACTGAGCCTGCACTCCATAGCCTGTGAGCCACAACTACTGAGCCCGCGAGCCACAGCTACTTGAGCCTGCATGCCTAGAGCCCGTGCTCTGCGACAAGAGAAGCCACCACAGTGAGAAGCCTGTGCACCACAATGAAGAGCAGCCCCTGCTCTCTGCAACTAGAGAAAGCCGGCGCACAACGAAGACCCAATGCGGCCAAAAATTAATTAATTAATTAAAAAATGAATGTTTAATTTGGTATATATTGCCTTAGGCAAATCACTTTATATTGTATAATGTGAAAACAGTTATAAAATGCTTTGTCCGTGTAAACCATTTTTTTGTATGAATGTTTCTGTATACACACAATACCTGTAAACATATGAATGGAGAAATATCGGGAAATATGTATTTCATAAGAGACTTTCCTTATTATTCTGCATTCCTTTATTCAGGAGCTTTACTGAGTACCTACCATGTGCCGGATATAAGTGCAAATTACAGAGAGCAAAAGAGAGAGAGAAAGACTTTTTAATTGTAGCTTATTTTTTCCCCTTGGAAAAAACAAGTTTCAGTTTTACAGTATATATCCAGCAATAGAGAACAAGTAAAATTAAAGTGAAAAGAGCAAGTAGCTGAAGAGTATGTTTAGGATGATCTTGTTTGTGTTAGAAGGATATAAATAGACTCATGTAGTTTTTTTATTCATGGAAAATTTCTGGCATGATTCACAAGAAATCTATTAATGGTGTTTTTTGCTTCAAATCATGGGACTAGAAAATCAGGAACAATGGGGAAATGGCCTTTCACTTTAAAAAAATTTTCTTTTAGTTATATAAGTTTCAGGTGTCTAGCATTATAATTCGACATCTGTATACACTAGACAGTGGTGAGCACCCCAAGCCTGGTTACCACCTATCACCACACACTGACCCCCTTCACTCATTTTTCGGCCGCCCCCCTTCACTTCTCACTGTACATTCATTTGTAGATAATTTTTCGTGGGGGGATGAGCATGCTTTATTTGTTTTTTTAATGCATACAGACTTAACCATTCGATCAATATGACAAAGACACAAGATACGTTATAAAATTTAAATTAGATTCCACTTACAACAGTGTTTAGTTCTGTTACTAAAATTATATATCTGCACCTTCTCTTCTATACCTGAATCATAGATCAATTCAAAACTGACCAGAATGTGAATATTTTTAAAATTGTCAAACATTGCAATTTAACGTGTTCCTGTTTCTTAGACAACTTTTGAGCGGGGGCTGGAACTACATGCCAAAGTCACAGTCTTTGCAGAGGGCTGCCACGGACACCTGGCCAAGCAGCTGTACAGGAAGTTCGACTTGAGGGCCAACTGCGAGCCCCAGACGTACGGGATCGGGCTCAAGGAGGTACTCGAGTTTGCCGGTGTGACTTTCGTGTGAAAAGATGAAGCTTACATTCATTTGCATTGTGTGGTTTATAAATTGATTTAATTTTATAGTTATATTTTTCATTAACCTGAAATGTTCATAATGACTGAAAACATTAGGGATATTTTTCAAGGGGCTGGAGAATATTACTAATCAAATTTTACTATTACCTAAATTGTGTCTGCATGTTCTAGTTGTTTTATCAGATGTTGATTGAAGTCTTGAATTTGAAAATATTTGTGATATTGATTTTTTTCATGGTAATGCCATCTGCCCTAATAGGATTTGACCTGTTATCCAATGCTCTTTGTAAAATGACCACATCCTACAAGAATTGTTTATTCAAAATTATAACGTAAAGATAATTTAGTTTATGAAATATACACTCAGCCGTAGTATATTGACCTGCAGCCTAAAATTTAATTAGGCTGAGTGTTGTATATTTTCTCAGTTTATCCAAACCTTAGGTCTATTAGCGCAAAAGTTTCATCATAACTCTTTTGTTAAGAATCTTTTTAGGGTAAAGCTCAGAAAGTTTCAAATTCTATATATAACTAGATTCATTATATTGTGAGTAAGGGCTTAATTGTTTTGGTAGACTGTACATAATTCTATGTGGTGGCACGTCATATCTGATTTTTAGATAATATTTCCTGTGGAAATTGTTGTTTGCAATTTAAAACTTAACCATTCTGAAAACAGGATGATCAGTTAGCTTCAGTTGTGGAGAAGGTGGTGCAGGAGGGAGCACACTGTTTTTTTTTACTGAAGAATGACATCTGTCCTATAAAGTAACAGATCCGAAGTGCAGGGCGCAGCTCACGTTCATGAGGCAAACACGCCCGTGTGGCCATCGCCCGGGTCAAGGTGTAGGTGGTTCCCAGCACCTCATCTCTTCAGTGGTGTTTCCCACAACCGCACGAACGCCTTACCCATCTGAGAACTTAATTAATGTCTTACAGAGTTCCTCACCTGTTTCTTTACTCCGATCATCCTGCTGCATTTTGATGTCATTTTCTGGGATATTTGAAGTACTTCTTTGTGTGTTTCTCTTATTTCTGCTTTTCAGTTGTAACTTTCATAAATAAGACATAAAACTTAGCAAGTTTTATACATGTGGTGACATAAAACATCTAAATAATACTCTCGGACTTTTTTTTAAAGTTATGGATTATCGATGAGAAGAAGTGGAAACCCGGGAGAGTCGATCACACTGTCGGCTGGCCCCTGGACAGACACACGTATGGGGGCTCATTCCTCTATCACCTGAATGAAGGGGAGCCCCTCGTAGCGCTCGGCTTCGTGGTAAGTTACACTCCGTGATGGGAAGTTCCACTCTGAGAGCCACTGGGTCTTCAGTGTCACAAATCCAGGGCTTTGCATCTGGAGAATGTAAAAGGCTTCTCATTTAAAGCTTCCTCTCTGCTTTTGTCCACATCTGAAGTGCTTATGGCCACTGTAGACAGTGGTCTGCTTCAGCTCACGTAGCTGTAGTACAGTAGCTGCTACACGCCAGGCCCTGTGCTGGATGCTTCCCTGGGAATCCTGGTCCATAAAAATCCTGTGAAGTTGGTCTAGCGTTATTTTACCGGTGGGAAAACTGAAGTCCAGACAAGCTAAACAGCCTTCCCAGACACACGCATTAAGTGACAGAGGCAGGACTCATGCCCGAACCTGTCTGACCTGAAGCCCATGTCCACTGTGGCACGCCACTGCAGGAAGTGCAGTCCGTACTGGGTTTGAACCTCTAACTAAAACAGGACCATTTCCTCCCTTTTGGTCGCTTAAACATCCTTACAGTAAATTACATCTTGAACATTACAAGGAATGGAAAAGTGATATGAGTTACTGCACCTTGCAGTTGCAGCTTTATAGTTCAATGTCATGATTAGACTTGTCCATGACACGTTAAATTTATGTATTATTGTGTTCGGTCCATCACTTTGATTTAGTTTTTATAGTGACTTAATCTTTTCAAAGCAAAAAGGGTTTGGTTATTAATTTCAGCATTTTTGGTAAAAATGTAATCTCTAATGTTTTTCACCTTCTTTTTTTATAAGTGCGATTACATTCTTTTTCTTCATTTTTGCCTCAGTAGTACTGCATCGAGCTTATTAGTTTATTTCTGGAGTTGGTATTGAGAAATGAATGATAAATTATTACAACTCCTTTTGTAGAAACATAATGTGTAACACCTACAAACATTTTTCTAATTTGGACTTTGATTTACAAAGCACAATGATTTATTAATACATTCTAAATGTTTTCAAGTTCTGCCAATTCTAAACACATGGCATCCTTTTGTTTACCCTTTCTTTTCCAAACAGATTTTATTGGGTTATTTATTTAAATTTGGGTCGTTGCATACCTTTCCCTAAGTACTTTGAGTACAAGCAGTTTAATGTACATGTTCTCTGGTAAATATTGCTCACATTTCAGCCTGATATAATTTGAAATAACGATGTCTCATTTAAATATAAACATTTTAAGGTTGGTCTAGACTATCAAAATCCGTACCTAAGTCCATTTAGAGAGTTCCAGAGGTGGAAACACCACCCTAGCATCCAGCCGACGTTGGAAGGCGGGAAAAGGGTTGCATATGGAGCCAGAGCCCTCAATGAAGGTGGCTTTCAGGTAACACTTCCGCGTTTTTAATCCTTATTTCTGTATTATAAATTCAACGTTGAAACATAAGGTAACAACTTTAAATAAAGGATAGAAGATTATCTCAGGAAGAAAATTTAAGTAACTAAGCAAAGCACCCTAGTATTTATAAAACTGTACCACACCAGAGTTAAATGACACCATGAATTTAATTTTAAGGATATATTGATTTCTAGAGAAAAATTCATGGGCTTTTTTGTTTATTGGTTTGTCTTTAACCAGAGAATTTAAACTATGTGATCCAAGATCTTTTCCTTTATTCCTTTGCTGCCAGGAAACTCAAGGACAGATGTAGTTTTCAGCAAAGGTAATTAATTAATCTCAACTACCTAGTGTCATCCATGCCCTTTAGGTGGTCTCTGTTAAGTTTTTACCCTTAATTGTCCTATTTTAGTATATGTTCAAAATAAATACTATCAAATGCAGTTAATTTATTAAGTATTTAGTTATTAAACAATGAAATAATTTATTAAGTATTTAGTTATTAAACAGTGAAATAAGAGCTAGATGGCTAGCTATGATAAAAGCTATTAGAACTGTTTTGGAAATAGTATTCGACAGGTAAGATGATCTAAAAGTCAGCTCTAAAACTTATACCAAACGGTTTGGTCAAGTTATTTAACTCCTCGGGCGTTAAGGGATCATCTGTAAAATAAAGATGATCCCTTCTGTCTCTAATATTCTAGGAATCTAGAACTGTTGATATTTTAGAAATCTGATATCTTTTTGTTTTTAATCTGTTGTAAAAGTAACAAATAGATCATAGAAAATTGGGGAGAAAAGTTGACTTAACCTTTAAAGTGAAGTTCTAAATACATTCGTAAAGTCAAGTACATCACAGCTAAATTATGAATGTCATCACTAGAACCCTAAAAATAACACTGTCCCTAAATTCCATTGCTGCGGAGTTACCTCCCATGAGGTTGTTTTTATTTCTGGAGCAGTTATTCGTTTGCAATAATATTTGCTAAATTTCCTATGTTCAAGCCCATTAAACTTTTTTGAATAATGTGCATAATACCTATTGCCAGCCTAATTCTACTCTTTAATTTATAGTGTAAAGGCTTCTGTATATTCAGTAGTACATGCAGACTCGAGTTTATGACACCTGCCTTGTGTGCTTCAGCACCTCAGATGATCTTTAGATGAGCAGGAAGAGATGACCCCACACACACAATACACTTTTTACCTAAGTTTTCTGATTTAATTAGTCAAAGATTCAGAAACTTACTTCCATTAAGTTTTTGAAGACCCTTCAGAGACAAAAATTTGGAACATCCAATTTTATTCTGCACCAACAAGTATTACATGCCTTTTTATTTCTCTTTCTTCAGTCTGTACCAAAGCTCCCCTTTCCTGATGGGTTTCTAGTATTTAACCCCTGTGGGGTTTTTTTTGGGGGGGGGGGGAGGTTCTTTTTTTTTTCTTTTAGTGCAGGGAAGTGTAATTTTATTTTGGTGCAGAAATAGATTAGGTTACAGAAAAGTCCTAGGAAAAGGAAGTTACGAGACTGATTTTACCAATTGTCAGGTGGAAGGGTAAAATCTGTTACTGTAGAACTACTCCAGGCCATACCCATCTTCTTCAGTGATACGGCCTGGTTCCTCATTTTAACCCCCGTTTTTTTGTTTGTTTGTTTTTTTAATTTATTTTATTTACTTTTGGCTGCCTTGGTTCTCCGTTGCTGTGCACGGGCTTTCTCTAGTTGCGGCAATTCTCTAGTTGCGGCGAGCAGGGGCCACTCCACACTGCGGTGCGCAGGCCTCCCACTGCAGTGGGTGGCCTCTCCCACTGTGGAGCACGGGCTCTAGGCGCGTAGGCTCAGTAGTTGTGGCGCACGGGCTTAGTTGCTCCACGGCATGTGAGCTCTTCCCGGACCAGGGCTCGATCCCGTGTCCCCTGCATTGGCAGGCGGATTCTTAACCACTGTGCCACCAGGGAAGCTCTAACCCCCGTTTAATGGATGTCCCAGAATACATCTCTCTGTACGACTTTTCCTGGATCCCCCAGGTCCTTAACAAGATGTCCAGCTGCCCGCACAGGGTAGGATCCTCGCAGAACTGAAAAACACACATTTCCCTTGGGCCATGACGTTTTTTATTCTTAGGGCTTAAGCACCCATTTGGAAGAATTTGCACCAGCAGTCCGTGTCCTTTTATTAAACGTCAGTCTTCTGGCTCTTGAATCAGACTTAGGATTAGCAGGGCCACAGCCTGATTTGAGAGGAGCATTGTCACGATCCAGGTTCCTAACCATTATCTCTGTTTGCAGCTCCTGGCATTCCAGAAAGCCCTTTCCCCTTGTTGTCTGCTCTGCGGCCCTGATTTCACGCTCTCTTATCTGCATGTTTCTGATGCTGAGTTTGGTTGGAGAACAGCAGTCACCCCTGGGCCCGAGCCTTCTTGTACCAGCGTTGCTTTTGCTTCTCACCACCATTCCCGTGCAGTTAGAACTCTGTAACACGGGAGCGCGGCCACAGCCCCGCGGCGTGGCGGCTGATGGTGGCGGGCTCCCTGTTGACCTCCTCTCCTCAGGGTCCCTCTCCGCCCATCGGCCACACTGTCAGCCACCCACCACTTTCTCAACAAAGACCTGTGGCGTACTGTGGGAAGCCTCCAGGAGGAAAGAGCAACTCCACAGCTCTCTTTTCTTCCTCTCCACACTCTAGGTTACAGTACAGTCTCCTGAGGGAGGCAGTCGGTAACTTAGCTGCTACATCGTGGGGCTAAACCAAAACCGTCACCCACCCTTTAGTACGTTGTTTTCCATCAGAAGTGTATACTGAGGCCCAAACAACCATCTTAAAGTTTATTTTGGAAATTCAGTTTATTCTTCGGTTAATTAAAATACATTATTTAAGGTAGTGGCTAATTGTGGTGATGCCATGATTAGAACCTAGGTTTCCGAAACTCCCTGGACATCAAGGTAAAACAAGGAGGTATGAAGAGTTATGATAACATCCTCTGTAAATCACGTGTTACCCACAATGCGTGTAAAAGCAGATCACAATTTAGATAATAGACGTTCAGGTTTAGAGAATATTCTTTTCATTATGACATAGATATGTATAAATAAAAACATTTTATGTAAATGTTAATGCTCTGGTCTTAACGTCTGTCTCATGCAGGTAAGTCATGGGGAGGGAGATGGAAAAGAGATCAGAGCAATAGTTCTGATCCTTGTTTCTAGAGGAGGAGAAAAACTGCCCTTGCTCTGATTTTTCTCTTCACTCGTATTCATTTGCATGTAATTTTTTTTTTCGTTTCTTCCCTACAGCTTTCAAAGGGCTATAATTTGGAGTATTCGGTTCTGTTTGTTTAATTTGAACTAACAGATGCACTTTGACTGTTTCTTTCCTCAGTCTATACCAAAACTCACCTTTCCTGGGGGCTTACTAATTGGTTGTAGCCCTGGTTTCATGAATGTTCCCAAGATCAAAGGGACCCACACAGCAATGAAAAGTGGGATTTTGGCAGCAGAATCTATTTTTAATCAACTAACTAGTGAGAATCTCCAATCAAAGACGATAGGTAAGAACTCCCGTTTATTCTCAGGTTCTTCATGGGGATGTTTAAAAAGAAGCTATTTAAACATACACTCAGTGTACGGATAGAGGATGACAGTAGATACAGTTAGAAATCTTGCTGGTCTTGTATGTTTATGTCATTGGGCATTGAAAGATGCAGAGTGTGACTGTCCCTCTACACAAAGCGTCGCGATGCCTGCTGGGCAAAGCACACTGCAGCCTGCTCGCCGTGAGGCTTTTACGGCCACGTGCCGTTTCATGAATGGAAAGTAGGACGAGCCCGAGGTGTCCCGCCCCCGGAAACAAGTTCAACGTGAGGGTTCCGCCTCACATCGCACAGGCCCAGGTGGACCCTTGCAGGCGCCCCCAGACCTTCACTCCAGGGCAGGCAGCGGACCCGCCTCCACCTTCACCTCCTGTCACCCTCCATCCCAGACACGCTTCCTGGGTCCCGGGGGCACCCAGCTGATGGCTGGCCCCCAAGCTCCCCGCACCTCGGCTCGGATCTCTCTCCGGGGGCCTCGCGCGGACCTCACCAGTGAATCTGCACTGCACACAGGCACACAGTCCTGCCAGCCCCTCTCACCGCGCCGTTCCCTCTCCGGTGTGTTCCACCTTCCGGCTCGGCTCACTGTTTAACGTACTTATTGATCAACCTCGTTTCCTTGGACGGAACACTCCTCCCAGAGCAGGGGCTTGGCTCCCTGTGGACGCAAACACCAGGAGCAAGTCCGTAGATACCCGATAGATGAGCCGCGTTCCGTAGAGTCGGGTGACACGCTCCTCCAGGTGGACTGTACCTTCAGGCATGCCCGGGGACAGGAGAGGCAGGGCCGGTGCCTCAGACCGCCTCACCAAGTCCGCGTCCCACCGGACGCCAGCCCGCTTGCCCCGCGCAGGTCGGGCCGGAGCAGGCAGGTCACCGGCACCAGGAGGAGGGTGGTCACGAGAACCAGGACGTCCTGTTGGAGATTAAGTGCAGGGCCCCAAGCTTTAGGTGCTGCCACCTCCTAGGGCCACCACAGCCGAGCGCTATGAGCTGGGCAGCTTTAACCAGGAAGGTATTCGGAGTTCTGCAGGCGAGCACTTCACAGCTGTGTCCGAGTCTCCAGCTTCCGGGGGCCCCGGGCTCCTGGCAGAGCACCGCCAGCCCCTGCCTTGTCCTCCTCTGGCTGTCTCCTGGACGCCAGTCATTGGACCAAGGGTCCAGGCCGCTCCAGCATGCCCTCGTCTTAACTCGGTATACCGGCAGCGACCCTCTTCTGACCGATTCTGAGACAACTAGGGGTCAGGACTTGAAAATACCTCTCTGGGCCATCACGGTTCAGCCCGTAACGGAAGTGTTTCAGTGATCAGCTCCATAGGTAGCATAAACTCTCTTAGCTTCCTTTTCAGGTTTACTGAATTTTGCAACTAATATTCCATGCTACCAGTATGGCCTTACTGCCTGTTAAACAACCTGTCAAGTGGGTATCTTTTTGGAAGATGTCAGCATTTATACGTGAAACGTTCTTCAAGTGTGGTCTCATATGACCACCTGCTTTTTTAACTATGTAAAAGTCATCTGTTATTTCGGTAGCAAAGTACCTTGACAATAAAGTGTTTTATACTCCTTGAGGCAATTTCACTTAACGTTTCATGTTTTTCATAAAAAGGACTTGATGTAACTGAGTATGAGGACAATTTGAAGAAATCATGGGTGTGGAAAGAGCTATATGCCATCAGGAACGTCAGACCGTCCTGCCATGGCGTCCTGGGTGTGTACGGAGGGATGATTTACACTGGAATCTTCTACTGGATATTCAGAGGGATGGAGCCCTGGACCCTAAAACATAAAGGTAATTCCGGCCTGAGTATGAATGTTGGTCCTTAACTCAGGAAACGGGATCCAATAAGTAGGGAAAAAAGGTGACCTTCTACACTTTACTGTTTTAAACTTGCTTTCTTAGAGAAATGATGAATTCAGTATCTTTAGGAAGACAGGGTATCATTGTTGAAAGAGGGCTAAAGTCTTATTTCTTCAGTATAGTATTTACAGGTTTTTATTAAAATGTCTAAGGAAGTACTTTAGAATTAGATACATTTTTACTAAAAACCTTCCTCAAAACTTGGGAAGGTTCTGACTCCGATCAGCTCAGGCCAGCCAAGGACTGCACACCTATTGAGTATCCAAAACCAGACGGGCAGATCAGTTTTGACCTTTTGTCGTCCGTGGCTCTGAGTGGCACCAACCATGAACACGACCAGCCGGCACATCTGACCTTGAAAGATGACAGTGTACCTGTAAACAGAAACCTGACCATATACGACGGGCCTGAGCAGCGGTTCTGCCCTGCAGGTCAGTGCACTCATTTCCATCCACTCTTGAAACGTCAATAGGAGGATTTGCTTGAAACACGTTAGAAATAGGCTTCCGTTTTTTTAAAGAAATTTCTCCTTCTATTGCTTGGAAATTGTGAATGACTCCCATCTCCAGCTTCCTTTTGAAAACTCATTATTCTTATGTTTCTACTCTAATGCTATAGTAGTAGGGATTTCTCGTTAAGCCTAATTCAGATGGCATTTCTCAAAAGCAGCCTTTCTCTTTTCACCCTCAGCGCGAGGTTAGGGGTTACGGGGAAAAGCACCAAACACCTCTTTCCGTGTTCACGTGACTTAAAAAAAAATCGTTTCTGTCATGGCTGCTCCTGTCTGTATATATGTATGCTCATGTACACACACACATATATATTATATATGTGTACATAGCCTAAAATACTAGATTTTGGCCACATGCAGCTCAGGGAAGTCGTCCTGGACTTTAAATCCATCATGGATACAGTATCTTCCAGTGCTGAGCTTTCAACTAGAATTATAGTAGGAACTGGGTCTCGAGTGCTGGTAGAACAGCATTCAGGTGTGTGAAAATCAGTACATTCTGGACAGGAACTAGAACATACGCTCTGTGAGGGAGGGACCTTGACTGTCTTGACTTTTATCTTTTCACCATTTCTGTCATCTCACTGGGTTGTAAGCTGAGGGTAAGGGCTGACCTAATCTGTCTGTGCAGTCGTGGCACACATGTATACGGGAAGATCTCACTTTATTGCACCTGGCAGATACTGCTTTTTTTACAAAGCGAAGGTCCCTGGCAACCCCGTGCTGAAGAAGCCTACTGGCGCCATTTTTCCATTTGCTCACTCCACGTGTCACATGCGGTAATTCTTGCAAAATTTCAAACTTTCTCATTATTGTATTTGATATTGTGCTCCGTGATCTTTGATGTTAGTATGACTCGCTGAAGGCTCAGATAGCATTTTTTAGCAATAAAGTGTATTTTAAGTAAGGCATGTACATTGTTTTTTAGACATAATGCTGTTATTGCACGCTTCACAGACTGCAAAGTAGCGTAAATGTAACTGTTACATATGCACTGGCAACAAAAAAATTCACATGACTTGCTCTATTGTGATAATTCACTTTATTGCGGCGTCTGGGTCTCTGAAGTATGTCCGTATATAACATCACACCCGAAAACTGCTCAACCTCGAGTTCCCTTGTTGGTAACACCAACTCAGCCACATGCTGCTGTACCTTCTGCTTTTATCATTTTTAATTTATACAACAGCAAATGCACACACCCAGATCTCTGTAATATTCTGTGGGTAAACATTCAGTCCACAAACGCTGAGGGCTTCTGTGGCTAATTTCTCCAGGACTTTAGCCTCTGCTTTAAAGGCAGCTACTGCACAGAGTTGTGTATGTTTTCTTACAGGAGTTTATGAATTTGTACCTTTGGAACAAGGTGATGGATTTCGGCTACAGATAAATGCTCAGAACTGTGTGCACTGTAAAACATGTGATATTAAGGATCCAAGTCAGAATATTAACTGGGTGGTACCCGAAGGCGGTGGAGGCCCAGCATACAATGGAATGTAAACTGCAGCCGGCTTCACCCGTGCCAGTGTCTCTAAAATGGACGGCAAGTTAACTTCAAATGTTTGGAAGTTCACAGGTGTCAAAAAAAGCTTAAATATATTTTTAATCAGAATGTTCATAAAGTAATTATCAGTGAAATAATTTTATACTATACCTAAAACTGTCCCATATTATGAATCTCTCAAATAAAACTTTATAAGTGATGTAGCATCTACTTCTCTCTCCAAGTCTTCCGAGAGTCAAACACTATTGGCACCACTGGCCTCCAGTGTACATTTGCCTCATCAGGCTCAGCACTTCCAGCGAAGTGTATCTCCTAGACCAGAGGTTGGCGTCCAGCCCACCACTCTTCTTACGCAGTTTTACTGGAACACAGCAGTGCCTCCTGGCTTACACACTGTCGATGGGAGCTTTTGAGCTCCAAGTGCAGAACTGGGTAGCTGTGACAGACTGTAATGTCTACCTGACCCTTTAGAGACGTCTGCCAGCCCTGCACACACGTCACAGAGAGATGCATCAAAGAACTGAGAGAAACAACATACATACTTAACTTTTCATCTGTTTATTCAAACAAGATGTGTCTAGAAGTTTAAAATACACTGGACACCATTATCCTTTGTAATGCAGAGAACCATTTAAAATGAGTTCAACTTCAGCATATTTTGTAACACTGGTCTATTAAGAGTGAATCCCTACCTGTATTCCTAGACTGCAAACAATGGGAACTGAATTCTCAGAGGGAACACATTAGGGATCATACATAATAGACAAGATCCTTTAATTGTCTCACTTCAATGCATACTTAAGCAAAACTGAATTCCTTATTAAGCAAACATTTTTGCGTAAGCTGCCTTCTCTTTATCTTTCTGTGCCTTTATCTTTTGCTTGACTTTCAGCAATTCTGCCTGGATAGCTGCAAAATAAATATGTAATATGAGTTATTTCTCAAAACATCCAAAAAATTAGGCTGGCCAGCAAACTCATGCTTTAGTGTGATAAAAAATGATATAACTCTTCGAAGGGTAACTGAGCCGTATTAACAGTGTATTTTACTTGGAGAAAGCAACCACACAAACATAAAAACCACAGAGCACAATTTTAGGAGACTGTCCACCAAGAGAACTAACTGAATTACACACAGATACGCCTTCTCCCTTCCATCAGAGGGGGGACCCCACTGAAGTGCCTCCCCAAAGACCTATGTCCACATCTAGACCTAGAATCACCATGTATACTTGGTTTATTTGAAAAACAGGCTTATTTTTGTCACAGCTTTCCAAAACTTTCCTAAAACATATTCAGTAGCTAGAATACTTAGGTAATGGCCACGTTCAGCTTAAGAAATGGTCCCAAACACTAAATTCGCCCTAAATACTGTGTCTTCTAACGCTGCTCTTCCATCTAGAATTACAGGACAGCAGAGCACACAGTCTTCAGACACGTGGACAGTGGCTGCAGTGTAAGCTGAAGGCAGGACCCTGACTTGTGCTTTCTCCAGCACGCCTGGAGTCTGGCCTGGAAAAGGCGCTCTGCAGTATCTGCTGGACAAGGCAACCTCTTAAGTGGCAAAGCGTATGCTAGTTCATGAGGATCAATTCTTAAGGGACAAAATGAACTTGCACTACAGAAACTGCCAACTTACCTTTATCCTCTGGTGCTATCTCCTGAGCTTTCTTAAGATCAGCCTTTAATTGGGAAAAAAAATTAAAGAAATATTAGGTTATGAGTTATGAAAGTGGTTTTCTTTTTTAATTAAAATTTAAAACAGAGAGGAGCTTCAAGATGGCGGAAGAGTAAGACGTGGACATCACCTTCCTCCCCACAGATACATCAAAACTACATCTACACATGGAACAACTACAGAACACCTCAGACCTCCCAAAAGGCAAGAAACTCCCCCACGTACCTGGGTAGGGCAAAAGAAAAAGAAAAAACAAAGAGAAAAGAATAGGGACGGGACCCGCACCTCTGGCAGGGAGCCATGAAGGAGGAAAGGTTTCCACACACTAGAAGCCCCTTCATGGGCTGAGACTGCGGATGGCAGAGGGGGGAAGCTTTGGAGCCACGGAGGAGAGCGCAGCCACAGGGGTGGGTGCGGAGGGCAAAGCAGAGATATTCCCGCACGGAGGATCGGTGCCGACCAGCACTCACCAGCCTGAGAGGCTTGTCTGCTCACCCACCGGGGTGGGCGGGGACTGGGAGCTAAGGCTTGGGCTTTGGTCGGATCCCAGGGAGAGGACTGGGATTGGCGGCGTGAACACAGCCTGAAGTGGGTTAGTGCACCACAGCTAGCCGGGAGGGAGTCCAGGAAAAGTCTGGAGCTGCTGAAGAGGCAGGTGGTGCGCGAGGAGAGGGGATTCAGAGCACCACCTAAATGAGCTCCAGACACGGGCACGAGCCGCGGCTAAAAGCGCGGACCCCAGAGACGGGCATGAGACGCTAAGGCTGCTGCTGCCGCCACCAAGAAGCCTGTGTGCGAGCACAGGTCACTATCCACACCTCCCTTCCGGGGAGCCTGTGCAGCCCGCCACTGCCAGGGTCCCGGGATCCAGGGACAACTCCCCGGGAGAACACACAGCGCGCCTCAGGCTGGTGCAATGTTATGCCGGCCTCTGCCGCTGCAGGCTCGCCCCACATCCGTACCCCTCCCTCCCCCCGGCCTGAGTGAGCCAGAGCCCCCGAATCAGCGGCTCCTTTAACCCCGTCCTGTCTGAGCGAAGAACAGACGCCCTCCGGCGACCTACACGCAGAGGCGGGGCCAAATCCAAAGCTGAACCCCAGGAGCTGTGCGAACAAAGAAGAGAAAGGGAAATCTCTCCCAGCAGCCTCAGGAGCAGCGGATTAAAGCTCCACAATAAACTTGATGTACCTGCATCTGTGGAATACATGAATAGACAATCATCCCAAATTGAGGAGGTGGACTTTGGGAGCAACGATATATTTTTTTTTCCCTTTTTCTCTTTTTCTGAGTGTGTATGTGTATGCTTCTGTGTGTGGTTTTGTCTGTATAGCTTTCTTTTACCATTTGTCCTAGGGTTCTGTCTGTCCGTTTTTTTTTTTTTTATTATTATTATTACTTACAAAATTTTTTTCTTAATATTTTTTATTTTAATAACTTTATTTTACTTTATTTTATTTTACCTTCTTTTTCTTTCTTTCTTTTTTTTCTACATTTTATTCTGAGCTGCGTGGAGGACAGGCTCTTGGTACTCCAGCCAGGTGTCAGGCCTGAGCCTCTGAGGTGGGAGAGCCAAGTTCAGGACACTGGTCCACCAGAGACCTCCCAGCTCCACATAATATCAAACAGCGAAACTCTCCCAGAATTCTCCATCTCAACACCAAGGCCCAGCTCCACCCAACGGCCAGCAATCTCCAGTGCTGGACACCCTATGCCAAACAACTAGCAAGACAGGAACACAAACCCACCCATTAGCAGAGAGGCTGCCTAAAATCATAATAAGGCCTCAGACACCCCAAAACCCACCACCAGACGTGGACCTGCCCACCAGAAAGACAAGATCCAGCCTCATCCACCAGAACACTGGCACTAGTCCCCTCCACCAGGAAGCCTACACAACCCACTGAACCAACCTTAGCCACTGGGGGCAGACATCAAAAACAACGGGAACTATGAACCTGCAGCCTGCAAAAAGGAGACCACAGTAAGTTAAGCAAAAGGAGAAGACAGAGAAACACACAGCAGATGAAGGAGCAAGGCAAAAACCCACCAGACCTAACAAATGAAGAGGAAATAGGCACTCTACCTGAAAAAGAATTCAGAACAATGACAGTAAAGATGATCCAAAATCTTGGAAATAGAATGGAGAAAATACAAGAAACGTTTAACAAGGTCCTAGAAGAACTACAGAGCAAACAAACAATGATGAACAACACAATAAATGAGATTAATTCTCTAGAAGGTTATCAATAGCAGAATAACTGAGGCAGAAGAACGGATAAGTGACCTCGAAGATAAAATAGTGGAAATAACTACCTCAGAGCAGAATAAAGAAAAAAGAATGAAAAGAATTGAGGACAGTCTCAGAGACCTCTGGGACAACATTAAACACACCAACATTCAAATTATAGGGGTCCGAGAAGAAGAAGAGAAAAAGAAAATGACTGAGAAAATATTTGAAGAGATTATAGTTGAAAACTTCCCTAATATGGGAAAGGAAATAGTTAATCAAGTCCAGGAAGCACAGAGAGTCCCATACAGGATAAATCCAGGGAGAAACATGCCAAGACACATATTAATCAAACTATCAAAAATTAAATACAAAGAACAAATATGAAAAGCAGCAAGGGAAAAACAACAAATAACACATAAGGGAATCCCCATAAGGTTAACAGCTGATCTTTCAGCAGAAACTCTACTAGCCAGAACGGAGTGGCAGGACATATTTAAAGTGATGAAGGAGAAAAACCTACAACCAAGATTACTCTACCCAGCAAGGATCTCATTCAGATTTGATGGAGAAATTAAAACCTTTACAGACAAGCAAAAGCTAAGAGAATTCAGCAACACCAAACCAGCTTTACAACAAACGCTAAAGATACTTCTCTAGGCAGGAAACACAGGAGAAGGAAAAGACCTACAATAATAAACCCAAAACAATTAAGAAAATGGTAATAGGAACATACATATCAATAATTACCTTAAATGTAAATGGATTAAATGCTCCAACCAAAAGACACAGACTGGCTGAATGGATAGAAAAACAAGACCCATATATATGCTGTCTACAAGAGACCCACTTCAGACCTCGGGACACATACAGACTGAAAGTGAGGGGATGGAAAAAGATATTCCATGCAAATGGAAACCAAAAGAAAGCTGGAGTAGCAATTCTCATATCAGACAAAACAGACTTTAAAACAAAGACTATTACAAGAGACAAAGAAGGACAGTACATAATGATCAAGGGATCGATCCAAAAAGAAGATATAACAATTGTAAATATTTATGCACCCAACATAGGAGCACCTCAATACATAAGGCAAAGGCTAACAGCCATAAAAGGGGAAATCAACAGTAACACAATCATAGTAGGGGACTTTAACACCCCACTTTCACCAATGGACAGATCATCAAAAATGAAAATAAATAAGGAAACACAAGCTTTAAATGATACATTAAACAAGATGGATTTAATTGATATTTATAAGACATTCCACCCAAAAACAACAGAATATACGTTCGTCTCAAGTGCTCATGGAACATTCTCCAGGATAGATCACATCTTGGGTCACAAATCAAGCCTTGGTAAATTTAAGAAAATTGAAATCGTATCAAGTATCTTTTCCAACCACAATGCTGAAACTAGGTATCAATTACAGGAAAAAGAGATAACAAACACATGGAGTCTAAATAATATGCTACTAAAAAACCAAGAGATCACTGAAGAAATCAAAGTGGAAATCAAAAAATACCTAGAAACAAATGACAATGAAAACATGATGACCCAAAACCTATAGGAGGCAGCAAAAGCAGTTCTAAGAGGGAAGTTTATAGCAGTACAATCCTACCTCAAGAAACATCTCAAATAAACAACCTAACCTTACACCTAAAGCAATTAGAGAAAGAAGAACAAAAACCCCCCAAAGTTAGCATTAGGAAAGAAATCATAAAGATCCAATCAGAAATAAAGGAAAAGAAGTGAAGGAAACGATAGCAAAGAGCAATAAAACTAAGAACTGATTCTTTGAGAAAATAAGCAAAATTGATAAACCATTAGCCAGACTTATCAAAAAAAAAAAGAAGACTCAAATCAATAGAATTACAAATGAAAAATGAGAAGTAACAAATGACACTGCCGAAATACAGAGGATCATGAGAGATTACTACAAGCAAGTGTATGCCAATAAAGTGGACAACCTGGAAGAAATGGACAAATTCTTAGAAATGCACAACCTTCCAAGACCGAACCAGGAAGAAATAGAAAATATCTACAGACCAATCACAAGCACTGAAATTGAAACTGTGATTAAAAATCTTCCAACAAGGGCTTCCCTGGTGGCGCAGTCGTTGAGAGTTCGCCTGCCGATGCAAGGGACACGGGTTCGTGCCCTGGTCCAGGAAGATCCCACGTGCCTCGGAGCGGCTGGGCCCATGAGCTATGGCCCCTGAGCTTGCGTGACCGGAGCCTGTGCTCCACAATGGGAGAGGCCGCAACAGTGAGAGGCCCGCGTACCACACACACACACACAAAAAAAAAACTTCCAACAAACAAAAGCCCAGGACCAGACGGCTTCACAGGCGAATTTTATGCATCATTTAGAGAAGAGTTAACACCTATCCTTCTCAAAACCTTCCAAACTATAGCAGAGGGAGGAACACTCCCAAACTCATTCTACGAGGCCACCATCACCCTGATACCAAAACCAGACAAGGATGTCACAAAGAAAGAAAACTACAGGCCAATATCACTGATAAACACAGATGCAAAAATCCTCAACAAAATAGTAGCAAACACAATCCAACAGCACATTAAAAGGATCATACACTATGATCAAGTGGGGTTTATCCCAGGGATGCAAGGATTCTTCAATATACGCAAATCAATCAATGTGATACACCATATTAACAAATTGAAGGAGAAAAACCATATGGTCATCTCAATAGATGCAGAGAAAGCTTTCGACAAAATTCAACACCCATTTGTGATAAAAACCCTCGAGAAAGTAGGCCTAGAGGGAACTTTCCTCAACATAATAAAAGCCATATATGGCAAACCCACAGCCAACATCGTCCTCAATGGTGAAAAACTGAAAGTATTTCCACTAAGATCAGGAACAAGACAAGGTTGCCCACTCTCACCACTCTTATTCAACATAGTTTTGGAAGTTTTAGCCACGGCAATCAGAGAAGAAAAAGAAATAATAGGAATCCAAATCAGAAAACAAGAAGTAAGACTGTCACTGTTTGCAGATGATGTGATACTATACATAGAGAATCCTAAAGATGCTACCAGAAAACTACTAGAGCTAATCAATGAATTTGGTAAAGTAGCAGGATACAAAATTAATGCACAGAAATCTCTTGCATTCCTATACACTAATGATGAAAAATCTGTAAGAGAAATTAAGGAAACACTCCCATTTACCATTGCAACAAAAAGAATAACATATCTAGGAACAAACCTACCTAAGGAGACAAAAGACCTGTATGCAGGAAATTATAAGACACTGATGAAAGAAATTAAAGATGATACCAACAGATGGAGAGATATACGATGTTCTTGGACTGGAAGAATCAACCTTGTGAAAATAACTCTACTACCCAAAGCAATCTACAGATTCAATGCAATCCCTATCAAACTACCACTGGCATCGTTCACAGAACTAGAACAAGAAATTTCACAATCTGTATGGAAACACAAAAGACCCCGAATAGCCAAAGCAATCTTGGGAAAGAAAAATGGAGCTGGAGGAATCAGGCTCCCTGACTTCAGACTATACTACAAAGCTACAGTAATCAAGTCAGTATGGTACTGACACAGGAACAGAAATATAGATCAATGGAACAGGATAGAAAGCCCAGAGATAAACCCACGCACCTATGGTCACCTTATCTTTGATAAAGGAGGCAAGAATATACAGTGGAGAAAAGACAGCCTTTTCAATAAGTGGTATTGGGAAACCTGGACAGCTACATGTAAAAGAATGAAATTAGAACACTCCCTAACACCATACACAAAAATAAATTCAAAATGGATTAAAGACCTAAATGTAAGGCCAGACACCATCAAACTCTTAAAGGAAAACATTGGCAGAACACTCTATGACATAAATCACAGCAAGATTCTTTTTGACCCACCTCCTAGAGAAATGGAAATAAAAGCAAAAATAAACAAATGGGACCTAAGAAAACGTAAAAGGTTTTGCACAGCAAAGGAAACCATAAACAAGACGAAAAGACAACCCTCAGAATGGGAGAAAATATTTGCAAATGAAGCAACTGACAAAGGATTAATCTCCAAATTTTACAAGCAGCTCAATATTAAAAAAACAAACAACGCACTCCGAAAATAGGCAGAAGACATTTCTCCAAAGAAGGTATACAGATTGCCAACAGACACATGAAAGAATGCTCAATATCATTAATCATTAGAGAAATGCAAATCAAAACTACAATGAGGTATCACCTCACACCAGTCAGAATGGCCGTCATCAAAAAATCTACAAACAATAAATGCTGGAGAGGGTGTGGAGAAAAGGGAACCCTCTTGCACTGTTGGTGGGAATATAAACTGATACAGCCACTATGAAGAACAGTAGGGAGGTTCCTTAAAGAACTAAAAATAGAACTACCATATGACCCAACAATCCCACTACTGGGCATATACCCTGAGAAAACCATAACTCAAAAAGAGTCATGTACCACAGTGTTTATTGCAGCTCTATTTACAATAGCCAGGACATGGAAGCAACCTAAGTGTCCATCAACAGAGGAATGGATAAAGAAGAAGTGGCGCATATATACAATGGAATCTTAGCCATAAAATGGAACAAAACTGAGTTGTCTGTAGTGAGGTGGATGGACCTAGAGACTGTCATACAGAGTGAAGTAAGTCAGAAAGAGAAAAACAAATACCGTATGCTAACACATATATACGGAATCTAAAAAAAAAAAAAAAAATGGTCATGAAGAACCTAGGGGGAGGACGGGAATAAAGATGCAGACCTACTAGAGAATGGACTTGAGGATGCGGGGAGGGGGAACGGTAAGCTGGGACAAAGTGAGAGAGTGGCAATGACATATATACACTACCAAACGTAAAATAGATAGCTAGTGGGAAGCAGCCGCATAGCACAGGGACATCAGCTCAGCGCTTTGTGACCACCTAGAGGGCTGGGATAGGGAGGGTGGGCGGGAGACACAAGAGGGAAGAGATACGGGGATATATGTATATGTGTAACTGATTCACTTTGTTGTAAAGCAGAAACTAACACACGATTGTAAAGCAATTATACTCCAATAAAGATGTTAAAAAATAAAATTTAAAACAAAACTTTACCAATGCTTGGTCGTATTCTTTTAGTCCTTGCCATCCTTGGGCTCTACGGTACAGTGCTTTGGTATTTGCCGGATCTATTTCAAGGGCCTACAGAAAGTTATACAGTTAATATTTTTATCTAAGTACTGAGTACTAAGTATACATGCTGGATTTCCATTTACTGCCCGTTAGCTCCAAACCAGCCATTCACTGTTCTGTGATAAGGGCGCTGGGCCCTGAGAGCCTCCGGTTACACGCTGCTTTGTCAGCAGAGGGCGCCCAGTGCCCACGGGCGAGGGACCCACTTCCCTTCCAGGTCCCTGAGAGCCTCCCGCGAGCTCCCCCAAGCTCCGGGGCACCCAGTGTGGCCCAGCCCCCCTCCCCGTCACGCCTGGGTCTTGGCCCAGGGCCTCCATGCACCCCAGAGGGAGCAGCTGCTCCTGCATCACACACGTCTCTGCACATATACATACACATATACCCTGCAATGCCCAGATCCTTCAGCGTTCCCTCTCCTAGCCAACCCCTCGCTACTCCAATCTGCCCCTTATGTGTATCTGACAGTAACCTTTCTCTGTTGGAATTACTGTGTGGTGTCTATCTCCTGATTGGGCCCTAGCTGATAGGAGAAAAACATTCTGGATAGAAATTTGGGTACACTCATTTGGTTGACATCTAGGGGTTTTTCAGGAGCATAAGTAACTTTTAATAGGTTTATCCTCTGAAACATTTTAAAAATAGTGACATCTTTAGTAACATCTTTTAGAGGTCAATATTTCGATTTTACTGAAAAGGGTGTATATTATCTGCCTCACAAAGGTCAAAAAGCGATCCAGAGTGAAGAGCGATCTCGTCCTCTGTCGCATGTTCCCTCCTAATAAACACATTCTTATTCCTTATTCCACCTACCCCACTAAATTAGGACCTCATTTTACTTCCACTTGCTCGGGCATAGCTGATCACTGTGACCTAGATTAATGTGCAATATACATAAATGTCACTAGAGGCGGTCTTTCTAAAATATATGTTTTAGTTTGGAAAACTGTTCAAACAAACTGTGCAAGAGGGAGGCAGTCATAACTGCTCTGTTTAAGGAAGGCAGGCTGCCACCTTGCCAGCTTTGTCGTTAGCACTCCCGGACGTCCCCGTGAAGGCAGGGCACCTTCCTATGTGTCCCAACAGCACGCACTGTCCCTGTACAAGTCCTGACGACCCTACGTTGAAACTGACTCCTTCTCCCACCAAAAAAGCTCCTCAAGGGGGGGGTCTTTCAATTAAAACACCGAAGTGTCTGTTAGCTGCTTAACCTGCTCCCAGCACTGCACTAAACGCTTTACGTGCATTACACATGGTCTTAACAATCCCAGGAGGAAAGCAGTATTTCCATTTGGCGTACGAAGAAACTCAGACTCTGCAAGTAGGAACTTGCTCAAGATGGCAAAGCGATGATGCTCTGCTAACAACCTCGCCGGCCACAGTCGCAGTCATTCCTGGCTCTGTCTTCCAATGCCTGGCACATAACAGGCACTCAACTGTTAAGTGAATAAATGAGCTGAGGAGGAAAGTGTCTTCAGAGAAATTAAGTGATGTAGTGTTATAAGCTAAATGAATGGTCTGAGAGGTAGAACTGAGGTCCAAAATACTCAGAGATAAAGTGACTTAGATTATGTTTCACTGGGTCTCACTAGGTCCTCCGCAATAAGATAACGGTAGTGTCACATAAAACTGCTTTTGTTCAAAGTAGTAAGTCATCATCCAACTCTTTCAAAAAGGTAACATCAACAGACTTACCTCCAAACAGCTGTCGACTGCTCCCTGCCAATCGGACAGCTTCAGTTTGCAGGCTCCAATATTCAGCAGGCAGCTCAAAGTGACAGGCTGCAGCTTTGCTCTGCCTGCGTTCTCAGTAGCAGCCTTCGAGCCTTCCACATACCTGGAGAACACATCGGTACAAGCAGCCCCCATTAAGACTTAACTCTGCTCTCCTCCACTCGGTCAAAACGTGCTGCGTCAGTTCTGATACAAAAGTTCATCACATGCTAATATTAATGTTCTTAATGACCACAATCTTTTTATTAAATGCTTTCCTTTAGAAGATTTTTACTTGTTCCAACTTCTTTCCCAAAATGTTCAAAGAAGACAACTTAAGAACAATCCCCAAACCTAGAGATCATACAGTAAGGAACACTTCTATTTGTAAAGCTCAGGTTTCCATCACCCACTTTCCAGTGTAATTAGGTTTGGAACCAAGGCTGTCATTGTGGGACAGGGACTGGAATGGGGACAGGTGAAGAGCCCTGTGGTGGTGATTCTGACTTGTCTTTTACTGTAGTTCCTAGCTGTTTACTGAAAAGGGCCTGGCCCCCAGAATTTGATTTCTAGAGTCTGTCCCCCACTGAAAAGAATCAGGGCTCCTTGGAGAAACTCAGATCTGGACACAAGGTTAAGTATAAGATGGGTCTGGACCATCTTGTGGCAGAAAGCAAGAGCTCACAGACTAACAGAACAGTCAAAGGGATACAGGAAAGGGGCTCCCATCAGACAATCGGGAAGCCTTCAAGCATCAGAAAGAACGACGGTAATAGTATAATTCGTTGAATTGATCAAATACTACAGTAATACTTTAAAAGAAGGAGGGGTAGAGGGTCTTTCAAACAGAAGAATGCCAGCTCGTAACTGCAGAATGACTGAGAAAATCGCAGTTCTGCAAGCGTCAGTGTAGTAACTGATTCAGGCAAAGGGCTTCAATGATGCTGAAACCACTGGATGAAAGGCTAGGAATGAGATGTTCACAAAATCTCACAGTTATCATCTCACAGAGGACTTATTATTTACAAAGGGGAAAGGTACTTTCATAACAGAGACGTGGCTAACGCCACTTCAACCAAGTGCCAAAACTCAAAACGGGCGAAACTGCCACGTGCCTTCAGGACACGGTATCATAGGAAACATACACGTCACCTATTCAAGTCCTTGCTAAAATATGTAACCTCAAACTAACCTTGAGGAAGCAATAAACACACAGATGGTATTCCGTAAGACAACGGGCTTCGACGCCACAAAATGCAAATGACTAAAAAACGTGGAGATTAAAGATTAGAGGAGACTTAGAGACATAAAACCAAAGGATATAATGGATACTGGCATAAAAACAAAACAAAATTGAAACAACTGGGGACCTCTGAATGTGGATGACATAATGATATTTGGGAGATGTTTTCATAGTCTTAAGGCTAAGTAGAAGTGTGTCCTGGCTTCTCAGGAAATGCTTGCTAAAATATTGAGGGGTAAAGTGTCATGGTATCTGCAACTTCCTTTCAAAATGATTCTGCAAAAACAAGTGTGGCAGGGCTTCCCTGGTGGCGCAGTGGTTGGGAGTCCGCCTGCCGATGCAGGGGACACGGGTTCGTGCCCCGGTCCGGGAAGATCCCACATGCCGCAGAGCGGCTGGGCCCGTGAGCCGTGGCCGCTGAGCCTGCGCGTCCGGAGCCTGTGCTCCGCAACGGGAGAGGCCACAACAGTGAGAGGCCCACGTACCGCAAAAAAAAAAACAAAAAAAAACAAACAAGTGTGGCAAAACTTAAAAACTGGTGAACACAGGTAAAGGTACATGGCTATCCATGTACTATTCTTAACTTTTCTGTGTTTTGAAATTTTTCAAAATAAGAATCTGGAAGCAACCAAAGAAATGCACCTATTTCAATATACCTGGCTACTCTGCAAGTAATATGCCAAAAATAGAAAAAACAACTCTTGAATTTCAGTTTATAATTCAATTTCAAGTTCTTACAGCAATTTATTAAAAATATTTTATTACCTTAAAACTTTTGTGTATTTTTTAATGGCCATCTCCCAGTTCTGGGATTTGAAAAAAGTATTTCCAATGTTTTTTAAGTCTTCCGTTATTAATAAAATTTTATCTACCTGTACAAAAGAAAGAACACGAATATGTTGGGTTTTAGTATATAACGCGGTTTAGTGCTAAGTTCTATCATTGAGACAGACTGATATAAAAAGATCAAAATTTTAGGGCTAAACATTTTTAGCAGTTTAAGTACTTAAACTTTAACCCACGTGAAAGTACTCACATCTTTTACATCTATGTCTGCATCCTCGGGGAAGTCTGGATGACTGTCACCAGATCCATCCTTGGGGAATATTCCCCAATCATCCCCTCCCTTCAGTTCTCCGCAGTCTGCAGTAACGCACAACTGTAAAAACAACCCTCAATTGTAGAAGCGTCTACCATATTAATGACGACTTTAACAAGAGTCTGGGCTTAAAAGCTCTCCAGCCGCCAGGCATGAGCAACAGCGTCCAAGCTGCTTCTGATGCGACAGGCTGGCGTCGGGAGGCGCACCTCTGCACACACCCCGAGGAGCACAGCAGGGTCACTTCGCAGCACACGCGCCTGCTGCTGCTGTCCAGGAGCTCCGTGCACACAGACTACGTGGGAAGTTTCATCGTTCCCCGTGGGATTCTCCTTACGTGGGCACGTGCCTTCGGCTCACTGACTGCTGTTTCCTTCGCACAGAGTGGCAGCCCCCCTCCTGCAGGTCTGAGTCTCCAATTCCACTCACAACCCTGCCCGTGAGGGTGGAGTCACACACATTTACAGCACAAGCCTCCTGGGAGTGACATAATCCAGTCTAAACCCTTAAATGATTTATGTAGGCTGAGGAAACGGGCCAAGGAAAGTTAAATAACAAGAGCACGCCTAAACCACAAGTTAAATGGCAGAGAGGAGACCAAGGTTTCCCGGTTTCCTGCTCTCTCTGTACTCGTATACACACTGACTCAAAGTTTTGCAGGTCTAGAAGAGTTAAGTTACCAAAATCAGCAAGACTGATGCTGAAATCATAACAACCTCCTTTCAAACTGCCCTCATCTCTCCCAGTGTACAAAAGAGCTTTGAAGAAAAAGCGGCAGGGCCAGGCTTCTTTAACAAGAGCCGTCCTAACGTCTTTCAGCTAACCATCATCTGAGCCTTTTACTTACATGTGCTAAGACGGCAGCTAGGATAACGAGGGTCTTACCCTGTCACTTGGTACTCACTTTGGCAGGTTTTTCACCTTTCACCTCCACATTCTCCAGAATCCTTGCCACACCCATTCCTTTAATCACTTGGCCAAACACCACGTGTTTGCCATCCAAGTGAGGAGTCGGAACCATCGTGATGAAGAACTGAGAGCCGTTTGTGTTGCGGCCTGCATTTGCCATGCTCAGTAATCCCTCCTTATCATGCTGCAGGAATACGTCATTAAAGAAAACCAAGGTTAGAGTTATTGTCTGAATTACTCTCTACCAACCATTCACAAAACTAGGGTGGACTGCAATACAATTTAGATCACACCGTGTAGTGTAATCTTACTTTGTACCAACTGTAACCTTTAATTCACAAAACGTGGGATACTTAATCCCTTTTTAAACTTTAAGAAAAGCTTATGAAACCGAATGAAGTAACAGAAATAATCGTGGGGGGCAGGGGTGGCACTTCTAAACCGGCCGTATTGAGAAAGTGCTTACGCTTTGTCTTTAAGATGGAGACCTAGTGATTCGGCTTTGCCCTTTCTTATGACAGGGGCGTTTTTTTCTGAAAAGCACTCAACAGCGCTCCCGCTCTCAGGCCTACATTATGATTCTTCCTTTATGATTCTTTCTTTACACTGAGAACAGCGAGGGACATTCAGTTTAGACTGGAAGTTCCGTTAGGTCCTTTCCTACTCTCCAAGGAAGCCAAATATCATGGCTTTCATCCGGTGAAGCACTTCTTGAGAGAATGCCCAAAAGGAACTGCTGCGTACCTCCCGAAACGCAACACCTACCTTGGCCCAGCCTGTTCAAAGGCTCCGTGGCCCCACTGTCTTCCTCTTTCCACCTGACCCTAAGGCTTCCTAAACGCACTCCTTGTTGGGCCGCACGTGTAACACTCATGCTGGTCCTCCCGCCTAAGGTGCCTTTACCCCTCAACCTAAATCTAGCCCTGCCTTCAAGGCCACCAAGCGTGTAGAAGAACCAGATGCCCTTGCAAAAGGCCCCCTTGCTTCTTCTCAACATGTCCGTCACATGATCTTAGTGTTCATCCTTCTGGTAGCTTCCCTTTCTCCCTTCCAAAAGTTTGGTGCTCTTCCCACGATATTAAATATTATTAAACTTATTTCCTCACGCCTTTGTCCTTCCTCACTCACATCCCTCCCTCAAACTGGCATCTGTATTCTAGTTCCTTCTAACCAAATCTCAGCCACCTTGTGAGGTCCAGTTTGCCCAGCTTAAGTACCCATTCCCCCTCAGTGTCTTCCCTAATATGTATCATACTTTCTTCCTACAGCATACACAGAAAGTCACAATCAACTTAGCATTTACTAGCGTATTACTGTATTATTCTCCAGTTGTCCTATGTGTTTTAATCTTGTCTTTCTGGCAAGATTTTTAATTCCTTATCATGAAGGCGTTTCATTTTTATAAACTCTTTGGCGCCAGTGACAGTACTAGCTGCAGGCAATAAACTGTTTAAAAGACTGATGACATTTTATTCTCAAATTATCCTAATTACCTTGCTCATATTCCTCATTTCCAAAAAAAGTCACTTTACTTTTGTACTTACATGTCCATTCTTATAACCTGAATGATGCAACATACCCCAACGGGGACATCTTGGGACCAGGAAGATAAGAAGGCACAGGCACCACTAATGTCCTTTAGGAGCCTGGACGTTAACCAGATCTGCTAGTGTGCAAATCCCTTGACATCCCAGACATTAGCGATGCTTTTGTTGCTCTTCAAATTTAAGCATAAAGCATACCATCCCTCTGATGAGCACATTTCTCCTGGAAACAGTTTTGCCATATGGTGGCCACCCTTAAAAACACACTGGCTTTACTGAAGTATATAAACCTGGATCACAATGAAATAGCTGTTGCACTCTTGCCAATAAAATCACTACTGGATGAAATTTTTGCGTATTAAAGACGTATATTTATGGGGCTTCCCTGGTGGCGCAGTGGTTAGGAATCTGCCTGCCAATGCAGGGGACACAGGTTCGAGCCCTGGTCCGGGAAGACCCCACATGCCGCGAAGTGACTAAGCCCCTGCACCACAACTACTGCGCCTGCACTCTAGAGCCCGTGAGCCACAACTACTGAGCCCTCGCACCACAACTACTGTGCCTAGAGCCCATGCTCTGCAACAAGAGAAGCCGCTGCAATGAGAAGCCCGCGCACCGCAATGAAGAGCAGCCCCCGCTCACCGCAACTGGAGAAAGCCCGCGCGCAGCGATGAAGACCCAACACAGCCAAAAATAAATAAATAAAATAAATTTATTAACCAAAAAAAAGATGTATATTTACAAATATGATACCTTTCACAAATAAAGGAGATCTGAGCACATCTGAGGCATTTATCCTAATTCAACAAGTATCCCAGGCACATAACTTTTATTATCAGAAACACGCATTTTTGTCTACTTTACCTTATAATGGAAATTTTCATCTTCAAATTTTTCACCATAAATACTTTCTCCACCTGTCCCATTCTGATTTGAGAAGTCTCCACCCTGAATCATAAATTTCTTAATAACTACAAAAAAGGAAAATCGCCATTAGAAGCTACAGATGACGGCAGCAATGCTGACTAACAGATATGTCGTAATGAGGACAACTTCTCTCCTGTCCTTCCCCGCCCCCGTCCACAACTGCAAACTCTTAAAAGGCTTTTCCCAGTCTGAGTCCCAGCTACTCCCACTCCCTGATGGCCCACTAACACTCAAAGAACAGTCCGCGTGGCACCTCCCCTACAGAACTGTCAGACCCCAAAACTGGAACTCCTTATTTTTCTCCAACAGCATCTTGATTCTACCTCCCTTTTATCATATGTATCATAATGATCTGTCTCTCCCGGCAAACAATTACATACAGCAACTCCTTTTTTCCTCCTTGGTAACCATGTGCATGGCTGGGCACATAATGGTTACTCAAAAATGCTACTGAATAACCAATTATTCCCAAGAGGTTTGTTACACTGTAATGCAAGTACTTCAGCAAATATTATCACTTAGTAGCAAGGGTTCCCAAGAACACTGCCGCATGCTCAGAGATTTCCCAGGACTCACAGAACTCGGTATCTGTTTGTATTACACGGATGTAGTAAGTAAGAAGACACAGCTGGATGACAGGAAGAGAAGATACGGGCAGAGCCTGGAGGAATCCAGGTGTTCCCTTATGCTCCCTCGCTCCCATGAACGGTCACAGGGCACATTCCTCCTCCCCCCAGCAAAGAAATGCAGCAACATGTGCACAGTGTTTCTCCCCAGGAGAGCCCTGTAGAGACTCAGCACCCGAGGTCTCTGCTGGGGCTGATCCTGCAGGCACTGTCTGCCCAGCAGGAAGCAAACTTCCAGACTCCCAAAGGAGAGCACTGTCCAGCATAAATCAGATTGCACAAAGAGTCTAGGCAGAGTAAATCACCTCCAGGATTCAGAGAGAGGTTCAAGCGCCACGCTCCCTGACTCCAGGCAGTGGCCACCCTTGCAAGTAGACTCTTCTAAGGCCAGCAGCCTCAGGCCTGATACGTTAACTCTTTTCTGCACACCCTTTATTAGCACACAGGCACTCCTCCATTTATTGCGCTTTGCAGATACTGTGTTTTTTTTTCTTTACAACTTGCAAGGCTTGTGGCAATCCTGCATAGAGCAAGTCTATCAGTGCCATTTTTTTTTCAAAAGCATTTGCTCATTTCATATCTCTGTGTCAAATTTGGTAATTCTTGCAATATTTCAAACTTTCATTATTATTTGTTATGGTGATCTGTGATGAGTAATCTTTGATGTTACTACTATAATTGTTTGGGCATTTTTTAGCAATAAAGTATTTTTAGATTAAGGTACATACTATTTTTTCAGACATAATGTTATTACACACAATAGACTACAGTATAAACATAACTTTTATATGCACTGGGAAACCAAAAATTTGTGTGACTTGCTTTACTGCAATATTCACTTTATTGCAGTGGACTGGAACTGAACCTGCAATATCTCCATGGTTTGCTTATATTTTGGTAGTTTATTAAACGTGAAAGTAAATCAACAGTTTAAGTATTTTAAAATCACTGTTAGGGGCTTCCCTGGTGGCACAGTGGTTGAGAATCTGCCTGCTAATGCAGGGGACACGGGTTCGAGCCCTGGTCTGGGAGGATCCCACATGCCGTGGAGCAACTAGGCCCGTGGGCCACAACTACTGAGCCTGTGCGTCTGGAGCCTGTGCTCCGCAAAAAGAGAGGCCGCGATAGGGAGAGGCCCGCACACTGCGATGAAGAGTGGCCCTCACTTGCCACAACTAGAGAAAGCCCTCACACAGAAACGAAGACCCAAAACAACAAAAATAAATAAAAGAAATTAATAAACTCCTACCCCCAACATCTTCTTTTAAAAAAAAATCACTGTTAATTTTTTCTTAATCAAGTTTTAGAAGAATTTAAATACTCATAATTATAGTTTAACTCATTTGTTTATTCATTGAACAAATATTTATTGCGGGCCTACTCAATAACTATGCTGGATGCTAAGGACAAAATGGTGAGAAGATACAGTTTCTGAACTCATGGAGCCTACACTCTATTGGGGGAGCCATCAAATAATCACTGAACAAAGGTATGACTACACAGTGTGAAAAGTCACCTTTTGATCACACATCACACCAGGTGTCCAAGACACAGAATCTTTAAGTTGGCTGCAGCCTTCCCAAGCAATCCTGCCCAAGAAGTAGGCATAACTTTCTGTCACCAGGTAGTCAAGCTACCCAAGCTCTGTTTACCATGGCCACACCCTGGTGAAGCTAAGGTAGTCCATTTCTGTATAAATAAACCTTAGTACCCTCCCATAATTAATTCCACCTTCCACAGACCAACCTTTATGAAACTAAGCTATCATCTCAGATCTCAAAGCATCCTTTTGGAAACTAACAGTAATTTTTTTTTTTTTGGTTCATACAGTTTGGAGGATTTTTTTTAATTGAGGTAAAATTTACATAGCATAAAATTAACCACTAACCATTTTAAAGTGTACAATTCAGTGACATTTAGTACATTCACAGTATTGGCAATTATCACCTCTGTCTAGTTTCAAGTTCTTTTCATCACCCCAAAATGAAACCTTGTACAAATTAAAAGCAGTCACTCCCCATCCCTCTACCCCTAGCCCCTGGCAACCACCAATCTGCTTTCTGTCTCTATGGATTTATCTGTTCTGGATATTTCATATAAATGAAGTTAAACAACAAGTGACCTTTTGTTTTTGTGTCTTGCTTTTATCACTTAGCATAATATTTTTGAGGTTTGTCCCCATGGTACCATGTATCAGTACTTCATTACTTTTTATGGCTGAATAATAATCCAATATATGTAATTGTTAACTCTCACCCTCTACTTAGTGTTTTCTTCCCTAACTCCTAAAGAACAGGATTCAATCACCTATAAGGAAAACCAGATTCAGAAAACGCATTCGTACTTCTATGGAAAGGACATCCTTTGAAATGTAGAGGTTTCCCAGTGGTGGGTCCAATGCCTTTTTCTCCTGTACACAATGCACGAAAATTTTCTGCTGTTTTGGGTACAATATCTGCAAACAATTCCAAGACAATTCGACCAACTGAAAGAAAAAATGAAACTGTGTCAGTATGCAGAACAACCAGCTAAATAAGCAAATGGTAAAAGGAGAGTTGGTAATTTTATGGTGACTGAAATACCGAGTTCTCTTTTTTGGTCAGTTTTCTAATATTCAAATTCAGTCTACCTCATGTTAAGTATCATGTATCTAGATGAATTTGAAACAATTATTTTACTACATCTTACAAAAGATCATCAACACAGCAGCCAGAAGAGTAGCACCATTTAAGGACACCATGAATTAGGAATGGTTTTCATTTGATTAATTTCTCTGACATGTGCTCATAACTTCCCATCACCAAGTAACCAACAGGAGAAAATGAAACATCCTGAGGGGTCACGTCGGCCATGCTGTAGGTACAGCTGTAGTCTTTGTGCTCTGTGGAACCTGCCCAGTGCTGCCTCTGAAGCAAAAGCTAAAAAGTTCACATTCTAGACAATTCCTAAGGCAGGTAAAAGATAAACCTGGCACTAAATTTCAAAACAAAATCAAAGTACTGATACATATAAGTCTGTGTGTTGCGGGGGGGTGTGTATGCGCGCGCGGTCAATGGAAGAGGATCACCTGCCCCACCAGTAAGCAAAGGATGTTGCAGCCATCGAGCCCTCTCATTACAGCCGCCTGCACAGTGAGCCCTGCGGGAGCTCAGCATAAAGACAAACGGGCTGCCCAGTGCCAAGCCCACCGAGCCCTCAGCCGCTGCAGCCAGCCCAAAGGTGCCCCCTGAGGAGACTCAGGGTGAGAAAGCACAGGACGCTGGCCCCGGCAGCCGAGGTGCACGTCCAAGGAAGGGTTTCAGTGAGCCCGGACTCTTGCATCTCCCTATACACAGAAAAGCGCTACGTCCCTTAACTTGACATGCCTGGTTTCCTCTGTTAACGGTCATCTTTTGATGTTCCCACGACCTGGTTTTTGTTGCAAAAACTCCTATATATCCCGGCTCCTCCCTTAGCCCTTCAGAGCAGTCCTCAGAGCTATCTGCCAGGCTGCACCCCGGCCTTAACGTCCTCAGTTTTGTCCACCAAATAAAACAAAAATCCGGAACTTTTAGGCGACGGGAGCCCCCGAGACGCATATCCGGGGTTTTCTGAATGTCCCCCAAACATAAAAGCAGGTGGCGGGGAAGGGCGGCCAAGTCGGGCGAGACAGACCCAAAGGCCGCCACCACCACCGAACAGAAACCTCCAGAAACTTCCGCACGCCCCAGAGCACCGGTACAAGGTCGCGGGCCCGCCCCAGCCTCTGGGACCCCGACCCCGGGAGCCCCGCCTCCTCACCTCGCTCCCCTCCGACGTCCACGTCCAAGAAGACTCGGGGGTTACTGGGGTTGGACGGCTTAGCCTGGGGGGACGGGTGCGACATTGTGGCCCGCAGACGTGTTCGCGAGCTCCTCGGAACACCCCGTGGCCGCCGCGCAGCCCGAACCCCAAAACCGGCTGCGTCTGCGAAGTACGGCGGCACTGGCGACCAGCTTCCCACAGGAGCCCGGAGGCCGCGGCCCGACTGTCCGGCGTCTCCGCCCGACTTCCGGCGTCTCCGCCCAACTTCCGGCGTCTCCGCCCGACTTCCGGCGTCTCCGCCCAACTTCCGGCGTCTCCGCCCGACTTCCGGCGTCTCCTCCCGCCCTCCGGCGGCGTCTGACTGCGCCCTGGGCCGTGCTCTCCTGGTCGTGCTTTCTCTGCCCCCGGCCTGCCCTGTTTTCTCGCTCACTGAAGCCGCAGCCCCAGGTATTTCTATCCCTGTCGCTCGAGCTTTATGGCTCTTCCTGCCGTCGTGGCGTGGGGGAGAGCGTGTCGGACAGCCACGCCCCTTCCAGCCTCCGGGTCCCGCTCACTAGCGAGGGGCCGCTGCTGTGAAGCTCCGTTTGTCTGGGAAACGGGGCAGGAAATGCCAAGGTCCGGGGGTTTGGGGCAGCCTGGCGGCTGTGTTGTGCTTCGATTCTCGCCCGGCCGTGGGAGTGAGGCGGGGGCCGGGCGGAGGGTTCCCGGAGCCGCGGTCTTGCTGTCGCCCGGGTCCCCGTAGGGGCGTGTGTGCAGGCCTCTGGCCCCGCCGCGGGGCAGCACGCCCTCGCCTCTTCGTGCAGCCTAATTCTGGAGCAGGGTGGTGTGGTCCTTAGCACTTCGCAGCGTTCTCGTTGCTTATTAACTTCCTGCTTCATTTGTCACTTCCCGTTAGAATGGAACCCCGGGCAAGAATTGTCTTTTCTTTTCCTCTTTCTGTCCCCGACGCTTCTCCCGGTGTCTGGCCTTGAGAATGTTTATGAGAAAATGTTAGCAAGAGCGTTCGTCTCCATGTGCCTTTATGGACAACTCCAGAAGGGCCGCTCCATCAGCTTCTCTCGCTGACCTTTTCAAATTCCAGCGCCTTAAAATTAGTGTAGGGGCCTCCCTGAGGGTCCAGTGGTCAAGAATCCGCCTTGCAGTGCAGGGGACGCGGGTGCCATCCGTGGTCGGGAGCTAAGCTCCCACGTGCCGCCGCGCAGCCAAAAAAAGAAAAACAGTTACTGTAAAATGTTAATTTCTTATGAGTTGATGTCTTTCGGTTTCATGGTGTTTATCCGTTCTGTTTCCCTGAAGATCCAGAAGGGCTCAGCACATAATCTCTGGGCCCCTTGATAAATAACAGTTGAAGTAAACTCTTCCCTAACCCAGTCTCATTTCCGGGCTGCAAGCTGGTAACTTTGACTTTGCCTCCAAATATCAAAGGATACATAATAATTAAAATTTTTATTCTGATTTACTAGCTTAAAAGCAGGTTCTAGCTTATTATTCCAAAAATTGTCACTTTTACACCGTAACCTCATAACCATTCTTACCAAGATGAATATCCTGATTAACTAGGCAGCATAACTAAGCACTGCTACTTGGCTGTCAGACTTTGGGGGGTTCAAATTCAATCTCTAATAGATACTATCCTGTGACTTTGGACAAATTACATAGCCTCTCTGCCTCAGTTTCCTCATCTAAATCTGGGTAACAATATGTATATTTTAAGGCTTTTATGAGGATTAAGTGAATTACCTAGGTGTTTTAGTATCGGACACACAGTAAGTACTCAATAAGTGTAAGCAATTACTAACCATAAATAGCCAATACTTTATTATAATAATTACTAATATCAGCATATTTTAAAATGAAGTTAAAACTGCAAAGGTGCTTTGAGGCTGCCTCTGCATTCTTAGAAAATAGAACATGATTCTTCCTGTTATACAGGTTTTTGGGTGTTAGAGACTAATCCAAATGTTACTCTCACTGTGTCTAGAGTTTTCACAGTAAAGTAACAGCTTTAAATAAACTGTCATATTCCTCGCACCAACCCGAATAACAGAATCATACCTTTGAAAACCTCTCCAGAACTGATCTCCAGTGAGAAGATAAATCCTCCTAGAAGACAACGTGTCAGTCTGCTTAGTTAAGACAGGGCTTCTGAGTTCTGAAGTCTTGCCCATGTGTAGCTAGAACAGAGCCAAGACTATGCACTATCTCTGAAGACTAAGGACACAATTTCATCCCAAGAGAGGGAAGATTATTATTCCGAAGAGCCTATTACTGTTTCTGTCTGTTCTTCGTTAAGTGTGGCAGGATAATATTAACAGGTTGCCTTCTCCAGCCACTGTCCTCTTCTCTCAATGTTTTTGTGCATCACTCCACCCCAAATGAGCAGCTAGGCATTCTGTGCTTATTGCTTTAAGGGAAGATGTGACAGCAAAGAAAGCGTCCTTCCTGGCTTTGGTGTTGCAAAAGGCTTGGCTTTACAGGAACAAAAAAGACTCCTGGCAGAGCAAGAGATTTGGATAAAACATGTTTTGTAAGAGCCTGGCTTTCTACTCGCAGAAAAAACTAAAACAAACCCATCTCCTGTGCTGGGGACCAAGGAGGCTGTGAGTGGTACAGGCAAGAGAGAAGGAGGGGGGCAGTGGGGGCCGGTCTCCACTGTCCCCGAGATAGGGAGTCTGAACCAAGCTCCCCAGTCCCATCCTTGGGACACTGCAGACCTCCATATTTGGGTTTGTGAGATCCGAGAGCAGGAGGAAGGTGTGCCCAGAGACCTGAGCACCGCCCAGGAAGGCAGTGGGCCCAGAGAGAGAATATGGACTCATGGGACGCCTGGTGTGAGTAGGTAGGTGGCAACTAGATGGACTCTTAAAGACCTTCTGGGCCCTAACGTGGAATGCGAGCAAAACGGTGTCCCTGTATATCCAGGTGTGCCGTGGAAGAAGAAAGACACGTCCACACTTCAAGGGAGCTTGCAGAAGGGAACTCTGAGCCCAGCAGAGGCTGGGGAAACTGATGACTGCATTAAGATGCTGTGTTTCTCACTGGATGCCCATGTAGACAGATGGCATTGGAAACCAGAGGCTCCCAACCTAAACACTCGTCACCAAACTAGACATTCTCCAATTTAGATCCAGCTGCGGGGTTGGTGGGAGATACCAGGAATTGGCAGAGATTATGGTATCACCAACCGTTTGGAAGAGGCAGTTCAAAACTGAACTTAATTAAGGTGAGTTATAGAAAAATAAACTTGTGTTTGTACCTTCACATGGGAATAGGCTGTGATAAGGACCCAGACCAGTTTGAAGTAACACCCAACCCCACTGTCAAAGGTAAGAAATCAGGAAGGACACCAGGGACTGGGGAGAAAGCTTCAGGACCTTAGATGTTAAGAGTCAGCCTCTGACAGCAAAGTCGGAACTCGGGGAAGAGGTCCACATGCAGCTCTCTAAGGAGACAACATGACTCTGCTCCTAGAAGGAGCGCTGGTGTGGATGAGGTGGCAAGGTGTTGGAGAAGGTCCTCAGTAAGGACCCCTGCTCTGAGCCGCTCAGAGAAACGGCTGCTTCCAGTGCAAGGTCAATCGTTAAACATTAGAGTGGAAAGGCAGCGCGCAGGCTCTGCCTGCTAGATGTGTGACTCTCTAAGGATAATTGTAGGTCTTCCAGGTGGGAACATTGAACCAACGGAAGACCGCAGATGCCACCAGGGGACAGCAGAGTCTCTGCCATGAGCAGAAATCATCCCACAGACAGAAATGGTGCCATGCGCTCTGGGCCTGAGGACCCCCATGACAAGATCCATCCTCCAGGAGCTGGAGGGGATGCAACAAAAAAGGGTATTGGATGACCGGTGCACAGTGACACCAGTAAGAGGGTTTGTGTCTACTCCTTTCCTGAGGAGTAATAAGATTCATTCTAACTGTTTTCCATTGCAAAATCTGTATTTCTCTGATAGACCAAAACCAATGATACACTAATGTGAACCCAAAAAACCATTGTTGAAATCCTTAGTATTCCTTCTCTCTGAAGAAAAATGTTCACATTCATCTACAAGGACTTCCTCAAAATGGATTTTATAATTATCACAAACAGAAATAATACCAACACCTACTGCTCATTGCTGTGTGCCAGCCTCTATGCTGAGTGCTTTACATAATTAATGTTATTTAATCCTCAACATAACTGTGTCATAGGTGATCTTAACATCCTATTTTACTTACCAGGCAAATAAGTGCTAGCGAGGTCACGAAAGTTGCCTGATGTGGCCTCCTAAGCCAATTCACTATGTACTAGAAAGATGGAACCTGACACTGTATCTTTAAACCTATAAGATTTAAACACTGTGTAAGAAACTCCAAGATATTTAAAGGGCCCCGAGCTCCTTGTGACATCAGCACTGGACTTGGTTTATCCTTCTATAACTTGGCTTTGACCTGGCATCTTAAACAGTTTAGGCTTCTATACCTTTTGTAAGTCATTATCTATAGAATGTGAACCGAGGCAAATAAAACACTTTTCCATAGAAAAAGAAAACAATAATAAAATTTCCTCCTAATCACTTCGCAGAGAGATTAGAGAGTTGGTGCCAGTCTTCTAGCGTCTCCATGAATTTCCCTAATTCGGGGCAGAGATTGAAGGCAAAAGAAACTAATAGACATGCAAGTAACAAATCCTGGTGACTGACTGAAGGGTTACCCTAAGTAGAAGCATCTATATAGAGAAGGTCTGTTAGGACCTTTTGATTGACAGAGACTTTTGTGGTATGTTGAGGATTTAGGATTATCTCTAAAGAGGCAACGTAGGATTTTTAGCAGGGTTAACATTAAAAGATTTGCATTTTTAAAGATTACTCCGGTTCTAGCATGGAGAACAAAATCAAAGGAGCCACAACAGATGGAAGGAGGGCTGTGCACCACTTAGTAGTGGTGAGAGGTGACTCTAGCTTGTGCAACGATGCTGATAGTAAAGATGGATAAAAATTGATAGATGAGAAAGCCAAATGGGGAGGGAGGTGTGAAATCAACAGTTCCAAGCAATGGATTGGATATGGGATGTGACAGAGAATGGATGAGGGACAGACTACACCTGGATATGGGAAGGCTATTTGCGATTTATGGTGGGAAACTGGAAGAAGATAATATTTGAGTGGAATATCCTAAGTCTGGTCTTGGATACGTTGAGTTTGAGGTACCCTTGAGACATTCGAGTGGGGATGTTGAATAGTTAATTGGATATATCATGGGGGAGGTCTAAGATCAAGATGGAAATTTAGGGGTCATTAGTATACGGGTGACAATTTCATGGGGACAGGTGTGATTTCGGGGGGAACAGAGCAGAGGGTGAGTAGAGAAGAGGTCCCAGGGCAGAGCCTTGAGGAACCACAGCATTTAAAGGCCCAGGAGAGAAGGATATGTCTGAAATGAAGGCAGAGAAGAAAAGTCGGAAACACAGCAAGGAAAGAATGTGGTGTCTGGGAGCTCCCTGGCAGTCCAGTGGTTAGCACTCCGCACTGTCACTGCCAAGAGCCTGGGTTCAGTCCCTGGTCGGGGAACTAAGATCCCACAAGCTGTGCAGCGCAGCCAAAAAAAACCAATGCGGTATCATGGAAAGAAAGAATGTTTCAAGGAGAAAGTGAAAAACAGGTTGGCAGGTAAATGTGGGAGGTCAAGTAAAAAGAGGACTGAAAACATCCACTGAATATAGTGACCACGGAGGTCTCTGATGACCTCGCTCTGGCATTAATAATCAATGGTATTACATCTCTAGTGGAATAATTCATGGTAGTACCATTTATTCCCAATAATCTTAACATTAGTTTTAATGTCCTTAAACTTACTGAAAATGATAAGTACAGTATAGAATTCCTGTAAACATTTAAACGTCTTTGGAAAAAGAGGGTTTTTTTCCCACAGCATGATCCAGTTCCTTTGGCAGAATGGTTTGTGGGAATTAAAAGAACTAACATTGCTGAATATCTGCTGTGTGCCTGATGCTTTCACATGCCTTGTAAGCATCGTCTGCATCCTAGCGTCCATGTCAACCATTGTAGATCAACACTGATGGCTGGTGGTGACAGTCTGAAGTTCAAAAAGGTGAGTTGTCACATGGAAGGTTTTGAGTCCTCTTTCCTATACCACATCCCACCAAAGTTGTTGTGTCCAAAACTGAACTCTCATCTGCAAGTCCCCACACTCAAATTACGTTCTCCTCGTGTCGTACCTTCTCTATTTTTTAACAAGTATCATGGGCTAGAAATATTTAAGCTCTCACTCTGCAGAAGCAGAAAGCGTCTGGCAGGCAGCCGGTCCTCAGAAATGTTCATTGTCACAATCTGTCCGTTTCTCTTTATAACATTCTCAAAGCCACCTCCCTCCTGTTCAGGAGCTTTCACACTGAGATGGAATTGTCATTGATGGGTCTGCCATCTCTAGGTTCCCCCCTAGTTTATAAGAGGAGCATTAAATAACATGATGGATGGCGTTCCTGATGATACCAAAACACAGACTCTACTACTCCCCAAGGCTTTTTCTTGTATTGACCCTCAAAAACAAGTATACAGGGGCTTCCCTCGTGGCACAGTGGTTGGGAGTCCGCCTGCCGATGCAGGGGACACGGGTTCGCACGGGTTTGTGCCCCGGTCCGGGAAGATCCCACATGCTGCGGAGCGGCTGGGCCTGTGAGCCATAGCTGCTGAGCCTGTGCGTCTGGAGCCTGTGCTCTGCAATGAGAGAGGCCCACGTACCGCCAAAAAAAAAAAAAAAGTATACAAAGGAACATATTGTTAAGTCATTTTTACAGGTGGCCAGAATAGTACTGTCTATTGAGGGGTATAGATTTCTAGAATTCAAATTCGAAGGATGGCTATGTTTAGCGAAACCAGGGCTTAGTGCTTATCATGTTCTTTTTGCAATTCCTGCTGATGGTTATGTGGTATCAGCTAGGCTTTTAACAGGCTCTGAATTGTGGCTCCATCATTGAGATGACAAGTGACAATGTGAAATGAAGGATTTCTGTGCTGTTGATAGGAGAGTCATTCGAGTGCCCTGGATAGCAGACCAGTGTGAAGCAGAGAAATGAGCTTGTATTTTTGCCCACAGAAAGGAATATCTCACCTTGCTAAGAAGAAAGGTTTCAGAGAGGGTTATGGCTTTCCTCAAATCGCAACAATGGATCTATTTAAGTCCTGGAACTCTGCTGGTTGCCCCAGAAATCTGTACTACAAAGCATCATCCAAAAAAAAAAAAGTCAACCTTGACTGTAAAAGCGGTGAGGCTGGTGTTTGAATCCTTTTTCACAGAGGAGGAAACCAGGTAGAAGAAGCTAAAGAATATGTCCCAAGGCTATGTTGTCAGAGCTGGCAGGCCGTGAAACATGCTGGCTAGGTCAGCAAGAGCATTGCTCTTTCTCTATCTCGATGTTTGGGAACATCTACCAATAAAACGGTTTTGTTTTTATCATTAGTGATGATAGTTTTATCATTGTTGCTTTTGAGAAAAAATTAGCCAGCCGGTTCAGCTGCTTCTTGAGTATTCCCTTAAAAGTGACCACTGGACCATGCTGTTGGAAGGAGGCTGTGTGTTCAGGTCATTAAAAAATAACAAATTTTGGACTTCCCTGGTGGCGCAGTGGTTAAGAATCCTCCTGCCAATGCAGGGAACACGGGTTTGAGCCCTGGTCCAGGAAGATTCCATATGCCACGGAGCGACTAAGCCCGTGTGCCACAACTACTGAGCCTGCGTTCTAGAGCCCACGAGCCACAACTACTGAGCCTGTGAGCTACAGTTACTGAGCCCACGTTCCACAACTACTGAAGCCCACGCACCTAGGGCCCGTGCTCCGCAACAAGAGAAGCCACCACAATGAGAAGTCCGCGCACTGCAACAGAGAGTAGCCCCTGCTTACCGCAACTAGAGAAAGCCCACACACATTAACGAAGATCCGATGCAGCCAAAAATAAATAAATAAAATTTAAATAAATAAGTAAATAAATCTTTTAAGCTTCAAATGGAGAATTTAGATCATAATTATTTAGTACACGGTTGAATTGGAATGGGATCTAGGAAAACAGAATTCCTCTGTACTCAGATTCTTGAGACATGCTGGATGAGGACTCTGTTCATTTCAGTTTACTTTTATATCTAGGAAAATACTCAGATATGATAAAGTGATAATACTTGCTGAAGTATTTCCATTAGTAGTATAACATCTACTGAGAAAAACTGTCTTTATTCAGCTGGCATAACTGAGTACCTAATACCTGCCAGGCCTGACATACAGTTATAAGGAGAAATAGACTTGCTATTTTTAAGGAGTTCACTGTTTTACAAAAGAGACAAATCATTATAATATATGTATAATTTGTGTATAATAATGCGTATACATAATAACATGTATAATACTCAAGACGTGGGAAAAGAATGGGAGATTCAGCTTTGGAGATCTCTAACAATTTTATAGGGGAGACACCACTTGATCTAAGTCTTCTTAAATTCCAGAAAATACTTCACCAGCAGACACCTATTAATATTATACATATAGCATGGCCTAAAAACTGTTTAAGAAATTAAAAATTAAAAACCAGTGAAAGAAAAGCTGTTATTCCCAAAGTATGGGGGAGAACAAGATGGAATGTTAATGGTAGAACATCTGATAAGAATGAGACCTAGATTCTCAGTTTATTGAGGAAAAAGGTAGTGTGCATCCTGATGGTGTAAATACATGAAAGTCAAATAGAAAAAGAACTCTCCATGTATTCACAGTTCATCCAGATTTGCTCCAAACTCAGAACTGTAAGCAAAACTCGACTATTAATTCTAGAGTACGTTCAGTGTTTTCATTCCTTATTCAAAATCTAAGAATGTTTGAGAGACGCTTAAATGACACATATTATCTACCCAAAACTTTCAATTGCTCAAAGACTAACTCATGAGACATTTTTATTTGTATATGGAAAACATTTCCTTCTAGTCATGTTGTTTGCCTAAGTAGAATTTTTTTTATAATTAATTTTTATTTGAGTATAATTGATTTACAGTGTTGTGTTAGTTTCAGGTGTATAGCACAGTGAATCAGTTTTACGTATACATAGATCACTCTTTTCTAGATTCTTTTCCCATAGAGGTCATTACAAAGGATTGAGTAGAGTTTCCTGTGCTCTACAGCAGGTCCTTATTAGTTCCCTATTTTATGTATACAGTGTGTCCGTAACAGTCCCAATCTCCCAGTTTATCCCTCCCCACCCTTATTCCATAACCATAAGCTTGTTTTCTGCATCTGTGGCTCTATTTCTATTTTGTAAATAAATTCGTTTGTATCATTTGTTTTAGATTACACTTATAAGCGATACCATATGATATTTGTCTTTCTCTGTCTGATGTACTTCGCTCAGTATGACAGTCTCTAGGTGCATCCATGGTGCTGCACATGGCCTTATTTCGTTCTTTTTTACGGCCGAATCGTATTCCATCGTGTATATGTGCCACAGCCTCTTCATCCATTCCTCTGTCCACAGACACTTAGTAGATTTTTTAACTTACCGGACATCAGTGTTGGGGAAAGGTGGAACCGGACCCGGAGCCAAGCCGGGCGGAGTGGCAGCAGGCGGGGTCGGGCTCTGGGAGCCGTGGGCCTGGGGCCCGGAGATGGTGCTGGCCGCCAAGGCTCTTTCCGTTGGGCTGCACACGGGAGTGACGGTGCTCAAACAGCCGCTGCTCTAGCGAAGCTGCTAATCCTAGGGGGTCGCGAACCGCTGCCCGCCCCCCACCACTGGGACTGGCGTGCCGGAGAGGAAGTCCTCTCCCCACCGAGCGTCTCCACCCAAGCCGAGGACACTGCGCGGTGGGTGGGAAGCTAGTGCTGTGCCGAGGCCTGAGCCCCTGGCTGGCGTCGACCGCCCTCTGCACCGTGACCCAGGCACCATGAAGAAGGTTCTCCCTCCGGAGGAGACGGAGCAGGTTTCCGCCAAGCCTGGCACGAAGACGTCTCTGACGACGGTGGTGAAGGAGACCTCCTACCTGATGATGATGATGCAAAGCATGTCCCACGTGCTGGCCCACCCGCTGCGTGTCATCTCAGTGCACTGCGTGGTCCAGTTCATGGGAGGAAGGCCAAGTACAGCGGAAAGTTGAGCTCCATTGGGAAGATTTTCACAGAAGAGGGGCTGCTGGGATTCTTTGTCGGCTTGATCCCTCACCTCCTGGAAGGTGTGGTTTCCTTGCGGGGCTGTAACCTGCTGGCCCGCTTCCTCAGTGCCTACCTGGTGGGTGACACTCCAGGGGGGCTGGGGAACGACCAGAATCCAGGTTCCCAGTTCAGCCAGGCCCTAGCCATCCAGAGCCACCCCAGATATGTGATGGGGATGGCAGTGAGCGTACTGACCTACCCCTTCCTGCTGGTGGGCGGTCTCATGGCTGTGAACACCTGCAGGCTGGGCCGCCGCCTCACTCCTCAGTGTTCGAATCCGGATCCGCTGCTGGAAGGACCCGAGTGTGCAGGGCCAGTTCTTCCGAAGCTCCAGCCTCCTCTGCCGGGTGTCATCAGGATCATACCTTGCCCTGGAGTAACCTGAATCACCTAAAAAAGCACACTGTCTCGGCCAGGACACCGTGGGTGAGGCCGACCATCGTGGGACACGTGTAAGATGACCAGCCCAGCAAGACCTAGATGTGCTCCAGGCCAGCTGGGCTTCAGTTTCCGTAGGTGCCATGCAGGGGCTGGGTGGCATGAGACTGCGTCCAGTGAATTGGTCACTGTTAGGCCTGGGGAAGGTGGGGCAGAATCCCCTGGCTTTGCAGATTTCCCGAGTCTGCCTCCTGCAGGGGGCCAGAGAATGGCTCGTGGAGCCTGAGGTTGGATGAGCAAAGGCTCGTGAGGTCAGATCCCAGCCCCCATTCACAGCCCTCAGGTCAGCCCCCCTCTTATCCTGCAGCTCAGCTGGGAGCTTCACTCTCCAGCTTTGTAAATAGGGTGTGATCCCTTTTCAGGAACCACCATCATGTCCAGGCCTTTGCTAGGAGGCTGTCTTCGTTTTTCTCAACACTGCTTTTCTGATAAGGAAGCACCTTCTAAATGGAAACCGTGTGACTGCTCAGAATGTGTCCCCCTTGTCAAATGCTCGTCGGTTTCGTGGTGACGCCTCACGTGCAGGATATGGTTACTTGTGCGGCTGTGAACACCCAGATGTTAGGTAGATCAGTGTCTCTAGTCCTATCCAGTTGGAAGTTCCTAATAAGATTTGACCCTTTTTCCCTCAAATAAATGCATTGGTGGTGATTTCGAAGAAAGTAAAATAAAATAAAATTGCCAGGTCTTTTAACACCTTTTATGAGAACATAAAAGGTGTTACATTTATGAGAAATGTAAATGGTAACAGACCCAGATTGTGGGACTGCATGGGCTAAAAGAAATGCCTTTATAATTTATAGTAAGGCAAATATTATTGTTTAAAATTATTTGTATATTATAAAATTTATAGTATTTAATTTTTAAACAGCTGATTTTTTTAATTCTCTACATATCTTTTAGTGGAAGATAATCAATTACCATTAAACTGAAATTTTAAGCACTAATACGTATTGCATGCTGATGTGTCACCAGTGTTCTATATACTTTATATCAATTTGCTTTTTAAGAAATAATTTATATGTTCAAAGAGTATAATCAAAAAATGAAAAAGGTATAGAGTGAAAAGCTTTCTGGCCACTGAAGAAATACTTCAAAAATTTCCACCAGGAAATTCCAGCTTTAGGGGAAATCAATGCTACCATTTTCTTAAGTGTTTTTCTTGAGCTTTTCTGTGATTATACAGACATATATATATATATCTATATATCTATATATATATATTTCCATCCCCTGTTTTTACACACTGTTTACACCTTGCTTCTTCTGATTAGCAGTATATCCTGGTAACATCTCATTCGATGGCATAAACATTTCCTTGCTCTTTATTACAGCATGGTATGTGATTGCATGAGTCCATCAGAACAAACGCTTAGAGATGGATATTTAGGCTTTTTCCACTCTATTCTTACTATAACAGCACTGCAATAAATATCTGCTACAGTTATCAGTTTGCTCATTTACAAGTACATCTGTTCAATAAATTCCAGCTAGAGGAAGTGCTGGTAGAGGTATGTGTGTGCATTTGATAGATATTGATAGATACTGTAAACTGTTTTATGTGGTAGCTATATCGATATACACCCCCTTGAGCAGTATACCTGTCTCCACCAGACGGTCACCTCCAGAGGTGTTATTGATCTTTTTGATCTTTGCCAGTCAGACAGGAAGTGCCTTATTTTGCTTTAAATGGATTTTCTTATTAGTCCCTATAACAATAAGTACTATTATCATTACCATTTTCTATATGAGAAATTAAAGCTTACAGAAGTTGGGATACTTGCTCAAAGTTACTCAGATAAAAGGTGGAAGAATCAAGATTAAATTCACCCTTGTCTGTGTCTTAAACAAAACTCCTAACCATTAAGGAACACAGCCAAATTGTCTTGAAACTTAAATTATATTATAATTATTTTTGATGATTCAGAACTTAATTCAAAAGGTGCAGCAGGATTTTGCAGTATCTTGGTGTCAGCATTATCACTATAATTATCACTGAACAATAGACGTGTGTCCTAGTTTAAAAAGCATCCTTGTAGATAGAAGGCAGGTAAACCGGCTTCGGTGGTCTTATATGCTGTCACGAATTCTGAAAAATTTCACCGCACTCCCCAAAGCTTCAGCCCTCATAATCCACACCCAGTGGCTTGGTTTCACAGCTAGTTGAACACAGAAGGATGAACTTACATTAGCTGAAATAAAACTTCATTAAGCCTAGGATGCTGATGTCACAGTAACATGCTCAAAATCTAAAAGATAACACGAGGATTACATAACACCTTTCTTCTCCATAGTTCAAAGTGCTTTGCAAATATTAAGTTCAGGTCTTCCTCACATGTTGATGGAGTAAAGTCTGCAAATCAAACAACCAAAACCATGTGACTATTCCCTGTCACCTCCTGACTTTATTGGAGAGACGGTATGTGGAGTGGAGAAACCAACTAGATGGGAATCATGCGCTCACATCATTCCAGGCTGCAATTTGGAGACCTCACATACGCCGGTACTGGTGCAGGTTTGACTTGTTTGCAGCTCTCAGTGGCGTGTTTGAGGTCTCTGCCTGCCTGGAGAGGTTTCACAAAGAGGAACCACTGTCACCACAAGCTCAGCTCAGAAGCCATGAAGTCTGCCCAAGAATCTCCTGGGAGGCGTTTCATGTCGACGGAGAAAACATGGAGCATTCACCAAACGGTGCGGGGCAAATGGGGGACCATCTGTAAAAGCAATAAAGTCGGACATGTAACGCACATCTTGTACCAAAATGAATTCCAGATGCATAAAAGATTTAAATGGAAAAGAAAAAAAGTTATCTCAGATGGGAGAGGGATTTTATAGTATGACACAATACTCAGAATCCATAAAAGAAAATATTAATGAAATAGACTTCCAATTTTTAAAACTTCTGCATAGAAAAATCATAAAGTCAAAGATGACAAGCTGGGAACATTTTATTCTGTAGACTGAAAAAAAAATGCACAGTGTGAGAGTTGTGAGTTAAGTTTTATTTGGGGCAAAAGGAGGACTAGGGCCTGAGAGACAGCATTTCAGAGAGCTCTGAGAAAATGCTCCAAAGAGGCGAGGGGAGGGGGGAGGTCAGTATGTACGTGACTCTAGTGAAGGGGGGACGTGCAATCAAGCACACATTTTGGCAGAAGTTTGCTGCTAGTCTTGAGGAGCAGATGTTACCATGAAGGATTTTAGTGCTTTTCTAGGTATGAGAAGATGCAAGAAACTGGGTTCATAAAATCTTCTCCTGAAAATATCTAACTATCTGAAGACCTGTTCTGCCAGTTTCTCCCAGAGCACAGAGGGCCTCATTCCTGATCTCCAGCCTGAACTCCTTTTAGGGGGTGTTGAAGGTCAGCAGCTGCTGCGCCTCATGATTTAATCCTTGTAGAGGGAGCTGGCAAGTGCCAGTTTGTAGTTGGCAGTTCCAACTATTATCACAGGCAAGTACTTACTTCTGTAGTTCACAAAGAGCTGCTACAAAGTAAATGAGAAGACCAACATCCTTAGAAAAGTGGCTGAGGAATATGAACTTACAGCTTTCAGAAATGGGAATATAAATGGCTCCTTTTTTTTTAATGTAGTAGCATTTGTATTTTATTTTCATTTATTTTTAATATCTTTATTGAAGTATAATTGCTTTACATTGTTGTGTTAGTTTCTACTGTATAGCAAAGTGAATCAGCTACACATATACATATATCCCCATATCCCCTCCCTCTTGAGCCTCCCTCCCACCCCACCATCCCACCCCTCTAGGTGGTCACAAAGCACGGAGCTGATCTCACCGTGCTATGCGGCTGCTTCCCACTAGCTATCTATTTTACATTTGGTAGTGTGTATGTGTCCATGCCACCCTCTCACTTCATCCCAGCTTCCCAATCCCCCGCTGTGTCCTCAAGTCCGTTCTCTACATGTGTGTCTTTATTCCTGCCCTGCCACTAGGTTCATCAGTACTGTTTTCTTAGATTCCATATATATGTGTTAGCATACGGTATTTGTTTTTCTCTTTCTGACTGACTTCTCTCTGTATGACAGACTCTAGGTCCATCCACCTCACTACAAATAACTCAATTTCGTTTCTTTTTATGGCTGAGTAATATTCCATCGTATATGTGCCACATCTCCTTTATCCATTCATCTGTCAATGGACACTTAGGTTGCTTCCATGTCCTGGCAACTGTAAATAGTGCTGCAGTGAACACTGTGGTACATGTAGCTTTTTGAATTACGGTTTTCTCAGGGTATATACCCAGCAGTGGGATTGCTGGGTCATGTGGTAGTTCTATTTTTGTTTTTTTAAGAAACTTCCATACTATTCTCCACAGTGGGTGTATCAATTTACATTCCCACCAACAGTGCAAGAGGCTTCCCTTTTCTCCAATAAATGCCTCTCCAGCGTTTATTGTTTGTTGATTTTTTGATGATGGCCATTCTGACCAGTGTGAGGTGATAGGTACCTCATTGTGGTTTTGATTTGCATTTCTCTAATGATTAGTGATGTTGAACATCTTTTCATGTGTAAGGCCAGACACTATAAAACTCTTAGAGGAAAACATAGGCAGAACACTCTTTGACATAAATCACAGCAAGATCTTTTTTGACCCACCTCCTAGAATAATGGAAATAAAAAATAAACAAATTGGACCTAATGAAACCTAAATGCTTTTGCACAGCAAAGGAAACCATAAACAAGATGAAAAGACAACCCTCAGAATGGGAGAAAATCTTTGCAAATGAAGCAACTGACAAAGGATTAATGTCCAAAATATACAAGCAGCTCATGTGGCTCAATATCAAAAAAACAACCCAATCCAAAAATGGGCAGAAGACCTAAATAGACGTTTCTCCAAAGAAGATATACAGATTGCCAGAGATGGCTCTTAAACTCATGTTCAAACTCACGTGAGAAAAGAAAGGCAAATTAAACTACACTGTCTCAAGAATTCAAAAGCTGTTAACAGCCTCAATTGGCCAGGCTCTAGGGGAAACTTGTATGCTCATGCTGGTGACAGTAATTTGGTCAGATTTAGGATTTATGAAAACTCAAATGCTTATGCTCTTTGACCCACCAATTCTACTTCTAGGGGAATGGAAGTTTGAAGAGGGTAGTCAGGAAAGGATTCGATGGAAAGGCAAAGTCTGAAGGAAGTGAGGGAGTGAGCTGTGCTGATGCAGTGGAAAGACCAGCCCAGTCAGAGCACCTAAAGCTAAGATGAGTGGAGGGGGGCAGAGGTGGTAGGAAGAGGGACGGGGAGGGAGAGGCAGGCGGGTGGCGGGACAGCAGGAGGGCCAGTGTGGCCAGAGTCGGGAGAGCAAGGGGGAGACCATGCGGGAGATGGCAGAGAAGTTTTGGGGGAGCAGGACAGAAACACACATACACACATATGTATACACATCTGAATATATACATATATATTCTTTTTCAGATTCTTTTCTGTTATAGGTTATTACAAGGTATTGAGCATAGTTCCCTGTGCTGTAGAGTAGGTCCTTGTTGTTTATTTATTTTATATATAGCGGTGTGTATCCGTTAATCCCAAATTCCCAGTTTATCCCTCTCCCCCTTCCCCTTTGGTAACCATAAGATTGTTATCTATGCTTGTGGGTCTGTTTGTTTTGTAAATAAGTTCATTTGTATCTTTTTTTAGATTCCACATATAAGTGATATCATATGATATTTCTCTTCGTGTGACTTCACTTAGTATGATAATCTCTAGGTCCATCCATATTGCTGCAAATGACATTATTTCATTCTTTTTTATGGCTAATATTCCATTGTATATATGTACCACATCTTTTTTATCCATTCTTCTGTTGATGGACACTTAGGTTGCTTCTATATCTTGCTTATTGCAAGTAGTGCTGCTGTGAACGCTGGGGTGCATGTATCTTTTTGAATTACAGTTTTGTCCAGATATATGCCCAGGAGTGGGATTGCTGGATCATATGGTAACTCTATTTTTAGTTTTTTAAGGAACCTCCATACTGTTCTCTGTAGTGGCTGCACCAATTTACATTCCCACCAGCAGTGCAGGAGGAAGGATGTTCCCTTTTCTCCACACCCTCTCCAGCATCTGCTGTTTGTAGACTTTGTGATGATGGCCATGCTTACCGGAGTGAGGTGGTGACCTGCACTTTTGAAAGCTCCCCCTAACTGCTGTGCTAAGAACAGGGAGCGGGATGGAGCAGTTAGGAGCGATGGGGTGAGGCGCGAGATGACAAAGGGTGGCATCAAGATGACAGCAGCAGAGGTGGTGGGAAATATCCAGACTGTGGGTGTGTTGTGAAAGTAGTCACTCGGATTTATGACAGATTCTACCTGGGGTTGAGAGAAAGAGTCTAGAATGACTCTGAGATTTCGGACCTGAAAAACTGGAAGGGTGACCTTCTATGAACTGTGATGAAGGAGTCTAAGGGGGAGCAGACTGGGAAGGAGCTCAGGTGTCCAATCACAGGCAGGACCACACGGAGGTGCTCGTTAGACACGCAAATGGAAATACCAGCTCAACAGCTGGCTATGGGAATTTGGGGTTTGCGGGAGGGACCCGGGCCGAAGCTCTAAAATTAGGAAGTCAGCACATGTAAAATGGTCAGCAAAGCCTGAGAACTGGCTGGATGAGAGCATCAAGTTAGTGCATGTAGAGAAGGGAAATGGAAAAGCATCCTCCAGTGCACCAACACGTAGAGGTAGGAGTGGTCAGAGGAGCCACAGAACAGACGGGGAAGGAGCAACAAGCGAGGCTAAGAGCAGAACCCAAGGATGGAGTCCTGCGAGCCAGACATAGGAGGTCACCCAGGGGGCACAGTGACAAGTTCCCACACTGCCGTTGGAGCGGGAAGAGGGGCCTGAGAACAGGCCATTCCGTCTGTCGTAGCGATGTGGGTCATTAAGGAGCCTGACCACACACAGTCTTAGATGGTGGGAGGGTGAATGCGAGACCGAGGTGGGTTCCAGGAAGCAGAGAATCAAGCCCCAAGATGTTACTACCGCTCATCCAGAAAAAGAATGAAATAATGCCACTTGCAGCAACATGATGGACTGGAGATGAGCACACTAAGGGAAGTCAGCCAGAGAAAGATAAATGCCATGTGATATCACACTTATATGAGGAATCTAAAGTAGGACACGAATGAACTTGTCTAAGAGACAGAAACAGACTCACAGGCATAGAGAACAGACCTGTGGTTGCCAAAGGGGAAAGGGGGGGAGGGATAAATTAGGAGTTTGGGATTAACATGCACACACTACTGTATATGAAATAGATCATCAACAAGGACCTACAGTATAGCACAGGGAACTATATTCAATATCCCGTAATAAACCATAATGGAAATGAATATGAAAAATATATATATTATATGTATTCTATATGTATATAACTGAATCACTTCTCTGTACACCTGAAATTAACACAACATTGTAAATCAACTTTGATTTTTAAAAATGGAAAAAAGAAAAGCTATTACTGTCAATTTACAGGAAATATAGGAGAGACAGGAACATGCTGGAAGAGTCATGAGGATGCAGTAAGCTGAATCCAGAACGTGGGGACTTCCACGGGGAAAATGAGCTTTGTATAAAAAACCAGAAAACATAAATGGCATGAAAAGGGGAGGGGGCGAAACTGTTAGAGACGAAAAACCACCTCTAAATACAACATGTTGAGTGCCTGAGTTGAGCCAATCTATTATAAAAGAAAGATGTTTTTGAGACAAACTAGGAAATTTAACCCCTGATCATGTATTTATTGTAGGTTTGTTGCATGATACTGGTATTGTGACTGGCATCTTTTAGAGTCATTATGTGTTAGAGATGTACAGTGGATGATTTACAGGTGAATGATACGACGTCTGGGATTTGGTTTAAGATACTCCAGATTTAGGGAAGGCAGGTGCATGAAATAAGATTGACAAAATGTTTACAGTCTTTGAAACTGGGTAATGATATATGTCTTTCTACCTTTGTGTATGCTTGAAGTTTTTCAAAATAATTTAAAACAAAAAGGCAAAAGCTAAATTCAAGACATATAAAAAAGCAGCAGCAGTGCTGAAGGGAAAGCCATAAGGAGAGGGCTCTTGAAAGGCTTTTTAGATTTTTTTCTAGGTGGGAGAAATGAAGGAACATTTGTATGCTATGGGGAAGGTGAAGCAGAGAGAGAAAATGCGATGGTGCCGGAGAGAAAGGAGAATGGCTAGGGTAAAGTCTCTGCATAGAGAAGAAGTTTTTGAGATCTGGTGCAAACGTGGAAGAACGGACCGGTCACCCACAGTAACAGGAGGTGGGCACGGGTGCGAGAGGCTCGGGACATAGGAGACAGGCGCGCCTTGAAATCCTGGAGCTTTCAGTTCCTTCAGGGAAATAGAACGCAGGGTCACCAGCCGAGCGTGAGGCTGGGGATGCCCTGTGGGAGGTCTGGGCAAGGAGGATGGTTTGTCCCGGAGGCCGGGCGAGGGGGAGGGATGGTGTGATTACCAGGCAGCGTTCAAAGCCTACTGGGAGTTCAGTGTCCAGAAATTAAAGTGAGCCTGATCGGCAAGAGTTTTTCTCTGGCCAGAAACCATGGATGAGCTCAGGGGAGGGAGAGGTGGAATTTCAACCAGGCTTGTGGTCTTGCCAGGGGAGTATTCAGACGGGAGACAACCAAGGGCGTTGAGAACTGTATTCTTTTTTTTTTTTTTTTTTTTTTGCGGTACGCGGGCCTGTCACTGTTGTGGCCTCTCCCGTTGCGCAGCACAGGCTCCGGACGCGCAGGGTCAGCGGCCATGGCTCATGGGCGCAGCCGCTCCGCGGCATGTGGGATCTTCCCGGACCGGGGCACGAACCCGCGTCCCCCTCATCGGCAGGCGGACTCTCAACCAGTGCGCCACCAGGGAAGCCCCGAGAGCTGTATTCTTTAGAGTCAAGGTAGGCTGCTGTAACAAAGCAATCCAACATTAATTCTGAGACTTAAAGCAGATTTTATGTCTATTTCAAGCCACAGACCGAAGTGACCGTTCCAGGTTACTGGGTCTCAGCTTCAGAGGATCCTTTAAGGGGCAGAGGGAGGGGCTTTCTCTCTCGTTTGTCTTTCGTGATAGGGCTTTGTTCCCATCTGAATCGTGGGTACTGGGAAGCAGGCACATCTTTACCCGTTATCAGGAGGGGAAAGAACGCATGAGGAGAAAGCACTGCGCTTGTTTTAAGGGCCCAGCCTGCAGGGGTCGCACATCACTTAGGCGCTTATTCCGTTGGTAAAAGGTTGGTCCTACGGCCACATTTAAATCAAGGAAGCCCAGGAAATGTCGTGTATATGGCCAGCTGTGTGCTCAGCTATAATTCTAGCATCTTGGAAGGAAGGAGGATGGATAGGGCAGGTGGATAATTAGAACTCTCTGCAAGGGAGTGAAATAGTAATTGACCAAGGAAAGTATGCTAGGTAAGGAGGAGAGAGGGGGTCCGGGGGGCTGAGCCGTGACTGGGAGGTGGTGGGTCGAGGGGCTGCAGACCTCAGCACAGGAACAGGGTGTCAGGGACCAGAGGCGCCGGAGGTGGCAGTGGTGGTACCAGAGCATGCTGACCATTGAGAGTATGAGGTCAAGCTCTAGGGTGTGATCTCACGGTGCATGACTGACCCAGGCAAAAGCCTAGGAAGAAAGGAAGTCAAGGGGCTGAGGGCTGGAAAGCAGAAGCCCGAGCCAAACGGATATTGAAATGACTTAGAATCATGACAGGACTTTTCCTGGAGACGAGGACAGGGCGCCAGCTGCTAAAATCTCTGAGAAATAAGGGCAAAGGGCAGTGAGGCACAGGAGGTGGTGTATCTGATGACGTGAGATTCAAAGCTGGGGATGGGGGGAGGGGAGGAGTTCGAAAGTGGCCTCGAGGAGGAAGGAGACCCCAAGTCCATGCCACGCGGCTTACGGGACCTCAGCTCGCCGACCAGGGCTTGAACCCAGGGCCACGGCAGTGAAAGTGCCAAATCCTCACCACTAGGCCCCCAGGGAACTCCCCAGACATCCTTCTTACAAGAAAATTTTAAATGATCCTTAATGTTCAGTGAAAATAATGTTTCTGGAACCCTCACAGGGGGAAAAACTTGAGCATTTTTCTCAAAGCCTTAGGAAATGAGAAGCAAATATTTATGTCCTCTGGGTCCCTGAGTGAACCCACACTGGGAGACTCTGTCCAATATCCAGGTCATTTTGTCTCTTTAGTTAAAAGAAATATATCAAACGGCTTGTCAAATCTGCCATGCGGTAGAATCAAGCCGCACTATCATCCAGTTTTAAGGAACTATAATTCTTTTGAATCCTTTCCAAGAATCTCTCCCAGATCATTCCTGTCGCGTTTCTAGTTTATGAATCAGGACTTTCATTCATTGATTTCTTCAACAAGTATTTCTTTCCTTAACCGTTCCAGCACAGCTTTGTTCTAGGCACTTAGGAGGTTATAAGGCAGTCCATTTCCAATCCCACAAGGGTTTGCAATCTATTTGGGATGGCAAGAGGAAAAAAAGAAAAAGGAAGGAAGGAAGGAAGAATGCCTTTGAAGTGGTCAAAATATATGTATCTTAAATTCAGAAAAAAATATGTGAAACCCATGAAACAAAAACTATGAAACTTCATTGTGGGACATGATACAAGGCTTGCAGAGGTGGAGAGACTTTCTGAGTTCCTGGATGGGAAGAGTCAGTATTGGAACAATATCAAATATGCCCAAATTCATCTAAAATGCAGTGCACTTCAGTAAACATCCCAACCCAGATTTTTACAAAATTGACAAGTTGATATAAAAATGATTGGGAAAGGTAAATAAGAGCCAGAAAAATTTTTTTATGAGAATGAGAGTAAGTGAGGGACTTGGCCCTTGAAAATTTAGAGGAAATCAAAATATCCTCTAAATCTATAATGACGAGAGTCTCATAATTGACTGAAAAGGAAAAAACAAATACGTAGAAGAGAATAGAAAGTCCATGAAAAACAGTTGGAAGTTAATGTTAACTTCTAACAGTGAGTTTTTCATATGTTGGACACCAGTCTAATTTTTAATGTTTAGAACACAGTGATTTTTTTAAAATTTGACTTGGAAAAAATTATAATGCTGTAACAAAATTCCTTCCATTCTCATCTACTTATTTACGTAAATACAGTTTCTCAGCGTTTACGTCTATAACAACAAAGGAAAAGTATGAATTAATGTTGAACCTGTCTGATTCTTGCAATGAGTAATATTTATCCATAAGAGTGAATAAGGTGAATCTTAGCTTTATCTGTCATTGAGAAATGCATGTATAGCACAATTTTATTTTTTATGTTTAAGAATTATAAATTTTTGTTATATTGATAAATTTTGAACTAGAATGATAGGATATTTTAATTTAGAGCTTCATTAGCCCAGAAAATTAAATTTATATACATATTTTGTTACAGAGTATAATTGAATAATCAAAGATTTTGAAGTATACAGATTGTTTTACATTAAGATAAAATTATGTGGGACAAGTGAAATAGAAATATTAGTTCAAGGCTATCAAAGAATGATGCAAAATCTTTGCCTGTTAAACAAGAGGTATCATGCAGATTTCATTTGATATTTTATTGTACAGTATATTGATATAATTGCTTATGTGATTGTTTTTCTGTAATAGTTTGTCTTGTGAGAGTAGTTAAAAGGATAAGATTCTAGTGCCAGACTGATGGTTTCTAATCATTGCTTGGCTTTTCATTAGCTGTGCACAGCTACTTAACTGCGTGTATCAGTTTTCTCATCTGTAAAATGGGAGTGATAATACTACTTCCCTCATAGAGTTGTTGCCAGGGTTAAATGAACTAACAACAAGAAAATGCTTAGGACAAGGTCTGGGACACAGTAAGTGTTACGGATGGCCTTGCTATTATTTTTAAGAAATAGGGTGCCACACCTAAGAATATCAGAGATGACTGATCTATTAATAAGAAACATTTGATATGCAAATTGGCATACAGTCTGCTTAAATAACTAACAATTGCCATGCTATATGTTGTTATTCATTCAACAAATACTAACTTGGCTACTGGTTTGTGCTGGTCTATGTGATGTATCTTTTAAAAATATTTTATACTTTTTATAGTCACTAAAATAAAAAAGTAACTGCTCTAACTTCTTAATGTATAACAAGGTTTAAAGGAAACGTATGAATCCAAATTTAATTCCTTCCAGCAATTAATCTGAAATCATATTTTGCTGTCTAGTTTAATCCAAATCACAACTCATGAACTCCTCTTGTGTTTTATAAAGACAAAAACAATTTTTAAAAGGTTGAAAGGTTAAATAAATTTGAGAAAGGCTGGTTTACACCATAAAGTTACTAAAATGTTGAATAAAAGTACAAGGTTGTCAAAATACCTGCATTAACTTTTCTAGTTGGACTCCAGCACTATTTATGTGGCATTATTATATAAAGGTACCACTGAATGACAACATATGCACGTTTTTTCCAACTGAATAAAATTTAACTATAGGCTTGGTCAACATCACTGGTAGGTGCCAATGGATCCACATTAACTTTTTCAAGCCACTGGTTTTTTTTTAATTGAAGTATAGTTGATTTACACTTGTGTTAGCGTATCAAGCCACTCGATTTATATTCAATGCACTGAAGTACTAATGCACTGCTATCCGCCTTGGCAGTGCTAAGCAATGGACTGAAAATTCAGCCAGTGCTTTCCAGTCTATAACATTAATGAGTTTTACAAAGTATTTAACTCACTACAACAATAATTAGCTGTGCTTTTGACCTTAATTAATGAGTGGAATCTCAATTATTCTTGGAAGGAATGCAGACAGAGAACAGCAATGCTTAAACTTTTTTGGGTTTGGGGGCATCAAAGAGAATCTTAAAAGTATGGTCTTTCTCCAAAAAACTGCACATTCTTGCAAGACTTTGTGTAGAATTTCAGGGGATCTGAGTGATGTTTCTCAAAGTATTGTCCACAAACCATCTGCATCCAGTTTTCTTTTTTTTTTTAATTAATTAGTTTATTTATTTTTGGCTGAATTGGGTGTTCGTTGCTGTGCGCGGGCTTTTCTCTCGTTGTGCCGAGCAGGGGCTGCTCTTCGTTGCGGTGCGCGGGCTTCTCACGGCGGCGGCCTCTCTTGTTGCAAAGCACGGACTCTAGGCGTGCAGGCTTCAGTAGCTGTGGCACGTGGGCTCAGCAGTTGTGGTGCACGGGCTTAGTTGCTCCGCGGCATGTGGGATCTTCCTGGACCAGGGCTTGAACCCGTATCGCCTGCACTGGCAGGTGGACTCCTAACCACTGCACCACCGGAAAGTCCTCGCATCCGAATTTGTTGAGGTTCTACGTAAAGTTCATTTCCTGAGTCCCACTCTCACTAGATTGGAATCTCACAAGATCAGGCCCAGAAATAGGACTTGAACAATGTCCACAAGTGAAACTGTTTAAAAACAAACTTTACTTTTTATCAAAGGAAAACACACACACACACAAGCACATTCATATCTATCATTTAAAAAGTCAAATAGTTTCCGAAGAAGATATACAGATTGCCAACAATCACATGGAAGGATGCTCAGCGTCACTAATCATTAGAGAAATGCAAATCAAAATTACAGTGAAGGGGCTTCTCTGGTGGCGCAGTGGTTGAGAGTCCGCCTGCCAATGCAGGGGACACGGGTTCGAGCCCTGGTCTGGGAAGATCCCACATGCCGCGGGATGTGAGCATCCCGTGTCACACCCGTGAGCCACAGCTACTGAGCTTGCACGTCTAGAGCCTGTGCTCCGCAACAAGAGAGGCCGCGATAGTGAGAGGCCCGCGCACCGTGATGAAGAGTGGCCCCCGCTTGCCACAACTAGAGAAAGCCCTCGCACAGAAACGAAGACCCAACACAGCAAAAATAAATTAATTAATAAACTCCTACCCCCAACATCTTCTTTTAAAAAAATAATAATAACAATGAGGTATCACCTCACACCGGTCAGAATGGCCATCATCAAAATATCTACAAACAATAAATGCTGGAGAGGGTGTGGAGAAAATGAAGCCCTCTTGCACTGTTGGTGGGAATGTAAATTGATACAGCCGCTATGGAGAACAGTATGGAGGTTCCTTAATAAACTAAAAATAGAACTACCATACCACCCAGCAATCCCACTACTGGGCATATACCCTGAGAAAACCACAATTCAAAAAGCTACATATACCACAATGTTCACTGCAGCACTATTTACAATAGCCAGGACCTGGAAGCAACCTAAGTGTCCATCAACAGAGGAATGGATAAAGAAGATGTGGCACATATATACAATGGAATATTACTCAGCCATAAAAAGAAACAAAATTGAGTTATTTGTAGTGAGGTGGATGGACCTAGAGTCTGTCACACAGAGTGAGGTTAAGTCAGAAAGAGAAAAGCAAATACTGTATGCTAACACATATATATGGAATCTAAAAAAATAAATGGTTCTGAAGAACCTAGGGGCAGGACAGGAATAAAGACACAGACGTTGAGAATGGACTTGAGGACACGGGGAGGGGGGAAGGGTAAGCTGGGATGAAGTAAGAGAGTGGCATGGACATATATACACTACCAAATGTAAAATAGATAGCTAGTGGGAAGCAGCCGCATAGCACAGGGAGATCAGCTCAGTGCTTTGTGACCACCTAGTGGGGTGGGATAGGGAGGGTGGGAGGGAGGGAGATGCAAGAGGGAGGAGATATGGGGATATATGTATACCTGTAGCTGATTCACTTTGTTATAAGCAGAAACTAACACATCCTTGTAAAGCAATTATACTCCAATAAAGATGTTTTAAAAATAAAATAAAATAAAAAGTCAAATAGTACTAAAAGGCTTTATAATAAAACCCAGCGGGGGCTTCCCTGGTGGCGCAGTGGTTAAGAATCCGCCTGCCAGTAAAGGGGACACAGGTTCGATCCCTGGTCTGGGAAGATCCCACATGCCACGGAGCAACTGGGCCCGTGAGCCACAACTACTGAGCCTGCGCGTCTGGAGCCTGTGCTCCGCAGCGGGAGAGGCCGTGATAGTGAGAGGCCCACGCCCCGCGGTGAAGAGTGGCCCCCACTCGCTGCAACTGGAGAAAGCCCTCGCACAGAAACAAAGACCCAACACAGCCAAAAATAAATAAATTAAAAAACAAACAAACATGGGTCTCCTGCCCCACCCTTCCCCACAGCCAGTCCCAGCCCTACAGGTTACCACCTTCAACTTTTCTAGCTAGCTTCACTGATATCTTCCTCCATCTCTTTAAAAAGTTATACGCTTCTGTCACTGTTTCTTGATTTGCCTATTTAAGTCCTTGTCTCTTGACTTCCCGCCATTGTGAATAAATACTAGACTATCCCTCCCTTACCCCGACCCCACTTTTCTTCTTCCCTCCCCCAGCATAGTTACGTATAATTTTTGTTAAATCAATAGCTGACGTTACATTAGTGAGACTATATAAATATCGGTCACTCAGTGACCAAGAGCCAACTAACGCATTGCAACCACTTTTTCTTTTCCTGCACACGCTTTCTTTTTTTCTGAAGTTAATAATTGCCTCATTTTATCATTTGTTTGGTTTTCCAGCTACCTATCGTTAATTTTTCCCCAATGCTCCAGCACCTCTGCCATATACTTATTAATAATATACTCCTTACACTCGAATATTGGTTCTGTTTTCCTTAGCTACCTCTGGAGCCCCTTCCCTTCTCCTGCCCCTAGGCTGTTGTTTTCGAGAGGTCCTGGGTCGCCCTTCCTGCCACCTAGCTGCTTTTTTTCCTAGTATCTTGTTGCCTGTATCTTCCCTTCTCTTGTTTTAATCCCCTGTTTTGCTAACATACGTACATCTTCCAGCTGCCTGAAAAAGAATGGAGGTACAATGTTTGAGAACTTGTGTATCTAAAAGTGTGTGTATTCTACACTACTGATTTATGGTTTAGTTTAGTCCAGGATCCTAGGATGAAAACAGTCTTCCCTCTGAACGTTTAAGGTGCCGCTCTGTTGTCTGCCACCATCAAGAGCAGCTAGAAACGGCTCTGATGCTGTTCTGAGTCCTGCTCCTTTTTTTTTTTTTTTTGCGGTACGCGGGCCTCTCGCTGTTGTGGCCTCTCCCGTTGCGCAGCACAGGCTCCGGACGCGCAGGCTTAGCGGCCATGGCCCACGGGCCCAGTCGCTCCGCGGCATGTGGGATCTTCCCGGACTGGGGCACGAACGCGTGTCCCCTGCATCGGCAGGCGGACTCTCAACCACTGCGCCACTAGGGAAACCCCCTGCTCCATTTTTTGATTAGCTTTTCTCTCTGAAAGGTTTTACAGTTTTTTTTCCCTTATCCAAGATGTTCTGAAATTTAATGATGAAATGCCTTGAAGTTCAAGGACATGTCCTGTTCTGGGCAGGCCCTATCCATATGGGGACACCTCTCCTTCAGCTATGGGAAATTTTCTTTTATTATTTCTTTGATGATTTGCTCCCCACTGTTTTCTCTGATCTCCTTTCTGAAGCTCCTATTAGTAATTCTCTGGATGGATTCACCAACATTCTCATCTTTCCTCTTCTATTTTCCATCTTTCCCAACTTTATCCTTCAGTTCTTTTCACTGAATATTTTATTTACATCATATATTTAATTTTCAAGAGAGCTTTCTTGTTGAGCGTTCTTCTTTCATCGCTTCCTATTTTTGTGTTACAGGCATATCTTACTTTGTCCCTTTGATGCTATTAATCAATTACAGCTTTGAAGTCCCTTTCTCCTTGCATTGTCTGTTTGCTCCAGTTCCCTTTCACTTCTGTGTGTATTTTCCTTACCATGTTGCAGGTGTTCATCACATGGTTACCGATTCCTGGACTGCCCCTCATACTGAGGAGTGAGACTCTAAGCATTTTAGAAGAAATTCTCTGTGTGGAGTACTGATTTGTGAAATCCACAAGCAGGTGCTCTAGTAGAGGACCGGCCTTCCACTGGGCTCCTGCCACGGCAGATGTCTGGAGAGCTTTTGTCTGCCGCCATCCTCTCCCTCTGGCCAGGCACTCACCTGATGCCCCTCTTTGGCCCACGGTTGGATAGATGGTGCCTGGTAGTGCAGGGTGAGGAGAGAAGGGCCCTGGGGTCTAACTAGTTCACGTGTAGACCTTCACCCATCCTTCAGGGACCCTCACCTCCCAAGTGCGGAGGCTTCAGAGTCTCGGGGGGGCTGGCCTGCGTCTTCATTCTTGGGTTTGAACTCCTCCTCTCTGATCAACTAGTTACTCCTCCTTCATCCACTTTCCACCTGCAAACACTTGTCCTTGGCCAAATGTTTGTGGAAATCTCTCCTGCCCTTTGTCCTTGTTCCTTGCAGGCCGACACCTTCTTATTCCTCTGCTGTCGTTTTAGTGGGCTTTGAGGAAGGGGAGGTGGGGCAGAACGTGGGTGGGCAAGTCCCAGTTTGAAGCAGAGTTCCAAAGTAATTTTTGTGCAACAAACAGGGAAGAGTCAGTGGCTAGGGCACAGGTGGCATTGGCACACCAGATGACTACTGGCTAAATACAAGAACTGGATGAATTCACGTAGAATTCACAATTGAAGAGCAATGAAGTATGATGTCTGTTGAACTACTGACTTAAGCGGTCATCAGACCCCCAAAATAAAATCCCTGTCAAATGAACAAGTGAACAAAGAAGAAAAAAAAAAAAGAAAGAAAAAGGAAGGAAGGAAGGTCACACACATGTTATGTGTAGCTATTTCTACTTACCCAGCTTGCAGATGGACACATGACCATAACATCTTTGTACCTCCCTGCATCCTCTAAATGTTATGCACTGTGTTTGAGTGTGAATGTGTGGGAGAGGGTTTCTGTATCGCTCCCAAGACCTCACCTCTGGAGGTGAAATAAAGTCCACAGAATCTGAAATATGTGCATGAATTTAAGTGCCTGGACCAAAGTTACACACCTTAGAGGCATTAATAAATAGGTAAATATTACCTGAAAAGAAACTTTTTTTTTTTAATTTGGAAGAAGGAGTGTCTTGTGGGCAGCTTTTTAAACTGAGAAGTAACAGTATCAGATCAACATTTTTACATTTAATTTGTTCAAAAAACCCCACATCCCTGCTACCGATTACCTCACAGAATCCACGTATGGAGCTGGAGATGCAAAAATCCATAATCCTCGGTCCTGTCAATAGTTGTATTCATGGCCAGTTAGGGTAATGCTCCTTCAAATGTAGGAAAATATGCAATAAAAAATTGAGTTTGCTATGTTTAAATTCTTTTTAAAATTTATTTAAAAATTATTTTTCACACAACTGTGTATAACATAGACAACTAACAAGAACCTAGTCTGTGTATAGCAAAGGGAACTCTACTCAATGCTCTGCGGTGACCTAAACGGGAAAGAAATCCAAAAAAGAGGATATATGTGTATGTATGGCTGATTCACTTTGCTGTACAGCAGAAACTAACACAACATTGTAAAGCAACGATACTCCAATAAAAATTAATTTAAAAATTATTTTCACCATTCCTTTATTCTTGCCTCTTATAAACGATTTGCAAAATGACATCAAAATATGAAAACAATAGAGGAGGTCCATTGGTGATGACTGTTCCCCTGGTACACTGAAAGTTAAGCAGGTAGGGTTTACTTGCCTCAAATAACAAGCAATTGAGGACAGAAAACAGGACCCTCTCTTATACACTGCTTTTGGCTTCAGATACTAGCAAATTATCTCACTGAATGGGGAAGGTCAGCCGGGGTACAGGGACTGTGGCTCAATGTTATTGAGGGACACACCTCCCTGCTCTGGCTGGTTTCATGCTCAGGCTGCAGCAAAAGAACTATCGCGTTACACGTAGACATACAACCTCCAAAGGAAGGGAAAACCCCACCTCCCTCCTTATAGCTCTCTATGAAGAGTGCAGAAACTTCCAGAACACCTCCTTCCCCTCCAGCTCCTTTCCCTCTTGCCCCCTGTTCTCCATTAGCTCATTCCTGAGCTACCACCTTGCAAAAGCAACGGGATTTCCCGTAGATCTTTCAGACTCAGGCTGGGGACAGTGTCGGTCTTCCCTGAGGCACGCAGGCCTGAGGGAGGAACGGACACCTGAACAAAACTGGGCTTCTGTTGGGAAGAAGGGGGTAACAGGTATCGGGTAGGCTACAGGCTCCACGACATTCTAATTGTGGAAGCAAAACACCTAAAGCAATTTGCAGAACTCACACTCAGACTGGAGGGAACGCTCACCGGGACTCAGAATGGAATAGGACCAGGAAGTCAGCCTTCCCCATCTGAGACCTATTCTGCGTCTCCAGACCCTCAGGATATTGTTTGGGTTCCTCCTCCTTTCCACGGCCGCCTGCAGGAGCGGCCGGCAGATTACTGTCCAAGATGGAGGATGAGGTGTATGAGACTATGGAAGGACCAGTGCTGGAGCCTGGGACGGCGCTAAGCCTCAGGGCTGAAGCAGTGACCAACGGATGCCAGGGGACTCGAGGGGTTTCTGAAGAGGCCCGGAACAGCCAGGAGGAGAAACAGTGAAGCTGGGGTGCAAGGGCTGTCTGGAGCTGTCTCCCAGAACTCGGTGGGTTAGGATTTTTGTAACACTTAAAATCCAAAGCGAGAAAGGTGTGGCCAGAACCAGGATGAGGAACAACGTGGAGTTGAGAGGAAGCAAAGTGGGAGAAGGGCACCATTTCAGTTCCTTTTTTCTCCCCTAACTGAAGTGTTGTCTGTAGTTGTAAATGCACACTTTTCCTTTGCCCAGTCAGGTCCAAGATTGAGAAAGATGGCGGGGCAGGCTGAGTTTTTAATTGTCCCTTGTGGATGATCCCACAGACTTGGACAGGGGTGGGACAGGAACAGCCCTTGGAGGTGAGGAACCAAGGACACCATACCAAATTCCTCTTTGGTACGCTGTTGCAAAAGCTGCTAGGCACACCACGAGTATGCAGATTTTAGTTTTAAGAATAAAAGATATTTTCTGACCAGGGATGGGGTAAGGAATGGTGGTGTGTGGCCGGCCATAATATGACTGAGGACCTTGTCTTAATAAAATCATAACAGATGAGACCAATACCTGAAATACAGGATACTGACCAGTACTGGCAGTCCTGTGAGGTAGATGCTTTCAATAAACAGAGAGAAACAGCAGAGCTGAAAATCAGGGTTCTGTGCACACTCCATCATGGGAAAGGATGAACCAGCATGAACATTTAATTCACCATTTTAATGGTGAAAATCTGAAGGAAAAAAAATGACTGCGTTTCAATTTCTACCACCTTTCCCATACTTTTGTGAAATTTCAGCACATCTTCACTCACAGCTAGTTTCCCACCAAGGCCAGAAACCTACGCAATAAAAAATGATAATGCAAACTAAATTGGGCCCAGAAGAGATATGTTGGATTATATTTCTATTCATGGAAATACATTTGCCTTTTTGAGTCTCCAAGAGCCCTCCTTCCAACAAGTCTAAGAGAATCCAGGTGAAGCGCTCAGTGACCGCGGCTCATGCAGGACATGGCGTGGGTCGGGATCTCACCACCGAGTAAACGCTGGGCAGCCAGCGCTGGAAGGCTGGTCCCTCACACCGCAGCCGGGAGTTCTCACAGACCCAGGGAGGGGCTGGCAGGTGAGTGAACTCAGGTACCACGGTAAGACCTCCCTTCCCCACACCAAACAGCGTCCGCCTGGTATCAGGTTAGGATGTGCTCTGTTACATGATTAGGAAAGCAGTCCCTTGTTCTAAAATAGTTTAAGTTTCTAAATCTACGTAGTGAATTCCACGTGCAACTTTTTACGTAACTATGGGATGGTGGCCCAAGATGCCAAACAGCAAATTACTCGACCAAATATTAAAAAACCCCAAAACCTCATAAAAGCAAACCCGGAGAACTCTCACGTGGATCCGGCACAAGCGCCAGTGCCTGGGGTGTCGCGAGATTCCGTCCAATCAACCCCTGAGCGGCGACCTCGTGCAGGAAGCCCGCTCCCCCAGCGCACGCCTCCCGCGAACGAGCCCGCGCACCTGCACAGGCGACAGCCCAGGTTCAGCGGCTTTGTCTCAACGCGACAAAGACCCGCCCTGCAGCTCTCCGGGGCTCCGAGGGACGCAGCGCCCCGGGGACCCCCGCCGCCTTCGGAGCCGCGCCCCCCCGCCCCCTCCCACGGGTCCCGGCCCCAGTTCCAGCACCACCCCTCCGCCCCGGCCCCCCAAGGGACCCCGCCCCGCGTCCCAGCGCCCCCCCGCCCCGCGTCCCAGCGCCCTCCCGCTCCCCCGCCCAGCGTCCTAGCGCCCTCCCGCCCCCCCGCCCCAACACCACCGGGCCCCGCCCCCCGTCCCACCAACACCACAACCTCCACCCCAAACTCCAGCCCCCAGCCCTACCCCCCGGGTCCCCGCCCCCTGCCCACTAGGGCATTCACCCAGCTGGCCCCGCACCCCGCCCTCGGGGCCCCCGCTTTAAGCACCGCCCCTCTCCGCCCCCGCCCCCTCCCCCTTTAAGTGCCCTGCCCCCGCCTCCCCGAGGCCCCACCCCCTCCCCCTTTAAGCGCCCAGCGGGCCCCCCCCCCCCGTGTCTCCCCAGGCCCCCTTTAAGCGCCTTGCCCCGCCCCCTGCCCCCCGCGGCCCCCGCCCCCGGATGCGGGGCCGGGCGGGGTCCCGGGGCCAATGGCGGCCGCGCTCCTCCCGCGCCGGCGGCGGCTCCTCCCGCGGGGAGAACTGTCAGCGCGCGGCGGCGGCGGCGGGCCAGCCCCGTCATATGACCGGCCGGCGGCCCCGGCGCCGAGCACAGCTGCCCGCGCCGCGATGGCCCCGCCGCCGCCCCCGGCCGCGCGCTGAGCCGGGCCGAGGCCGCGGAGCCGCAGCCGCAGCCGAGCCGCAGCGCCATGGCCCCGACCCTGCTGCAGAGGCTCTTCAACAGGAAGGGCGGCGGCGGCTCCGCGGCGGCGGCGGCGGCGGCAGCCCCGGGCCGGGCGCCCCGGGAGGGGCCGGCCTTCAGGTGAGGGGCCGCGGGACGGAGGGGCTCGGAGCGGGAAGGGACGAGGGGAGGGGCCCGCCCGGCACGCCGCCGCCGCCGACCCGGCACCGTGGGCCCCAATCAGGCGCCGCGCGGCGCTACCCCCCCACCCGCTTGGAGGTGCCGGGGCTCCGGGGGTACCCGCCGCGGGCCCGGGGGTCGCGGGTCGTGGGGGGCCTGGGGCGCCGCTGCAGCCTATTGTGTGGGAGACGCCGTGGCGCGAGCGCGGCACCGCCTCCTTCCTCGCCGTGGGACCGGCTCTCGGACGCGTGCCTGGCAGCGAGCCGCTTCCCCGCCGCGGGGCGCCGGCTGCGCGGGGCGTGTGCGGGGCCCGAGGTGCCCGCGCAGCGAAGCTGGGAGGTGTGCGCACGGACTGACTCCCGGTACGCGCCTCCGGAGACGCGCCGCGCGCGCGGGCGGCGCGCTGGCATCCTGGGTGCCTTCGGTTGCTTTCTCCCGGTTGCTCGCCCGGCAGTCTTGGGCGCCGGGTGTGATCCGATCCCCTTTTCACGGCCGAGGGAACGTTAAGTCGCAGAGAGCGCGACCCGCAGATGGGGGCGACAGACCCTGCATTTGACCTGCGCGCTTTGAGCGCACAGTCCAGCCTGAACGCTCTAGGCCCGTCCGCCCTCCTGGGCTAACTTTAACACGGGGCCTTAAAACGGCCTGTATTGCCTTTCAGCACGCTTGTGTTGAGAAGTTCATTTACTTGCCTGTAACAGTTTTTTCCCAGCAGGTGTTTTACTGAGCATCTACTTCCAACTTGGACACTCTGCTGGGTGCTTTTTGGCTAAAATGTCTTGCAGAAGGAGTTTATAATTGAAGTGTAGACCCAGGGTACTTAACCTTTCAAAAGTTTCAAGCGGAACTTTGACTGCATTTTGGGCCAAGTTTTGTGTTCTAGGTTTTGCTCCGCGTAAATCCCATTCGCTGAAAGCGCCCAAAGCCCCTCACGGCAGTTACGTGAACGTTACCAGTCTTTTGTGACCGTGGGTGTGTGTGGGTGTGTGTTGTTATTTGGAAGGTAAGTTGTGAAGGCTTGACACACCTTCGTTAAATGCCCGTGTGTTCTGTAGGTGTACTGAATCGTTACAATTCAAGCAGGGAATTCTACTCCTTTCACTGCTTTGGGTACTAGTGATGCTGTGTTGCTTCTCAGAACTCGGTAGAATTACTTCTGGCCCAGGGTGTGTAATTTCTCCTCTTCCCTCCTGGTAACCCAGACTCGGTGGAGGGAACAAAGCCTGGAGAGGACAGGGCATGTGTTCCAGGTGTCTTTGCTTGGGCAGCCCTTGTCAAGGACACAAGAGCCCTCTGAATGCACGGTCGTGGCTTCCTGTGCTCTACGCTCACTTTCCCACCACCGTTTCCTCCATCTACAACTGTAAGGGAGTGTCTTTTGAACAAAAAAACTGTGGCTATATTTAGGGCCTGGCCATATTAGGGAAACTGATTCTAACTTTGTGGGAACATTCTCAGTGTAGTGTTCTGACTTCCTGTTGGTGTCTAGTGAAGAACACAAAATTGGGCCAGGGAATGGTTTTGGAGGTTTGTTTTTGTTGACCTCATTAGGATTTTCTGCAAGTTTGGGAGGTGAATGCCCAGGAGAAAACTGGAGGTCTCAGGGCCCTTCAGCAGTGTCCCTGCTAAGGGTTTCCCTTGGAAAAAGAAATGCAGTAAAGACTCAGGAAGATGAGGGCCAAATCAACCGTGTCACACCACGTCGACCAAGGGCACCCGGGCAAGTCTTTCTTCCTGCTCTCCTCACCTGGCTGAACTCTCAGATGCTGTGCAGCCTTCCTGGGAGAGTGGAAAATTTCCCTCTCTCGCCCTACAGAATGATGACCTCGCACTTCATATCTATCCAGATTTAACGAAATAGGAGCTCGCATGTGCTTCTGGGGGAAGGGGTACCTCAGACCGGCGATGAGCTGCCCTTGGGGGCCCACTTCGTAGCTGAATAGATTTTCAGAAGTTGGGGTGCAACGCTGAGGTTGAACCTCTAGCGCGCCTAACGGGAATTTGTATCCTTTTAAATTGTGTCTGTGAAATTTGTCTTCTTTTCCCCCCTTTGGCCACGCTGCACGGCACGCGGGATCTTAGTTCCCTGACCAGGGATGGAACCTGTGGAAGTGCGGAGTCTTAACCACTGGACCGCCTGGGAAGTCCCTGATTTTGTATTCTTTAGTGCCTTTAAATACAGGCAGTACCTTGTAGATCTCGAGAATGAAAGGAAGATTCAGGCTGGCTTTTGGGCGGTTTTGTAGCATAGATCTCCATGCATTTTGGGGAAAAGCCTAAGTAAAAATAAGACCCAGTTTGTATATACATCTTTTTGTTTTAGAGTTCTTCTCTCTCTCTCCTCTCAGTGGTGGACTTCCACTAGTCATCTTAAGCCCTTCCCCCCTTCTCTGCAGTCGTGCCCTGGATGGTGCTCTGCTCGCCCTGTGCCCGGCCCTGTCACCTCCCCAACTTCCTCACCGTCCGCTCGTCCCTCCAGTTTACACTCACTGGACTTGATTAGAGAGGAACTTTGAGGCCTGGTGTAAGTAGCTTACCTCACAGGTCATTTTCAGATCTTTGTGCTTCCCAGCGTTCCACCTGCAAAGGGTCATCACAGTTGGGATTCCTTCTTAAGTGTATTTTTTCAGGATCTCGACAAGAAGCCCTTTTCATAGCTTTGAGGAAAGAGCTTGCTAGGAAGACAGAAAAAGAATCAGAAGAGATTGAATTTTCAAGTTTGGGAGAAGGAGATGGGACACTCTGCGATTATGGTATTCGTGAAGTGTAAGCTCTAAAGTTATAAAGTTGCATCGTGGTCTTGAAATTTGAGAGAATTCTCTATTTGCTGGTCTTTACAGTGCTTTCACTTTCACCTAATTGATATATACATCCACATACACACATACATGTGTGTGTGATATAACTCTTCTTTCCAGAAGGATAAATGAGAACAAAATGAGTTTATTTGTCTGGAGGCTCAAACAAGTAGAATTGGGTTCTTGGTTCCCTTGCATCTCAGGGAAGCATGTTCATTTAGGAACTTTTAAAAGCCAAGGTGTGCCCACTGACTTCTTTTTTTTTTTTTTTTTGCGGTACTCGGGCCTCCCACTGCTGTGGCCTCTCCCGTTGCGGAGCACAGGCTCCGGACGCGCAGGTTCAGAGTCCATGGCTCACAGGCCCAGCCGCTCCGTGGCATGTGGAATCTTCCCGGATCTTTCTGGACCGGGGCACGAACCCGTATCCCCTGCATCGGCAGGCAGACTCTCAACCACTGCGCCACCAGGGAAGACCCCCACTGACTTCTTGAGCTGCATGTCTGGTTCAAGTTTGAAGCTTTATCTTAAGGTGTTTTTTTTTAATGTCTCTGGTAAATTAGTGGACCAGTTTCCACCTCAAATGTGTATGCAAGAGGGAGGCGGAAGAGGTCACCGGTTAGGCAGTGTCTTATTTGGGACCAGTTAGACGAAGCGAGTAAGCATGCATGTTGCTTGGGATGTGAGGGGTAAAGGAGAGCATCTCAGCCGCTTGGTAGGCGGCTGTGTAAATGCTGGGAAGGAGAGACCCCACCCCTGCGCCTCTCCAGTCCTGAATATCCGAGGCCACAGGGCCTAGTTAGTGCTAATCCAAACGGTTCTGTTAGAACAACATTAAGTCACCCGTTCCAGGGTTAGTATTATGTAAGTATGGTTTAATCCACTTACCATTGTTATCCAGTGGCGTCTGATGCTCATCTCCTGGGCTTGCGGCTTTGCGCTCCGCCCATACAGAACAAGGTAGGACAGTCTGAGGACAGCAGGTCCTACGCCGAGATGCACGCACAGCAAAGAACGCACTGGAAACTATAACAGGAAGGTAATTCCGACGCGGATGAGGAGTTCACCCCTGCGTTAAGTACCACACATGGAGGATGCACTGTTCTCACCCTTGCTGTGACCGAGGATTCACTCTTCCCTCCCAGAGGAGTCTCCACTGCCAGCTCCCACGACGCTAGCATTTCTAATGAGCTTGTCCTGGGGTCGGGGGGATATTCTGGAAGAAACACAGATTAGCCCCACTACGCTCACGTTTTTACTGACTGTAACATAAGACACGTGACACAGAAATCACAGGTTTCATTTCTTTTTTTGGCGTTGCTGTGGGGAGAGCCTCTTTATTTAGTTGCAATACACGTGATAACCCAAAAGGTGGTCTGAATTGAGTCTGGATTCGTGCCTGAGTTTTCCTTCCCTAGCCAGTGAGAGCATGAGGAAAGGAATCATGGCTTACTATCTTCTTTTAATTTAATTTTTATTTTATACGGGACTGCAGTCGATTTACAATGTTGTGTTAGTTTCAGGTGTACAGCACAGTGACGCAGTTATCCATCTGTACATACATCTTCTTTTTCATATTCTTTTCCATTATACGTTATTACAAGATACGGAATATAGTTCCCTGTGCTGTGCAGAAGGCCCCTGTTGCTTTCTTTCTACTACTTCCTAAGTCTTCCTGGAGGCTTCCTTGCACGCTGCTCTGGATCTGTGAGCACACCCCCCCCTGCCCCGATCACATCTCCTGGTCCTGACCCGTGCCTTGGGTCCCGGCGGGGTATTAGGGGTTTGGGGCCGGTCCGGGCTCACGTCGTGGGTTCTTTTCATCGCGGAGGCCGTCGATTTTGTCCTGTCTCGTGCACCATGTTGACATGGGACCCACATGTCTGTCCATTTCTCTGGGCCTCAGTTTTGGCGTTTGTAACGCGCCCGTCCTGTGTAATAAGGTTGTGGTGAGGAGGTAATATATTTGAAAATCTTGTGAAAAGAATAAAATGCAGTACAGAACGATTTTAAGTATTACGGAGAGCCTCTTAAGTCATGGAATTCAGTATCATTCATATTGAGGCTTTATGGACGTTGAACTGTTTTCTCTTTCTATAGATGGGAGACTTGAGACGGAACAGAAGCCACGTGATTTTACTTTTTTTTTTTTTTCCCACTTGGATGGTGTCCGTGATGAAACAGACTGAGTCTTCAGAGGAGCGTTAAGACCAGTCACTGAGACCCGGGTGGAGGGGCCTGGACAGTCAGGAATGGTTTTAGGAGTACGGTGTATTTTTCAGAATTATTTGCAAGTTTTTCCTACCAAGAATAAAATCTTATTTAAGCAGCAGGAGAAAGGTGTTAAGTGAAGTGACACAGCTGCACAATGGCTGGTGTTCTGCAGCCACCAAATCTTTATTTTATGTCTGTTTATATATATATATATTTATATATATCACACGTACGTGTGTGTTTATGTATATACACACATGCACACATGTGTTGAAGATGCTGAAGATGGCCGTGTGGGGTTGATTGTGTGTGTCTGTACGAAGGTGAGCGGCCCTGCACACCAGCATTTTAACAGGGGTGGTCAACCGGAGGGTGAAGCTTTCATTTGACTCTTCTGTGTTTTATATTTTGTTGGTATTTTGGATTTTGCTCGAACAAATTCGTGCTGCCTCTGATTTAAGCGACAGAAACCAGCGCCTCTCTACACCTACACACCGTGCATTAAAAGACCACGTTATTTTAAATGTTAAGTAGTCTTTGGAGTATTCTGCATCGTGAGGGAGGGACTGAGTGTAACACTGGCAGAGAGACCTGATTTGAGTAACAACTCTCTAGAGACTTCCTCTTCTTCGTAAAAATAAGTGGTAGTCCCTGTTACGGAGAGCAGTATGCTGTGAACTTTAATGTACTTAACACCGAAGTCCGTGACGACCCTCAGGAGGCCAGTGTAACCGGGGAGGCTGGTGAGCGTAGGCGGTATCTGTGTGCACAGTTTTCATCGGCGGGGCAGGGTCCCGGCCCTCCTCCAGCCTCAGGCAGCCTGGTCTCCAGCAGGGCTCAGGAGCTGCACCCAGCTCTCCAGTCGGCGATCGAGAGAGACCTAGGTAAGATTTATTTGAAATATACGGAAAAAGGTGACACGACCTTTGAGATTTGGGGTAGCTTGGGTACGCTGAGGGGCTCGGACTGGCTGCTTTGAAAGCTGAGACAGGCATTTTAATTTTCGGTTCTGAAATCCGAGTCAGTCATGTTACACGTTGTCATTAGACTGAGTAGGTGGTCTTGAGAGGTGGGCCGGGCCCGTGGTGTTTCAATGCACAGAGTGTGGATGTAGCGAGGGCGCTGGTTTCTGTCGCTGTGGCTTTGGGTTGTGTTTCTCATGGTCTGCCTGTGAGGTCAGCCTAAGGAAGCCTTTGCAGTTGTGTTTCCTCGGCCAAGGGGGTGTAAAAGGTCGTCCCTGCGCTCGTGAAATGCTCCGGCTGCCAGTGTGAGCTCCTGGCGGGCGAGTCTGATTTGGGAACTGGGACCGCGCTGACTTCCCCAGCCACTGGTTTTCTTGGTGTGGACGCAAAGGAGCAAATGTTTCATCGCGCTTGTCTGAGTCCCTGGCGGGCGTGAGTGGTTAGGCCCTCAGGGTGAGATCGTGTCCTTGGCTGTAAAAGTCAGTCTTTCCCTTGCGGGTAAGAGTGCTGAAATATTTAGTGAGCTCCTACTTACCAAGCGTTCTTTTTATCTCTGGTCCGTGAGAAATGATTACTCTGGAGAAGAGGAAAAACAGGACGGACTTTTCCAGCTTACTGGGCATGGAATGGCGATTTCCCTCAACCCCACCCCTCTGTAAACGGAACGTCCACGACTCACTGCTCAAGCCGCACAGGCACTCTTGTGAGGCGTGCTCGGTGGGAGGCGGGGGCGGGGGGCGGGGGGGGGGGGATGGAAGCCGGTGGGCTGCCGACCCTCTGTGTTCAGCCGGAAGCTGTCCAGCTGCCTGTGTGATGGACTTATGGAAGGGACAGTGTGCCTTCTCACACATCACGTACATACGTTTTTCTTACTGCACACTTTCTGTTTGTGCCAAAATAGTATAAGCTATTAAGCGCAATAAGCGCAGCCATTAATCGCAGCCATTAATACTCTGATGTTGTGGGGATGTGTTGCATGTCAGGCGCTTTCTGTTACATAGGATTTTAGTGTTAGCACGAGTCTGGGTCCGCGGCTATCATGTTCCCCTCTCTTTAACCATGCGCTTCTCATTCATATGTACATTTGGAATATTTTTATTTGTCCCTGAATCTTGCTTAATTTGTACATCATGCTCTAGAATTTGTGTCCAGTGTAGTGTTATAAAGAGATACGTGTCTGCTTTACGAAGATGATTTTTATCACCACGCCTGAGACCTTTTAACCATAAATAAGAGCATTTCTGTGTTTGAAGTAATACATCTTTAAATCAGTGACCACTGGTGTCTGATTATTCACAGATGTCTACTTGAAAATGACCACCAGTTCATGCAGGGCGGTCACTGGGGCAGTAGAAATTCGGCCCTCAAAGCCGACGGGGGCGGATGGGAAACCTGCGTATCTGATGGGGACCTCACTCTAGTTTCCAGTGAGGATAATGTTGGACGTTAATAATGTAATCGTGCAGCATGTGCACAACCTAAATATACTGTGTGTTTATGATAGAAGGATTTTTCTAGGAAAATTGATAGTCTGTTTATTTGAACATACCCTAGGTGACATTGTGCAATGGATATCAGTAGAAATGAAACATGTCCCTGAATTTACCTGACAATTTAACACAACCTAAGAAAGGTACTAACTTTAGAAGTATCTGGTTTTCCTTGATTTAAGTATACTCGAGACCCTGTCATGTGAAAGGCCGCATTGCCAATATTGACTTGTCAAACAGTCATTGTTCAATTTTATTTATTTGTGGCTTACTCTGACAAAAAGGAGTGTGTGTTTTTAAACATTTTATCCATGAAACTTTTCACAGAACACATTATCATTTATTCTGATGGTTTAACAAACAGAAAACTAGCCTTTGCTTACAAGTACACACATACCAGTTAAATGGAATTGGGTGGAATTTTGCATTTCATTGGTAAATTCTGCTCACTAAACTTTTCGTTCAGTTGTCATGGCAACTCTGTTCCTTCACAAGTTGGAGACAAGTTAGACGTTAACCTGCTTGTTCCTCCAGAGATGAAACAGGTGTTTCATTTTAGGATGTGTTAGGAAGAAGCAGTAGTCTAATGTGTTCTGCCTTTAACACCTTATAAATACTTCAGATTGCCAACTGTGGTTCCCTGGTGTACCCAGAAAATTGGACATTTTCTTTTTTCTAACCTACAGTTGAAACCTTTGGGGTGATGGGGAACAAATGTAGTGTATTTGATTGCATTTAGCTCTTAATTAACTGTTCTCATTTACTCAAGTTCTCTTATAAAACATGATTGAGAAATATAACAAGAGTATCATTTAAATTTGCCGCTTGAAGCATACATTTGGGTAACTGAATGAAACAAGAAAATGTCCATGTTGTGGTTAGATATGGGAATTCTTCTAATCCTAGCCCTCTTGTCGTGGCTGTAGTGCTTAGTGCAGGGCTTGGCAGGAGGTTGCACTTAGTAAATACTTGTTCGATGAATGAATGAATGAATGAATATGTTTAAGAGTTTTGCAAACAGACGATCCTTAAAGATTCTCTGGTATTCCAGAATCTGACCTCTCGTTATATTATTCTTTTTCTTGATGTTTCTGGCATGCGTATTGTCATTTTTCAAAGGAATCTTGTTATAGACCACACAGTTTCCTTCTTTCCATTAATATGAATGAATTTCTTTTTGGTATCAAAATCATAAGGTAAACACTCTAAAGGAACCTGCCCTCTCCTCAAAGTAAAAAAAACACCTAAAAAAGACACTTAAGTAATATATCTGAGACTCAGTTATAAACTCCCACAGCTGTTGAAAGCAACATATAGAAAAAAGTATTTTATTTAAATAATCTCTGCGAACCTCTGAAATTATCAGCTGTGTGTTGATAACTGTAAAACTGCGTTCTATACCTTTTAGATTCCTTGAATTTTTGTGTGGCTTGTTGAACTGAAATACATGATGGAATGAAATTAGCTAAGCGGTTGTTTCAAATAGAAGATGCAGCTCACTTAGTTCTGAAAACGATGTTGGTCCTGTGAATCCCGAAGAGACGGCGTTTGCATGCTACCTGAAGTAAGCGCTTTAGAAAAAGGATGGAATGGTCGCTGCTTTGCAGCTGAGAAACTCACTTAAAAATGGGTTTGTAAATCTGACATGTTCTTTAGGAAGAGATGGCCCAGACCACGTGTCATTGGTGATGGCCTCAGAGGCGAGGAGGGAAGCCACAGGCAAACATCTCCCCGGCGTATCGGGCGGTGACTGTTTGCTTTAGGTTGGCACATTGAGTAAGGGAGTTGCCAGGGCCACAGCAGTGAGCACAAGGCCAAGAAGGGCACTTGGTCCCTTCCGTGCGTGCAGGGCTCCGTGGAGACCCTGAGAGCACGGGCACTGGCCAGTACCACGTGGCCTTGAGAAACGGCTCACAAATGATGATTTTTTTCAAGAGTATTAACTTTTCAGGGCACCTGATTAAAACTCAAACAGTATAAAATGATACACATTGAAATATAAGCCTCTCATTTCACACCCCTAATCTCTCTTCCCAAGGGCCACCCTCATTATACCAGTTTCTTTTAGTGTATCCTTCCAGAAATATTCGATGCACATACAAGAAAAAACATTCTCTTTCATTCACAGAAATGGTAGTTGCTGTACACACCATCCAGCGTGTTGCTGATAGGTGCCCGGCTTCCACTGAGTGAATGTGCGTGGAAGACTAACTCAGTGGCTGTCAAGTCTGGCTGGACATTGCAGGGACCCAGCAAGGTTTAAATGCCCAGACCATTCTCTGAGATCCTGATCTCATTGATCCGGGTTGCCTACAGGTCTGTCATTACCTGTCATTACCTGTCATTACCTGTCACCCCCCGGGTAATTTTAGTGGGCAGACAACTACACTAAGTTTAACCAGTCCCCTGTTGACGGATGTTTAGATCGTTTTCAGGCTTTTTTGTTAGAGATGGTGAACTTCCCGGTCAGAAGATGCTTATTCATAAGCTCAAGTATATTTCTAGGGTCAGGACCCAGGGTGGAACTTCTGCCTAATCGCTCTTCAGAGATGCTGTACCTACTTACACTCCTGGCAGCATCACGTGAGTGGCTGTTTAGTGGAGGTGATTTAAAGTGACCAGAGGAAACTGTGCTGGTGGCTGGTGGTGAAACTCGGGCCCTACCCCTCGCTTGGTAGCTGTTGACCCCTTGTTTAGCTTGTTCTAGATTTAAAAGAAAACAGTTCTCTGCATGAAGATGTTAAAAAAAAGCAAAAAAACTTTCACACATGGAGATGTTCTTTAGACATTATTGTTATAATGATAAATATCTAAAAAGAATTATAATAGTTGTCTAACAGCAGGAAAGTAGCTAAACTGTGATGTTAGCTTCGTAGGATATTATATGATGGCTAAATGATTAAAACTATTAATATAGTCACATTGTGTTTTAATATAATATATAAAGTATATTTATATATGTTTAATATGTCAACAAATACATTAAATACTATATGTTAAAATATATGTTAATTATAACATATATATTATATAATATACATATATAATGTAATACATATATACTGTTATAATTAATATATTCACATTTAATATAACATAATATAATCAAATGTTTGATATGGTAAATAAAAAACCCCAAATCAATTGGTACCTACAAGATGAATATGTTAGTAAAATATATAAATGTATGACCAAGGACTAGAAAGGAAAACAGGAAAATACAAGAGTTGATTTGCTGGGGTAATGAACTTGTGGATAAATATCCTTTTAAAAAATTTGTTTACTGTTATAAAATAGCGTGGGCAAAAAATAAAAAATGAGAAAAAATTCTTTTGTAATGCAAGTAGCCGTTTGTGACTTTAAAGATGTATTTTCATGTTGTGAACCTCATTAACTGGTGGACGTGTTATGGGCTGTGTATGGAAACAGCGTCTCTGCAGTCTTTTAAGACGCCTGTAAGTAGCTGCTTCTCCAGAGTGTTGACGGAGCCCCCCCCGCAGTGTTTGTGGAGGAGGCACCCGCGCCGCGTGGCATTCGCTTACATCATCGCGAAGTTACCCTTTGAGGTTGGGTATTTCATTAGCTAATTTATAGGTATAAAGTTGTAATAATTTACAGATGAAAACTGAGGCTTGCTGGAGATCACTGTGTGGGTAACTAGTGGTGCTGGGAATTCAAACCCAAGTCGGTACGTGGTCTGTATTCCCTCTCTGCCAGTGAACATTTGAAGTTCCTAGGAGGTTGATGTTCTGTGGGGTTTATAAGGAAGTATGAGGTCTAACTATTATTTCTAGGGGGCTTCCATTTTAACTGTGCAAATGATAGGTATTAAGTTTAAAAAACTGACTGATAAGACAAAGCAGTAAGGAGTTCAGGACCAAGTCTCTACGGTCCTGTTGAGATGTCAGGCAGGGGTGAGGGCCCTTTAGTCCGGCTGCTTCAGGGCAGGCTTTACCCAGGAGCTGGGATCTGATGGGTAGGACTCGGGTGGAGAGGATGAACACAACTCTTACCTTGGACGTGTTCCTGGGTCAGGGAATGGGCCGGATTCTTTGAAATAAGAGTGTTCCTGGGAGGCAGGGCCCACTGGGGCCGGACTGTGTAGGGCCTCGCAGGCATTATTCCTGCTCAGGTTTTTTTTGTTTTGTTTTTTTATTTGCGGTACGTGGGCCTCTCACCGTGCGGCCTCTCCCGTTGCGGAGCACAGGCTCCGGACGCGCAGGCTCAGCGGCCATGGCTCACGAGCCCAGCCGCTCTGCAGCATGTGGGATCTTCCCGGACCGGGGCACGAACCCGTGTCCCCTGCGTCGGCAGGCGGACTCTTCAACCACTGCGCCACCAGGGAAGACCCCTGCTCAGGTTTAAACTTAGGTGGCCCCGACGAGTAGGTGAGCGTCCTCGGTCTACACTTTGAGGGTTAATAGAAAGAGTAGAGACTCCGGTAGGGTCTGTATTCTTGAGTCAAAGCCGGCTCTCCCACTTACCACGTAGGGCATGTCGTCTCTGAGGGTTCTCTTCCGTAAGATGGGTGTAAAACGGCTTTCCTTGCACGGTCCTGAGGACTGGAGATTACACGCGTCAGTTACACCTGGCGCACAGCGCTCGGTGCCTGCGGGGCCTCGGGTCTCGTAACCCTCAGGGCCCAGCGTTCCGTGCCTCTGCGCGCAGCTCCTCCAGCTGCTTCCCTGCATTCACCCCGACTCTGGGTGGTGCCGAGCCTGTGGCGGCCGCGAGCGGCTTGTCTTCCTCAGGAGGTGGCGTTCGCTCTCGGCAGGCACCGGGGAGCCACCGCAGGCGTGAGCGTGGGTGGCTGGGCAGCAGCGCAGCACCAACGCCTTCACTTAACTTGGGGGCTGGGATCCAAGTTAGTGCAGTTTTACTGTGTATGGTATTCCTTAGTCTCCCCTCATCCGCAATCCCAGGACTCTCTTATCTCCAAAGGGAGAAAACCAAAACGATCCGAGCCAGCAACGTCACCTGTGTGGTCCCCTCCCAGCCCGTGGCAGAACCCATACTTGGTAAGCCTAGCACATGTGGGGAGTGCGCTCTCTCTCTTTTTAAATAAAGACTTTCTTTAGGGCAGTTTTAGGCATCCAGGAAGACTGAGAGGAAGGCCCCGAGGTTTCCCCTGTCCCCCCTGCCCCACACATGCGTAACCTCTCCAGTTATCAGCAAGCTCACCAGAGCGGTCCATTTTTTAACCAATGACCAACTGCTTCCACACACCATGATCACACAAAGCCCCTGGTTTACCTTGGGGTTGCCTCTTGGTTCGCTCTTGTTCTGTGAGTTTGGCCGAATGTGTAATGACACGTGTCCACCATGATAACATCATACGGAGAATTTTCATGGTCCTGACAACCCTCTGTGCCCGGCCTCGTCATCTCTCCCCAACCCCCACATATCTCTTTCTATAGCTCAGGAGCTCCATTTTTCCCCCAAAGCAGTTTCCCGGTAGCTCTGCTTCCTGTATTGATGAACGGTTTCCTGAAATGCAGGCCTGCATCAAGGAGAGGAGATTGAGCTTGAACACGAGTTAGATTTTCACAAACAGGAAGGGGGAGCAAGGGGAAAAGAGAGAGAGGCGTTTGTCTCAGAAGCTAGACGAAGGGAAACCTTGCAGCTATCCCGTAATCTCATCGAACTGAAGCGCTAAGCACTGGTCCTCACTGTAGCGGGCTTGGGGGGTTGCAGTTCGGAAAGCCCGCGCCCTCCGCCTCCTGCAGCTGACGCTGTCAAAGACCGCCTGGTTCCTGCAGGTGCAGCCGCACCCGCATTTCACAGTGCGTTCAGCATCGGTCTTCCTTCTTCCACGCCGCCTCCCTTCAGACCGGGCGGTGCTGGACTTCGCTCTCACAGCCGATGACTGCCCGCTGCTCAGATCGCTGCACCGAGGATGGAGCCTTACGGCCTGGACCGTAAAGGTCAGTAGTGTGTTTAACATGGTGGTGGCCACGTGAGCTGGCCTGAGCTTGCCTTGACTGCTAGCATGTTCAGTAGCTGTTTAACAGGAAGGTTCATTTCAGAATTACGTCAAAATGAGCACTTGATGGTTGTGGTCCAATCAGCAGGCCGTAGCAGGTGACATCCTGGGGGTGACAGTCTTGCTGTCCATCGTATGCTAGGTCCAAGCTCTCTCCCTGTGTTTTAGAAACCTTTGTGCGCAGGGCCCTGGGCTTCCAGGACCCCAGAGACATCGTCGGGGGGTGGAGGCATAGTTATCCCCAAGGATAAAATAACAGAATCGCTGCTGTCCTTCAAAACAAATCCCAAAGTATTGTTAAACTGTCAGTTATCACCCCTCTGCTCAGAAGACTCACCTTTCCTTCCCACCCTAGAAATATTTGGGGTGCAGGACTTTGACCACCTCTGCTCTGGGCATTGGGGCGGGCAGGCTTCACAGTTCTTTTTTTTGCCAGCCCACATTCTCAGTAAGGGTCCTTCCTCACCATCAGGTTAATTCCCTGTGGCCTTTTGGGGGGCAGAGCAAGAGGTCTTTGACCTACACGGGTTAGGCTCTGAGATCCTCACGGCTGGAATTCTCCATCTGTTCTGAGCCCGGTGCAATCCAGCGTCCCAGGATTTAAGGCTGAGACCGGGCGTCAAAGCTCAGCAAGTAATTCTGGGTTTGTCTGTCCTCCACTGCGTTCTCTGCAGGTAGTTTCCCCGGGGGGCCTAAATGGTATGCATGGAGGACTGTGCATCAGGCATGTTTCCGAGGACAAAGGGACAGGAAGTGAGAGGGACAGGGAATTGTAAACAAAAAGAGTAAAGAGTCCTCAAAAAGGAGCAATATAATATATAAAATAACTTCCAGGGTTTGAGCCAGAGTAACCGGGGCAAACAGTAGCATAGTTAATGCAAGTACGGCAGTTATAAGGAGAAATGACTTGAAAAAAGGAACGCGTATGTTTGTTTCTGCGCGTGAATTTGAGGTGCAGCTGGACACCCCAGTAATGACGTTCAGGGGACAGTTTAGGCCAGTATTTGCCAGAGGGCCTAGGAAATCCACATCTCGCTCTTAAGACTGTTCTTCTTTCCGTTTTGTGTGTGTGTAATTAAAAAAATTGAGGGACTTCCCTGGCGGTCCAGTGGGTAAGACTCTGCACTTCCAATGCGTGGGGCGCGGGTTCGATCCCTGGTCAGGAAACTAAGATCCCGCCAGCCCTGCGGCCAAAAAATAAAAAATAAAGAATAAAAAAGATAAAATTGTGGGGAAAAATCGAAGTATAATTGGTCTACAACATTATATTGGTTTCAGGTGTACAACATGATTCTCTATTTATATATATTGTGAAACAATCACAGTGTCTAGTTAACATCCGTCACCTTGCGTAGTTATAAAAAATTTCTTGTCACGAGAACTTTTAAGACCTGTTTTCTTAGCAACTTTCAAATATGCAATACAATGTTAACTGTAGTCACCATGCTGTACATTACAAGACTTTTCTTCTTCTGTTCCCTCCCTCAAAGTTACTTTTGTCCAAATTCTGTTTGCTCTTCCCGACACAGTTCAGATGCCCGCCGACTGTCTTGAGCCCCGAGAGGGCTCACCCTCCCAGCTCCTGCACTTACTCTCTCTTTGTTTCGTCTTTATGACACCGACAGCATTCTACCAGCTGGTATTCTAATTAACCAAACACAGCCAGGTTATACGGTAAGTGCAGGGAGCAGGATATATCGATGTACGGCCCTGTAGTGCATGCACTGCATAGCACTGAGAACACTGACTGGAGCTCAGTCATGTTTAAATATATTTATTTGAGCCTGTTTTTTTTTTTTTTTTTTTCTCAGCAAGTATCACTACTTAGAGGAATATAAATTTATTAGCCATTATATAAAGTTCCTTTTTGTGCACAAACTTACCTCTTTAAAGCTTTAAGGACATCTCCCCACACTTACATTGCAGAATTTAACCAGTAAGTGTGTTTACCCTGTCGTGCCTCTGACTGTGTTTACCCCCTTTTCCTTCTTTCTTTTCAGTTACAGGGTTACGTAATTTTTCTTCAACCTTAGACCTATAGACCATTTTATCTTTTTCTATGCTAGTTCCAGTTTAGATTTCTGAGGTTCACTGCCCAGAAACGTATGATGTATTCTCTTAAGAATATACTTTTTTGAGAGCTTGGGTTTGTCATAAGACTAGCTTGAATGCCGTCATTCTCTAAACTGATCAGACCTTTGCTCAAACTAAAACTCGTGTACCATTTACTTATCTGTTTGTTTGTTCAAAGAACCTGAAAGGACTTACTGTGTGTTCCGCTTTAGTTGGGCATTTTCCTGCTGGAAATGTTTAGTGCCATAGATACACGTGGCCCTGTCCCTGGCCAGCCTCTCCCTCAGATCAGCCATGAAAATGTTGAGTTCGCTCTTCACGCATCACTGAAAAGACCACTCTGTTTATACTTCTCCGTCCAGAGAAATGTTTGTTTATGCCTACTTCTGTTTTCTCGTCCTAATCCAGATTTCTGTCCAAGATAAATATTTTACTGGCTTCACACTGTTTTATCCTCGTAAAAACAAGTGACCAGATACCTGTGGTTCGTAGAGTGAAAACGTTAATGGCAGGTGGCCCTCGGATGCATAAAGGGACACTTGTTTTGGATTCTCGTGGCCCCCGTTTAAAAACACAAGCCACCTAAGTTTACTAGTGCATGAGTTATATACGCTTGCAGCTTCAGGAACAGACGTCTGTTCCTCCCATTTGAATTTTGTGGATGTCAGTTTTGAAATGAGAGGGCCAACTAGGACTTGAGAGCATTTTTTCTTTTTTAAAAAAAATTATTTACTTAATTTATTTTCCTTATTTTTTTGGCTGCGTTGTGTCTTAGTTGCGGCACACGGGATCTTCGCTGAGGCATGGGGATCTTTCGTTGCAGCGCTCGGGCTTCTCTCTAGTTGTGGTGTGAGGGTTTTCTCTTCCCTAGTTGTGGCGCGCCGGCTGCAGGGCGCGTGGGCTCTAGTTGAGCTGCGTGAGCTCAGTAGTCATGGCGCACGGGCTTACTTGCTCCGCGGCATGTGGGATCTCAGTTCCCTGACCAGGGATAGAACTCGCGTCCCCTGCATTAGAAGGTAGATTCTTAACCACTGGACCGCCAGGGAAGTCCCGAGAGCGTTTATTTCACCCATAAATTGTGGCTGTCTTCACATAGTGGTGAGAGTTGACAGTGGTTTTTACTTCCCAGAGAGCACAGCTTTGTTTGGGAAGAAGCTCTGATAGTCGCCCTCTGTGGCCTTTATTCCTTGAGACTCTTGCTCCATCTCTTAAAAAAGTAGTGACAAGTTCCCTGGTGTCAGAGGTATTGCAGGTTTTTTTTTTAATTTATTTATTTTATTTATTCATTTATGGCTGCGTTGGGTCTTTGTTGTGGTGCGCGGGCTTCTCATCGCGGTGGGTTCTCTTGTTGTGGAGCACGGGCTCTAGGCACGCGGGCTTCAGTAGTTGTGGCTCGTGGGCTCTAGAGCGCAGGCTCAGTAGTTGTGGCTCACGGGCTCAGTAGTTGTGGCTCGTGGGCTTAGTTGCTCTGCGGCATGTGGGATCTTCCCGGACCAGGGCTCGAACCCGTGTCTCCTGTATTGGCAGGCAGATTCGCAACCACTGCACCACCAGGGAAGCCCCTGGTATTGCAGTTTTAATCTCTGGGGCTTTCCGTCTCCTTTTGACTTTTTGTGGTTTCCTCCTCATGATGCTATACCTTTAATTTGCCATGTTATCGACTCAGATGTGGTAACTTCTCAGTGGGGTGTGGACACAGGAGACACAATGGGGAGAGATGATTTTCTTAGCACTGCTTCTCAAGGCCCGAAGGTTTCTTTTAATCCCTAAGTCTGTGATTTGACCTTTACATCTGACACAGGAGCACCTGTGGCTCCAGAAGCCTGGAGGTGGGGAGAGCGACAGGCATTGCAGCGTCTTGTACTTCGACGTTGCTGAGAAAGTACCCCCCCACACACACACACCCCCCCACCGCGTGCAGCTGGCCTGAGGTCCTCTTACTCGAATCATTTCTTTTCCTTGGCAAAGACAAAGACTTATTTAGCCCTGGAAATGTAGTGGTGATGGTTTCAGAGTAGAAACAAGCCGTGCTGGAGGTTTAGAGTGCTGCAGTTAGGAATCACATTGCCACGTAAACCAATGTCCCCCATGGGTTTCTTTTCTAAAAATTGGGATGAGAGAGAGGTGCGTATTGGTTACACGTGCTGCTGGGCGTTAAGGACCAGTGTTTCACAGAGAGTACGTTGATGAGACGGACTTAACTGTAATAGTTCACATCACGTGGATTTTTTTTCCAAAGTGGTTGCATTTATTTCATACAGCAGGTCACGGGCCCCCTGACCAGGGTGCTGGGTGCCCGTGCAGGGAGGGCTGGGTCGGGAACACAGACCTCTGGGCTCCTGCATTGCACTGTGGACAGTTTTCACCCCCACAGATTTGGCCGATTCCCTTTTTTTTTTTTTTAATTTTTATTTTATAGTGGAGTATAGTTGATTTACAATGTTGTGTTAGTTTCAGGTGTACAGCAAAGTGATTCACTTACACATATATGTGTATCCATTCTTTTTCAGATTCTTTTCCCTTATAGGTTATTACAGAATATTGAGCAGAATTCCCTGTGCTATACAGCAGGTCCTTGTTGATTATCTATTTAACACATAGTAGTGTGTACATGTTAATCCCAAACTCCTAATTTATCTCTCCTCCGCTTTCCCCTTTGGTAGCCATAGTTTGTTTTCTATGTCTGTGAGTCTGTTTCTGTTTTGTAAATAAGTTCATTTGTATCATTTTTTTAGGTTCCACATATAAGTGATATCATATAATATTTGTCTTTTTCTGATTTACTTCACTTTGTATGATCATCTCTAGGTCCATCCATGTTGCTGTAAATGGTATTATTTCATTCTATTTTATGGCTGAGTAGTATTTCGTTGTATATATCTACTACATCTTCTTTATCCATTCCTCTGTCGATGGGCATTTAGGTTGCTTCCATGACCTGGCTATGGTAAATAGCGCTGCAGTGAACATTGGGGTGCATGTGTCTTTTCAAATTATGGGTTTTTTTGGATATATAAGCCCAGGAGCGGGATTGCTGGGTCATATGGTAGCTCTATTTTTAATTGTTTAAGGACCCTGCATACTGTTCTCCACAGTGGCTGCACCCGTTTACGTTCCACCTGCAGGGCAGGAGGCTCCCTTTTCTCCACACCCTCTCCGGCACGTATTGTTTGTAGCAGTTCTCTTGTTTTGCACTTGTTAAAAATTGTTATGAGTTTGTAACTAAAATGCATTTTATAGTTTCTAATCATCGTAAAAATGCATTCTTTTGAGCATCACTGAACGTGAGGTCTGTGCTCTTGTCTGGTATTGCGGTGCTCAGCGCTGTAACCTGTGGCCCTAAGAGTCAGGCCTGGACTCCCCCACGTGGTGGGCGGGTCTCGCTTCTCCCTGAGTCAGAGTGAACCTGTTCCCTTTGTGAAGCTCTCCTTGCCTGGGCCTGCCTCGTCCTCCTCCGCTAACCCCCGGCTCCTACCTAGTATGGGGCCGGAGCGGGCGTGGGCTCCACAGCCAGACCTCGGCTTTGCAGTCCTGCTGCCATCACCGTCACGCAGCCGTGTGGTCCTGCGCGCGCTCCTGAGCGTCTCTGCTGGGCTGCTGCCTTCTCGTCGGTATAGTGGGAAGCGTAGCGAGCGCTTGGTGACGCGGCCAGGAGGTTGACGCGGGGTTACCCTTGCAGAGTGAGAGCAGCGCCTGGTCCTTGGTAAGTGCTCCGGGGCTGGGGCACCCACACCCCAGGGGACAGGATAGCCCCGGCTGCTTTGTGCTCATCACTGCACTCAGCACCCCATCCTGCTGGGTCAGCGTTGCCTGTGCCTGACTCTGCCACGGCCCCACAGGGTCAGGGGTGACGTGCCGCGTCCATGTGTTTATGGGGGGATACGGCGCACGACACATGTGTAGGCACATTTGAATAAATGAATAAGCGACGGCCCTGTAAGCAGAATGCCTTCGACTCAGCTTTCCTCCCCTTCTGTGAAGTGCTTTTTAGCTTTCGTTGGGGGCTTTGCATGAGGAGAGACGTGATAGAAAAGACCACCTCCTGGTTGGGCCTGGGGTTCTTTTGGGAGCTTCTGGGGTTGGGACTTTGCTGCTTTGGGCGCTTCATCCCTGGGGAAGAGGCGGTGCATACCGACAGGCCCCTGCAACAGGTGCCGTGGCCTCGGAGCCAGGGTTGAAGTGGGCTCCGCTCACTGGGCTGGAGCAGGCTGGACTCGAGGGGAGCGCCAGGTCCGCGCTGGCCGTGTCTGGCATCCCCTCGTTCTGGTCACGGCCGCGCCACCCGGCTCTAAACCCGTGCTTGGGGGGTTCTGTCGGCCGTTAGGCATGCTCTGGGCACCGTGTAGCCTGGAAGCCACTTGGCCTTAGGAAGGAAGGAAGACAATGCAGAGGGAGAAGCTGATGCAAGAGGAGAAGAGTTTCTGGCCGGAAGTAACGAGAGAGAAGCATTTTCTGCTCCAGGGTGGAGATGGGGCTTCGCCCTGGCAGCCACCCCGTGGTGGGGTGTTCTCGGTGAAAAGAATGCCTTTCTTAGGGGCAAGGGGGGGAGGACGGGGCTCGCTGGGCCGCCGTGATTCCTTTGTTCAAAGCCGTTGGCGGTTCGGCCCGCTAAGAAGAGTGATACCGGCGATCAATTGCTGTGAGATCTCTCGGATCTCAGGGGCGGTGGTGGAAAGCAAAGACCAGCTGCAGGCTGGGCTTTCAGGGCAGAGCCACTGGTGGGACAGGGCCCGCTTCTGAGTGTGTCCGGCCTTCCTCCACCTCCCCTGCCCTGGTGGAGTGATGGGCCACGCACGCCCACGGCTCTGCGCACTGTCCGTGTGGCCCGCCGGGTGCGATTACGAGCGTGTGCGTGCGTGTGTGCGTGTGTGCGCATGCGCGCCTGTCCCACCTCTTCTCATCCGCTATGTGACTCTGGGTGGGTTGCTTCCTGTCTCTGCGTATCTGCAGGTGGAGATAGAATCCCTGCTGATGAGACGGTGCGAGCGCGGTACCATGCCAGGCCGGGTTAGCACAGCGAGCGGTCCCACGTGCGGTGCTGCCCCCCGCTGGGCGTGACCCTTGGCTGGGACTGGTGTCCCGGGAGGTGGACGGAACCCCTCAGAGCCCCTGCCGGGAAGCTCATGAGGGGCGTTTACCTGCGCCTCTGCCAGTAGGGGCCGCGAGCGCTGTCCTTCTGCCTTCCCAAGCCCCTGGCCGCCTTGTCATTGCTCCTGCGTCTCTTTGTTTGTCTCTCATACCTCGCTGAGCTGCCCCCAGAGCTCGAGGGACCGGACACGCTCACGGCAGCCCAGCTCCTTTCATCCTTCTTCTCTAAGACGCGCCGCCTTCCACAGGTGCTCCCCAGCCCCGGGGTCTGAGAGTCTCTGCCACCCTGCCCGGCCCTCAGCCTCCAGAAGGGGAGGACTGGGGTGGGTGAGAGAGAGAGACGCAGCAGGCTCTTACCACGTGGAAGCGACTTTCACATAGTTAAGATGGTAAACATGCTGTTCTGTTACGGAGAGCAGCTAGTTCATGCACTTTTAGAAAAATGGGTATATCACAGGGGGGTTGGCAGGATGGCCAGTACTCTGACCACCTCTTATAATGATGCTTCTGGCGTGCATTCTGAGCTCTGAAAGTCACGGGTGAACTTACAGGACCCTGCACAGTAAATCTTCATTCAGAAGCATCTGTTGAACGTCTTCCATATTCCAGGTACAGCGAACTGTTCGGATACAGGGCTGAATGAGGCACATCACAGCCCCGAGCAGTTCAGCCCACGAAGGTTCATTCCATACGGTTCCGTTGTAACAGGTGTAACAGGAGTTAACAGTGCGCCATGAGGCAGAGGCCGGGGGCCTTACAGAAGCGCCCAGTAAATGTCTGTTACGTGATCAAGGTCTCTAAGCTTGGTAGATGCCTTCATTTTTCAGGTTGTTGTTTTTTCCAGCACTTTCTTAGATTTTTTTTTTTATCTTTCCGTTTGGAGAGTTAGATACTAAATATATATATAAGTCGTTTTGATATTTGAGCTCATAGTTTTTAAATCCTTGTTGTCCTTCCATCTCATCTGCAGATGATTTACTAAAAGTGAAAGCCAAGTTCACGTGATTCAGATGTGTCCGCTAGTTCCCTGCAGACCTGACTCAGGGAGCTGGACAGTGTGGGGTGAGTGTTAGGTGAGAGGAGTGGCAGTGGATGGGACGTGGCATTTCCTGCAGGACTTTGCGGTTTCTCCCCAGACCCTCAGGCTGAGTTGCTTCCAGTCCCGTATCTGTCCTCGTTTTCTGTTCAGGGTCCCCAGATACTCCAGGCTTCAGACGTTTCTTCTGCAGTGAGAGCCCGTAGGGCGTTCTCACTGTTGGTGCGTTTGCAATACTAGGAATTTTGCCAGTTGTGACCAGCGACGGTTCAGATGCAGGAAATGCTTTTGCAAAGTCGCCACTTCCGTGGGGCCTCCCAGACCCGCCCGCCACACCGACCTCGGCGGTGACCCTCTGTGTCCTGCTCCGCGTCCCACGTGCCCCCTGCGTTGCGTGGGGTGAACCGTGAGGGCCGCGCACGTCTGCCATCTTCCGTGCTCTGTGGGCCTTTCACGGAAGGGTTGCACGTGGGTGACAGGTGTGTGTGTGCGCATCTGACGGGGCCTGAGCAGGTCGCAGACACTGAGACCCAGGTAACAGGGGCCGCTAGTCCTTCCCCTTCGCTAGAGGAGGCGCAGGTGACTGTGGGCAGGGCTCTGGTTAACTGGCACTCGCCCCGCAACTGGGGGGGGTCTCTGGGACCCCCGGAGGACAGAGACACGAGCTGCTTCTCTGGAGCTTGTGGAGGGCAGAGGGAGTGGTCCTGGAAGCCGGCCCGGGTGCCAGGTGGTCATCCCCCGTCACTCGTGGATTCCGTGTGTGCAAGCTCGCCTACTCCCTGAAATTGGTTTGTGACCCTCAGATCAGTGCTCGGGCCGCTTTTATGGTGGATCAGGGCCGCGGGCAGGCTGTCAGAATTCTGCCGCCACCCGACGTGCACCTCCCAGCTGAGGGCAGAGGTAGCGCTTGCCTTCCTTGCAGACACACGGCCTCTTCGCAGCCTCTTTCCTGTCGAGGTGGGTTTCTCTTTGCATTGTTGTGCCCTTCGCTGGTGACGCGGCTGTGGAAACGGCCCCAAGCATGGTGCCAGCGCGCTGTCCAGTGTGCCCAGGCAGCACGGCCCGACGGAGAAGGCGTGCGGATGCGCTGCGAGCCCGGCCTGCGCTCTGACACTGTTGGCTGCGAGTTCAGTGTGAAGGAAGCAACGGCGCCTGTGCAGTGACAGAACCGCGCGTGAAACAAGGCTAAGTGCTCATCGGCCGATGAACGGCCTGTGGCCAGACCCTGTATTTCCCCCGAAAGCAGCGGTTCCGCGCTGGCTAAGTCCGTCTTCCTGGGGCGTTTACAGCGCGCGTGCACCGCGCTGGACGCGGCCGGCGCCGGGAGGCGGAGAGTGGGCCCCGGCTCCTGGAATGAGCCCTGGGCTTGTTCCGGCTGAAGGACTGATGAGGTGGCCTCAGAGCCAAGCTTGGTAGGGCTTGGAGGTAAAGAAGCGAAGCCCGCATGGACTGGCACGGGGAGACCGTGGGTGGATGCTGTCGACGGAGGGTGGGCCTGGGTGGGGGGCCGCAGGCAGAGGGCCCGGACAGCTGCGGCGCAGACGGGGAGGCAGCGCCCGCGGCACAGCACACCCGGCCCCGCCGGCAGCCCGCGGGTGCGGAGGCGATGCCAGGGCCCCCGCGTGCGGCCGTGGGTGCCTTCCCAGAGGTTCCACGCACCCTCAGGCGAGATCGGGAACCCGGCAAGTTGCGGTGTAGACGCGGCTGCGTAGAGGCCCCTGCAGGCGTTGGAGGAGGGGCGGGGTCTCGCTGCACAGACACGTGTGCTGTTTCGGCGTACAAGCCCCGCCCCCTTTGCCAGGGCGAGTGGGACAGGGACCCAGAGTCAGCCAGGTGTGCGGGTTAGGTTGGGGGGGCGGGGAGGGAGTGAGGGCCGGTCTTGAGATGCTCCGCCTTCCGCAGAGCGGAGGGAGCTCTCGCTTGCAGTTCCCTTGTTCTCCGCGGGCGCCCACGGCCCCTCCGTTCCCAGTTCCCCTGTCCTGCGACTGTTGCTGGCCCGGCCCGAGGCTGGCGGCGGGCACCCTGTGGTTCGGTACAGAGGGAGCCGTTCCCCTCGGTTCTCCTGCGAGGGGTGGGGCTGAGCAGCTTCCTCTGATGCTCTGAGAGGTTCCTGCGCAAGGCCGGCCTTCCTGGCGTCCCCCCTGCCCTGCACCGCGTTCCCTGCCAAACTGTCCTCCGGGCTGGAGATGGAGGAGCCGCCGGTGGGACACGTCCACGCTGCTGGCCTTCTCCTTCGGGGATGCCTGGGGCCGCGGCCAGCGGCCGCCCGGGGCCAGCCCGAACGGAGCTGTGCTCCGAGGGTAAAATTGACGTTTCGTCCATTTCGTCTTTGTGTTTTTTCAAATGTGAGTATTAGAAAATTTTAAATTGTACGTGTGGCTCCCCGTAAATTTCTGCGGGACAGTGTTTCATTGCTCCCTTTGAATTTCTAGGAATAATTTGAAAACGCTGTTCCATGGTACTACCTCTAAAGACCAAATTCTTAGGTCCACTTGTCTTTGTAATTCCGCGGAAGTTGCCAACGTACCTGAATGTAGCTCTTGTAAACAAAAGGAGTACTGTCGTGAAGACGAAAAATCTCCCTGCGGAGAAAAAATTCTCCTAAGAAGTTTGCTCTTTTCTTGTGGAAATTCTTGTGTAATTCGGTGTCACAGGCAACATTCATCTGTACTGGGGGGACCGTAACCGAAATAAATGTTAGCGTTAGCTCACGTTTTGGACTAAGTCCAGTCGGATTTTTAAATGCGTGATTATTTTTCACAGGAGCACTTGACTCTATGCCGCCTTGAGCCATAATGAGGTTTCCCTGTCCCTGAGAGAGTGACTGTTTTCGGAACCTGGGTGAACAAGCTGTGTGTGAGGCAGCCTTAGTGAGTATGACTGAAGAGGGGTTATTTCTAACTTCAGAACCACTTTCCGAGTGCATTCTCTCTGCTCGGTGTTAGCTTTTAGCAACACAAGGGAAACACAAAAGAAGTGAAAGACATGACGCTCACGTCCTCAAGAAGCTCATCGTCTGGTTTAGAAGCTCACAGCGGACATTCTAACGTCCTGCTGGGGAGAGATTAATACCTGACATGGAGCAGCTAAAGCACTGCAGTCTGACAACTGTTCATTACCAAGTGCAGATTCAGGGTCACTCTGAGTAAGCACCGCTTTCGCGTGTGTTCTCTCTCGGGGGTTGTGCGTGGCCAGCAGCGGGACCGTCGCCCTGTGTGAGACGCAGGGGCTGTGGCTCAAGGTGCGGCCGAGGGGGAGGTTACAGCAAGGGCGTCGGAGGGCTTCTGAGCTGCTGGAAACAGCCAGCCTCCTTCGGGACTCTGTCTGTCTGTGAGTCCAGTCTTCCCATTGTAGATGTTGGAGCATCTTCAGGAGAAGGGTCCTTGTGGGGAGCGTTTACAGAATAGATGGCCCTGGGTTCGGGTCCTGGAAGAACCCGGAGGCTTTGGCTCAGAGAGTTAGACACACAGGGTGTTTTAGGGGGCGCAGTCGGGGTGGTGGAAGGGACCCAGGAGCTGGAAAAGAAACTGATCCGTGGAAGCAAGAGTGCCTTATGTTCACTCGAAAGCTAATGATTTCATAGATTTCACTTCCCAACTGTTGCACTAATTTGTTCTAGAGCTTATCGTTCCCGAGGGGCTCTGCAGTGGGTTTGCTTTGGAAGGCTAAATCGCCTGCAGCTTCCAGAGACTTGGCCCTGTTTGAGGAGGCGGGTGGGAGGCGACTGTCTCGGATAAAATGATGATTTGCCAGATGTCATTGTGGCCGAAGTTATTTCTCTTGGCTTCGTGTTGTATGAATGCAGTGCAGTCGTCCGTGAGCTTAGGCACTCAGACAGGACAGTGAGTGCTTTTGGATGGGCGTGTAGAAAGGAGGATGCACCACATCTGTCTGAGCGGTACGGTTTCTCAGGGGGGCTTTCGCACGCTCGCAGCGAGCAGCCTTATCCACCTTCCTGGAGGGCAGAGTGAGTTTCACCATCACCATTTATTTCCAGTTGAGGAGACGGAGGCTCAGAGTCACATGGCCCCTGAGTGAGGGGGCCGGAGCTGGACACAGCCCTGGGCCCCCCAGACCGCGGTCCTTCCCCTCATGTGACACCCACCGACCGTGCTTGGCCCTCGGGCTGCTGGGCCGCCTGGTCCCCAGCCTCGTCATGAGGAACTGAGTCGGGAGGAGCACGTCTGCTGATCAGAGCTCACACCCTTTCCCAGCTCTCTCTGCGTGTAACTGACTTCTGCCGACTCCCAAGCAGCCCCCTCAGTCCCTGTGTCTGCGACAGCTCTCAGAGCGCTTGGGGACTCCGGTGCATTTAATTAGCCAGTGATAAACTTAACATGAGAAGCTTTGCATTTTAGTTAGCTCTGTTACGGTGGCATTGCTGTTGCGGCTCTGTTAAACCAGACCGAAGAACAGGCGAGAAGCACCTTCTGTCACTAACTTTACTCTTAACCTGACCTCTAGTCGGGTTCCTTGAATTACTCTCATTACCTTTATCCTGCTGTGTACGTCGACTGTTCCATTGACTGGACTTGTAGCCGGCCGAGAATGGGAGGGCTGCCAGTAAGAAAGCTGTTGCCATAGTCCTGGTGGGCCCGGGGCTCGGACGAGGTGTAGCCGGGGAGGTGATGCGGCTGCCCTGTCTCCGTGGTTGGGGGGTGAGAGGGCGACGTCAGGAGGGGGCCAGGAGCGCCACGTGTGCCACGTGCAGCTCCCTCCCTCCCTAGCTTCCATATCACCAGTGGGGAGGGGAGAGCGGGCCTGGGTACTCTGGGTACTTCTAGGAAGACCCTCTCTCCCCCTCCCACCCCCCAGGACACGGACGGCCCCGTCACCCATCGCACACCTGCTTCGAGACTGTTCCCACACTCATGCCACTTTCCTCTGTGTCGTCAGCATCCTGAACGGGGCCTGGCGCATCAGCGTCTGAAGGGGTGAATGAATGGAGCCCTCGTCGTTAGAGAGCGTGTTTCCAAGGCAAGGTCACCAATTATTCTGCAAAACCAATGAGATTATCTTGATAAATTGTAGAAGAGCGTCAATTGCTTTTTATTTTTTTTTTCATCTTATTTGGTGGTTCATTTCATTACAGCACGGTTTAATTGGTAGCTCCTAGTAATTACAAAATTATCCCAATGGCTATAATAGTTAGAATAATAATAGTTGTTGGTGTGATACCATTAACAGTAATTTGATTGAATTCTTTATTCCTCTGTGAGATAAATAGCTGTATCCCCATGTTATAAATGTTAAAAAAAAATTATAAATGCTTCAAAGCATTTTTAAAAATGTTATAAATGTAAGAGAGGGTGGGCGGGGGGAAAGTCCTTTTCACAGCAGAGTTCTTCTCCAGGGAGATCAGAGACCAGTCCAGCGTGCGACACAGGCGTGTAGTTTACCTGAATAGCACAAGGCCTGTGAGGGGCTCCAGAACGATGGGAGGGCTTCCTGCAAGGGGGTCTGTGTGCTCAGCCAGGGGGGCTGGAGCTTCGGCTGTGGCCTGGGGGTGTGAGCTGCCGTGTCTCAATAGGGACAGCACCTTAGGACATGCCTTTGCTCGTGCAGCTCTGCGTTGTACCCCGAGCAATCCAGCATCTGCTTCAAAGCATCAACGGAAAAGTTTAATGATGTTATAGCTATATGTTCAACAGAAGAGAGACGGAGACAGACGGGGAGCCCCTTCCTAGGTATTTCTCAAAACTTACTTCTCGTGAGTTACACAGTTTGGGTGAGAATTAAGGCAGTTTTGAAAGGAGAGATGGGACCCCTGAAACCTGGCCATCCCGCAGAGCTGCTTGAGGTCTAATAAGTCGAGTGAGGCGCTGTGCTGGACAGGACTTGACTATTCCGCCTGACTCTGTCACCGTGTGCCCCGGTCACATGCTTTGCAGAGGGTGATTCCCGGGCCGACACCCCGGCCCTGGAGCTCAGCCCCGAACCTCTTCCCCGACCCGGCCCGCTGACACTTTGCTCAGGTCCACACGCTAGTGGCAGCCTGGCCCGGAGTCAGAGTTAAACTTTAAAAGTTGTGTAATCCGTTGTCACCAGTGTGTTTCTAACTTCTGGAAGTCTTAAAAGTAATCCTGGTTGTCGTTAATTTCTGAGAAACGGGGGAGGGGGGCCGGGCCAGGCTGTAAAAGTCATAGGGAGGGAGGGTTGTAGATCGAGGTCTGATACTGGGCCTAAAAAAGTGACAGAAGCTTGTCTCTGAATTGCCGGTTATCAGGCTGACTCCAGGAAGAGTGAATCACTTCACTGCGATGGCAAAACAAGCAGTGCTCCTTCTCGCGGGTGGAGAGTGTCACCCCAGAGAGCCTCTGACCCGGCCCTAGCGAGCCTGGCTGCCGTCTCCCTTGCTGTTAAGGTTGAGGTACAAAGCAGTTAGAGCCCCAGTTTCACTGCGAGCCTCCTCAGAGCCACCTGTTCACTTAACAAGCTTGGGGACCTCCTGGAGTCTCACCTTTCCTTTCCTTGTGTGCAGCTTAAAAATCCGCTCGTTGGGGCTTCCCTGGTGGCGCAGTGGTTGAGGGTCCACCTGCCGATGCAGGGGATGCGGGTTCGTGCCCCGGTCCGGGAAGATCCCACATGCCGCGGAGCGGCTGGGCCCGTGAGCCATGGCCGCTGAGCCTGCGCGTCCGGAGCCTGTGCTCCGCAATGGGAGAGGCCACAGCAGTGAGAGGCCCGCGTACCGCAAAAAAAAAAAAAAAAGAAAAAAAGAAATCCTCTCGTTGTTAATGCACGTTGTGCTGCTGCTAGGTACTAAGCTGAGTCTCCAAATAAAGGGAAATTGGGGAGTTTTGTTTTTAGTTAGGTGCTTTAAAGGAGTCTACAGCTGCAGCGCTCTACCTTTGCTGGCTTATGTAAGTATTACTGATAGCAATCACACGGAAGGAAAAGCTGTGTGCGTAGTACAGCTGTCTCATAGTGTACGTGCTTTGCTTTTCCTTCCAGCCATCTGAGATTGTTTTGACTCTGACCATTTCCTTACAATAAAGCCCTCAGAATTGTTATAGAACAGAGAAGTGAAGTGATCATTACTGGTTTGGCAGCAAGAGTTTAAAAACGTGAAGTCGTTTTCCCCGTAGTTTGTAAGTAAGGCATAGCTGTTGTTGAAAAATGGAAAATGGAGACTTGAAACAGGAAAAGCATTCTGAGTCTCGCTGTGCACAGCCGTTCTGAAGTTTCTTTTTGGTTCCTTTTTCTGCATTTGGTTTTCTGGACTCACGCTAGTTATCAGAGTGCCTCCACCATTTTGTGTTGTATCCGGTTCTTTTTATTCGGCTTTGTAACATCAGAATTTTTCTGTGTTTCACAGATTTCAGGAAGGCATGACACATGCATTCATTCTTTCAGTGGCTGAGAGCCTCTTCCATGCTGGGCGCTGTGTGCTCTGTCCTCAGAGTCCGGGGGTACGGGAGTGGGAATAATCTGGATCATGATCGGGACTGCACAGAGCTGTGAACTTTCAAATAGCTTTGATCTGAATCTGAAAGCTCAGTTCTCTCTCCGCTGCCTCCTCATTTTAAATCAAAGCAGTCATATCGGTTGATTTTATTGTCCATTCCGTCTAACTTGGTATGGATCAAAGTCCCTCCGTTTAGGAGTCCGAGCCTCAGCTGGGTAGGTCAGGAGAGGAGGGCGGAGCAGTGCCCGGGAGGGGTGCTCCTGCGCGGGGACTGTTCTCGGGGCAGGGTTCATTGCCGGCGAGGTGTCCCACGAGAGACTTGGTCACCGCAGTGCACAGACTGGGACTGAGTGAGTGAGAATCTGGACGTGTCGGGGCCGGGGTCAGAGTTGGAGGAGAGAGACTCGGACATGACTGTCGAGCCGGGGACATTCAGCCTCCTCCTGGATGGAGGAGGGGACATCCGCCCCTGAGGACCGAGGACCGAGGCCGGCCGGGGGGAGGCATGGCTCCCCTGGCACTGGCAAGGGTGCCCCGAGTCCAGGCTTGCCCGGCCCATGGCGGTTGGCGCCTTGGCCCGTCTGCTGCAGAAATCAGTGCCGCTCACTCCCTGTGACCGGCGAGCCAGCGGGTTGTCACTGCCCGCGTGGCTGGCTGCGCGCTGCCGGGCTTCCCGAGTGCGAGCTCGTCTGGTGGGCTTCCGCAGGTCCGGTGGGCGCCGCCCACTGACTGCCGTCCTGAGGGTGGGCGGAGGCTCCAGCAGCCACGTCCTGGCAGACGTGGTCTTCGTCCCGCATCTGTCTGCAAGCCCGTTCCCCGAAAGCATGCTGCCTCCCCCTGCCTGAGTCCATAGCTCTAGCCCAGCAGGAGGCCTTCTTTTTTCAAATGTGATACTTTTATTAAATTTAATTAACTTATTTCATTGAAGTGTCGGTGATTTACAATGTTGTGTTAGTGTCAGGTGTACAGCAAAGTGATTCACTTATACATACGTATATGTATTCATTTTCAGATTCTTTTCCCTTATAGGTCATTAGAAAATATTGACTGTAGTTCCCTCTGCTATTCAGTAGGTCCTCATTGTTTATTTTATGTGTAGTAATGTGTATCTGTTAATCCCAAACTCTAAATTTATCCCTCCCCCTCCCCCTTTCCCCTTTGGTAACCATAAGTTTGTCTCTATGTCTGTGAGTCTGTTTCTGTTTCGTAGACAAGTTCGTTTGTGTCATATTTTAGATTCCACATAGAAGTGATATCATATAATATTTGTCTTTGTCTGATTTACTTCACTTTGTATGACAATCTCTAGGTCCATCCACGTCGTTGCAAATGGCATTATTTCATTCTTTTTTATGGCTGAGTAATATTCCATTGTATATATATACCACATCTTCTTTATCCATTCATCTGTCGATGGACACTTAGGGTGCTTCCATGTCCTGGCTATTGTAAACAGTGCTGCAATGAACATTGGGGTGCATGTATCTTTTCGAATACGGTTTTCTCCGGATATATAAGCCCAGGAGTGGGATTGCTGGATCATACGGCAGCTCTATTTGTAGTTTTTTAAGGAGCCTCCGTACTGTTCTCCGTAGTGACTGCACCAGTGTACATTCCCACCAGCAGTGCAAGAGGGTTCCCTTTCCTCCACCCCCTCTCCAGCATTTCTTGTTTGTAGGTTTTCTGATGATGCCCGTTGTGACCGGTGCGAAGTGGTACCTCATGGTGGCTTTGATTTGCATTTCTCTGATGATTAGTGACGCTGAGCGTCCTTTAATGTGTTTGTTGGAGGCGTGTTTTTAACTTCACACTGAGCGAGAATATACAGACAGGAAATGTACGTGTTCTGCTGGCTGCCTGCTCACAGCAGCAGTGCCCAGATCAAGAAGGAGTTTACGAGCATCCTGTGACTTCCTTGGTGTCTCCTGCTGGAGACCGCGCTTCGAGAGCCACTGGTAGGAGGGCTTGCTCTCAGTCATTCCTGGGTGTGGGAAAGGCATTAGGGAGGGAGGGGATGAGCCCGTCAGAGGGTCCACTGCCGCGGCTGTGGGTCCTAAACCCTGCCCGCCACCCCTCCTCTCCATTTATGCTTCCCTTCTTTTCATCAAGGTAGTGTGAAGAGGCAGAGTCATTAGATAAGACTGATGAGCCTGGACTTTTGGGGGCACTGTGTTAGGCCTTCGTGTTTTCTCTCTGCAAACCCACGTCTCAGCTGTGGCTTTTGAGTTGATTATTCTTTACACACAGTGATCACTGTTTTTTGTCACCTGAAGAGTGACACTTTAATTCTCCCAACTCTGAGTCAGGGATGGGGATGGAGTCGTCCTTAGCCGCCACGTCCTGGGGGCTGGAGGTGGCCCCGGAGCGCCACGCTGGAAGGACTGGAGAGAGGTCCTGGCTTGGACTGGGATCCTGAGTGCCAGGAACCTGCCTCGTGTGGTCTAAGTGGCGCTTCTGCTCTTCTCCGGGACCATTGGGTCCAGTCCTGGGCTGTGAGGTTGGAAGCGCGGCAGATGCAGCTCACAGACCTGAACCAGGAGCCTGCCTTCTGCGCACGTGGCCAATGGGTTCACGCTGCCACGCTGCTCCATCCTCCCTTCCAGCCTGTGACACAGCTCGCCTGTCGGGGCGGTATCCGTGAGGGCGGCAGCTGCTCCAGCCAGCGTGCAGAGCTGCGGGTGGGCTGCCGGGGCCAGCGGGTGACTGGGGACCCTTCTCCCAGCATGTGAGCCTGGCTGAGCCGTGTGGGGAGATGGAGAGCTTGACCGTGAGGAGGGGCCGTGATGAATGGTCGCGTGCATGTTACCCTCTGTGGAAAAGCAGGGGATCCAGCGTGGTAACGAGCGATGGAGCCCGTAGGAGAGGATTCCGTTTTGGGAAAGAGAAGAAGGAGGTCACGGGAGGCGGGGTCAAGGTTGAACAGGATGTTACCTTTCTCTCACCTACTCCACGCACTGCTCTCGTGTCTCAGAAGAATGGATATGACAGTATCATTATTACTTGTTTTTCCATTTACTGAAGAAATTTTAAAGCTCCCATTTAAATGTAAAGCAGTTTAGAGCCATATTGTGGCATCCCCTTTGAGTACAGTGGTAGTGGTTTTGATGCACATCTCTACTTTATTACATACAATCAGATTTTGGACTGTGGAATTAGGGTTCTTAAGGGGGAAACATTAAATGGAAACGTTAAATGGTGAAATAGCACAAGTCACGTTGATTGGAGTGAACGCGAGATGTTAAAGCTTCTAAAGGAACTTGTGCTGCGCGAAGTAAGAGAGAGAGGGAGAGTTTGAGCGCACGCGGCGCCCTGTGCTCAGAAGACACTGTCAAGAGGCAGGCAGCTTTCTGTGGCTGGATTCATGCCCTAGTTTTAATGTAAATGCTCAGTGGTGCTAACCCAATTAAGAGGTCATGTGTGAGACCTGCACAGAGGGAACTGGTCTTGAGACCCAGTTTTTATCCTCAAAGAATGTATGATCCGGGTAGCATCATAAGATGCAGATACTTCTCTACTGCCAAGCAGTTATGTGTTAAGTGTTAAAAGTGTGTTTTTGGAAGATCACGGCAGAATTCAAGCCTGGGACGTCTTCACGGGGAAGCTGGGCTGTTCACTGGGGAAGTGGTTCTCCAGCAGGTGCTTCCCAGGCCAGGAGCGGCAGCTCCTGGGAACTAGTTAGAACCGCATTCTCAGATTCCACCCCGGATCTGCTGAATTGGAAACCGGGGGTGGGGTTGGCCCATCACTGGGCATTTAGGAGCCTGTGACGTTTGAGCACCACCTACGAGGGAAATGGAGGCTCAAGCTGTGCTGGCTGAAGTTAGGGAGAAGCACTGATGAAGAAAGGAGAAGCACCCGTCACTGAAACACAGCTTAAGTCTCGATACAAAGACTACCGGGCACCATCCTGATTCCTTCTGTTGCTCACCCTGGCACGTTAGTTGAAGGCTGAGTGTGGGTCAGAGTTTCCCTGCCAGTCAGCTCAGTTTCTGCTTAAGGGGATTCTTTCCCAATGCAGTTCCATCCTTACTTCATCCAAATGTCCTTTGTAACCACGTCATTTTCTTATTATTCTTGTTGTTTAAAAGTGTTCGCATCGGGGCTTCCCTGGTGGCGCAGTGGTTGAGAGTCCGCCTGCCGATGCAGGGGACATGAGTTTGTGCCCCGGTCCGGGAAGATCCCACGTGCCGCGGAGCGGCTGGGCCCGTGAGCCATGGTCGCTGAGCCTGCGCGTCCGGAGCCTGTGCTCCGCAACGGGAGAGGCCATGGCAGTGAGAGGCCCGCGTACCGCAAAAAAAAAAAAAAAGTGTTCGCATCGTCTGGATAGGGGATACAATTGCATTTTTATAACAGTGTTTGAAGCCTTGGGACGATGTAAAATGTTAGAATGATTGAACGGCTTTGCGGCTAACTGCTAGGAAGGTGTATGTCCAGAGTACATATTTAGAAAGGCTTTATGTCCTTTCATCAGGGCCTGGATAAATAAGTTTTAGAGACTGAAGTTTTAAAAGTGAATTTGTTTTTTTACACATAGAAAGTGGGATGTGTTCCCCCAGCGTTTCCTCTACAGATTTTATAGAATCTAGCTACTTGGGCACTTTTAAAGGCCCTGCCCCCATCCGCATGGAACGATGCTTTCATTTCTGCCGTGATTTTAGACAAGGCCAGCCAGGCCCTGGTGAGCTGGAGGCATCCGCCTGGGACCTCGCTTGGGCCTCCTGTCAGGTGGGCGTGATGGTGCAGGGGGTTCCTTCTGGCCTTTGCTTGCTGGGCTGCCTGGGCCGAGGTGGACAGGTTAGAGCTGCTGAGGTGCTCTCAGTTCCTCTTGTAAAAAAGCGAGAGTGGTTTTCCAGACAGTTCAGAGGAAGAAAAGAGGAACCCGTGAGCTCACCGTGGCCGCTGAAGTTAAGCCTTGAGCTCCAAATGTTCCCTCCCTGGAGAAATGGATTCACTTTCTCCCAACCTGGTCCTGTCTGTCATTTGAGCCTGTGCCGCAGAGGAGCCGGTCACCATCGTAGGTGTGTTGCAGTCTTTCTCTCTCAGAGGAGGGGGTAGTTAAGATCTTCTGTGGGTTTGTTACAGAGGAACTTTAGGGGCACATATACAGTAAAGTCTTCAGGTAACTGAGACTTCTGCCACGAGACCGTTAGACCTCGTCACGCTTGCAGAGTGAAATATGTGTGGCTGCCGTGTGTCGATGCACTTAAAAGCCCTCTGAAGCCTGTCGACGAAAGATTAATCAATAGTCGATCTAAGAAAGAAAGAGAAAATTTTATTCGAGCCAACCTGAGGATTATAACCCGGGAGACGGTCTCTCAGAAAGCTGTGAGGACCGCCCCGCCCGTTAGAGGTCACGGCACAGCTAGATACATTTGTGAGACAAAGGGTTACACGTCGGATGACGTATAGACAGTTTACACAACCCAGATCTGCACGCAGAGTTAGTAGAGCGTCATCCAGACCCCGCACAGGATTAAGAAGGAATGTAGTCTCCTAAGGAGGTGTGGTCAGTGCAGACACACGGAGCTTGCCGGCGGGGAGCAAGGAGGCCCACACGGGCAGAGGAACATTTTATGTTTAAGTTTTTCTTGTCTTGCCATGAAGTATGGATTTTATTTCCTCAAACTAAAGACCCAGCTGAGGGCTCATCAGATTTTAGGGCTCTGTTAATATTTTCTTCAGCCAGATTCCAGGATGACAAGAGGAAAACAAGTTGGGACAGACCCTTGTAGTTTTTTGTATCAAGACTTGACCTGTGTTTTAAGGACCAGTGCTTTTTATTTCTTCTAAAAGAGAAAATTATTTTTTCCATGAATTCACAATACTATGGAAAAATCATATTGATATGTGTATCGATATGTCATATAAAATGTGTAAAATATAAACGTGTATCATAAAATAGCATATATATCACAACATATAACAAAAATGTAAAATATGTATCATAAAAATCATATGGAAATATGTAATGTATCATAAATGCATAAAATATAACTATCATATAAAATATATTTCTTAAAATATAACAAAAATATAAAATATGTATCATATAAAATATTGAAGTATGTGATATATCAGTATATATCAATATATCACAGATATATCATATTGATATATGATACCATAGTGTTATTCTCATTTTACAGTTGAAGTATATTCATGCCAGAAGTCAAAACTGAACTGCTTTTGTTCTTGGGTTCTGCTAGTTCAGGGCTCTCTCAGCTTGAATATGCTTAGGAATTAAGAATCCAGTGCAAGAGTTGTGAGGGTTTATGGCTTCTCAGCTTATTATTGCTTTTCTTGCATAAATAAATTAAATTCTATACTGGTATTAAAGCCAGAATGCGTCCCTGCGCACCCGCCCCCATGTCACCCCCTGTGCATTAAGCCCTACGTCCGTCTGCTGAGGGTAACCATCTCTCTCCCTTGCTCTGGGCCGTTTTGCAAGGTTGCAGAGTAGGACCTGTCAGCTGACACTTGGTCACAGGAGATCCATTCACAGGGTGGTGGCCAGTGTCAGAACAACCTTGCAGCTGAAGGCGAGTCACTGCATTTCTCTCACAGCCCTGTGAGCCCTGTGAGCCATATTCAGAGGTCTTGTGATGAATTAATTGGCTACGACGTCATCCCCAGCAGGGCCACAGATGGAATGAGTCAGTCTGAGCTGCTCAGCCGGTTGAGTGTTTTTGTCCTTTGTAACCGGAGCACAAACCCAGGAACAGAAGTAGGAAGTGGGACTTGGACTTGTCAGATTGTAATGGCTTTGCTGAGAGCGTGTTTTACAGTGTGAGGGATGCATCTGACTTCCCAAATCATCGGAGGGCTTAATTTACCTAACAAGCGAATGTTCCTGTTTTGTTTTTGTGTAACTTCTGGAAGAGGAAATTAGTAGGCTGCAGCCGGGGAGCTCGTGTACGGGGAGCGCAGGGGTCATTTAAAGCACAGCTGGTCACTGAGGAAATCCTCCAACAACGGGACCTTCCAGGTCCACGCGGAGAGTCAGGACCACCCAGAAGAGGGCTGGCCCGCCGAGGAGATGTGTGGCTGCTCAGCCAGGACCACAGCCCGGCCGGGGGGCCGGCGGGACGCGGCTGGGGGTGTGAGCGATGGGCAGACGCTCGGGACACTTGCGCGCTCGAGGATTTGCAAGTGCGCCACGGTGGGAAGGGTCACCGATCCCCCGGAACTCGACAACAGGTTTGAAACTTCAGTTCTGTCTCAGAATCTCAGAGAAATGTTTCTGTAATTCACTGGGCACCAGGGAGATAAAAGCGTGTTGATGGGAAACTTGAGTTTGCAGACAGGCACGGGGTGGCTGGTAGGTGTGCAGACACGTCCTCCCTTTACGGAAAAAGTAGAGGATGGGCACTTCCTAGTGGCTGTTTGGATTCTGCTGCCCTGTGCTTCCTCCTGACCCTTCCTTTGCCGCTGCTGGAGCCGCCTGCAAGCAGCGGTGCCGCCTGTCCTGTGTGGAAGCTTGAGCTGTGGTCCCACAGGGGCTGTCGGGGAAAGGAGGTGCGGCGCCGAAGGATCGGCACGCTGACAGATGGGGCGCGGGGCCAGGGGCCTCACTTCTCAGTCTGGACGGTGTGTGGAGGGCTGGGCGTCTCCAGCTGGAGGTGGGTGGTGACGGAGAGCCCGGGCTTCCTCTTCTGGAAAATCCTTTCCACGGGCAGGAAGGAAGGCGCTGGGATGAACCGGGGCTCCTGATGCAGCCCATCAAAGGAATAGCATTGTTCTGGCTGTATTCTCCTCTTTTCCTGATGTGCAAATAGTGCTTTATTCCAAACTCCTGCTAATTCTGTGGTACATATTTCTCAATTACTTCACCGTAAATTTAATAATACCTTTTGGGGGAAGAAAAACACGTTGTTTTTTATCTTTGGTAATCAGTAATTACATACTTTTTTTTTTGCCCATATAACTTATTCATTTATTTTGGTTTTCATTCTGTACTTTTGTTGATTTATTTTATTATTTTTTATACAGCAGGTTCTTATTACTTATCCATTTTATACATATTAGTGTATACATGTCAATCCCAATCTCCCAGGTCATCCCACCACCACCCCCCAGCCGCTTTCCCTGCTTGATGTCCATACGTTTGTTCTGTACATCTGTGTCTCTATTTCTGCCCTGCAAACCCATTCATCTGTACCATTTTTCTAGGTTCCACATATGTGAGTTAATATACGATATTTGTTTTTCTCCTGACTTACTTCACTCTGTGTGACAATCTCTAGGTCCATCCACATCGCTACAAATGACCCAATTTCGTTCCTTTTTTATGGCTGAGTAATATTCCATTGTATATATGTGCCACATCTTCTTTATCCATTCCTCTGTCAGTGGGCATTTAGGCTGCTTCCATGACTTGCCGTATTCTTTTAGGTTGATTATTTCATCCATTTTGGAAGAATTCATTCATTTTATTAGTAGTAGCTCTTAATTGAAACACTACTTGTAAAGAATTTTAGTGCATTCAGTGAAACAGAAAAGTTCTTTGGGAAGTGCATTTCATTCCAAAATTTTAGTTAGATAGACAGTGAGGAGGGCCAAAGAGTAAGCTCTGATTCTCGTGATTAGTGTAAGTTTCTAAATTTGCTTAAATGTTTCTGCTTTTTTCCTTGTACAAGTTTTCTCAAAATCACTATGACTCATAAACTGCTTATCCCATAAAGGTCGTTCTTGGTTGACAGGTAATCAGCATATGATTTCTGTCATGTAAAAATTGTTGTATTTCTTCAATGGAAACTTAGTAAAATGGTATATAGTCCCCTGCAGGGTAGGCGCTCACAGATTGAAAATCCCGTGCTGTCCACTCGGTCACAGAGGTTCGCGTGGTGTTCAGATACGAGTTCCACTTGTGTGCTCTCCGTGTCTGTGTCTCATCTAGAAAGGACGGCTGAGTGGCAGGAGGAGCCGGTGGTGGGTTGACACTCAGTCGTCTCGAGTCTTGACCTGGATCCGACCCTGATCCCAGCTCTGCTGCCCGGAGGCCGTGTAACCCTGGCAAGTCCCCTCCTTTCCTGGGTCTCACTCTCAACTGTTCAGCTGTGTAGCTGGTTCAGACTACTTCTGAAATTCTCTCCTTCTCTGAGATTGTACAGGGTAACATCAGGACCTTCTGAACTTCCTATTCCTGTTATTCAGGCAATTCTGGATTCCCCCAAGTAGGTATTTGGGGTTCCAGGGGTGGCACCCACATGAGAAGGTGGCGACGTGCAGGGCCACACCAATTCTTACAGAACTTCTAAAGTTTTCGGTATGAACTTCTGCTTCTCACTTTCAGTGAATTTGCTATTTGAGGCAGGATTTTAATCATTTTTATGTAAACAGTACTTTTAACTTAACAAGAAGTTTTCACATCCATTAGCTCCTTTCCTTAGTTTAATTTCCTTTAGATTTACTTCTCAGGTGCTGAGACGTTTTTAGACTTCTGTACCGTGGTGACGTGTGTGTCATTTAGTTGGAATTCATCTCTCGTTGGACCAGTTGTCTTGGTCCCTTTCCCACTTTCTCTTCCCCTTTGTACAGCCTGGAAAAGGTGTGCGTTGTGTGCAGTACTGTGCTTGGTTTCCTGAGTTTCTCTGGGACTCGGGTTGGTCTCAGGATGGAGTGAATCATCGTTAGGCGCTTGAGCACCCAAGTGCTCACGAGTTGTCTGTGTGTCCAGGTCAGGTGGCAGCCAGCCAGGTGTGACTCCCAACGCCTGCTTTGCTCTTGGGTTACCTTAAATCCACAGTTTCGGGTGGTCGTCTTAGCCGAGCATGCTGATGAGCAGTTTCTTCTTTTCGCTTTTTCCTTCTCTCCTCATGATTTTCCACTTAGGCAAAGGTGAAGAGAAAGATACCACAAACACGGTGGAGAGGTGCCAGGTACCTAACAGTGGCGCGGTGTAAACCTGGCGCAGTGCAGGGCAGAGAGAGAAACGTTCGATCTTCCCTCCGTGGTTCTTGTGGAATGAAACATTTCAGACCTGGGAACTCCGAACTACGATGCTGGGCTTCAAATGTAATTGCTTCCAATCTGCTTTCTTAAAGCTGCTAATAACTTGATGTTCCCAGCTTTCCCAGCAAGTTAGACACATCCATAGGGCTGCTTATATGCGGACTCTGGGAGGATTTGCCATGTTTATCCGTGAGCTGCTGTTTCTCTGATGGCAGGAGAAAATTCGACACATCTTGGCCCTGAAAAGTGTACCCCACACATGCCGAGGAGGAACTGAAACAGCCCTTCAGAGTCAGTGGTGCCTGACGTTTCACATCTTGACATTTAGATTCAGAAGAGATCCGTTGTACTGCTTTACGGTCACCGGGACGGAGGGAGCAGAAGTAATGAGTGTAGATCTCTGATTGATCTACGATTTGGATGAGCTAATTTTACTGAAAAAGGTAGAGCCTTCGCTTGTCTGTGCAAGGATCTTACGGAGAAGACAAATACAGAAACCGGGCTGTGTTTTCCTCGGTGCGCGCCTCGCGGAGAGACGCTGCCCGTGACTGCACCACCGTCTTTGTTTAGGGTACTTGGGGTTCTGAAGATTTTAGTAAAAGGCTACTAAAGGGAGGGTCAGGCAGGCTGGGGTGGGGAGGGGCGGGGGGTGTTCACTGTGCTTTCCACCTAGAAACACCGTGAAAACCTTCCTGCTTAGGAGATGGAGCTGCCGGACAGGTTGAGTGCAGGGCCTAGGCAGAGCCCCGCCCGGGCCAGCTGACAGCCCCGTGCTGGTGACCCACTCCACAGGGGGCTGCAGACGCGGGGGCGGGCGGGGGGACTCTCCCAGATGCCTGGGCATTGCCCCACACGTTCCCTGACCTCCCTGCCTGCCTTCCCTTTTCACTGACTTCCTGTGCCACGAGGTTTTCTCTGCCTCGTTAAGAGAGTCTGTTTGCACTGGTTGGTGGATGGGATTTCGAGGTGTCATCTGAGGATGAGTGAATGGCTGCAGGAATGCAGAAGTTGCTGCAGAGCCCTGCTGCTTGAGATTCAGAGAACATTCATCTCTGAGGCCGCATCTCTCAGGGATGAATCAGAGCAGCCTCCGTACGGGGGCTGCCGCATGGAAGCTGCCAACTGGCTGACACTCCGTCTGGCTCTTATTCTGATAAGTATCGACGACAGGCAGGGTGAAGCCCTTGTTACTCGTCACCGTAGAGAACCGTGTGGAGAGGGACAGTGTTCCAGGCAGAAGGCAGGTCCCTCCAGCTGTGGGGTCCACAGCGAGGCGCCGGGCGGCAGCCGAAGGCTTTTCCCCAAGCTCTGCTGGCCGGGGTGCATGGCCACGGCTCCTGGGTCTCCTGGTGAGTCCTGTTGTGAGTCAGGCTGAGGCTCGCCTTATCGCCTTATTGTTACAGTAACAGAAGCTGAATAACCGCTGAACAAGGGGAAGCAGGCCTCGTGGGAGCTGGTGAGAGCGATAACCCGTGACCCGCCTGATGTCATTAGACTCCCAGCCAGACCTCACCAAGGGGGACCCAGCCGGGGGATTCCCGGCAACGCGCCTCCCCTTCGTGGGATCCCGGCTTTATGTGGAGTGTTGCGCATCCATCAGACATTTACATCTTGAAGGGTTTCCTCCTCCTCTTACTCTCTGACCTTTCTTAGTTCAGAAAGGTTAAAAATAACCCACAAAACACTACTCTCGGGTCTTCACAGAACAGATGTGAATTAAAATGCGGTCTTTTTTTTTTTCTCACTATGACATTTTCTTTCACTTTCATGCCTCCCCCTCCCCAAAGGCAAACAAAAGAAAAAAAAAAAAACCCAAAACCTTGGTAGAGCTAAGCTAGTTTTTCCACTTAGTGATTTTTTAAAGAAACTCACTCCTAACATGTGAGAACATAGAATGTGGCACCAGGTTTAGGGAAAGCTCCTCTGATCTGGGACCTGCTCTGCCTTGATCTCACCATCTCAGGCTCATCTCCCCTCGCTGGAACTCGCTGTGTCTTCTGGGTGGTCACCTCATCTCTCTGTCTTTCTGTTTTCTCTTCTAAAAGAAATTAAAGTGGTGGACCGGGCGGGTGATCCCCAAAGGTGTGTTCTTAAAATGTGGATTCCGGAGCCTCACTTCAGATCCACCGGACAAATTCCTGGAAGTGGAGCCTGGGAAGCTTTGTTCATTACAAACAAACACGCAGAGCCTCTGGGGTTAGGTCTAGTGAAGAGTCGGGTCTGGGACCACCAGATGGGGTGTCTGAGCCCCTCCAGCTCCAACATGCCGACTGTCTGTTAGGAACCGACAGGACCCAGGGATGTCCGACAGACGTGAGGACCTTGGCAACCGAGGGAGTCATAACCGTCTCACCTGGGGAGCAAGCCACGTGGGCATTTGAGGAAGCATATTCTCAGGAAAGGGAGGAGTAAGTGCAGAGCTCCTAAGGCAGGAACATGCTTGGCGTGCACCCTAACCAGTGATGCCCGAGGGATGCAGCCAGTGGGCGGTCCTCCGCGGGCCCGTGAGTGGGCGGTTGGGCGATGCCCGAGGGATGCAGCCAGTGCGCGGTCCTCCGCGGGCCCGTGAGTGGGCGGTCGGGCCTGCAGCTGCGCACTGCGGTGGGAGAGGAAGGCGCAGCTTGCCTGCCCCCCAGCCTCTCGCCCATTGGCCTTTGCTTGAGAACAAACATTCCTGCCACGGAGCCTCTTTTCTTTGTGTCTAACCATTGTTCTCTCCAGGCAGTGACTGCTGCCTTCGTGTGAACTGCTTTTACGAGAGCTGATGGAGGACCACGGTAGGCTCTGCAGAGCCCGGTGCGAGGCCCCCCTCCTCCGAGGTGGGCGCACGGGCCCCAGGGGAGGCGGCCTGCGCTTCTGCTGAACCAGGGACAGAGACTTCGGCGGCCGCATGCAAGCTCAAGGAACGTGTCCTTGGTTCTCGTCTTCACAGGGAATTCTCTAGCAGTCTAAATGATCTTCAGAGAATAATCCTATTGCAAACTTAAAACCAGTGCTTATTACTCAGTTCCTATATTTTAAAAGTCCCCTTGACCACTGAATTTTTATAAAAATAGACTCTATGTTTTAGAGCAGTTTTAGGTGCCCTGGAAAGTTAAGCAGGAAGTTCAGAGCCCCTGTCTCCTGCCTGCCCCTCACTCACCCCTCCCCTACCGTCAGCATGTGTTACAGCGGATGAACCTGCAACTGACACATCATCATCACCCCAAACCCCGGTTTACATTTGAAGTTCACTCTTGGTGGCGTTCATTCTGTGGGTCTGGACAAACGTGTAATGAAACGTACCCATCAATAGAGTGTCATACAGAGTAGTTTCACGGCCCTAAAAATCCTCTGTGTTCTGCCTGTTCACGCGTCCCCCTAACCCCCCGGCAGCCCTGATCTTTTCAACTGTCTCGATAGTTTTGCCTTTCCTAGAATGTCATTTGGTTGGAATCATGCAGTTCGTAGCCTTTTCACGTTGGCTTCCCTCACTCAGTCATATGCATTAAAGTCTTCTCCATGTCTTCTCATGGCTCGATAGCTCATTTCTGTTCAGCACTGAATAATGTTCCATCATCTGGAGGTACCAGTTTATTTATCCAGTCGTCTACTGAAGGACGTCTTGGTTGCTTCCACATTTTGGCAGTTGTGACTAAAGCTGCTGTAGACATCCACGTGCAGGGTTTTGTGTGGACCTAAGTTTAATTCCTCTGGGTAAATGTCAAGGAGTATGGTTCCTGAGTTGTAAGGTGAGAGCTTATTTAGTTTTGTAAGAAACCACCAAACTTCCGGAGTGGCTGCACCAGGTTGCGTTCCCACCAGCAGCGAGCGACAGTTCCTGTTGCTCCACAGCCTCTTAGCACTTGCTGTTGTCAGTGTTCTGGATGTGGGCCACTGTAATGGGTCTGTGGTAGTATCTCGTTGTTTTGATGTGTATTTCTCTAATGACATATGTTGTGGAGCACCTTTTTCATATGCTGATTGGCCATCTGTACATCTTTTGTGAGCTGTCCAGGTCTTTTGCCCGTTTTTAAATTGGGTTGTTTGTTTTCTTATTGTTGAGTTTTACGAGTCTTTTGTATATTACGGATACCAGTCCTTCATCGGAATTGTCTTTTGCAAATATTTTCTCCCAGTCTGAGGCTTGTCTTCTTCTCTTGATGTTGTCTTTCACGGACCAGAGGTTTTAATTTTGATGAGGTCCGGCACATCAGCTGTTTCTTTCATGGAACGTGCCTTTCTGTGTGGTCACCACCATGCTCAAGGTCATCTGTTTTCTCCTGTGTTATTCTAGGAGTTTTAAAGTCTTGCATTTGGGGTCTGTGATCTATTTTGAGTTAAAACTTTGTAAAGGATTTAAGGTCTGTGTCGAGATTCTTTCTTCTGAGTGTGGGTGTCCACTTGTTTCAGCACTGTTTGCTGAAAGACTGTCTTTTCTACAACGTGTTGCCTTTGCTCCTTTGTCGAAGGTCATTTGAGTGTGTGTGACTCTGAGTCTGGGTCCTCTGCTCTTCTTTGTTGATCTGTTTGTCTGTTCTTGCACCAGGACCACGCTGTCTTGTTTACTGTAACTGGAGTAAGCCCTGAAGTTGGGTAGTGTCATTCCTCTGACTTTGTTCTTCTCCTTCAATGTCCTGTTGGCTGTCCTGGGTGCTGTGCCTCCTTTCCACATGAACTTTAGAACCAGTTTGTCGATATCCACAAAGTAACTTATTGGGATTTTGATTGGGATTTCATTGAATCTTTAGACCAACTTGGGAAGAACTGACGCCTTGAGTCTTCCACCCGTGAACATGGAATATCTCTCCATTTATTTAGTTCTCCTTTGATTTCCTTTATCAGAGTTTTGTCGTTTTCTTCATATAGATCTTGTATACATTGTGTTAGATTTATACCTAACTATTTCTTTTGGTGGGGGGATGCTAGTATAAGTAGTATTGTGTTTTTAATTTTAAATTCCACTTGTTAATTGCCAGTATATGAAATATTTAAAAAATATTTTAACAGGTATATTTTTCAGAACATGGCTGCATTCATGTCAGGCTAGTTGCATTCTCCTTTTTAAATGCCTCCATCTTTTTCTTTTATATTGTTACTAAACTTATTTTTAATATTTTTCTTAAGCATTTTTTCTGATTATCACAATGGTACAATTTTGTTACAAAGCATTTGGAAAATGCAAGCCAATATAAAAATGAAAACCTAAATTACTAGCAGTGCTATCACACGACTTTTTACTCCTATTAATACTTTGATTTATTTCCTTGCAGTCCTTTTTGGTACATGGATGTAAGCTGCACTGTGTTAACTAAACCATATATTGATATATATGTATTTTACATATATATGTATTATAAATATATAATACATATATATATATAAAATCTGTTTTCTTACTATTATACCACGACATTTTCCCCATGTCAATAAAACATTTTTTTTTTTTTTTTTTTTTTTTTGTGGTACGCGGGCCTCTCACTGCTGTGGCCTCTCCCGTTGCAGAGCACGGGCTCCGGACGCACAGGCTCAGCGGCCATGGCTCACGGGCCCAGCCGCTCCGCGGCATGTGGGATCTTCCCGGACCGGGGCACGAACGCATGTCCCCTGCATCGGCAGGCGGACTCTCAACCACCGCGCCACCAGGGAAGCCCAATAAAACATTTTTAAGACAATTTTTAATGACTTTGTAGTATCTGAAATTGATGGCCTCAAAAATCTTGGGTATGTTCTGAATGGATGTGAAGGTTTCCAGTTTTTGACGTTACAACCCTATTTGTGTTCAAATATCTGATGGTCTCCTTGGGAGGGCATTTTCCTTGGAGATTTTCCTTGGAGGAAGTCTGAAGGAGACCCATTTTCCTTCCGCAACAGAATTTGAAAATTGAGACACAGAAATTGGTCAGGTAGGTGGGAAACAGGCAGCGTGGGTTACAAGGGGCCGTGGCCTGTCGACGCTCAGGAGTCAGCACCGCTTGCTCACTGGTTCTCAGCATCCTCGGACGCCCCGGCCTTGCCACGCGGGACGCGCCCCGTGCACCTGAGGCCGGGAGTTGAGGACCAGGTCAGCATGTGTGCTCTGCAGGCAGGTGGATGCCAAAGAGTGAAGGCAAGTTGTCCATCAGAATTGATTCCTCTTCCCCGGGAGGCCAGTGGGCGGGCTCGTCAGAACTGGGCCTCTGCTGGGAACCTGGAGGCAAAGATAAGCAGGCCTCCAGCCCTAACGTCTTCTCTAGGTTCCTAAGTCACTTCTTAAAGGGTATGAACGTGAGCGTTTTTCCTTAACATCTTGAAGAGGATTTTATCTCCGTGTCTTCAGACATAATACATTCACTTGGTTCAACAACAAAAAATATCCATCTGAATCTTGTTGTTCCTACCTCTTTTTTCTTCCCCATCCCATTCAGGTAATCAGTTTTATTAGTTTGCTATAAATTTCTTTTTTTTCTCATTTTAAAAGCCATGTAACACTTTCATTTTATTATGAAATATTCGTCATACCGAAAGTGCAGACTATGCTATATTAACCATATGTGTAACCACAGCCCAGTTTTCTTAAATCTTAACATTTTGCCACTTTTGCTTCACATGTATGATTTTTTAAAAAAAGAACTAAAACATTAGGGAAGTAGATGATGCTTCCTGCATCATCCTTCCTGGGCCCCATCTCCCTCCCTTCCTTCCAGAGGTAACCACGGTCTGAATATGGTAGTTCGCATTCCTCTGCATATCTGTCATTTACTGGCTGGGATGTATCCATAAATCGTACTGGGTTACACGTATTTAACGTTTTAAAGTGGATATCATACTGTACGTATTATTTTGAAGCTTACTTTTTTATACAGCTGTATGTTTTTGAGATCCGTTTGTATAACTCCAGGTACCTCTAGTGTGTTAATTCCAAAATCACTATAGCACTCTACTGTGTGAATATGCTACAAATTATGTATCTGTTAGTCTATTAATGAACCTTTCTTTTTTTTTTTTTACAAATTTTACTATTATAAACAATGTTGCAGTGAATAGTAGTATCACATGTGTCCCTGTCTGCACATCTGCATGGATTTCATAGGGTGAAAGAAATGGAGTTTAAGTTTTAGGAAATGTGACCCTTTGGCTTTACTCAATATTCTCCGAAGTGAGTGCCCGACTCCCTTCCCACCAGCAGTGCGTGGTCGTCCTCACTGCACACCACCCTTGGCGCAGGGTCGGTTAAAGGGGAATGTAAGTGGAATCTCGTTTTCTTCTAAAGCAGCTTTATCGAGATGTCACTCACTACTACAATCCACCCATTTGAAGTCTATCCGTACTTAAGTGGATGTGCTGTGTCCTCAGGGTTATACACTCATCACCACATCAACTTCGGGACATTTTCACGGCCCTTGAAAGAAAGAAACCACCCCCCACAGAAGTTGGCTGTCGTCCCCCGGTCTCCTCAGCTCTAGGCAGCCACTCATTCCCTGTCTGTCTCTGTAGATTTGCCTGGTTCTGGACGTTTCCTGTAAGCAGCAGCGTACAGTCCATCATGTCGTATGTTCTTCCGTGGTTGACTTCTTACGTTTACGTCATGTTTTCAAGGTTCACCCGTGTTCTGGGCATGTAATGGCATTTCGTTCCCTTCTAGTGCTGAATCGTATTCTGTCGAGTGGATAGGCCGGATTTTATTTATCCAGCGAGGGACGTGAGGTTTTTCCCATGTTTTGGGCCTCATGAATGGTGCTGTTCTAAAGATTCCTGGACAGATTTTATAGGGACTTTTTTTTTTGGATGAAGAGATGACAGTTTGGATGCCGGGAACAGCAGACACAGGTCCCAGGCGTCCCCCTGGTGCAGGCGGGCGGGTGGGTGAGAAGCGGCAGGGGGCCATTTCTCCAGCCCCCTTGGCCAGCGTGGCTCAGGGCCTCCTCACTGACGTCGTGGAGTCACGGAGACCTCGTGGCGACCCCCGTGAGGCACGAACCCTTCCTCCCCCTTCCCCTGCAAGGCCTTTCCGCAGCGATCACGCGTGTTCCGGCCTCAGGTCCCGACTGCTGGCCTGTGGAGGACGGTGACCCAGTGCTGTCTTGTGCAAAGCTTGTCTTCTCCACCCAGCCAGGGACGGCAGTTCCAGGCCAACTCATCCACCGTCTTGGCCTTTTAGTTAAACAACCAGGCTTAGGAGGTGTGGGGCCAGCTCCTGGCCTTGTTCTGTTGGCTTCCTCCCACTCCTGTCCGTGGCTGGCCGTGGACCACAAGGTCTGGAACTCCCTTGCAGAACCAATGGAGCAAACACCCACTCCTGATAAACTAAGGTCGCTTCTTACCTGGGTGAGCCGAATATTCTAGTGAGTTTTGCAATCAGAGGTCAGAACTATTCTTCCCCTTCCTACTTTTTAAAAACTCACTTTGCTTAAACTGAATCTTTTTACATTTCTTTGGTGCGGAAGTAAGCAAATACGAATATGTATCCTTCCTTCTTCCACAGGAGGAGGAGTGTGTGCCCCAGGGTCTGCTCCCTCTGTGTGGACTTGGCCGTGGGACCCGGCTCTCCACCCCCACCCCAACCGTGTCCTGCTGGGTGCCTCCAGCAGGAGGGATTGAATTTGCCCCGCCCGTGTTCTCTCCAGTTGTTTCTAGTTCTCTCCTTTTAGCTCACAAGCTACAATCACACGTTTGCGTCTGTTTAGTTCCAGAAGCGGGATCGGAGTTCCAAGGTTAACAATACTGGTGACTCTCAGAGCTGTGACCAGTTAGTTACCCTCCGTCTGAACCTGCACGGATCTGCGCCTCTGCCTGCATTTTTCTCGTGTGGGCTGTCTTACCTTTTGGATCTTGGCCAATCTGATAGGGGCATGACTTAAATTTGCTTTTCTCTTTCCAAGAGTGAGAGTTAGCGTCTTTTCCTGTGTTTAAGGACCATCTTATTTTTGTTTTTCTGTGAACTGTCTGTGTCCATTGCCCACCTTTCCATTGGTTTGCAAATCTTTATTGATTTCTGGTTGTTCTTTATCTATTAGGGAGATTAATCCTTTGTCTGTGATACGAGTCGCTGACGTTTTTGTGAACTTTTCAAAAAGTGCTTGATCACATTTTTGCTACACAATTGAGGTCATACTCTATACATAATCCCGTGTTCTGTTTCTCAGTCTTAACACTGTATCATCAGCATTTTTCTTTTTCAAATGTAGCATTTCTTTAGACCCTGAGAGGGAAACGCAGAGTGAGGTCTTGGGATGCAGAGCGTGTGACGCTGAGTGGTTTGCTCGTGGTGTGGAGGTGATGGCCCAGCAGCGCGGGGAGAGCAGAGTTTGGGGTCAGGAGACATTGGTTCGAGTCCCGCCGTTGCCACTTACTGGTTCCAGCCTTATTAAAGTCTCCTAACTGCAGCATGAAATACGTGGTGTAGTGCCCGCTCTCACAGGGCATCTGTGGACGCCAGCTCAGGTGCATTCTGGAAAGGAGTTAGGTGGGTATTTCTTGGGCGCCCTGTGGCTCTCACCACCAGCCTCCCTGCCTGCACCCAGACGTCAGGCCTTCTAGAACTAGCATCTCTAGTCTCTGAGATTATGCGGTAAAAATGGACAGTTATTTAATATGGTGGAAATCAATTCAGTACAGTCCTGGAATGGTAATCACAAACTGAAAGCTGTAAGTAGGTTGGATAAATGAGAAGAGGCGTCACTTTCTTAGAAACGTCATCGTGTCTTTGGGGGAAGCAGGGGGTGAAAAGGGGCAGGAGAATGTGGCGTGTGGATGCTGAGAAGGAAGCTCACTAAACGTCACTGTCTGAGGCCGAACTACGGGTTTGAAATGGAATGTGAAGGCCCTGATCCATTAAGGTCGTTTCCCTGAGGGAGTTCACCCACTGCCTCAGGCCTCAGCTTCAGAAGCTTCTTGGAGCAAACTGTCATTGAGCTTGTTTGTCTTAAGACAATACTTGAGTCTGGGATGGATTTAAAGAAAGAGTGTTCCTGCTGTATTCCTCAGTTTCATTATTTATTTTTAATTTTTCCAGAGAGAGTACAGTCATACGGTTAAATATTCAAAAGCCACAGTGTCTTTTTTTTTTTTTAACTTTTTTATTTTTATTTTTTTGGCTGTGCCGAGAGGCATGCGGGATCTTAGTTCCCCAACTAGGGATGGAACCCGCGCCCCCTGCAGTGGAAGCTCAGAGCCTTAACCACTGGACCGCCAGGGAAGCCCCCAAAGCCGCAGAGGCTCAGTGAATCCCCGCAGCACGCTGACCAGCGGCCTGGCTCTGCGATAAGCACTTTGCAGTTAACCCTCAAGTCAGCACTCGTGAGGAGGGTCCCGCTGTCATCCCCGTTCTGCAGGTGGGGGGTTGCCGAGGAGCACAGAGGGAGGTGCTTGCCAGGCCGCACGGCTGGGAAGAGGCAGGGCGCAAACGCAGGCTGCCCGGCCCGAGCCTGCAGCTCCCTTGCTCTGCGGCCCTGGCAGACGTGCATCAGGTGGGGTCAGGAAGCCCTCTCCCTGTGCCCTGGAGGGAGGGGCCCACTTGCTTCTCTCTCCCAACAACCCAGCCCCCTGCTCCAGATGGTACCAGGCTTACAGCTACATGTCTTTCTAGACACACTCTGTGCAAATACAATAAAATCCAGAGTTTTTTCCTTGTGTCTCCTTTTCAAAAATACATACAGTAGCTTTCTATACACAGCGTTTTATACTTCTTTTTTCCAGTTAAAGTGATGTCCTAGCACGTATTCTGTCATCACATGAGGAGAGTTCCCCATTCGGGGTTGTATCCGTGTAGCACCCCATTGTAGGGATGTACCATCCCATGCTGACACTTAGCTCCAATCCTTTACTGCTCCAAACGGTGCTGCGGTGGATCCCTTTTTGTGCGTAATCAATTTGGACCGATGTAAGTTGATCTGTAGGATTAATTCCTGAAGTGGAATTGCTGGGTCAAAGAGTACGTGAGTATGTGTGTTTGTACCCATCTCTCTCTCTCTCTCTCTCTCTCTCCCCCACTCTCTCTCTGTTTTCCTTATTTTGGCCCCTGCCCTGCAGCACTGCCTCCCCACTCCTCCCCCGCCTGCTTGCCTGTACGCATCTCTTCTAGGGATAATAGTTTACGACCAAAGATAGGTACAGCTTCTACTTAGTTTGACTTTCCCATTTTGCAAACACAAGATCTTATGGAAAGAATCATGCTTTTAACCTCTGAAAACCTCTAGAAAAACTGACCTCTAGAAACCTCTAGGGAAAAAGAATCATGACCTTATCTGTGTGCAAGTTAAATGGATCTAGAATCAACTCATGTATGAGGCTGTGTCTTGAATGTTTACTTTGAAATTCATTCACTTACCTGTTATGAGTAAGACAGTTTCCCTGGGTGGAGGAGAGGCTGGGAAACCTTCCCTTCAGGAAAAGCTGTGGAATCATGTTGATGCAAGTTAGCTTTGAGCGGAGGTGAAAATTACGTCTCAGCCGTCCTGGGATACAGGGATGCATATCGATGGTTTGGGTTATGCCGACAAGAGTGTGAAAGAATTAGCTCAGGGAATAGTGAATTAACGCATGCGTGGGGGTGGATCGCAAAGCTGCTTTTTAAAAAAATAGCTTCTAGACACAGGAAAAGAATTAGTAGTGCTCTTTTAAGAATTCAAGGAACCCTTTTGGAAAATATGAGCCGTAGTTAGAAATTCTGTACGTTTTTAAAGAGGAGAAAGGGAAGAACCTGTTGATAACCACAACGGAACCTGGGAAGCCAGCGAGGGCGGCGTCCTGGCTGGTGCAGTGCCCCTCAGGGACACCTGCCCACTCAGCGTCACTCTTGCCTCGAGAGAACTTGCGCTTTTCCCCTTCAGACTTTGCCAGCAATCTCTGAACGTTCTGCCGATTCGAGGTGCGTTTGTGCTGCTTCCGTATCACAGTGCAGACTCCCTGTAGGAAGGCGAGGGGTACCACGCAGGGATGGAAGTTGGTCCACGAAGGTGGCTGTCCTCTTCGTACCCGGCTGAGGTCACCTGTTCTGAGTTGTACTCTGCACACCCAGTAGATGGTTTGTGTCAAGAGTCGGAAGGCTGAGACCTTGGAGGTCATTCTGGCCGCAGTCCGTCTCTTACGGAGGAGGGGGCACTGGGGTCAGATGTTCGTCCGGGCAGGGGGCCAGGCGTCTGGCATGCAGCCTGGCCGCGGCCAGGGGCTGTGGGGACCGGGAGCGCCACACAGACTCCACCTGCTTCCGAGTCCTACTCGACGTCACCCCGAGCTCAGGAATGATGGGTGGGATCCATCTTTCCTCTTCGGTGTTTCACAGTTCCCTGTTCGTAGCTCCCAAACCTCAGGCTGTGTGTTGACTCATGATGTTCTCTCTTTGCTGTGTGAACGTATTACATGAAGGCTGTGTGGTGTGAGCTCGTGACCGGCGTGGACATTCATAGTGCTGTCTCGGTGGGAACCGTGCTCCCGGCCACCGGCGGCCTCCCTACGCGTCAGCCTCCACCGCCAGCTCGTTAGGACTGCTCATATCTGGGGTGATGTAGAGGGGACTTCTGGCCTTGACACTGGGCAGCAACCTCTTATCCTACAGCCCCCAAATCCTAAAACCTCTGAAAAAAAAGTTGAAACTGACCTGAACTATTCATAATAGTCTCTTGATAATCCGTTTAGCATAAACATGCATCCCTTGGGCTGGTGAGATTCTAATTTGTTCGACGTTGGGGTTTGATTACACCTCAGGCCCTAAAGGAGCTGTTATATAATATGTGGTATAAGCGTCTTTCTAAAATTAAAAAAAATTCCGAATTCTGAAACATCTGGACCCAAGGATCTCAGTTAAGGGACCGTGTATCTGAACTCACCTTTGAGGCCTGCGTTACAGTTATGAAAGTGCTTTCATCCTTATTTTCTGTCTTTCCCAGCAGCCTGGTGAGGCAGGTAAGGGCTGCATTGAGGGACAGCTGAGCTTTGGAGTCGGTGCCTTCCCAGAGTCACCTGGGGTGAAAGTGGCCGCGCTGGAGCTGGGAGCTCAGTCTACCCTAGAGGGTCACCCATTTTCCAGGTGTCACGTCGTCTGTGACCTTGCCCCACGCTTCACCCCCGCTAGGCAGACTTGACCTCTCCTTCCTTCTGTAGATGTTTATCTCCATCCCCGTGACAGTAGCGTTTACTGATTGGTCTGTGCGTTGGCCCTTCCATGTCGGATTGTAAGCATTTTGAGGTAGGCACCGATCTCATTGATTTTGCTCCCCGGTGTCTTTCATGGCAGCTGGTCAGGCCGGATGCAGGCGTGGTCACTGGGGCTCAGGTTACAGTGCTTTTTGCCAAGCCAGGCTGCCGACAGTGGGGATTGATTCTTTCAGTCCACGTTTCTTTTACAAAAGCAATAAAGGATTTACCTTTATTTATCACCTGCTTTCTTTTTCTTTTTCTTTTTTTTTGCGGTACACGGGCCTCTCACTGTTGTGGCCTCTCCCATTGCGGAGCACAGGCGCGCAGGCTCAGCGGCCATGGCTCACGGGCCCAGCCGCTCCGTGGCATGTGGGATCCTCCCGGACCGGGGCTGGAACCCGTGTCCCCTGCATTGGCAGGCGGACTCTCAACCACTGCGCCACCAGGGAAGCCCTATCACCTGCTTTCTTAAAGACAAAAAAAAGTTGCAGCCAATATCCAATATAAATTTCTTCTGGGAAAATAACAGCGGGGTGCGTTTAATTGGAATCGTTTAAAAACTGTACCTTTAGGTTCTTATTATGTATTAAAGCCCCTGATGAGAATCTGAATCTTTAAGTACTTTTTCACTATGCTCTTGACCCCAGGACAGCAATTCAGAGGTGAATTTTTATGTAGGTCTTCTGAAACTAGAAACCAGGCAGTCTGTGGAGCTGAAGTTGTACCAGTGCAAAATAGAGGAAGAAAGACAAATCAGCTCATTTGCAAATTACTTTTCCTGCTAGCCATCTTCCTGAGCTACTAACCTAGGAAAAAAGAAACAAAGAATTCCAAATATGTTACTGCCATGTATCTACGTAATTTTTTTTTCTTGCAGTAAATAGCTTGCTACTGGGCGGGAAGTAGCACCCATTTGTGCTGACACGTTTGTGCTGGCGGGGTGAGCTCTGATCGCCATCTCATCAAACACAACTTCCCTTTCTCCTCCACCCTGCTGATCCTTTATTTTCATGGCGGGAAAACGTCACCTTGAGCACAGTGAGTTCATGGGAGCAGTGGCCGTACCCAGGGCCTGGAGCTGCTGGGCAGATGGATGGATGGTGTTTGCCAGTCTTTGTTGTGACCGTCATTGTCGGTTTTGTTGATTCTGTGGTGTTTCATATTCCTTTTTCTTGGACCATTTAAAGTTCCCTAGCATACCTGACTCTTTAAACATTCACATTCTCAGATCACAAGACGGTCTTTCAACTCCTCCCGTGAACTTGACTTTGACGATTTTTGTTTCCTTGCATGAGAGCCAGAGGAAGAATATTTTTGAGGTCTTCTTCTCTCATAGACCGTGGTTCCACCGGACGTACTGAGCCCACTTCCAGCCTGATTCCTGCAAATGTTCAGGGGAGGAATCCGACGCCCACCCTGCAGGTCCCGGGGGACAAATCACTGCAGCAAACCTGACACCTCCTGGCCTGGTCCTTGCCAGCTCAAGGCCTGGAAACCCTGGGTGCGCAGGTCAGGGCCCCTCTGCATTTCCCAGAAGATGGTTTCTCAGGCAGCTTCAGTCCTCTCCTAGCACAGGTCTGATCGTGTCAGTCGCTCTCTCAGGAGGCTGGAATGGCACACACCCCATCGCTTGTGGAGCGGACACACGTTCCTTGACGTAGCAGTCAGGGTCCTGCTCCGGAAGTCCTGAACTTCCCAGTTCTGTGCGGTCCTGCTGCAAGAGCCCTAGCCTAGCCGCCCCACCCCTGGACACCGTGCCACTCGACCGTGGGCCTGTGCCCTGCCCTCGGCCTGCAGCGACTTCCCACTCGCCACCACGCCCGAGCCTGGCCACCCTTCACTCCTTCCAGTCCAGACGCTGCTTCTCCCGGGCACGTCTCCTGTTCCTTGTCCTCTTGTTTTCTCTGGTCACCGACGTGCCTGCCTCTTCAAGTTCTTAGGAATAAGGACATTTCTTATTTGTAGTATCCACCCCCTACCCCCCGAGGGCCAGCATTCCTTGGCTTTCCTGCGCTTGTAGCCCGCAGCTCCGATCTCTGCCCCTGACATCACACAGCCATCTTCCCTGTGTCTGTGTCCAGATTTCCCTCCTCTTAAGAAGACACCAGTCCTTGGATCAGGGCTCAGCCTGATCTAGGATGGCCTCACCTTGATGACATCTGCAGAGACCCTGTTTCCAAACAAGGTCATACTCACAGGTACCAGGAATTAGGAACGGGACATCTCTTTCGGGGGGACACAATTCAGCCGCAGCACATGGCTATATCTACCTTAAAGACGCTTCTGTTTTCTCTACTTACAATCATTTGAACGATTATTGCTTGTCACCTTTCAGGTAAGTGATTGAGACTTTGGTTCCTCACTTTGCGCTCTTGATGACCAGTTCCAGAAACAAGATCTGGTTTAGTTCCAACCGGGCAAATCTTCACATCGTGGAATTTTAAAACTGGAAAGGGTCTATCTAAGTACTTCCGTTGAAATTTTACAGTAGGGAAGGGTAGACAAACCGTCTTATTTTCTTCTGCCTCAGGTCGTACAGCTGTGACCGTAAAGTAGACAAATAATGCGTGTCCCCCGATGCCAGGGGCAGTGATCTTCCCTTGCTTTCAACAAAAGCCAAGACACAGGGTGTTTCTGATGAGAGTAAGTGTCTCTACAGCTGTAGCCAGATATTTTACGGCAAAGGCCCAAGGCTCATTTTTCAGCCTCTTGCAATCCTGCAGAGAGTCGCCCTCAGCACAGCTCCAGGAACGGTGTCTGGGGGTTGGGGTGAGTGTGGGCACGAAGGGAATATGTACGGCTGTGGCCACGGGTGACTCGAGGGTGGCACGGAGGAGCCCGCGGCGTGCTGGGGGGCCGCACCTGAGCGCCTGTTGTCCTTGTGACGCGCGGCGAGGCCAGAGCCCAGGGGGGACCCAAGCTTGCTTCCTTCGGAAGCATCGTTTAACCGCCTGCATTTCCTGTCCCGGGTGACTGGACTGTGACTCCCTCTAAGGTCAGAGACGGGGGACGCCAGAATTACAATTAGGTGTTAAATCAGTGACGCTATTCATGTGCAAGAAGAAAAATAGAGTTTTCCTCGTATTTTAGAAAATGCTTTATAAAGTATTCGGATGGTCAAAAAGTTGGACCATCTGACATACATGGTTTTCCTTTCCCACGTCTTTTCTTTTCATCTTTTTAAATTGAAAAATCACGTGAAATGTTTTATAGGGTGTTGTGATCATTATTAAATTGTAGCTCTTCCAGAGGGGCTGTCCTCAGTTCGACTGACATTTGAGTCACTGTTAACCCTCAGAAATAAGGACTGAGCAGGTTGCTTTGTAAATGATAACGCTGTTTTGACAAGATGTCATTGTTGGGGCAAAACAGATTGAGCATGAAAACAAAAAGCCATGAAATCTTTGTCGCTTTTTCGATGTTAATCACTTCGACCTGTGTACTGTGCTTTAGTAATCGCAGAGGGTGTTTTTAATGACCTGGTGTAAAATGTCAGGGTTCCTTCGGGACTTTTGTCGGGTTGGGGTGACAGAGAGCTGGCTGACGGCTCCCCTCTGCTTCCTCTGGTGACTCGGTTCTCAGGTCAGCTCCCAGCTCGCGACGGCTAAAAACAGGCCCCGACTGCGCAGCCCAGTGTGGGTTAGGGGGACGTGTCCAACCAGCCGGGCCTGGACCGAGAGCAGGAGACGACCAACTTCTGAAGCAGACTTGCCGAGTTGTAGCAAAACCAGCACCAGGGCTTCCCTGGTGGCGCAGTGGTTGAGAGTCCGCCTGCCGATGCAGGGGACGCGGGTTCGTGCCCCGGTCCGGGAGGATTCCACATGCCGCGGAGCGGCTGGGCCCGTGAGCCATGGCCGCTGAGCCTGCGCGTGTGCTCCGCGACAGGAGAGACCACAACAGTGAGAGGCCTGCGTACCGCAAAAAAAAACCCAAAAAACCAGCACCAAGGGTGCTGGGCCTGGCAGCTTAGAGCACAGGCTGTTGAGAAGGTGCAACCAGCACTTGATGTTTTGGAGGCTAGGATTTAAGACAACAGATCTGCTCCCCGAAAAGCATGTGTTCTGTGTTGACTACCACAGCCTGAAAAGGAGAGGACCAGTGATGCGCAGTTCGTGGTTGGGGACCAGCTGCTGTAGCGATGTTTCTAAAAAGTCGTTAGCATGAACAGTTCTTTCGGTAATTATTAGCATTTCGGAGCGCTTACCTGTGTCAGCCGCTGTGTAAAGCACTTTCATTTAGTTTCCACGGCAGCTTTGCGAGCTTGGTGTTAATATGTCCATCGCACTATTGGAGAAACGGATCTCAGAGGATGTGTATCTGTATCCACATGTGTGTGACTTCACTCTGTTACACCATCTCTTAGTTTTACAGTGTGATGTTGTCTGTCCTCTAACTCTCCGTCTGCCACCACCTTCCTCTTGTGTGCTCGCAGCGCCTGGCGCCCGCCGGCCTCTATCCACATGAACCTGCCGCCGGTACCCATCCCCTCTCCTCCCCCCGGCTGCCGTCACTCTAGCCTCGGTTTGAAGGACCCAAGCTCTGAAGAGTAAATTCTACCTGGCCCTCCTGCTTCTCGTCTTAATCCGCCCCAGCCCTCTTTTCCTTAGAGCTGCAAATTGACCTCGGGAAAGTGCAGGCTGAGTTTCCCGACCTGCTCGCCTGCGCTCAGGGATGAGCTGGCCCTTGCTGCCACCTGCCCACCGCCCTCCGCAGCTCGCTGTCTCCCTCTGCCTGTCTTTTCCTGCATCTCCTCCGTCCCGTCCTCTTCCTGCTGTGTCCTTCATTCCCACACTTTACCTCTCTTTAACTCCTGCTTCTTCAAGTCCTGCTTAAATGTCCCTTCCTTAAATCCTAGGGACTTCCCTGCCGCTCCCCAGCACCGCTTAAACTTGAAAATATGAGTCTTACCACATCCTTTTCTTTCTTGCACTTGGACATCTGTAGTTACACGTGAGGACTCGCCCAGTGTTCCGCACTGAACTGTGTCCTCCCTGAGGGCAGGGACAGAGTCTGCTTCGTTAAACAGCTGCTCGATCTCTAGCTTCGAGCACAGTGACGGTTACACAGCAGGCACTCAGATCTGTGTCGACTGGTTAACAGACACATAACTTAAGAGGCCCAAAGCAGAGCATCTTGATGGTTGCCCTTTCTTAGTCCTCGCGTTCTGATTTCACTTGTTGCTCGAGAACGAACCTGCGTTCGGAGCAGTTTTGTCCCAGTGGCTTTGGGTTGGCTTTATCGCCGATGGTCATTTTCCGCCATTCAGACGCTGTACCATGATGCACTTGGTTTTCCAAACTTCTGTGTCAGACCAGCCACGATACAAGAAAAGGCTAAGTTTCAGGACACGTGAGCCCTCTCTGTTTGTCCTGAGCCTGGGTGGGTGGGAGAGGAAAAGCGAGGGCTCCCCTGACAGGCTGCAGGTTCCTGGCCCAATGGTGCAGAGGCGTGAACGCTCCAGAGCCTCCGACCTCAGCTGTGACGCCCCCAGAACCCAGGCGCCGGGTTCAGCTCCCTCCGCAGCCCTGGCCGCTCCTGCCTGATGTCTCTGCCCAAAGTTGCTTTGGAAGGAGAAGCTTTCTCTCCAGTGGTTTATCATCTCAGGAGCCTTCCCAGCCTTGGTCATGGGCACTGGCCCATCGGAGTCCACGGACAGGGCCGTGTGCCCGGGTCTGTGGGGATCACGCCTTCTGCACACTGGGGCTTCCGTGTGCAGGCGGACACCGGCTGGGAGACTTGTCTGCCTGCGACCATCCCGAGCGTCGCCGCTAACACGACTTCTTTCTTGTGAATCCACAGTTGGTCCTGTTCGGAGTTGGACCTGAACGAGATTCGCCTGATAGTTTACCAGGACTGTGAGAGGAGAGGCAGACAAGTCTTGTTTGACTCTAAAGCTGTTCACAAGATCGAGGAGGCGGCAGCTCAGGTAGGAACTATGGATTCGCTTTCGTCCTTTTTGTTTGTTCGTCCATTGCCTGCTCTTTGGGCTGAATTGCACAGCGCCGTCAGTGGTTCAGAGGAAACACGGGCAGAGGTCCCTCCGCCCACCCCATTTGCGTTCTTATTAATATACACAGGTGAGACTGTTAGCGAGTCATCGTGCAGATGTTAAGCATCGTACTTTAGACATTACCAGAAGTGACTTTGCTGGTAAGTTGCAATCCAGTAGGATTCTGATGCCAAGTGTGTGCCGTTAATGGGAAGACTGAGAATGCTAAAATTCATGAAGCGCTCGCCTAAAGGGAAGGTCTGGTATCACCCATAGATAGTAAGAGGTGATACATAGCACGGGGTTAGACAGAACTGGAGCGCTTTCCTGGCCACGGGGCTGCAGGGTGCTAACATGCACTGTCGTCTGCAGAAGGGCCTGCAACCCAAGCCTGTTTGACCAAGGAAGTTTTATTTCCTTTTTATAGTGGAGGGCGGTGTGGGGGTAGTAGTGGTGGTGATGGTAGAGGTGAGGGTGGTGATGGAGATGATGGTGATGGAAGTGATGGTGATGGTGATGGAGGTGTTGGTGGTGATGGAGGTGATGATAGTGATGGAGGTGATGGCGGAGGCGATGGTGATGGAAGTGATGGTGGTGGTGATGGAGGTGTTGGTGGTGATGGAGGTGATGATAGTGATGGAGGTGATGGTGGAGGCGATGGTGATGGAAGTGATGGAGGTGATGGTGATGGAGGTGATGGTGGCGGTGACAGAGGTGATGGTGGTGGTCGTAGTGCTGGTGGTGGTGGTATGGGGCGTGGAGGTCTGAGGGTGGGTAAAGTGGGGACAGAGCAGCTCTTGATCCCTTGGAGCCAGAATGGGAAAGGTAGAGTGATGTGTCCAGGCAGGAGCAGGGTCTAGTCCTCCCTGTGAGTCTTCAGGGTGGCCATCCAGTGTACTTCTGACTTGTCGCCTTTCAGCAGTTATTCAGATGTCTACAACTTAAATAAATCCCTTTGTGTTCCTTCTTTTCATGTTCAGTAACCTGATACCTGTACTGACCGAATCCTGGCAGTTTAGAGAATGTGCAGCTAAGTAGCTGAATAGTTTATGTCAGGGTCTCGGTCTCGTCAGGGCTGAGGTCTCGTCCTGCTTCTGATACGGTTGTTTCTGCGGGAAGGAAGTGTCTGGTTAAAGGCGGTTTAGCTGAGCGGATCCCGTGGTGCTTTCACGTGGAAGCTGGCCAGGTAGCTAATCATTACAGCCATTGCTGGGCTTGTTAGGTGGGTGGCTGGAGCAGGGGGGATGAGAAGTCTCTTGGTGATTCAGCGAAGCCTGCCATGGTAGATTGGTATTAGTTCAGGTGAGCCAGCACTCGGCCCTTTGTTTGGTGGACCGCACACGGCTTCCCCCTGTTTTCCCACATCACTTCCTGTCTCCCCAAGGCCTTGCACAGATGGTATAGTTGCACACCCACGCTCCGTCACTAGGGTTCCTGATGGTGGTAGCAGGTGGAGGGAAAAAATTCTCACCGGTTTGCAAAAATAACCGGAATCCTGTCTGTAGGAGCAATGATGACCCCGGAGTCTGGAACAGAAGCTTCCTGGGATGGACGCACTCATTTCCTCACAGAGGCAGCTGGGCCCGGGGAGGCTTGGAAGCTGCCCAAGGCTGCAGAGGGAGTCCAGCGGGGGCTCTGCTCACTGTACCGGGAGCTGTCGCCAGTTGTGGACGGCGCGGCCAGTGGGCCCAGCAGTGTGGGGCGGGTGTGGACCGCGTGTCACTCCGGGCCCTGCAGGGCCGTGGATCGCCATCCCGCCCGCGACCGCTGGGGGCAGGCTTCCTGTTCCCCTTCTGTTCTTCCCCCATCTTCAGCCCCCCACCCCATGGGCAGGCACGAAATGTCAGGAGTCAGCAGCAGGCACGTGACTGCAGGCATTTGCATTCGACCATCAGTGTGACTGTCACACTGGAGATTAGACAAGCTGCACTTGCATTCATGTTTTTCCAAGCAAATCTACGCACAAAAAAGCAAAGAAGACTCAGGATAGAAACAACGCATCACGGAGGGTACAGGCTGCTTCTGTAGGGAGTAGTGCATCTTGGCCTAGGAGGAAGGGAAACGTTAGTGAAGGTGTATCCTTATGCCTCTGTGTCACTGTCATAAAAATCTGCCATGAGCTCCATGAAGGGGACGTGTAGTAGCTACTCCTCTACAAGCCGTGACCTTTGAAGGCCGTGTTGCCTCACATGCTGTGTAATCACAGCAGCCCCCGTTCCAGCATCTTGTCCTCATCTTTCACAAGCTTGACCTCATGACTTTCTCTAAAGCCGTGCGGGGGGAGGTGTGTCATTAAAGCACGTGCTGGTCTTTCCAAATGAATAAATACTTCTGCCTTCTCAATTCCGTTTGCTTGGGGAAAATTTAACTTTGAAGCAATGTCTGTATCCTCATCAATTTTATAGATTATGACTCTACCCAGTACTAAAAAACCCTCTAACAACCAGAACAGAGGTCAGAGCTCATCGATGATTTTAGAATATGAATTGAAACGTCAAGTGTTCTTGGGGACTTCCCTGGTGGTCCAGTGGTTAGGACTCTGTGCTTCCAGTTCAGCGTGCCTGGGTTCAGTTTCCGGTCAGGGAACTAAGATCCTGCAAGCCGTGCTGCCAAAATAATAATAATAATAATAATAATAATAAAATAAAGAGAACAGTCTTAATACATAACCCACCACCTCTGTCACCCTTCTCAGCATCTTCCTCTTCCAAATGTTATAGACTCACAGGAACCACTCTTTTGTCCTCGTTAAAAAGAAAACAACAACGTCCCGGTTTTTCTATGCAGCTGAGGCTCAACAGAACAGAGCGATGTGAGAAAGGGGCCCCCAGTGAGCGTGTGCTGGGGAGCCCGGTACGCTCAGCGGGGGCGGTGTGTTTACCCTCCTCTCCCTGTTCACCCAGAAAGCGGAGGACGTCCCCACGAAAACACCAGCCAAGTGCTGTCAAGGCGGTGGCAGCGGCAGCCTCTCTTCCCACGGCTCTTCCGGGGGATCTTTACCACACGCCAAGGAGCAGCTTCCAAAGTACCAGGTACAACCACCCTTGCGTGCGGAATGCCCCGTAGGCTGGAGCCATTTACTGCCATTTCTCCTCGGGGATAATGGCTGTTTGAGGGCCCCGTCCCTGGGATAGGAGACTACGTATCCAGAACCCTGCTCAGGACTCGGTGATGGCCTCTGTGGGAAGGGAATCTAAAAAGAGGGGATGTGTGTATAACGTGTAACTGACTCACTTGGCCGTACAGCAGAAACTAACACAACACTGTACATCAACTCTACTCCAATAAAAATGGAACAAACAAATAAACAAAAACCCCCCAAAACGGGCTCTTAGGTGTTTCAGGCCAGTGCTGTGCTCACACTTTGGCTTTATCTCTTGATAAAAACTATAACGGAGCAGCAGTGATCCCGTGAAACACACACCGAATGAAGAGAGATGTTGCAAAGGAGGTAAACCCTCCTGTTCTGCTTCCTTGGTGGTCAGAACCAGATTAATGCGCATGTGTTTTCCAGGTTTTTTTCTAAGAGCTCTGAGGATTCTGGGGATGAATATTGTCATCCTGAGAAAGTAGCACTTGCCGTGGAAGGAAGAAAGGCTTGTATAGGAGCAGCTGGGAAGGCAAGACCCAACTGGAGTGGCAAGTGTGAAGGGCTGGTATACTGAGAAGTGTTGGCCAGCTGGGCGCAAGGAAAGAGGTTTCATAAATATTGAATAGCAGAAGGGTACTACCTGATGGAGGATATATGAGTGTTTATTTTTATCTTCGGAGCCATGAGGAATTCTGTCTGCCGTGTCGCTGACACAGCAAAGCCAGGGAGGTGTACACCAGCAGCCACAGGTGTATAGAACGTTGCTCGTTTCACGGTCAGGATCGCTGCTGTGCGTCTGCCCTTATTCCACAGAGCTGCCGGCTCTCAAAGCAGTATGTGGTTACAACAGCATAGAGTGAAATTTTCAGCGAGTTGAGAATTGCAGTTGGCACGTGGACCTTGTACCCCAAGAAAAAGCAGGTTCAGAAATGGAGGTGATGGGTGGAAGTTATTCATAAAGAAGGTGAAAGCCTGTTAGTTTCTGTCTGCAGGAAGCGAGAAGAGGTTGGTAGCAGGCTCGTTAAATCAGGCGGATAGATGTCTGCTCCTCTTTCCTCCTTTGCAAGCAGGTGTAAGTAGGTGTGTATATGTGTGTCCGTGTGTGTGGATATATACGTGTATGCGTGTGGATTTGGAGTTGAAAGGCTGATTGCCATGGTTTTGCTTGGGTAGAAAGCGAGGCAGCAGAGAGTCTGGCTGGTGGCCTGGGTCACAGGAGTTGGAGGTACGGTTTCAGTCAGGCCGTGCGGGTGTCGTGCGCACTGGTTTGGTTGACACTCACATCCATCCTCAGTGTGCGTCACCACCACTTACAGTGGGAGCTGAGCATCTTGTATCCAAACGCATGCACCTGTGTGTCATCATATGTTCACAGTACGCACAGTGTTACGTCATGTGAGTGAGGGCGTTTGGCTTCCAGCCACCTGAGCTCCAGGGGAGTCCGGGCCCCGAGATGAAGGTATGGGGGTTCCCGTCGGGAATAACTGGAATCACAGCAGCGGTTGAGGACGCAGACAGTGACCTTGTACAAGGGATGACTTGAGAAGGTAGAGATTTAAAAAGGAGAGCAGTGCTTCCCTGGTGGTGCAGTGGTTGAGAGTCCACCTGCCGATGCAGGGGATGCGGGTTCGTGCCCCGGTCCGGGAAGATCCCACGTGCCGCGGAGCGGCTGGGCCCGTGAGCCATGGCCGCTGAGCCTGCGCGTCCGGAGCCTGTGCTCCGCAACGGGAGAGGCCAAGTGAGAGGCCCGCGTACCGCAAAAAAATAAAAAATAAAAGGGAGAGCAGGATGTGAGGGCGATCTGGCTGCGACATCTGTCACCCCATTGATCGCCAGGGTTGATTCGGCCGATCGGGCTGGCTAGGCGGGTGTCCCCTTCCTCCCTCACCGTTCCAGGTGCGTCCCTCCCGAAGCTGCGCGCTCGGTCGGAGAGGACGACCTTCCGCGATAGAGGAGGACCGTTCTTCGGTCAGGGGTATACAAGTAGCTGCGCTCCCCTGCTAGAACCTGCAGACAAGCTCTCAAGGTCCATTTGTGGGAGAACGTAGGGTAGTCGAGCTTCCAAGACTCCAGACACATCCAAATGAGGCGCTGCACGTGGCAGTCTGCCTTTCTAAAAAAAAAAAAAAGTAATTTAAAAAATATAAAAAGGAGAGCAATTATGTGCGTCAGATACCGTGAGACGTTTAATAGGGCAAACTGGGAAGCGCCCATTGGCTGTGACAGGAGCCGTTTGAATAGCGGGGGATGGGGGAAGGTGCCGTCCACCCTCTGCGGTGATAAAGGGGACGCCGAAGACTGGTCAGAAGCTAGGGGGTCAAAAAATTTAAAAATGTTTCAGTCAAACTTTGGGGTGACCAGACTGTCGGTTATCTTTTGGACCCACGAAACCCTGCCCACACCGACTGGCATTTTTGTTCCACACGTTGATTTTGGTTGGATAACCCTGAGCTATATTTCATTTCAGGATGTGTTCTTAGTATCAGGAGGAGTTACTCTGCCTCTTCCGTCACTTAATCTTTCTATTTAGACTTTGTAAATGGGGACGATGAAAGTCATTGTTTCTCATAACCAGATTAAAAGTGAACTCTGGTAAAGCGCTTGCATCCTGTACGAGGATATAGTGTATAAAGAAGAAATCGTGAACATTAGTGATAATTTGGGGAAAAGAGTAGGCAGTCATCATTGTAGATTAAGATTGTAAAATGATCAGTTGCTGCTTTGAGAAATGGTTCTAATTACCAACAAAATTGCACATTATTTTCTATCGTGTTGTACTCGACACGATTTTGGTTTCTTGCACGTCTGGTAGTACACGCGCCCCGCCTCTGATGTCAACATGCTTGGGGAGATGATGTTCGGCTCGGTCGCCATGAGCTACAAAGGCTCCACCCTGAAGATTCACTACATACGGTGAGTTCCGTCCCCTGCTCGTGAGACGTGGCTTGGGGATGATGACTCCATTCAAACATGCGCAAAACTGTTATGCAGTAAAATAATAATCTAAACTTTGTCATCTCGTATTTGCTAGCACTTGATACCTTTTGCATATCTTTAGCAGTTCAAATAGTCTGACATTTTCTACATCACTCTGACCTTGAATCAGCTTAGCAGGACAAAATCCTAAGCTTTAGCTAAGTACCGTAATTGAAAAATGCGTACCAAAGCATTTTGAGTATCTGCTAGGTTAGTAATAGCAATATTTTTAATCAGAGTTATTCAAATATTTTAAGTTTAAAAAGTCAGAATTTCACAAATTTTCCATTTTCAGATTAAAGTTTCTCGTGATTTTTTCCTTGTACTGAGATACATATTTTTTCAAATTATTGAACGCATGCCGAGTTTTATTTTTGTTTCTAGGGAATGGTGTCTAGAATAAAAGTTTCTGCAAAAAGCAGAATGTGACGACATTAAAGAACACGTTCCTTATCTGCATGTCAGGATAGAATTTAACTCGCTGGAAGCACAAGCTCTACGATGTGTGAAAGGAAGCCTTTTCCCAATCCTGCACTTATAACCTTCTGTCTGTTCATCTGTGCCACATGGCAGGTGGAAAATATACCCTGAGAAAAAAACAAACTTCTGCTTTGCAATATTTCTGCGAAGCGAAGTTTGTACATCTGAAATATTTACTCCCAAGGAAAACGGCCCTGGCAGTGTCTCCATAGCTCTCTCTCAGGGTTTTAACATTCTTGGGATTTTAAAATGATAAAATTAGAAAAAAATCTAGACACCCCATTGATACAGTGATTTGAAAAATGCACATCTCATTTTCTGTAAAATAAGATATAGAAATGAATAAAAGCTTGAGAAAAAGTTAAAAAAAAAAACAAAAAAAACCCCATGCATCTCTCCCTCTTCTGTCCGTTTGTTTTTTCTCCAGTTCTCCTCCACAGCTGATGGTTAGTAAAGTCTTCTCCGCCAGAATGGGCAGCTTCTGTGGGAGTACAAATAAGTAAGTGCGGGATTTTCCCCCTCCCCTCCCCACCCCCCCCCCAATTTTCCAAGTGGCTGTTTCTGGGTAGAGTCGTTCCTTGAGGGCCATAAGGCTTTTTGAAGTTAGAAGCAGGATGAGTCCACATTAACAAAGGGGTTTTCAAGGTGGCCTTTGTCCAATACATAGTGAGTATGAAGAGGCCTTGGACCTTAGCAGGTGGCCTTAAAGACAAGTGATGGTCTACATACATATATTGGGGGTCTTCACCTGTTAACCCACTCTTCCTACTGCCAGTCACCATGTTCTCATTCCCTGGAAAATGAAAAGTGAAGGGGAAAAGGATATTATTTCATCTTATAAAAAAAAATCTTGGGAATTCCCTGGCGGTCCAGTGGTTGGGACTCTGCGCTTCCACTGCCGAGGCCCGGGTGTGATCCCTGGTCGGGGAACTAAGATCCCACACGTGGCACGGCCAAAACCAAAACCAAAGCAAAACAAAACTAAACAAAAAAATCTCACCTGTCAGTCTGCTCGTTTATTTATTTCTGAAGGAATGAGGCACAGGGTGAGTTTCCCAAGCTGAGAGGCACCTGAATGGCAGGAGGGATCGTCTGTCTGAGCCATCCGTGTAACCTCTGTGGTCGGTGAGGACTCAGGCCAGGCAATATTTTGATTTTCACTCCCGAGTTTTTGTTTGTTTGTTTGTTTGTTTTTTGGGTTTTTGGCGGTACGCGGGCCTCTCACTGCTGTGGCCTCTCCCGTTGCGGAGCACAGGCTCCGGACGCGCAGGCTCAGCGGCCATGGCTCACGGGCCCAGCCGCTCCGCGGCATGTGGGATCTTCCCAGACCGGGGCACGAACCCGTGTCCCCTGCATCAGCAGGCAGACTCTCAACCACTGCGCCACCAGGGAAGCCCACTCCCGAGTTTTTTTCCCCCTCTTAATTTTACACTTCTGTGTCGACTAAGAATACTTAAATGTCTAACTTAACTCTTAGTCTGGCACAACTGTTCATATATTTTGAATTTTTCAAGCAGAAATATTTCACGTACTTCTTTTTTGAATAAAACAGCAGAACATTTATTACACTTGGGTAAGTTTGGAAGAAATGTTTATTGTAAATTAAAGGGGTATTCTTAGGGGTCAAATGAAGGCTGCTATTTTTTACAATCCTAAGAAATTAAAAGTATGTTCCTCTTCAAATTTGGGTACCTTTGAGTAAGTCTGCTTACTTTTCAACAGAATAATGAATTTACTTTTTTGAGCATTTAACGCTGGATTGTCATGACTTAAGCCAGTATAGGAATTGATATTTATTTTTTTGTGAGGTATTATTTTTCTGACCCTTGATATTACCTGAACATTTATTATACTAACTCCCTCTAATTAAATATCAAGCTCAGATTGAAGTAAAAAGTATTTTGGCTTCATTTTGCTATATTATCCTCGACATCTTTATTTCATTTGTTAACAAATACAATAAATTATTAAAAGCTGCTTCTCTCACGTGTGTTTATGAGTAATTCTAACTTTTAAGAAGTTGTGAAATCAGACTCCTGTAAGAATCATAATTTCTGTTATATGCTCCTCCTGAAAAAGGTTGCTGAATTGCTCATGGATGTTAACTAAGGGTTAAAATGAATTTCATTTTGAGGGTTTCTGTAAAATTACCCTTGAAATGAATAGCCGTATCCTAGGTATCAGTCACCAGAGGAAGATTTTAGAATTCGGTGTCCCTCATTACATAATACTGTGAAATTGTCTGGAATGTGTCATTTAGTTCTATAGGTTGAACTCCCTCCCAGAGCCTCTCTTGTCTTTTCCTGCAACAAATTCCCCTAAAGTTTAAGTCTCTTCGGTAGATGTGAGACATTATTAATTCATGAAGAAAAAGTTGTCTGTTAGCAAACAGCTTTGTTCGTCCCTTGATGTTTTTCTCCTCTCTCTCCCTTCCTTCCCTCTCTGGACTTAGCTTGCAAGACAGCTTCGAATACATCAACCAAGATCCTAACCTGGGGAAACTGAACACAAATCAGAATAACCTGGGCCCCTGTCGTACTGGAAGTAACCTAGGTAAACTCCGCCACGTAAGCGGGGCCTTGCTTTCCGGGTCCCGCCGCCGTGGGTGTCCGTTTTGCTTTCTTTGAGTTTGTGGTGGTGTTTTGCTGTGGCATTATCTTTAATCTGCGTTTATTTCTGTGTGTGTACTTTGTCCGCCCCCGTGTGTGTCTCCGCCCCAGGTGTGCTGCAGGGATGCGGCAGCAAACTGCCCCCGGGGGCGGCTGAAGGAGGACCGCTCCGGCTCAGCCGCAGTGCCTCTTTCTTTGCAGGTTTGTGTGGAATGCTGAGTATGGTGCGACCTGCACACGTTAGTAACTCCTGGGCAGGTTCTTAGAAACAAATCTGTTGGGCGCCTCTCTAGAAATCCAAGGGGCTCGTGAGATGTTTAGTTCCACATGCTGCCGAGCGCCTGGCGTTCTGAAACCTCCACCCCAGAACCCCTGTTGGAAACGTCTCTGCTAATACCCCCGCGGCGTAAGCCGGTTTGGATCTGAAATGAGCCCTTCGTGTTTCTAAGAGGATAACATCTTCCGATTTTCCTCGGCCTCTTCCGCTGCCGTGAACTGTTTCTCTTTGCTGTGGCATCTTTGATCCATTTTTCACCTGCACCCTTACCTGCACTGTGTCTTCAAAAGTCACTCTAACAAGAGCATGGAAGACCGGCCTCTCCCTCCCCCCTCCCTCTCTCTGTCCGTAGCATTTAAGTAGTTCAAATGTACTTTCCAGCTTCTTTACAGGTGTAGCCACCTCCATCTCTGGGTAGGTACATCCTGAGACCGGCCTGGCCGTCTAGCCCAGGCTGCCGAATGTCTGCCGCAGGCTGGCGTGATTAACTAGCGTGGGAGCCTTCATTGCTAACGTTAGGGGTTGTGTTTACCGCAGACGGTGTTCTGCATTCTGCTTTTCACCGTAGCCGAACTATGCTAGGCACCCTATTTAACTGACTGACAGCCTCCTGCCTACTTCCAGGTGAGGATAGCATGTTTATATACTCTCCTTAAAATTGTGAAAATAAACACGCTTCACAGAGTAGCTGGCAAGTGTAGTAATCAGGCAGAGCGGCGGGCTTCTCGTGCACCAGAACGCTTACGGTAGCAACGTGGGAGCTACCGTTTAGCTCAACAGTACACAGTTGAGACCAACGTAAAGCATTCCTGGAAGTCTGCAGTCCTTTAGAGTGTTTTCCTAGCACCTCTGCAGTAGTGTCGTGTACGGGTGTATATGGAAAAGAGGCAGAGGAAGAGATATTTGAAAATGAATATAAGTGTTTCTGTCTGCCAAGAGAGGGTTTATAAAACACAGAAGGGTTTTTTAAATTCCTGAAATGGTTTTCAAGCCTTTCTCTTCTCGAGGTTGCCTGTAGTTACTGCTGAAACTGATTATAAAGCATTTTGAAAGTACTTATTAATATTTTGCAGTATTTCAGTACATTGAAACTACTGAAATACTTAAATGCTATTTAACTACTACTAATGAGGAAAATGGCTGAAAGCGTCTGCTCGAGGATGTCTGCTCGTCGTATGAAGTGTCCTCACAGCTGATGACTCGGCTTCTTTTAGAGGCGAGAGGCCCTCGGAAGAGCCTCTGTAGTGCTGCCGGGGGACAGGCACGGGCAGGTGGTCGCTGGCCTCTGCCCCCTCCTTCCCCCGTCTTTTCTGAACTGCATTCTGCTTTCCCGTCCCTCCCTGTGTGTCCTCGTGCGGTCACCGCCAGCGGGCGTAAAGCGAGCGCAGGCGGTCTGAGCAGCCCGCCTCTGCGAGCCCCGTGACCAGGTCTCCTTGCTTCCTGCAGTGCACAGCACTCCGGTCGACATGCCGAGCAGAGGGCAGAGCGAAGACAGGGACAGCGGCATCGCCCGCTCAGGTACGTGCTTTCCTCTTGCTGGCAGCGCCCGTGGAGTGAGCCCTTCCTCTGAGATCTGGGTGTGACGTGCACAGGGACGGCTCCCGCGAGACGAACGTACGTCAAGCAGCGTGCCGCTAAAAAGGGGGGAGCCTCCTTGAGCCAGTGGCCCTGGGACCTTCTGGGTCCTGAGCACCCAGCCAGGGGAAGGACAGTGTGCATGGGAATCCCTCTGGCTGTGACCATGGGGGCTGTCCGCTGACCTGCTTCTGTCCTGGAGTCGGGACGCTCTAGATTTTGTCTCCTGTACCCCTTCTCTCCTCATGTCAGGGCTCTGGGCCTCCTTGAGCAATAGAAATTGACTAGAGGCCAGACAAGAAATTGAGGCAAGGCTTTATTGGGGCCCCTGCTGCACCATGAGGGAAGGAGACCAAAGGACAGGTTCCCTTGCTGGCTCGCTTCCTGAGCGGGGATGAGCTAGTTCCTTATAAGGCGTGAGGGCAGGGGTGTGCCCAGGGGTCAGGCCAGAGGGGCGGCTTAGGTGTTCTGCCCGCCCCTTAGGTGGTGCTGAGTGCAGATGGCGTGTGCAGTGCCCTGCTTTTGCTCCTGAACCCCTGTTTTTGCTCCAGCCTCTTCAGAAGTGGCAGTTGGGTTTTTTGGTCTCTTTGTATCTTTTGTCCATAATGTGCCCCAACTGTGCGTGCCCCCAGTTATTTTCAGTCCCTTATAGTTTCTTTGTATCTGTGGGTGGAGGAGAGGTGTGTCCAGGTGCAAACCCTGCAGCAGAGGGTCCCAGGTTCCACTCTAAATTGCTCCTAAGACGAGTGTCCCTTGCCCTTTGAGAAGCGGGACAGTTGAGGGCCGCGTTGGCATTGAAGTGAAAGGTCAGTAGCAGCCGGATCTGAACGGATCTGAACGCTTTCTCGGGAGGAGGGGGCAGAGGTGAACGTGACGCAAATGTGAACTTTGGCTTTGTTGGCAGCTCGGCCCCTGAACCCGCCGTGTCTCCTTTGAGGCTCCCGCCCTCCTGTTGGGAGTCCACGCAGATGGGGGGCTGGCTGCACGGGGCCCCTGGGGGCCCTCTGCTCCCCTTCTGTCCCGGGAGCAGCTCTGAAACCCCCGGGTCAGCCCTGGGAGGGTCACCCTCCACCAAAGGCCGCTCGTGTGCCCGCTGTGGCTGGTTCCTCACATCGCCCGCACTGTGTGGACCAGGGTCCTCGTCCTGGAGCAGAGCAGCGACAATGACTGTTTGAACTGAATTCGCAGTGGAAGATGGAGAGAAATTACAGCACGGTTATTCCTGTTTTCTGTAATTTGTAACTTCCTGTCTGCAGAGTTGAGAGACGGGGCAAATATCTTCAATAGATTTGTTTTTCAGAACAGTGGTAGGTTTGCAGAGCAATAGAGACGGTCGTGGGGAGCTGCGGTACAGCCCCCCGTCGTTAACACCTTAGCCCGTGAGACGGGGCGGTCAGTTGTCACGTCTGTTTGACTCTGCTGGGCTCAGGCAGTTCCTCAGACTCGCTGTGTTTTGTGACGACCGTGACAGTCTCCGGAAGTAGCAGCCAGCTGTGGGAATTTGTTCGATGCTCCGCACGTGAGTGGACCGCGTTTTGGAAGAGAGGTCACGGAGGTTCAGTGACACTTTCGTTGCCCCCGACCAAGGGTATGTGCTGTCAGCGTAAGTTAGGACCGCTGATGGTGGCCTTGGTCACCTGGCTGGCACGGTGTCTGTGTGGCCTCTCCCCGTCTGCTGCGGGCAGGGCCCTGCGTCAGCTGCTTGGAGCTCTTCTGCGTGGCAGCCTGTCCTCCTTCCTCATCCGTCCAGCCAGTCAGTCGTTCATATCAATATGGACTCAGAGTGCTTACTTTACCCTTCAGGTCACCCCAGAACTGCTTTATTTTGTCGCTCACGTGGCTCCAGCTTTGGCCGTGGAAGCGCTTTCCATTGGCTCCAGTGTTTCTTTAACGTCTCTCACTCTGTGTGTGTGTGTGTGTGTGTGTGTGTGTGTGTGTGTGTGTGTGGAGCGCTTCCTCGCTTTCTGGCACTGCAGGGTGCTCCAGACGCGCCTCATGTATGTCCTGCCCCATCCCTAGAATCAGCTGTGTCTCCGTGTTGCCCTGTCCTTTCACTGGAGACGGAATTAGGTCCCAGGGTCTGGACCCCAGATACGCTTGTTGCACCTTGATGCCAGCAAGCAGGAGTGTGGGTTTGTGCCGGCTGTGTGTCTGCGTGTCTGTGCGTACTGCTGTCGGCGACGCCCGCACCTACGTTCAGCGACGCGTGAGTGCTGCGGATTTCTCCGTGTTGCCCGCCATCTGTGAGCCCGTGGGCCGTCCCACCCTCCCCGCCCGGCTTATCTGCAAACCGCCCCCCGTGGCGAGACACCCGGCTCCCGGCCTGCCGCGCGTTTAGGTAATGGATTCATCGCAGGGCACACACAGCAGCGTCAGGGTGCTTACCCCAGTGCTCCTGTGGGAAACGCCTTTTTTAAACGAGAGAGCAGTGCTTGTGTGCAGTTCCTCTGACCTTTTGTCCCGCAGACGTCACTCGTTGCCAAGGTTACCTAGGCTGGTGCCTTTGGAGATGGGGAATGTTTGCAGCTGTCAGTACCAGGCCAGCAGAAGCTCTGAAGTCACAGCTGACACCAGTTCATCTTCATGATGAACGGGCTGCATGGCGGCTGCGCCAAAGCTCTGAACACACAAGTCACATCTGAAGAGTGACCTCAGAGTCTTTTTCTTCCCCAGTAGTTCAGTAAAGAAGTAACTTTAGAAAAGCTTCTATGTTTGTTTTTTGCTTTTTAAATCATCCTCTACAGAGGGGAACTCGATCCGGATGAAGAGTCTGAGAGCACACAGTACGGTTCCCCGGCAGAAAGACAAGACACCGAGGGTCTCTGTCGCCCTCTGCCAGCCCCTTCCCCGCACCTGTCTTCCGCCCACGCCAGGGAGGAATGTTGTGGGTGCTGACCGCGTGCCCCTCGTGCACCGTGTGCCCCGGGGCTGCAAAGCGCTGTCTGGGTTTGCACTCCCGAGGGCCCTCTGTTGTAGGAGAGCTCAGTTACTGTGGTGGCTTCCACAGTTGGGCCAGTTTGCTACAGTCGAGGTGAAGGGAAGGGGTTGTCAGGGTAGCCCTGAGTCAGGCCGTGAAGCCACATTTATTACATTTATTGAATAACAATCTTGTACCCCCTAGGCTGGCAGGCTCTGCCGGAACTGGGGCGATGTAGAAGATGAGTGACCCTTAGCACCCGCCCTCAGGAAGCTCCACGTAAACCCAGAGTTAAAACAGCGGGCGAAGAGTGCTGCCTCACCCGCCCTGTGGGAGCCGGGGGCCTGGGGGTGGCGCCTGGGATGGGGGTGTTCGAGGGACGACAGCTGGGAGGGAGGAAAGAACTGCATCAGCGTCGAGCAAAAGCGCCATTTCGGAAGCTCGTTTGCGCAGGGGTGTAGGTCCTGGGGCTGCCCGGGTAAAACGTGCCCGCAGCGTCAGGGACTGGGGGGCGGGGGGGCGAGCCTCATCACAAAAGGCACCGGCGCCCTGTGAGCCCTTGGACTTAGTCTTGTTCGGGGCAGCTAAAGGGGGAACCTGATTGGCTCCATATTTTAGGTCTATTTGGTGCCTCGCCAACTGCTCCAGAAAAAACTGCACCCGTATATTCGCTGCTAAAGTAGATCAGTTGGGCAGGGGGTACAGGACTGAGGGAGGTGGGCAGAAGACAGATTTTTTTCCCATTAACTTTTTCTCCCCCGAACTCACCTCTGTGTGTGTGTGTGTGTGTGTGTGTGTGTGCGCGCGCGTGCACACGCATGTGTTTGTAAAGCTAGTGTAAAAGGATTATCTGATTTAGCATAAAATTTTTAAAAACAGTTCATTGGGTTTTTTCCCCTTTCCCTTTTTAGAATAGTACCTGAGAAGAACAGCCAACTTTTTTTCTGGGTTATTCAGTAGCTTTACTATAATAAGAGAGGAAATCAAATCTTAATTCTGAGCTGTGCCTTCATGCATTTTACCCTTCACGATAAGTGCCCCAGTGCCTCTTTACATAGCTTGTCACACACGCACAATAAGGAATAGAGCGATAACAAGGATATCCCATTTACTGCTTTATTGGGTTAGACTATATCCACCTATTTTTTTTAAAGACACTTCCTCAGTAAAGGAACAAACTCAATACCAAGCTCACAGTGCTTTTTACATTAGAGTATTAGCAGTTTACTCAACGGTCTTTGCCTTATTTCCTGATTTTTTGTATTAAGGAAGCCAAGTGAGGGAGACATCTATAAAATCTGATGTTCATCTTCATAGACTTTACTCATAGCAAGTTTGAGAACCATTTTTCTAGTGTCTGTGTGGAGGGTGAAAAGTAGGAGTAGGAAACTCACACGATGAGCTGTTGCCACTAGCAGAACATTGGAAGGGACCTAGATGTTCATCCAGGGCCTGCTTAAGTCACGTTCGTCCCACAGAGCAGCCCCACGCGGCGGTTGGAAGGGCACAGCAGCCTAGCAGGCCTCGAAATAGAACAGTTCTCTTAGATATATTTCTAAGTGAAAAAGAAAAGTTGATCAGCAGTGAGTTGCGGTAAACGGTCATTTATGTTTCAAGAGCAAAAGGGCATATACAAGATCTCTCTCCACATATAAAGATAGAAAAGCGTGTTCATCGAATGTGTCTGGAAGGGGTCCCCCCGGGACAGGGATGGGGGGAGTGCATTCTCGTTCTTTTCTGGACACTGTGAATGTGTCCCCTGTGCATATATGAATCAGAAAGATAAATTCATTCTCAAGAGGTTATTTGAGTGGCTGCTCTTAGGAATGTTCAGGTACGGTCTCGGGAGAGAGGAGGGATGGGTTTCAGCCGTGCTGGAAGGTGGTCCTGGAGGGGCTCGGGGACTGATGGGACACAGGGCATGGCGGGGGGACAAAGGGCGACTTCCCAGTTTCTAACAGGACGACGAGTGGGGCATGCGGGCATGCCCCATACCGGGGGAGGAGGCGCCTGGGGAGACGGGTGTTGGGCCAGTACCTCAGTCACAAGTGCCCGCAGTGCCCCAGCCATGAGCAGTCAGCTGTAGTTCAGAAAGAGGACAGGCGTGGGGCAGAAGCTGCAATCTGGCGGTCGTGGCGAGGGGGAGAGGAAGGTCCAGGCAGCTGGGGCTGGGACCCGCCTCCCAGCCTGGTCAGCCATCACCTCCGTCCAGCTGCTGACTCCCTCCCCCAGCAGCACACTCAGATCACGGGCAGGAAGGTAATGTCTTCATTCTCTGTGCCCTGGAAAGTAGTAAAACCATCAGTGTGAGGAGAACGTCTAGCTCGTATGTTCAGACACGTTTATTAAGTGCTTTACGGTCAGCCTTCAGGACAAGAGCACGCGTCGTCATGGTGTTCAGACAGGACCCGAGTTTTGGCCACTCTGCCGTTTGGGTGTGAAGACAGATGGCACACACGCACACATGGGCACACACATGCACACACACATGCACACACGTGCGCGCACATGCACACACACAGGGAGTGGGGGCAAAGGGAGATTCATGACCCACAGAGTGAGGCCGCCTGTGAGAGACGGGACAGAGAGGGCCCTGGGATGTGGTGCTCCGGGCGGGCCAGCATGGGGGTCTCTGTCCCCCTGGTTCTGGAGAGGGGCGCCATCACCTTCACCACCACCACCATGACCACCTGCACCACCACCATCACCACCATCACCACCTTCACCATCACCAACATCATCACCACCACCATCACCTTCACCACCACCACCATCACCACCACCATCACCTTCATCACCATCACCATCCCCACCACCATCACCATCCCCACCTTCACCGTCACCATCACCTCCACCACCATCACCACCACCATCACCATCATCACCACCACCATCACCACCACCGTCACCTCCACCACCACCACCACCATCACCACCACCGTCACCTCCACCACCACCGCCATCATCGCCGCCACCACCACCACCACCACCGCCATCGCCGCCACCACCTCCACCACCACCACCGCCATCATCGCCACCACCATCACCTTCATCACCACCACCACCATCACCACCACCATCATCACCACCACCACCTTCACCAACATCATCACCACCACCATCACCTTCACCACCACCACCATCACCACCACCACCTTCATCACCATCACCATCCCCACCACCATCACCATCACCACCATCCCCACCTTCACCGTCACCATCACCTCCACCACCACCACCGTCACCACCTCCATCACCATCATTACCACCATCACCACCACCACCATCACCACCACCACCATCATCATCACCATCACCTCCACCACCACCGCCATCATCGCCACCACCATCACCTTCATCACCACCACCATCACCAACATCATCACCACCAGCATCACCTCCATCACGATGACCACATCCACCACCATCACCAACATCATCACCACCATCACCATAACCACCTCCACCACCATCATCATCACCACCACCATCACCTTCACCATTACCACCAAACAGAAGAAAGATTTTCTTTTAATGGGGGGTGGGGGGGAGAGAAAATCCACATGCTCTGCATATAGCTTTGACCATAGGAAACTTTTTAATAAATTCAGGCTTTGAACTCTCTCTAGAAATTTGTATTCTAATGCTTTGTTTCCACCATGCTTGCCGATCAAGACAGGCATCACTGTCCTTCACATAATCATTTTCTCGTTCTTCATACGGTAACATTTCTTAAGCGTCTTATGTGCCAGACATTTTTGTCAGATGTGGGGATAGATCAGTGATCAACTAGACATGGAATTGTATTCAATAAAGGGGACACAGAGAAAGACTATAAAATGTAGGCAGGCACTCATCACCACCAGGGTGCTCAAAGAAGGCCTCTCCCGGAAGCTGAAATTCCAGCTGACTTGAGTGCCCCTGGTAGCTGGCTTGGTGAAGCCAGAGCAAAGAGCATCTCAGGCCTGCGGGCCGCTGGGGCAGAGCCCGGGGGTGGGAGCAGGCTTTGCAGGTTTGTGTGTGGGGCGCAGAAAGACCGTTGTGTACCAGGAACAGAGGAAGGCTGGATGTCGTGAGGGGAGTGTGCACGATGAGCTTGGGCAGGAATAGGGGCCTGGTCACATTAGCCTGTTTTCATTTTGGTGGCAGTGTTTCCAGATACACAAACAAGCCAACCTCAGAATTCTTCCCGTTGAAGGAATTATAGCAGCTTCTGAGCGCTTGACTTTCGCACTTCCTTTTCCAGTGTCAGGCTTGCTCCTTGGGGATTTTTGTTTCTCCTCCCCTAGAAGCTCCCCAAGGGCAGAGACCCACCTGTTGTGCCACGCTGACTGCTCCATCCCCAGCAGCGTGAATCCCGCCTGGCATATAGGAGATGCTCAGTGGATGTTTGAGTGAGGCGGGGGGATATGTCCCCCATGTGTACCAGGAGGAGTACACATGGATTGTTTTAAAGACTTACGGAGACGATCTAGTTATTTTCCTAGGGAACATCTGGGATGCGCTTTCCATGGATGCCTCTTGCTGGCGTTTTACTCTTAGCTGAAACGTCCCGTTTTCACAAGGGTGTTCTCTGACTGCTGATGAGAGAGTAAACCTTTGCCCTAGTTGCTTAAAGAAAATCACAGGAACTTATCACCGTCTGAAATCATCTTGTTTACTTATTCCACAAGTGTGAGCTTCTTAAGGGCAGAGACTGTCTCTATGCTGTAACTTTCTGCCCCAGGCCTAGGTGGTACCAGGCTCTTAGTAGGTGCTCAGAAAGTGTGTGTTGAGGGAATGGGTTTGATTTAAGAGTTTCAGGGCACCATTTGTTCAAATCCAAATCCTGTAGTCAGATCATCAGTACGGTGTTTCTAGTAAACTCTCCAAACAGCAAACGTATTTCCAGAGAGAGTTAAACATTTATCTTGAACTTGAATGACATGGGCCAAGAAGAGCCAGCGATCAGCACTTTTAAGCCTTTAGACTTATTCTTTTTTCTCACTGCTAATTTCTGCGGGAATAAATAGATGCTCGCTGAAGAGCCCCCTCAGTCAGGAGGGTGGGGATGAAAGCTCAAATTATTTTCTTATTAATGTACAAAACTCCAAAAGTCTTTGCAGTCTGTATGCATTAACATTTGTCCTAATTGCAAAATTATTCTAAAAAGAAAAGTGATACTAAAAATATTAAGGAGTGTCAGACGTAGCACTTTCAAAGCTGAAACTGAGCCGAGGTCTAATTTAACTGAAAGCCGCACATTTTACAACTGTGGCACCAACTGGAGAATTTCTCTACCTGGCTCACGAAGCTGGGACCCACCCCATGTAACTCTCATGCAGAAGCGCTTCGGTGTCCTGAGGTACCAGTCCCCTTAGCAAAGGTAGGGAAACAGCTGGGCACGCTTGACGCAGCCCTGGCGACGGGGACGTACACCAGGGCCCCAGCACCACTCCACGTTGCACTGCCTTGAAGACCACGGCCCAGGCCTGTCACGCGCACTAAGTGGTGATTGAATCCACCCTTTTCTCGTGAAAATGGCAATAGGTTACAAGCCAAAATTAGGCCTCTTCTTGCATTTGAGAGTTGTAGCTGTATTGTTTCCTAGAATATCTGATTGACGACATATACCGCAGTACTTTTACATAGAAACCTTACTACATGATATTAAAATATTTTTGAGAAAATGCTGGAGAGCACTAAGCCAGTCCTTTAGATTATATTTCGTAAAAATTATTATTCTGCATTTTATAGTAGGGATAAAGGGAACATCATCCTTGGGTTTTTATTATTTTAATTTTTTGCCTTTTTCATGTCTCTGTTACAAGTTCTTGGTTCTTTTCATAATTAATCAGAATTAATGACCTCTCAGTACTCTGAAATGTCTTACCTAGTCCACCTTTTCCAAGAATTATCAGAGAGAGTGAGTAGCTAGCATTTACTGTATGGGGTGCTGGGGTAAGTGCTTTACACGTAGTTTTACACGTATTGATCTGTTTAATCCTCACAGGAACCATATGAAATAGGTCGGTGGTTTTCAAAGTGTTCTTTTGTCTGCAACCCATGCTAATGCATTTCATCATCATGATCCAGTAACAAACATCTTTATATATAACAAACAAAAGTGTCACCAATTAATGTTAACGCTGCAACCTACTCTATTTTCTTTTCTGCTCCTTTTTTAAAATACCAGTTTTGATCCGCTAAAGACTTCGTAGCCCACTAGCAGGTTGCAGGTCTCACAAAAAGTACTGCGGTGTGGTCCTTTTTTGCCCCCCATTTCACGGATGAGAAAGCTGACAGGTTAAGTGGACTGCCCAAGTGTCCCAGCCGGTGAGTGGCGGAGCTGGGATTTGAACAAGAGCATGGGTCTTACTTGGTTTACTAAACTGAATCATGCAGCAATACGACTTCCAGAAGGAAGTGGTCCTCAGGGTCATCGCCATCTTGCTTCTGTGATCAGGGAAAAAAAACTACTTATAATACAAGTACTGTAACTCACCTCTGTCCTCTACCTGCCAAGAAGGAGCTGTTATGCCCAGCATAAGATCGGGAGAGAGATGGGACCCTGAAGATTTGGGACTAGGGGGTGAGGATCTTCTGGTCTTATAAGGGATTTTGAAAACTTGGGGGTGAGGCAGACATGTCTAATTAGGATTTTTTTTATTATTAAGTAGTACTGTGTGACTTTGAGGAAAAACTCTCTTCTATCTCCCTTCAAAATTCTCAGTAAAATTACCTACTCACTGATACTTGAAACCAGGATTTGATTTTGGAGGTTGAAGTCCAGCCTCACAAGCCAGCCTCACCTGGTGACACTTCAGCGCAGAAACGCCGTACCTCAGCCAACGTTTATCAATTGTCCGTTGTGTCTCAGGCGCTGTCCTGGGTACAGGGAATCTGGACACATGTCCTGGGCATGTTGACTGGATCAGAAGAAAAGCATCTTGTGGATGCTCACAGCACCTCTGCGGTGGACAGAAGGAAGCCTGAGTTGTTAGCATCTCACCTTGTGGCCGGGGGTTCCTTGGTCTCACAGCTCTTCAGCTCCGTGTGGGATCCCTGTGCGCTGAACAGCGCCTGGCACGTTGTAGACACTTGACTGGCAGCCAGGCAAGTCGGATTTCAGAACTCACGTCGGGGACTCAGCTTCTTTCCATCTGCCTGTAAGAGTGTGAATAAAAGTGCGACCGTTCACGTGGAGAAGCTGCCTTCCGAGGGGTGTCCATGAGCATGGTATACTGCACTTCCTGAAGTCGGCCTGGTGCCCTGTGATCCGCCTGTGCAAACATCAGCCAGCCGACTGGCGCATTCCACTCCCTTCTGCCCCCGACTGAGTAACGTTTCAGTGTCCTGATTCCCTGACCCTGGGGGGTAAAGGGGAAAACATCTGTTTCGTCCCTCTGTTCTTCCAAACCCACAGAGCTCCTCCAAGCAGCCGGGGTTTGAAAGAAGCCCTTTGCCTGCCCTGACGGGGACCGGTGGGGCTGGGCGTCGGCCACACCTAGGGACACGCTGCGACGGCGGCCGCAGAGCGGCTGAGGGCAGAGTCATCCAAGCAGAAAGCACGTCTAGGAGCAGATGTGCTTCCTGCAGAGCCGAGGGAGTCGTGAGGGGCGGAAGTGCCGTGTATCTGGAGGTGGCGGCGGGAGAGGGTGCTTTGCGGGGCAAGTACCCTTCTGCCTGGATTCCACCTCGAGACACAGGGGGACCAAGCAGTCAAGGGGGGACACGCGCGCGAGCCGGCTCCGTGTGCGGCACCGGCTCCCGGGCAGCAGTAGCAGTACTTCCGTGGACTCTTCGTGGTATCCGAAATCTGCAGGCTGCCCTCTGACTGGATGAGTAATGTTTGTTTACATTTGGAATGTGGGGCTGGTGCCTGGTCACCGATGCCCTTGCCGTTTCGGCGACCCCTGTTCGTTTTAAAGGGTGTTTTCTTGGCTGTACCACAGCCTGAGAGGGCTCCCCCTGCTGGCTGTGGCCGGTAGAACCTGTACGGTTAGGTCCCAGGGCTTGTATAGATATTTTTCACGTAGGTGCACGTGGGCTCCTGGAGCCCAGCTCTCAACTTCCCAATCTTCTTCCCGCAGCCTCCCTGAGCAGCCTTCTGATCACACCGTTCCCGTCTCCAAGCTCCTCTACGTCCTCCTCCAGCAGTTACCAGCGCCGCTGGCTTCGGAGCCAGACCACGAGCTTGGAAAACGGCATCATTCCCAGGAGGTGAGCTGGGTTCCCCTGGCTGTGCAGGGCACTGGGGCGGGCGGCCCAGCGATGCTGGCGGACACTGCACTCACTTGCTGTCGGCACAAACGGGCCGGAGCTTTCCACTCGGCTTCAGCTCAGCCTGGAAGTTCACAGGTGAGAGGTTCCGGGAAAGACACTGGGACTACCTGGGTAGATTTGACATTGATTGAAAGTGAGTGTGTGCTCTCTTTGCACTGGGTCCCTTCCAGGTGTAGCCTTTGTAAGTTAGAAGGCTGGAATGGCTTACGGTGACTCACACCAGTGTGGTCTTTGAAAATATATGAACTCAAGGATGGTTAATTTTTGGTGAAACAAATTCTTAAACAGTCAACAGTCTGATTGTGAATAGAGACAGCATCGAGATATTCTCTGCCTTCATTTCAGTTGGTTTTCAGATCTAAAGTTTAGTTATGTTGCAAAACTCACGTTTTTGGCTTATGATGATGTTACATCAGTACCTTCCCACCTCTTCTTCCTACAACCCAAAAACTTAAAAGGGAATTTAGAAATGAAGGAATTAATTACCTATGAAAAACCCACATGACAGTTGGTTACCTCAGTAAGTGAATAGAGGTCGGCATGTGTCGGCTCTGAGAAGGGGTAAAGAGCTGGCTGCAGGCCTGCACTTCAGGAGCTCACAGAGACGATGCTCACGTAAACAGTGGTGTGAAGAAGGTAAGTGCTAAACGCTCAGAGGGGCATGGGGGTGTGCGGCTCGGGGGCGGGGCGCAGCCTCGCGGGAGGTCTTGGGGTTTGGGCAGCCTTCGTGAAGGGGGGCACCTGAAAGCACAGGCTGAGAAACGGGGGAGCCGAGGCGTGTGCAGGGCATCGGGCTGCTGGCCCCCTTCTCCCAAAATTAACATCACGTGTTAGTTTTGTTTGTTTGTTTGTATTTAAAGAAACATTATGTTCCAGGGCTTCAGGCATTTTCAGAATAATCTATAAAATGAATGTAAGGCTTTTCCATTAAAAATATTTTACTTACAAAATATAATAGAAATAATAGTGATACGTGACTATTATCACAAAGTTATAAATTACTAAAATGTTTTGGTGTAAAAATTTTATATAATATAATCAATAGTAATACTTCAGTCACTATCTTCATTCATCATAAGGTTTTGCTGGCTCACTTTTCTGCACATTCATTTGTTTAGGTCATCAAAATGTGTACGTCAATCGACATAACTGAAAGCAGCATTAATCATTCCTGGCAAATGCAAGCTGATAAATAATTTTTGATAACTTTTTTATTTTGGGAAAGTTCTTTGTGCGCATTGAAGCTGTTACTGGAGCTTTATAGGTTATAACAACATTGAGATAAATTTGTAATAAACCTTAAAAATATAAATTTTGGGTTGTTTGGCCTGAGGTGATCCAGCACTGGAGGCTACAGGCTCTTTCTTGAGGCTAATGGCGGACTCTGGGAGGGCTCACGCCAAGGAGTACTTCCCAGAACTTCTGCTGCCAGTGTCCTTGTCCCCTCAGTGAGCCACAGCCACCCCCCACCTCTGCAGGAGACCCCCCAACACTAGCCAGCCGTGGGACTGACAGGGTCTCGGTGCTCTGGCCGGTGTCAGGCCTGAGCCTCTGAGGTGGGAGAGCCGAATTCAGGACACTGGACCACCGGAGACCTCCCAGCTCCACGTAATATCAATGGGTGAAAGCTCTCCCAGAGATCTCCATCTCAACGCTAAGACACAGCTCCACTCAACAACCAGCAAGCTACAGTGCTGGACACCCTATGCCAAACAACTAGCAAGACAGGGATACAACCCCATCCATTAGCACAGAGGCTGCCTAAAATCATACTAAGTTCACAGACACCCCAAAACACACCACCGGATGTGGACCTGCCCACCAGAAACACAAGATCCAGCCTCATCCACCAGAACACAGGCACCAGTCTCCTCCACCAGGAAGCCTACACAACCCACTGAACCAAACTTACCCACTGGGGACAGACACCAAAAACTACAGAAACTATGAACCTGCAGCCTGCGAAAAGGAGACCCCAAACACAGTAAGTGAAGCAAAATCAGAAGACAGAGAAACACACAGCAGATGAAGGAGCAAAGTAAAAACCCACCAGACCAAACAAATGAAGAGGAAATAGGCAGTCTACCTGAAATAGAATTCAGAATAATGATAGTAAAAATGATCCAAAATCTTGGAAATAGAATGGAGAAAATGCAAGAAACGTTTAACAAGGACCTAGAAGAACTAAAGAGCAAACAAACAATGATGAACAGCACAATAAATGAAATTAAAAATTCTCTAGAAGGAATCAATAGCAGAATAACTGAGGCAGAAGAACGGATAAGGGACCTGGAATATAAAATAGTGGAAATAACCACCGCAGAGCAGAAAAAAGAAAAAAGAATGAGAAGAATTGAGGACAGTCTCAGGGACCTCTGCGACAACATTAAACGCCCCAACATTCGAATTATAGGGGTCCCAGAAGAAGAAGAGATAAAGAAAGGGACTGAGACAATATTTGAAGAGATGATAGTTGAAAACTTCCCTAATATGGGAAAGGAAATAGTTAATCAAGTCTAAGAAGCACAAAGAGTCCCATACAGGATAAATCCAAGAAGAAACATGCCAAGACACATATTAATCAAACTGTCAAAAATTAAGTACAAAGAAAAAATATTGAAAACAGCAAGGGAAAAACGACAAATAACACACAAGGGAATCCCCATAAGGTTAACGGCTGATCTTTCAGCAGAAACTCTGCAAGCCAATAGGGACTGGCAGGACATATTTAAAGTGATGAAAGGGAAAAACCTACAACCAAGATTGCTCTACCCAGCAAGGGTCTCATTCAGATTTGACGGAGAAAATAAAACCTTTACAGACAAGCAAAAGCTAAGAGAATTCAGCACCACCAAACCAGCTTTACAACAAAAGCTAAAGGAACTTCTCTAGGCAGGAAACACAAGACAAGGAAAAGACCTACAATAACAAACCCAAAACAATTAAGAAAATGGTAATAGGAACACACATATCAATAATTACCTTAAATGTAAATGGATTAAATGCTACAACCAAAACATTGTCTGAATGGATACAAAAACAAGACCTGTATACATGCTGTCTACGAGAGACCCACTTGAGACCTAGGGACACATGCAGACTGAAAGTGAGGGGATGGAAAAAGATATTCCATGCAAATGGAAGTCAGTACAAAGCTGGAGTAGCGATTCTCATATCAGACAAAATAGACTTTAAAACAGAGTATTACAAGAGACAAAGAAGGACAGTACATAATGATCAAGGGATCAATCCAAGAAGAAGATATAACAATTGTAAATATTTATGCACCCAACATAGGAGCACCTCAATACATACGGCAAATACTAACAGCCATAAAAGGGGAAATCGACGGTAACACAATCATAGTAGGGGACTTTATCACGCCAATTTCACCAATGGACAGATCATCCAAAATGAAAATGCATAAGGAAACACAAGCTTTAAATGATACATTGAACAAGATGGGGACTTAATTGATGTTTATAGGACATTCCATCCAAAACCAAAAGAATACACTTTCTTCTCAAGTGCTCATGGAACATTCTCCAGGATAGATCATATCCTGGGTCACAAATCAAGCCTTCATAAATTTAAGAAAATTGAAATCGTATCAAGCATCTTTTCCAACCACAACGCTATGAGATTAGAAATCAATTACAGGGAAAAAACGTAAAAATACACGAACACGTGGAGGCTAAACAATATGTTACTAAATAACCAAGAGATCACTGAAGAAATCAAAGAGGAAATCAAAAAATACCTAGAGACAAATGACAATGAAAACACGACAATCCAAAACCTATGGGATGCAGCAAAAGCAGTTCTAAGAAGGAAGTTTATAGCAATACAATCCTACCTCAGTAAACAAGAAAAATCTCAAACAATCTAACATTACACCTAAAGCAATTAGAGAAAGAAGAACAAAAACCCCAAAGTTACCAGAAGGAAAGATGACATAAAGATCAGAGCAGAAATAAATGAAAAAGAAATGAAGGAAACAATAGCAAAGATCAATAAAACTAAAAGCTGGCTCTTTGAGAAGATAAACAAAATTGATAAACCATTGGCGAGACTCATCAAGAAAAAAAGGGAGAAGACTCAAATCAACAGAACTAGAAATGAAATTAGAAATGAAAAAGAAGTAACAACTGACACTGCAGAAATACAAAGGATCATGAGAGATTAATTACTACAAGTAACTATATGCAAATAAAATGGACAACCTGGAAGAAAAGGACAAATTCTTAGAAAAGTACAACTTTCCAGGACTGTACCAGGAAGAAATAAAAAATATAAACAGATCAATCACAAGCACTGAAATTGAAACTGTGATTAAAAATCTTCCAATGGACGAAAGCCCAGGACCAGATGGCTTCACAGGCAAATTCTATCAAACATTTAGAGAAGAGCTAACACCTATCCTTCTCAAACTCTTCCAAAATATAGCAGAGGGAGGAACTCTCCCAAACTCATTCTACGAGGCCACCATCACCCTGATACCAACACCAGACAAAGATGTCACAAAGAAAGAAAACTACAGGCCAATATCATTGATGAACATAGATGCAAAAATCCTCAACAAAATACTAGCAAACAGAATCCAACAGCACATTAAAAGGATCATACACCATGGTCAAGTGGTGTTTATCCGAGGAATGCAAGGATCCTTCAATATATGCAAGTCAGTCAATGTGATAAACCATATTAACAGATGGAAGGAGAAAAAACATATGATCATCTCAGTAGATGCAGAGAAAGCTCTCGACAGAAGTCAACACCGATTTATGATAAAAACCCTCCAGAAAGTAGGCATAGAGGGAACTTTCCTCAACATAATAAAGACCATATGTGACAAACCCACAGCCAACATCGTCCTCAATGGTGAAAAACTGAAACCATTTCCACTAAGATCAGGAACAAGACAAGGTTGCCCACTCTCACCACTGTTATTCAACATAGTTTTGGAAGTTTTAACCACAGCAATCAGAGAAGAAAAAGAAATAAAAGGAATCCAAATCAGAAAACAAGAAGTAAGACTGTCACTGTTTGCAGATGATGTGATACTATACATAGAGAATCCTAAAGATGCCACCAGAAAACTACTAGAGCTAATCAATGAATTTGGTAAAGTAGCAGGATACAAAATTAATGCACAGAAATCTCTTGCATTCCTATACACTAATGATGAAAAATCTGAAAGAGAAATTAAGGAAACACTCCCATTTACCATTGCAACAAAGAGAATAAAATACCTAGGAATAAACCTACTTAAGGAGATAAAAGACCTGTATGCAGAAAACTATAAGACACTGATGAAAGAAATTAAAGATGATACAAATAGATGGAGAGATATACCATGCTCTTGGATTGGGAAAATCAACATTGTGAAAATGACTCTACTACTCAAAGCAATCTACAGATTCGATGCAATCCCTGTCAAACTACCGATGGCAGTTTTCACAGAACTAGAGGAAAAAAATTCACAATATGTATGGAAAGACATAAGATCCCGAATAGCCAAAGCAATCTTGAGGAAGAAAAACGGAGCTTTAGGAATCAGGCTCCCTGACTTCAGACTATACTACAAAGCTACAGTAATCAAGGCAGTATGGTACTGGCACAAAAACAGAAATATAGATCAATGGAACAGGATAGAAAGCCCAGAGATAAACCCGAGCACATATGGTCGGTCACCTTATCTTTGATAAAGGGGGCTAGAATATACAATGGAAAAAGACAGCCTCTTCAATAAGTGGTGCTGGGAAAACTGGACAGCTACACGTAAAAGAATGAAATTAGAACACTCCCTAACACCGTACACAAAAATAAACTCAATATGGATTAAAGACCTAAATGTAAGGCCAGACACTATAAAACTCTTAGAGGAAAACATAAGCAGAACGCTATATGACATAAATCACAGCAAGATCCTTTTTGACCCAGCTCCTAGAGAAATGGAAATAAAAACAAAAATAAACAAATGGGACCTAAGGAAACTTAAAAGCTTTTGCACAGCAAAGGAAACCATAAACAAGACCAAAAGACAACCCTCAGAATGGGAGAAAATATTTGCAAATGAAGCAACTGACAAAGGATTAATCTCCAAAATTTACAAGCAGCTCATGCAGCTCAATAACAAAAAAACAAACAACCTAATCCAACAATGGGCAGAAGACCTAAACGGACATTTCTCCCAAGAAGATATACAGACTGCCAACAAACACTTGGAAGAATGCTCAACATCACTAATCATCAGAGAGATGTGAATCAAAACTACAATGAGGTATCACCTCACACAAGTCAGAATGGCCATCATCAAAAGATCTGCAAACAATAAATGCTGGAGAGGGTGTGGAGAAAAGGGAGCCCTCTTGCACTGTTGGTGGGAATGTAAATTGATACAGCCACTATGGGGAACAGTATGGAGGTTCCTCAAAAAACTAAAAATAGAACTACCATATGACCCAGGAATCCCACTACTGGGCATATACCTGGAGAAAACCATAATTCAAAAAGAATCATGTACCACAATGTTCACTGCAGCACTGTTTACAATAGCCAGGACATGGAAGCAACCTAAGTGTCCATCGACAGATGAATGGATAAAGAAGATATGTCACATATATCCAATGGAATATTACTCAGCCATAAAAAGAAACGAAGTTGAGTTATTTGTAGCAAGGTGGATGGACCTAAGTCTGTCATACAGAGTGAAGTAAGTCAGAAAGAGAAAAACAAATACCGTATGCTAACACATACATGTGGAATCTTAAAAAAAAAAATAGTTCTTAAGAACCTAGGGGCAGGACAGGAATAAAGACGCAGATGTAGAGAATGGACTTGGGGACACAGTGAGAGATAAGAGTAAGCTGGGATGAAGTGAGAGAGTGGCATGGACATATATACACTACCAAATGTAAAATAGCTAGCTAGTGGGAAGCAGCTGCATAGCACAGGGAGATCAGCTGGATGATTTGTGACCGCCTGGAGGGGTGGGATAGGGAGGGAGATGCAAGAGGGAGGGGATCTGGGGATATATGTCCACATACAGCTGATTCACTTTGTTATACAGCAGGATTGTAAAGCAATTAGACTGAAATAAAGATGTTAAAAAACAAGAAAGAAAAAAACATAAATTTCAGTACATCTGGATCAGACGATTCTTAGGGAACATTTTGCTAAAGATTCAGTTCTCCACACACGTCCATTTTGTGTAAGTCTGAATTGAATTTTAAATGTATGCACGGTTATTTTAATGTTTCCTCTGCCATTTCCTGTGACTTACAGAGGTCTTACAAGAAACTGGAAGCGTCTTCATGGGCTGCATATAATTCAGAATGCCTGTTTACGCACTGTGTCACTACATCGTCAATTATACGGAAATTTAATTTTAAAATGGGCTTCATTACTAATAATTTCTTCTTCTGAAGCTTCATATGAAAGTTGTGGGTATTTTTATCCAATGCAGCAATCTCTACATTCAATTTCTGTTTCTGTGCTTGTGAATATTTGCTTTGCAATGTTGCTGCAGTTTTCAAAACGAGATACTAACAAACTCTTTAAAGAATTCTAATAGCTCCCTGATGTACTTTATCGTGTTGTGAACCGTAGGCTCTTCCTTTGTGATAGTTTACTGCCCTGGGGCTCAGGACGAAGAGCTAAGTGTTGTGCAGACTCCACAGGGGTGGGCTCTGGACAGACAGACTGCCTCCCCTCGGTCCGTGCCTTGCCTCAGCCCTTCCCCCCTCCCATGGCCATGCCGTCTGCCACCGCCGCCGCCTATCTGGGCCCAGGTACCAGCCTTGGGGCCTTGTGGCACCGCCTTGGTTCTGGACTCGTGGGTGTGTGCCTGACCCCAGGCCAGCGACCCAGCTTCCGACCCCGCGCCGTGTGCTCGGCTGCCTGGTGTCTGCCCTGCCCACGCCCATGCGTCATCACCCCATCAGACTTCACTTCCAGAGCGCAAGTTAAAGGTGACACGGTTAAGAATCAAGGTAGCACCCGGAGAACGTCACCGCGAGCCTGGGCCCTCCTGAGAGCAGCCCCGCAAGGCGGGGTGGCAGGGGGGCGCAGGCTGTGCGCAGATGGTCTGGACTCGCCCTTGCCTGACACCCAGGACGGAAGAGCCGCGGGCGCTCAGCTTCGGTCACTGTGCTCGCGAAGACCCTTCGATTACCGGGGTCGCCGCCCGTCTCTCCCTTGTGGCAGGTGTGTGGGCGGGGATTAGTTTCTGACGCGGGACCGGAGAACACTGGGTACCAGGGATGCGATTGCCTCCGGCTCTGAGAGGAAGTCACCGCACTCAGGGACCTGGTTCCTGAGAGAGTGCAGGGCGGCCAGGGAGGATCTTCACAGTCTTACGGTTGGTTGCTCGCTGACCCCGTGCCACGTGGGGAGCTTTGGCGACCGGCGGGTGGGGGGAGTCGGCGGGGGGCAGTTTACCCGCTGGCGCAGAGGTGCTGTCCGTGGAGGAGAGAAGCTGCGGATTCCCGCCTTAGTGCGGCTGGTGAAACCCTAAAGAAGCAGGTATGACGTCCCAGAAAGGCTTTGGCCCGGAATTGTAAAATGAATAACCAGAAAGAGTCGCTGATGAGATGTTCCTTGACCTGCAGAAATGGCGGTTTCCTATGTTCCAACATAACCCATAGATCCCGCCTCCATTCAGAGCTGACATAACCAGTCAGACTGAGCAGTCCTGAGGCCCATTACAAGTCACTGAGATGTATTTAAACAGTTTGGGATCTTGAAGTATTTACAAGGTATGTAAGTGCTCATTCATGTGTCAACAAAATTCTATTTGAAAAATCCAGTGTGTAGCGTGGTCTTCCCTTGACTTGAAGGCCTGTCAGCTGGTGTGACCGCTCCCAGCCCGTCCCCCCAGTGCATGGGTCAGACGTGGCACCAGAGCCCCTGGTCACTCCCAGTGTCCGAGCAGCGAGCCAGGGCTAGCAGACAGAACCCCTGGGCTGTGACTCTGGCGTGGTCACTGAAAAGCTTTCTGTTCTGCAGCAGGTTGGTTAGTCACTCTGCCCCAGTTTTCACATTTGCAGAATGGTCCGTGTATCCTGCCTGTTGCCTTGAGGGTACAGCTAGGATGAAGTAGTTGTGTGCATACTTAAATTTTTTAAGACGTTCTGAAACGTGCTTTCATTGTAGATTGATCTTAAAAGTATATTTACAAATACCGCATGACCTGATTTATCCTGGTTTGCGTGGTTGATCCAAGACGACAGATTGAATGCAGGTCAGTTGCTTTAGAATTCAGCAGAGAGACATGGGGAAGCGGGTAAGAGGCACGCACGCTATTAAAGCTGGAGGTGTTTCTCAGAAATTCGGCAGACGGCACCGTCCGCCGTGCTAGGTGCAGTTGGCTACTGTTTCTAGGGTGGAGCTGAAGCCGACACACATCTGCAGAGGGCTCAGTGGTCACTGCAGTCTGATTATTAAGGACCACATTGGCCAAGGTGAGTGGACTGATGGAGTCATTTTACTTTTGCAAACGGGGGGAAATAGGAGATAACAAAAAAGAAAGGGTTGTAAGAAAGAATTGGTGTCGCATAAGCTCAGAATTTCCTCTACAGAATAGGAGTAAACTGGTGCAGAAAAACAGAGTTATAGGACGAGCACTCTGGAAAAGAAGAGGGAGCATGGTTTGAAGTTAAGTAAAATGGTAAGAGCGCCTCGAGAATTTCCTTCTGACGAGCAGATGATTAGGATCTAGGGATTTCTCAGAGAAAGCAATTGCTGGTTTATTTTAACGGGCAGCATTTACAAGAGCATCTGGAAACCATGTCCTTCCCGCGCCATGTCTGTCGGCGAGGACTTTTACTGATTTACCAGCCACACCTAAGTCTCCGGCATCTTGCTTAAAGTGGAGCAAAACAATGACATATCCCTCTGAGGTTAGGGCAAGATGTCTTCTCCTTTCCTTTAAAAATAAGATAGCTTTCCTGACCATAAATCTTCTGATGTGTGTATGTTTTTAAGACGTGGGTATGTTGGAAATCACGGGAACATTACAGGCTGTGAGCAGGGCACTACAGAACAAGTTAAAGACCAAGAAGGGGGCTTCCCTGGTGGCTCAGTGGTTGAGAGTCCGCCTGCCGATGCAGGGGACACGGGTTCGTGCCCCGGTCCGGGAAGACCCCACATGCTGTGGAGCGACTGGGCCCGTGAGCCATGGCCGCTGAGCCTGCGTGTCCGGAGCCTGTGCTCCGCAATGGGAGAGGCCACAGCAGTGAGAGGCCTGCGTATCGGTTAAAAAAAGAAAAAAAAAAAAAGACCAAGAAGGAGGATGGCTGCCTCAAGCCCCGTGAGCAGACGTGACCGTTCGGGTGTAGCTTGTAGTAAAGGAGGTGGTGTCCCAAGCTTGGTGACAGACAAGGCTGAATGGTGGAGCCCGTGAGAAAGAGAAGGCTCCCTGCACGCCTACCATGTGCCAGGCTAGGCGCTTTCATTTGCAGTGTGATGTCCTTTGCTTTGGTGTCTTTGTAGAAAAAAACAAACTAATTAAAAAACTTTTTTTCACTCTTGCCATTAGCAGCTATGTGGTCACATGCTGGTTTTTCAGACTAAAGTAGAGATGTGGATTGGCCATATTTGGGAGGCTTACCCCTTACGACAAACTGAATACATATTCAGAGTTTATTGGCTTCTTTTATCCTAGAAGCAGAGTCTCTGCAAAGAATCTTAAGTTGGTCGAGGATCTGACTGTAGCAAAAAAGAGGTGGGTCTTTCTGCTCGGGGGGTTTCCCAGAGAGTATCCCCAGTCGCATGGCTTAATCTCAGCATTTACAGGAGTAACTTCATCTAATGGTTTTAATAACCTTGGGAAAGTAAGCTTCAGCTACTAGTAAATGTCCAAACGTGATGCCTGGGTCACACAGAATACCACAGAGGACCATCTCTCCTCAGATGTTCTTATCCATCGGTATCTATCAGCCAAAACAAAGGGCCTGTGTTTTGAGCCAACGGATGCTTCACACCCCTTTGTAAATGCGGCCAATCTGATGTAACATAGTCCAAGGGAAAAGGGCTAAGAGTCTAACAAGGGGACGTTTGAAATTACTTTCAGTTCTCACTTAAGTTTCTTTTTGTGTTAGGCTAACACTGAGTGTCAGGCAGAGGTTTTCATTTTCGCGACGGAGTCTGATGCAGGAGGACAACCTGGCGGTAGACACTCTCAGTTAGGACCGCGTGCCCGGATCGGCCACCAGGGTGTCGCCCTGGCTTTACGGTTCGTCCTCGGTGTGGTTCACTGATGCAGCGTGACTCCCAAAACCCCTTCTCCTTCCAGGTCAACGGATGAGACGTTCAGCTTGGCTGAAGAAACTTGCAGTTCCAACCCGGCCATAGCTCGGAGGAAGAAGATTGCCATAAGCCTCATCTTTTCCCTGTGCGAGACGGAGGAAGCCCAGAGGAACTTCCAGGACTTCTTTTTTTCTCATTTCCCCCTGTTTGAGTCTCACATGAACAGGCTGAAGAGTGCAATTGAAAAGGTACTGAGAATGCAATCCATTGTCACACGGGGCTGTAAGGGTCGAGGGCTCTCTATACCCGCTCGCTTTCCCAGGGCATGTAGATCGGCTGCAGCAGTGGTAGGACGTTCCCTAGGCACACTGAAGTCAGGTACCAGATCCTGATTCCTTTGGGAAAGGGAATTACTGCCCCCGACGACTTCGGTCATGATAGCTTGAGTGTGGGCTCTAACGTCGTCTCTTATTAATAAAGCCCAGTAGATGGTTACGAAGGGATTTCTTCTCCACATAACGTGACTTGTTTTCTTTCCACCGAAGGCCATGATCTCGTGCAGGAAGATCGCGGAGTCAAGTCTCCGTGTCCAGTTTTATGTCAGCCGTCTGATGGAAGCTCTGGGGGAGTTCAGGTAAACTGGCAAGGTTTGGCAGCCCCAGCAGGGGAAATTGGTGAGCAGCGGTAGCAGCGGCCGTGGATCTCGGGATGCGTGGAGACCACAGCTCGGGAGTGTGGGGGGTAGCAGCTCCTTCCTTTGAAGCTAAGGCCCAGTGGAGCAAAAAGTGTAAGCCACCAGCACTGAGTAATCCTCACGACTGCCAGAGAGACGGTCCCTGACGTGACTGTTCCTAACAGAGTGAATGGAGAAAACTAATATTCATACGTCTCGTGTCATCTCCCAAAAGCCCTAAGAGTGAGCACTCCTAGCCCATTTTACAGATGTGGAAACTGGAGGTTGAGATGCTTGTCCACAGCATAAGTGGGGAGAGTGTGCACATCAGGGAGGTTACACTCCAGTTTGCCAGGACAGCCCTGTGTACACCCGGTGTCTTCCCGTGGGTGTCCTGGTCAGGACAGTAAGTTGTATGGTCACCCTAGCATGTCCTCACTGTCAGCTCCTAACTGTTGATATTTGTACCCCGGAGACCGGTTTTCTGGAGGTCTTGCCCCTCGTGTCTGGGCTGTAGCTGGGATCCGTGGTCACCATGCCGAGCGGGGCCGTTGCAGCGCTTCTTAGGGCCAGTTTCTGGGTGCGGAATGGAATCGCACTTCAGAGCCGTCACGAGCTAATTAAGAGTCCAGCCGTTCCTCTCTAGCCCAGGGATAAAAATGTTTACGATTCTTAGAGTGTTAGAACGTTTTTGTGATGCTTAAGGTAGAGGCTGGTGAACTCTAATGCTGCTTGGAGCAAAATCCCCACCCAGCCTTAGTTGAACCCTGGGTTATGTGTAAAGTACTCAAGTAGCACCTTAGTCCTTATCTGGGGATCATTCAGACCCACGTCGCACGTTTGAGAAATCGTGTGAAGCTGTGTGTTTCGATGGCAGTGTGGTGACTAGCGAGCCTTCTATGGTTTGTGTGGGCAGCGCCGGGCGGGCTGTAGTCAGGCTCGAAGCTGGCTTATGCTGGAGGGTCTGGACACTCATTTAGTAGAAGGTCCGGAATCTGAACGGACAGGACCTGAGGCCTCACTGTGGATAGACGGGTCTCATCCTTACTTCAGCGACCTGCTGCTCCAGAAACAGCGACAGGATCACGTGTTAGCGTTGGAAACCTTGGTGTCAGTAAGCGAAGCCCAGGTCCACGTAGCTGTCACTTGTCACTGCTGGCTGCTCAGCAGGTGCTCTGCCTCGTGCCAGGGCAGGGTCCTGTGTGTCCCAGCTCCTTGATGCACACGGCCAGAAACTCGGGTCAGAATAGGCCTCGTGTACCCCCATCCGGGAAGCGGGGTGTCTCCTAGACGCAGAGGTGCCAGTGGAGATCCTAGGCTCGTTGGTTCCTCCCTGGAAGGACCGCCACGAGCCACGCGGCCTGGAGCAGAGTCCCCGGCACGAGGCGCTCTCATCCGGACCTTGTCATTCAGTGCGTGTGTGTCTCCCGCAAGGAACTCCTTTACACCTCCAGTTTCCTAAGCCGTAAAGTGACATGGCCAGACTCATCACTTTCCCTAACAGCTTACAGTTCTAAGAATTTGATTCTATTAGCCCGTGTAACAATCTAGTATATAATATGGTGAAGAAGAGCAATTTATTTGTGTTCTTTTTTCATCTAAAGTGAATAGGGTGCTTTGGTTCAAAGAACAAAAGCACTAACCAGAAATTGGGCGACTTGAGTTCCCTCTGGTCACATTTTCAGTCTAGCATGTTTATTCTTTCTTCCTTTATTTTTTTCCTATGAAAATTGGCATAAATTCTGACACAAGGCATCATGCAAATAAGTCTTTTAAAGGATGACTATTTATATCAGTGGTTAGTGTACCTTTCCTGTAAAGGGTCTGTGCCCCACGGCTGCTCAGCTTTGCTGTGGTGCAAACGCAGCGACAGATAATAGGGAGATGATTGAGCATGGCTGTGTGCCAATAAAACTATTTATAAATAAAAGGTCAGATTTGGCCTGTGCGTCGTGTCCTAGTTTACCGACCCCTGTTTAACATTCTGCTTTGGATGCCTTAGGGGCTCCCTAGATCCAGGTGAGTGTTTTCTTCTAGATTCCTCTACACAAAGGTCATCCACCGTGACATCTGTGACAGTTCCCTGTACCTTCTCTTCTGTAGAGCGACCATCTGGAGCTTGTACTCCGTCCCGAGGATAGCCGAGCCCGTGTGGCTGGCCATGATGTCCAGCACCTTGGAGAAGACGCAGCTGTGCCAGCGCTTCCTCAAGGAATTTACGCTCCTGATAGAGCAGATCAACAAGAACCAGTAAGCGGCGGCGCTCTGGAGCCTCGAATGCCAGTTCCGAGGCTGGTGTACGTGCTGTAGGTGACATGCCTCTTCCTGCATCGACTCACCCCGTTGTGTTTTCTCCCGTTTCTCCAAGGTTTTTTGCTGCCTTGCTGACCGCAGTCTTAACCTACCACCTGGCCTGGGTGCCCACCGTCATGCCCGTTGACCACCCTCCCATCAAAGCCTTCTCCGAGAAACGCACCTCTCAGCTGGTCAACACGCTGGCCAAGACACACCCATACAATCCTCTCTGGGCGCAGCTGGGTCAGTACCGTACAGAGACCATGTGGGACAGAATAGGAAAAACGGGAGCCTCTTCAGTTGCTATCCGCCATCCGGCCCGGCGATTCCCAGTTGTCACTGGGCTGCAGGGAACTGGGGACTGGCCCACAGATTCTACCTGTAAAGCAGCCCCCGTCCTCCCCTCCCCCCGCCAGAGCCTCGTTCTGCTCTTTAAAGCCACGTAGGTCCGCAGCTGCTCCTCCAGTGGGGCTCCTTAACTCGGCACTGTTGACATCTGGGCCAGAAGATTCTTTGTTGGGTTGGGGGGAAGAGGACCGCCCTGTGCCTGGTCGGATGTTTAGCAGCGTCACTGGCCTCTGTTCACCAGCTGCCAGTGAAAACCCCTCTTCCAAAGTGGTGATGGTGAAAAATGTCCCCAGACGATGCTGAATGTCCCCAGCGGGACAGGAGAGCCCCTGGCTGAGGACCACTGCCCTAGAGGGTGGACTGGATAGGAAGGAAGTCGGACAGAAAAGAGAGTGACACACTCTAGGATTTGGCCGCCTTTTAAGTTTGAGCTGAGGTCGGAGCCCTTGTCTTTCTCTCCGTTGCCCCCTTAGCTGCCTCCTCCGAGCTTTGTGCTCAGGCCTGGCGCGGGGACCTGACGTGCCGCGGGGCTGCTCGTGGGGTGTGCGCTTGCGAGCCCAGGGCTCGGGGATAGGAGAGGCACGCTCCAGGGCCTGTCACTTGGCCGAGTCTGCAGTGACCCGTCAGGCCTGCACATCCGCTCTGTCCCAGGCCCCGTCCCTCTGCGGGACCCAGGGCCCGGGTGACACGCAGCTCAGCCTTGGGGAGCCTGCTGCCCGGTGGAGGAGGAGGGCTGTGTTCAGAACGCCCCAATCGCTCCTTTGCTGCGGTGAGCAGAAGCCCGCGAGGCACGCAGTGCAGTGCAGAGGGTGAGGACATGCGCAGACGGCTGGACCAGATCCCAGCCTCCTGGGCAAGTGCCCTAACCCTCTGTGCCTCCGTTTCTCCATCTGTGACATGGGTGGTGATGGCTTATGGCTGCCGTGGGAGTTCCACTGCTTGTACGTGAAGCCCGCTGTTACCGACACTGCTATTGCAGATGTTGATACGGGGGAGGCACCACGAGGGGGGCATGGGGGGAGGGGGCCTTCAAGGAAGACACACTTGAGGAATCGGTATAAGGGCAGCATTTTCCAGAAAATAACGGCAGACCGGGGAAAAGCACGGCAATCTCGGGAAACAGCGTGTTGTAATAGTAGTGAAAGCTGCCACCGTGGGCCGAGCACTGTTCTGGGTGCTTTCTGCACGTATTAATTAATTAGACTCTCATTCTAACCCTGGTACTGCGTCCTCACTGTATCACAGATAATAAAGCTGTCTTTCCCTGTGCCCGGGGTCATGAGATATGGGGGTAATATGGTTAAAAAAAGCCACAGACCCTAACATTTATCATCGCAGCCGTTTCTAACTGTGCAGTTCGGAGCGTTAGGTCTGTTCACGTTGTGCACACTCTCCTTCATTCTGTAAAATTATACCCGTGCAAAACAAAGGCATCCACTCTAAAATTAGTAGCTTCATCAGTCCTGGACTCAAAAAGTTGCCTTCAAGGTCGAGGTCCATTAAGTCTGTTATCTTAGTGATGCGTTGTTCTGTGGAGTTCGGCTCTGAAGTAGCAGCACTGTTTCCATACACAGCTCTCCACTTCATACAGGTTAAGCTGCTGTCAGTTGTATTTTAATAGCCTTCTTTGTTTTTACTTTTTCCCATTTATGACTTAGTTATTATAATGCACAACACCAAAAGTTAAATGCATTGCTAAAAACTATCATTCTGAGTGGACTTTCCAAAGTGTTTTTTTTGCCAGATTTTGGGTATGTAAATCTCATCTTCTTTATTAACACTGGGGCTGATTTAACAAGAGTGTTAAATCACTTAAACCCCGCAGCCATGGGCAGATGTGATCACGGGAAGTAACAGTAACACGCTCTTAGTCAAGAAAGTTTACTCAAACAAAAGTGCTTGTGCTGACATCAGACTACAGTTCTGAGTTGTTTTTCTGAAATCTCGCATGGTTTCTCAGTCAGTTGCAAAAGCCTCAGAGATAACGTTCTACTAAGCCTTCACCTAGCCCTTTTATTTATGTATGTATGTATGTATGTATGTATTTATTTATTTTTGGCTGTGTTGGGTCTTCGTTTCTGTGCGAGGACTTTCTCTAGTTGCGGCGAGCGGGGGCCACTCTAAATCGCGGTGCGCGGGCCTCTCACTATCGCGGCCTCTCTTGTTGTGGAGCACAGGCTCCAGACGCGCAGGCTCAGTAGTTGTGGCTCACGGGCCTAGTTGCTCCGCGGCATGTGGGATCCTCCCAGACCAGGGCTCGAACCCGTGTCCCCTGCACTGGCAGGCAGATTCTCAACCACTGCGCCACCAGGGAAGCCCCACCTAGTCCTTTTATAGAGAGGATTGTGTGAAATCACTTCTATCCTGCCCTTTACCTGTTCTCAGGAGGCTTACCCTGGAAACCCTCTCTAGAGGGGGCACCTCTGATGCATGCTGTCCCTTTTCCATCAGTCTTAAACCTTAACAGTGTGATTAGTCTTATCTAACAGATGCCTCTCCTCCTTCCGCCAGATGGAGTCCGACTTCCTGAGTTCTTATTTATAGCTGCTAACCATGCATCTCTTCTCCTTTATTTAGGATCTTTTCACATTTTGATTTATTCCAACATTCTGATTTTTCCTGCAATGCTTTCTGACTTAGGGTTGCTTATACAGATATGTAAATGAGATAAAGCCATGCAAAACGCTCAGCACTGTGCTTGCACAGTCAGGAAGTGTTGGCTTTTTGTTGTAATTGTCAATAATATGATGATCAGAATATGGAAGGTGCGACTTACCAAGTGTAATCGTCAGGTTTTATTACATGCCATAATTTTAATAGGCACTGGACAGACACTTGTGATGAGGAACCTGCACTGATGGTTCGTTGACAGGTTTGCCTTTCTTCTTCCACCTTTAAGCCAAATGTTCATGCTTCATTAGCCGGCTTTTAATCAGTGTGTCAGGATATAAGTTATGGGACATTTTTCTCCAGTAGAACTTTCATGTGAAGTAATAGGAAACAAATGAGACTCATTATTCCTGAGCAGGTGATTTTCTTCTTGTTAATCAAATTGATTCTTCCTGGTGCCTGTGTGTACTGAGCGGACCGTCTCATTAAGCGTTTTGAATTGATTCACTTGCACTTTCTGGTCAGAGATCCCGGAATTTCACCCCAGGGCCTATTGTCCTGGGATTCTTCAAAAAGATCTCCTCATTCTAGTTTCCAAGATAAATTATTTGGTTTGGTCACATATTCAGGGCTCTGGCTTTAGCCTTACCTTGGGGAGATGGGATCAGCCAGCGCACTGAGCTGCCTGGAAAGGCCCAGCAAGCACCTCGAGGGACTGTGCACACAGCACTGCACCCTCTGTGCACTGGCACCGCGCTGCCCCCAGTATACACCAGCACTGCCCCCAGTATACACCAGCACTGCACTGTCGGTGCACTGCACCCGATACACACGGGCACTGCACCTGAGCACCCAGAACGGGGCTGATCCTGGCAGGCCTTCCAGGCCGACTTTACGTTGCTGAGGAAAACTGAAAGGTGGTCCTTCTAGGAATTACCTTTGTGCCTCAGTCAGGCGTGTGAAGAAGCGATGCTGGCCTGGGAGTAAGTCATTTGCATCTCTCCTGTTCGGGCTGACGTACCCTTGACACGCTCCCCCAGACGACTTGTCTTTCTGTCCACTTTGCCTCTAGGCGACCTTTACGGGGCCATCGGCTCTCCGGTGCGACTGACCCGCACGGTGGTGCTGGGGAAGCAGAAGGACCTGGTGCAGCGCATACTGTACGTGCTGACCTACTTCCTGCGGTGCTCGGAGCTACAGGAGAACCAGCTGACGTGCAGCGGGGCCTGGGGGCCAGACGAGCAGGCGCTGGCGGGGGGCAGCATCATCACGGCCCTGGAGAGGGGCGAGGTGGAGGAGTCCGAGTACGTGGTGGTCACGGTGAGGAGCGAGCCCGCCCTTCTGCCGCCGCACACTGACACCGGGGACCTCTGTCCCCACCTCGCCGGACGAGGAGGCCGGGGGCCGGAGCAGAGCCCCGTGGCCCGCGGCACCCGGAGACCTCGGGGCGCGTCGTGTGGGGACGAGGAGAGTACGGAGGAGGCGCCCCGCGGCGGCTCCGCGAGACTCCCCAGCGGCGCAGGTGCGTGCGCGGGGCCGGCCGGCGGGGAGGGGTCGGGAGGGGAGATGCCCAAGAAGCTGCCCGACCGCTCGGCGGCCAGGCCGTGCCCTGAGGGGCGTCCCTGGGAGAAGGTCACCTTCCACATCGGGAGCTCCGTGTCTCCGGACTCGGACTTTGAAAGTCGCACCAAAGCGATGGAGGAGCGGCTGCGGGCCTGCAGGTGTGCGGAGCCAGCGCGCCGACCCCCGGCTGGGCCCGACGCGGCCCGGGAGGCCCGGGACTGGCGGGCTCCGAGGTGCTCCCGGGCCCCCGAGGCATCTGCGGGGGCCCGCGGCGTCAGGACCGGGGCCGCCAAGGAGGCTGCGGAGACGCCCGGCGCACGTGACGCCCGGGGCGCACCTGTCGACCCCGCGCACGCGCCGGTGAAGCCGTGGGGTCGGGGCGGGGAGAACGCAGACGGGCCTGCGCCGAGCGGGTGCGCGGCCGCAGTGCCGCGCGAGGACGCCGGCTTCAGGCGGGAAGGAGGCCTCCCCAGGAACGAAAGCTCGGACAGCGCCCTCGGCGACAGTGACGACGACCCGTGTGCGCCGGCCTCGGACCTGGGTCCCGGCAGTGACGGTGACAGTGAGCGTGACCGGCCCGAAGGGTCGCCGGAGGTGGAGCTGCCGCTGCCCAGGTAAGGCCGGCGGCGGGCCGGGCTGGGGAGACGATGTGCGTCCAGCCGGCACCCACCGGCACCGCTGCTGTGAGCTGCTACAGGGCAGGATTATTCTCTCCAAGCATTAGTGTCCCCAGACCGGCCTGCCCTTCCTCAGCCCAGCTCTGAGCCGGGAGCTGGCGGCGGCTTTGCAGCTTTGGGGACACTGGGGGACGCTAAGGGGCGCGGGGGCAGTGGGGAGCAGGGGTGTCATCTTCCGTCGTCCCCGCGGCAGATCTGTGGCCGCGGACACCGAGCCTGGGAGGTGGTGGGTGACATCCTGCGGGTCTCTCCTGCCTGCCGGTCAGAGCAGCCTGATGCGTCAGGAAAAGCCCCTCTTCCTGAGGCTCCGGCAGTTGAGGTTTGGTCCGTGAAGCAGTAACTAGAGATGCCTGCCGGCCTTTCGCGGTCCTGGCTGCACCCTGAGCAGGTGTGCCGAGTTCCTCAAGCCAGGCTTCGCCAGGATCCCCTCGGCAAGCTCAGACTCCCCCTTTCCTCTCTCCACACGGTGGCTGGAGGATGCTCTGTGTGAAGTGCAGGCCCAGGCTCGCAGCCAGCCGCCGGAGTACTCAGTTTTCCCTGCTCTTCCCCGTTAGGAAAACTCCTTTTTTCCTTCAACTCCCTTCCTTTTCCTGCACCACTGACCCACTTCCTGGAGGACTTGTGATCCGAACCACCCCGAATCTGTTATTCTCACCTGTGCCACTGGGACTTTGTTCCAGCTGCAGTGCAAGAAGGGAGCGTGTTTTCACTGTGGGTTCTGATGGCCGGTATCATCTTAGGTCTCAGAGCGTCAGCACCCCGAACGTGAGAAACTTCGGCCGCTCCCTCCTGGCGGGTTACTGCCCCACGTACATGCCAGACCTGGTGCTTCACGGGACCGGCAGCGATGAGAAGCTGAAGCAGTGCCTGGCCGCCGACCTGGTCCACACGGTCCAGGTGAGCGATGCCAGCTGGTCGCCTCGGGCTGCTGACCAGGGCGGGGGGGCGGCCAGGGGTGTGCTTGGCAACAGGTGCGATCGAGGGATTGTCGCTGGAGATGCGGGCAGGGTTGCAGGAACCGGCGAGGCTGGTGAGCCACCCGGGGATTAGCAACAGCTGGAGGCTGTGAGCACACCGGGCGGGCAGCAGTGGGGGAGGCGGCGGGGGCCCGCCTGGCTGCAGGAGCACGGCAGGGGCGGGGACCTCACCTCGCTCTCCTCCAGCGTCTGAGCTCTCTCGGTGCCCCCCGTTGGCTGAGCCCAGCCAGAAGCCACAGAGCAAGGTCGTAGCTGATGCAGACGCGGTCCCAGGGCCCACAGAGGTCACCTCCCGAGCCACCCGAGTGAAGGGTGGGGCTGGGGGCGGGTGGGTGGAGCAGGCAGAGCAGTCAGCACAGATGGTGACAACTGTGTGCCTTCACGGGGAGGGCTGAAAGGATGTCACATATGGTTTGCCTCTTAGCCGCTCCTTGCAAGATCCTAACAGTAATTTATTTTAACTGATGTGTCATTAAGTTCGCTTTGATGGCTGCATGAGAATGACCGTGTAGAGATTAGCAAGTCTTCCTGCAAGATTTTCTTGTGGCTGCTGCTAAGCGCTTCTCCGCTCTCTGCTGCGCGACAGGAACTGAGCGGCGATGGAAATGCTGTCAATCTGACAGGCCTGTTTTCAGTTGAGCTGCTCTTGGACAGATGTGCAAAAATAGCTGTTTTACATTGGAAACATACTGTATCTTGGGCAATAGGGAAAGTTCTCAGCGCATTAGGAAAATTGGAACTTGGTTAGCTACCTTCCTCCTTGCCCAGCAAATCCTTTTGGAGAGGTGGACAGACGGCAGTGCATGCCGCCTTTGACCTTGAGCTTCTCCTCTGTGAAGACCAAACGTCCATCAGGCACAGGCCAGGCAGGCTGGAGGTGTTGCTGTGAAATGGGAAGAAAAGCCCAGTGGTGAAGCAGATGCGCTCACCCCCCTGAACGGGGAGGGAGGGAGATGGGGAGAGGGCGGCCTGAGGCTGCGGGCCCGCCCGGTGTGGTCGTTGGTACCACGATCCTGACCCGCCCTGCTTTGTGCTTGGCCACCATCCTCCCCAGGCTGGCCCTGGAAGGAAGCAGTGCCGTTAATATTCTGTCTTCGTAGCCGTCACGAGCACTGTGTCCTTGCCTGTCACCTCAGAGGCCCGCATGTCGGTGACCTCAGAGAAATATGTTCAGTGCCCGCCCCGCTGTGGACACGCATCTATCGACTGATAGCCCGTCTTGCCCTTATTATCTGCAAAACCATACATGACACTTTTTATATCTTCCATAGGCTGACAAGTTCAGAGGTTTGTGTATTAGGTTTCCATGGTGACCATCTAGCGCTATAATTCTTATATTTAAGAAAACAAAACCATGTTTCCTCTGTTTGTAACTCTTAAAGACTTGTCATCTCTCATCTTCTCTTCCTTGCAGTAGTGTTTTCACACTGCAGCTGTTCTCACCTCTGTAGACTATGCAGTCAGCCTGAGAGATGGAAAGCTGCTGACCATGAAAACCTGTATTGTGTCAGATGGTGGGAACACGCCCCGTGCAGCCGGCTTGGGTGTTAAGAGGAAACTGTGAAGGGGCATAAACTGTGTTCAGAAGTGTACTGCATTCAGGATGTGTCCGGTTAGCGTTAGCAGAGTTCTCGTGTCACTTCGTCACGTTCATCTTAATGGATTTGGCTTTTGAAGTAAGCGTTCCATTTAAACTGCTTCTCAGACTGGGGCTCTGCTCTGTGGCAGAGCTTAAATAAAAATTGCCGTTGACGAATATTTGTGGAAAAGTAAATTAGGAGGTTTGGGGCGGGGTGCGTTATATTGAATTTACTGCCCCTAAAGCCTAGCAGTTATTTAAATTCTTGAGTGTGTTATCAGAGGAAGACACAAAGGCCCAAGAACAAGTACATGAGCAGAGTCAGGGCTGAAATAACAGCTTGCTGAGGAAGAGGGGCTCGGGATACATTGCTTTACTGTAATTTGCTTTCGAAAACCTGTTTTTCGGACGTTAATAATTTCTAGTGTTCATGCCAGACTTCATCCAGCTTTGAGATTCATAATTGTTTTTGGAGAAGGATTTTTAGTAACTGTTTAAAAGCAGTTGATCTACATTGCTGATCTGCTCTCTAGGCCTGTGCACGATTGGATTGTCAAATCTGTCTTATGTAAACGCGTACTTGTGCAGCGTCGGTGGGCCAGCTTGTGGAGATTCTTCTCTCACTGAGGCATTGCATCTGGAGCTTCCGATACTAAGAGTTTCTTTTTGTGCGTTTCCTTATCCTAGTCTCTTCTGAAAGGAAGCTGTATCAACTTTATTTCACTCATTTTGATTTTTATTACTGGCTTCCACGTGGTAAGGTTCTGATGGTCTTTAAATATTTAAACACGTGTTCTTGTTTAATCCACATACTACCTCTGTTCCGTCACTGGAACTGTTTCTTTGCCTTCTAACGTAGGGATTACACAGCTGCCTTCAATTAGGCTGAAGTCATATTTAGTTTCATTCTTTTCCTGCCGCATCTAAACGCGAATTCTTTCTTCTGTTTTCCTTTTGGCTTTAAATGGTGAGGTAGGAGAGAGAGGGTGAGAGAGCCAGCTTCACTCTGCACCTGTGACTCTCAAGGAGCTTCTTCTCTCTTCTTTTCTCATGTGTCTTGTCCGCCTGCGGGTACTGCTGACGGGGGCTGGGGCAGGTATTACGTTACGGGGCAGTGGAGGTCGTGGAGGAGACCGACTTGACACTGACGCTTTGGTGTTACCACTTGTTCGCTGGTCGTCAGGTAAATCCATTGGCTTCGCTAAGCCTCAGAAAAATGTATTTAGAGGAACAGATAAAACGTAACCCAGCAGTTAAGAGTCTGGCTTCTAAAGGCAGGCAAACCTGAGATTGACCCGTGGTTCACCCCTCGTGGCTTCGTGGCCTGGCGCAGGATTCTTTAATCGTCTAAGCATCAGTTTCATTTTCTAGAAAATGACGGCAGTTAGAGGTCTGCTTGAAGACCGTGAGATGATGCACATCCAGTGTTGAACACAGCGTCCAGCGCGTTACTGAACGCCCGACAGACGGTAGCTGTTACAATGACACCCGTGCACGCGCTTTGTAAATGAGTTTCCCAAGATGCTCCTGCTGGGGGTGGTGGAACAGAAGCGGGACCCATTCATTCAACGCTAACGGCGGCTGCTTTCCCTCCCCTGGTGGCTTCATGAGGAGCGGCCAGGCCGCTCCAGCTCTGTAGGGTCGGGTCATTGAGACCAAAATTAACATCACGTATTAGTGTTTCTTTTAACAAAAACTGTGCTCCAGGGCTCTGGGCGTCTTCAGAATGCTCTGTGAAACGAGGCACCGGCTGGATACGGCAGCCTCTTCCGTTTCTTTTTAAGAGTAGCAACAGACTGCAGAAACATGCAGAAATCAGCAGCGCAGCAGAGCAGCTCTGCCGACGGCTTGGCTGGGACGCGTGCCGTGAGCACCTGATTGCCCGTGCAGCACAGGCAGCCAGGGAGCCGACGCAAGGACAGCGAGTCACAGCGACCGAAGGGCATCACTTTAGCAGCGCGGGCAGCGCTGGGGTGGCCGGAGTCAGCAGCAGCCTTAGGTCCGTAGCGCTGTGGGGCAGACCTGCTGGCGAGACGGAACACGTCCCGGCGCGGGGTGGCGTGCACAGCAGGGCGCGGACCTTCAGCACCGTCTGGCTCTTGGGGGCTGTACGTGTGGATGCACCTGTATCCCTGGGTTACGCCGTTAAAACGCGTTTCGTACCGCAGGTGGGGGTTTTAAAAATATCTGAAAAAACTACCGATCTCTGGGTATCGCCGACCCCGGTCTGAGATCTTGGTGACCCCTCTCCTCCTAAGCTGCCCTCCACCTTCCAGCCTTGCACGTGGCCATGGAGGGCTCCTTCTCAAACGTGGCTTCTGTCGGTCACTCTTCTGCTCTCATAGGGGCCTGTTTCTTTAGAGAGTGAAGTCTAGGCTCCTTGGCTGGAACTGACCCCTGTATGTGTTTCAGATACACACGCACACGTGGAGCCCTGCTCTCCCGTGCGGCTCGGCCACACCATGTGCCAGCCTGTAACGGCCCGCCCTCTCTCTCACCTCCTTGCCACGTGCGTTGCTCCCTCTGCCTCAGGCGCTGTTGAAGCAGCCCCAGTGCCTTTTGTAGGCCCCGTCCCAACGTTGCCCCTTCTTTGAACCTGCCCCAGGCCCTTTGCACGCGGTGCTTGGATATGCCTCCAGCATCTTTCTTCCACCAGGCCTGCGGGCGTCTCTCCGTCCAGCACCTGGCCCGGTGCCCAGGGACGCTGCACGGTCCCCCCGCGCTGGGCGGAGGAGCGTGTGTTCCTGCAGATGACGCTGTGCCCCTGAGCGTGACCCTCCTTCTAAAGTAGACGCGGCGGAGAGTCTGCCTTTAAGACGTAAAGGGGAAGAGTTCTCTGTTTGGACATGCCACCTGGGGCCCTTTGTGTTCTTTTTCTTTACCTAAAGGAGAATAAAATGCTTATTATACGTCTCAAAGCCATCATTTCTCTTGCATCTTGTAAATATCAGGCGCATGGCTAATTTTATGTTTTCCCCAATTTTTTTCATTACATGCAAAATATTTGGACGTCTCTGCCATTCTCTGCAGAAAAATCTGTGTACCAGCCTTCCTACGTTGTATTTTGACGTCATGCACATCCTCCCATAACTGTTCTGATGACCCTTTTTGACCTTGAGCACCGCTCCTCGACTTTAAACTCTTTCCTTCCTCAGCATGTGACCGTCCTGACGTTTAAGGCGTCCCCGAGGCTGCGCCCTGTGTCCACAAGTCCGCAGGCACAGACACACAGAAGGTCAGGGGTTTCCTCTGGACCCTGCCCCCCCGCCGGACCCTCCCCGCTCCCGCTGCCCCAGGTCCTGACGTCCTCACCTCCCAGGACCCCTCAACAGTGCCCGTGGTCCAGAATGATCGATTCGCTCTCCTTCTCTACCTTATCACAACTCGGAAGCCTTTAGAGACCGACATGGAGCCTGTTTCCGAGAGACACATATAGCCCATAAAACAAAACAGCTCCAACACGATGGGCTCGTGGTCAGTGACCAGTACAGGCAGGGGCATTAGCCCGCCTCCAACAGTCCAGAGTAACTGTTGAGTAGGTATGTTTAAGATGGTTATGGTGATAAAAGAAGGAATTGGAATCTTTAAAAAGACCGTCTGTTATGACACACGACTATTCAGATTTGTAAAAGAGCCGAAGAGAGATGCTAAAATGGAAAAATGCAGTCATGGAAATTAAAACTCGGGGGTAGGTTAAAGAGCAGAGCAGATTAAATACAGCCAGAGAGGATTAGCGTTTGTGAAAGAGTGACTAGATGCAGAACTACCGCTTTGACTGTAGCTCAGAGACAGAGGCCCGTGAAAAAATGTGGAAGAGCAAGTAAGAGACCTGGAGGCTTGAGTGAGAAGGTTCTTTCGTGCATACAGAAGGCGGGAAAGAGAAACAGCCTTTGAAGGAAGAACGGCTGCGATCTTTCAGATGAAGTGAGCCCACTGACCCCCAAGTAGGGTAGATACAAACAAACCCTCGCTGAGCGGCAGGACATCAAAGACAAAGGACCCTTGTCAACAGCCAGAGAGGAGGCATGGCCCCTGTCCTTCAGGGGGTTGAACTCCAACAGGTGATTAAAGACATACGCAGTGAAAGCAGAGCCCACAGCGGGGCGGGTGGGGGGGCGGCAGGGAGGCACGGGACAGCCTGGGGGCTTCCTGGAGGAGGTGACGTCTACAGTGGGGATGAGCAGAGAGAGGGCGAGGGGGCCGGGCTCCCCCAGGGGCTACAGACTAACCACAGGCGGAGCCAGCTCTGCCGCCACGGGAGCTTCTGTCTGTCTGTCTGTCTCTGTAACTGCTGTCGGGAGAGCCTGCATGCTGAGCATTTAGTGTTTAGTATCCTGGATGACTTTGTAGGCTGGAGGAAGTGTTGGAGAACGGCGAGTGGTAATCAGGTTCCTGTCCTCTGCGCGGATGTGAGACTGAAGGTTTTTAATAAAAACTGGCCAGCCATCCACACGTGTCTGCGTCCTGTAGGCGCCCTCGGCCGCCCAGAAGTGGGTGGACTGGCTAAGGACTGGCTCGGGTCGCTTAAGTCCTCGTTTCCAAGGACATGGAGGGGGGTTGGCCCCTACGGAGGTAGAAGAAGAATAAACGGGATCCGATGACGTTTAACCAAGAGCAGGTGCTGAGACTGTGGCCCTTAGGGCACTGATGTCCATTTTCTCTCTGTGACCAATCCAAGGCTTGACTTGAAGCCATGTAAGAGCTGCTATTGTTAAGTCGTGGGGCTATAACATAACGGGCGGGGGGATTTCTTTGAAAGGTGTTTTGTCATGTCGCGTTCTCTGACTCAAGTTCAGGTTAATAAAGTTGTAGAACTTGACAGAAATATCTTCTAGGAAGTGATGAGCAAATTGACACTCAGATAATACCCAAGAATCTTATGTTTTATAATTCAGAATGTTTCAGAGAAAAATAAAAGAAACAGAGAGGTTCTTCCCATAACCTGAGTCATAAATCACCTGCTCCCTTTGTGTGTGAAACAGGCCACCCAGTGGCTCATCCTGGTTGCTCAATCTGCACTGTTGTCATCAGTGAGCAGATTGTAGAGCTGGCTGTGAGTACCAGCGTCCGTCTGCACACCTGTTACCTGTGAGCCACATGTGGGCTGGCATCTTTGAGGATTCACGAAGAATCGGTTTATTTTTTTAATTAATTTATTTTTATTTTTGGCTGCGTTGGGTCTTCGTTGCTGCACATGGGCCATGGGCGCATGGGCTTTCTCTAGTTGCGGCAAGCGGGGGCTACTCTTTGTTGCGGTGTGCGGGCTTCTCACTGCAGTGGCTTCTATAGTTGCGGAGCACGGGCTCTAGGCACGCGGGCTTCAGTAGTTGTGGCACGTGGGCTCTAGAGCTGAGGCTTAGTAGTTGTGGCGCACTGGCTTCGTTGCTCTTTGGCACGTGTGATCTTCCTGGACCAGGGATCAAACCCGTGTCCCCTGCATTGGCAGGTGGGTTCGTAACCACTGCGCCACCAGGGAAGTCCCGAAGGGACTTTTAGAGTATGTATTGGGCAATACCAGCAGCATAAAGATGGGAAGTTTCTTAGCAAAGTCATAATAGAGGTGACCGTGTTTTCTCCTCTTGTCATTATGTTGCAAGTGTCATTCCCAGTTGTTGCAATCTTGTCTTCCGAGGGATTTCCACCCTGACAAGCTCCTAGGGTTTCAAAGTAGAGGGCTTGGCAGGCTCATTGAGCTACAAGTCAGAAGCACTTGAATGAGTTCCTAGATTCTCTTTCTGACGTGCCAAGATACTTCATGAGCTCTTGTACTTCTTGTCCTCACGTTCCTCTCTATAGAGCAGGACTGCATCCTGTGTACTCGTGGCAAGAAAGGTTTGATGAACTCATCAGTAGTTGAAGGAAGCATACATGGGAGCTGGTACTTTCCTACTCTTGGGTTAGAAATAGGTAACTACCACCCAGTCAAAAAATGGGCAGAAGACCTAAATAGACATCTCTCCAAAGAAGACATACGGATGGCCAAGAAGCACATGAAAAGATGCTTAACATCACTAATTATTAGAGAAATGCAAATCAGAATTACAATGAGGTATCACCTCACACTGGTCAGAATGGTCATCATCAAAAAGTCTACAAATAATAAATGCTGGAGAGGGTGTGGAGAAAAGGGAACCCTCCTACACTGGTGGTGGGAATGTAAATTGATGCAGCCACTATGGAGAACAGTATGGAGGTTCCTTAAAAATCTAAAAATAGAACTACCATATGATCCAGCAATCCCACTCCTGGGACTATATCTGGAGAAAAACAATTTGAAAAGATACATGCACCCCAATGTTCATTGCAGCACCATTTACAATAGGCAAGACATGGGGCAACCTAAATGTCCATCGACAAAGGAATGGACAAAGAAGATGTGGTACATGTATACAGTGGAATATTACTCAGCCATAAAAAGGAACGAATTAGTGCCATTTGCAGCAACGTGGACGGACCTAGAGATTATCATGCAAAGTGAAGTAAGTCAGACAGAGAAATACCATATGATATCATATATATGGAATCTAAAAAAATGATACAGATGAACTTATTTACAAAATAGAAATAGACTCACAGACATAGAGAACAAACTTATGGTTACCAAAGGGAAGGGGAGAGGGATAAATTAGGAGTTTGGGATTAAAATATACACACTACTGTATATAAGATAGATAGGCAACAAGGACCTACTGTATAGCACAGGGAACTATATTCAAGATCTTGTAATAACCTATAATGGGAGAGAATGTAAAAAATATATATATATTTGTATATATATATGTATAAATGGGTCAATTTACTGTATACCTGAAACTAGTGCAACATTGTAAATCAAGTATATTTCAATAAAAATTTTTAAAAAGGAAAAAGGTAACCATGTGAAATGTTAGTCATTTAAGTGCAATACGTGGAAAAGAAGTATGTTAGTAGTTGTGTGGATGACTTAATAGGAACTGGATTGAATCTAAAAATAAAGAAATAGAGAATTGTTCAACAGAGCCGGCATGCGTTAGATATTTAGCACATGCCTTGCCTTTTGTTTTGCTCATTTCCGAGACTATGGAAGAAAAATGTGATTTCTCTCCTTGAGTTACTTATGAAATCACTGAGTAGACAAACAGATGTGAAATCCAGAGCAAGTTAAGACCGTGTGATTTAATGCCAGAGAGTGGACGCGGGGAGTCCTGTTGAGGGGTGCAGGGGCGTGAGGACCCAGGCTGGGCCCCTGAAGAACTGGAAGACTTAGCAGGCAGCCCGGAAGATATTCTGGGCACAGCCCGAGTAACAGGTGGGCGACCTGCCTGCCCAGAGCAGGGAGTTCTTCTGAGGGCGCCCTGGAGGGGAGCGTGTGCACGTGCCGGTGGGCCCAGACGGGAGCTTCCAGGATGGAAAGAGACAAGTCTGAGCCTGGGCGTTGGGGTGTCTGTGCTGGAGTAGGGTTCTGGGTTGGTGAGGGAAGTGGTGCTGCGAGGGTTTGGGGGACGTGGTTACATGGAGGTGGTGGTGTAGGGAAGCAGCAGGAGGCCCCCGACAAGCGGTGGGCGCTGCACTTCGTGTTCCACGCTCATTTTTCTCACAGAAACTCTCAACCAAGTACGATCACACTTTGCAGACGTAGACCCTGAGGCCCCAGGACTAGTAAGTGATAGAGGTGACAGTTAAGCCCAATCGTGTCCAACTTCGGAGCCTTGGCTCCTTGGTGAAATATCAGATCCAAGCTCTAAGGATGGAGCTGGAGGGATTGGGCTTCTAGTAGGTGTTTGAATCATTCAGTCTTAACGTTTTACAGCATTTGGTAAAGTACTTAATTTCTCAAAAGCACTGCGCCATGTATGTTGTTGCTGATAAGTGTCTGTATTTGTGTGTACCCTGGTGTGTACGTGAAGTTGATAAAATCATGAACTTAAGAGACCCGCCTGACAGATTTCACTGTTAATTACTTCTACAGTTAAGATATGGCTCATAAGGAAAAGTAATAAGAAGCATCATGTAATTCAGTGTTTCCTTTGTTTATTGTGGTTCTCTATATGCCTTAAAGAGCCTTTGGACCCGTGGTGGCCCAGTGGTTAAGAATCCGCCTGCCAATGCAGGGGACACGGGTTCGAGCCCTGGTCCGGGAAGATCCCACATGCCGCGGAGCAACTAGGCCCGTGCGCCATGGCCGCTAAGCCTGCGCTCTAGAGCCCGTGAGCCACAACTGCTGAGCCCACATGCCACAACTACTGAAGCCCACACGCCTAGAGCCCGTGCTTCGCAACAAGAGAAGCCACCACAGTGAGAAGCCCGCGCACCGCAACAAAGAGTAGCCCCCGCTCGCCACAACTAGAGAAAGCCCATGTGCAGCAACGAAGACCCAATGCAGCCAAAAGTAAAAATAAAATAAAATAAATAAATTTATTTTTAAAAGTAGAGCCCTTTCTAAGAGGAATTTTCCATTGAATACCAGGCAGGGCGGAGGGCGTGTGTGGGTGAGTGTTCCTTTGATAATCCAGGCATGGTCTTCTGGATCATGGAGTTCTTTAAATTCTAAAAGCTTAGACATTGACTAATCAGCCACACCATGATACGGTCAGCTGCACACATATATTCTTTTTCATACTCGCGTCCATTGTGGTTTGTCACAGGATACTGAGTTTCGTGCCCTGTGTAATTCCTTTTTAAGGTGCGCCCCTGACAGCTCTCCGTGGTTCTCTGTGTCCCTGGAGCCTGCACACGTGGGGGCACCATGCTGTGTTCGGGCTGCACGTGCTTCCCTGCCCTGTCACCGCTGTGCTTGACCTGGTCCATCTTAAGTTTGTCCCCTTTCTTGAGGGCCTGGTCCTGGGCTAGGAGCTGAGAGTCCAGGGAGAGAAGAGTCAGCCCCTCCTTCAGGGGATGGGCTCTGGACCTCCTGTCCGTTTGTCCCAACCTTCAGACCGAGCCTTCCTGTGTGCTAGGTGTGTGCTCAGGTTGCCACCAGTGATTTAAAAATGGCTTACGCTCACTTCCTTTCTTTACAGTTCTCTGACCCATTTCGTTCTTCCTCGTAAGATACCTGAGCCAACCCCTCTGTCCCTCCTCTGCTGTTACTAGCCCTGGGTCTGCAGCCTCCTGGGCTCACTGGGACCTGGGCAGCCTTCCACGCATCGCCTCCCCAGTGAGCCTCGCTGCCCTCGTGCCAGCGGCTCACTTCCGAAGGCGGAGCTCTGTGTGTGGTTACGGGGCCCCATAAGCTGCTGTCTGTGTGCTTTCCTCGGGTCCACACACTGCTCCCTTCCCTGTCACGATGCTGGGGAAATCATTTAGGAAGTTGTGCTGAGTTGGAAACTAGGGCCCAAATTATCTACTGCAAACAATCCAACAAAAGCTAGATTTTTACCCCAACCCTTCTCAGCCTCCTGGCCCCCTGCTCACAGGGAAATCTCAGGGGAGGCGCATCTGATTGGCCTGGCTTGGGTTCTTTTACCACACCTTGCTAGAAGGAGGTGAGTGAAATCCGGGTGAAAGGGGATTGGCATGCATTCCACTCACCATACGTACGTTGGCCTCTGGTCTTTAATGATTATATATATACTTTCGGAACGTAAGTCCCTTGAAGAAAAGGTCTCACTATAGATCCGTGGTGTGCTATACCCAGCACACTGTGAATTTCTGATAAATGCAAAGCATTGAAGGAACTTGAGCTCAAAATACAAATCTTTTAAATTTCCAAATTTCCATTTCCTTTGCTCATAAGGACCAGGTACACCGATGGCAAGTCATCGTCCTCTTGCTGTGAATTTATGACGTACGGATTGGGCAAGGACTTGCAGGAACTTGTAAAGGGAAGTCATTGCAGCCCGGTCTTTACTTTCTGCTTTGGAGAGTGTGCGAGAAGGGTGGGACTGGGGGGTCACAAAAACTCACAGGGTCACCTGTGGGTGAGAGTGGGAATTTAGGGTCGTTGTGTGTGTGAGCATTTCGACTGTTTGGTAGCAAGTCTTAAAGAATGAGAGCCATCCTCGGGAAACTGGGCTTCATTCATTCAGGAATCTGCTTCGCCATGTTCTTTATTTCTCACGCTTAACCTGTGCTTAAATAAATGTTGGGCCGCTAGACTTCGCCTGATTTGCTATTCTTTTCAGTGGGAAAAATATTCTAAAACGTGAAAGTTTCCATCCTGGATATAGTTGAGGAAAAAAATGTTGGTCTCACCAAAGTTCTCATTCAGTCTCTTCCCCATCTGTGACAAAGAACACAAAGACTGAGTGGAAAAGCCCCAAACGAGGGAGCCAGATCGCCTGGTGAAAGGACAGCGTGACAGCAAACATCTGGGTTTCTACCATCGGCCTTCCCACTACTAGTGTTAGGTCTCAAAAATCTCGGGTCTCGGTCACCCGAGACAAGGTCATGTACCTGTGTGGGTTCTTTGCTGCAAGCGGCAGAAACCGACTCTTGTTAATTTAGCCGGAAGGGACTTCACTGGAGGGATGTTAGGGATTCTTAGAAATGGTCAGGAGACCGAAGAACTAGGGTTGGGGCCGGCAGGAAACGAGGCACTTGTGGAAGTGCAGGAACCAAGAATCGCTGTGGGTATTCGTGGCGGCTTCTGTCGAGCAGGAGTGCGGTGACCCCAGCTGCTCCCGGCCTCCTGGCCGCCTGCTCCAGGCAGGCGGCCGGGAGGGAGAGTCTCACTGGCCCAGCTTGGGCCCTGTTCCCACCCTGTGACGCAGGGAGGGGCCTCCAGGATTTTCCCGGGAAAGGTCCTTCTCCAGAGGGGAATCAGGACGAACCTAGCGCGAGGAACTTTGGCCCAGCAGCCAAAGCAGCGAAGGGCCACCACAGGGCAGCGGAAGGAGCTGCGTGACAGGAGGAGGCCACGCCCGCTGTGCCTTCAGTGACAGGCTCAGAAAGGTGGGCTCGCGGACGCCGGCTTCGAGGCGCGTTGCGTCTGTCTCCGGCTCACTGCATACCTGCCCACCCCCTCCTCTCTCCTAGTTTGGGGCTGGAGGGCAGTCCTGTTGTGCCCTTGATTTGCACACGTGTGGGATCCTGAACACGTGTGTCAGAGGAGCTGGTGGTGAAGCAGTTATACTGTGATCAGTTTTGAGAAATTCAGTGTTTTAGGCCGTTTTTCTTTTTTTAATTAAGTTTTTGGGAGTATGGTTGATTTACAGTGTTGTGTTAGTTTCTGCTGTGCAGCAAAGTGAATCAGTTATACGTATACATAGATCCACTCTTTCTTAGATTCTTTTCCCATACAGGTCATTACAGAGCATTGAATAGAGTTCCCTGTGCTGTAGGTACTTATTAGTTATCTGTTTTATATGTAGCAGTGTGTATATGTACCCCAATCTCCCAATGTATCCCTCCCCCTTCCCCCCCCGCCGTAACCATAAGTTTAGGTCTCAAAACTTAGGTTTCTACATCTGTGACTCTATTTCTGTTTTGTAAATAGGTTCATTTGTACCATTTTTTTCTATTCCACATATAAGCGATATCATACAATATTTGTCTTTCTCTCTCTGACTTACTTCACTCTGTATGACAATCTCTGGGTCCATCCATGTTTCTGAAAATGGCATTATTTCATTCTTTTTTTATGGCTGAGTAATATTCCATTGTATATATGTACCACATCTTCTTTATTCATTCCTCTGTCAATGGACACTTAGGTTGCTTACATGTCCTGGCTATTGTAAATAGTGCTGCAGTGAACATCAAGGTGCATGCATCCTTTCGAATTATGGTTTTCTCTGGATATATGCCCAAGAGTGGGATTGCTGGGTCATATGGTAGCTCTGTTTTTAGTCTTTTAAGGAACCTCCCTACTGTTCTCCATAGTGGCTGTATCAATTTACATTCCCACCAACAGTGCAGCAGGGTTCCCTTTCCTCCACACCCTCTCCAGTGTTTATCGTTTGTAGACTTTTTAATGATGGCCATTCTGACCGGTGTGAGGTGATACCTCATTGTAATCTTGACTTGCATTTCTCTAATAATTAGTGATGTTGAGCGTCTTTTCACGTGCCTCCTGTAGGCCGTTTTCCTGGACTGCGTTCGTGTTCACCCTGTTTGCCCCGTGGCACATTTCCTATGTGCTCCGTCCGTCACCGCCCAGTTACTGAGGATTTGGTATTTGCAGTATGTTCATCGGTAGCCACACCTGTGCCTTTTGGCCTCATCTTGTACACAGCTCTCTAGCCCCGTCTGATTTTGGTTGTCCTGGAGTTGATACATGCGTGTAGCACACGGTTTCTGAATAAACATTGCCTCGTGATTAAAGCTATACCTTTCAGGGACTGCTAAGTTACCCCGCCAAACCTTGTGATGGGAAGAATGGCAGTAGACTCCTACACCTTTTTCTGACCGTCTCCACGTTAAAAGGAGAGTGCAGAGACTTCCCTGGCGGTCCAGTAATTAAGACTCCACGCTTCCACTGCAGGGGGCCCGGTTTCCATCCCAGTTCAGGGAGCTAGGATCCCACAAGACTCGTGGGAAAAAAAGAAATAAATAAAAACAAAAAGCATAAAAGGAGAGTGCAGTCTTCCAGAAGGAAACGGGCTTTAATGTCCTGGGATGTAGGGAGATCACAGGCCTTTTTGCTTACCTCTGCATGTTTGATGACGCTTATAGTGTGCCCCCTTGGCGCAGGAAGGAAATAATGACTGGGTGCAGTTTTGTCAAGTTAACATTTAAACGACTATGGGATGACACCCCAGCTCGGGTCCCTGTAGGGCTCGGGGCTCCCGCCATCACCTCTGCCCCTGAGTCTGACGCCGCACAGAAAGTTCTGGACGTTCCGATGTCACCGGAAGCATGGTGAAGAGTTGACCCCGTGTGTCTGTCCCGCAGCACCCCGTGCTCGACGAGCCCATCGCTGAGGCCGTGTGCATCATTGCAGACACGGACAAGTGGAGCGTCCAGGTGGCCACGAGTCAGAGGAAGGCGGTAGACAGCACGAAACTCGGCCAGGACGTCCTGGTCTCAAGCCAGGTGTCCAGCTTGCTTCAGTCCATCCTCCAGCTTTACAGGCTTCACCTCCCCGCTGACTTTGTAAGTATCGTTCTCAGACCATCAGAGAAATGAGCTAAAAAAGCATTTTCCGCAGCATCGTGGTTATAAAGTCACGAATTCCCGTGTATTGATTTTAGTCTAACTGGATGTTAGCATCAGTGAAAACAGAGCGTGTGACACAAAACCAGCACACGGGCTGGATTCAGTAGCAATAGTCCTTCTGGAGACAGCACAGAGTGACACGGTCTTTTTGAACAAGTTACGTGGAGAAACAGGTAAGGTATGGGGGCAGGGATCGAGCATAAAGGGAAATTTAAAATCCTCCTTTGGGGGACTGATTGGTTTTCCCGTCCTCAGGTCAAATACAAGCCAGCCAGCTTCCGAAGGGACTAGTTCCATCTGTTCAGAGACCATCCTCCCAAAGTTGTTATGGATAAATAGAATATCGTTCGTGTAAACACTTAAAATGCTGAAGCACCATAGCCATAGGGGATGGTATCAACTGTTCCTTTTCGAATGGGATTTTCAAATCACTTTGATAACGTTACATTAAATACAAACAGTAGACAGACCCCCTAAACTCCAAGAAAATGATCAGCAGCTCTCCCTGAGTCCATGGAATAAGATGCAAAACCAATTCCTGTGTGTGTGTGTCTGTGTGCAGAGAGATCTAGAGAAAATACATTTAGCAAGGAAGGGAGCAAGGTTTCCAGAGCAGAAGCGCAGCTGAAGGGCACGTACAGGGCAGAGCCCCCGAGTTGGCGGGGCTGCAGCTGGGATGAGCTCACCAGCTTTCTGGACTCCCCCTCTGTCAGCCCCAAACCAAACAGCATCTCCCTTGCAGCCTCCAGCCTCCGCAAAAGATGCAGGGCTATTGACAACCAAGTAGGAGGCTGACTATGAGCCACCTCCCTGGTTGCTCATGGAGGGTTTCCCCTGAGCTCTCGTGACCAGATCTGCAGGTGCACCACACCTCGGAAGGTCAGGACTCCTTTGTCCTTGGAGGAGGTGCTTTGAAACACTGGCTGTCACCTCAGGTGGCAGCACAGCATCACGGGGCGCCACTGGACATCATGGGGGTTGCGTCCGGGCTTTGCCGTTGGTTCGTCGGGCATCTCTTTCTCCTCTGCAAAGTGCAGGTGGTGCCTAGGCAACGGGCACGTGTGAGGACCCTCCACGGTGCTGCTTTCTACCTGTCCAAGGTCAGGCGAGATGAGATGCCCTGGCAGCCAGTGGACAGTGGTGGCCAGTCCGTGGGCTTTCAGTGGCCTGGACTCAGACCCAGGCTTCTCTGCTTCTGAATCGTGTGCCTTGTCGAAGCTGGGGCACAGCAGAACCTATCCTGTCTGGTTATAAAAATTAAGTGAGATAATTCAGGTAGAGCACTTGAAGTAGTGTTGGATGTTACACACACTCAGGAAACGGCTACTATTAGTGTAACTTAGTGAGAACCAGTTGCGTGAACAGTGTTCATGGCTTTAAAGACTGACACCACCTTTTCACTGAAACCTTTATTTGGGCTTTAAACTGTAGGCGCCCTGTTCTCAGGGGTAACACAGAAGACACCACCTGTGGCATGTTACAACCTGATGCTTGTCCTACATTTTTAGGCAGTTTTTCCTTCTAGTAGCAACTTGCATCGTGCTGATTTAGAGACCGAAGTCTGCTTTTCTGTAAGGGAAGAGAGAGATTTGATTTTACAGTTTTTTACTGTTATATTTACCAAACTTTTATATTGTATTCTATAATCCATATCTCTTGCTACGTTTGATGTCTTAGTTATCCCAGCAGTAAATTACCACGGTTAATAATTCTTTTTACTTCATTTAGACATAAGTTACATATAACCCCTTAATAATATGAATGACCTGACAAAATCAGGATCAAAGAACGTTTCATCTGCAGCTTAAAATTCTCCTTAAGAGTCACTCGAACGAAACACGTGATTAAAGGCCTGTTAGGACCTTCAGTACGAAAAGAGAAAGTAGGTATTTAAAATTTCAGAAGTTAAAGTTGAAGAAATCCATCTCAGAAAGGAGGGAGAGGAATCCCGAAACAGTTCAATTTCATAGTCAGGCTTTGAAAAAGCTTTCTAAGTGCTCTGATTGCAAGCCCCGTGCACATTCCACGTGAACCAATGTTCTGTTTACTTCCACACTGCAACACACAGTTTTCCTGGGGACTATGAAAACACAGTAAATTCACTATTTTAAAACATAAAGGATTCAACGTAATGTCAGTGTTCTTTTTAATATTTTACAACACTCTTACTAAAACTTTGTATTTGCTCCACAAGGAACTGACACTGAACAGGAGACCTTTCCGCACTTAACTCTGTTTTCCTGGGGGAACATTTTCCCCCAGGAGAATTGGCGAAATCCTCCTTGCTTTGATTATTACTCTTACTCACTTACCAGTTGTGTTTCGGCCACACAACACGATGCACTTAAGATTTTAAGCCAAGGAAAAACGGAAAAGATTGCATCTCGAGTGGATACTTTTTCCATGTCACTGATCAGCCCGGGTGGTCGAGATCAACATTTTCAAGTGCATCTGTTAATCTTTTTACCTTGAAAATAGCAGGCATAATGGTCTAGAAGAAAATCATGTCTGATGGAGTGACCCTTGCCAGCGCCATCAGGTGACTTACTGAGCTGCCTGGATCGGTCTCCCTGCCAAATGCAAAAGCATTTGCCTCTGGTGCAAGACACGAGTGACTGCTGTCCCCTAAAAACGAAGCTGGACACAGTTCCAAGGGTAGAGATGTTCTGAACAAAATTGCCCTTTCTTCATTGTTACTAGAGACCTGGTTAAAATACACTCTTGAGAGCAAAAAAAAATGTTCAGAATAACCTTGTTCCGGTCATTCTTCTGGGAATGAATTGCACCAAAATAATCTGAGATATAGGAAAACAACAAGAAAGGTACTCTTTACAAAATTATGTATAATAACAAAAATGCAGATGGCTATGTGATTTTAGTAATGGTAAATTCACATTCTGAAAAATCAGTCAAAAATTATATTGATAAAGAATTTTTAATAACATGGGAAAAAAGGATTATTAGAAAGTTTTTTGAAAGCAAGAAATAAGTATACTTATAGAATGATTTTAACTATGTAGAAACAAATGCTTTTTTAGAAAGACCAGAAAATATATATGAAGATCTTAACAGTCACTGGAAAAATTAAACTTTACTGTTTTACAAAAACCTATTCTTTTTTATTTTTTTTAATTTTATATTGGAGTACAGTTGATTTACAACGTTGTGTTAATTTCAGGTGTGCAGCAAAGTGATTCGGTGGTACACACACGTATCTATTCTTTTTCAGATTCTTTTCCATATAGGTTATCAGAGTACTGAGTAGAGTTCCCTGTGCTTTTCGGTAGGTCCTTGTTGATGACAAAAACCTGTTCTCATCCCTGCTCGTGGTAGGGTTTGAGCTGGGTTGTAATTCTTGAAGTATAAGTTAAAGAGGTGAGATGACAGTAGCGCACTTAGAAATGGATTGAGGGAATTGCGGCTCTTAGACGTTGGCAGAGGTCCGAGTTCTCGCCCTCACCGTGAGCGTGATTGGCTTTGCAGTGCGTCATGCACCTGGAAGACAGACTACAGGAGATGTACCTGAAGAGTAAGATGCTGTCTGAGTACCTTCGTGGACACACGCGCGTGCACGTGAAGGAATTAAGTGTCGTTCTGGGGTGAGTTCTGGGGAGTGCCAGCATCCCCCTGCGGGGGGCTGTCCCCTGCACTCTACCCACTGACCTGTCCAGCCTCTGGGGCTCCCCAGTGAACGGCATGTTTCTTGTATCTGATACTGGAGTGTCACACCCGGAAACACATGCAGACCTTGAAGCTAGTGGCGCCTCGTGAGTCTTCCCCCTGGATTAGTTTATCCTTGAAGTGAAAAGCGTAATCCTACCCCATCTGCCCATTGCTCGTCATTTCAGTAGGATGTGAGAGTCACGAGCTGTCACACACGCGGCGGCAGCTGTGTTTTCCTTTTTCTGGAGGAGGCGGGGAAGGCTGTTCCCCTGGACTTGGGGGCCCGTCTGCACGTCCCGGGGTGACCGTACTCTCCTCCTTTTATTATGAGCCCATCAGAAGAGGAGGCGTGCATGCTATCGATAACGTATATCATTTTCCAGAGGCTTTGCCCTAACTTCTCCGGGGGAAGACATTCTGACTTGTGTTTTACTCTCTGCTTAATTTTCCACAGAGAAGTAACAAAAAGACATTGTGTAGATGAGGCGTTGTCTCCCTTACCTGTGATGATGACCTCCCCCCCCCCCCCCGCCACTACTTTGGGGCAAGGAAATACCGTGTATAAAGCGTCAACCCTGAAATTCTCTGTTAAGCCTGCCAATCGAAGTATTATTTCAAGGCTCAGGCCTCTGCATTCCTGTCGGACTTTTCATCTTTCACACCCAGGATGTGACTTATACTGTATTGTTTGGCTCTTAGCGTTTCCTGTCACTTTTTTTTTTTTCTTACATCATTTAAAAAATATTCTCCCCCCACCCTTTTTTTTTTTTTTTTTGCGCGGTACGCGGGCCTCTCACTGTTGTGGCCTCTCCCGTTGCGGAGCACAGGCTCCGGACGCGCAGGCTCAGCGGCCATGGCTCACGGGCCCAGCTGCTCCTCGGCATGTGGGATCTTCCCGGACCGGGACACGAACCCGCGTCCCCTGCATCGGCAGGCGGACTCTCAACCACTGCGCCACCAGGGAAGCCCAATATTCTCCCCTTTTGAGGCGTTTGCTTTTGCGCTTTTTACTTAGACCTCTTCACCAGCCTCACTGTAGTCCTACCCCATACCCGATCCGGTTTCCGAGGCAGGATGTGCAGTTTTATTTCCAGGACGCTTGCCTGGCCCCTGACTGACAGGTGCCCACCATCAGCACCCCGAGAAGGATGGTGAGGGGGGATTTACCTCCTCGTCACCAGGCCCCTCAGCGCCTTGTTAGTGGGGGTCCCTCCAGCCCCTCCTTAGCCCCTCCCGTGGTCAGGCCAGCAGCACTAAGGTGCTGGGAGCTCCCTGTCTGCCCTGAAATGAGATCCGGAGGGAGCATTACTGGAGAAGGCATGGAAAACTCCACGAGCTCATGCCAGCTGCCTTTTTAGGTTATATTTTTAATTTTTGGTTTCGGAAATCAAGGGAGAGCATTAGGACATATTTCAAGGACCGAGACTGTCCTGACTTCTCCAGGACGCGGGGCCTTCTGCCCATGCCCACCTGTGACTGTTGGGCACGTGCTCATTGGGGGTCTCGGGCGTGTCAGCCTTGAAGAAATCTCCGGGGTTCTGGAGACGCTGCCACCGTCATGCGTTCCCAGAGACGAACGTGAAGCCGGTGCAGACTCGGGGCGCAGGCCGGGAGGGCTGGCCGGAGGGGGACTCGCACAGAGGCCGCGCAGGGATGCGAGGAACGTAGAGTCGCAGGGACAGACTCCCGTGTCCCCGCCTCGTTCACTCCGTCATCGGTTCTGGGCACTGACCGGCCAGCCCTGGGGTCCGGCGCCGGGGCCCTTCCCGTAAGTCCTGCTGCTTTAAAGCAACGTCCCCTCCTTTCTCCGCCTTCAGGATCGAGTCCAACGACCTGCCCCTGCTGACGGCTGTCGCCAGCACTCACTCTCCGTACGTCGCTCAGATACTCTTATAAGCTGACGCTCAGGACAGCTGCTCCGTGGAAGAAGGATCAGCCGCTCAGCCGAAGGAGGGAGGACAGACGGCCGCTCCCCAGGACCGCGAGGCCCGGGCAGGGCAGACGGAGCCGGTCCGGCCGCGCTGGGCCGGGCCGGGCGGTGGTGTGAGCACGTTGGGGCCCAGAAGCGGGGCTGAGACATCTCCGAGTTCCAGCGCGAGCTCCCCAAGCTGGGGAGAGGGGTCCCACCGTCCTGAGAAGACGGTCAGCGCGGGGACCCCGGGTCAGCGGCCGAGTGAAGCCCGCGCGTGCCACCCTCCGCTCCAGTGGCTGCGGCGTCACCGTCACCGTCTGGCGCAAAGCACGGGGGGCCGGGAGCTCCAGGAACCCGCTGCTTCCCCATCTTGTCCCAGTTTACCGTGTTCGAGATGCAGCCACGGGTAGGTCAGGGACAGGTCGTTGGTGCGATCAAGGCAGGAATCGGCGCGGCGTCCTCAGCCCGGCCCCGTGTGGTTCCGTGGCAGCGGCGAGCTCGGCCCGACCCCGCCCGGCTTCTCCAGACGCTTCGCAGCTCTCGGCAGCCCTTCAAGCGGGGCCGTTCACCAAAGTTGGTTCTGTAAGCCGGCGAGTGGTTCTGTGGCTGAACAACTCCCGCGGAAGCCACCTTCCTCCTATCCTAGTTAATACAAATGACTATTTATACTTTAAAAGGCGCAGCTGTCCGGGTGGGAAGTGAAAGCTGCGAAAGTGCAGGATGACTCATGAATTGGTTTGAACGTTTGTAAACAATCCAGATATGAGCTGAATTTTTACACTATCATCTCTGTGCCTTCCAATCCCTATGTCCTTTTCAAAACAGCTTCCCAGAACTTCACTGCCCCGTAGTATAAAACCTGCCAAAATGAAGCACTGTTTGTTTATGAGCATCGTGTGCTTTTTACAAATCCTTACTTTTCTGTTGACGTTAACTTTAGTTTACTGACCGTCATCCAGGGTAAAGGAAAAGCCTGTTTGGTAAATGGAGGGTTGAAAGGCAGGGGGCTAACCCAGTACAGCAGAACTGTTACACCTGCAGATCTTGAGGTCGGTTCGTTATAACCAGGCTCTGATTTCCTTCTCTTTTATGAATTGATGCCGGTCCTTTCCATGTAGCCTTTGCACTTAAGAATATGAAACGACTTCCCTTTCAGGAGTTAAGATGACTTCGTATTTTCTACTTGATAAAATCCTGATCCCAAAATCCAAGTTACATTCATCTGTGTCTTTACTCTCTGACAAATGCACGCGAGTTATTTGTTTGAAAGAGGAGAGTGGCAGGACCAATGGAGAAACACAGGTGTGTTCTTCCTTTCTTAGGAATAGGTCAGAACTGCAGCCTTCCCCTCTCTTTTTTAATAAATCTTCTTTCTTTTGACTGCTCCAGGCAGCTTGTAGCATCTTCGTTCCCCGACCAGGGACTGAACTCAGGCCCTCCGCAGGGAGAGAGCACCGAGCCCTAACCCCTGGACCCCAGGGAATTCCGCCCCCCTTTTCTTTTTACGGTGTGAAATGCAGAGAGGTGTGTTGAGGCGCTTAAGATCTTGGATTTGTATCGTATGCCTTTCTCTCATCAAAGTGACGTTGTCCATTCTTCTACGTTTTCTGTCTCCTCTTGCCTGATGTCTGGCACGAGACGGGTGTGCCGAGTCCTTGGCTCCGTGGCATCGTGGCGGTTGTCGGGGACCTCGCCCGTGGCCACCCTCTCCCCGTCCGTGCTGAGTGAGGTCACAGTGTCCCCTCCGCACCGGCTTCGAGCACCCGCAGTCTCGGTTCCCTTCTCCTCGCTGACACGTTCTGGGCGCTTCCCCTCCCTCCTCCCCCGACCTTCCAGGGCTTCACAGACAATAACTAGGAACAGAATCAGTGCACGTAGCGGCCGGTGAGCAGTAGACCCGGCCCGGGGGACGCTGAGCTTCAAACGGCCGATTCTAAACTCCACGCATTACAGATGCAGCCCAGCCTCTGGAAGCTGAGGAAACTGGCCTTGCCTCCGCATCTCCTGTCCCCCGCCTCTCCCGGGAGAAGGTGACGGAGGGAGAGCGCTCAGGACCCTGGGCAGCCCTGACCCTCACGGCTGCCGCCTGCACAGCAGACCAGGGATGTGTTGCTGCTCGTTCATAAACCCTCCCCTGGAGGACATCCACCTGTGCTCTCTCCTAAACTCAAGCTCCTCCCAAAAGCGGAAAAGAATCTCATGGAACTGTGTTGAGACACACACCGGACCCCACCTGGTGGCTTGGGTCTGTCTTAGCCCAAGAGGCAAGGAAGGGACCCACCCTCGCCCAGGCCCACCTCAAGAAAAGAAACAAAAGTTAAAAAAAAAAAAAAAGTACAAATAGAGAAAACTACCTCAGTTGACAGGATTCCACCTTTAGGGTTTCTTCAACTTCGACGTCTTACCTGTTGAGTGCACCTTTTGTAGCATCTTGCTTTTCCACGCAAGCTGGGAGGCAGGACAGAGCGGTGTGTGCCCGCGTGACCGTGATGGGCCTCTCTCTAGCATGTCGCGGTTTTATTTTTCATAGACTGACGGGTGATATGAATGTAAAGACCGTTGTGTACGTTTAAACATGACAATGAAAACTTAAAATGTCGCTTCCATACTTGTGCATAATTCCAAAGTATTTTATTTTTATCAGTGTTAAATAGCTTTTTGTATAGGCTTCAATCCATTTTTCTGAAGTGTGCTGTTTTTTAATGAAAGTAACTCCAAACTTTTCACATCCCATGGAACTGCCGTTTACACATCGCAACTTTTTAAACTTTCCATATTTTTCAACGTTAACTTTTTTCGAGGGAGGAAAATCCCTGCCTGCTAAACGATACTAAACTGTTGTTTAGGCCCTTCTAATTAGGTCCTGAGATTTTATAAAATTCAGCCTGTAGCTTTTTAGGTTCCTCACTAGAGTTGGTTGTACATAAAAATAAAGAATATAAAGTGACCCCACGGTTCTTTTAAATATCTGGATTTTTCCACTAACACATACTTTTGAAAGTATTTTGTTCATGCATACCTTCACCAATAAACTGAAAAAGCCTTTAGCTTCTCGGTAAATGTGAACCATTTGTTTTCTCTTGTGCTTTGGGGGAGGGGACCTTTTAATATACTGTTTGCCTAAATCAAGCAGCCCCCTCTGAATGTTAATTTTTAAATGTCCATCTTTGGTGAACCGTATATCTTGAAAGCAAGATTGCAACGTGCTTAAGTTTAAGTGGTTTACAAGAGAAAATTCTGGGATTGATTTGTTACTACTGAAGTTCCATGAAGACAAATTGGTAGGACTTGATGTTTTCGATCAGTTAAATAGGTATCAATGGCAATGTATGGAAATTGTTTTCTTCAAACTTGTTCACGTATCATTTTGATCCATTCTTCTGTGGCATTTGGTGCAATAAACCTTCTGAATTTATCTTGAACATTTTCCTGGTACTGCCTATGATTCGTTTGTTACGTTTAATCAGACTTAGACGTCTCATTTCCGGTAATTCATGCTGACACGAGCCCACTGTATATGTCAGTGACTCTCAGCGGGGCTGTGTGGGAAACGTAGGGCCTCTTTGGTGAGCACGGTGATGGGCGAGGGCTCCTGGCACAGGGTGGGCAGGGGCTGAGGGGGATAGGAGAACATCTTGTCACGTGCAGGGCACCCCGGAATGAGGAGTTACCCCGCCTCCTGTGCGACTCGCAAATATCGTGCTGACATTCAGGTGGGTGAGAGCCTCAGTTTATAATGACCTAAGCTGAGAATGTCATTTTGCGTTACACACAAGCACAAGGCACTTCTCTCATGAGCTTACTATACGCTGAATTTTCCAGGAATGCCACTGTTGTATATAAACTGCGGCGAGATTTTACTTTGGAAGGTTGAGGATTTCAGCAAGAACTGCCATCCATTTGGAAAACCCTATTACCCGCAGCTGTGCTCCTCATGAAGTCTGTCACCAGCACAGTGTTCTGTATCATCTCTGCTTGTAGCGGTGGCCTTTCGTGGAGGTTCCATCCAGGAGTGAGTATCTGCTTCGTTCATTATATTTTCTAATCTACTAGTGCCCCAATGTCTGTGTATTAAAGTATATGTTAACGTAAGTTGTCAAATAGTACAACTAGGGCATTATAGTGGTTTGTTATAAGTTATGTGTGTAAGGTTATTCTGCTGATGAATCTTGTGAATTTTATTTTAGGAAAATAAAGGGCATTAGAAAATATTTGCTATGAAATGTAGCACTGATACATACGGCCTCAGGAAACATATGCTGAGGTGTAACTTTTGTAGCTACATAAGCCCATACCGAATCCTGTTGTTTGCAGACTACAGGAAGGAGTAATATTAGGTATTGCTAAATCCTTTTTGGATTAAAGGTAAATTTCAAGTGTTTTTTACGTTCCCTTTAAAATCACGCCTTTGAGAAAGCCCTGACACACACATACACACCACATTGCTCCTTGGTTCTGTCGGATGCCTGATATATGTCACCTCATTTGATCCTCACACCTGGATGAGGTGGGTAGTATGATAGCTAATCTTATGTGTCACCTTGGTTAGGCCACGGTACCCAGATACCTGGTCTAACGCCCGTGTGATGTTGCCGTGAAGGCTTTTTAGAGGACAGCACCACAGAGGAGTCGGCTTTGAGTAAAGCAGGTTACCCTCCGTACGGTGGGGCGTCTCCCCGGTCAGTTGAAGGACTTCAGAGAAAACAGACTGAGATCCCCTGAAGAAGAGGGAATTCGGCCTCCCCACGGCCTCCGCACTCTTGCCTGGGTCTCCAGCCTGCTGGCCTATGTGCAGATTTGGGGTCTGCCAGCCTCCCCAATCATGTGAGCCAATTCCTGAAGAGAAAGCTATCCATCTGTCTGTCGCTGTGCATCTGTCCATCCATCCACCACCCATCCATCCATGCATTTGTCCCTTCATTCATTCATGTCTATCTCTACATCAATCCACCCACCCATCCACCCATCCATTTGTCCCTTTATCCATTTCATCTATCTCTCCATCCATCCATCCATCCGTCTGTCCCTTTACCCATCCATTTGTCCCTTTATCTATTCATCTATCTGTCTGTCTGTCTTTCCATCCATCCATCCATTCTGTCAGTCTGTTTCCCTGGAGAACCCTGACTAACATAGGTACTTAAGATATCGGTCCAGTGACATCCATGAGGACCCAACAAAGCAGTTGGGAGTCAGAATATTGTCACACCAGGTTATTGGAGGTTGACTTTGAAGCAAAGATCTTTAACATAGAGTACAGACTTCATAGTTTCCGCTTAGATAAGTCACATAGTCTCTGAACATGGGATGCAAAGGGGGTGCTGGAGAACAGGAAGAGCCTAAATTAGGACAACCTCTGAGACAACAGAGGAGGAGGTACCAGCTCATTCGTGGTGGGAGAGAGGAGATTAATCCCCACTGCTGTGCCTTGCCCTCTGTGTTCTTGGGGACCTCAGGCCAGCAGTCATCATCCCTTTCTCTCACCTTCAAGCACTCAGTCTACCGACCTTCCTCCTAGGCCCCTGCCTCCACCCCTCACCTCACAAGGTCATGTCTGTCAGCCTCCCCTGGCTCCTCCCATGGTTACTGAGGTCTTTCCCCACATCCAGTCGGGACCCAGAGCTGCTGAACTTGCACTCTTTGGGTGCCGAGTGCATCACCTGCTCTCCTTGCTCTTTCCTTCTTTCAGTCCTTCCTCATTCTCACCCGAGTTACCAAAATGCCCTCCAAACTCACCTCCCTTTTGTAGCAACACTTCTCACCAATCTTCCTCCAGGCTGATGTCTAACCAACCTTCCCAAAATGAAAGTTTAATCCTGCCACTTTTGTTTAAAAGTTGGCCCAGGAAAATCCAAGCTCCTCGGCACCTGAGCCCCCTCCTCTGGTGTCAGCACCGGACGCCCACCTCTGCAGGCTGCTGGTTACCTAAAGGCGCGAGCTGATCACTGCCTGCGCCCTGTCAGTCCTTCGTCCTGGTTTCCCACTCCCTTTTGCTCCATCAAGGCTCCCCCTGTTCTGGCTCAAAATGCAGCTCGGGGCAAATCCGCCGGCGCCTTGCTACTCGGCATCCCTGGATCGACCAGAGCTGCCTCACCCGGGAGCTTGACGGATGTGCAGAATCTCAAACCCTGTCCCAGACCGACTGAACCAGGATCTCACCTTAATACGATCCCCAGATGACACATATGCACACTAAAACCTTGAGAATCACTACTCCCACACCCAGTGTGAGTGAGTGGGTGAGGGAAAGAACATATCAATTACTGAGATTATGTCCATGTTTTGGAAGCAAGGGGGGCAATGAAGATATCTGCAAGCAAAGAAATGAAATAGAAATGGATCACGATGTTGAAACTGTCTCACATACACATAAATTTCACAACACTTAAGTAGCTATTATTTATGTGGAGAAAAAAGGTCAACCAAAAGAAGGGAAAACAAATGTAATAGAAGATAGAACTTCAGAGACATTTTGTGACTTAAAGGAAGAAATTTGGGGAAATGTAGAAAAACAGTTTAGAAATTTGCCCAACTGATTTCCAAAAACATTTCTAAGAGCATTTTGGGTAATGTATACAAGAATTATACATACTGTTAAATACCATAAATTGCACTTCTAGAAAGTTTTAGAAACTTTTAGAAATTAATCTCTAAACTTAGGTTTATAAGAATAAATCCAAACTCAACAACGTGAATATAAAATATCCCCATTTTCAACTATCTATGTTGATGAGAAAGCATTGCGATATTGTGGGTTGGTTTATGTGTTTAAAATTTTCCCCAACCCCCCCAATACCATTGGCAAAGTTTTGTTTTTCCAAGGCTGCTTCCAGTGCATGGTTCTGATTCTCGCAGCATGAGGACGGCATTTGGGCTGCATCTCAGGTGAGTACAGCAACAGCCACGCATAGGTGGCCGGTGTGACGCTCATGCTGGAAGCTTGAATTTATCATTTGCTCCGAGTTATCTTCCCCGAAGAGAATTTATGTAAAGTAGGGGGGAGCGCTTGAGTACTTAGTGAAGTGTCAGCCACGAGAACCCTGTGGGATGATCCAAAGGATGGACTTGGGGAACAAGTTTCTAAGGTATCTCGGAAATTAGAAAGCCGGTGCACGGGTGCGGCGCGCTGCGGGGCGGCCGACGCAGGCAGAAGCGGGCGTCGCGGGGAGCGGGCAGCGGGACTGGCTGCTGGGCACTCGCGTGGCAGGGGGTTGCTAGGCTTCGGTCGCGCGCCCCGCCCTCGCACTCCCTCACCGCCCGGTACGTGCTCGCGCGAGGCTGCGGTGCGGCGCTAGAGCTCCTCGGTTTAAAAAAAAGAAGAAAGAAAAGAAAGCCTAAGCTGATAAAAAAGTTTATTTTGAATGATACAGTATTTTGTTTATCTCTGAAAGGGAAGAGGTGTAACCAAGTGATCAGTTACCCTCACCAATGATGAGTTAAACTCACGTCAAGTGCCTCTTTGATGGGATACCCTGAGGATGACACGGCATCACTCACCTTGGGATTCCTGCCCAAAACACATCACCCGAGGAAATAGCAGGTAAGCCTGAATTAAGAGGTATTCTACAGAACTGGTCTGAATTGTTCAAGAATGTCAGTGTCATGAAAGACCAGGACTGAGGAGCTGTTCCTAATTGAAGGAGACTAGTGAGGTTTGAGGACTAAACGTAATACCTGGTCCTGGATAGGATCCTGGATCAGGGAAAATGACAAAGGACATCGTTGGGTCAATTAATAAAATTTGCTTATAAACTATAGATAAGGTAATATTGTATCAGTGCTAAATTTCCTGGATCTTATCATTGTACCATGGTTAGGTGCGAGAACGTCCTTGTTCTTAGGCAATGCACCATGAATATTTAGGGGTAAAGCAAAACCACGTCTGCAACTTACCTTCAAATGGTTCAGTAAAAACCAGTGTGTGTCTGTGTGTGTGTGCACGCGCGCATGCACACGCGCATGTGTGTGTGTGTAGAAAGAACGCATTAGGATAAAATGAACAACTGATGATTCTGAGTGAGGAGTCTATCAGTTCACTTAGTACTGTTCTTGTGCTCCTGTAAATTTGAAATCATTTCAAAATCAGCCTTTTAACAGATTTTTTTAAATGCACAAAGACATCTCAATTGGATTTAGTGAATGATAGATAGTAGGAGGAATTTGGGACGGTTTAATCCATGATCTCTCTAATCCTACACAAAATTAGTTCAGGTGGAAAATAACTAATCCAAGACTCCTTCACACACACTGCAATAAATCTCACGTGGACCCAGCTCAAAATTCAGACCACATAGGAATGTCAGCAGCTGAACGCTACCTTCTTCAATACAGAGCATCCGTGGGGCAGGACCTACCACGGAGGACGTCCACGGCTCCTCGCAGAGTGTTTCAGATGGATATACAGTTAACTGTCAGACATCTCCTGATGAACAGATCTCTGGCGACAGAGGGTAAGCAATATTCTAGGGCAGTGGCAAGATTCTCCAGCGGAGCAAGAAGCCTCTCTCCATGGAGGGAACAGGAGTCTCTGAGTGTATTCCCTTTTCTATCCTGGAAGCTTGTTGTCACACTCAATATTGAAACGCTGGATGACTACAGAGTGGATTCGCTGTGGTATTATGCAGAAGGACCTCAGGAAATAGTTGTTCATTTGAATACATGCTTACACACTCTTTACTTGAGTCTCATGATAACTCTACAAAATATTCAGGACAGATACTAACATCCCCATTTTACTAATGAAAAAACCCACATCGGGAAATATGCAACTTGTTCAAGATTCCATAGATAGTAATGGGGAAAAAAACCTTGAATTTGAACTGGTATATTCTTACTCTGCTAGGCAGTCTGTGGGGTGTTTTTTTTTTAATACATTTATTTACTTATTTATTTATATTTGTGGCTGTGTTGGGTCTTCATTGCTGCGCGCGGGCTCTCTAGTTGGCGGCGAGCGGGGGCTGCTCTTTGTTGTGGTGTGTGGGCTTCTCACTGCGGTGGCTTCTCGTTGCAGAGCAGGGGCTCTAGGTGCGTGGGCCTCAGTAGTTGTGGCACGTGGGGTCAGTAGTTGTGACCCGCGGCCTCAGTAGTTGTGGCTTGCGGGCTCAGTAGTTGTGGTTCGTGGACTCTAGAGCACAGGCTCAGCAGTTGTGGCACACGGGCTTAGTTGCTTCGCGGCATGTGGGATCTTCCCGGACCAGGGCTCCAACCCGTGTCCCCTGCATTGGTGGGCAGATTCTTAACCACTGCGCCACCAGGGAAGCCCAGTCTGTGGGGTTTTAAGAAGCGTTATAGAGTCACCTCCATCTCACAGACTGAGTTTTCTCAGCTTTTGGAAACTGCGCAGATGGCTGTGCTCTCCAGGTTAAACCATGTGGTAAATAGGCAGTTCTAAGGACTGAGCCCCTCACCTCCTGTTTTCTGTAGCTATAAAATGGGAATAATACCCACCCAGTCACTATACGGACATCACTGTGCAAATCCATTATGAACTACAAAACGTTCTGATAGGTTGAAAGGAGCTATAAAACTGATTATTCATAGTATTGCTATTAAATGGCGTTCTCCAATGCACACGTTAAGACAGCTTGACTTTTTCTACGATTCCGAAAAGCAAATGATCGTACCTCCTGCTCTTTTGGTAGCTTTGACAGCTTAGGTGGTCTGGAAACTCTTGGCAATGCTACCTGGCTCTGCCGGAGGAGGACGGCCCGTTTGGAGTTCCTTTGGTTGGTGTCCTCATAATCACCCATATGCCAGGCAATGAAACCACGACTGAAGCTCCCTTCTGCGTCCATAACAGAAGGAGTCGGTTGCCTGAAATAGGAACAAATCGGTTGGTTCTCAAATTGGAAAATTGTTAGAAATAAGGCCACCAGTTTTCAGATAGTTGAGATTCGTCTGCATCTGTTGTGATTGTGATGATTTCTAGCCATGGAGCTTGGGAAAGCTAAGGCCCTGAGCCCTCAGCCAGTGTCCTGAGAAGCTTCTGAACTCTGCCCCTCCACTTCCCTAGACATCCAGCTGCTGGAGATGCAGGGAACTACCTGCACAGGTGGACACTTATCCAGGAAGCTTGTTGATGACATCACCCTGGTACCACGACTGCTCCTGGCATCCTTTAGAGCCGAGTAGGCAAGATGCTGGGAATTTGGGGGCAGCCCGAGGCCTTGAGTTCTCCTGCAGGACATGCCTGTCGGGTTTGAGACTTCGGGGGATTCAGGGAAAAGCCAGCTTGGCGATGACAGAATCTGACTTTGGACAGTGCGTGGGAGGAAAGATCCAGGCTTCACTCTCTTTCCCCAGTGAAATCACGGTCTCCGTTCCAACTCCCCTTAATTAGAATATTATCTGAGGACTGCTTCCCCATCGTAAAGGGCCAGGTCTGGGGGAAAGGACAAGAAGGATCGTAGGATAAGGATTGCCATGTCTTTTGGAAGGCTGTTGTCACCCAAGAGAGCTCGTGGGGCTTCTTACCTTCTTACCTTCACATAAGAAGCAGACCTTCATTCTGTTTTATGGCCAAGTAATATTCCATCTTGTTTATCTATTCACCAGTGGATGGATGTTTGGGTTGGTTCCACCTTTTTTTCTACCTAGGACTAGAACTGTGGGGTTGTGTGGTAATTCTATGCTTAGCTTTTTGAGAAACCACTAAACTGTTTTCCATAACAGCTTCACCATTTTACACTAACACCAGCGACGTAGGAGGGTTCTAATTTCTACACATCCTCATCAACGCTTGTTATTGCCTTTTTTATTTTACCATCCAAGTGTGAAGTAGTATCTCATGTGGTTTTCATTTGCATTTCTCTCATAACTAATTATGTTAAACATCTTTTCATGGGTTTATTGACCACTTGTGCATCTTTTTTGGAAAGCTGTCTATTCATATCTTTTGCTGCATAATTTTATGCAGTTGTCTTTTAAATCATATAGGAAAAAAAGAGTTAAAAACCAAAATACATTAATGCTGACTATTTTTTTGGTTTTTTTTTGCGGTACGCGGGCCTCTCACTGTTGTGGCCTCTCCCGTTGCGGAGCACAGGCTCCGGACGCGCAGGCTCAGTGGCCATGGCTCACGGGCCCAGCCGCTCCGCAGCATGTGGGATCTTCCCAGACCGGGGCACGAACCCGTGTCCCCTGCATCGGCAGGCGGACTCTCAACCACCGCGCCACCAAGGAAGCCCCATTAATGCTGACTTTTACATTTACCTATGCAGTTACCTTCACCACTGGCTTGTTAATTATTTTGTGCATTTGAGTTACCGTTTGTTGTCCTTTTGTTTCAACCTGAAGGACTCCCTTTAGCATTTAGTGTAGGGTAGGTCTGCTAGGGACAAAATTCTCTCAGTTTTTATCTGTAATGTCTTAATTTCTCCTTCATTTTTGAAGGATAGTTTTGCTGGATATAGAACTTTTTGGCTAACTTGTTTTTCTTTCAGCACATTGAATATATCATTCCACTGCTTTCTGGCTTTCATTATTTCTGCTGAGAATTTAGCTGTTCATCTTGAAGATCCCTTGTATACAATGACTCATTTTTCTTCTGCTACTTTCAAGATTCTCTCTTTGTCTTTGCCATTTGACAGTCTGACTATGATGTATCTAAGTGTGGGTCTCTGAGTTTATCTTACTTGGAGTTTGTTGAGCTTCTTGAATGTGTCAGTTACTGTTTTTCATCAAATTTGGGATGCTTCTGGCCATTATTTCAAATATCCCTTCTGCTCCTTCCTCTCTTCCTCTTTTCCTTCTAGGATTCCCATTATGCTATGTTGGTACACAGTCTCAGAGCTCTGTTCCTTGTGCATTTTTTAAAAATTCTTTTTTCTTTCCATTTCTCACAATGTATAATCTCAGTTGATCTATACTTAAGTACACTGATTCTTTTCTGATAGCTCAAACCTGCTATTAAGCTCCCATTGTGAGTTTTTCATTTCAGTTATTGTACTTTTCAACTCCAGAATTTCTATTTTTTTATATGTATGATTTCTATCTCTTTATTGATATTCTGTTTGTCAAGACCTTGTTCTCATACTTTCCTTTAACATTTTAGACATGGTTTCTGTGAGGGGAGGGTCCAAGTTCAGTCCATGCCTTCCCTTCTGTTCCCAAGAAGCTCTCTGTGCTCGGTACAGGACATGCTGACAAGCTCACAAGTCGCACTGCATGAAAAGAGCTCAGAGCGCAGTCAGTACGTACCTGTTCCCTTTATCTGGAGCACGTGTAAACTTTCTCAGAACCGCTTAGCTATGCATGCGTAAATGGCCCACAGGTACACCCCCAACTTTGTGTATTTCAGACTCTAAGGGGTAAGAGTTGGGGTCCTTCTACCACGGCACAAAGTGAGGCGAATGCAGCCACGCTGCCCACTGCAGCTGCCAGGTGGACCCACGAGCCATGGGGGTCTGCCACGCTGCAAGGAGGTGGATCCTGTGTACTCTCTCCTCTTGAGGTCGGTACACAATGTACCATTTGAGCCAGCACGCCTGTTGTCTGCTCTCAGTGACCTTGAGTCATGCACTGGCCTCTTCCCTGGCTGGCACGCACCTGCCTGTTAGCTCTGGCCACACTCATGTTCTATTCTATTCTCTTCTATCCTCTGGCACAGTCTAGCCACCTGTGGAAGCCGTCTCCCTTAGTATTTGAGCCTATTTGAAATAGCTGACTTAAAGCCTCTGTCAGCTAAATATAGCCGTGCTTCCTTGGAGACAGTTTCTGTTGATCGCTTTCTTTCCCTGTGTATCAGCCACACTTTCCTGTTCCTGTTCCTCATAATTTTTCTGTTGATAAACTGACATTTGAAATAATATACTGTGCCAATTCTGGAAATGAGATTTTCTCCCTCTCCCCAGGGCTTGTTGTTCCTGCTTGTTTTGTTTTTCTCTTCGTTGTTGTTTTTGTTTGTTTGTTTTCGGTGGTGGTGGTGATGTTGCTGTTGTTTACTTTCCTGGACTAATTGTTTAAAGTCTGTCATGTGTGCCCCCTGAATTTTCTGCTTGGTTAGCTTAGTGGTCAGCTAATGATTGGACAGAAATCTTCTTAAATGCCTCAAATCCATGTGTTTTCTGGTCTTTGTTTGTGTCTAGGCATACCTTCAATGCCCCAGCAGGCAGTTTACAACTCTGCCTTAGCCTTCGTTTCCTGCTTTCATGGAGCTTCAAGGTTAGCCAAAGGTCAGCGATTAGGACCTTCTGGGGCCTTGCCTGGGCATGTGCACAGCACTGCATGTGTGCACAGCCTTCTAGATTTCTAGGCATATGTTAGAGCTTTTTGAAATCCTCTAGAGACATGTCATTTCCCAGTTTTTTCCTTAAAGATTTTTGGTCAGCTTCTTGTTTGCCCCAACTTGTATTGCCCTCCTCCCCCCAGGTGACTGTAATATTAAATGATTGTTGTTTTTGACGGGTGCTTGTGAGATAGAGATGTTCATACAGAGTCAGGTCAAATAATGACAAGCCCTGAGAATGGAGATTTTCCAGGGATTTTCAAGACAGATCGAGTAATGAAACAAAACAAAAAGATAATCTACTGAATGGGAGAAAATATCTGCACATGATATGACCAATAAGGGACTAATATCCATCATATATAAACAGCTCATACAACTCAACATCAAAAAACAAACAACCTGATTAAAAAATGGGCAGAAGACCTGAATAGACATTTTTCTAAAGAGGAAATGCAGACGGTCAAAAGATATATGAAAATATGGTCAACATCTCTAATCATCAGGGAAATGCAAATCAAAACTACAATGAACTGTCACCTCACACCTGTCAGAATGGCCATGATTAAAAAGAACACGCTAATAAAGATGTTAAAAAAAGAACACAAATAACAAATGTTGGCAAGGATGTGGAGAAAAGGGAACCCTCTTGCACTGTTGGTGGGAATGTAAATTGGTGCAGCCGCTATGGAGAACAGTATGGAGGTTCCTCAAAAAACTAAAAATACAGCTACCATAGGACTCAGCAATTCCACTCCTGGGCATATATCTGGAGAAAACTATGATTCAAAAAGATACATGCACCCCAATGTTCACAGCAGCATTGTTTACAATAGTCAAGGTATGGAAGCAACCTAAGTGTCCATTGATAGATGAATGGATTAAGATGTGGTGTATATATACAATGGAATATTACTCAGCCATAAAAAAGAACGAAATTTTGCCATTTGTGACAACATGGATGGACTTGGAGGGCATCATGCTCAGTGAAATAAGTCAGACAAAGACAAATACTATCTGATGTCACTTATATGTGGAATCTAAAAAAATACAAGAAATTAGTGAAAATAACAAAAAAGAAGGAGATTCACAGATATAGAGAACAAACCAGTGGTTACCAGTGGGGAGAAAGGGAAGAGGCAATACAGAGGTCGGGGGGGGGGTGGGAGGTACAAACTATTAGGTGTAAGGTGGGCTCAAGGGTGTACGTTCAACACGGAGAATATGGCCAATATTTTGTAATAACTGTAAATGGAAATTAACTTTTTAAATTGTATAAAAAATTTAAAAGTTAAAGTTAAAAAAATAAAGAGCTGGAGTTGGGATTTGAACCCAACCAGTTACACACACACAGACACAAAATCAAATATAACATTTCTCTGAGTAGGAAGCTTTTCAAGGTGCTTCAAACTCGTGTTTCCCCTTCAGTGACTGGTCAGCTGCTAGTTTTCACAGCTACCATGGTTGTGAGGCTATTGGTTTTTTCAAGGCTACCTTGAGCTGGAAAGAGAGGATGGGAATAGAGCAATTTTAATTTAAATGTAAAATGTCACAAAGATCGTGTTTCTAAGATTTAGCCATTTTTCTTAAATACTGCTCCATGGATTACTGAAAGCGTTTGTTCATTCATTTCCAATGTTTTGAAAAAGGTGATTTTGACAATTTTTGCCACCGTTCTTATTTCTTTTATGGAGGAAATATGTTTTTGGAGGTCCTTACTGCACCATTCCTGAAGTGGTTTCCAAACTGAATTATTTTAAAATGAAACAAAGACTCACTATTTAAGGAAGAATCGTCTGTGCCTTCTGTTTCCACTCATTTGCCCCTGCTCCAAATGCTGCTTGGTGTTGCTTTTACTTCATCGTGATGGTTCTGACCCCAGCTGACAGCAGCCTCCTTCCTGAGATCATCACCTCCTTTCAGAGTTTCTAGTAAGACTTCCAAGAAGCATTTGTGATTGTGGACACTGTCCTCCTCCTGGCTTTCTACTGGGCTTTCAAAGCTCTTTTCTTTCTGTCTCTCCTCTTACTTCTCATATTACTTCCTCTACTTTTCTTCTGGAATAATCTTTTATTCTTTTGGCTCCTTTATCACTGGTATTCCCCCGGATTCCATCCTTGATTCTCATCTCCCAATATACAACCACCCATCTCCAAATCGGGAAATAGCCTTTCTAGCTGATGATCCAACCAACATCAGTATACTTACGTGTAAATTTTTTACTTTCAGCTCTAAAAATCTAAGTACAGATCCCCAGCTTCTCACTGAACCTAGTACTGGGAATCTCATTACTAACAATGATAACTGTTTCTAGCGTTCATTGAGATACACGAGGTTCCAGACACTCTGCTAGATGCTCGATGTGTATTACCTCTCTCTAATCTTTATTACAGTCCAACGTGATAGACGTCATTTCCTGCTTTTTACCTCTGAAGGTAGACTAAGTAATTTAGTCTAACAGATCAAACAGATCTAAAAGATCAAACAGTTAAAAAGCAGTAGAGCTGGGATCTGCACTCAGAGTTGTCTGACTCTAAACGTATATAATTACCTCAGCTGTAAAATGGGGATCATATTACAATACCTACTCTTCATAAGGACTAAATGAGTCAAATACCTAGAAAGCACTTAGTATCTGGCCCATAGTAAAAATTCAATAAAATGTTGGCCATTTGTATTTTGATTATAGGATGCTGCCTCTCAACTCATCTTGCCATCTCCCTGTTTTCTCTCTTCCCCCAAATAGACCCTCTTCTTCCTGCGTTCGCTTTTTCGTTCAATGCCGTAACCGTTTCCCCAGCCACCCCCAGAGAGGCACATCAGAGCTGCCTTGGACTTTCACATCTCCTCCACCCACCCACATTCTGTTGGTTGCCAAGCCTCGTGGAACCTTTCTCTAAACGACCTCACCATCCCCGTCTCTCACCCGGGCTCCCATCGGTGTGATTATTCCAGTTTTACTTAACGTGCCTTTCTTCTTCGGGCTCTCCTTTCTCTGCTCTGCCCGCTCAGCGAACAGTTTTCAACAGCTATTACGTGCCATGCATTCTTTCTATCACAGAGATTTAATTATATCGCTTCCTTACTTAACAATTGGAAACAACGCTTTGTCGCCTACAGAACTAAGCACAAAACCTTCGTCGGGAATTCGAAACACTGCACCACCCGGCCCCTGTACTGCATCCCAGTCTCACCTCCTGTCACACCCCAAACCAGCGCCCTGTGCTTCAGCCGCACGGCGGGCTTCCCTCTGCACACCAGAAAGGCTCACTCCTCCGAGCCTTTTTAATGGTATGATGGCTTTTATGTAAATAATAAAAGATTCATACATATAATAGGTTGGGATACTCATATTTTTTCACAAGTAGGATACATACAAAACTTAAAGGAAAGAAATTGACAGGGGTGGGGGGAAGAGAGATTCAGCTGTTCATTTTACTCCTTTGTGTATTGTCTGAATTTTCCAACCAAACACATCTATTAGTTCCATTTATATTTTTTTAACATCTTTATTGGAGTATAATTGCTTTACAATGGTGTGTTAGTTTCTGCTGTATAACAAAGTGAATCAGCTACAGGTATACATATATCCCCATATCTCCTCCCTTTTGCGTCTCCCTCCCTCCCACCCTCCCTATCCCACCCCTTTAGGTGGTCACAAAGCACCGAGCTGATCTCCCTGTGCTATGCGGCTGCTTCCCACTAGCTATCTATTTTACGTTTGGGAGTGTATATATGTCCATGCCACTCTCTCACTTCGTCCCAGCTTACCCTTCCCCCTCCCTGTGTCCTCAAGTCCATTCTCTACATCTGCGTCTCTATTCCTGTCCTGCCCCTAGGTTCTTCAGAACCTTTTTGTTTTTTTGATTCCATATATATGTGTGTTAGCATACGGTATTTGTTTTTCTCTTTCTGACTTCACTCTGTAGGACAGACTCTTCTTATGGATGGGATCGCTTCCCTGGTTCCACCTCCAGGCTCACCTTTTGATTTCCTACCCAGCCTTAAAAATGCAGCTCAAGCTACCCCTCCTACAGAACATTCCTGATTGGCTATCTGACCTTCAACACTGTTAACACATTGTTCACTCCTACTTTACTTGGCGTCTTCCTGAAAGGGAAGGAACCCTGTCATACTTTTTTGGGTCTTCAGTGTCTAGCAGAGCTCCTGACATAGAACACGTTTCCAGTCGAGTTTGCTTGCTTCTCTCAAGGTACCCAAAGATGGTCAGTTGTTACCTCAAGGCAGAGAGCCTGTGACTGCATGGGTTGGAGGGTTTGCAGAGAGGTGGGATTGAGTTCAAGTTCACACTCTCTTTTGCTAGTTGAATTTTTTAAACTGTGAGCTTGTAATTTTTTTTTATAATAAAAGATGTCTAAATGTTGCTTAAAAACTGTTGGTTGTTTGGAAAATGATCAAAATTTTCCTAGCAGACCGGACAACACAGAAATAGGGTCAGAAGATAAAACAGACTCCAGCACCGAGTTAGGAAATGACTGGCTGGGACTTGCTTATATGACTGTCTAAAGCCGATGGGACAAACTGAACTTTGATGTTGACACTTGTGCCAGAAAACATACTCTGGGTGGCTGAAGAGCAGCCCTTCGAGGGCAGTGCTCTGCTTGGTCTTCTGGGTTCCCACCTTTTTGTGTGAGCTGGGCCCGCAGGAGACTCCAGGGCAGCCACCTGGATTCACGACCCAACAGTCTTGTCCAGGAGCAAAGCTTTTTCTACTGTTTGGACATCTGGGTTCCCTCTGGTTGAGTGAAGATTGTTCTAATAAGCGGTAAAATTACTGTCTTTTGGATTCCAAAGTTAAGGAAACAAATCGCTAACTGTTTAAGCCCCAGTGAGTCGGTCTGGTTGCCTTATACATACCTGGCGACAGTTATTCACTAGAGTTTCAATAGAGAACGATGTGGAAACTTCCCTGCTGGGCTCAGCATTCTCCTTGCAGCATCGTAAAGTGATGTAACCCTGTGCATTTCTAGCCTGTGAAGAGGCCTGGGGCTGTATCCGTATAGCGACTTAAAAGCACCACTACTTATTTCCCCAGCAAGCTGGTTCCCCTAAATGTGTGCTTTCTTGCAGGGTCATTGATTTCTGCTCTTTCCATTTCCGGAAGTACTCAAAAGCCATTGATGGCTCAATGGAAACTTCTGAGAAACACATTCCGAAACCATTTGGCAGGATCCTTGCTTTCTTGGAGAATAGGCCTTCTATAGAACATTTGCAGGAAAATAAGACCCCAGTTTCTTAAAGATCTCTGCATTTATGGTATAGTCCACACCTAAAGTCAGAATCCGCCAAGGATACAATGAGGGCTTTCATGATGCTTAAAACTGTGTTTTTCTCTTCTGAACTGGCCTTCTGCATTGATGGAGTGGGTGTTACTGCTGACACTGGCAGCCACATATGTCCAATGATTTCAGAGACAGACAACAGCCAGAGACCAGGGTTCCTCCCAAGCACACAGTCGGGAGAGGTCGTATAAAGCATCATCCCCTGAGCCTTCTCTAGAGAACTTATCTTGGAGGGGCGGGGCCACAGAGGCGGACCTGGGGAGACTGGGGCGGCTGCAGGTCGGTGTTAGCTGTGTCATCATTTAGTTACGTCAGACCTCATTTCTGACCCATTGACCTTCCTTCTCTCCCTGCCCTAGAGAATCATGCGTGATGCCCTAGAGAATCATACGTGAGGACGTTGCATCTCACTTTCAAAAGACACCGTCTTAATCCTCGGGTAACAATGACTTGATCCTGGATCAGCAGCTGTCATGGAGACGATTAAAAAGCATGAAATTATCTTGATGTTTCATGTTTGGACAAAGTGAGTGCACGACTATATTTAGCAATTTTTAAAATATAAGTTTTAATGCAACTGGAATTTATCCTAGGTTGTTTGTTGCCCAGGAGAGTCTTGTTGAGTGGAAAGAGAAAGAGATTTATTTAAAAAGCTAATTCTTGGGCTTCCCTGGTGGCGCAGTGGTTGAGAGTCCGCCTGCCGATGCAGGGGACACGGGTTCGTGCCCCGGTCCAGGAAGATCCCACATGCCGCGGAGCGGCTGGGCCCGTGAGCCATGGCCGCTGAGCCTGCGAGTCCGGAGCCTGTGCACCGCAACGGGAGAGGCCGCAACAGTGAGAAGCCCACATACAGCAAAAAAAAAAAAAAAAAAAAAAAAGCTAATTCTTAGTAATTCATACCCAAAGCTGCCTATAAAGACTTGTCTACAAGATGCCGACCTTCCTTCTGTAATGTGCAGTCTTCAAGATGCTGGGAAAATCAAGGTTCTACCTCTGAGTGATAACTTAACCAGTTTACAATAAAGGTCCAAGGTTAAATGTAACTGAGTGATTAGGACAATGTGTGGAGATGTACAGCCTCAAAGATGCAGAAGCCGCCTGCATGACTGGTCAAGTCTTCAGACAACAAGAGTCTGAACCCGAGTTTTTTGAACAGAGATTAGTATGTGTTCATCCGTATCCCAGGTCCCTGGAGACCGCGCAGAAGGCTAACAGCGTATGTAAGAAAGACACGTGGCACGGGACCAAAACATCAGTGCATGAATCCACAATTGCTTATTTACCTCTGTACCTGTCAACAGCTACTAAGAAGTTATTTGATTGCAATACACTTCCAATGTTAATCATTCATGATGAAATGCAGAAGAACTTTTTTTTTTTTTTTTTGCGGTACGTGGGCCTCTCACTGTTGTGGCCTCTCCCGTTGTGGAGCACAGGCTCCGGACGCGCAGGCTCAGCAGCCATGGCTCATGGACCCAGCCGCTCCGCGGCATGTGGGATCTTCCCGGACCAGGGCACGAACCCGTGTCCCCTGCATCAGCAGGCGGACTCTCAACCACTGTAGCACCAGGGAAGCCCAGAAGAACATTTTGATGCCTGTTTGAATCTTTAATCTTGTTTAGTAGTTCTCTCCTTGCCCAAATAACAAAAATGCCTACGATCAGTTTTACACCATTAACAATTCGAAAACAAACTTATTAAATGGGTCTGCATATCTATGGGCACAAACTATTTTGCAAAGTAGATACAATTATTTATATTTATAAACAAAACTGTGTGATTCACATTAGCATGCAACATACCACCTCAAGGATGAAAATGAAATTGCTCCCCAAAGAAATGTTGGGGAAAACACAAGAGATGCATCCCCAAATTGCCACCGTCCACCATTAACTATTTCAGACATAAGAACATTGCTTGAATGCTATTTTTAAAAGACAGAAAGAGATAACTAAATGTAAGAATATTTATTTTTCCTTTAAGTAGAAAAAAACCCACTCTCTTGGGCTCTCTTCAAGGAGGAGAGCATCTAAGGCTTGTGCAGTTCTGTAAAATTACACACACCATATGCTTCAGACCTCAAAGTGTGATTATTTTGATTTGATTTATTGCTTTTACTCCATAGGAAACACAACCACTTTATTTGAAAGACTTGTTAAATATTCTCCCACTCGGCTGGAGTAAAGAATTTATTGGAACAAGAGAGGTCTTGCATGACCCTCAGCGGACAAACACTTCTTCATTGCTTTGCCAGCTTGTCTTCCCCGAGCTCCAGAATGTGGAGCTCACGGCTGGTTGCACTTACGGATGTCAGCTGGGCTTCCAGTCACCTGGGTCATGCCGTCGAAATCAAACATGCTGTCTTCCTGTGCCTAATAACACACTCCACAAGGTTCTTGTTGCCAAGAGTTGTTCCACAACGTGGACCTACACAGAGGAGTTTACTGATTTTCGTTCAGTATTTTAAATGATTTATATGAAATGACTGTCACTTGTGCTCACTCAGAGGCAGCTGTCCAAAAGCTTTCAGCAATGCAGCGTGTTAGACTGTCTGGGGTCACCTGTGAGGAATGTTGAATGGAATTCCTGATGTTGCTGGAGATGTGGGCGATTTTTTGTAGGACATCCAGGAAGTCCTGCCAGTTTCAGCAGCACGGGGCATCTCTCCATGCTGGTGCTTCCTGGGTGACACTTGCTTTTTTTGCATCCAGATCAGAAAACCACAAGGGGAAGAAAGGGCAGCAACATGTACTTCAGCTGTGTGGCAGCAATCCTGGGGCAGGCTGGTAGGGAGAATATAACAGTATTGACTCAATTTAGTCTTGGACATCCTTATCTGTCCAGATGGTGAAGCCTGACCTTCATTAACTAAGGATAAAGTTGATAGAATTTCATCTTAGTTCCTTTGGAATCTAAGGATATAGAAAATCAGACAAAATGGTTAAAAGAGCCTCAAGGACCCATCACCATCTTCAAACGCTATCAATTTATAGCCAGTCTTATTGAATCTCTATCTTACTTACTAATCCTCCCTCCGCCAAGACATCGACTCTCAAAGATATAAAAACTCTTTTTGCTAACATCATCACAATGCCATTATTTCTCCTAAAATTTTAATACTTTCACCAAATATTCAGCATTCAAGATTCTGGCTAGCTCATCAATGTTATGACTTTTTTATCAGCCTGTTTGTTAGAAACAGAAGACAGGTAAGCTTCACACCTGTAATTGCTTAAGGCTTTCACGTTTCCTTTAGTTCATAGGTTCTCTCCATCTCTATTCTCCTCTACCTCCCCCTCCTCTTCCTCCTTGTCTTTCTCCTTCTCATTATTTGTTGAAGAAACACAATTTCTATAAAAATGGTGTTTCCATTTGTCCTATGAAATTTCCCACACTGACCTCTCCAAGTCGTCATTTAATATTTTCTGCCATCATCTTATTTCCTGTACAGTGTTGGTTGGATTTAGAGGTTTGATCTAAGTCAGGCTGGGTTTTGGGGGCAAGACCACCGCGTTAGTTTGCTAGGGTTGCCATCACACAGTGCTGCAGACAGGCGGCTGAAGAGCGGAAATGTAGCATCCACCATTACAGAGGCTGGAAGTCCGAGATCTAGGGGTCAGCAGGACTGGTTTCTCCCGAGGCCGCTCTCCTTGGTGTGTGGACGGCTGTCTTCCTGTGTCTTCACATGGTCTTTTCTCTGTGTGTGTCTGTGTTCAAACCTCCTCTTCTTATAAAGACACCAGTCAGATTGGATTAGGGCCAACCTAATGACCTCATTTTAATTTAATCACCTCTTTGAAGACACTTTCTCCAAATGCAGTCACATTCTGAGGTACTGGGGGGTTAGGACTTCAACACAGGAATTTCGGGAGTGAACAAGTCAGTCCATAATAACTTTCCAGGTAGTTGTGTGCCCTTCCATCAAGACGTATATACAATATCGGCTCGTTTGTCTTTTTGTGGGTTTGGCGGTCGCTCATGATCAATATCTAGATTCATCACTTGAGTTTGCAAAGTGGTGACAGCCTAATTCTGCTGTTACTTCTTTATGTATTAGCCAGATTCCTTTTTTTTCTTTTTTTTTTAAGTTGATTCATCTTCTCTTTGGTCTGCAGTGGTACAGTTTGTATTAGAAAGGCAGAATTAATATTTGATCCTTTTCGTTTATTTACTCATTTTCAAAATAATAGGTTGGTTCATTGGAATCCTCCAATGCGATCAGTTTGTTGAGGCTTTTTAACTGACACTGTGAACGCACGGATGTTCACGTCTGTGTGTATGAAGGTGTGATGTATATTAATCCACTGCAGTTATTACCTTTCCCTCAAGTTGTCCTATGTTTGGCCAGTGGGAGTCTCTGCAAGCTTGGCTTGCAAGTCCCTCAGACAGGACTGCGGTAGTCCTGGAGAGCTCCCTTATCTGGTACGGCATGATGTACCAGGCTCATGTTTTCCATTTCCTCTCCAGATCCGAGAAGCTCCAGTTCCTTTTAGTGGAAAAGGTGCTTGAAGAGCAGAATCTGAGCACTAGGGGAGCTCACGGCTACTGAGTTGATTTCTACATCTAGGCCTTTACAGTGAGTCGAACTATGAACCAGATGTACGTAAACCTCCAGCATCACACATATGTGTACATATATAATCCCAATCAAATTCAGGGTTTGCTTTATCTTAACATCTGTCTTTCCTCTTTCCCACTCCAAGAATCCTGGCCTCAACCACAGCAGGAATGATTAAATAAGAACCCCACGTTGCTGTCCATTTGCTTTCACACACGACACGCGCACAGCAGAGTCAGACTCGCACAGCTAACACGCCCACCAAGCTTTCTGCAGCTCTTTCTGTCCTTAGATTTGTACTCAAATCACTGTGCTTCACAATCCCTGGGAATATTTCCTCCCTGTGGGTTAAACCATCAACTGGGTACATATTTAGGGGTTTTGTTTTTCATTTTATATTTAAATACATTTATTTTATAAATAAGAACTCAGATATGAGGTGCACGTCTTGTATGACTTACGTAAGGTGAGACACGCACATGGTTTCAAAGCCAAACCAAGCGTGGCGTCAGCAGTGCTCTCCTGTTTCTCTCGTCGCCCTGTGTGTCTAAGCCAGAGGAAGGGCTGGCTTTGTGTGGTGGCGGATTTGGAGGAGGAGGTGATGCCTGAATCGTGTCTTACTGAACAGCTGTAAAGGGTGACTCCGATTCTGGGAGAATCTGTCTCGAAGGCCTTAGGGAAGAAAACATTTGTTCTGCCACCCACCATGTAATTCTTCTTTGAATTTTAATGCGTTAGCCTTTAGGCTGCGAGACAGAAAACAGCCGCTGTGTTCTGTTTAAACTCGGCCATCTTTCTACTTTGCCGTACAGGCTAGAAATGAGAAGGTTTTGTCAAATATATGGTTATGCGCTCCAAAGTAGTTTGTCTGGATCTGTGAAGTTCCATCTCGTGATAACATCTTGGAGTCTAAATATAGCAGTATTATCTAAAATAGATAAGCAGCAAGGATGTATTGTACAGCACAGGGAAATTCAGCCGTTATCTTGTAATAACTTTAAATGGAGTATAATCAATAAAATTTTGAATTACTTTGCTATACACCTGAAACTAATGTAATACTGTATATCAACTATACTTCAATAAAACAATAAAGCATAGTGTAAAAAAAGAAAGATAAGTATATTTTTTTAAAATAAAACAAATACAGGAGTTTTAATGGAAACAAAATTAATTAATTAATATAACTGTCCTAGAAGCCAACTTCCACCCATCCTTCAAGCTCAGGGGACCTTATGGAGCCTTCCTGATGTCGCCCCAAAGTTTAGATTCCCCGACATCTGTTTCCATGACACCCACTAGAATACTCACTCCTATTGTAACAGGCATTGCACTTAGTTGTTACACTTTAAGTATCTAAAACACAAAGCATGGTGCCAGGCACAATTTAATATTTCTATCACTGCATCCAAAGATACTCTAGTATGATTATTCATTTAGGTGTCTCTTTCCCCCAGCTATTCGACAAGCTTTCTGAGGGCAGGAACTGTGTCTTCCTTCCTCGGGGCCACACTTGTCCACAGTTTGGATGGAATAAAGAACAGAAGAGATACTATTGGACATAGAATTAGAATAACAGAGGCTAAACCCAGTATCCTCTTGAGGATCATATTACAAGGACGAGGCCACCTTTGAAAGTGATGGATAGCATCCTCGTAAACTCCCAACGCCGCTGAACGCTACCGTCTGACCTCTGTACCCTCAGAGCATAAAACATAATGTGACCGCTGCAGCATATTCTATACATGTTGTGGCGAATCCTACAGTCATTTTGAGACTTTCTTAAAACGGGGAAAGAAGCTACCCTCCTGTGTGTCAGATCCATTCCGGATGCCTTACACGCTCACACTTCATCCTCACGACAGCCCCACGAGACAGGTGTTACTGTTTCCCCTTAGGCGATCTGAGGTCCGAGAGCATCTACGTTTCACAAGATGGAGGAATTCTGCCCAACTCTGTCAGCTGCAGAAAACCTGGCATTATGAGCAGGCTTAAAAGAACAAGTGAAAGAAATAGTGAAAAGCAGAGAGAATGGTAAAGAGTGCACATCAAATGGACTGTGTGGTTATTGTTCTTTGCTTCATCTGGTCCTGTGGACAGATGGAGGCCACATGATATCACTGATCTTTTGTAAACCACTTCCATAGATGTTGGTAATGAGGTAAGAGATACAGGGGCCTCGGGTTAACCTGCTGCAGCCAGTTTCATGCTGACCCTTTGAGATAAACTATCAACAGGAACGACTCGCCCTGATTGGGTGAAAGACAAAGCAGCCCACCGCAGTCTCCTCATGCTTGCGGTCAAGAGGACTTCCCAGACTGACACATGCGCAGAAGGGGTCCCAAGTCATCCTCTAGTAATCTGGGCTGCGTTGTAACATCATTATAATACCATTAGCATTGCGGTTTTGACCCCCTCCCCACATGGACGCTCACTTGGACGCTCACGGGAAAGATTCAAAACGGTGCCTGGTGGAAGCCCAAATAAGGAATTGCAGATGATGTGATCATAGGGGAAGGAAAGGGGAGTCACCCTCATCGAAACCCCATTTTAACAACCTAAGCTGCCCCTATGAGGTGCACCTCACTCTGCAAGTTTGTCCCTGTGCTCTCCCACACGTACTGTGCTTCTGATAAATGCTGGGCCTGCTTTGCAATCTTGGTGTCTTTGTCGAACTCTTTCTTCAGAGGAGACAAGGACCGAGTTTCACCAAAAACAGTAATATAAGCATGTTCGAAACGACCACGGTTGGGGCATGTTTATGGCTTTGAAAAACTGAATCTAAGATAGCGAAATAAAACATTCCAAACACCTGTAACACATCTTGTCCTTGTTTTTCTGCCGTCTTTGCAGCACATAAACTGTCTTTGCCTGGGCCTAACATCTGTATTGGATTGCAGGCCGTGCTTGGATTTCAAGACCATAACCTATTCCTTTAGGACCAGCAGCTGTTCTTTCGGAGACCCTGTCTCCTGAAACAGGCCCTAAGAGCTACCGTTCTGACATCCGAAATGCTGAGAAAGGGAAGATCATAGGCCAGTGAATTGCGAGTGCCTCTTTCTTACACACTTCAGGCTTCGGTAGTTTTCGGAAGTTCCACAGAGGGTACTTTGCCGTGAAGGGCCCCGTTCTGACATGAACTGAATTTTCCCCACCTGGACATCAAGTGATCGACCAGGAAGTTTTCTTCTCAAGAATAACAGCACTGACTCTTCTTTCCCTGGCTTTCCTTTCAGTAACAGCTGCATGGTATCCTTCTGCTATAAATGCTCCACCCTGAGATGAGGAATATCTACTCAATCAACAAGAAACATTTACGCGCAGCCTGTGTTTCTCCATGTGGTACCTCCTACAATGAAATGATCAGTCAGACATTAGGCTGTTTCTGTCCTGTCTCTCCTGATGGAATATGAGGAAGGCAGGAATTATCTGTCTTGTTCACTCCTGAATCCCTGGGCCTAGCACGGTGCCTGGCATGGAGCTGGCAGTTGGATATTTACGGAAAGAATAAATGGGCCTCCACTATCTGTGTGGCAACACAACAGTGACCAGCACGGGAGCTCTGCGCTGACCCTACTGCACCTGAGCTTCCTGAGAGCCCTCGCCCGACACTACAATGATGGAGAGGCTGGGGAAGGAGGCTGGGGGTGGGTGGGTCCAGGGGAGGAAGTACAAAGGCAGTTTTTAGGTAACTAGCCAAAAGGAGGAACAGGTGCTGATGATCTCAAAAAATACAATGGAATACTACCCAGCCATTAAAAAGAGTGATATAATGCCAATTGCAGAGATTATCACACTAAGTGAAGTAAGTCAGACAGAGAAAGACAAATACCATATGATATCACTTATATGTGGAATCTAAAATACGACACAGGGCTTCCCTGGTGGCGCAGTGGTTGAGAGTCCGCCTGCCGATGCAGGGGACACGGGTTCGTGCCCCGGTCCGGGAAGGTCCCACATGCCGCGGAGCGGCTGGGCCCATGAGCCATGGCCACTGAGCCTGCGCGTCCGGAGCCTGTGCTCCACAATGGGAGAGGCCAAAACAGTGAGAGGCCACGTACCAAGAATAATAATAATAATAAAAAATAATAAAATATGACACAAACGAACTTATCTACAAAACAGAAACAGACTCACAGACATAGAGAATGGACTTCTGTTTGCCAAGAGGGAGGCAGGTAGGGGAGGGATGGCCTGGGAGTTTGGGGTTAGCAGTTGTAAACTATTGTATAGAGAATGGATAAACAACAAGGTCCTACTCTACAGCACAGGGAACTATATTCAATACCCTGTGATAAAACATAATAGAAAAGAATATGAAAAAGAATGTATATATGTGTATAACTGAATCACTTTGCTGTACAGCAGAAACTACCACAACATTCTAAATCAACTCTACTTCAATAAAATAAATTTCTGAAAAAATTGTAACATTTTGCTCCTTAAGGTTCACTGAAATCCCCCCAATGTGCCAGTCACCGATAGCCTTAAAAATAGAAAGTTGTCAAGATTTATGGACGTTTTGAGGAAAACAACTCCAAGGAAAAAGCAAGCATTTATGTACCAATATATTTTTAAATAGTGGCTGTCATTAAGTCTGTGCTCGTTCAACAACTGGCTTTGGCAGTATTTCATTATGAAATAAAACAGGCAATTTTCTACACAACCCTTAACTAATGCCAAATACAGGCACACCTTCTACCTTTCTGAATAAACAGAAAGCCCAGTTTATTCAGGTCAGTGCTTATTTCTTTAGTACTGAAAGCCCTAGTATTAGAAATATTTTCAACTTAGGACCCTAACTACTAAAACTCTAGTTGACTGAGTTTCTATTTCTCCCACTTTATAATTAATTTTCAATTTTATCAAGATAAAATGCTTGTACATAATGTAGTAATATTTTTTTTCCATTTTAATGCAATCATTTAGGTACATGTACATATAACTAGTACTAAAGTGAATATTGTGACGATTACTCTATATAAGTACACCTGTAACATATAATATTGTACAGCAACTATACTTCAACAAAATATGTAAATAATAAATAAATAGTACTAAAATGCTTATAATTAAAAATACTCCCTGTCTCTCCCTGCTCCCTGTCCCAACATTCTCTTCTCCAAAGTACCCACTTTTAGCTCATTTGCTTCTTCTGGAACTTCACCCAATATCTGTACACAGTAAATGCCCCCTGGAGAGATCCCACTTGCCCTGTTCCTCCTCTGGGCCCCTGTACAGCCACATTCCTGGTTCTCTCCATTACCATTTTGGGAATCCCCTTTGCCTGTCACCTTTGTTAGTTCTCTTGTTTCTTGGATCATATTCCTTTCTCTTTCCCGGATTTCCCCCTATTGTCTTGCTAGATAATATTCTCCAGTTGCTTCTTAGGAAAAAATACATTTTTTTGAGTACATACATACATGAAAATGTCTCTTTTCAACCTTCCCACTTGATAGTTGGGTTGGGTATAGAATTCCGGGTTGAAAGTCACTTTCTGGCAGACAGGGAGGTCATTGGCAAGTGTCTTCCAGAGCCCAGTATTGCTGTCAAGAAGTGTGATGCCTTATTGACTCTGGATCCTTTATATATGTCCTAGTTTTCCTCTGGAGGGCTTAACAGTAGGCTTCATCCCAGCAGTGAAATTTCACAGTGACATGCCTTGACACAGTTGTTTTGTTGTTGTGGTCATTTTGCTTTGGTGGAGACTTCCAATCTGGAAATTCATGTTATTCCCTTCTGAGAAATTTTCTCATTGATTTTCTTTCTTCTGTTTTCTCTGATCTCTTTTGAGGTCTCCTATTAGTCAGATATTAGACTAATTTAATTTTAATTGATTTCTTACTTTAGTATTTTTCACTTTCTTCTTTTCTGTCTCTTGGACTTTTTGTTCTACTTTTGTAAGATTAACTCAACTACATAGCATGAAATTTCTCTCCTATACTGAATCTCTATACTGATTTTTTTGCTAACAATATAATAGGAATTGTAATAAATGCATTTTGTTACATTACTTCAATGTACTTCATTTATTTAACTAATTGATAATGTTTATTAACAGAGTGGCCTGATTTGGTCAAGATACCTTCAGGTTAGCCTCTTGTCCAAGTGATCAGTTCCATTAGCTTCCTGTTTCACTCTCAAAAGTGTCCTATTTTGGGTGATAAAATATATGGTCACACTATTTACTGAGCACTTAGTTTGTACCAAGTGCTGTTCTAAGTGCTGTATGTGTAACAACACATCTGTACAACAACCAGGCGGAGTAGATTCTAATCATTTTACAGATTGGGAACCTGAGGATAAATCCTTTAAGTAACTCATCCAAGGTGTCACAGCTACCAGGTGGTAAAGTGGGGACTTGAATGCGGGAAGTCTGCTTCAGAGCCCTGCACTTTTTTTTCTTTATCAACTATATTTGTTTGTTTGTTTAATATTTGTATTTATTTCTTTATTATTGAGGTATGGTTGATTTATAATATCATGTTAGTTTCAGGTGTACAGCACAGTTTTATACATATATGTATGTATACATATATATTTATATTCTTTTCCAGATTCTTTTCCCTTATAGGTTATTACATAATATTGAGTATAGTTCCCTGTGCTGTAGAGTCGGTTCCTGTTGGTTTTCTATTGTATATATAGTAGTGTGTATCTGTTAATCCTAACCTACTAATATATCCCTCCCCCACTTCTCCCTTTGGTAACCATAAGTTTGTTTTCTATGTTTGTGAGTCTATTTCTGTTTTGTATATAAGTTCGTTTGTATCATTTTTTTTAGATCCCACATATAAGTGATATCATAGGATATTTGTCTTTGTCTGGCTTAATTCACTTAGTATAATAATTTCTAGGTTCACCCATGTTGCTGCAAATGGCATTATTTCATTCTTTTTTTATGGCTGAGTTATATTCTATTGTATATATGTACCACATCACTTAACCACTATAGATCCCACTTCATCACTGCTTACAATCCCTTATTTGGGGGATATTAGGTTATTTCTGAATTTGCATTACTGCAAACACTGTTGGGACTCCTTTCTAGGTAAACCTTTCTTTACCTCCTTCATTATTTTCCTGGAGGATAAATTCCTAGTGAAACCAGCTGTCTTGATTCTCAATTCACACTCTTTAGGCTGTGCCGTGCTGTGCACCTCCTGAGGATAGGAACTGGCTAACAAACCACTTGATTATGAAAAGGCAGAAAACAAGAAAGCGGACTAGGAGAGCCAACACTCTGAAAAGAGCTGTGATCCCCAAGTCAACGAAAAGTCAGGGGAGGCTGTAGTTCATTCTGATTTTTAAAACTCGTAGTGCTCTCCTCTGCACGGCTGACACCTAGTCTGATCACTGTCACCTCAGAATCTGCAGCCTCCTTGACACCCACACCCTGACCCCCACCATCTACTGACAATGGCTGTCCATGGGAACCTGAACCAGTCCTTAAGACGTTAGTCCCAAGACAAATCTATACATCGGCAAATGAGTGGCAAAGAGGCAACTTGGTAGTGACATTAGGGCAGAGTCATATCAGCAGCTCCTTTCTGGAAGGAGGTTTGCCTGTGAATGATTGTTGATTTTATAATCTCAGCAAGACTTTCATTTGCATGGATAACAAGGTTACCCAGGTAGGCAGCCATCGATTTTCCTAAAATGCTCCCTCTAAATCCAGCTTACATTTCATCTCTCTCAGGAAGTCCTCATGACCTGAAGTTATCCAGCTTTTCCAGCCTGAGCTATACCAATCTGTGCCATGCGGAGTACAAGAAGAACTGGGATCTGTCTTTTACACCGATTCAGCAAATATGTACTGAGTACCCGTGTATGCCACGCTCTGTGTTAAATGTAAGGAAGAGAAAAGGAAAGCAAGGTATTTCCATGCCCCACAATTTTCAATAATTGTGGGGCAATAAATCCTTACAGATTTCACTTACTCCTTAAACAAAACAAAAAGCCCTGCCCATTCACTATTTGCAGTGTGTTCTCTTATAATTTGACTCTTTTAATTTGACTGTAAACTGTTCTGCCATCTCCTATCTGTGCTTTTTATTCTTCTTATTGAAATTAAGCATACTGTTTGTATATACTGGAAAACACCCAACTGCAAACAGAAGAGACCACGTAAAAATGAGTTAGTCATCAGGTCACGTGTCTAGAGAAACTTCTGTATTTAAAGCAAGAGAATGTTTCCTTTAATTCAGAAGAAAACCCACACCCACTTACTGCAATCATTCTCCATCAATGGATACTGCATTGAAATCTGTTTACATCTCTCTGTCTTGAGAGTCTGTCAGCTACTTGACAGCAAGGACCCTGTTTATTAATTAAGGTCTTCATCTCAAGTCTGTTGAAGTATATCTTTACTGGTCTTTAAGATGCAATAAACAGGAGAACACACCACTGATTTAATAACAGCTTTACATGGGAAGAGAAAAAGAGGCCCTACCTACATCTATAAACAATTATTATAAAACACATCCTGATTTCAAGAAAGTTAAATTTTAAAAGTATGCCCCAGAATGGAGGAAATCCTGTCATTGTCTTTGACTGGACTTCTGGTCTTGAAAACAGGGTGGACTCTTGCCTCTATTAAGTCAATGGACAAAAATTCTTTAGTGTTGGTTGTATTGACTCAACTCATCCTCCTCTTCCTCCAGTGCTTTTTCTGAGACCGCTGATAACTTCCAAATATTTGTCTGTTATTGTTTTCTGGGATTTCCATTTCCTCGTATGGAACCCTCCTCTGAATTCTTCGCTGGCTTTTCCAGCCTCCTGCTGTCCTCAGGGTCCTGCCTCTGAGGCTCTGTGGTCCTTCATCACCTTGTCCTCTGTGTGGGCGCCCCGGCCCCCCAGGCTCCTCCCCTTCCTCTCTCGGTCCTCATGAGTGGTGCTCAGCCCTGGCTGATCATCAGAATCAAGGGCTTGGGGAGCCCTTGGAAAAGGTCCAAGCCCAGGTCCCAACCCAGATCCACAGCATCAGTCCAGCTGGACCGATATATCAGCTCTGTTTTTCATGCACCTTAGCCTCCGAAGCTCAATTCCTTCACCTGTACAATCACGCTAATGCTGAAATCCGCTGCATCCCATCGCCGAGTACATTCTTGCTCCCCATCGTCACAGCAAACATCATCTCCTTTCTCTTTATTTAAAGCCTGCATGTCTTTGAAAGCTCAGCTCAAATCCTTCCCTTCTCACAGACTCCATCATCACAATTTATTCTGGATTGTTTACAAAGCACACTGAAAACTCAAGAGGGACCTGTTGACAATGAAACTGTCTCCTGGCTCAGCTTCCTACAACTGTCTTGTCACTTTTCAATTGTTTTCTCCACACAGCACTCCAACATTCCAAGGGATCTTTTTAAAGAAATTGGATTACGTTGCTTTCTATTTTAAATCTTCCAATGAATTCTCTTTGTTCTCAGGTTAAAATTCAAACCACCTAACCTGGCCACAAGGTTCTACAAAATCTGACCTTCATCTTGCTCCCCTCCCATTGCCACCCTGGTCCTAACTAGATACATTCTTTCCATCCTCTGAGCCCTGTTCAGGCCGTTCCCTGGGCCAGGAATGATCTTATATTCACCTTCCCAAGCCAACTTAATAATTACTTCTTGGGTGAACACTTCTCTGACCTTCAGTCCAGGTCGATGTCCCTGGTAAAACCTTCTCTTTCCATCCCATAAACACTCTTTGTAATGAAATGTTTTATCATGAACTGGACGGAATAGGGCAGGATATTAACTTTTCTTTAATATACCACTATATTGTTTTATTTGTTGCCATAAGCATGCATTATATCTGTCATTTAAAAAATTATTTAAAAGCATGAAAGACAGTATGACATAGTTGTTCAATGTCTCTCCCCTTCCCTAGAATACAAATTCCAAGAAGGGCATATACCGGGCTTGTCTTGTTCAGCACTGTGGCTGCAGGATCTAGCAGTGCTTTGAACACAGGAGGCGCTAGATTTATAGAGTCAATGCAGTTGACTGAGAGGACAGAACATGAAAACCGTCGGGGAGGCTAAGCACGAAACTTGCCCAGGATGGAGATGGCCCTCGGTCCAGCTGAGAGAACGCAAGCAGGTGGGCACACCTGGGCCTGTCAGAGTCAGCATTCTCTTCCAGATCCTCTCCCCAGCCTGAAGGTGGGGCCTGGAAGGCTTTTAAGCAGCAGCTGTGCTTAGTCTCGAGAGGACAGCGTTCAGGTTACTGGCACCTGACTAGTTAGAAACAGGACCCGAGCCAGAGGCTGTGGGCAAATCTAATTTTTAACTTTATATTTAAATTTTTTATATTTAAAAATTTGTAACTTTTCTAATTGTATTTAATTTTTTAAACTTTTCTACTTATCATTTTCTAATTACATTTAAATTTTTAAAACTTTTCTAGTTATAATTTTCTAATTATAATTATCTTCATTAGGAATTTAGTACTCACCATATGCAGCTTGGTTTCATAATTTTGATCTGTATATTTATCTACAATTTCCCAACTGAATCCACAATTCCCTCGGTACAAGGTCTTTCTCATAAACATTTTGCATCCTCACGACTTGGTACAATCCATGTCATATTCCCTACAAGTGAATGCAGCCAACATTCTTTCATCCAAGGAAAATGCTCAAAGTGTCAATATTCCTCAGATTCTTTCCAACAAGTTTTTTATGTTTAAATAAGTCGAGCAGATGTTCACACTTGTATCACCAATGCTTGTTGAAGTTACTGTGATTTTCAATGGCCTTTCATTATTTTTGTTGTTTATGCTTAGAAATATTTGATAGGGTATTTGTAAATAGGTGCTTGCAATGTTATTTGAACAAATGAAGTGGAATATTTAAATGAGAACATGTGCTTTGCATGCAATAATTGTAACTATTTCTCCACGGCTTTAAACATAGGACATGCTTTGTAAGTTGTAGGAATTGTGCAATGATATCTTTTGTTGTCCTGGATCGTATCGTAGTAACTAATAGACATTTGACATGGGGTTTATGGTCTTGTCTCTTTTTGGTGCAGCTTATGTTGTGGTGATACAGCAGAAACAGACTAAAAGCCACTAATTTTGTCCATGCTAATAACGGGAATCTTCAATGATTAAAAAGGAGGTGAAGTCGGCTCCAGAAACCCTGACCTGCAAAAGTCTAAGGAGAACAAAGACATTATTGAATCTGCAGTCCTTAAGAGCAATGCTGATTGATCCCTTTCTTAGAAATCTGAATTATATATTCCATCTAGATGACACGCCTAGGTTTTGCTTTTCCCGTAATTGAACATACCTTGCACTAGGCATGTTTAATTTAGGTTACCAGCTGCTTTAAGAGAGTGTCAATTCAAGCCATGCTGTGACTTCAGTAGGGCTACGTTTATTAACCAGCATGACCCGTTATGATGGTTTCTAGGCCAACAGCATGAAATGAGGGTTTTTAAATTTTTATTTTTTTATTTACTTTTTAAATTATTTTTATTTATTTGTGGCTGCGTTGGGTCTTTGTTGCTGCGCATGGGCTTTCTTTAGTTGTGGCGAGCAGAGGCTACTCTTCGTTGCGGCGCGTGGGCTTCTTGTTGCAGAGCATGGGCTCTAGGTGCTCAAGTTTCAGTAGTTGTGGCACGTGGGCTCAGTAGTTATGGTACATGGGCTTAGTTCCTCCGTGGCATGTGGGATCTTCCCAGACCAGGGCTCGAACTCATGTTCCCTGCATTGGCAGGCGGATTCTTAACCACTGTGCCAACAGGGAAGTCTCATAAGGGTTTTTTTTAACCAAAAAAATTATATTCTTGTTCTTCCACAGAAAGATTTATATAGTTAAAGCTACCGGACCCGTCCAGTGGCTGTTCTTAACAGGCTGGTTCCTTTTTCTCCACTGTGCTCTCACCATGCTTGCCCCACCTCTTTCCTCCCCTTAATGAAAACCTAGTAGATAGTGAACATTTTGTTTATGAGGAATAAAAATTCATAATTATACAAAGAAACCTATAGGACATAAAAAGTTTTAAAATAGTAACCCTGTTCCTAATTTAGGAAGGAAACACATTAATTAATTGATGTAAAATGTATTAGTATGTGCTTACCATGGGTTCTGGTATCTGTGGCTTAGTTTCTCAACGGCAGCTTGACTGAACTCTTCATACTGTAAAAGGAAGAACATGAATTAAGTCCCCTGATTCCAATGTCACTGGGCACAAACATGTCTGAGAGTCTGGGTTCCTGGTCAAAAAGGAGGTCAGGTTGAGCAGTTAAACAGGAAATGCTAAGTTCAGTTGAAAGAAGATGGTCTTTTGATTTTTGAACTGAGAGGAAAAGGCATAAGAGGTAAAATAACTCTGAGCCTCTGTGCTTTCCCTTCCCTCTCTGTCAAAGGACAGGTGCTGGGTCCCAAGAAGAGTGTCATCCCCAGTCGCTAAGCTCCTAATGATTCTGTGTCTACACCAGCAGGCATGCAAAACCACAATTTAGCACTTAGATTCAAACAGCTCAGCTCTTTCCACTTCACCTTGCCCTCACAGAATTAGGAAATGTGGTGGCTAGAGCACAGGAAAGAGCCGGGTGACAGACAGCCTGTGGTGCAGTCTAGCTCTGAATGCTCCTTTCAGAAAGCTTCACAGAACACCGATAAAATATTTGGTTGTTTAGAACTAGTTCTCACATGAAAACATATCCCCGTGCCCTTCCCTGTGCATAGAAATTCTCTCTCATAACTGAATAGATGACTATAAACTGGCCTCTTTTCCCCAGGAACTGTCAATGGAGGACACATTTTATGCATAAACATGGGAAATGGGGGGGTCAAATTTATACTGAAAAGGGTTTGGGGCCTTAATCATTTCTCGATTTTCCATACTAGGGTTGGGAAACAGTGATAAGGATTATCGAAAGTACTTCAGTTTTGTCTATTTTTTTAAAATTAATTTATTTATTTTTGGCTGTGTTGGGTCTTCATTTCTGTGGGATGACTTTCTCTAGTTGCGGCAAGTGGGGGCCACTCTTCATCGCGGTGCGCCGGCCTCTCACTATCGCGGCCTCTCTTGTTGTGGAGCACAGGCTCCAGAGGCGCAGGCTCAGTAGCTGTGCCTCACGGGCCTAGTTGCTCCGCGGCATCTGGGATCCTCCCAGACCAGGGCTCGAACCCGCGTCCCCTGCATTAGCAGGCAGATTCTCAACCACTGCGCCACCAGGGAAGCCCTCCACTTCAGTTTTGGAATGCATTTTTACATTGATGCAGGATGCTATATTCGTAACATCAAAAAGTAGCAAACTCAAATGAGGCAACTGACAAGGGATAAATTTCCAAAATATACAAACAGCTCATATAGCTGAATATCAAAAAAACAACCAACCCAATAGAAAAATGGGCAGAAGACCTAAATAAACATTTATCCAAAGAAGACATACAGATGGCCAACAGGCACATGAAAAGATGCTCAAAATCACTAATTATTAGAGAAATTCAAATCAAAACTACAATGAGGTATCACCTCACACCAGTCAGAATGGCCATTATTAAAAAGTCTACAAATGACGAATGCTGGAGAGGGTGTGGAGAAAAGGGAACCTCCTGCACTGTTGGTGGGAATGTAAATTGATACAGCCACTATGGAGAACAGTATGGAGGTTCCTTAAAAAACTGAAAATAGAGTTACCATATGACCCAGCAATCCCACTCCTGGGCATATATCTGGAGAAAAACATAATTCGAAAAGATAAATGCACCCCAGTGTTCATAGCAGCACTATTCACAGTAGCCAAGACATGGAAACCCCCTAAGTGACCACTGACAGATGATAAAGAAGATGTGGTGTATATATACAAAGGAATAGTACTCAACCATAATGAAATAATGCCATTTGCAGCAATAAGGATGGACCTAGAGATTATCACACTAAGTGAAGTAAGCCAGACAGAGAAAGACAAATATCATATCACTTACATGTGGAATCTGAAAAAAAAAAAAAAAAGATTGTTTTCAACTAGCGAAAATAATCATAACTTGAAACTGGATATTCCCTATTAAGCAACCTTTAAATAAGTCTAGGTATTAATTTAAAGGGATATGTCTGGTAATTACATTCAGGTACTGTGAATGTGACACAATTTCTGAAATGAGCTGTTAAATTTGAGTTAAATTAATCACAGACATTGGGGCCCATTCTAGTTAACAATGAAAATCATTGCTTAAAAATGTCATTTTTAATCCCAAATCACCTCTAGTCTAGAACTGCCATCACTGAGGAATCCTCTTGCTTTCTTGCTATACTTAGCTCAGGAAGTTTTCCCTAATATGTCCAATTTGACTTTCCTTACTAGAAAGGACCGTTTTCCATCTCTGTAACGATGAGGCCTTTCTCGCCAGCAGAATGAGTACAATGGCAATGCGTTTCAAGAATGTGTGGACACTAGAGTTTCTCTTCGCCATCCTCCTCCTTTGTAACATAGAGCTCTTAGTACCAAACATTGGAGTGGAAAATCCCCTAAGGCTACCTTTTCTTATGCTAATGTAATTTTTTCTTCACTTGCTTCCATTTGCAAAATATTACTGTTAACCGCTTAGGTGTCTTTCTTCCCACAGCCAGTGAGAAGCATTCTCATTGCTGGCGTTGGGTCACCAAATTGCATAATGCTGCCTATTCTAGACTGGAACTATTGAAGGGAGAAAGGGGGGCTTCAAGCCTTTGTGTACATGGCGCATTTGAAGCATTCATTTTATATTCAGAGTAGGAGTAGAAACAAAACAGTTCTCTCTGAAAAATGTCAGTGCTCAAGGCACGGATTCTGTGATGCATTTTTCTCACTAAAAAACAAAAATTGAACAAGGCAGTGGCTCATACTTCATTTTATGCCGCATTGTATGTGAGCTTGAGCTCAGTACCAACGTGAACTATATCCTGGTCTCCCTTTTTTTTTTTTTTTTTTACTGCACTGTTTATTTAACTTGAATTAGTACGTCAACTTTCAGCAAACAGACTAAACATTAAGTTTCATGAGTTCCTTGACTCTGGCCCCAGTATGTTTTCTGTGGAGTATCCAGATAATGAGAAACATATTCCATTATGTTTCTAATGTGCTTATCATAACATAATTTAAAAATCCAGGACTTCCGTGGTGGCACAGTGGTTAAGAATCCGCCTGCCAATGCAGGGGACACGGGTACAAGCCCTGGTCCGGGAAGATCCCACATGCCGCGGAGCAATGAAGCCCGTGCGCCACAACTGCTGAGCCTGGGCTCTAGAGCTTGTGAGCCACAACTACTGAGCCCGCATGCTGCAACTACTGAAGCCCACGTGCCTAGAGCCTGTGCTCCGCAACGAGAAGCCACCAATGAGAAGCCTATGCACCGCAGTGAAGAGTCCCCCCACTCACTGCAACTAGAGAGAAAGCCCGTGTGCAGCAACGAAGACCCAACGCAGCCAAAAAATAAAAAAACAATAAAGTGAGCTAAAAAAAAAATCCATTAGGCAAGAAAATACAGTATATAGAGACATTAATAATACTAGATCCCATTTCTTGAGACTGTACTAGAGTCTGTACTAGATACTAGGCTAAGCGCTTTACACACATCTCACCTAATCCATTTAACAACACTCTAAGTTATTGTTATTATCCCTGTGGAAGACAGAATTCTAAAGACCCCCAAGATTCTCACTCCTTGGTATATACACCTTCTCCCAGATATTCAACCAAATACTAGGTACTGCTGTGAAGGGATTTTGCAGATGTAATTAAGATCCCAAATCAGTTGACTATAAGAAAGGGAGATTATCCTCAGTGGCCCAAACCTCACCAGGTGAGCTCTTGAAAGGATCCGGGCTCTTCCAGGCAAAGGGGATTTGAAGAATGAGAGGGATTTGGACGTGAGAGAGAACGTCTGTTGCTGGCTTTAAAGATGGAGGGCACCACAGCTATGGTATGTGGGCAGATTCTCAAGGCTGAGACTGGTCCCTGGCTGACAGCCAGCAGAGAAATGGGACCTCAGTCCTACAACCACAAGGAACTGAAAGCTGCCACAACCCCATGAACTCGGAAGAGCCTCCAGGCCTCAGGTGAGATCACAGCCACAAGCCAACACCTTGCATCCAGCCTAGTGAGTGCTGAGCAGAGAACCCAGCCAGGCCTCCCCGGGACTTCTGACCTACAGAACTGTGAGCAAATAAATGGTGTTGCTTTAAGATGCTATGTGGTATTGGGTCATGCTCAACAGAAAACTAATGCAATGCCCGTTTTATAGGTGTAAAAACTGAGACATTATAAAGAATAGTAGGCAGACTACCATGCAAAGAAAGAAAAGAGGGAAGATGAAAATTTCTTCAACTGGCTACTTCTGCATATTCGGTTTTTCATTAAGGCATAGATTTGCCCTGAAAAGCACTATGAATCCTCGCTGCCTCACTTACTCTCAGAGAGAAGGCACATTTCTATTATTTTTTCTGCACTTCCCCAGAGAGATTCATGTTTTCCTTATTCACGTGATAATTCAAGATACACTAGAATTTTATTTTAAAGCAAGACTAGAACTTATTCTGTTGGGAATTGTTAGGATATGTGATGAGTAACCAATCATTCTGCTACCAGCCCTTTATCCAGAGTTAGCAGAAGGTCCCTACCAGGGTCTGAAATACGAGCAGATTCAACTCTTCAACCTACAGAAAAGCGACATGGGAGCTTCCCGAGTCTCTGCTTGTGCCCAGTACACAGTTTCTGAACTATAATCAAGTGCCTGGTTGGTGACCATTCTTACGCTTGGAGTTTCCTAATGTGTTGACACTGTTGTTAATTCAAAGGTTAGGAAGAGTGTCCCAAGTTAACTGTCCAATTAGCTCTACAACACAGAATTACACTGGGGGTGGTAGCTCAGGCACTGTGAACATAACAGTATAACTAAGTTTCAGTAAAAAAAAAAAATATAGGTTAAGTAGTTCTCAAATGACTATTGAATAAGCTAGGAGGAAAAGAATTCTCAATCTCACACACGCTTAAAAGCTCATCTCCCCCCCCCTTCTGCAACTTGGTCTCTTAACAAAGACTCTGAATGAGAAAAGAATGGGCTTTCAGTCTCCGTCTCCCATCATTTCTTGATGATCATGTACCCTGTGCTAAGCACTGCACGGAGGGTGTGGATGCTGTCAGTATAAAGCCAAATGAGACACAGCCCTCAGACCTGAAGGTGCTTACAGCCGTTTGGGACGTGGCTGGCACTGTGGAGACCAACTGTCTCACCAAAAACTCCAACAACGATCACAGCACAGAGAAACTTCCTACGAATTCCTCCCCAGCTGCAGGAGCCCACAAGGCTTGCAAAGCACTTATTTTCAATGCCATTTTCTTTGTGTCCAGAGACAGGGGGACCACATACCAGGGGCCCCTCTATTGAATGGGTTGTTTTCAATTTGCTCAATTAAGATTTCTTGGATCCTAGGTTCAGTCCTGGGAAGAGAACAGATATCTCCAGACTGCTATGCATTCTATGCGTTTTTGTCAAAGCAGCGGAGGTACCCTGGAAGTGGTGTACATGAATAGCAGGGAAAAGTATAATCCTAAATTTATAATGCTATTAGAGTTTCCTCCAAAGATCTTAAAAAGCCAAGATTTAGAAAACATACGTCCTGGTATTTTAGCCAACTGTGCTTGGGATATTAGATCACGCGCAAGTTTCCAAATTGTTGACAGTAAATTTAAAGGACCCTGGCTGTGGAGCCAACGTCAGGTTTACTAGACCCCATTCTAATTTATACAACTTTTTCTTAGCTTTCTATCTCCCTATCATCATCAAATACTATTTGCTGAAAACCTATGGCATATGCTTAATACTAACTTTAAGAAGTGTAATTTTTTAAAAAGGTGATGTTTACATTGAGATGCAAACTCAAGACGCATGTCAAGACTTACAAAAGCTAGTAACCACCATGGTGTATTTTTAGCCTTCCTTAATTAGGAATAAAATCACTCACTAGACTCTAAATTACATTGAGTTCCTTTCTTCCTCCCTCCCTCCCTCCTTTCCTCCCTCCCTCCCTCCCTCCCTCCCTCTCCCTCTCTCTCTCTCTCTCTCTCTCTCTTTCTTTCTTTTCACATTTCCACATCCTAACAAAAGATGTGAACATTAGGATGTCTTTTTTTCCAATTCACCAATAATCGTCCATAAACTCACAGCCACAAGGAGGAAGCCCACATCTGGCTGGGGCTGGGATGCCTGGTGACATGTGGAGTGGCAGTGTCCCCAGCTATCAGCAGAGATGCTTCTCCCTCCAAACCCGCTATTCTTCACGGAATGGCTTTGAACACAGCACGGAGAGTGCATCTCAGTGATACGTGCCTCGCTTGTTGTTTTCATGGTCTGTTCCAGAAAGGAGGCATCAAACTTAAAAACTTATTTTCCGGGAGTTCGGATACAAGTAAGTTCCTTCCATTTATCTGAGGAATCCTATATAAAGCCAGGTTTTATAAAATGGAGAAGATATAACACCTGCATACAAGGGGGTTGATGATGTCAATATATTATTTTCAAGAAAAAGGAGGGTTACTTGGCTTCTGTAGCCAAGGCTTCTTCTCCTTCATAGACGGTCAGCATGTGGCCCTCCCCTACTAGAGGCTTCCCGTGGTACCAGGAAAGCCATTACTTTACACAGCACTTAAGGATGAAAGGTGCTAATGTAATTATTTTTATATTAAATGACAAACTGTTAGGATGCAAATAACTCTAAGAAATATAAAGTGAGAGATAAACACACACCCGTCTGGGAAAGAAACAGCTGCCACCCCAAGGCGCTCCTGATGTTAGGAAAGCTATTTTCTATTTTGCTCTTATAAGTTGGTTGGAAAAGGAAGCTTTATTATTTTTCAAAAGTCTTCTATATTGATAATAACATCTGGAGATTAGGAGTGTGAGATCTTACGAATTTTAATGAGACTGTTTGTGATTCGCCCAAACGAACCCAAAGGTAAATGAGAAGCTTGGGGGAGAAAAACACCCAGAAATTCTAAAATGTGTGATTGGTGGTCTACATACTGATCAACTCCACACCAACAATACTTCTCTTTTCTAGGTGATTTTGAAAATTTTCCGGGACGCTGTCGTGTGGAAGTGGGTTTGGGAGAATGCACAGGGTGGGGCTGGAAAGAAGGTACAGTTTAGGGGGGGAACTTTACTGTCTGCTTTTTTTTTCCAGAATGCCAAAGATAATATTCAATGATATGTTTTGAAGCACTCTAGAGTGCTTATTACACAGAAACTGGAAAATAATAAAACTAAAAATAGAGCTACCATATGACCCTGCAATCCCACTCCTGGGCATATATCCAGAGAAAACCATAATTTGAAAAGACACATGCACCCCAGTGTTCACTGCAGCACTATTTACAGTAGCCAAGACATGGAAACAATCTAAATGTCCATTGACGAATGGATAAAGAAGATGTGGCACATTTATACAATGGAATATTACTCAGCCATAAAAAGAATGAAATAATGCCATTTGGAGCAACATGGATGGACCTAGAGATTATGATAGTAAGTGAAGTACATCAGACAGAGAAATACAAATATCATATGATATCACTTATATGTGAAATCTTTAAAAAAATTACAAATGAACTTATATACAAAACAGAAATAGATTCACAGACATAGAAAACAAACTTATCGTTACCAAAGGGGAAAGGGGAGGGGAGGGATAAATTAGGAGTTTGGGATTAACATATACACACTACTAAATATAAGACAGATAAACAACAAGGACCTACTGTATAGCACAGGGACCTTCACTCAATATTTTGTAATAACCTATAAGGGAAAAGGATCTGGAAAAAATAGATATATATGTATGTATAACTGAATCACTCTGCTGTACACTTGAAACTAACACAAGATTGTAAATCAACTATACTCCCCCCCAAAATTTTAAGATTTAATAAAGAAACAAAAAAGAAAATAACTATTACTAAGCCCTTTCTTATTATGTCAAATATGTGGGTATATCCACTACCGATGATTCATTTTACTATGATGAATGCAGCATCTGTGTGCAAACGACGCAGAGTGGTGGGGATCAGGGAGAGGCCTGAGGCCCCGTGAAGAAAGGACGGGCCCTTAGGAGACAAGGCAACCGGGACTGACCCGGGCGGACACTGCCTCGCGGAAAAGCGCTCGCCCTGATGAGCGCCTCACCCAGCGGCTCCAGCCCCGTGTTCCAACTTCGTTTCCTGTCACTTCCTCTCACACACGCTGGGCTCCCACGAAGTCCCTGAGCTCCCGGCCTGGGCTGAGATCCCAGCTCCATCCCTGACCAGCTGTACGGCCTCAGGCAAGGGGCCTCAGCTGTCAATATCTCCGACCCCTCCTCTGTAAGATGAAACCGATCGCAGTGCCTCCCTCACATAGTAAATAGTCAACGGGAGCTCTTTTTAAAAAAAAATTATTTTATTGGAGTATAGTTGATATACACTTGTGTTGGTTTCTGGTGTACAGTAAAATGATTTAGTTATGTATATTTTTTCATATTCTTTTCCATTACGGTTTATTATTAAGATATTGAATATAGGTCCCTGTGCTATACAGTAGGACCCTGTTGTTTATGTTTTATACATAGTAATGTGTACATGTTAATCCCAAGCTCCTAATTTATCCCTCCCCCTCCCCCTTTCCCCTTTGGTAACCAAAAGTTTGTTTTCTATGTCTGTGGGTCTGTTTCTGCTTCATAAATAAGCTCGTTTCTGTCATATTTTATTTTATTTTATTTTTTGGCCGCACTGCACGACATGCGGGATGTTAGTTCCCACACCAGGGATCGAACCCATGCCCCCTGCAGTGGAAGCACCAAGTCTCAACCACTGGACCGCCAGGGACGTCTCTCTGCCATATTTTGGATTCCACGTATAAGTGATATCATATGATATTTTTCTTTCTCTGTCTGGCATACTTCACTCAGTAGGACAATCTCTAGGTCCATCCATGTTGCTGCAAATGGCATTATTTCATTCTTTTTATGGCTAATATTCCATTGCATATACGTGCACCTTCTTTATCCATTCCTCTGTCAATGGACACTTAGGTTGTTTCCATGTCTTGGCTGTTGTGAATAGTGCTGCTATGAACATTGCATGTATCTTTTTTTTTTTTAACATCTGTATTGGAGTGTAATTGCTTTACAATGGTGTGTTAGTTTCTTCTGTATAACAAAGTGAATCAGCTATACAGAGCATGTATCTTTTTGAATTATGGTTTTGTCTGGATATATGCCCAGGAGTGGGATGGCAGGATCATACGGTAGCTGTAGTTTCAGTTTTTGAGGAACCTCCATACTGTTTCCCATAGTGGCTGCACCAATTTACATTCCCACAGCAAGAGCTCTTTTTATGTTTACTTTCTCTAAATAAATTCGCAGTGAGAAAAATGTCTCATAAAGCCGCCGACCTTGGATTGATTTATTCGACATCCATCAGGAAGTCTGTTCCCATGTCCATGAAACTCAGAGAAGCCCTCTGTGTTCATAACATGGGAATTTGGGGCAGATAAACAGGAGGCAGGAGTTTCAAAGCCTCGAAAACTTTCCTTTTTATGATATGACACTGTATCCCACATAAATATATTATTGGCGCGTCCCCACGGTTCTCTTCATTATCTTCTACACATCGCTCAAGGTATTATACCGTGTGATATATTGGTGGTAATAGCTGTTATGATTCACCGATTTAATATTGTCTTTGGGACCACACCTGTGAAGAGTCAGTCCTCAAGTCCAGTATCGCATTGTTTTTGTGGGAAAACCAAGTGTCAAATCATCTGGCCCTGAGGTCAGATGCAGGAGTAGAAAACAGGCATTGGGAGACCTGGGTTAAAGAAAGGCCAGGGGAGGGAGACACGAACCACTTAGCTACAAACCACTACGAACCCAGCTACGAACCACTTAGACACGCTCCTCAGTCTGAAACCAAAGGAATTGTTTCACTGGTCTCCATATACTGTTGCAGAAACAACACACATAGTTTGGCAGAGACCAAATCCATTAAAAAAAAGAAAAAGAAGAATGTACTGCTCTTACATCTGAGACAGTAACAAAAGCAGTGATCTTACTGGTTCATTACGCGTGTATCATCATTGCACTGCAGCCCCACATCCGAGCAGGAAATAGCCAAACATAGAAAGACCCAGAAGAGAGACCCGATGTTGTCATTTTCACTGTCCACTGCAATGTGGGAACTTTTTCAGGTGTCACTCAGCCTGGAAGTTACTATCTTTCTACCCAAATCCAGATGATCTATAGACCCCTTCCCAGTGCCCCAGAGAGGAGAGACCATTCCCGGGCAGGAAGCAGCTGCCCCAGGCATGTTACCGAGAGTCTACTGCAGGTGCCCGAGCTTCCTTAGCTGCCGGTCTTACTGGAACCTAGAGCAGGAAATTAGGAAGAGCAGCTGTTCTGGCTATAAAAATCCACTAGGTGAAGGTTTGTGCTTAAAATCAAAGTTCTGAGTTATCGCGGTGGGAGCCACCGGGGAATCTCTGAGGTTAGACAGAAACAAAGTGCCACGTTGGTGGGACTCTTACAGGCACAGACGTCACGGGGAAGGGATCAAGGGCTACCAAGGACAAGAAGCCAGAGACAGAAAAGGACGCGGATGCAGACGTCGCCCTGGGTTACATCGCACTGAGGAATGGACCAGCTCCCTACCGAGGAGGTGTGAATTCATGGCACAGGTGCTCACGTGTTATTTGTGATTAGGGGCTTGTTTCAAGGCATGGAGTGTCTGTGTATCTATCAGCTCAAACGTCACTTCCAGCCGAGTCTCATTGATTGGAAGGGGCTGCCTGGAGCTCTGCGTTGATAAGGTATCCAAGTCTGGGGCTTGACTCAGAAGCTGACCTTGACGGGCAGGGGATGGAAGCGGGCCCTGGGTGCAGGGTTGGGGGAGGTGAGCAGTCTTGGTGACAAATCCTAGGCCTTAGCTGGTGGGTAAATCATATGTGGTTCCTGACCTGTATGTACAGTCATTCTCAGCGCATCTTTTTGCTCTCATGATAAAGTTCTAAGTCCGAGGAATCCTTTAAGATTTGTTTAAGATCGTTACCTGAGATAAGTACATCTTTGAAAACAATTACTGTCAAAATGCTGGGGCCAAGCAAATGCACAGATGACAAGTCCTCAGAGCCCATGCCAAACAAGACCAGCTTCTGTGTGAGCCACGGGGTTGGGTGGCGGGGTGGAGGTCTCTGTATGCCTCACACGCAGTCCCACCAGGGTTAAGAGGCCCGCGCTATCACGCAGAGCGGGGATTTAGAGCCGTCTGTGAAATTCCATCAAAAGAAACCGAATAAATCCCTTCCTGGAAGGCTAAGTTGAGGCTGATGGGAATCTTGCATTCACAGCTGCACACACTCAAGATGGGCAACAGATCAAGGGCTGTGCACAAAAGCCCGGCGTCACTGGAGAGAAGCAACAAGGCAACAGATGTTCTGGACTCTGTTCAAACTGGCTGCCTCGCTTTGCGTTTGTCCTCTTCTCACTGGTGGCCACTTTTGATATCGAATCAGGTTTCTGATCTTCATCTTTATCGCCTGAGTGGAGTAAGACCCAGTTTAGGAACCTGAGCCCTCATTCTGTGTCACTGGCCCTGAGTGGCACTAAGTACAAAACCACAGTCCCAGTCATTGAAATCGGGGCGTCAACTGCGTGCCGGGCACCATGCAGAGCGTGTTCCTCATGCCCTCGTATTTAGAAGTCACGCCATAAGAAGAATCATGCTAAGACAGAGTCTTTTTTTTTCAGAAAAAAAAATTGGGATTTTTATTGTAATTGCATGGGAATTACTTTTATCAATCTGATAGATTTGACATCTTTATGATATTGAATCTTCCAATTCATAAACATGATATATCTTTCCATTTATGTAGATCTTGTTTCAATAGTTTTATCGTTTTTCTCCGTGTGCTGAACATCTTTTTTTTTGTTGAAGTACAGTCGATTTACAATGTTGTGCCAGCAGATCCCTTTTTAAGATCTATTCCTACGTACTTTGTATCTGTTGATGACACTGTAAGTAGTAGCCTGTTTTATTGCATGTTCTGTCTGTTTCTCATATATAAAAATAAAATTGATTTTCATACCTGGATTTTGTATCCTGTTGACTACCAAATTCTCTTATACTTTGAGGTGTTCTACATGGACAAGCATATTATTAGCAAATAATGATAGCTTTGCTTCTTCCGTTTCAATCCTTACACATTTTATACTTTTTTTCCCCCTTACTGCCATGGTTAAGACCACCAGTACAAAGCCGAATGGAAAAATCATGATTTGGGGAATCTGTGTCTTGTTCCAGATCTTAAAGAGAAATGCTTTCAATGTTTTATCATTCAGTATTGCTATTGTTATAGGCTTTTTTTGTTTTTTTGTTTTTTTGTAGGTTGTCAGATTAGGAAAGTTCTCTTTTATTCCTAACTTAACCTAAAAGGGTTTTCACTTTCTGGGTTTTGTACATAACTAGGAAAACCTTATGCTGGGAAGTTAAGAACTATAAAAGACATAGAGCCTTGATGTGTCCCAGGCACGGTGCCCAGCACTTTACAAATGTTTCTTTACGACAGCCTGATAAAGCAAATGCTCAGATTCATGATGAAGAGGCACAGAGGTCAAGGAACTGGCCAAGGCCACTCACAGCTAGCAGGTGGCAGGAGTGGGATAGGAATTCAGGTGGTCTTAGGAAGTGGGCACTCGAACACTGCCACAGGGCAGAGGAGGCATGGAGACCCAGGGAGATGAACTCAAGCCCAGGGTCGCAGAGTTGGACCTGACTCAGAGGCAGGAGTGGAACCCTTCTTGACCTCAAAGACTGAGCTCTCAGCTGCTCTCCTGTACTTGCCGAGGGTTGGCCAGAAAAAGGCTTTTTCCTTTATTAACCTTTACTATATGAGGCTGTACTATATTGCCTTAAGAAATCCAGTTACTGCATCGTTGATACATATTTTCAGGCCAAGTCTCACCTGGGAATAAAGTCTGAATTCTCAGATTTTGCTTCTAAAATCATCCGTGCTCTCTCCTGTTTCAGAGGAGAACGTGTGGGGTCACGCCCACATCCACATCACCAAACGGAGACAGACAGGTTTTCTAAGAGCCCTCTGACGACGTGCCCTGGATGGTCTGATTTAAAGGCATGAGCCACGCAGCGGGTTTTAAAGCCCTGGGGCTGGTTTCTAGGTTGGTGGATGAAGTGCAGCACAGGCTGCTGCTTTACCGCCACCCACTCGCCAAGCCTTGCAAGGATGGGGGAGCGTGTGTGAATGTCACAGCGTAGATGGGAATCTGGATGCATTCCAAAGCCAAGTGCAAATGCTCTTGGAGTGCCCTCGGCTTCATTCCCTTCACACCTCTCCTTGCCGGTACTAAGGGACGAAGGGAGTGATAGCAGCAAGTACATTTATTCACACACTCATTTTTCTGCAAAAACTCCAATGCCATTGCTTCTCAAGGACAGGTCGAGAACATGACGTTTCCTACGGAAGCAAACTCAGAAAGCTTTCAAGCCAGAAATCAATGTGCAAGGAGGAACATAGATTTAAGAAAAATACCTTAACGTGAAAGCCAGTCTGAAGCCTGGTGTTGTTGATAAAATCACACACTGGTATTCCCCAACCAATGTCACCAACATACTCAGGTTTATATTTGGCCGGCAAGCTTCTCTTTGAGGCAGGCCTCTGTAAATATCTGAGATCTCCCGTTTTTTCTAATGCAGGACGCTTTTCTCCTATATAGGAAGTATGCTGAGCAACTTTAGGGAGATGGTCCTTTACATAATCTGGGCCTTAAAACAGAAAGAAAAAAACACTTTGAAAAAATCTCCACACTTTATTCTAAGATGCTTTATTCTAAATGGTGGAAATAATAACAGCTAATGCTTGTATGTCATTGACTACATTCTAGGTGCTCTCATAAGCCTTTTAGATATGTTAATTCAATTACTCCTTGTATTAACCAAGTGAAGTTGGGAGTATTATTTCCCCCAGTTTATAGGTGGGGAAAACAAGGCCCAGAAGGATTGGTTACTTGTCCAGAGTCACAGCTAATGAGCCGACAGGCTGTCTCATGGTTTTCTTTACAACCAACTTAATACAGACACGTTCTTTTTTTAAAATTTATTTTATTGAAGTAGAGTTGATTTACAATGTTGTGTTAATTTCTGCAGTACAGCAAAATGATTCACTTATACATACATATATATATATATAAATATACATATACATTCTTTTTCAGATTCTTTTCCATGATGGTTTATCACAGGATATTGAATATAGTTCCCTGTGCTATACTATAGCTATAAGTCTGCTATAGTAGGACTTGGTTGTTTATCCATTCTCTATATAATAGTTTGCATCTGCTAATCCCAAACTCCCAATCCATCCCCCCAACCTCCTCGCCCTTGGCAACCACAAGTCTGTTCTCTATGTCTGTGAGTCTGTTTCTGTTTTGTAAATAAGTTTATCATTTGTATCATATTTTAGATTCCACATATAAGTGATATCATGTGGTATTTGTCTTTCTCTGTCTGACTTACTTCACTTCGTATGATAATCTCTAAGTTCATCCATGTTGCTGCAAATGGCATTATTTTGTTCTTTTTACGGCTGAGTACTATTCCACTGTATATATGTACCACACCTTCTTTATGCATTCATCTGTCAATGGACATTTAGGCTGTTTCCATGTCTTGGCTGTTGAATAGGAGACACAGTCTTTACACTAAAACTCCTCACTAATACCACATTTGCAGGATGTTGGTCTTTAGACATCGAGATGTTTTATCTAGAGAGATAAAATCCTGAAATGAGGATTAGAAAATTCCCCAAATGTATTAGAAGCCATGGGAAGATGGAGAGAATTGTCAGATGAGGACAGCTCATAACGGATGATGCCCAAAGGCAGGGGCATTTAATAAACATCGGTATTTTAAATGTAAGACAATGAACAAAGGAATCAATGAATTGTGGAAGTGGGTGAAGCAAAAATAACAGGAGGTGTGGGAAAAGATGGCTTCCATACACTTGGTGTTGAGAGCTGATGACGTGAACATGTGAAGAGAAGCCAGAATGGTCCTGATTAGAACAGACAGTGATCTGCTGGCCCAGGAAGAGTTTCGGAAGTCCCGGAACCAAAGTGGCTGCAGGATTGTCTGGGCAGGTTGGGGAACACAAAGAAGAAACGTCACTCCTCTTACCCAAGGTGAACCCCAGACCTTGGAGGCAGAGGCTGTGCTGTGGTCACGGTGTCACCTGGCCCTTCCTGACCCCGTGGCCCCTCTCATTTTGTCTTGGGTCGTGGAGCTCAGGGTTTGCAGGGAGCACAGGTGGGCGGGGGGTTGACCACATGCTCCGATGCAGTGGTCGGTGTGGTTACAAGTCTGTGCCTGGAAACATCATCCAAGCTTTCCAAGGGAGCTGAAAATGTGAGAAATCGCTCCCCAGACACAGGCTTGGGGCAGATGTTGCCCCAGCTTCCCAGTCACCGCGGCTCCCATGACGCCTGCATGTTCACTGTGCCTCATTTCCCGTGACGGACCCGTCGTGGCCCCAGGTTCTCACTCAGGTAAAGTATAGGATGGCCCAAGCATGAAAAACTGTTTTCTCTCCCAATGTGACGGGTGTTGAGCGCTCACCTACAAAACTCCTGCCATAAGGAAAATTTTGCAATCTCCTCCAAACAGCATGAAATTACAACTGTATTAGTCTTGCTGGAAGTTCAGGGTATTTTGAGGCTGGTGTTTTCCCAAATGTTCCCCTAATTTTGCTCCTGTGAGTGACCATGACAAAGCCTAGGCGTGAACTGGGGGTTCTCTATTGTCAAATACACTTGAGAACACTATCCGTTTGCTGTTGAGAGAGTCCCAGCACATGAAAGTGTGTTAAAAGTTCTGAGAAATCCGGGCTTCCCTGGTGGCTCAGTGGTTAAGAATCCGCCTGCCAATGCAGGGGACACGGGTTCGAGCCCTGGTCCGGGAAGATCCCACATGCTGCGGAGCAACTAAGCCCATGCACCATAGCTACTGAGCCTGCGCTCTAGAGCCCATGAGCCACAACTACTGAGCCCATGAGCCACAACTACTGAGCCTATGCACCACAACTACTGAGCCCGTGCACCACAACTACTGAGTCCACATGCCACAACTACTGAGCCCGCGAGCCACAACTACTGAGCCCATGTGTCACAACTACTGAAGCCCGCGCGCCTCGAGCCCGTGCTCCAAAACAAAGAGAAGCCACCACAATGAGAAGCCCACGCACCGCAACGAAGAGTAGCCTCCGCTCAGCCACAACTAGAGAAAGCCCATGCACGGCAGTGAAGACCTAACACAGCCAAAAATAAATAATAAATTTATTTAAAAAAAAAAAAAAGTTCTGAGAAATCCTGCGGTAAATTAACTTGTTTGCAATTATGTAATCCAGCGTTTCCCAAACTTATCTAAACATGGATCCTTTTCCTCATTGGGTCACCTGTATGCATCCTGCAGACACCAGCAGATTTGGGAAAATATTGATCCTCCATGTAATTTTCGGTTGTTGCTAAAATTCTGTCGTCACCTCACACTACTGCAAAAGTGAGAGCAGACGTATATCTGTAGTTATTCCTTGTCACTCTGCAGACCACATTTTTTAAAAGAGCAATTACTAGACAGCTGAGTCTAAACACTTCGTTTTAGACAGAATTGTAGAAAGTGAACGTGCTCTACAAGCCAAGGGTGGGGAGAGGAGCTCCCCAGAGAATCTAGCTTCCCTGTGGCATTTCAGTTGAGTCACTGGACTTTCCTGAAACCCCATGTACTCCTGTGTGCTTTAGAAATAGCGTGATGCAGCGTGAATGGCACAGGAAGTTCTGGGACATCCCTCCCTGGCTGCATAGCTGACGCAGGCACCCGCCTATACAGCAGAGGCAGCTGAGAGTCACTGTCTGCAGTGGGCCAGGTTCACAGCCGTCCCCTGGAGCTGGCCTGATGCTCACCTAACCAAAAAATCCACTCTCACCACGCAGGCAGCAATGCAGACGTGGGGTTTCCCTGATGGGCAGTTCCACGGGTGTCTGGCTTTAAATGACCCATGTTTCCCTCCCCTAACCCTCATCCTCCAGAGCCGAGACTCTCTGCTGGATCCGATTCCCTGCTTCAAGGTCAAACTTCCAACTCCTGTCCAATCCACGGTCGCTTTGTTTTTCCTTTAACGGCTATCATCTCTGTTCGACGACTGTTGCTACGTCCCTTAGGGTGTTCCTAGCTGTTTTTCATCTTATGGCACGTTTTCTTGGGTCGTTCATTGTTTTCCCCAAAACCCCGGCCCCCATTTGCCAGCCATGAAGTTGACAGCTCCTGGGTTAATAAAACCCTCATGTGCCCATCTGCTTTGGGGTTCTTGTCAACACCTGAAGACCAGCTCCAAGGGGACAACCCGCAGCTGTAATCCTGAAACAGAGCTGCCCAGCACTGGTCTACTGCCAGGGGAGCCACGTCACGATGGGGGAAGGAGAGGTGCTTCCATTTACATCTGTGCCAGGCTTCATGGGTCCTCATTTCTGCATCTTCCTGCCCTGGAGAAACTGTGATCTCACGGCCAGCGGGTAGATCCTGTCTCCCCTGTACGTGCCCAGCATGGCTTGTTCATCAATGTCTGAAATTCTCAAGTTACGGTCGAAGATGTGGTTTTGAAGCTAAACTGCCGTAGGGTCCAATCCTGGCTTTGTCTTGTGCTTTGTGACCCAGGGAACATCACTCGGCCTCTGAGTTTAGGCTTCTCAACTCTAAAATGAAAAAAGACACACGCACCCCAGTGTTCATAGCAGCACTGTTCACAACTGCCAGGACATGGAAGCCACCTAAATGCCCATCGACAGAGGAATGGATAAAGAAGACGTATTATATACATACAGTGGAATGTTAGCCATAAGAAAAACAAAATAATGACATTTGCTGCAACATGGATGGACCTAGAGATTATCATACTAAGTGAAGTCAGACAGAGAAAGACAAATATCATATGATATCACTTATATGTGGAATCTAAAATATGATACACATGAACTTATTTACAAAACAGAAATAGACTCACAGACATAGAAAACAAACTTATGGTTACCAAATGGGAAAGGGGGGGGATAAATTAAGAGTATAGGATTAACAGATACACACCACTATATATAAAATAGATAACCAAAAATGACCTACTGTAGAGCACAGGGAACTACAGTCAATATTTTGTAATAACCTATAATGGAAAATAATCTGAAAAAGAATATATACATATGTGTGTGTGTATGTATAACTGAATCACTTTGCTGTACACCTGAAGGTAACGCAACACTGTAAATTACCTATACTTCAATTTTTTTTTTCTTTTTTATTTATTTATTTATTTTTTGCAGTACACGGGCCTCCCACTGCCGTGGCCTCTCCCGTTGCGGAGCACAGGCCCCGGACGCGCAGGCCCAGCGGCCATGGCTCAGGAGCCCAGCCGCTCCGCGGCACGCGGGATCCTCCCGGACCGGGGCACGAACCCGCGTCCCCCGCATCGGCAGGCGGACTCCCAACCACTGCGCCACCAGGGAAGCCCTCAATTTTTTTAAATGGTTAAAAAAAAAAAAAAGAATAGTGATGCCTGTCTGGTAGCCTTGCTGGAAGGAGAGGAAATAATTTTATTGAAAGAAGTGCTTATCTGAGGATCCGGCACATAAGATACAGCAATATTATTATTCGTGTCTCTTCCTCTTTCTTGTCTGTTCGCTTCTTGTTTTAATTTGATGCTTTGTCTTACCTGTTACATTTTTTTAAATATATTTTAGGAGCTTTCACTGATAAACGATTTATTTCTTATTGTGAATAAACTTCCAAGCCTTTCCTGAGAGCTCTTCTAGATCAGGGGTTGGCAAACTTTTCCTGTAAAAGACCAGAGAGGAAATATTTGTGGCTTTGCATGCAGGGCATACAGCCTCTGTCTCAACTACTCAGCTCTGCCCTTTAGGGCAAAAGCAGTCATGGACCCTCTGTAAACAAATGGAGTGGCTGGGTTCCAATAAAAGTCTATTTATAGACACTGAAATTTTAATTTCACCTAATTTTCACATGTTACAAACTATTATCCTTCTTTTGCTTTTCCCCCCAACCATTTGAAAAAGTAAAAACCATTCTTTGCTCACAGGGGGCAGGACAAATTTGATCCAGGAGCCATAGTTTGCCAACCTCTGATGATGGTGGACAGAAAGGCAGCAGGTGCCACGGAGGGTGGGAAGAGGCCAGACCGGCGAATCCTGGCGGCTTCCCAACAAGCGTCACCTGTTGCCAACACTCGGCAAGGCCGGGCCGCGGCATGTGTCAATAGAGAAAGAAAGTTCCATCCTGAGGCGATGTCTCTTTCTGACTTCTCTCCTCTGCATTTGCAGTGTTTCAATTAATTAACGAACTCATTCCTTTATTCTCTCACCGATTGATTCATTCCTTCAACAAATAGTTATTGAACTGTACGCCAGGCACCGTTCCAAGTGCTGGGCATAGAGCAGCGAACAAAGCCGAGACCTTGCCTTCAAGGAGCTTCTCTTGTGTTTGAGAGGCCGGTGATACTTGTAAACGGTCCTTCAGCTTCTTTCATCTGGCTTCTCACAGTAACCTCCTAACTACTCTTAGCTCTAGCTTCTCTCCTATCCAATCCATCCTCCACGCTGCTGCCGGGAGGAATCTAAAACGGAGGTAAAAGAACATATCTCTTCTCCTAAAAATCATGAAATGGTTTTCTATAATGGTGCCTGTAATTGTTTTCATCCAAATTTCCTAGGATTTCTGACTAGTGTCTTCATAAACTGAGCCAAGCCTACTGATGGAGTCTTACCTTCCTTCACCTTTCCTTACAATCAGAACTCATCTTTCAAGGCTTATTGTGAGTGCCACCTCTTCTGGAAAACATCCCTAATCCCAAGTCAAAATTAGACACTCGGGCTTCCCTGGTGGCGCTGTGGTTGGGAGTCCGCCTGCCGATGCGGGGGACACGGGTTCGTGCCCGGGTCCGGGGGGATCCCACGTGCCGCGGAGCGGCTGGGCCCGTGAGCCGTGGCCGCTGAGCCTGCGCGTCTGGAGCCTGTGCTCCGCGACGGGAGAGGCCGCAACAGTGAGAGGCCCGCGTACCTCAAAAAAAAAAAACCCAAAAAACGAAAAAAAAACATTAAAAAAAAAAATTAGACACTCAACATGCTGCGTTCACAGGAGTCTATTTCATCTTTAAAAATATCATACTTATTGGATCTATTCCATTTGTAACCTCCTAGAGGGTAAAGGGTATATTTTATTTATCTCTGTGAACACCTAAAAAACTTTTTTTAATTGAAATAGATTTGACATATAACATTGTGTACATTTAAGGTATACAACATGTTGATTTGATACATTTATATATTCTAGTATGATCGCCATTGTAGTGAAAATTAGCACATCTATCATTTCTTTTTAGTGGTTGGACTAATTAAAACTAGTCTCTTAGCAAGTCTGATGATAGTAATACCATATTGTTGTCCCTACTCGCTATGTGGTGCATTAGAGCTCTAGGCTTCTTTGCTACTCTTTGCACGTTTGTACCTTTAGACAACATTTGTCCTATGCCACCAATTCCCAGCCCCTGGTGACCACCATTCTACACTTTAAGTGTGTGGCATTTTAGATTCTACATATAACTGAGATCATACAGTATTTGTCTTTCTCTGTCTGACTTATTTCACTAAGCATAATGTCCTCAAGGTCCATCCGTGTGGTCACAAACGGCAGCTGTCCTCTTTCTCATGGTTGAATTATATATATAGATACGATATATACACACATGTAATCTCTGTAAAGTCTTAAGGCTTGGAACATAGTAGGTCCTCAAGAAGCATGTGTTGAATGCTGAAGAGAACTGTTTGTTGAATAAGTGAATTAAAGAATTCCATCATAAGATGGGAAGTACATAAAGCCATGCTGAGGGAGAAACGAGCGGTTCTTTAAATATCTATAGGCAACCTCATTTCCAGAGCTGCCTTAGACCCTCCTCGTCTGGACTTCATGATTCGACAGTTCAGGGTAAGGTCAGAGAAAGGGCTGCTTTTCACAACATTTATTCTGAATAGTTGGCGGCACAGAGAAGGATGAGTGCTCACGGTGATATCACTTCGTCCCATAATACGGCCTCATGAGCCAATTCTCCACTTCAGTGACCCAAATGAAACACATCAAGGAAATAAATCGACAGGCCTCGAGTGGAACACGGCAGTGAGTGTTTTAACACGCTTATTTGAAAACATGTTGACAATACGGGTATAAATTGGCCATTACAGACGTGCCATGCAGAACAACAGGGTTAGTCGGGGGAAGCAGACAAGGCAAAGGTCAGAGGGAGGGATGTGAAATACGAAACAAACTCTAAGGGACACATCTGACATATGCACGTGGGGAAAGTAGAGGAGATGATAATTGTTATAACTGCTAATGTGCACGGGACTCTCCATTTCTAAGAACTGGCACACAGTGGACTCATGGACAGGAACAGTTCTAAACTCCGTAGTTCAATGCCATTCGTGCAATTATTCAATAGGTCTAACCATCGGATGACCTGGAAGACTTAGTTTGTCGATATGCGTTTGGAAGATGGCGGAGTAGGGAGGCCCTGATCTCATTACCCTCCCCCCACCACCAGCACGCCAAAATCACCACTATTTACAGAGCAACTATGGAGGCAAAAGACCAGAAGGCTAGCAGGAAAGATCGTCTACGACTAAAGATGTAAAGAAGGAATCTCAATCAGACGGATAGAAAGGAAGGAGACACAGCATCCCCAGGTGGGTGACCCCTAGATGAGAGGATAATCCCAAATAGACAGGTGCACCATACAGTCTAAAGAGACCTCCTTCTCCTCCTCCAGCAGCATTGTCTGCTCTCGGGACAGACATTATTATTCCCTGAAGCGGTGAAGTACAGCTTGGTCCGTGTTTCATGTGTGAGGTCAGGGTCCCCAGCTATTTTAGGAGCGTGTCTTGTCTCTCTGCTTGTCAAGCAGCCCCGGGTTAGGTCCCTTAGAGACTCAAACTGTCTTCTATTTGCTTCAAGCTTCCAAAGCATCCTGGGCGGTGCAGTGCACTAAGCAAATGCTTGGTAATATTCGTTGAAAGATCGACTACTTTAACATTAAGTTGCTGATGTAATCCAAAAGTATAAAATTCCGTACTTTTCCATGGGAACACAGAAAAAAGGCAGGATCAAAAAGTTTTGTAAACATCTCTGGACTTTTACTTGAAAAGTAAAGCTGACAGACTCATCTTGACAAAACTGCAACCAGGTGATTCTCTACATGTTTATCTCACCTGAAGACAAAATCTAAGTAGATAATAATAAATAGGTTTCAGACTTCCCTGGTGGCGCAGTGGTTAAGAATCCGCCTGCCAACGCAGGGGACACAGGTTCGAGCCCTGGTCCTGGAAGATCCCACATGCCGCAGAGCAACTAAGCCCGTGGGCCACAACTACTGAGCCTGCGCTCTAGAGCCCACGAGCCACAACTACCGAGCCCGCATGCCACAACTACTGAAGCCCACGTGCCTAGAACCCCTGCTCCGCAACAAGAGAAGACACTGCAATGGGAAGCCCGTGCACTGCAACAGAGAGTAGCCCCCGCTCGCCACAACTAGAGGAAGCCCACGCGCAGCAACGAGGACCCAGTGCAGGTAAAGATAAATAAATACATAAATTTACAAAAAAAAATAATAAATAGGTTTCATTGTTTTGGTTTGGTTTTGACTTGGAATTTTCCTGTATAAATGTGTGTAAAATAGTCAATTTATTATAAGGAACTCTTTACCATTCATGGAGACAGTCCTCAGACGTTCCCATGAGAAAAAATATGAAGATGTATGTATGTAAAACTAATAAAAACCCACCAGAGCACTGCAAGTAACAGGAAGTCATCACAAATGAATTAAATAATAAGAAAAATCATTGTGTCATACTGTAAGATCTGAGGTCTGAGGAAGCTGGGCTTGCTTAATGCCCAGCGATGTCCTCAGAAGAATAGACTCTTCCCAGGTCGTGCTCTGCATCCCCAGGGTACCAGGTCGCCTTCAGGCAAGCTCCCCTTGAGGCTCCAAGGAGGCTGTCACAGCTCCAGGTATCATCATGCAGGTACCATAATGCCCAAGAGGGGTTGTGTGTGTTTCACCAGTGGAGAAGCCCTTCCTCGAAAACAACAGGTGAATTCGTCTCTCATTTTATTGGTCAGAACTGAGTCATTTATCTCTTCCTAAAACCAAGCACTGGAAGAGGACTGGGGTTTCAGAGCCTGGCATGAATGAATCAGGGTTTAACCCTGAGTCATATGAGGCCAAATTATGCAACCAAACAAGACGGTGGCTCCCTGGAAAGGAGTGGGATGTGAGGCCCCTGACTCGTCTGACACAGAGCACGTAGGGAAACTCCTCACAGAAAAAAAGGAAACCACACACCCAATGCGACTTTTTTTACTGCTTTGCAATCTACTTTTAATACCACATACAATGATTTGAAGTCACTACCATCTGGTTCTCGATCACATGCTGAATTATAATTCATTTGGTGTTTATGCTCTCACGCATGAGGATATGACTTTACACGGAAACAGAGAAATGAAGGCCAGCCAGGGGCCCCGTCAGAACTCACCTTCACAAAATGCAGGGGAGAGAGGGCCGTGTTGCTCCCAAGCCCTCTGAGCTAGAGCAGAGGTGGGCAAACTGTGCTACGAAGGGCCGGCGAGTAAATGTTTCAGACTCTGGGGCCTTAGCCTGTCTGTCACCACAACTCAGCTCTGTCTTTGCAGCACAAAAACGAGCCATAGGGACTTCCCTGGTGGTCCAGTGGTTAGGACTCTGCACTTCCACTGCAGGGGGCACGGGTTCAATCCCTGGTCGGGGAACTAAGACCCTGCATGCCACGGGGCATAGTTGACTATCCTCTGATCTGGAGTGTGTCTCGTATTTGCCTTTTATTTGACACTTTCTCCATGCGTATTTTAGACAGAAAGCTTCTCCGTTTGTTAGAGTCAAAGAGTTGAGTGCATCACTGCAAAAATTAGTATTTCATTGAAATGCACTATTTTGCATCCAAAAGCCTACCTTTTATTTGTACAAAAGGTCCCAGAGAAAGCGTTGCTTTATTCTACTCTGCTGGTGTTAATTGGGCCCATCTCATTTCTGACTCTGTGATCACTGATTTTCGTATTATTAGAGTTGTGTAAGTGACCAGTGAGGAGATGCAAATATAGTTAACCTGCCAGTGCAGATAAAAAATAGAAAAGTGGGTGGGATGATAAATGATACAGATACACTGGAAATTAAAACACGAGGTAAGAGGGCTTCCCTGGTGGCGCAGTGGTTGAGAGTCCGCCTGCCGATGCAGGGGACACGGGTTCATGCCCCGGTCCGGGAAGATCCCACATGCCGCGAGCGGCTGGGCCCGTGAGCCATGGCCGCTGAGCCTGCGCGTCCGGAGCCTGTGCTCCGCAACGGGAGAGGCCACAATAGCTAGAGGCCCGCGTACCGCAGGAAAAAAAAAAAACAAAAAAAAAACACGAGGTAAGAATGACACTGGTTTACTGCTAAACGGGCGTGCGTTGCTCTGTTCGTGCTCTGAGTAATGATGGTAATTACCACCTAATCCAGACAGAAGAGCTTAACTAACTCTGGGCTGGGTGGAAACAGCTGCTATGGATTGCAAAATGCACCATCGACTTAATGCTAGGTTTGCTTCAAAAAGAGAAAAGAAAAGAAACTTACTACTTTAAATGTAGGCATTGACAGCAAGGCACATCACAGACAAGTTAACATGTAATTTATGAAAATAACACTTCTTAGCCTTCATGAAATATGGCCATTTCCTTCTCTATCCCCTGGATAAACAGGACAGCAGGAAAGGATTGTTTATTTCTAGATGGCAGTAAGTGACTTCAGTTTAGACCAGGGCAATTCAGACTAGTGAGTGGTGTTTCTCCACCTTGTAAATTATATAATAAGTGAGTACAAATGGCTTTAAAGTGGCTGAAAGTAGGATGTAAGAAAAACATGGGAACTCGCTTTTGGGATTATTGAGAAATGTTTAATTGTAAAAAACCAGGTAAGCAGTAATCAACAGATAAGTACTCTTTACACTTTTGTATCTTTTAAAACAATTTGTATTGAAGTATAGTTGATTTACATGTGTTAATTTCTGCTGTACAGCAAAGTGACTCAGTTATACATATAAACACATTCTTTTTTATATTCTTTTCCATTATGGTTTTCCCAGGATATTGAATATAACTCTCTGTGCTATACAGTAGGGCCTTGTTAGTTACCCGTTCTATACATTTTTGTATCTTTTTTATTATACCTTTACCCTTTTCTACTCAGCCAGCCAGGGAACTGGCAGTGTTCCCAGATACTAGTTAAGGGGATTGAAATGAAACAAGTCCTCGTTTATTCCAAGAACAGATTCACTACATTGTGGCACTTTGCTTTTAAAATGGGTCTGTGAACAGGTGAAATACTAGACTCACAAAGCCAGAGAGCAGAGATTATACATTAAAAACTAAGTTAAGGGGCTTCCCTGGTGGCGCTGTGGTTGAGAGTCCGCCTGCCGATGCAGGGGACATGGGTTCGAGCCCTGATCCGGGAAGATCCCACATGCCGCGCAGCAACTAAGCCCGTGCACCACAACTACTGAGCCTGCGTGTCTGGAGCCTGTGCTCCGCAACAAGTGAGGCCGCGATAGTGAGAGGCCCGCGCACCGCGATGAAGAGTGGCCCCCGCTCGCCGCAACTGGAGAAAGCTTGCGCACAGAAACGAAGACCCAACACAGCCATAAATAAATAAGTTAAAAAAAAAAAAAAAACTAAGTTAAATTTCCTTATCTGTCCATATCTGCATGTCCTTACTTTGGGGATCTACTCTCCCCTCCCTGCGAGCAAACCTTTTCTTCTCGAATCAACTTGGTGCAGCAAGGACAGCCCTTGGACAGGAGGACAGTGACATTGGGACTTTGGTCTTGGCATGGCTGCCACGCCGAGAGGACCTAGGAAAATCCTCACATCTTCCTCGGTTAATACAATTTCTTCTTCTTCTTCTAACAACTTTGTTGAAGTGCGACTGACATACAATAGACTGCATGTATTTAAAGTGTACAGTTTAAGTCTTACAAACATGTACACACATGAGCAGGGTGCCACATAAATACAGAACACCCAGTTAGGTTTGAATTTCAGATAAACACGAAGTTTTTTTTTTTAGTATAAGTATGTTCCAAACATTGCACGGTACATACTTATACTAAAAATATTCTTTATCCGAAATTCAAGCTTAGTTGGTGCCTTATATTTTCACGTGCTAAATCTGGCAGCCCTATCCACGAAATATCACCACAATCAAGGTAAAAAGCGTATCCATCGCCCCCAAATTTTCTCACCTGCCTTTGGAAATTCTACCTTTTCCCACTCCCTGCCCTTTCCTACACCCAGGCAGCCACTTATCTGCATTCAGTTCCTGTAAATTAACTTGGATTTTCTACAATTTTATATAAATGGCATCATATACCATGCACTCTCTTAAAAAAAATTTTTATTGAAGTATAGTTGATTTACAACATTGTGCCAATCTCTGCTGTACAGCAAAGTGACTCAGTTATACACATACATACATCCTTTTTTTATATTCTTTTCCATGATGGTTTATCACAGGATATTGAATATAGTTCTCTGTGCTATATGGTAGGTCCTTGTTGTTTATCCATTCTATATGTAATAGTTTCCATCTGCTAATCCCAAACTCCCAGTCATACCCTCCCCTGCCCTTGGTAACCACAAGTCTGTTCACTATGTCTGTGTCTGTTTCTGTTTTGTACAATAGATAAGTTCATTTGTGCCGTATTTTAGAGTTCACATATAAGTGATATCATATGGTATTTGTCTTTCTCTTTCTGACTTACTTCACTTAGTATTATAATCTCTAGTTGCAACCATGTTGCTACAAATGGCATTATTTCATTCTTTTTTATGGCTGAGTAATATTCCATTGTATATATGTACCACATCTTCTTTAACCATTCCTCTGTTGATGGACACTGAGGTTGTTTCCATGTCTCGGCTATTGTGAACAGTGCAGCTATGAACATAGGGGTGCATGGATCTTTTTGAATTATAGTTTTGTCTGAGTATATTCCCAGGAGTGGGATTGCTGGGTCATGTGGTAATTCTATTTTTAGTTTTTTAAGGAACCTCCATACTGTTCTCCATAGTGGCTGCACCAACGTACATTCCCACCAACAGTGCAGGAGGGTTCCCTTTTCTCCACACCCTCTCCAGCATTTGTTATTTGTAGACTTTTTAATGAGGGCCATTCTGACTGGTGTGAGGTGACACCTCATCGTAGTTTTGATTTGCATTTCTCTAATCATTAGTGATTTTGAGCATCTTTTCATGTGCCTGTTGGCCATCTGTATGTCTTCTTTGGAGAAATGTCTATTAAGGTCTTCTGCCCATTTTTCTATTGGGTTCTTTTGTTGTTGTTGTTGAATTGTATGAACTGTTTGTATATTTTGGAGATTAATCCTTTGTCAGTTGCTTCATTTGCAAATATTTTCTCCCATTCTATAGGTGGTCTTTTCATTTTGTTTATGGTTTCCTTTGCCGTGCAAAAGTCTGTAAATTTGATTAGGTCCTATTTGTTTATTTTCATTTTTATTTCTATTGCCTTGGGAGACTGACCTAAGGAAACATTGGTACGATTTATGTCAGAGAATGTTTTGCCTAACAGCATGCACTCTCTTTTGTCTGGCTACTGACGCTAAGCATAATTATTTTGAGATCATCCATATTATTATAACATGTACCAATAGTTTATTCTTTTTTACTGCTGAATAGTATCTTCTTGTATGGATACGCAGTAGTTAGTTTATTCATTTTCCTGGTGATGGACTTTTGGGTTGTTTTCAGTTTGGGGCGGTTACAAATAAAGCTGCTATAAACATCTGTGTACAGATCTCTGTGTGGACATATGCTTTCATTTCTCTCAGGTAAACACCTAGGAGTGGAACAGCTGGATCATATGCAGTAGGTGCGTCAGCCTAGGAAACTACCACACGCCTCCCCTCAGCGGTCACGTCATTCTACATTCCCACCAGCAGTGTTCCGAGAGCTTTCTCCACATCCATGCCCAAACCTGATAGAGGTGGTCTTAATTTCTGCCCTTCTAATAAGTGGGTGGTGGTTATCTCATTGCGATTCTAATCTGCACTTCTCTTATGACTAATCACGTTGAGCATCGTGTGCTGATTTGCCATCTGTACATCTTCCCGGATGAAGGGTCCAAGTCTTTTGCCCATTTTTTAATTGGGTTGTTTTCTTACGGAGAGTTTTGGGAGTTATTTACATATTATGGATACAAGTCATTTATCAACATGCACTTTGCAAATATTTTCTTCTAGTCTGTCATTGTATTTTTATCCTCCTAACTGTGTCATAGGATATTGCTTATATGTGGAATCTAAAAAAAAATGATACAAATGAACTTATTTACAAAACAGAAACAGACTCACAAACATAGAAAACAAACTTATGGTTACCAAAGGGGAAAGGTGGGCAGGAGGGATAAATTGGGAGTTTGGGATTAACAGATACACACTACTGTATATAAAATAGATAAAGAACAAGGACCTACTGTACAGCACAGGGAACTCTGCTCAATATTCTATAATAACCTAAATGGGAAAAGAATTTGATAAAGAATAGATGCATGTATATGTATAACTGAACCACTTTGCTGTACACCTGAAACTAACACAACATTATAAATCAACCACAGTCCAATATAAAATAAATTTTTTTTTTAAATATTTGAAATGGGGGACTTCCCTGGTGGTCCAGTGGTCAAGAATCTGCCTTCCAATGCAGGGGACGCAGGTTCCATCCTTGGTCGGGGAATTAAGATCCCACATGCTGCGGGGCAACTAAGCCCGCCCGCCACAACTACTGAGCTCAACGAGAGAACCTGCGTGCCTCAAACTACAGAGCCCGCGTGCTCTGGACCCCACGCTCCACAACTAGAGAGAAGCCCGGCATCTCAGCAAAGACCCAGTGTGCCACAACTAAGACCCGACGCGGCCAATAAAGTTAATTAAATAAGTATTTTTTAAAAGAATGTGAAAACTTATTTTACAAAAACAAAAAAACTTAAAAAAAATATTTGTAATGAAAAAATAAATAAAAGACTATCCTTTCTCCACGGAATTCCCTTTGCACCTGTGTTTTAGTGGTACACACACACACACACACACACACAGTGTTAGTTAACTGGGTCCCTACGTGAAATATGTTTCTTACTCTGGGCTGCCGTCAGAAAACTTCGAATGCCACTGATGTAATGGTCACCCGAATTACTTTTTTCTGTCTGCTTTGGTCTCTTAATCATACTTCTCACTTGTACGCATTCAGTCCTTCCTACTTCTTCCATTTTCACTGTTCCTCTGAAACTTCATTTTCTGTGGAAGCGTATTTGTCATCACCTCAGGACACCATTGCTTTCACTGCCTCTTCAATTGTTCCCTCCTCTCTGTCGCTCAGGAAAGTGATGAAATGCTTTATTTCTCCCCACCAAGTTTACATCACGCTCTGTGTCATTCACGCTCTGCCCTTTCATTCAATGTGTCTTACGGTTTGCAGTTGGTTAACAGCAAACCATTTCCTCTTTCATTTGTTTTGCTTTACTGGGAGGCATCATGGTGTGGGGAGAAGAGAACGGGCCATACTTCATCTGGATTCTATTTCAGACTAGGTTCGTCACTTTCTTCAAAAGACTGCTGCTCAGGCTCAGTTTCTTTATCTGAAAAATGAAACTACGTCTAACGACTTCGTGCAGTTGTTGTAAGAATTCGGAGCTATTGTACGTAGGCTAGGTCAGCCGTGTCTATGCATGAACCTGGCACATAGCAGATGTCTGGCGGTTGGCTATTATCATATTATCTACCTTCTACCCATTTCTGCTATTTCCATCACCTTCTGCCCTGCCCTATCTTCCTCTCTGCTAATGCTAATATACAAGATTAGGCCTGAGATAACGAAATGTGATGCCCTGAACTATTATACTGAGAAATGATTAATGACATTACACAGGAAGTATCATGGTGCCAAACAGATGGACATCAGATTTAATCTTACTCTAAAAACGAAAAAGACTCTTCTTCTACAAAAGAGACCTTACAATCTTCTTCCCATTGTCAAGGTGGACAGAAAAATACTCCTCTCTAAAGAGAACATGGGGGGAGGGATAAATTAGGAGTTTAGGATCAACAGATACACAAAACTATATACAAAATAATCAACAAGGACCTACTGTACAGCACAGGGGACTGTACTCAATATCTTGTAATAACCTATAAGGAAAAAGAATCTGAAAAAGAAGAGATATATATGTGTATGTATAACTGAACCACGTTGCTGTACCCCTGAAACTAACACAACATTGTGAATCAACTACACCCCAATTAAAAAAACAAAAACAAAATTGTGGCTACTGGGACATTTTGAATTACGTATGTGGTTTGCATTTGATTCTTACTGAACAGTGCTGGTGTGGAGTCTGGAAACCTGTGAAATTCTATGGTATGTAAGCTGGTGGATCATTGTAAGCGTGGCGACTGGGGAAATTGTTGCAATGTTTGTTAGGGAGGGCGAGGTCTTCAGGGCACATAACTGGCTGAAGAGTCAGACACACGTGGTCCCGAAGCGTCTGTTCAGATGACCAAAAGGAGACTGCAGTGAGCAACCGTGTTTCTGCAGGGGAAGGGCTAGTGGCTTGGCTGCGCGGCTATGTGACCACGCCCTGTCCCTGCAACTACAGTTAGACTTGTTTGCTCATCCCTCAAACCTGTCGCCCAGGTTTCTGTGGCTGACTGCTCACAGGTGGATCCTTTTAAAGTGAGATTACACTCCCGACAGGACATGTTGTACATGCTCACGGCCTGAGAGCATCTAGGTTTTCACTCCACATAATACTCGGGTTAGGTCACATGATGCCTCTGAACGAAGCAGTGAGCATGACGGACGGATTGTAGCCAATCTAGGTGGTGACAAACAGAAATCCCCAGGATCTGCAGTCGTTGGGATCAAACAGACACAAAAGGATCTTAAAGACAGAAGGTTTTGAAGTCAGCCTGATATGGTAACGTCAGTCGATTATCAGAGACTGATAATAACCTCAGAAGGATGTAGAAATAAAAAATGTGTCAAGCACAGCAGGTCAACCTGCTGGTAGCATAGAGATACAGGAGTCAGAGTGGCACACTTTGATGATGCCCACGCACCACAGAAGAGGGCTGAGGGGTCTCCTCTTGGGAGGTACAGCTCTAAAGAGGAGACGTAGGATGGTCAGGCTATTATGGTTTAACGCCATTTAGCCCATGTTTACATAGCTTCCCCTGCAATGCCAGTGTTCTAGGGGTGTGTTGTGGAAGCGCTGATGCTAGCAATGTTTTCTTCTAAAATGTATTAAAAATATAGTGATTGTATAATAAAAATATAGTTGTCATCAGTAAACTGTATTTGATAGACTCACAGACACAGAGAACAGACTGGTGGTTGCCAAGGCGGGGGTGGGAGGGATGGAGTGGGAGTTTGGGGTCAGCGGAGGCAAACTATTGCGTATAGGATGGAGGAACACCAAGGTCCTACCGCATGGCACAGGGAACTATATTCAATATCCTGTGATAAACCATCATGGAAAAGAAGATGAAAAAGAATAGATATACATATACAACTGAATCACTTTGCTGTACAGCAGAAATTAACACAACATTGTAAATCAACTATACCTCAATAAAATAAAATTTTAAAAATTTCATTAAGTCACACACACAAGAAACGCTGTATCTGAGATTTCCAGGACTTTCCACGTGAGATCACCTGACCCACGACTGCCTGAGGCTCCACACGCACTGACACACAAGCATCATGGGCCTGTTGTGTGACTCGGGTTTTCATCTGTGCGGCGGGTGTAACAGTATCTACATGACAGATTTTTATGAGAATTAAATGAGATCATCATAAACTTAGAGCAGGTTATGAGTTCGAGTCAGTGAGTGTTAGATGGTGATGATAATGGTGAATCGATATGTACATTTAAGAATCACTAGTCTATGTTCATTTTCACTTATAATTTTAATACACGTTTATGAAATGGATCAAATGTTGACTTTTTCTTACAGCAAGTAATTAATATATGGAACCATATTTCATTGTTTTAATCCAAGAGTACGCTTTATTTCATGAACTCCATTCTTGGTAAATCCTTGCAACGCATTATAATTGAAACAATATTGCTTAAAAAAATATTGCTCTGGTTACGTAGCCAGGGCTCAGGGAACCTTCATTAAATCCATGAATGAAGTGAATTGAGCAGTGTTGCATTAGACATTCGATCATCCTATAATTTCTGTCTGCTCTAAGTCTACAGGGATGGTTTACTGGTAAACGTTGAACTACCAGCTCTCAGAATTTATACCAATTCCCGTGGTGTAAATATTGCCACTGTGGCCAATTTCAAACTACCAATCTGAGGTCAATGAATGCAGAGCTGGAAAGAACAGCAGCATCACCTGTGGACTTAGTAAAAATACAAAATCTCAGGCCCCGCCTCACATGGTCTGAAACAGAAACTCCGAAGGTGGTGCCAAGCTCTCTGTGTCCTAGCAACCCCTCCAAGCCAGTCTGACGCCTGCTGGGCTTTGAGAACCACTGCCTTACACCAGGCTGTTGTTTCTGAAGAAGCAGAGGAGCTCAGTAACTTCTAACATATATTAGTTAGTGTGCTGACACTAACAATATTGGTATTTTGATTCTTTTTTTTTTTTTTTTTTTGCGGTACGCGGGCCTCTCACTGTTGTGGAGCACAGGCTCCGGACGCGCAGGCTCCGCGGCCATGGCTCACGGGCCCAGCCGCTCCGTGGCATGTGGGATCTTCCCGGACCGGGGCACGAACCCGTGTCCCCTGCATCGGCAGGCGGACTCTCAACCACTGTGCCACCAGGGAAGCCCCATAGGTTCGTTTTTGATATCTGTAAGTCTGTTTCTGTTTTGTAAATAAGTTCATTTGTATCATTTTTTAAGATTAGATTCCACATATAAGCGATATCATATGATATTTATCTTTCTCTGTCTGACTTACTTCACTTAGTATGATCATCTCCAGGTCCATTCACTTTGTTATAAAGCAGAAACTAACAACAACAACAAAAAGATGTGGTACATATATACAATGGAATATTACTCAGCCATAAAAAAGAATGAAATGATGCCATTGCAGCAACATGGTGTTTTGATTCTTAGGGCCATCTAAGAGCCTTTGAGCTTGTAACATATATTCCTGGAATCAAGAAAGGACCCCAAGCTACTACTCCCATGGGAAGATGGGAAAGGTAACCCATCTTCCAATAGTTCCATGTTTCAGCTGCTGTTCAGAGGCTCTGAGAATGAATCGTTAAGTGCTACTGGTTGTGATTTCTGGTGGCTTCTGCCGTGGAGACCAGAGCAACATTCCCGTGTAAAATAAAGAGATGTTCTGTTGCATTAGCGTATATATCAATCCACCTGGGTTGCCCGTAGCTTTGGCAGTCCCATTACTACAGCCCTAGAGCCAGCTACGGCACCCACAGTACTGGCCGAGAGGCACACATTTCCAGAGAGTTCTGGGGCTTGGGACTGGTCAGCAGGTATAACCTTGTATCCTTAGGTAGGGCTCCCTCCCACTGCTGGCATTCATCCAACTGCCAGAATTGTCCCAGCAGCAGAAGCACATTCTATTTTTGGACGGGTCTAATTATCCTTTCTTCTGTTGAGCTGAAATCTGCCTTTCTGTAACAGTCTCACATTGGTCTGAAATCTGAATCTCAGTTACTAATCCCTCTCTCAGGGGACCATCTGTCGGACACGGGAAAAGGCTCGTACTAGGTTCTTTTGCAAATCGGGCTCCCCAGTTCCTTCCGGTGTTGTTCGCGTGACATGACGCTCAGATGCCTCCCCGCCCCCCGCCCCATTCATCAGCGTCTGCCTTAAAACGTGGTCCTCATCACTGAAAATGAGGCTACGTGTGACCCCCTTATCTGTGGAACAGAGACCTCCGTGATAATGCGAGCTTCGTCGGCAACCAGGCTCACCTCTGGGCTCACCTCTGGGCTCACCCTGAGTTTACAGTCAGCTACAAACTCCGCACCAACCAATCACACCACGATTTACCGAGTCTTTACCTGTGTTACGGAATTTTTAACCCAAAGTGCAAGGTTCATATGTCTTCCTGTCAAATTACAGTCTTGTTCATTTCAGCCCTAATTCTAAAATATTATCGTTTACAACCCAAACTGTCATCGAATTTTCACTCTCTCTCTCTTTCCCGAGGTTGATGCCTTCTGCAAACCTAACAGTGTGCTCTTCCTCTATTTAAATCACTCAGAAAACTGTTGAACAGAATGAGCTAACCCCTACCCCCCTCCCTCAGTCAATTATTAAACATCAAAGCTTGAAACTAGAATAAAATGTCCAAGTGAAGTGTCAGTTAAATATTGACTCTCGCTCACCAGTTTTACCTCAGTGCGTTTCAGCTGAAGTAGCCTGAGAAATAAAGATGCTGCAGTCACTGTAAATAATTCCTAGGGAACGTTCAGACTCCCCGGTAGCTATTAAATATCTGAAATACATACCCACATTCTTCAATGGGTGCAGAAAAAGGCAGTTTAGGAATGGTATAGAATAATTAAAAGCTTTAATCGTGATCCCAGATTCGCTGAAGGATTTAGTGGGTATTGATACTATACTGGAACACATGACTACAAAGTTTTGGTTCTTTCCATTTCCTACGAGTTAATTACTTTTGTGTTTGTGAAAATTACTCCTCCAGTGGCCACTTAGATCTATGAAAATTGAAAATGATAAAGAAAGATTTTATAAAGACGTTCTACTCGGCATAGAGGAGTTTACGGGCTATATGAAGAAACATATTCCTAAATTCTGTTTATGAGCTGCATAATCATGGGAAATGTGACGCTGAAAGCAGAGATTATCAGGATCACAAACACCATCATTCCATTCGGGGGATGGTTTCTGAAATGATATCTGAGCTTTTTTTTTTCGGCCACGCCATGCGAGATCTCAGTTCCCCCACCAGGGACTGAACCCACGCCCCCTCCAGTGGAAGTGCGGAGTCCTAACCACTGGACTGCCAGGGAAGTCCCAGATGGTATCTGATCGGATACCTTTAGACCACCCGGAGAGGAAAGATTAGAAAATAGGTTTCTGTTGACACAGATGAAGCCACTGCTGGGGAAGGGGGGTGTGTGTGACTTTTTTATTTTTAACACGAACGACCCTGGGGAATCTACAGCACCGCAGAATTTTACAACAGTTTTTGATGAAGCAGTGCTGACGTAACATGGCACCATATGTTCCCGTTTATTTCGAACCCTCCCTCGAAAGTAATACTGTGTACTGTTGCATTACTTCTTCCAGGAAAGCAAATTAACCGACACATTTGAATAGGTGGTCAGTGGTCCCAGGCCTATGATTATTACTTAGTGGTCACGGCTTCTTCCCAGTAACCAAAATATCATACTTAGATGTTTTAAAAATGAAAGATACAGAGAAATTAGAACACTGTGTATTGCTAGTGGGAATGTAAAATGGTGAAGCTGCTGTAGACAACAGTATGATGATTCCTCAAAAAATTCAACATAGGGCTTCCCTGGTGGCGCAGTGGTTGAGAGTCCGCCTGCCAGTGCAGGGGACATGGGTTCGAGCCCTGGTCTGGGAAGATCCCACATGCCGTGGAGCAACTAGGCCCGTGCACCACAACTACTGAGCCTGCGCATCTGGAGCCTGTGCTCCACAACAAGAGAGGCCGTGATAGCAAGAGGCCCGTGCACCGCGATGAAGAGTAGCCCCCACTCGCCGCAACTAGAGAAAGCCCCCGCACAGAAACAAAGACCCAACACAGCCAAAAATAAATAAATAAATTAAAAAAAAATTCAACAGAGCAATTCAACTTCTGGGTGTATACCAGAAGTGAAAGGAGGGACCATAACAGGTGTTTGTACACCCGTGTTCATAACAGCATTATTCACAACAGCCAAAAGGTAACGTAGCTTAAGTGTCCATCAGCGGCTGGACAGATGGACAAAATGTGGTGTGTGTGTGTGTGTGTGTGTGTAGCCTGCCAGGGCTACCATAACAAAATACCACAGGCTAGGTGGCCTAACCAACAGAAATGTGTTTTCTCACAGTTCTGGAGGCTGGAAGTCCAAGGTCAAGGTGCCCTCAGGGTGGGTTTCTGGTGAGACCTCCCTCCTTGGTTTGCGAGGCCCCTTGCTCTGTGTGTCCTCATGCGGTCTTTCCTCTGCACACACAGAGAGAGCTCTGGGGCCCCTCTTCTTATAAGGACACCACTTCCACGGGATTAGGGTCCCACCCTACAACCTCACTTAACCTTGGTTACCTTCATAAAGGACCTGTCTCCAGAGAAGGCTCATTGGGGAGTGGGGCTTCAACAAAAGAATTCGGTGGCGGAACAGTCCAGTCTCTAATGACACACAAAAGGTTATTATTCAACCTTTTAAAAAGGGGAAATCCTGACAGAAGCTACTATATGGGTGAACCTTGAGGACATTATGCAAAGTGAAACAGGCCAGTCAGAAAAAGACAGATACTATCTCATTCCAGTTATATGCGATTACTAAAGTGGTCAAATTCATTGAAATAGAAAGGAGAATGGTGGTTGCCGAGGGCTGGGGAGGGGGAAACAGAGCGAGTGTTTCGTGGGTACAGACTTTCAATTGTGCAAGATGAAAACAGTCTGAAAATGGATGAGGGTGACCATTGCACAACAGTGTAAGGGTACTTAATGCTGCAGAAATGTACATTTAAAATAGTTACCTTTTTTTTTTTAATGTTAAGGGTACCATTTTATGTTATGGTCATTTTATCACAATTTTTTAAAAATAAAAAAATAAGAGAAGTACTCAAACATTCATGCTTTAGTGTGTGACCCCAAATGGCACTCACTCTCGGTGGGTCTCTGTCCTGAAACACACACACTTACTATGTTGCCATGATGTGTCTTCAGTCTGTCAGCTAGTGGTCTAATCATTTGTTTACGCTTTTTTTCCACATTGTCTTTTCAAATGTAGAGGACGGGCATTTCATCTCTATGTCGACCTCTCCATGAAATCTCTATATGTTTAGTATGAATTGTGACTGAGTTTTTCTCAAGTGTCGGCACCACAATGATGGTAATAAAATGATATATTTACTGAATTATGGGAAAATCAGTTTGGGGACTTCCAAGCCCTACAAGAATGTAAATAATTTAACAATATTCTTTGATGTTAGTTGATTGTAAACTAGAAGAATTGGAAAGTCCCAGGCTTGTTTTGCACTTGGTCCCTTTCCCTTCCTCAACCAATATACAAATGCAGAGAACGCCTGGTTCCTGACTTACAGTAAATATTTGTGGACTAAATGAACAGTGTGTGATATGCAGGTTACAGAAAGAAGAACTCCCTTACTGAAGGAAGGGAGAAATCCAACGTCTCTTGCAAACCAGTGAGGTGCGGACTCCAGAGCAACATATTTTGAAATAGTATCACACTCTTGCTGAAATAAGGCAATTTTTATTGTAAAATACAGCTGATAATTTTCCATTTAGAAAGAATTTTTTTTTCAAGTGTAGCAAAGCTTTTAGAAATGAAATTTAGTTCAGTATCACGTAGTCCCTTTCATAAAGCCAGAGCCAAGAACACTGGTGCCACTTCTGGGTACGTGTCTTAGAGTCTTTGCAGATACTGTAATACAAAATTTCCAAGTTTTGCTAGACTAAGGGAAGAGAAATAATCTATTAGAAAGAAAAGAATTGGAACAAAGAAACGTAGCTTTTTGTAATGCTTTGCATTGTAATTTACATATAAATATGAATAATGTATATTAGAATGCTGACAAAAGATAAAAACCTACAATTTTGTGTGATTAGACTGATTAATGTTTAAAAATTATATTGAGTGCTTACTACGTGTGCAGTGTTACGTTGTCTGATGAGGGGAAGGCAAAAGGCTAAGGCTCAGCCCAGCCCTCAGAGAGTTTATAATCTAAGAAAGGAGTGGTACCCACTGAACAACCAGAGAGCAGCTGGGTGATGCTGCCTTGCAGTGAAAGAGAAATTCAGAGACAGGGCAGGAGCAGTGAGAAGTAGTCATGATAGGGATAGAGCAGGATAATTAGTTAGTTTAGAAATCCCACTAAGGGATTAAAGACAGAAAGGGAATTTGAAGGGAGTTTGGGAGACTGTTGTAAGCTAAGGACCACTCTAGGAAAGAATCCAGTAACCTGGCAACTCTACCTTGAAGGAAGACCAAGTGCATTCAAGCACCAGGCACACTCAAGCCACAAACCCTGAGAGTTAAAACACAAGACAGTAGACATGGGGTCTGAATCTTGTTACATGAAGTCAGGAAGTTATGGTCCTTGAAGCGTAGCATTTCTGCATGTAGCCAAGACAGGAATACAGGTGAAAGGGGAAAGAAACTAGGTGAAAGTGGACACTACACCGAAACCTGAGATGAATTACCATATTTTAGTCTGTCACCATCCTTCTGCTAATATACTTATGATTTAAATAGTGCCATGACAGTCCCAGTTAAACCATACAGGGCCAACGGAGGAACTAGTGATGTAAGCCTTGACATCTACCCAAGAATGAGGAAGAAGGTGGTCTTCTCCCCTCCCCACTTCTTCTTTGATTATGAAAATGTAGCCCCCTTTGTTCTCAGGGCTGCGACCTCTTGCCTGTCTGCTTGTACCTCTCACAAGCATCCTATGCTAATAAACTCACTCTTCACTTGCCTCACGCTGAATTCTTTCTGCATCGAGACAAAAGAATCTGAGGTTCAGTAAGTCCTGACACCAGGTGAGCGGTTTCAATTAAAAGATAGTGGGTTCGAGTCCCCTCCTAAGTCAGGGATCGTGGGTTCAAGCCCCAATCTGAGTTTTGGTTGGGTTCAAGTCCCATCCAAGAAGGAGTGAGGTTTCAGTCAGGGGAAATGTGGGTCTTGAACAGAACTTGGACAGGTCGATGGAGTCAACATAAAAGTTTGAAAAATTAGAATTTGTAACTTTTTAAAATATATGTATACAATCAAATACACGATGAGTGTGGGGATGGGAATTTGTTCAATGTTCCTGCTGCCTGTGTAAGAGAAATGGGATGGAAAGCGGATTTCCAGCATCACTGCCAATCACCTCCATTAACCAGACCACTACAACACGAACAGGTTCATACAGAAGCACCTCAGAGTTTTCCACCCTCGGCAAACCCTGGCTATTCCCTCCAGCAGATGAAGAAATTACATCGATAACCATGGATGTTTAGTCCATTTGTCACTGCAGCGTTCAAATTACAAAATAACATTACTTTTGCACCATCAGGTGTTACTTTTTCATGTTAATTATTATTGGGGGAAATGCAATAATTTTAAAATGACAGCTCTTTTTTCCAGTTTCCAATTTTCTAGTTAACAGAAGAGGGGAGGGGATTCATTCTGTTATTCTTTCTTTTTTTCTTTTGTTTAGGGAGGCTTTCTAGATTGCCATCTTTTCTGGTTTATTTTCCTACCTTTTCTTTAGGAACCCCTTGAGGTTGCAGCCTAGCTACTTCGTGCTTGTTTGTCAGTTTAAAAAGCTGAAGTAGGGAGTCCTACTGGGCTCCCAATTTCTCATTTTTATAACAGCCCACTCCCCACAAGGAGACACTGGGTGAGAAGCAGCTGGGCCACTGGTAAGAAGAGGGGCTTAAACGCGTTTGTTGCCTTTGAAGTTGTGTGATTTCTTCCCGTTACTGGCCACAGTGCATGTGCAGTACCTTAACTTTTCCATTTCCACTAGAAAAGCCAATCTCTGTCTCCAAAGGAGCATGAACAGATGTAACCACCACCCTGGAAAGGTCTGGGGGTGGAGGTGATGGGTGACCAGCGTGTACATTGACGGGAGCAGGTGGAAACTCCTTGTCTGAAATCTGATGTTGGTCTCAGCAGTGCTTGATTAGGGACCAAATCATATAAATCACGGAGAAAGGAGAGTTAGAGACATTTTGGATGAGAGAGGTAGGAGATACCGCGGAGGACTCCTTTCTACAAGCACACGTCTACTCCAGGCAAAGAAGGGAGCACAGAGAGGAGACAGCGATGTGTTCCCTCTGCCTCGTCCTTTAATGCTGAGATCATTTTTGACCCCCTTTAGGGATTAAAAAGACATTCAGAATGACTCTCTAGATAGGAGAACGATTGGTCAAACGTGTAAGTTAGTGCCTGGGAATAATGTGATAAAGGAAAATGCCAGACTGTAAACTTCTCAACGATCGGTCAGTTCATCAGTTCATTCACGCCTTCCTTCTAGAAGCTTTTTTGACAGCATACTCTGCATTAGGCTGCCCTTGGTGCTAAGACAATGTCCTGTCTGCTTATTCTCTGAAGCCGGAACCAGAAAGAAGGTGAGTCCCAGAAGTCCTGGTCCCCCAGAAAATAATTCTGTGTGTGACACACCCACAGTGGAGGGTCGGGAAAGTGATTCAGATGCTGGGAGACAAGCAGTAGATCAGAGGCTGTGGTCAAGCCAGTGTGGCTTTGAAAACAGTAAAGAGGGAGTCTTGGGGCCAGAAGACACACAGGGAAGCCAGGCAGAGCGAGCCACCGGGCTCACACAGGTATGAGTCACGCAGATCCAGGATGCTGGCCACCGTGCCCAGGTGCGCTTCGGGGATGCCCCCGACCGCTTAGAGTGGGCTTCCCTGTTGCAGGATAAACTGGAACCTGACAGAGCTGGCTGGACCCCAGTGCGTCTCTCACCTGGCCCAGGAGTCAGAGAGGCTGGAGGGGTCACGGAAGCTGCCGCCAACCGTCAGTAGCCGCAGCAGCACCCGGCTGCACAGACATACTGTCTACTTCCCTTCTGCCTTCCAATCTCACGCCAATGGCTCCCTGGCCCCGACTGGCCCAAAACTGTGCAGAGGAGGAGGTTCTGGGAAATGCAGTGCCAGCTTCCCTAAGTCGACAAGGCACAGACCCAGCTCATTTGGGTCGCAGCAAGTTCAGGATAGCGCACGGGCTGTGCTGTCCCTCTGACTTGCACTTCACATGATTTACGCGACCCTCATTTCCACTGATGACAGAAACCACTCAAATACACGGACAGCTGATTGTTGAGACCAAGGCAAAAAAAAAAACAAGTCCAAAACATAAAAAGGGAAAAAAGATTTTATTGATTTTTTTTTGCCTGTAAGCAAATGTGACGGCCCAGAATGCTGTCTTGCCCCTCCTGTAAAATTTGAGGCCCCCTCGGATTACTGGAAACAATTTAGGATAGATTCGGGGTCTCCTGGGTTTGTGATGAACTCAATAGATAGTCTGATACAAGTGGTCCTTATTTTATTTTATTTTATTCTATTTTATGATTTTCTCTCAACAGTACCTTTGCAGAGCAAAAGGTTTTAATTTTTCCAAGTCCAATGCAGCAGATTTTTCTTTCATGGATTGTGCTTTTGGTATCATGTCTAACTACTCTCTACTCCTATGTTTTCATAAATAACTTTTTAGAAAACTTTTAAAAAATCTATTATTTTTTTATTGAAGTATAGTTGATTTACAATGTCATGTTAGTTTCAGGTGTACAGCACAGTGATTCAGTTACATATATATATTCTTTTTCAGATTCTTTTCCCTTATAGGTTATTATAAAATATCAAGTATAGTTCCCTGTAATACACAGTAGGTCCTTGTTGGTTATCTATTTTATATATAGTAGTGTGTATATGTCAATCCCAACCTCCTAATTTATCCCTCCCCTTGCCTTCCCCTAAAGAAGGGGTGGTACATATATACGATGGACTATTACTCAGCCATGAAAAAGAGAATGAAATTATGCCATACGCAGCAGCATGGACGGATGATCATACTAAGTAAAGCAAGTCAGAAAGAGAAAGACAAACGTATATCACTTACATGTGGAATCTGAAAAAAAAAAGATTCAACTGAATTTACAAAAACAGAAATAGACCCACAGACATACAAAACAAGTGGTTTTCAGTCAAGAGAAGTAGCAGCCCAGATCAGACAGAGGCAGAGAGGCCAGTGAACACACGTGTCTAGAACTGGGCAAGATGTCCTCGGAGCAGAGGGGTGCATCTACCGAATCGCCGTGGCAGCCACTGGGCCTGTTTATTTTCCTCTGAGTGCCAGGGAGGAAGGTAGTAAAGGCTTACGTGTGAGGGAACTCCTGCCGGGTGCTTTGACTGCACCACCATTTCCCCACTCTGCTTCGTGCACAATTCAGATAATGAATTCAAGTAAATGTGTTGAGGCTGGGATGGGGCAGCAGTTATAGGGCTGGAATTAGCGTGACCAAGTCACCCAGTTTTAGCACTGAAAATCCAGTGTCCCAAGAAACCCCTCCTCGTGGGTAAACTGGGGCAGCTGGTCATCCTAAGACAGAGTGTGGTGTGGCTAGAACAAGGTCTCAGCCTGGACAACAGGAGAAGCTAAAGCCAGAGGGCAGAGGACATATCAAGGAGGGGGGCGCCAGCCACCTGGCTGTTGGATTTGCCTGCTGGGGTGGGAGCTACAGTAAATCAGGTCTGTACCGGGGCTGAAATTCAAAGCTCTAGTCAAGAGTCCCTGAATGTCCTTCTGTAGGAATTTGACAAATGTAAACAGAGACCAACTAGGGTTTGTGATAATCTCTGTGCAGCTTTTTTTGCTCTTCTTTCTTCCATCTCCTTGTAACTGCAGAAGAGAAGAAGATGGGGGTTTAGGGTATACCAGTCACTGGATGAAGGTGGGAGTTGACAGAAGGTCCCAATGTTTGTGATCCCTTCTGATAAACAGACTACAGGAATAGCCATCATGGCAGAAGTTGTCTTTGAAGCCTCCTTATATTCAAGTCGCTTGCTCAGAATTTTATCTTCTCAACTGTGTCTGGTCAAGAGGTGAGAAGATAACTATCCTTGACCTTGGACCCTCTGCCTTTGTGCCAGGTGGGATGGGGGTCCTTTCCTTTCCATTTATCGGTGTGTCTACCCTATCCCACATTCTGTGAACCCTGAACTTTCTGCTTAAATACGTGGTCCTAACTTTTTGTACAACCTCAGCCTTTGGGCCCAATCTCAGTCCCAAATATATGTTTCAACCTCCAAATATTTTAGCTAGGCACCCTCCTTTTTTTTTTTTAGGTGATTCACGGTGATGAAGTGAATGTTTACACATACAGTTTTTGTCTACGTTATATCATCACACAAAAATGGCTGGAAAAACTCCCACCCAAATTTGGAGATAATGTTTAAAGATAGTTAGACTTAAAGGCTGGTTGTTGTGTATGAATAGCTGAGTCTTCCAAAGCCATCCTCCAAGGCCACTAAGACAAGAGTGTAACAAGAGGCATGTGACTCTCAGTTGAAGAAAGCCACATGAAGATGCTCAGACCCCAAATCACAAAGGCAGAGTCTTTCAATCTCCCGCATTGATTGTGGACGAGCTGCATCCTCAGAGCCCTCTGGGTGGGGAGCAGCAGGAACTATTTATTTAACAATGATTAGGACTTCCCTGGTGGTGCAGTGGTTAAGAATCCGCCTGCCAAAGCAGGGGACATGGGTTCGAGCCCTGGTCCGGGAAGATCCCACATGCTGCAGAGCAGCTAAGCCTGTGCGCCACAACTACTGAGCCTGCGCTCTAGAGCCCACGAGCCACAACTACTGAGCCCACATGCAGCAATGAGGACCCAACGCAGCCTATATATATATATATATATATATAAAATAAATTTATAAAAAATATTCTTAAAAATACCACAATGATTAATGGGGTTCTTGACCAATATATAGACTAGTGTAAATAACTTCCTACGTTATAGTCCTTGCACCAGAAATCCATACAGTCAGACGGTATTTCCACAGCACTTCTCCTCCAACAAAGTTGGGGATTTACCACAAACTGTCATTTCAATCTTTTCTTCTGAGTAATTAATTATATGCCAAGGTCAATGATAAGCTATCATTTTTGGGGGAGGGGGGCATTTCAAGGAAATCTAAGACATTGGAATTGAGAAAAGAAAGGAAGAAATCGCTGTCATCTGGAACTGGTAACTTTTGTGTAATCCCTGCAGATAAGAGGGGTTGCCAGTCCTCGGGTGATTTCTGCTGAGAACGTGTGTGGGGATGTCGGTGTGCACCCAGCCCCCACGTGTTCCCAGAGGAGATGATGGGGAGGGAGTGTGGTCCAGCAGTGGAGCCCACGTCCCAAGCAGCTGCACAATCCCCAGGAAAGTAAATGAACGAGATCTACCACGTCAGTCCCTAGGATCGCAGAATCAAAGGCTGTGCTTTTTAACATCTTTATGTAGCCCACGTGATTAGCACGCCTACTTCATTCTGCTTCCATATTATGAAAAGAGGGTGGCTACTCAGCTTGTGAATGGAAGTTTGAAACAGTCTGATATCTCTAAAAGGAAGAGACATGGGAGGTATTATTTCCTTGCTATGAACAAAGAATTCATCTAACCCGATTGCCATCAACAATCTTGACCTCAGATAGCTTTGCTTGCATAAGTTTTGACTACTCAGATTCCTAATTATCCTGTCATCAGTGCCATAATCCACTGGGCTGAAAGACATATTTTGTTTTATATGATCATTTACAGAATGATATAACACACACTAATTTGAATTATACAAATGTTCCCAAGCTTTTTTAAAAAAATTATGAGCCTTTAAATTACATTGAAAAACTTTTAGATTACATTGTAAAAACCTATTATCTGAGAGTAGATATATGGATATGTGACTGAATCACTCTGCTGCTGTACACCTGAGACGAACACAACATGGTAAATCAACTAACTACACTCCAATACAATAAAACAAAAACAAAAGAACACAACAATGTTCGTGAGCTGAGTCTTCTGTGCTGACTAGAGTCCAGTTAGACCTTCCGGCCTTGGAGGACCTGTGACCTTCCTGGGGTAGAACAGGTACAGTGCCTGCTGCCCAAGGGTCTACGTGTTTCCCACAAAGTGTCACGTGGACCACCTGCATCTTAGTCTCTCCACGTGCTTCTTTAAGTGCAAGTTCCAAGGCCCCAGAAAAGCTAACTCAGAATTTGGGGCATTCTGCATCCTTAAACGTCTCCATAAGCGGTTCTTCTGCACACTGCATTTTGAGAATCGGTGCCCTAGATCTGGGACTGGTTAGTTGAGAGTCCTCAGCGGGGAGGTCTTAGTATTGCTGGCAGAAAGCGGATTTGCTTCCTATTTCCAGGCGCACTGTTTCTCCCCAGTTCCTCAGTAGCCCCCTCCCTCCCCCAATTACGGGCTGGTGAGTTTTGATCGCTGTTTAGCAAACCTGGGAGGTGCTGCACTCATTCCAGCCACTTGGGGTTCCCCGCCTCCATCCCCAGTGCAGTTCCCTTGATTGACAAGAATAAGGCTTGGAAAGAAACCAGAGCTCGCCTTGCCTCCACCAGAAGCTTTCCTCAGGCTGCTCTAGGTCCTTGTCTGGGAAGGTCAGTCCTGCTAGCCCCCCGCTTGGAAGTGGGGTGCTGGGGCTCCTTGCCAGGTCTGTCGAGTTCAACCCCAGATACAGAACTTCCTCTTCTCAAATGACTGCCTCGCCTGCAATTCTGTAGCTTCCAGAAATTATTTCCTTTATTTTAGAAAGTGCTGCCCCAAAGAAATGATGCGACCACAGAAGCATTTTGAGGCCTCTTTCAGTGCTATTATTCTTAAAAGCCTGGACAGTCTTCAATCTGTCTCAGACTCCTCCCTGGAGTGTATTTTTCTCAAAGATGGTATCTGTGGTCAGAAGGGCCCTTTGGTAGGTTTCACCGTTTCTGAGATAATTGCTGGCAGCTGGGGTCAGCTAGAGAGCAGGAACTTTACCCTTTCTCACTGGCTGTGAGTGAAACCAACTAGGATCACACAGGGCAGGTGCCTCGGAAGGTGCTTTTGCCTCTCCTCCTGCAGCAGACAGGAAAGGGGAGGGGGACAGACCCAAGGGAGACAGACAAAGGGTAAGACTTCCCACCCAGGGCCCCGAAGGGGACCTTTCTATCCTTCCTGACCACGGGATGCTGGGTTGTTTTCCAAACCAAGGTCCCGTGAATTCATGTGGTTTAAGGTAGTATTCCAAAATCTGCCATTCTATATTACACAACATTGTAAATCAACTATGCTTCAGTAAAATTAATGAACTAATTCATTTTTTTAAAACCTGCCATTCTATCACAACATTGTTTTAATGGAACTTGTTTTCCTTAGTAGTATTTACATCAGGTTTATAGGAAAATCCCAAAGGCCAATCGTTGGCAGCTTAAAAAATATATTTTGTGTTCTGGGCCCATAGCCAGCAGTTTACTAGTTTATATTGCTAGTGATCTATGTCACATGATAATAGTTAATGCAGATATGGAGAATACCACGTGCCAGACACTGGTCTAAGTACTCTCTGCGCACTGACTCACTTAAAACTCCCAGCAACCCTGTGAAGTAGATACTAATATTGCCATTTTATAGACCGTGTAACTGGCGCAGAGTCCAAGGTCCTAGTCCAACAGCTAGTCCAAAGTCACAACAGTAAGAGCCAGAAGAGTTCAGACCCTCACCACTCAAGGTATGGTTCCTGCAGCACAGGCATCACCTGAGAGCTTGGCAGAAATGCAGACTCTCAGGCCCACCCAGACCTTTGGACTCGGAATCTGCATTTTAACAAGACTCCCCACGCGATTCTCATGCACGTTGAAGTTTAGAAACCACGGCTTAGATAGTCTTAGATTATTTCTCTCTGTGCCCATTAAAAACCCACCTATGGCTTAAGACTTTAGGAAATAATGTGTACTTGGCTGGTTTGTTACGAAAAAAAAAATAGGATTCTAAGATGATGTTTGTGTCCTCTCCTAGCTCCTACCCCCTTCAGATAATCAGCTTCTCAAGAAAATAAATAGGATAAATTAGTTTTTAAAAAAGTCACTGAATTCTTATTATATGCAAGCACTTTCATTAGATCATCATAGAATATGCTATGAAGCAGGCACTACTAGCCTCAAATTACCGATAAGAAGACCGCGGTCACAAGGGTTAAGAGGAAAAGACAATGCATGGACTGGGAGACAGTTTTTGCAAACTATGCAACTAACAATACACAAAACATCTCATACAAGTCAATATCAAAAAAAAAAAAGAAAAAAAATCAAAAAATGGGCAGAAGACCTAAATAGACATTTTTCCAAAGAAGAAATACAGAAGGCCAATGAGCACATGAAAAGATGCTGAACATCACTAATTATTAGAGAAACGCAAATCAAAACGTCAGTGAGGTATCACCTCACACCTGTCAGGATGGCCAGCATTAGAAAGTCTACGAGGACTTCCCTGTTGGCACAATGCTTAAGAATCGCCTGCCAATGCAGGGGACACGGGTTCGAGCCCCGGTCCGGGAAGATCCCACAGGCCGCGGAGCAACTAAGCCCGTGCGCCACAACTACTGAGCCTGTGCTCTAGAGCCCGCGAGCCACAACTACTGAGCCCGTGTGCCACAACTACTGAAGCCCACGCACCTAGAGCCCATGCTCCACCACAAGAGAAGCCACTGCAATAAGCCTTAGCACCGCAACAAAGAGTAGCCCCCGCTCAACACAACTAGAGAAAGCCCACGCACAGCAACGAAAACCCAACATAGCCAAAAAAAAAAAAAAAGTCTACAAACATTAAATGCTGGAGAAGGTGTGGAGAAAAGGGAACCCTCCTGCACTGTTGGTGGGAATGTAAATTGGTGCAGCCACTATGGAGAACAGTATGGAGGTTCCTTAAAAAACTAAAAATAGAGTTACCATATGATCCAGCAATCCTACTCTTGGGCATATATCTGGAAAAGACGAAACGTCTAATTCGAAAAGATACATGCACCCCAATGTTCACTGCAGCACTATTTAGAACAGCCGAGATATGAAAGCCACCTAAATGTCCATTGACAGATGAATGGATAAAGAAGATGTGGTACATATATACGGTGGAATATTACTCAGCCATAAAAAAGAACGAAATAATGCCATTTGCGGCAATGTGGATGGACCTAGAGATTATCATACTAAGTGAAGTAAGTCAGACATAGAAAGACAAATATCATATGATAACACTTACATGTGGAGCCTAAAAATATGGTACAAATGAGCTTATTTACAAAACAGAAACAAACAGGCACAGAAAACAAACCTATGATTACCAAAGGGAAAGTAGGGGGAGGAAAAATTTAGGAGTTTGGGATTAACAGGTACACACTACTATATATAAAATAGATAAGCAACAAGGACCTACTGTATAGCACAGGGAACTATACTCAACATCTTGTAATGACCTGTATGGCAAAAGAATCTGTAAAGGAATATATATGTATGTATAACTGAATGACTTTGCTGTACAATTGAAACTAACACACCATTGTAAATCAACTACACTCCAATAAAAAGAAAGAAAGAAAAAGGGTTAGGAGAAGCAGCTGAGATGACAGCTAACCTGACAGCCCTGCTTCCTGAAGCAGGCTTCTCATGTTGATTTCCTCACAGGTAGCACATTAGCACACAGAACTATCCACTGATCTTTGACAAAATAATTTTTTCAAAATAATTTTTTCTCAAAAGCAAAAAACATTTTTTGCTTAATCCTGAGCATTTCTCCCTGATTTAAGGAAGCGATACTAATGTAACCTACAAAGTGTCAACTTTGGAAAATCAAATCAAAGCCCAGAAAGGCTAATCAATTCTTCTCCTTTCCCTCTTACTTCATGCAATAAAGGTGTATATTGTCTTAAAAAACCCCAAAACAGAAAAATAGAGTATGAGACAAAGCTTGTCCTTAGAAGTCCTCTTCTAAGGGCTTGGTTTAGATGCTTTTCAAAGTGATGCCAGCAACTAATATTTTTTTCCTGCGAGTCACACTGGTGATGATTCACATGATCAGTAATTTAAGGTAGGACTGACTTGAAACTGCTTTCACTTGTAGATAAATTATGATTCAGGCAAATCACACACTATGACTACAGAATAAAAGGCAGATTAGCCAAGTGTGTCAGCCCATTAAAATGTGTAAGCTTTTGTCATGAATTAGTTTTTTAAAACGGGACGTATTTGCTTCCTGAATTATAGGGATGAGACTTAAGCTGAATTTGCAGGGCTATCTGATTCTTTCTTCAAATAGGAAACCACTGGCATTTCTGTGTGAAGTCATTTTCTATTTTTAAAATAATTGAATTTGAGACATGACTATGAGTGTGACCGTTTCACAAGGCAAAAACCAAGATGAATAAATGGGTCTGAAACCCAGACTAATGGAGCGAGCTGTTCATAATCACATACATGTTTATGTACTTCTCCCATCACTAAAGCTTCATTCATCATATTGGTTTTTGGCCATTTCCTAGACAGTATTTCCAATTCTAATATATTTCTAACAGAAGTCCCATGTTGTGATCACTCCTTTATAAGGTGGAATTCTGCAATATTCCTGGTTTACATATGCAGATTTTCTAGTAGATCTACGATGGCTGAAAAAAATACATTAATATATTTATTTAGTCAGTAATCTGGATATAACACACATAAATACATCATATAAACAAGAAGCAGGCAGAGGCTTCCGTCCTTCTGATCAAGGCTGTGTGACCTTGAGGTTAAAGCTGTGTGATCTGAAGCAGGTCACTTAGCTCTCTGAACCTCAGTATTGTCATCTGAAAAATGATGGGTTAAATTAGATTATCTGTTATGGTGCCATTTTGTTTTTAACATCTTTATTGGAGTATAATTGCCTTACGGTGGTGTGTTAGTTTCTGCTTTATAACAAAGTGAATCAGTTATACATATACATATGTCCCCATATCCCCTCCCTCTTGGGTCTCCCTCCCACCCTCCCTATCCCACCCCTCTAGGAACGTGCCTTTTTAATTTAACATCCCATAGTAATAATCCCATCAATCTCTCAATCTGGACCAAGTGGGAATTCATTTAAAAATCTGAATGAAAAAAATGTATTTTTTAAATGTAATTTTGTAACTTTAAAGCAGCATGGGACCTGGAATTGGGTAAGCAGTATCATTTGTTTGCAAACAGATGTTGTAAAAATACATAACCATGCTCTAAAATACTTTAAGATCTCTTCAGAATTTTGTTTATGATATTAGTTTTCATAGTAAGACCTTTGTAATGCCAAAATAACATTATCTATAAAATCTCTTCACTATGTAATAAAACTTAGCAAAGTGATAATAAAACTTACATGAAAGAATAAGCCAGCAAATAAAATGTTTTAAAAATACAGACAATAATTTACCTTATCAGATTAAACTCAGAGTTATCAAAAACATATGGATTATAAAAATAAAAACAGTTTGAGTTTGGTGGGATTGGCTGGGAAGTGACATAAGGGAACATTTTAGGATGATGAAAATATTCACGATCTTGATCTAAAAAGTAAAGGCATCAGTGTGTTCACTTTGTAAAACATTATCAAGCTGAACACTAGACGAACATACTTACTAGAGTATATGTTACATATCAACTTTTTAAAGTTTTCAAAGTTGGACCCACGGACATTTGAATCTCTATCCCTTTATTAGTTGCAAAATAAATAAAATCTAAGATCTATCCATCATGGAGGAGACAATCTGTGCTCTAATTATGACAGTCAGAAGAAATGAGTAGGAGACAAAAGAAAACAAAGCACAGGGCGTAGTTTGTGGAGCGTCCAATGAGGTAATGGTCCTCCATTCCCACTTCTTCTACTTGACTCAAGGCCTTTGGAATTGGGTTTGTGTTTCCTTTCAATGTCACACTACACTCTGGGGACACCTGTGATGGATATTTAGATTAAATAAGATAACAGGATAACCTATAATGTTCTACATGCTTCTAGAAGACAGAAAACATCTTATTCCTGTTCATTTTTGTATCCTCCGAAGCTTGTGGACAACTTTTTAGTATTCAATAGGGATTCAATTTCTATTTGTTACACTGGATTTCAAATCTCTATGATAAAAATTTAGAATCAAATTTTTTTCTGAAATATGTTTTAAAGGGAAAAATATTAAAATTGGGTAGAAAAATATTAAAATTGGTTAGAAAAATAAAACTTGATGAGTGGTCAGATTAGTTCGGTAGTCACAGTACACTAAGTAAATATACAGTGTGAATTGTCTCACGGAATAATGGAATCTCACTAGAAATGAAAGAAATTGAAATTAAAACAATTATAGCTACCAATGATAAGTATGAGGAGTGTTACACTTATGGCAAAAAAGGGAAAATTTGATTTTTTAAATTAAATTAGACATTAATAAAAACACTATAAAACTCTTAAAAGTGCTCTGAAATCACCCTCAAAGTTGCTGCAAAATTTCTCAGCTATTTTCTCATCCTCTTATAATCTGGTTAGTTTTTCCTTACGTATCAGCATTTGAGGTAATTGTTTAAACTATTTCTCATGATATTTTATTGTTTTTACATTAGTTATTAATAGTGACAAAATATTTTCTATGTTTTTATTGCAACTATGCAATATTTGACATAAAATATGCAGCAAATCCACTTTTCATTTGCCTAACCAGGGTACATACTCACTTTTGCCAACACTTTTATAAGAACATGGACTTTCCATTGAGATCAGTTCCAAACTTGGAGGGAAAAGAGGCTAAGTTCCAATAACTTAGAAAGGTCCTAAGTGATGGGCCTTAGAGAAATTGACGTTGTAACATCTGACCTGCGTAAAAGTTAATGTGTGATGTGTTGACCACAGCAGCATTCAAGAAACAAGCTTCCCTAAAGGGTTGAACCTACTAAAATCAAGACTCAGCAGCCAAATTCAATTTTCAGAAAATACAGAGGATAGAGGAACACGTTAAATGACATGACAGTAGCCACATCCAGAATGTTGGGTATTTCTACTGGATGACTGACACAATTTCTGCAATAAGAAAAAAAAAGAAGTCTATACCAGCTTACAAGACACCAAAAGAGACAACACAACCAAATGCAATGAATGTATGGACCTAGCTTGAATCTGTATTTTCATGATCAATCATAAAAATGCATTTTAGAGGCAATGAGGGAAATATTACCACGGACTAGTTATTACATAATGTCACAGGACAGTTGTTAATTTTGTTAGGTGTGATAATATCAATGTGGCTATGTAAGAATATGTTCTTTTTTTAAGAGATGCACAGTGAAACATATAGGAGTGAAATAATATCAATAGAATATCTGGAATTCACTTTAAAATATTTCAGCAAATGAAAAAGAAAAAAGCTATGTGATCAAATGTGGAAACATTTTGATAAATTGTTGAATATAAGTAACAGGTAAGTGGGATATATTTTAAAAGAGTCATAACAAACTTTTTTTTTTTTTACGGTACGCGGGCCTCTCACTGTTGTGGCCTCTCCGTTGCGGAGCACAGGCTCCGGACGCGCAGGCTCAGCGGCCATGGCTCACGGGCCCAACCGCTCCGCGGCATGTGGGATCTTCCCGGACCGGGGCACAAACCCGTGTCCCCTGCATCGGCAGAAGGACTCTCAACCACTGCGCCACCAAGGAAGCCCCATAACAAACTTTTTAAAAGTTGTATCAAAAAAAGATTGATATATACCTCTCCATTATCAAAAATAAATAAAAATGGGGAACTTCCCTGGTGGTCCATTAGTTAAGAATCCGCCTTCCAGGGCTTCCCTGGTGGCGCAGTGGTTGAGAGTCCGCCTGCCGATGCAGGGGACACGGGTTCGTGCCCCGGTCCGGGAGGATCCCACATGCCGCAGAGCGGCTGGGCCCGTGAGCCATGGCCGCTGAGTCTGCGCGTCCGGAGCTTATGCTCCACAACGGGAGGGGCCACGGAAGTGAGAGGCCCGCGTACAGCAAAACACACACACACACACACACAAAAAGAATCCGCCTTCCAATGCAGGGGACACCGGTTCAAACCCTGGTCAGGGAACTAAGATGCCACATGCCGCAGGGCAACTAAGCCCGCGCGCCACAACTACTGATCCCACGCGCTCTGGAGCCTGCATACCACAATTAGAGAGAAGCCGACACGCTGCAACTAAGACCCAATGCAGCCAAATAAATAAATATTTTAAAAATAAATAAGTAAAAGTGATTTTTAAAACTATTTGCAGGCTTTTAATACAAATACATTGTTCATAGTATTTTATACAATCCTCTGAAGTTCGTGGCCTCAACAGGAGTCTGTACCTTTCACCACCTAATTCCACTCTTTGTAAATATACCACAAGAAAATAACAGAAAGGGAAAAATAATTTACCCAAAAGTTTTCATGTAGCTTTACTATAAGAGAAAATTTGGAGACTAAATATAAAATACAGGAGAATATGAAGTTAATTATTTTGTATCAATATAATGAAAAACCTTAAATCTATCAAAGGTGACAAGAATTTGAGCTACGTAAATACATGAAACTAAGTACACACTGACATAGATTAGAAGAAATTTCAAGTATCAATTAAGACTTTCACAGTTGGAAGTGACAGAAAAGCCAACCCAAACTGGCTTAAAGTGAAAAGGAAATCAATTAGCTGGCGGAAACGAAAACTTTAAAAGACAAAGGGGACTTCCTTGGTGGCCCAGTGGATAAGACTCCACACTCCCAGGGGGCCCAGGTTCAATCCCTGGTCAGGGAACCAGATCCCACATGCATGCCGCAACTAAGAGTTCGTATGCCATGACTCAGGAGCCCGCAAACTGCAGCTAAGGAGCCTTCCTGCTCGAATAAGACCCAGAGCAACCAAATAAATAAATAAATAGTACAAAAATTAAAAATAAAATAAAAGACACAAAAATCACCTTGATGGATCATAGATATAATGAAAACACAAACCAGTAAAAACTTTTAGAAGAAAACAAGGAGAAAAATCTAGGGGACCCTGGAATTGGTTTTGAATTTTTAGACACAACATCAAAAGCACAATCCATGAAAGAAAAAATTGATTCCTTGTGTTTTACTAAAACTAAAAACTTGTGCTCTATCAAGCAACACTTATCTGATAAAGGACTTGTAACTAAAATATATACAGAACTGTTAAAACTCAACAATAAGAAAAAAAATTATAAAATAGGCAAACATTGTGAACAGACATCTCATCAAAGAAGACATATAGATGGCAAGTAAGTATATGATCATTGGTCATTAGGGAATTAAAACAACAGTGAGATGTAATTACATCCAGTTAGACTGGCTACAGGTAAAAAATAAGAAACACCGAATGCTGACAAGGGTGCAAAGCAACAGGGATTCTCGCTCTCTGCTTGCTGGTGGGAACACAAAGTGGTGCAGCTGCTTTGGAAGACAGTCTGGCAGTTCCTTACAAAGCTAAACATAGTCTCACCACGTGATCCAGCAATCCCATTGCTAAGTAAGTGTTTACCAAATTGAGTTGAAAACATACCCATGCAAAAGCCTTATAGAAGTTTCTTTTTCAGAATTGCCAAAAACCGCAAGACACTAAGATAATTAGGTAAACAGTTATGATCCAACCATACGACGGAAGGTTATTCAGTGATAAAATAAACGAGCACTCCAAGCCATGAAACGACATGGAGGAACCCTCAGTGCCTACTGACACGTGAAAGAAGCCAGTCTGCAAAGGCAACACACTGTGTGGTTCCAGCTCTAGGCCTTTCAGGAGAAGGCACAACTATGGAGACAGTAAGAGATCAGTGGTGCCAGGGTCTCAGGGAGAGAAAAGTGGGGAGTGTGTCGGTGAAGCACAGGGACATTTAGAGGGGTGAACCTGTTCTGTATGATACTGTCATGTGGGTACACGGCCTTACCAAGTTGTCGAAGCCTGTAGACTTCACAGCACAAAGAGGAAACCCTGATGTATACAATTTCAAAAAATCATTTAGGGAACTTATCTAGGGAACAGACACAGACTCACAGACATAGAGAACAGACTGGTGGCTGCCAAGGGGGAGGGGGGAGAGGGGAGGATTGGACTGGGAGGGTGGGGTCAGCAGGTGCAAACTATTACATACAGGATGGGTCAACAACAAGGACCTGCCGTAGAGCACAGGTAACTATATTCAATACCCTGTGATGAACCATCATGGAAAAGAATATAAAAAAGAATATATATGCATATGTATAACTGAATCACTTTGCTGTAAAGCAAAAATCAACACAACATTGTAGATCAGCTATACTTCAATAAAATAAATTTAAAAAAAATCATTTAGGAGTTTAGGGAATTCCAGGACAATTCAGACAGTGACAGGAGAATCTAACTGCATTACAGGTGTATGAAGCAGCCTCACTGGAGGGGCTGGGGAAATGTCCCGACCCAAGTAACTTTGGAAACGAGCAGAGCCTGTAAGCCCAAGGGCAAGAGGACGTCAAGGAAGCGCCGTACTCTGGTTGATAAGGTTTTCTCCCCTGGAGAACTGGTTAACGATTCTGATACGTGTATATACATATACTGAAAATTAAACAATTAAGTGAACGGATGGCAACGGGTGGGAGCCAGGCTTCTCATGATTGGAGGGGAATTTACAGATGAGCAAGCGGCATGCTTAAAAATAGGCTTGTGGTTTTAAAATATAAAGGAAATGAGATTAAACGTGGTTTATTTCTTACAGACATCACAATTAGTCATATTCTATTTAACTACACTTTTTTAAACTGAAGTATAGTTGATTTACAATGTTGTGTTAGTTTCAGGTATACAGCAAAGGGATTCAGTTATACACACACATAATTGCACACACACACACACACACACACACACACACACACACACACACCACCCAAATCACTTAAAGCAAGCTGAAGGAACAAGATGCCAGCCGACAATTTTACTGAGCTTACTACACGTCCTGCTCAAATTTTTATCAACCAAATATGTCAAAGTGTATAAAAACGCAAGAAACTTAAATCAGTAATAATGAAAATTTGATCACAAGTATACTTTTTATCAACATCGGAGCAGCCCCCATTACACAAAACATAAACTTTATGATACAAAAATATTCCTTTGTGGAAGTTAGCTCAGATGTCGTGAGAACGGGAACAGCTGTTCACGGCAGCTTGGTGTCGACGCCCAGACTGAGTGCATAAGAGTAACAGAATCGTGTAAAATAAACATGTTTCTTTCGTTCTCATGTCCATTGTCACGTGAGCATCATATAGGTGAGGGGTAAAGAAAGCTTAACTCTCCTTGTGAAAGACACTCAAAAGCCCTTTACCTGTAAAAACCATCCGCCTCCCCACTGTGGTCGGTACTGGCTCTTGAAAGGATACACCTGCCATGGTTGTAGCTGTGCTACTGGATTTTCTTTCTCAGCTTCCTCACACCAGTTTATCTGCACCAGAAACAGCCAAAGACTCTGCTGTCTCTCCTCTCCCTGTCTGTGACCCGAACTAGGTGGTTGCTAGGGACTCTTTATGACAGGAAGGCAGGGTGTTCCTTCTAACAGCTCAGTGTTCCAGCCTCCAGGAACAGACAAGACACAGCTGTAGCATCCCCAGGAGCGGCATCCAGTCTTTTCCTTACCTGTCAACATCAAGTCCAGAAGAGACCTGTTCAGGTTCTAGATCTAGAGCAGCCGTACGTCCCCACAGACCTGGCAGCCTCAGTCAACACTGTCTTCCAACATATCCCAAGGAATGTTCTGCAGAGGGCTGTCACTGCACAAACCGAACAGACAAAAATCACAAACCACGGTTAGAGGCATTTGAGAAGCGCTGGCTAGACAAAATACAATTAGAAATTATATTTTAAATGAATAAGATCATTGTTTATGCATTTTTCCCAGCCCCGTATTTCAACACGTCCTTAAACACAATCTGTACCTTGGTCATATTAATCTATCTGTGGTTCCCATCACGTGTGATGCTCTTTCGTTCCTCTGAGCCTTTACCCATTCATTTGCTCTTCCGATAATGTTCTTATGTGAATATTTCTGTCCTCTGAGAGTCAGAGCCCGTGCCTCCTCTCCAAGGAGGATGCCTGCAGACAGAGCTGACCACTGGCTCCTTCACGCCCCTTTAACTTCTACGGCGTCTTGTTTATACCTACCTGTTAAACTGCTACCACGTTGTTTCAATTATCTATTTTGTCCGCCTCCCTACTAGAATCTCACTCCCAGTTCAGGGGAAAAGCATCTTTATTCATATTTCAATTTCCAGAGACTGTCATGCAATAGATGCTTAAGAAATGTTTATGAGATGAATAAATGAACCAACAGCTAATTCCAGCCTGCCCAGAAATATATTGACCACCTGATAATCCATGGAATATAGATTCTAACAGCAATTTTGAATTCAACCTTAAATATATGGAGTTCTTTACTGAAAACGTAATGCCTTTTGTTTGTTGAGAGAAATTACAGTAAAAACACTCTACATTAACTATGAAGAGGGTTGCTAGCCTGGTGGCAAAGGGATATAACCCCCAAGTCCCCCTCCAAGGAAAGACTTGTGCCCCAGCTGCAGGAAATACCATCAGTAGACAGCCTGCAGCTGTCAGCTCCTTCAGGGGCTGCTTTAGCTGCAGCGGGCTGTGTCCCTCTCGTGGTGTCTCTCTCTGAGGCAAGCCCTCTCGGGGCAGCATGGTCAGAAGACTCAGTAAGGTGAGGGGATAAAGTCCAGATGTTTCCACCTGCCATGGGACCATTTTTCACCCGGTGAGCGGAGGCTTTGTTGAGCCCTCACCACAGTTCGGCTTCTTCCTCTGCCCAATCCTGCTTCAGTCTCTTTCTGTTCACAGGCATAGATCCCAAATAACCATCTTGCCCCCCACCAACTCCTGGAGGGCATGACTTGTGGCGGCCAGACAGCACAGATGTGTAACAGGGAAGAGCAAACCTGCTTCCGCATCAGGTCTATCCCTGTAGCTCTAAGCCTTGTGCTCTGTTGCCTGTGCTGAGTCCTGCGGGTTCTGCACCTTGTGAAACAATGTTGCCTCTAGCCTGAAATATACAGGAGAGCCTATTCTGAAGGCTCTGACCTTTAAGGGTAAAACACTTTTCCATTCATACAGAGATAAAATGTTGCAGAACAGAGAATAACAGTTGTGAACAAAGGATTCCGGCACCAAGACGTTTCCAACAATCAGCCACGCCCACTCCCATTTTAGTATAAAAGCAGCCTGACTGCTAAGTTGGGGCAGGTGGTTCTTGCGGACACTAGTCCCCCATCTTCTCTGGCTTCCTGAACAAAATCTCTATTCCTTGCCCCAACACCTTGTGTCCCGATTTCTTGGCCTGTTGTGTGGCGAGCGGTATGACCTTGGACTGGGTAACATGTCCAGTCGCAAACGTGTTACACAGGAAGGCTTCTTGTTTTACCCCTCAACCCTCTAACCAGAAGCTGATTCTACTCCCCCAGCATGGGCAAGTCTACTGGTCTTCTTTGATCTGCCCTGCGTGGCACTCTTCTTTACCTCTGCAGTGTCAGAAGCTTTCCTACCCTTTCTGGGGTTAACCAGTTCTTGTTACTATGGTCGAGGGCTCTCCAGCCCCAGCCTTAGGCTTCTCTCTGCAATTTCCCTATTTGTGTCCTCAGAACTACCACTTTCCGAGGGTGAAACCCCCTACTGGAAGTCAGGGGCCCGCCCCTTTGGTTTCTCACTGCAGTTTCTGTGATGCGGAGAGAGAAGGAAGGAGGAACCTGAGTGACAAAAAGAAATTCTTTAGTAAAATAAGCAGGAAATAAAGATCTCGCTTTTCGCCCAGGACCTCCCCTTAACCCATCCTGAGGAACGCAGGCTTCCACTTTGCCTCAGAGACTGTTACAAACTTTTCAATCTGTTGTGGGCTTAGGGTCAGTGATTCTGATGGCAAAAGGCTGGAGGGAAGGGAAAAATAGAGGAGAAAAAATCAGAGTTAGTTCTTTGGGACATCTTTCCACCGACTCAGTACATGTTTAAGTTCATTTGTTTAGTTTTGTTTCGTTTTTTAGGGATTAAAAAATTCTTGTGTAATTAAGTAAAATATTTACATGGTTTCAAAGTAAAATTCTTAAAATAAGGGATATTTACAGAAGTCTAGCTTTTATCTTTGTCATCTACATCTTGTTACTTTCTCCTTATAGGAAAACTTGTAAAAACTAAAAGAAAAATATATTTATAATCATATCCTCCCCTTTCTCAGAAAAAGAGTAGCAAACTAAACACGTGTTCTTCCACCTTCCCTTTATTCAACGAGACCTCTATTAATGGTTATATGGGCTGTTTCCAATCTTTTGCTCTTATAAAATGTACTATAAAATATAGGTTTCTGCAAACATGTTCTCATTGATTTTGCAGTACATCTTTGGGATAGATTCCTAGAAGTGTCATTCCTGGACCAGAGGGTAAGGCATATATACGTTAGCTTGATACTGCCAAATTCCCCCCCGCCATAGGGCTGTACCGTTTTGTTGTCCAACCAGCAATGTCAGAGAATGCCTATTTCCACATGACCCCACCCACAGAGTATGTTGTCAAACTTCTGGATTTACGACAGGTAAGAACTGGTCAAACAGTAATCGGCATTCCTCTCCTATCAGCGAGACGGAACATCCTTTCGTATATTTAGGAGCTATTTGCATGATTTTCTAAGACCTTCTGGTCATCCCTCTTGTGTAATTTACTACCAGGAGCCGAGCTTTGTCTACTTTTACAAGAATGAGCTAACATTCCAAAGAAGGACAACAGACACACCAACAGAGAATCACAGTAAAGTGTCAGAAGGGCAGTGATGGCTACGGGAATACATTTAACACCTAGTTTGTTCCTGGAGACATGGGGACAGAGGGGAGGGTCACCTGCCGTTCCTGGGACAGAGGCGAGGCTCTCGTCTGAACTGTGTCTCAAAGAATGATGAGGACCCAGGCAAGGGATGGGAGGTTGGGGGATGGCGTGGGCGGAAAGGGCATTTGGAACAAAGAGGACAGCTTGAGCAAACGGCCCAGAGGGGAGACACAGCCCACAGAACTGTACATGGCAGAAAGACAAGTTCAGCATTGCTGACGGTCATGGCTAAGAGGGGAGAGGGGAGAGGAGGCCTAAGGGGCTCGTCCGGGCATGCCAGGAGCAGGGACTCTATTCTGTAGGCATCGGGGACCCCTGAAGGTTCAAACAGGCAGAGACTGGTCAGTCTTGGGTTTAAATGGAAGATGCCTGGCTGGGTGGAGACCGAATTGAGGAGAAGAGCCTGGGGACGGGGGTCCAGGCAAGTACAGGTGAGGCCAAGGCAGAGGTGATGGGAGCGGAGAAGAGATGCATTCGGGAAACACGCTGAATCTAGGTGGTAAGGAATCAGGAGGACCCCGGTTATCCAGCCTGGGTGACCGTGAGTAGTAGGGTCACAAAATAAAACACGGAAAACAAGAGAAAGAGAGAAAACCAAGGCCAGTAGGTAAAGCGATGGTGTTAACTCGGTGTGGAGCTGACAGGATAACCAAGCAGTTAAAATGAAGCCCATATTGTCATCAGAAGTTGCGACAGCTTCTGAACTCATTAGAGGGGATTAACGACGATCTCCTGTGGCCAGCAGATGCTCTTCAATTAGAGAAAATCCCTATTGTTTATGAATCAGCCGCAACCTCCTCTGATGAAGCTCAGGGTTTACTGCTCGGCACAAATGAAACGTTGGCTATTGTCTTGCTTTGCTAATGTAACAGTTACTTGAGAGTTGAAAACTGCTTCACGGTGCAGCTGTGCAGGCCAGTGTCCAGTGCTCAGGCGCTGCAAAAACGCCTGTTCCAGTGTTTGGGAACGCATCCAGCTACACAGTTAATGATGGAAAGTGATACAAACTAGAAACTCCCATGATGCAGCAACGGAACCTATCTCCAGGTGAATATAGGGTCAGTACTTGCTAAAATTAATGCTCAAATACCCTATTACTAAGCACACTTTGCAAACTGGGGAGCTTTGCCACCCCTATACCGGTAAATCTTTCTTTATACTTTTAAGCGCCAAATAATTTTAGGTCCTTTCCCTACATTCCTGTTTTTAGGCAACAATCTGGAAAACTCACGGAATAGAGATACAGACCTGGCTTCAAATCCCAACAGTCTTCTGTGTAACACTGGCAAGTTGATTTTCTGTAAAATGAGAATAATTGTGCCTCCCTCCCTATAGGGCAAAGGGAATAACGTATATAAAATGCTTGTCACAATACCTGACACACTATGTAGTATGTATGCAGTAAATATTCTCTGTAATATTAGTCTCATCAACTCCCCCTTACCTTGGCCTCTCCCCGTTCTTCCCTTAGAAAATACATGTGACTAATATACATTTAAAGTGTGACCATCATGGACCTCAAGATTATCATATTAAGTGAAATAAGTCAGACAGAAAAGACAAATATCATATGATATCACTTATACGCAGAATCTTAAAAGTTGACACAAATGAACTTATTTACAAAACAGAAAAAGACTCACAGACATAGAAAACAAACAAAAGGGGATAGTAGGAGTGGGGGGAAGGGGGGAGGGATAAATTAGGAGTTTGGAATTAACAGATACAAACTACTATATATAAAATAGGTAAACAATAAGGACCTATTGTATAGCACAGGGAACTCTACTCAATATCATGTAATAACCTATAATGGAAAAGAATCTGAAAAAGAATATATATTATATATATATAAATGCATAACTCAATCACTGCTGTACACTTGAAACTAACACATTATAAGTATGTATATGCATAGCTGATTCACTTTGTTATACAGCAGAAAGTAACACACCATTGTAAAGCAATTATATTCCAATAAAGATGTTTAAAAAATACCCTATACTTCAATAAAATAAATAAATAATGAAAATAAGTAAATAAAACAATAAAGTGTGACCATCATAACCTTTCTTTTTATATTTGGGCTTTCAAGACCAGCTCACGAAAGTGTCTGTATTCTTCATCTTACTCATGTAGCTAGAATTCGGGTAAGTTGGCACCAGAGATGCTATTCCCTGCCCGTCCAATCAACCTGACCTCCCACGGTTGTAGTTAATATAATTAGGGATTATAGTATACATGCCTTTTCTATAAAAACACCGTTTAGAAAATTAAAACCACAACACATTAGAATTGCCATCCCCTAACTGCTATACTCTACATGGAGAAACAATAAATAATTAAAGCAAGTGCTTTAGCAACCATAGGGTGATACCTTACAAATGTGTGAACTGTTATTGTGATAAGGGACCGTAGCTACTCCTGAGACAGAGCCCCTCGGCTTCCGCTCGAGCAATCTGATCGTGGGAGAGGCCAGCTGAGGGGCTAAGCCACGGCGCAGGGGCGCCGGAGGAAGAGCCAGGACGAATCCACCCGCCTGGTCTTCAATTCAGGGCGCTCTTCTCCCTGCTCCACCTTGTACAAGAATCTGTCGTCTCTTTTTCTCGTGCGTGGCACTGTGGATGTCAACAGCCCTTGCAGTTCTGCTCTAATGGTTTATGCGGTCTTCCTTCTGCCACTAGTTCAACTTTCTGGTGAAGACTTTTTCACTGAGCAGTGAACAAATATCACTGGACACTTACTGCATGCCAGATACTGTGCAAAACACTTTCTCCAAAGTTGTTTTTTTTTTAACATCTTTATTGGAGTATAATTGCTTTACAATGGTGTGTTAGTTTCTGCTTTATAACAAAGTGAATCAGTTATACATATACATATGTCCCCATATCCCCTCCCTCTTGGGTCTCCCTCCCACCCTCCGTATCCCACCCCTCTAGATGGTCACAAAGCACCGAGCTGATCTCCCTGTGCTATGCGGCTGTTTCCCACTAGCTATCTATTTTACATTTGATAGTGTATATATGTCCATGCCTCTCTCTCACTCCAAAGTTTTTTCACTGTCTGCACAACAGTGCTATGACACAAAATTATTATCCCTGGTTTATTGTGGAGGTCGGTGTGTTCCAGAGAGTTTAGTGTCAAAGTCTGGTCCAATTGTGCATAACAGAGAATGTGGGGTTCCAAATCTGGTTAATTATTTCTGAGTTGTAGAAATGAAATCTAAGTTTGATCTTCAATAGACATATTTGTCTCCCGTGATAAACCATAATGGAAAAGAATATGAAAAAGAATGTATATATAGGTACCACTGAATCACGTCGCTGTACAGCAGAAATTAACACAACATTGTAAATCACCTATACTTCAATAAAATTTTTTTAAAAAGCACAATATAAGGATTTCAAATGAAAAATAAATAAACATATTTATCAGAATTATGAATATGGTTACTTTGAATATGAGTGAAATTCTCCCATCTGGGTGCTATTGCAGCTTCTCAGCCTGTAACAGTAGCATTCCCTCCTAAATGTTCCTGGCAAATACCCTTCCCATCTTTGCCTTTAAGACAATCAACCCCCTTCCAAAGTTCTCTTCTTCCCCTTCCACCAGCACAGGTCTCCAGAGGTCCTCAAATGCCCACACTCCCTTCTCTGCGCTCCTACAGGCTTTACGTTTTACCTTGGCTCTTGTGCAGATCATTTTTGTGCAAGCAGGCGTCCCTCTCCACAGTGGCCCCGGCCAAAGTGGGATTCTACTCTTCCCTCCCCAGCAACGTCAACCACTGGTGGGCTCCTGGCTGCCATGCCATTCTCTGTACCGCCACTCAGACCCAGACTCCTGGATGCAGGGGGAAGGAAACGAGTCCCTTCCTCTATGACATGTTCCCTTGGAAGGCCGCCAACAGACTTTCTTGGGCCCCAAAGAGCAACACAATCTGGGGTGACAGCTCTTCTGATGACTTCAGAGCACACTACTGACTGGGTGGGTTTTGGGGGGGCGGCACTGTGATTTGGAGACTCCTCCAGCCCCCCTGGTCTTTTGTCGAATCCAGGGCATTGCCGTACTTAATCTTTCCTCCTGCCGGGACAAATCTACTGTAGAAAATTCCCTCCATCAGCACCCTCCCTCCACCCAGCTCCATTTTTCCTATCCTTCATCCAGTTCGCCAGTTATTTTCCTGAGAAAGTCGCAGCTCCCTTTGAAAACAGTGAACGCAATGACAAGGCAGCAGCAGAGGGTGGTTTCCCCAGAGCACAGCCAGGAACCAACCTTTCTTACCTTTCCGAGCAAATGTATTTCTATAATGGACTGTAAGTACTTATACTTACTGGGGGGAAAGCAATGAAATATCATCGAGAGTATGTGTGCTTCCACAGGTTCTTCTAAACCTGGACAAATGTCTGAAGCTCAGCGTCTTATTTTCATCTAGTTTCCGGAGACTAAGCATCATTTACAGCAGTTCTACAATCCAAGATTCGTTTCAACGTCTGAACTTTTTTTTTTTTTTTTTTTGTGGTATGCGGGCCTCTCACTGTTGTGGCCTCTCCCGTTGCGGAGCACAGGCTCCGGACGCGCAGGCTCAGCGGCCATGGCTCACGGGCCCAGCCTCTCCGCGGCATGTGGGATCTTCCCAGACCGGGGCACGAACCCGTGTTCCCTGCATCGGCAGGCGGACTCTCAACCACTGCGCCACCAGGGAAGCCCCAATGTCTGACCTTTGATGTTGAAAAAGTCGACGTAGCTTCTTAGTATTTGCCAATCATTTGCCCTGACACAGAAAGAGCATTCAAATGTACGGATCCTCAAAGAGGGTCTGATAATTAGAAACAATCTAAAAATAGCATGTTACTGAGCCATAAAAAAGAATGAAATAATGCCATTTGCAGCAACCTGGATGGACACAGATATTATCATACTGAGTGAAGTAAGCCAGACAAAGACAAATATCCTATGACATCACTTATACGTGGAATTAAAAAAAAAAAAGATTCAATTGAACTTATTTACAAAAGAGAAACAGACTCACAGCCATAGAAAACAAATTTCTGGTTACCAAAGGGGAACCATGGGGGAAGTGATAAATTAGGAGATTGGGATTAACAGATACATGCTACTATATACAAAATAGATAAACAACAGGGACCTACAGTATAGCACAGAGAACGATACTTAATATCCTGTAATAAACCATAATGGAAAAGAATATAAAAAAGAACATATATATGTGTAACTGAATCACTTTGCTGTACACTTGAAACACTGTATAAATCAAATATACTTCAATAAAAAAGTTTTTTAATAATAAAAATAGCTGTTATCTCTCACTTGAAATGGATTATACACTGGTTTATAGTACAAGTGTTTGGTATAGTCTTAAGAAAAAACCCTACTTCTTTGAAAAACTTCATTTTTTAGCAAATCCCATTTAGATGTCAATGGGAAAATAACTTTTCTTCTTATATATTTTATTAGGATTTTTAGCTTAATCTTTTTATTAAACTCTAATGTAACACTTAAAAATGTTGTTTAAAATGTCTAGGAACAGTTTGAGCGGAGAAGGATGACAGCATCTAGGAAAGGACACGTGGTGGGTTTGGGAACTCCTTGTGGTAGAAGCTGAACCCAACCCCAAATTTACTCCCACACACCCTAGATGGGAGAAGCTGGAACACCACCAAACTAAAATGCCCTGTGTCAAGGAAAATGAAAGTTGTGGTGAGGAGTGGGTCTGGGGGCTCTTGGACTAGAGGAAACAACAACAAGCTGGAAGAGAAGGCTTTTTAGTCTGGGAGGCCAGTGAGGGCGGGGCGCACGCGCCCAGAAGGGCAGTGGTGATGCTTCCACGTGCTTGGTTGTCCGAGAAACTGGTGAAGTCTGATTTCAGCAAATGACTCGTTTCAATTTTAAGTTGTTTATTGTCTGTGCTTGGCTGTAGTTCCATTCGGCAGCCTGTGTTGGTGGCCTTTGGGGGAAGTTGAAGAAAGCAGGACAGGGCCCTTTGTAGAGCAAAACTCAGCAGGAAATGCACCTCAGGCTGCAGAGGAGGGGTAATTCCAGAGAGACAAGACAAATGGGAAAGTAAACCTTCAGGGTGTCCTCTGAAATCTTGAGAGAAGGATGTCCACAACCTGAGGGAAAGGGGTTTTATTGGGGCATTTTATTTTATTTAAATGTTTTATTGTATTAATTTATTCAATTCGTAATTTATAATTTTAATAAATTAATTTTATTTTAATTTATAAATTAAAACTTATAATTTATGATAAATAACATTAATTTATCTAAATAAAGGCCTTTTATTTTATGTATCTAAAGACATTTTACTGGGGGTACTGAAGTAACCGCTGAGCCCAGAAGGCTGACAAGCCTGAGGATTTGGGGTACAGACACCCCATAGTAACATGTAGCAATAACCCAAATCAAATGGCAGGCCAAAAATAACTAACATATTTTAAAATAATTTGTTTTATTACTATAAAAAGTTTAAGTAATCAGGGAATTGATTATTTAGTCATCAGGTGTTTTAATCTCAACTTTATAAAATGTACCAAAGCGAGAGTATTTTTAAGTTGATGAAATCACAGATACATTATTTATTTTGCGTGATTCACAGTTTCTTAATATAAGCTGAAATCAATTATACTTCAATAAAAAAATAAAGTAAAATAAAATTAAAAAAAAATACATAAGCTGGGGACTTCCCTGGTGGTCCAGTGGTTAAGACTCTGCGCTTCCACTGCAGGGGGCGTGGGTTCAATCCCTGGTCACAGAACTAAGATCCTGCATGCCATGTGTCATGGCCAAAAAAATAAATAAACAATTTGAAAAAAGAAAAATACATAAGCTGAAAACCATGCTTACAGCAGCCTGCACTAGAGTTTCTCGTACTTTATAATTTTGGGGCCATTTCAGGTGAGGAAGGGGAAGCCCTGAGGGTGAGGCCCGAAGGGGTGTATGAAGCAGAGATGGTTTAAACTGTCCCACAGAAGAAGTAAAGGAATGTGTGAGGGGAGCCCAAAAAGGGACAGGGCGGGAGGTGGGGGGAGAGACGTGGGCTAGAGAAGGTGGAAGCTGGATAGGGACAAACAGGCTATTAGCTCTGATGCTGCATAACAAACGACCCCAAAACTTAATGGCTTAAAGCAACAACTATTTAGTATCTTGCTGTTTCTGTGGTCAGGAACCTGGGAGCTGCCTGGCTGGGTGCCTCCGGTTCAAGGTCTCCCAGGAGGTTGCCATGAAGGTGTCAGCTGAGGCTGAGGTCTCAGGTGAAGACTTGGTGTTAAGAGTACGGTTGAGGGCAGGATTTGGTTCCTCAAGGGCTCCGGGGCCGTGTTTGTTGCCTCTTCACGTGGCAGTTGGCTCTTTCCAGATGGACCACAAGACAGAGGGAGCACCCAAGACAGGGACCACAGCCACTGTGCCACCCACTCTTATAGGTGACATCCCATCCCTCTGCCACATTCTATCTGCTAGAAACGGGTCACTAAGCCCAGCCACCCTGAAGGGTAGGGCACTCCACAAGGGTACGAATACCAAGGGCTGGGAGACTGACTCACCACTGAAGAGGTGGGGTGAGGTGGGCGTGGGAGGGCAGGGGTTGGTGGGTAGAGAGTTGAAAGTTATCCAGACTTGGATATTTGCTTGTCTCACTCTTTCATTCCTGTACTTTCTGGGGCCTTCTGGAGCCTTCCACTTTTAGTGACCGGGATCCTATCAGTCCTGTTAGACCACTAGTATTCTGGAACCTGCCATTTAGAAACGCTAGCAACATCACTCATGTTTTTCTAAAGCAAGCATCAATTCTTGTACATTTTAATTTGAAATTTTTTAATTTTATTGGAGTATAGTTGATTTACAATGTTGTGTTAGTTTCAGGTGTACAGCTAAAGTAATTGTTTAAGAGCTATAAAAAGTAGGTTGTTACTATTGACCAACTAAGTAATCAACTCCTAAATAACTCCAAATACACACTAAAAGTTATTTAATTCTAATAAGGAAGGAACCTCCCCCAATATATAGATACATACATGCACGTATTTATGTCTAAAACCATTTGCTCATCTATTTAAGCAATATTTTTCTTCCTTAACTGTATAGTTTAAAAATTCCTTCTGATCTTCTCCAAAATTTACACTAGACTTTAAAATTGAAAAGCATTCTTCTGATTCCTGCCTTGTTCCAGGACTTGACGGATTGCATTTTTATCTGCCAATGCTTATCATCCATTCCTAGGCAGCCTCCATCAGCGATCTGTCTTGGTCTCTTTAACATGTCACAGAGTCACATTACAACAGACTCTTGGTAATCTGAAAAATACGAAGATGCTCCTAGATAACTAAAAATCCTGGTGAGAAGTCCCTGCATCTGCCAGACAAGCCCTGCAGGAAAAACCAGGGTGGAGCCCACGTGGACAGGAAGGGCGTTTAAAGCACAGTGTGCCCGCCCTGCTACGGGATGTTCTGTGATTTTTGTCCTCCTTTTTCTGAGGTTTGCATGATCCGAAATAAGTTAAAACGTACAAGAGAGGGTTTCACACGTAAGAACCATGATATGACAGCACGTCATAGAGAAACGAACAAAGAGGAAAAGTAAAAGTCCTGCAATTCCCAACACGTGGGCAAGATGCTGCTGACCCGTTGGTGTGCTTACCTTGCAGCACAGACGCTTGTTCTTCTTAAACTGATGTTTGTGGTCCAGAGAGGAACTGCTGTTCCTTCTCTTCCACTCCCCGCCCCCCCCCACCCCGACCCCGAACTGGCTCAGGTCACCCTCGGACATCCTCCTCCATCCGCCAGAGCGTGGTGTTGGAGGACAGACCTGGCCTCTGTCTCAGACGGGAGAGATGCCCGTCCCATCTGAGCCCGAAGGGGCGGGAGGGATGCTCCCCGGTGAGCGAGGACGCCAGCAGATGCCCAAGTGCAAGTTCAGGGCGGCGCGTCCTTGCGCTGCTCCTCCAGAGCGGGCTTCCTACGCAGGGCATCCCAAACGCCCTGTTCCCTGGAGAGGGTCCTAAAGGAGTTCCATCCGCAGTGTTGGGCTTTCTCTTCTTGTCCTTAACCAAGCTCAGAGCCGACTTCCCTTCCGCAGGCATTTCTGAGCCACGTTCAGGCAGACAAGGGGAGGGGGCGCCCCCAGCCTCCCCCCCAATTAAACCTGCAGAAGGACCCTCACTGAGAATGCCTTAGGTTTGCTTATGAGGATACTGTCAAAGAAGTTTGCTTACAATAACTAATAGTTTTAAGAACTGAGACAATCACACCCGAAACTAACACAACATTGTAAATCAACTATACTTCAATTAAAAAAAGAACTGAGATAATTTACCAGATGATAAAGAGTTCAAGACATTATTTAATGTCAGAATATAAAACATAAGCTTTTAGGTTGAAATACAAGATTCGAATTCCTTAAAATATAGATGTCAAAAGTTTACTGCTCATTATACTTATAAAAAATTATCGGGCTTCCCTGGTGGCGCAGTGGTTGAGAGTCCACCTGCCGATGCAGGGGACACCGGTTCGTGCCCCGGTCCGGGAAGATCCCACATGCCGCGGAGCGGCTGGGCCCGTGAGCCATGGCCGCTGAGCCTGCGCATCCGGAGCCTGTGCTCCGCAACGGGAGAGGCCACAACAGTGAGAGGCCCGTGTACCGCAAAACACAAAACAACCAAACAAAAACAAACAAACAAAATATTATCCATCACGAATTTTCACAGAAAGAAAATACAACAGTTTTCTAATGTAACTTTTTTTTAAATGATAGGGATTTCTGAAAAAAACCACTGTCAAGAAAGATAAAGTAACATCAATTTGTCATATCTCAATGGAGTCTACATTCAACACAGATTAGCTTTAAAAAACAAAAAACAAGAAGGCACAGCTGGACCTGTTAAGCTTTTTGTTTCTGTGTTTTCTTTCACTACACACAAAAGTCTCGGGCATTTTTGATTTCCTGAAAGCACCACAGTAAATAGCTTTGAAAATCGCTGAGATGATGTAAGAAAGAAGCTTGAAAATGTATAGATAATATCGAGATTCAGAGAGATTGATTAAAGAATGGAATGCAGACCAAGTGATTTTAAACAGTCACTAAATTTGATCCCAACTTAGGATTTTCAGTCAACTTTCCTTGAAGGTATTTATTCTTTAGAATGTTTTGAATTTTTATGATTCTTTGGGAATATTGGTCACCTGTTCTCAATTTTTTATATTAGGTCAGGATCTACTTAAAAATGAGTTAAAAGCCACATGAATTTTGTGTCTGTCTGGAAAATAGGGTCTGACTTCCACAGATGCCCTGGAGATCGCAAATATATACTGCATTACAGCCCTGTTATTTTAGCTGTCACAGAAGAGACAAAAGTAGATTTAACGTTGGAGAAACCTTGGTAGGAAATGTGCATTGGGGTATAGGCTACTTCTGACTCCTAGGATTAAAGCTTCTTGGTGAAAGAAGACAGTCTTTTGATAACACATCAATTAACGTAGACGTTATTTTAAAAACTGTGCCTTGCTGAAAGATGTCCCTTGGTATCAGCACATCAGCTTTTTTTGACTCAGCTGGGAAGGCAGTGAAAATAAAGTTAACAGTGGCATTAATCAAGCCTATTTTTTTTTAAACCTCTCTTAATTTTGGCAGCATCTGGATTTCATTCTTCTTACTGGGTTAGCGCTACCATTGCTCTGTTTTATGTTTTGACCATCTGTGCTTACTGGTAACCCCGGCAGGCTTGAGAAGTGGCAGACAGGTGTGACTACCTAACTTAAGTGCTGGCCTGGTGAGTGGGAGAGAGAAGTGATCGCATTTTTAATAGATAAAATATGTTTGCAATTCATGGCAGTGTGAGGACAATAATCAGAACAAAGATGGGTGGTGAAAAGAGACATGTGAGTTAGGAGCAAGGATCACTGTGTATAAGTCATTGAAACCTCCAGCCCAGACTCAGCCTTAAGATCACATAAGTATAAATTTACTGTTTAAAATCTTAAAGAGGCTTCCAAGAAAATGCTCTTCTTTGAATTTTCTTGCAGAAACATAAAACCAACTGGCTGTATAACAGGGTAGCAAGAGTTTTAGTAAATGTAGCTTGAATTATGTTCAGATGAATGCAAAGTGCTATGTTTTCTGGAAAAGGCTTTTCTTTTTTTTTTTGCTTGAAACTGTTAGATTTGAGATGGGCTTTTGCGGGGGGGAGCTTTGTCCTTGCACAACTAATACCAGTAGACTATAAGCTGCTCAAAAAAAAAAAGATTACCTCTACCATTTCCCTGCTTCCCCCCCAGGGTACACAATAGGAGCTAAGAAATATTGTTGCCTGAATGACTAAAGTGTCACATTCAAAAACACTTTCATTACCAAATGCAGAGCAGAGACCATTTACACCGTGGCTATTTCCAAAATCTATTGCTGCTAATTAATGAAATCTTATCTGCCATGAGATGTAACATCTATTTAGAATGATGCAAAGAGAATATCTTTCTTTTATTGTCATTTTTATTCCACCATTTGTTTGTTTCCATAACAGCAAGAACATGGGCCTTGGATTCATTACTCAGGTTCTTCTCCCAGCCAAGCAAAGCCGTAGGCAGTGTCGGCAGAGGTGTGTTAAGCCCTAGCCCCCCGCTGTGTGCCAGGAGACAGCAGACCACCGAGCGCTTCTCGCCACGTCTTTGTGGCCTCTTCCTCGCTATTTCATTGCTGTTTGATATGTACTGAGTGTGTCAGCTCCATCCTTTCATTTCCTGTCTCAGGGGCGGTGCTTTGCCGGGAGCTTCCTCACCCTTCCTCCTCCTTCCCTGCTCCACCCCCTCTAACTACCTGCCACCCAGCTCACCCCCCCAATCAGGATGTTAAAGCCTCCCTGGCCTCCACCTGAGTTCCCAGCGTTTCCCCCAAAGACTGAAAATGACTCAGGTGGAGGGAGAGCAGCAAAAGAGAGGAGGAATCCGGGGCAAACATCCTGACTAGGTGAGTCCACTGGAGAGAAAGGCGTGGGCAGGGGGTGCAGACTCGGGGCATCACCTTTACCCCCTTTACCAGGAGGAACTCCGAGAGGGGCCAGGGACACAGACTGAAGGCAGAAGCCTCCCAGGGGAGTACGCGCAAACACTCACGTACATACACGTACACATGCACAGACATACATATGCACACATGTACACACACGCATACACACGTACATATGCACGCACACACGTGTACACACACACATACATGCGTGCGCACAGGCATACACACATATGCATGCGCACACATACATAGGCACACATGAAAACACATACAGGCACGCGTGCAGACATAAACACACATGCACATGTGCACACATACATGCGTGTGTACATACACGCACATACATACACACACATCTTCTGCACATAATAAAGGGTCTACCTACCCAGTGCCACAGACTGTAAGTACGCATTTGTATGGGTAAAGCAGACTGAAAATGGGGCTGAGGACTGGGCTCCTCCACTTTCTAAACGTGTAACCTTGCAGATGTAAGCCTCGACCTTCCTTTGGTGTGGGTTGGGTGATGTTGCCGTCCGTCCCCACAGGGTTGTCATGAGGATCATTTGTTTTTTAACTATTCGAGTGAAGGTACCGAGTCCATGCAGAACGGCAGAACTGCGTGGCTGCCCAAACATTTTGTTGGTCATTCTGTGGTGTTAAGTGTTATCTGCTGAACGCTCCCTCTCTTAAAAATACAAACAGACGTGGATGGATCATTAATATATTGATTTCTGAGTTCGTAATAGCACCTAGAAGGACACGAGGATGGCCAGGACCCGGGACCCAGCACTTCGCATCCGTGGGTTCACCTGGCCCACACGTCCCCCTTCAGGTTCCCTCCAGGGATCTAGCATCGTTCCCGAAAGCTCCAGGTGTGCTTTGTTTCTGAGTTCCTCTCCACTCCCCACTGCTTAGAGCCATTCCTGGGAGACCTGGACAGGCTCTCCCTGCCCCGGGCTCGTTCTCAACAGACTAAAGCCGTGCATGGTACCGGAGCAAAGCCAGCAGAGATTTACCCCCCTCCCTCCTCCTTCCCTCCTTCCTCTTTTCTTTCTTTTCTTTGATTTGAAACAGATCCGTACTGTAGCCATTCTTATTCCAGTTTATCACCATGTCCGCTCAACTCCTACTCTAAAATTTGTATAATAATGATCCACTCTCACTCCCATCCCTCCCCCATCTCACAGCGATGCGGAAATGCAGCCCTAACTCCTGACGATCCCGAGACCCCAGGGATCCTGTTTCCAGGCTCCACAGGCCCGTCTGGCTGGCACTGTCCCCTTACTCCAGACCACAAGCAGCCTGTTCCTCTTCTGCTGACACCCCCCTCTCTCCAGTCCACTTCCCCACACACAGATGCCTTCTCCCCTAACCTGCCTGCATGCACTGTGAACAGAAAGCAGCGTGTTTGACATTCTTTACTGAAAGGTAGGCAGTTACAGAGGGACCTTACACACATCGTGGGAAACCACTGGAGACCTGGGTTCTGAAAACCTGGTATGTGGAGCACAGAGGCCGCCCACTTCTCAGCGCTGCGCCCGCTCGCCTCTGTCCTTGTCCAGCTGAGTGGCTGAATCCCCAGACCCTCCTGGCTTCTCGCTGGAGGCCCTGACGTCTTTCCTGGTCTGGTTCCCTGGCCCCTCCCACCCTGCCCTCATCACTCCTCCAGAAAATGCTTCACACCATAATAATCTCTACAGCAGTTGCTCTGCCAGCAATGGAGTCAGCATTTTTAATCCTTTGAGACGACACTGGACACCCTGCACCAACCATCGCGATTTAACTTCTTCCCCAGGTCCAAGGCTTCCCCAAGAAAATCTGCAGGACTGAAAAGGCCTATCGAAGCCTCTCCCACCCCACAGAGTTTGAGTTTGCCGGATGGCCACATTTACAGCCATCAGAAGCATGGGGCTCTGGGGTCAAAGTGTCTGAATGCTTTCCTACTTCAGGAGCAATGCCCTTCGACCTCCTTAAGGAAGGGCGCATCACCAGGGGTTCGTGAAGGATTCAGCTGGGAGACAAGCGTTAGAGCCCCGAGGCGCGTGTGCTGGCAGGAGGAATGACAAGACGTGGGTGTCCGTGATGTTTGGTGCCACCACCTGACCCCCTCCCTTCTTCCCTTTGAGGACTTCCAAAGGCCACGCGAAACTGCACCGTATGAAGAAAGCTTTCGTCCTTGTAGTTTCTGTTGCCACAAGGAATAAAAACAATTCTCGGAGGGTAAGCTTTATACGGTAAGCGTCAGTGTCAACTGTGTTCTGACCAGATTCAGAAGTTCAGGTGGGTACCCGGGAAGGAGGGGTCTCTCCCTTCCTGAGCACCGAGCATTTTTCAAGCCAAGGATAAAGAAAGCTTGCTCTGCAGAGGCTAGCTTCCAGCTCCCGATGCAAGTTTATGCCACTGACAGTGACCAATACACTGCTCACACCTGTGTCACAGGGAGGGCCCGCTCGTGTCAGCTTAGATCTCTCCAGCTCACAGAGATAACCCATGTTCCAGCACCTCTCCCTCCCCCTTCCTCATTTCCTTTTTCCCTCCCAGAGGTACGTTGTATTTCATTGTAAAGCACTCAGAGACTGCAGCAATATGCACCGTATAAATAATAAATGGAATGCGATAGAACTGGAACAGTTGAATTTCCACGGTGATCTGATGTCTGGCTTTTCTAGGGAATCCAATCAACAAGACTGAAGACTGGCTGCAGGATTGTGGGGAATATAGTAAAGACATCTGAAGTAGAATGTCGCCAGCACTCCAGAAGCTCCTTCTGTCCCCTTCCATGCACTGCCCTGCTTCCAAGCGTAACCAATACCCTGACTTGTAGCATCAAAGATAAATTTTGGACCACTCCCTCCCATCACGAAACTTCCACAAGCCTCTTGGATAGCCTCATCCACCAGAGGGCAGACAGCAGAAGCAAGAAGAACTACAATCCTGCAGCCTGTGGAACAAAAACCACATTCACAGAAAGACAGACAAGATGAAAAGGCAAAGGGCTATGTACCAGATGAAGGAACAGATAAAACCCCAGAAAAACAACTAAATGAAGTGGAGTTAGGCAACCTTCCAGAAAAAGAATTCAGAATAATGATAGTGAAGATGATCCGGGACCTCGGAAAAAAGAATGGAGGCAAAGATTGAGAAGATGCAAGAAATGTTTAACAAAGACCTAGAAGAATTAAAGAACAAACAGAGATGAACAATACAATAACTGAAATGAAAACTACACTAGAAGGAATCAATGGCAGAATAACTGAGGCAGAAGAACGGATAAGTGACCTGGAAGACAGAATGGTGGGATTCACTGCTGTGGAACAGAATAAAGAAAAAAGAGTGAAAAGAAATGAAGACAGCCTGAGAGACCTCTGGGACCACATTAAATGCAACAACATTCGCATTACAGGGGTCCCAGAGGAGAAGAGAGAGAGAAAGGACCAGAGAAAATATTTGAAGAGATTAGACTCAAAAACTTCCCTAACACGGGAAAGGAAATAGCCACCCAAGTCCAGGAAGCACAGAGTCCCATACAGGATAAACCCAAGGAGAAACACGCTGAGACACATAGTAATCAAATTGGCAAAAATTAAAGACAAAGAAAAATAATTGAAAGCAGCAAGGGAAAAACGACAAATAACATACAAGGGAAATCCCATAAGGTTAACAGCTGATTTCTCAGCAGAAACTCCACAAGCCACAAGGGAGTGGCATGATATGCTTAAAGTGATGAAAGGGAAGAAACTACAACCAAGATTACTCTACCCAGGAAGGATCTCATTCAGATTCAATGGAGAAATCAAAAGCTTTACAGACAAGCAAAAGCTAAGAGAATTCAGCACCACCAAACCAGCTCTACAACAAATGCTAAAGGAACTTCTCTAAGTGGGAAACACAAGAGAAGAAGAGGACCTACAAAAACAAACCCAAAACAATTAAGAAAATGGTCATAGGAACACACATATCGATAATTACCTTAAACGTGAATGGATTAAATGCTCCAACCAAAAGACAGGCTTGCTGAATGGATACAAAAACAAGACCCATATATCTGCTGTCTACAAGAGACCCACTACAGACCTAGGGACACATACAGACTGAACGTGAGGGGATGGAAAAAGATATTCCATGCAAATGGAAATCAAAAGAAAGCTGGAGTAGCAATACTCATATCGGATAAAATAGACTTTAAGATAAAGAAGTTTACAAGAGACAGGGAAGGACACTACGTAATGATCAAGGGATCAAACCAAGAAGAAGATATAACAATTATACATATATATGCACCTAACATACGAGCACCTCAATACATAAGGTAACTGCTAACAGCTATAAAAGAGGAAATCGACAGTAACTCAATAATAGTGGGGGACTTTAACACCTCACTTACACCAATGGACAGATCATCCAAAAAGAAAATTAATAAGGAAACACAAGCTTTAAATGACACAATAGACCAGAAAGATTTAATTGATATTTATAGGACATTCCATCCAAAAACAGCAGATTCCACTTTCTTCTCAATTGCACACAGAACATTCTCCAGGATAGATAACATCTTGGGTCACAAATCAAGCCTCAGTAAATTTAAGAAAATTGAAATCATATCAAGCATTTTTTCTGACCACAACGCTATGAGATTAGAAATCAATTACAGGGGAAAAAAACGTAAAAAACACAAACACATGGAGGCTAAACAGTACGTTACTAAATAACCAAAAGATCATTGAAGAAATCAAACAGGAAATCAAAAAATACCTAGAGACAAATGACAATGAAAACATGACAATCCAAAACCTATGGGATGCAGCAAAAGCAGTTCTAAGAGGGAAGTTTATAGCTATACAAGCCTACCTCAAGAAACAAGAAAAATCTCAAATAAACAATCTAACCTTACACCTAAAGGAACTAGAGGAAGAAGAACAAACAAAACCCAAAGTTAGCAGAAGGAAAGAAAGCATAAAGATCAGAGCAGAAATAAATGAAATAGAAACAAAGAAAACAATAGCAAAGATCAATAAAAATAAAAGCTGGTTCTTTGAGAAGATAAACAAAATTGATAAACCATTAGCCAGACTGAAAAAGAGGGAGAAGACTCAAATCAGTAAAATTAGAAATGAAAAAGGAGAAGTTACAACAGACACTGCAGAAATACAAAGGATCATGAGAGATTACTACAAGCAACTGTATGCCAATAAAATGGACAACCTGGAAGAAATGGACAAATTCTTAGAAATGCACAACCTTCCAAGACTGAACCAGGAAGAAATAGAAAATATGAACAAACCAATCACAAGTAATGAAATTGAAACTGTGATTAAAAATCTTCCAACAAACAAAAGTCCAGGACCAGATGGCTTCACAGGTGAATAGTATCAAACATTTAGAGAAGAGCTAACACCCATCCTTCTCAAACTCTTCCAAAAAAATTGCAAAGGGAGGAAAACTCCCAAACTCATTCTACAAGGCCACCATCACCCTGACACCAAAACCAGATAAAGATACTGCAAAAAAGAAAATTACAGACCAGTATCACTGATGAATATAGAGGCAAAAATCCTCAACAAAATACTACCAAACAGAATCCAACAACACATTAAAAGGATCATACACCATGATCAAGTGGGATTTATCCCAGGGATGCAAGGATTCTTCAATATATGCAAATCAATCAATGTGATACACCGTATTAACAAACTGAAGAATAAAAACCATATGATCATCTCAACAGATGCAGAAAAAGCTTTTGACAAAATTCAACACCCATTTATGATAAAAACTCTCCAGAAAGTGGGCATAGAGGGAACCTATTTCAACATAATAAAGGCCATATACGACAAACCCACAGCGAACATCATTCTCAATGGTGAAAAACTGAAAGCATTTCTTCTAAGATCAGGAAGAAGACAAGGATGTCCACTCTCACCACTATTATTCAACATAGTTTTGGAAGTCCTAGCCACAGCAAACAGAGAAGAAAAAGAAATAAAAGGAATACAAATTGCAAAAGAAGAAGTAAAACTGTCACTGTTTGCAGATGACGTGATACTATACATAGAGAATCCTAAAGATGCTACCAGAAAACTACTAGAGCTAATCAATGAATTTGGTAAAGTTGCAGGATACAAAATTAATGCACTGAAGTCTCTTGCATTCCTATACACTAACGATGAAAAATCTGAAAGAGAAATTAAGAAAACACTCCCATTTACCATTGCAACAAAAAGAATAAAATACCTAGGAATAAACCTACCTAGGGAGACAAAAGACCTGTATGCAGAAAACTAAAAGACACTGATGAAAGAAATTAAAGATGATACCAACAGATGGAGAGATATACCATGTTCTTGGATTGGAAGAATCAACATTGTGAAAATGACTATACTACCCAAAGCAATCTACAGATTCAATGCAATCCCTATTAAATTATCAATGGCATTTTTTACAGAACTAGAACAAAAAATCTTAAAATTTGTATGGAGACACAAAAGACCCCGAATAGCCAAAGCAGTCTTGAGGGAAAAAAACGGAGCTAGAGGAATCACACTCCCTGACTTCAGACTATACTACAAAGCTACAGTAATCAAGACAATATGGTACTGGCACAAAAACAGAAATATAGATCAATGGAACAGGATAGAAAGCCCAGAGATAAACCCACACACCTATGGTCAACTAATCTATGACAAAGGAGGCAAGGATATACAATGGAGAAAAGACAGTCTCTTCAATAAGTGGTGCTGGGAAAACTGGCCAGCTACATGTAAAAGAATGAAATTAGAACACTCCCTAACACCATACACAAAAATAAACTCAAAATGGATTTGAGACCCAAATGTAAGAAAGACCGGACACTATAAAACTCTTAAAGGAAAACATAGGAAGGACACTCTTTGACATAAATCACAGCAAGATCTTTTTTGATCCACCTCCTAGAGTAATGGAAATAAAAACAAAAATAAACAAATGCGACCTCATGAAACTTAAAAGCTTTTGCACAGCAAAGCAAACTATAAACAAGACGAAAAGACAACCATCAGAATGGGAGAAAATATTTGCAGATGAATCAACTGACAAAGGATTAATCTCCAAAATATATAAGCAGCTCATGCAGCTCAATATTAAAAAAACAAACAACCAATCTAAAAATGGGCAAAAGGCCTAAATAGACATTTCTCCAAAGAAGACATACAGATGGCCAAGAGGCACATGAAAAGCTGCTTAACATCACTAATGATTAGAGAAATGCAAATCAAAACTACAGTGAGGTATCACCTCACACCAGTTAGAATGGGCATCATCAGAAAATCTACAAACAACAAATGCTGGAGAGGGTGTGGAGAAAAGGGAACCCTCTTGCACTGTTGGTGGGAATGTAGATTGATACAGCCACTATGGAGAACAGTATGGAGGTTCCTTAAAGAACTAAAAACAGAATTACCATATGACCCAGCAATCCCACTCTTGGTCATATACCCAGAGAAAACCATAATTCAAAAAGACACATGCCCCCCAATGTTCATTCCGGCGCTATTTACAATAGCCAGGTCATGGAAGCAACCTAAATGCCCATCGACAGACGAATGGATAAAGAAGATGTGGCACATATATACAATGGAATATTACTAAGCCATAAAAAGGAATGAAATTGGGTTATTTGTAGAGCCGTGGATGCATCTAGAGACTGTCATACAGAGTGAAGTAAGTCAGAAAGAGAAAACCAAATATCGTATATTAACGCATATATGTGGAACCTAGAAAACGGTACAGATGAACCAGTTTGCAGAGTAGAAATTGAGACACAGTAGTAGAGAAAAAAACGTATGGACACCAAGGGGGGAACACGGGGGGCGGGTGGTGGTGTGATGAATTGGGAGATTGGGATTGACATGTATACACTGATGTGTGTAAAATGGATGACTAATGAGAAGATAAATAAATAAATAAATGAAAAAGAACTGGAACAGTCTTGGGCACCCTGACTTTGGCTCCCATCCCAAAGCAGACAGGTTTAGGCGCGTAAAAGCCGCTTCTTTGACAAGGCTCGTATTCTTTTCCCTCCCTTTCTTACAACCGTCATTTCATTTGCTTATTGGGATGAATGTCCCTGCACATGAAATATAAGGCATAAAGGCAGAGACAGGAGGGCAGGGGAAAACGGCATGGAATATAACAGGATAGAAGTAAATAAAGCCAACAGTAAACAGACACCTATTTACCAGGCACTATGCAAGGTGATGAAGGGATACACAGGTATCGCGGTCTGAGACACAGGCTCCATTTCCAAGGGGCACGTGTAGCCCTGTGTACAGTCATCACACAGCAACTTGATAAACGCTAGGAGGCAGACGCTGTTACAGGAGACAAGTCCATTTCAGTTGGGGAGATAAGCCTGGGAAGACTTCCTACATGGGTCTTAAGTAGGATTGTAGAGATCTGAGGAACAAGCATTGGATGGAGAAACTATGAGGAAAAGCAGATGTATAGAAGCAGCAAAGGAACAGGTGGGCTCGGGGATCCACCATGGGTGGGATAAAGAAGGCTGAGCCCAGACTGGAGAGGAAAGAAAGGAATTCATGTCCGTCCAGGAGGCCCTTCATTCCAGGTCCTTCAAATGAATTCTCATCTAATCTTCTGCAGAGCCTTGTAAAATAGACACTATCATTCTCACTGTGCAGATGAGTAAATTGCAAGGTTAAGTGTTAGCACAGGGGTGGGACGTGAATCTGGGTCCTCTGAGTCTGTGGCCTGTGCTCCTTTGGGGATTCCACGGTCCCTGTGTCCTTTCTGTTGCCTCGGAACCAGGTCTCAGGATTTGGAATTTATCCATGGACAGTTGGAGCCACTGAAGGTTTTTTCAACAAGGGAGAAATACAGTAATCAGAAAAGACAGAATAACCTTTAGGGTGTTCAGTTCTTATGTTTATCAAAGGGCCTCCAGAGAAAAGTTTTCAGACGGGGCCGTGAGCAGGCAAGGAGCAGTGTTCTCATTTCCTAACTGCCCTTTACGACATCTGATAACTGATAATCTCATAAAAGATTTTACATCATTCTCTAATAATCTGAAATTAATCTGAGTGTTAAAATAATCTGATGTGTACAGCAGCTGAGGTGACATTTTCCTCCCTCTTATTTGGTTTCCAAAAGATTAGTCACATCAGAGACACCTATTCCAAACTCAGTGCAAATGAAAATCACTGAAACATTCCGTGCTGGAGCACCTGTGCTTGGCTAAGGGTAGAGAAACTAGGAGAATCATTTAGAAAAGCAATTTGAAATTACAGACCTAGTCCTGAAAATGTTCATTTTTGGAAACTCAGATTAAGATGCTACTTCAGGGACTTCCCTGGTGGTCCAGCGGTAAAGAATCTGCCTTCCAATGCAGGGGACATCAATCCCTGGGAACTAAGATCCCACATGCCACGGGACAACTCAACCCGTGCACTGCAACTAGAGAGAAGCCCACGCACCTCAACTAGAGAAGCCCACAACAAAAGGCCCACACACCACAAGGAAGACCCAGCACAGCCAAAATAATAATAAAACAGAAATAAATAATAAATTTTAAAAAGATGCTATTTCAATTGAAGCAAACTGTGTGTTAATATTAAAATGAAAGATACCAGTGCCATGTCAGAATATGGAAATATTTATGATGCAATGTTATATGGAAAAAAGCTGAGTATATCATTATAATTTTTAAGTAACTAGTAATTAGTTTTTTAAGTCACTAGTTCAATTAGTAAGTATAGGAGAATAACATGGAAAGGGTCATTGTATTGCCTTGGGCTTTTTTTCTTTATAACTCTTGTTTTGTTGCTTTGCACACATCTTCTAATGGTATTATTTTCTAAATGTCGTGGTTGTAGCCAGAGGCAACTAGGGTGAGTCGTGTCAAACCACAATCAGCGCTTCTTCTGCTAAGAACAAGCAAAAGAAATACAGTTTCTGTTTGTTTTGTTTTGTCTTTGATCCTTCTTTATACTGTTAAACCAGAAATGTCTGGTATTGAATGAAGGGAAGGTATAGAACTTCTTTTTATTTATTTTTATTTTTTAATTTTTAGAACTTCTTTTTAAAAATGTATGCCTCATACTTATAAGCAGGAAAACATGTACTTTACATTTTTTTTCAACGGTGTATACCTTCTTCTTTCTGAATAGGCTTAAGGGCAGCTCTGCCTAAGCCTAGAGAACAGGGTAAGAACGTTAAACTCTCTTTCAGGCGTGTGATTCTATGACTATCATTGCAGAACCACAGCTATTACAGGATAAAGAAAACGAACAGCTATAAAGAAAATAGTGAAAACATGGCTAAGAGTGGCTTATTTCTGGTTAAAAGCATAATTATAACAAAGAGGATAGTATACTTTTTCATTTTAACTGGCACATTTATGAAAAAACAATGGTATAGGAATGACTGAATAACTTGAACAGTGTTTTACAAAGCACGCTCCTACCCATTATCTTCATAGTTTTATGTAAAGTAAAATACTGACCCACAAATGGCTAATAATACCTTTAATTTGCCTCCCAATTTGATTTTAGGATAGCGATTATAATGAATATACGGCAGTTTTTTAAAATCTCAGTGTAAATGTCATTGTGATGGATGTCCTATAGCTTAATACATCTTTTAAAATTTATTTTATTGGAGTCTAGTTGATTTACAATGTTGTGTTAATTTCTGCTGCACAGCCAAGTGATTCAATTGTGTGTGTGTGCGTGTGTGTGTGTGTGTGTGTGTATACATACATTCTTTTTCATATTCTTTCCATTATGGTTTATCACAAGGATACTGAACACAGTTCCCTGTGCTCTACAGTAGGACCTTGTTGTTTATCCGTTCTATATGTAATAGTTTGCATCTGCTAACCCCAGACTCCAATCCATCCCTCCCTCCTCCCCTCCCCCTTGGCAACCACAAGTCTGTTCTCTATGTCTGTGAGTCTGTTTCTGTTTTGTAGATAAGTTCATTTGGGTCATAGTTTAGATTCCACATGTAAGTGATGTCGTATGGTACTTGCCTTTCTCTGTCTGGCTTCCTTCACTTAGTGTGATCATCTCCAGGTCCATCCATGTTGCTGCACATGTATAGCCTAACACATCTGGAACATAGACCTAATCTGTGAGAGTTTATGTTCTGAAAGGGGTAACGTGAATGTAGACGTAGATCCTCGGACAGCTCAGCACAAGGAGAACAGAGAGAAAAGACAATGGCAGGGGTAAGAGAGCTGCCAGTAGAGACACATATGAGTCTGCACGATACACAATGCAGGGTGACACTTCCCTGGGCACTGGAATCCTCTGAGAGTCTGAGGGCCAAGTCTATTCTTTGTCACAGACCCCAGAGAGCAAGCTTTCCTGAGGCTCCATATCCTAAGGAATGACTGTGAATCTAGGCTGATAAAATATGGGGTCAAATCAAACTGTGAAGGTTAAGAGTTGATTTTAAAAGGCAGATGAGTTTTGTGAAGGCATCCGTGGGGAGATAACGTCAGAGCTGGGAGGGGTGACCATCACAGGGTTCACTGAGGAGACAGAGCTGACAGCTTCCAGAAGACGGGGTGGGGACTGGAGGGGCAGCGTCCCTCCCCACGGGAGGTGTGCAAGTGCCTGACTGTAGGGGCCGACCTCCGCCTTTGGGATGCGAGGCAGCACGGGCACCAAGCATGAGCATCCTCTCCAGTGGTTTCGAGGCCCATGCAGAACCAAGGTGGGGTTCAGGGGCCCCCCAGGCGTGCAGGGCACGGCACAGTGAACCCTGCCAGGCCCGACTGTTGCACAGGGCGCCAGGCCCTGGGCGCGCCAAGCTAATGTCCAGGAGGAATCGAGTACGTTCCCAAGCTGCCGTAAAAGGGATTAACACAGACTTCCAACTTTGCCAGCCAGGTCAGAGAGGGAAATGGACTTGGGCTGGACCTTCAGGGAGGAGTCCAGTGTCAGGGTGGGACAAAGACGGACAGAGCCAGAACCCAAAGCCCAGGGTTTAGAGCCCGGCACCAAACAGGGAAGAGATTATGCCCCAGACGCTGGGGGAAAACAACGAACAACAATGGCAGCTTGAACAAGGAAGAGCGGCTAAGAAAACGTAGACCAGGAAGACAAGCATTTTCTGAACAGTTGTGTCTGGACGGGGCTGTTAACAGTTCCAAACCGGAGGGACTTTGGGGCGGCAGGTGCAGGTTATCCTGCGGTTACATCCCGCGCAAAGCACACCAACTAACATAAGCTTCAGCCGTGAGATGCCTTGGCCGGATGTAAGTCCTGCCCCCAAACTTCCTCTCGTGGAGTAGTATTAAGTACAGGTAAGGTATCTGAGTGCGCTGACAACACAGGGCAAGCTGGGGGAAAAGGCATGCAGCCGGAGGACCACAGACCAGAGGCAGGGCCGGGGAGTTTGGCCTCTGCTGGGCGGGTCCCACCACCGCCCAAGCCCCAGGCCCCAGTGGCTCTGCCCATTCCCCTCCAGACCCTCAGGCGCGACTTGCCTCACCCTGACACCGGGGCCACAGCTGGCCCTAGGCTGGATCCCAAGACGCCCCGTTCATGGTGGGCAGGGAGAGATGTGGGTCCTCCGTGAATTCTTTGAACAGGATGACAGGCTTGTAAGAGAACTGAACGCTTAAAAGACTGAGCACGAACACCAGGAGCCCCATGGAAACTGAGGCCTTCCCTCTGGGAAATGGTGACTGTCTATGACTGACGGGGGGAGCATGGCAGCATGGAGAGCAGGGGACCCAACGTCAGCAGACACGCGACGGCACAGAGGCTGGCATGACCAGAGAGCCCAGCAACAGCGGGGAAGCACAGAACACATCAGCAGGGGCACCAGGGCAGTACCCACGCAGGTGTATGTGCAGAGAGTAGGACCACAGCTGCCTGCCAAGGAGAGACGGGGCCACCCAGCGGTCCTGCCAGAGCACAGAAACAGGCGCGGCGGCTGCAGTGCCAGGAACGGCAAACACGACGCTATTTTATTACCTCTGCAGTAGTTATCCCTTGATTGTCCCCTGCCGGGCTGCTCTGGCCTAGAAAGCTTGGGTTACACGGATTTGAAACCAAGATAATAGGCTTTAGTTGCAAAAGCAATTTCAATTGTTATATTTTTTCTTATTAATAATGTCACTGTTTTTTTAAAAATTGAAGTATAGTTGACTTACAATATTGTGTTAGTTTCAGGTGTACAGCAAAGTGATTCAGTTACACATACATATATATTTTTCTGATTCTCTTCCATTATAGGCTAAGATATTGAATATAGTTCTCTGTGCTACACAGTAGGTCCTTGTTAGTTATGTTTTATACCTTGTAGTGTGTATATGTTAATCCCAAACGTCTGTGAGTCTATTTCTATTTTGTAAATAAGTTTATTTGTATCGTTTTTTTCTTTTTTAGATTCCACATGTAAGTGGTATCATATGATATTCGTCTCTGTCTGGCTTCCTTCACTTAGCATGATACTCTCCAGCTCCATCCATGTTGCTGCAAATGGCATTATTTCATTCTTTTTTATGGCTGAGGAATATTCCATCGTGTGTATACATATCTATATACCACATCTTCTTTATCCATTCATCTGTCGATGGCTTCCATGTCCCGGCTATCGTAAATAGTGCTGCTACGAACGCTGGGGTGCACGTATCTTTTCCAGTTAGAATTTTCCTCTCTTCTGGCTATATGTCCAGGAGTGGGATTGCTGGATCATATGGTAGCTCTATTTTTAATGTTTTAAGGAAACCCCAGATTGTTTTCCATAGCGCATTAGCCACTATTTTAAAACACCTGTTCCATGCTAGTCATTATGATACACAGGCCATTTATACACGCACAAAAGATTTAACTATCCCCCTTTTTTAGGCAAGGAAATTGACATGCAGATGAACTGAGACTCAAACTCATGTCTGGTGCCTTTTTCCCGAACCCCTTTCCCCCACTACCCTCTCCTTTAACTTCTCCCCGGTAAACTCTGTACCTCAGGGCACTGTCTTGACTAGTCTTGAAAACTGATTCACCATCTGTTATTGATCCATTTATGTTCAGTTCATTCAGACCGATTGCATTTTAAATAGTCTGTTCCCCCCAAAGTTGATAAAAATGTAGGAAGAATTACCATTTGGTTTAAGTTTACCTATTTATGACTCAACCCCACAAAGATAATTGCAGCATAAGATGTGAGGGTAGGCATAGAACAGGGACATCAGCTCGGTGCTCTGTGACCACCTAGAGGGGTGGGATAGAGAGGGTGGGAGGGAGATGCAAGAGGGAAGAGATATGGGAACATATGTATATGTATAACTGATTCACTTTGTTATAAAGCAGAAACTAACACACCATTGTAAAGCAATTAAACTCCAATAAAGATGTTAAAAAAAAATCATCATGGGGGGGAAAAAAAAATACAGTTTACCCAAAAGATACCTAAGGAATAAATTCCTCAAATTGTTGGTTCAACAACTGTTTTATGATGAAAGGAGTTTAATCCTATTTGTAGCTTATTAACATTGATATGAGTGATTGTTTTTTTCAAAGTCTACCCTTTATCTCATACAACTGTATGTGGAAAATGTTTACAAATTATTATGTAAATTACATTATTCACCATTTTCCAGATTAGTTGTGTTTTGTTATATATATACATATTTTTAAATTAAAAAAAAAAAGATGTGAGGGTAGCTTTGCAAAGCCAGTTTCAATGCTTTTGTTTCAAAGATCAACAAAAGGGAAGGTACTGAGAAAAAATAAGAAGTTTACAGCCTGAAAGCTGGGCTGAAAATGTTTACAAATTATTATGTAAATTAGATTATTCACCATTTTCCAGATTAGTTGTGTTTTGTTATATATATACATATTTTTATATTTAAAAAAAGATGTGAGGGTAGTAGTTATTCAGCTTCATCGTACTCTAAAAGTAAATAAACTTGTCTTTAGGAGGGTGGCATTTTCCTTGCCTTTTTTCATTGAAGTTTATTCCTTAAGCTTTAGCTGTTAGGTGTTTACTTAGGTGCTTACAGGGATAATGTCAAAAGACAGCCGTAAGAGCGTTAACTTGGATATTTGTCATTTATGACTGTGTATTATTAATAAGAGTTGGTGAATAAATAATGAATACCAAGATGAACAGTGAATATTTTCGAATCAACAAAATTGGTTTGAGAAATGGTTAGGAGAGGGTGATTGATGCTTAATGTGTCAGGGGTTTGCGTCCTTCAAATTTTGCCAAGGCAAAAACACCACGTGGAAACAGAAAAATGTATTAGAACATTTTAAAACATTTCAAGTAAATTGTCTCTAAAATTTCAAAGACAGAAATGCCTATGGAAACAAAAGTAGCTTCACTGCTATTCTATCTCAATGCTCATTTAGTGTTTAAAAGAAATTTCTCCATTACGTCTTTTTTTTTTTTTTGCGGTACGCGGGCCTCTCACTGTTGTGGCCTCTCCCGTTGTGGAGCACAGGCTCTGGATGCACAGGCCCAGCGACCATGGCTCACAGGCCCAGCCGCCCCGCGGCGTGTGGGATCTTCCCAGACCAGGGCACGAACCCGTGTCCCCTGCATCGGCAGGTGGACTCTCAACCACTGCGCCACCAGGGAAGCGCACGTCTTCTATTTTATTCAGAAAAATGACAGAAGTAAGCTAGAAAATAATTTCTAAGGAAAATTCTACTTCTGGTGTCAGTGATCTTCTTGAAATTCTTCACTGTTTCTTGTTTGAAACACAGATGAATAGTTTCCCTCTTATCTTACTCAAATATGGTTACTGGCAGGATTGTTTTAAAAACAACGTTAGGGTCTTCCCTGCTGGTGCAGTGGTTGAGGGTCCGCCTGCCAATGCAGGGGACACAGGTTCGTGCCCCGGTCCGGGAAGATCCCACGTGCCGCGGAGCGGCTGGGCCCGTGAGCCATGGCCGCTGGGCCTGTGTGTCTGGAGCCTGTGCTCCACAACGGGAGGGGCCGCGGCGGTGAGGGGCCCGCGTACCGCAAAACAAAAAAAGAAAAAAATAAAACAAAGAAACAATGTTAACCTTTTCTCTAACATTTATAATGTTTAGGGATTCCTCCCCCAAATTGTTATTTTAATCATATTGAAAAAATTAAACTACCTCCAAATTTACAAAAACTACATTAAATGTTTAGACATGTATATTGCTTTAAAGCTCTTTTCATTAAAATGTCTTAGTCTAATTCCATTGAGATAACTCTCTTTCACCTGTGAAGTTGTATAGATTTTTCAAATCAAGTCCTACACGTGGAAGAGATACACATCTGTACCGAGGGTCTAAAAGGAAGCACTGATTACCTCTCAAATTACATTCATGTAACACAACATGGTGTTTCCTATTTGGTTCTGTATCTTTGCATTAATAATGCATGCAGCTATTTGCAAAAAGAAGTTTACCTTCTCGGGAAGGTGTATTTGGTCAGGGGCCCTTTGAGAGTGTTTCAGTTTATACCTGCTCATGTAAACGGAGGCCACCCCTGCACTCACCCGCTCTCTAGTACAGAGCGCTGAGCCATTTGACAAAGGTGTCTTGCTGGTTCCTCACTAAGCAGATTTTCTTTTAGAACTCTGTCTTAATCTTTTCAGGTCATTATAACAAAACACCGTAGACTGCATGGCTCATCAACAACAGACACTTATCGCCCACAGTGCTGGAGGCCGGGAAGTCCAAGATAAGTGGGCAGATTGAGTTTCTGAGGAGGGCCTGCTTCCTGGTTCATATATGGTCATCTCCTCTTATAAGGGTGCTAATCCCATTCTTGAGGGCTCCACCCTCAAGACCTCATCACCTCCCAAAGGCTCCTCCTCCTAATACTCTCGAATTGGGGATTGGGTTTCAACATATGAATTAGGGTGAGGGTGCACAAGCCTTCAGTCTGCAGCAAACAGAGCTGATTCTGAGTATCTGACACTGAGTAGAGACACAGCTGCAGCACCTGTTTTAAACAAGGGGGTGAGGGGCTTCCCTGGTGGCACAGTGGTTGAGAGTCCGCCTACCGATGCAGGGGACACGGGGTCGTGCCCCGGTCCGGGAAGATCCCACATGCCACAGAGCGGCTGGGCCCGTGAGCCATGGCCGCTGAGCCTGCGTGTCCGGAGCCTGTGCTCCGCAATGGGAGAGGCCACGACATTGAGAGGCCCACGTACCGCAAAAAAACAAAAAAAACAAAACAGGGGGGTGGGGTGGGTGGAAGTCACTCTCTACCTTCTGTGTAGATGTCTTGGATGTTTCTAGATAAGTTCATCATAACCTACATTTCCTACCATGAGGAAGAATATCTTTTCATAGTAAATAAAATTGATATTCTTAATTAATTTATTCATGTAGTCCATTTCTTGAAAGGCATTTTTCTCTACAGAACAAAAGCTTCATAACGATTGAGGGTATTTGTATTTTATAGACAAAGTATTCAAGCACTATATTGCTTTCCTGTTTCTCTTGGCATGGTTGGAAGTGAAATTACACCATGTTAATTATGTGTTTAGAAATGACAAAATATATAACCAAAGGGGATTTGTATCCTTGTATTCATTATAATTGAATAGGTTCTAAGTGAAAACAAGTCTAAGGTTTAAAAAACAGAACTACTGATTGATTAACTTACTGCAAGATAGAGAAAACTCATTTGGGAAAATGATTTGTGGTGTCTTCTGTGAGTTGCATCACACCACGAAAAATCGTATCAGAAAAGATTGCCTGAAAACAAAGTTGAGCTAAAGAATTTATTGGAGAAATGAGTCACCACTTTCTTTACTGAGAGAAAAATGCTCCATCTGGATAAATAAGATGCAAACAAAGCGCGCACACTGGCTCTGCACCCCTCGTACGATCAGAATAGCATTGGGCTGCATTGTGCACAGGACAAAGGGTCTCCTCTTCTCCCTTCCCCCCGTTATGCTACTCCTTCTAGGCTGGACCACACTTCCCAACCACCACAGTCTGAACCAGCACCCTGCCTTCCTTGCTCAAGCCCTAACATCTCCTCCGTCCTCACCCTGTATTTTCTGGCTAAGTTTCCCTTCCCGTTGCCCACCTAATGAGTAGACTCAGACAGATTACTTATACCAATCCGATACCCTTCTAAGACAGTAGCATAGGCATGATTAAAAAATGAGGCCAGGGACTTCCCTGGTGGTGCAGTGGTTAAGAATCCGCCTGCCAATGCAGGGGACACGGGTTCGAGCCCTGGTCCGGGAAGATCCCACATGCCGCGGAGCAACGAAGCCCGTGTGCCACAACTACTGAGCCTGTGCTCTCGGGCTTGCGAACCACAACTACTGAGCCCACAAGCCACAACTACTGAAGCCTGTGCACCTAGAGCCCGTGCTCCACAACAAGATAAGCCCGCGCACCGCAACAAAGAGTAGCCCCCGCTCGCCGCAACCAGAGAAAGCTCATGCGCAGCAACGAAGATCCAACACAGCCAAAACTAAATAATTAAGTTTTTAAAAAATGAGGCCAGATTGCTAAACAATTGGAAATTACTAAGTAGCTTTCCAAGGGAAAGAACTGATAACTATAAGTTTTTACTACCACACGTTTGAGATAATGCCTTCCCTCAGAGCCCTGAGAATTGTGAAGCTCACTCCAGATAAGTGACTATAAATCTTCGATAGCATCTTTATGTATTTTGCCCCTCTTCTCAGAGTAGTTGCCATGGAAATGACAGTGGCTAAATTCAGCTCGAAATACTTGCTGTTACATACGCCACATGGTTCTTTCTTTCCTTTGAAGCCGGAGAGGGGTATTCTGAAGAGTGACTAATATTCTAAAGACTTTGTAACACACTCACATTCATTGCAAGGGTCATATATTGATAGTTTGCTATAGACTTTATTATCCTGATTTTACAGATAAAGAAAGTGAGGCTATGAGAAGTTAAATACCTCTTCTAAGGGTTACATGGGTAGGATTCAAATTGGGGCAAGTCTGATATCAGGGTCCCCTCTGCCATGTGGCCTCCGATCCTTGTGGCAAGGTGCCTATTTCACTGCTCACTCCTTTCTCAGTTTTCCTAAATGGCTTTCACCTTTATGATTCCACAGAAATAGTCTTATTCAATATTCTAAATTTTTTAGTAAAGTTTAAAAATTTTCAGTCCTCCAAGATTCCAGTTACATTTTACACAACTTTTATTTCTCAGAAATATGACCTGTTATATAATTTGAGAAATATTTTGCTATAAAACACCCATAACTGCTGGAAAAAAAAAACCCCTAATACAGAGCTGATCTATAAGTAATATCTGCAGGAGTCAAAACTGAGCAGTTAGGATAGGAGTTGTGAGTGGAGCAGTGCTGTGCAGGGGCATTGGTGTGGCAGGAAAATGTGCCGTCCCGCATCTAGGAATTTGGATTTAAATGTCCTCAGGATATGAGGCCCTTAGGCTCTAGACCCATACAAGAGAGAGAGTTAGAATCAATAAATCTGCATGAGTTCAGGACCTTGAAAAGCTATGTTCTTAGTGAAAGTATGACTGCAAAAACAAAAACAAAGGCAACCTCCCAACTAGCACATGGAGTGAACAAAGAAACTCGTCAGCTTGGACTCTGAGTGGAAAAAATTAGTCTCTCCCCTGAGACTCTGTAACCTTCTACCTGCTCTTACTCTGGTTTAGGATTTGAATTTATACCAGAGGTTGACAAGCATTCTCTGTACAGGGCCAGATAGTAAATTATCAACTTGTGGGCCATACAGTCTCTGCTGCAGCTCTTCACCTCTGCCCTTGGAGAAGAAAAGCTGTTGTTGACAATATGTCAACAAATGGGCATGTGTGCATTTCAATAAAACTTTATTTACAAAAAGAGATGGTAGTTTGTTGAATGCCAATATACCATCAGCCTGGGCCGAGTATCTGTAAGTTGAAAACTTGATGTAAAAATTGGTCCTGTCCAGTGATAGGCTCCACTGGACAGGGTCACCTAAGGCTCCTGGAAGAAACAAACATAAAGCTGTTTGGAAGGGACAGCTTGTTCGCTCAGGATGTGAGGGATTCCCCTGCTGAAGGTGAACACAGGTTCTTGAATACAGTGCACACAAGGAAACAGCTCACCAAGTTTGAGAGTCAGCAGACACAACAAGAAGAAGGATTCAGTTTCCTAAGACCATCAGCTAACACAGAACTATTAAATAGGGACAAAAATATAGACATAATGTGATTAAGAGCATAAAAGAAAGACTCTAAAATATGAGAAAATAATAAGAGTCTATGAAAATCCAACACATAGATTGGGAAGAAATAATTAAATACAGCCTCTATAAATATGAAAAACAAAAGGAATTGAAATGAAATACCAATGGGAAAGTGAAAGACCATAACTGAGACTTGGTAAACTGTAATTCAGGTCTGAGGAAGTGACCCACACTCTACCGTGCAGAGATGAAGAGACAGAAAGTGGGATGAAGAGGAAAATGATAAGGCCTAACTCACAACTACCCTTAGAAAACATCTGCATCTCTTAAAAGAGAGAATCAAGAGAATGGGAGACATGTAATACTTAAAGGGATAATATCTGAAAAACTTTTAGAATCGCTAAAGACATAATCCTCAGACTCACAATTCACAGTGAGTCCCAAGCAGTATAAGGAAAAATATATTTCAGTGAAATTTCAGAATAAAAACAAAGAGAATAGTTTAAAAGAAATCAGTGAAAAAGACAAATTACCCACAAAGAAGTGATGGATAGAATGACACAGGACTTCTTAACAGTAACAATGGAAGACAAAGACAGTGGAATAACTTCAAAGTACTAAGAGACCATCTGTCAGAATTCTATATTCTGGAGACAACGATTATAGGGTGAGAAAAAAATTACTGTTTTAGACGAGCCTTTCATACCACTGATCATCTTACCCTACTTAAAGCTCTTGCTCTCACTTTCCTTCCATCTCCCTGATTATCCATTTCCCCTCAGTTATGATGACTCAGTCCTTTCCCATGAACATTCCAAGGAAACTTGTCCTCGGCTCTCTGGTCTTGCTGGTCATTTACTCTCAAGGCTTCAAATCTCTGTGGCTTGCAGATTCATGTTTCTTTTGCTCCATATCTCACTGAAAACTCAGTCCTGGGTCCTAAGGCAACAGGAAATGTCCAGCTGCTTATGCGACTAGAAGTGTTTCAAGTAACATTAGCCAGAAAAAGACAAATACTGCATGATCTCACTTATATGTGGAATCTAAAAAACACAACAAGAAAACTGCCTCACAGAAAAAGAGATGAGATGTGTGGTTACCAGAGGTGGAGGGGAGAGGGAGGGGGAATTAGATGAAGGTGTCAAAAGGTACAAACTTCCCGTTATGAGATACATTAAGTCCTGGAGATGTAATGTACAGCATGATCGCTATAATTAACACAGCTGTGTGTTACATATGAAAGTTTTCAGGAGTAGATGCTAAGAGATCCCATCACAGGGAAAAAACTTTTCTTTTTCTTTTTTCTTTTGTATCTATATGAGATGATGGATGTTAAGTAAAGTTACTGTGGTAATCACTTTACAATCTATGTAAATCAAGTCATTGTGCTGTATACCCTAAACTTATACAGTGCTGTATATCAACTACATCTCAACAAAAGCGGAAAAAAAAAGTAATTAGAAAGGAAGGTAACATCTCACCATGCTGCCACCACTGACCAAATTAGGTATCTCTTCCAGTGTCCTGTATCTTTCAGCACCATCACCAGTTCACAGATACCTAACATTAAAACTTGGGAATCATTGCCCAAGGGGAAACCTCAATTCTCATATCCAATCTGTCCCTGCAGCATATTACACTTATTCAAAATATTAATTTATTCTTATGATAACATCACTTAATTCAGGTATTTTTGTCTCTCTGTTCCTGAAGAAGTCAAGAGCCTCCTCACTGACTTCTCTAATCGCAGTCTCCACCTCTTCTGATCCAGTCTGAAGGTGACTGCCAGGTTCTTAACATTCTCTTCTTGGTAATCGCCTCCTTTGCCTTTTCACCCTTCATAAGCCATAGTCCAGCTTTATCACATTGGCACTGAAATGCTCCTGTATACTGGACCTGTAGGTTTTTTTTATTTTTTGCGGTACGCAGGCCTCTCACTGATGCGGCCTCTCCCGTTGCGGAGCACAGGCTCCGGACACGCAGGCTCAGCGGTCATGGCTCAGGGGCCCAGCCACTCCGCGGCATGTGGGATCCTCCCGGACCGGGGCACAAACCCGTGTCCCTTGCGTCGGCAGGCGGACTCGCAACCACTGCGCCACCAGGGAAGCCCTGGAGCTGTAGTTTGAACTCACTCTACCAATCTCATGACTCCCCCTGGCTACTTCCCACATCTTATTCTGGACTACTCTGGTTTTCTTTCTTTACCTATATTTTTGTTTCACGTCTTGTGTCTCATTTCCTGAGAACCTTGTTTGGCATTATACCAAGACTAAAATGTTTGGAACTGTATGAGCCCTTGTAAGTAACATATTTATATTGTAAGAGGGGCTTTATGGGGATTCAGTGTGTGTGTGTGTGTGTGTGTGTGTGTGTGTGTGTGTGTGTGTGTTCTACATCTTTTCCTACATAGAAAGCCTGAGTAGGAACGATGGCTCTAACAGGGAGGACTTCAGAAAGATGGGCAGACTAAGGAAAGGGGATTTCTGGGAAAGAGGGAGGGAGCCTTGTGGTCCAGCAAAGCACATCACTAGAGGTTGAGATGGTTGTCCTAGGTTTCACGTCTGTTTCCCAACTTGTTTAAAGTTCCTTGATGACTGAACACAAAAGCAACAACATCCTCCATCCCTTTTGCATCTTCTTCCCCCTTCTCTAGATCCAATCCTGGTTGGATAAATGCTGGTTGAATTAGGAAATGGGCAGCGTTTCTGAGAATTTGTACCACAACTCAGCACTCTTCCACTCGAACTGCAGTGGGAGCTGCAGGGCGAATGACGCAACACCTCTGAGCAGACCTTTCTCTTCCTTGGTTCCCTCCCACACTGGTCCCTCCTAGAGTGCATCTCCTTCTAATAAAAATGAAATCCTAGTTCTGGCCCCTTTCTCTTTCTCTTCAGATGCTTTTGAAATTAAGCAACAACAGAGGTCTTTAGGAAATGTGGATTTGTGTTTTTAACTTAACTTCTACCAAACCTTGACATACCATGCTGCATTTCATATCAGCATTTTCTCATCCTCTTCAGGAGCTCATTTGTATCAACGTGAACATGATACGTATATTACTTTCTTCAGTTGTTTTTTATTCCCTACGAGGCAGACACCCAAAATGCCTAATACAAAGCGGACCATCCTTGAGTAACGATTTCAATTTTGTCTCCATCTTGTTATTGTCTGATGTTACCAAGAGTGGTTTCCACCCGTCTCTCGTCTCTCTCAATCTACTGGAAGCCTTGGGAACCACGATAGCAGACACTGGGTGTTTAAGGCCACGGGGAACAAAGCATGTCATATTTTAAGCTCCATTACTCTAAAGAGAGGCAGTGGCTGCAGCCTCTTGCAAAACTCCAGCAAAGAGGTGGTACTTTTTTTTTGGTAACAACAATTAATCATGACAGAAGGACTCAGATAGGGGAAAAGGACAGATGGTTCTTGTTACAACCTGCCTCAAAACTGAATTACCATGCCCGACCATAAACAGAACATTTGTACCAAAACTGTGAGAGAGGAAGAAAATCAGAGATAAAAATCTACAGTGTGTTGTGCTATCAAATGGTTTAAAACCACAATGTAGGGCTTCCCTGGTGGCGCAGTGGTTGAGAGTCCGCCTGCCGACGCAGGGGACATGGGTTCGTGTTCCGGTCCGGGAAGATCCCACATGCCGTGGAGCGGCTGGGCCCGTGAGCCATGGCCGCTGGGCCTGCGCGTCCGGAGCCTGTGCTCCACAACGGGAGAGGCCACAACAGTGAGAGGCCGGCGTACCACACAAAAAAAAAAAAAAAAAAAAAAAACCCACAATGTAATGATGACTACACTTATAATACAGTGAATACAGAGGAGTCAGGAAAACTTTGAACATCAAAAGTCATCAAGTGTCTAATTGATTCTAAAATAATATAGACACTGGCAAATGATAAAATGTAAATATGTCTTAAGTTATTTTTTTGAAATTCCCTCTAATAGTCCCATCATATTGTCTGGTAGAATCTTGACAATTCCACCCTAAACTTATGTTTAAAAAAGCTTTAATAGTTCACTAAGCTTTGATCTATATGGAGTAAACTTTTCTGAATAGGGATTAAGTTTTAATGCCTGGACATTATTCATATCAACCAAATGACAGATGTGTGAGCATTTTGCTAACTTTGAAGACATTAATCTGGTTAGACTGCCCTCAGTATGACTGTATGAAATGTAGCACAGTGTATAGGGAAGGATGCTCTGTCATTTACATGTGTCCATACCCATGCAATCAGGGTTTCCAGCGTCCTGAAAGATAAGGGCGATCCTTCTGTGCGTCGGAGAGTCCACGTTCATGCGGCAATGGCTTCATTTTATGGATGCTTCAGAAGGGAGAGATGCCAAACGAGGACTCATCTCTGAAGAACCCTGAATGATGAGCTGTAACCATTCACTATGGACCGAGGCCAGGCCTCCGTGGTCAGCACGGACCATGAGCACGCCTGGCAAGAAAGAACCACCCAAACAGACTTCGTTTGTTGCCCTGTGGATCGGCTCCAGGGAACATTTTTGCCTCTCGATGAACAAAGCATGGCCTGATAGGCTGAGAATGTAATAATTGGTATAATTAGCCAATAATTTTGCAGGGAAAAAGCTACTAGTGACTACTAGCTAACTCATTTGCATGCTAATGTTTTGAGGGGAGAAAAAGAAAAGCTTTTGAGGCTTACTTTATTTTTTAGCGTTATGTCCGAGTTATTTCTGACTTCGGTTGTTGTTGGAATACTGTAAAGGAGGTTGTGTTAGGCTGTGTCATCAGAGGATCTTGTGAGGTGGCTGGTGGGACCTCTCTGTGGTTTCTGACACCTCAGTTCAAGTGGTCCAGGGTGACCTTCCCCTTGAGGCTCTGCAGAGGACAGAGGGCTGGGCAGAGGGGTAGCCTGGGATTTACAGATGCTATTATGTGCCCACCTCTCACGATCAACAAGCAACGCAGCTATTTCCATAAACTCAACCAAACACAGGGCAGCAATGACACACTTATTGTAAAAGAAAGTGAAGCAAGTCCCTGGTGTGGGCCTTTCCGAAGCCCTGAAAACAAACTTTGAACATCCCTAAAGTGTCAGTCACTACCCCTTCCTGTTAACACTGGCTGCCTGAGAATTCTTTCTTCTTTTGTCATCACGAGGGAAAGAATTCTGTTTTTTTTTTTTAAATGTGGTCACACCACGTGGCATGCAGGAGCTTAGCTCCCCGACCAGGGATCAAACCCGGGCCCCCGAAGTGAAAGCACCAAGTCCTAACCACTGGACCGACAGGGAATTCCAAAGACTTCTCCTTCTGTGTTGGCCCAGTAGGAGAGGAGACTGGAGGAAACTACTTTAGGGGGGTTATGGGGTTGGCAGCTTGGGAGATATTCCAGCATCCTGGCAGCAGGTTGGAATGTCGCTATTTAGCCCTCAGGAACAGCAGGGAGGGAGTGTTCTCTGGTGCAGCTACATGGGGGTTAGTGGTTTCACAAGGCCTGCGAGAGACCTAACCATCATTTTTAACGTTGGTTCCCTAGGAATATTTTCTTGTAAATTCCAAGTGAATTCACAAGTACCCATTTCAAGAGTAAAAACAGCAGTTGGTAGATTGAGGACAACTTGGATTTGGATGTCTCCCTTGCCCATCCTCTCCTTGGGGAATATTTTCCCAATGTTCCCCAACCCTCCTTTGTAGTTATTTCTCGATCTTGTCTTTTCTGTTACGGTGTTTTAATGAGGCTCATTGTTAATCCTATAAACTCCGTGTCCCAAGTTCTCCAGAGAACCACTTCATCAATAATGATATAAATGCTCTAAAACTACACGTGGAATTTTACTGAAAAGAGGTCCTTTGAGAATTACAATGAAAAGCGGTGAGTTGTGTTGGCTTACTACTTCTAAATGTAGGAAAATAAACTGTTATTAATAGCTACACACCATTTCCTATCTTTTCAAGGGCTTTGTTAGTTAGCCTCACAATGGTGCTGCCAGGGAAATACTATTAACACAGAGCCAAGGGGGCGGCAGGTGGGATGCTCTTATGATGGAATAAATGCCCCTTTTGTCTCTTGTGCTGCCTCTGTACTTTTCTTGAAGTACTATGTTTAGGAAAAATAAATTTTCTTCTATTATTCTACTTCACATTCATTCAGGCTCTCTCAACCAAACAATTAAATAAGTGAAGTTCCACAATAAGCATTAAAACCAAAACACCACTATTAGTCATTGATACCTAACCACACTTGCTAATTTAAAAATGAGAAGAAAGCAAAGCTCTCCCCTCTTTGCACACCCCACTGCCATACGCTGTCTCCCAATCCAATCATTTTCCCCTCTGGGAAATGATCTGGACTAAGAATTTGTCCAAAATACGTCCCAGGGCATATATTGAATTTCAATAGAGGCTTTTCTGATGATGAAAAGTTCCATCGATTTTCACACATATATGGATGGATCGGGACTTCTCTAGTGCATTTCTTGCCAGCATCACTGAATTCTTCACAACAACTGGATTCAAAGATTAGGTACTATTGCCCCCATTTTACAAGTGAACAAGTGAACAACCTGCAGCTCAGAGAGGATTATTAAAACAAGGTCACACTTCTAATAAGTGTTTAAGCCCATTTTCAAATTCCAGCCCGTCTGCTTCCGAACTTTGTCCTGATGATTATAGAATATTGACTCCCAATAGATCGCTCTTCTGACCTACTGTTTTAATTCTGGATCAATATGTTTATGTTATTATTATACAGCTTACAGCAGGCTGTAATTGATTTCACAGTTACTTTGGATTATTTTTATAATTGTTCTTATTTCTATCAGTTGAAAGACGAATGTAATGTGTCATCGCTAGAATATTAATGGAACAACCATTATATTAAGAAAACAGCTAAAATGTTAAAATAAACATTATTGGACTTCCCTGGTGACACAGTGGTTAAGAATCCGCCTGCCAATTCAGGGGACACGGGTTTGAGCCCTGGTTCAGGAAGATCTCACATGTCACGGAGCAACTAAGCTCAGCACCACAACTACTGAGCCTGTGCTCTAGAGCCCACGAGCCACAGCTACTGAAGCCTGTGCACCTACAAGCCCGCGCTCCGCAACAAGAGAAGCCACCGCAATGAGAAGCCCGCGCACCGCAAAGCACAGACACCACTCGCCGCAACTAGACAAAGCCCGTGCGCAGCAACAAACACCCAATGCCGCCAAATTAATTAATTAAAAAATAAAATAAACATTATTTTCATCCCCAAATTGAATACACTTCACTATTTAAAACAAAAAAATTGGGGTGAAATCCAGATGTCCATTTTTTTAAAAGATAACATATGAACAATAATAAATAAACAGTTTTCCTTTAATGAGTTTTTCTCTCAGGAGAGTGTTTCTAGGGGGATTCTTCTTTGTTTTTTAACCTGAACTTTGAGGTTTGTAATAGTTTTTACACATTATTCTCATTACTGAATAAGCTTAAATTCTATTTTAAGTGGCTATATTAGGAATGGATAATTGAATTTTTCTTTTACAGTTTTAAAATTTATCAAAAAAATAATTTCCTTCATTAAAACTGACCTCATTAAACTCAAAAGACCCAAGTTCACTGCATGACTCATTTAGGATTTTATATTCAACCATGATGTGAAGAGATCTTTAATTACCTAGACAAAACCTCTTGAGTAACAGAGTGGTGGTTATTAACATCTGGGAGAAAGAAAAAAAAAAAAACAGAGGCTCCAATTTAATGGAACAAAGCGTCATCCTCTCAAATGCACTACTGAAACCGAGATACGCAGATGATCTATTGTGGTGGCAAGCAGGTGGCGCTTTAATTTCCTTGTTCATTTTACAGAGGGGGTGTGATCGGGAGTCTCAAGTCCACAGGTAAATGACAAGGCACAAAAGTCAAGGTATCTCTAAAAATATTATTTTAAATGTGAACGAAAGCAGAAGCCTGGTGAGGTGGAGCTTTCCAAGTTAAATCTAACCTTTGTTTTTAATTTTTGCTTCAAAAAATTAGAGAGAAAAAAAAACTAGAGTGAACAGCGTATGAATCATTTCTGTTAAATGAAGTCTTCAGTGTCTTATGTGTTTTATTTCATGATTCCTGTGCAGGAATCGTGAGGACCAGAGGACGCTCTGAAATCCCAGAACGGTGTCTGGCCTGGAGTGTGTCCCCAGTACATATTCTTGAGACAAATGAACTCCTAGGCAATCAGCCAGTGTCCGGAATAGAACACGATGATCCCGGACCTACATGAACTTTGTGGTTTTCAGGGTGATGGGGTGGGGCGTTCACACCGGCCCTCCAATAGCCCCGCCCCAAATGCAAATAGTGCCCCAGTGGAGAAACTTTGAGGGATTCAGGGCTCTTCCCCTACTAAAATGCAAATACCTGCCATGAAGGTACTTAAGCTAGTCAGCACTTTATCTTAGGCTGAATGAATTTTCGAGAACCTTTCCAAGCCTGGCAATTTTTAGCAGAGGATGGATGGGGATGAAGAGGTGAAGAAAGCGTGAGGGATCCATGGGTAGGACACCACGGGAGAGGCTGGCAGTAAAAAGACAAACCCCTCACATTCCCTGCGGGGACAGAGCCGGTCACAACACAATTCAAACAGGACCTCGTTACTAGATCAATATTTCCAACTGATAAACCAATTTGTCATCTAAAAGCCAAATGGATGCATTAAAACATTGATTTTTCGTCAAGACGACTTGGAATTTTTGTGGTTGCCCTTTGGTTGGTAAATTGGTTGGTTTTACCAGCCAGGGCTCCACCGTGCATTTAAAGCACACTTCTGGGGATACTGAATTTCATTTTAGGCTCTGCTTTCATCTGATGTTCTATATAAGGAAGTGCCTGAAAGTTGCCCCTGTTTCTATTTCTATGTCTCTATCTATCTATCCCTTTTTAAAAATTGGGAGATCATTGTAAATTTAGGTTTGGAGCCTACTTTTTTATTCTCACTAAATACAATGTGAGCACATACTCATGTTAATAAACCTTGAAAATCTGATTTTAAAGCTGCATAGTATTCTATTGTATTGCTTTGGCATAATTTATTTAATAAGCCCTTTATTGCTGAATACTTAGATTGTTATCACTTTTTTTTTTTTTTTTTTTTTTGGCCGTGCTGCACCGCTTGTGGCATCTTAGTTCCCAGACCAGGCATTGAATCTGGCCACTCCACCTCCCCTTCCCCCCCAGTGAGAGCCCGAGTCCTAACCACTGGACCACCAGGGAATTCCCTGTTATCAGTTTTTTATTACTATTGTAAACAGTGCTGCAAATAACTCTTGATTATTTCTTTTTTTTTGAATTTTAGTTTATGTTTTTATACAGCAGGTTCTTACTAGTCATCCATTTTATACACATCAGTGTATACACGTCAATCCCAATCGCCCAATTCATCATGATTATTTCCTAATAATCAATTTCGAGAAATGAAATGATGAGTCAAGAAGCACCTGGGATTCTAAGTGTGCAGCATGCTAGAATCTTGACTTTCCCATCTCCTCCCGTCATGTCCCCACTGAGACACGACACAGACAAGTAATGCACCTGGCTTACATGAGCACACTTGAAAAATTGTTCTACTCTAATTGAGGAGAAAAAACCCTGAAGAAAAAAATCGAGCAGAAGGAAGGAGAATGTAAATCTGACAATTCACCTTTCCTCTGTGTGTGTGTGTGTGTGTGTGTGTGTGTGTGTGTGTGTGTTTTGCTTTGTTTTGTATTTGGACCTTATGGGGGGAGGGCTGACCAAATACGAGTTCAGAAAAGATGAAGGGTCTCAGGACTGGGACTGGGAAGTTAAGAACGGTATTTGAAAAAAAAAAAAATATATATATATATATATAAAGTATCAGGGAGGGTGTGCATAGGTTTTATGCAAATACTACACCCTTTTATATAAGGAACTTGGGCATCCTCGGATTCTAGTATTTGCAGCAAGACGGCAAATTTGGAAGGACGAACTATATATGCTGTTGGCTGAAAATTTTTACAATTATTTTTCAGCTATATGTGCTTTCTCCTCTTTGAATTATCTGTGCAATTACTTTTCAATCATTTTATTTAATAATACATTTATATAATTCATGTATATTAATAAATAAAACAATTAACAGGTTAAAAAAAAGAATGGTATTTGGTGAAGTGCTGAAATATTATCTTCAAATAAAATACATATAATTTTAGTAAAAACAATTTCAACTATATTTTCCTAAATGAAATTAATCTGCTCGTAAGGAAAACCAGGTTTCAGGAACAATTCTGGTTGTGAATTGGCAGGTAAATAACTGATGCAATTTCACAGTTCAAGCGCTTACTAGCTATGACATGAAACTTGTGAATCTCCGTGACCCCACCCGCTTCCTGACAGCATCATCAGAGCTGAATTTCTTGGCTCCTGGTATTTTAAGTTATATTCATATTTCTATTTAAATGTAGTTCTTTGATGCTTTTTAATCATCTGGGAGATGGATTCAAAATGGTACAATTTTCTCCTTTAAATTGTGTGCTTAACTCCTGTCAATGTTAATACATATTGTGTGCATCAAAGTAAAACTATGACTAGGCCACGCCTTGGGAGATGGAATGCTACAGATTTCACAGATACTGCCAGAAATTGCCTTCTTTCTTTCACATTTCATTAATTCAGCGGAGACCCTCATGTATGCTAAGTATAAATGATCATGTAATTTTTTTGAGGTAAAAATGTGATGTTCTCAGAGAAATCATCTTCTCTGAAGGTTCATTAGACTTTGTTTAAAAGCATAGCTTTCAGAAGCAGTCACATTTTGAAAACATGTCAGTTTCCCATACTCATCATCCTTTTCAATTCTGGAAAAATGAATACTAGGACAAGTTGATTTTAATTAACATTCTCATCAATCTCTCCAGAGTGCACTGTAATTTCCATTACTTTTAAAGTGCTTCTGGAACCACAGGGGACAACATTCCCCAGTTTAACTACGCAGTTACATACAATAAGTGCAGTAAATGTTACTATGGTATTTTTATTTTATTTTATTTTTAATTTTTTTGGCCATACTATGTGGGATCTTATTTCCCTGACCAGGTATCGAACCTGCACCCCCTGCAGTGGAAGTGCAGAATCTTAACCACTGGACCGCAAGGGAAATCTGGTATTTTGATTTAAGGAACTCGTTGAAGTTACTCAAAGCTGCTTGGTCAAAAAACTAAAGATTAGGTCCTGTCAATATGCCGTGTTTTATGAACTAGTTAGCTACCTACAAATTTAAGAAAACAAGTGAGGATGAATTATCCTTTTGTGTAGAATGAAGAGGTATGCTTAGAGGAGAGGTTCGATTACAAAAGTTTGTACACTTTTGTTTCTTTTAGAAGGTTATCTCCCTTTTAAATTTATTTTTAATTAATTAATTTATTTTTGGCTGCATTGGGTCTTCATTGCTGCGTGCGGGCTTTCTCTAGTTGCGGCGAGTGGGGGCTACTCTTTGTTGCGGTGCGTGGGCTTCTCATTGTGGTGGCTTCTCCCGTCGTGGAGCACGGGCTCTAGGCGCACAGGCTCAGTAGTTGTGGCATACGAGCTCAGTAGTTGTGGCTTGAGGGCTCTAGAGCGCAGGCTCAGTAGTTGTGGTGCACGGGCTTAGTTGCTCCACGCCATGTGGGATCTTCCCGGACCAGGGCTCAAACCCGTGTCCCGTGCACTAGCAGGCGGATTCTTAACCACTGCGCCACCAGGGAAGCCCTATGCGCTATTTCTATGGGGGTGGAGCAATCTTATAATTTGGATATATGCAGGGCAAAGCTATCGAATGGATTTTGTGTTACAAAACTTACTCATAGAAACCAGAACAATGCTTGACACCTGGGGTTAAACAGGGTTGAACTCACCTTGCATCTACCTGAAGACAACCTACCACTCATCCTGTCGTATAAGAAATTATATTTTGTTTTTTTAAAAGCATATATTTGAACTTAGACACTTTTTTGGCTGATATCACCTTCCCAATGTGGTCACCACACATCATTGTTCCTGGTTAGGTCAGGTGCCCCCAGATCATGCTGGGCTGTCTTTTCACAGACCCCGGTCACAGACCCTTAGAAATCCTAAACACCAGGAATGGATAAACAAGATGTGGTATATACACACAGTGGAATATTACTCAGCCATAAAAAAGAATGAAATAATGCCATTTGCGGCAACATGGATGGACCTAGAGATTATCATAGTAAATGAAGTAAGCCAGACAGAGAAAGACAAATACCATATGATATCACTTACATGCAGAATGTAAAAAGATGATACAAATGAACTTATTTACAAAGCAGAATAGACTCACAGACAGAGAAAACAAACTTATGATTACCAAAGGGGAAAGGTCGGGGGGAGGGATAAATTAGGAGTTTGGGATTAACAGATACACACTACTACATATAAAATAATCTTGTACAGCACAGGGGACTATATTCAATATCTTGTAATAACCTATAAGGGAAAAATCTGAAAAAGAATGGATATATGCACATGTATAACTGAATCACTTTGCTGTACACCTGAAACTAACACAACATTGTAAGTTAACTATACCCCAATATCAAATAAAAATTAAATTAAAAAAGAAAATCCTAAACACTGAAAAAAACGCACAGTGCCTCATCCCCACATGTGCTTCTAAACAACAGTAACAATAAAAAACCACTAATTTATAGGATAGAGTCCAACAAATTCTGATTTTCCTTCTGATACTTTTTCCTTTCTTCTCTCCTGTCTCCCTCCCTCCCTCCCTTCCTTTATTTTCCCCTTTCTTTCTTTTGAATTCTTTCAAAATATATATTTTAAAATGTCCTTGCTATGCTGGTGCCCTAAATATGTACTTGTTTAGTCTATTCTGTTACTCAACACTCCCTAGTAATGGACACACCTCTAAATGTCCTCAGTTTGCTGGAGCCCCTACAAACCATCTCTAGTATAAATAACAATAATATGTCTAAATGTCTCTGCTCACTCAAAACATGAAGATGCGTCCACTGCCGCTCCTTTAGTCTTCCTTCAAAAGGGAAAAGAAACCAAATGAAATGCATAATGGTTGGAAGCATTGGCAACAATAAAAAGGTACCTTGGGGCAATCGAAAGACTTTGAATATAGAGACCAAATTTTAGATATAATCAAATTAAATTTCTTAGGAATTGTACTGGTGTTGTGATTTCATAGGAAATGTTCTCATCAATAGGAAGTGTATGCTGAAATATTTAGGGGTTTACTGTCATGATGTCTGTAACTCGCAAATTGTTCAGCAAAAAAAAAAAATGTGTGTGTAACGTGTATATATATATATATATATATAGAGAGAGAGAGAGAGAGAGAGAGAGAGAGAGAGAGAGGGGGAGAGAGAGAGAGAGACACAAAGACAGAGCTAGAGCTAGAGAGAAAATTCAAAATGTGACAAAAATGTGGTAGAATACGTACTGTTTTTTCAACTTTTCCATACGGGAGAAACGACATAATCACTCAAACTAGAATGCCAAGAATCAAAAGAAACACAGTTGATATTATACGGAGCTAGGATTGGGGGTTTTCCGTGGTCTGTAAGATAGCTGGAGGACTATAGCTTTAATTCATTAGATTCATCAAAGAAATGTAAGCTTTGAAGATCATTTCAGTCATTTTAGATCATTCAGATAAACGGATTTAGGCACACACACACATGAAGACCTGAGTTCAGTCGGCCCTAGAAGGCACTGGCCAAATGCCCATTGCTTTCTGAGGAAGTCCAGCCCTTTAAAAGCCAGCTAACTGGTTTCTTTTGATGAATTTCTTCTACGACATCAGCTTTCTAGGAGCTCAGAAACTGCTAGGAATCAATAAAGCAATATTTCTTATTCTCTCCCAATCAATAAAATATAGTTTCTTCCTTTATTCATTCAATTACTAAAAATTTAGTGACAGCGTACTCTGAGCCAGGTCCAGTGTTCTCAGAACACACACAAAATACGTGGGCTCTGTCCTCAAGGAGTTCAGGGTCACCTGGAGAGGTAGTTGTATAACACATGATTATAGAATAATGTAAAAAGTATTGTGGGCTTCCCTGGTGGCGCAGTGGTTAAGAGTCCGCCTGCCGATGCAGGGGACGCGGGTTCGTGCCCCGGTCCGGGAAGATCCCACATGCCGCAGAGCGGCTGGGCCCGTGAGCCATGGCCGCTGAGCCTGCACGTCCGGAGCCTGTGCTCCACAGCGGGAGAGGCCACAACAGTGAGAGGCCCGTGTACCGCCAAAAAAAAAAAAAAAAAAAATGTATTGTAAGTATGGTACATATAAGCTGCTTTGGGAGCACAGAGTGAGAAGCCCTACACTACCTGGTGTGTGTGCGGAGGAACGGTGAGGAATCAGGGGATAATGATACAATAATAAACAATGATGGTCACAGCAACAAGAACAACAGTGGTCCTAGACCAGGAAAGTCCTAACTACAACAGCTATACTTAAGCAGGGGTAAAGGACGGTGGATTTGGCAGAAGTCAAACAAATTACTAGTAGGAAAGGTGCCTGGACATATCAATACAAATCTCAGGGAAAATATTTTAACAGGTCTGCCCGGCTGAAACATTTTGCCATGGCCATAAACTCCCTTCCCAGGTGCTTTGCTCATGTTATCTAGCTAATATTGTCTCCATTTAAATAGGCCCTGAGGCTCATGGGAGGCATGTGAGTTGCCTCTGGACAAGCAGCTGGTATGTAGCAAGACAGAATCTAGGTTAGGACTCATGCGTCTTGGACACTTGTTCCATCTTGCTATGTAACGTCACCTGCCCACAGACCTTTGCTTAGGAAGGCCTTGAAGAGGAGTAAGAATTTTGCAGGTGAACCTTGTAGGGAAGAGACTTCTGGGTGAGAGGTGAATACACAAGGCATTGAGGAATTAAGAGAGTTTGGCAAATCCTTGTAGACCCTATTGTTAGCAATGATTGGAATAGAAGTTATGTGGGTGGAAAGTGGTGGAGGAGAAAACCTGACAGGGCTCTGGAATAAGAAACAAGGGACTTATATCTTATGGAGTAAGTGTTAGAAAGCCACTGAAGGAAGGGCTTTCAGCTTTGGGATTATACGATCGATTTGCCTTTTTCAAAGATCCGTCTGTGCAAAGGCCCAGGCAGTTTCTAACAGGAGGGGAGCAAGCCAGGGGGAAGAGCCAGGCACTGGCTGGGTACCCACCGAAAGATGGGGCCTGCACTTCGGAGGCAGCTGCAGGGTAAAGGGGTCCTACCCTTGCCTGACTTCTCTATACAACTTATGGTCCTTCTTTCAACATGACTAATTGTCATGTCTTTTCATCTTTCTCATAAAAAGCATCATGGCAACATGTTCTTTTAAAAAATGTTGAATAGGTATCACTTTTGCAAATGGTGCTAGGAAAGCAATAGATTCCTCTCTAATTGCGTGGGAATACTCTGAAATTCCCATGCTGCTCCTTCAGAGGCATTGTGTGTTTGCGTGTGTATGCGTGTGTGTGTGTGTGTGTGTGTGTGTGTGTGTGTGTGTGTGCGCGCGCGCGCAGCGGGGGGAGGAATCAGAGACAGGAGATAAGGCTCAGGGGAAAGAGTGCCCAGACTAGGTCAATGGCAGTAGAGGGGCAGGGAGGATTGCATTGCGATTCCACATAATTTAATGAGTGAGTCGACATTTTTTTTGGCCACACCATGCGGCTTGTGGGATCTTAGTTCCCCGACCAGGGATAGAACCCACTGCTTAGCAGTGAAAGCATGGAGTCCTAACCACTGGACTGCCAGGGAATTCCCTGATTCAACATAATTTTAAGGATTGAACTCAGGGACTGAAAGTCAGAAAGTGAGTCAAAGATGATGCCTGGTTTTGCCTGAGCAACTAGGTGTAAGGTTATGTCATCCTCCAAGATACGGATACACCTGGAGAGAGATTTCAGAGGAAAGATATTGAGTTTGAATTTGAACGTGTCGATTTTGCACATGGGTGCCCAATTTGTTGAAAAGGCCCCTTTCCCCATGGAATTACCTTTGCTCCTTTGTCAAAAATCAGTTGATTATATTTTTGCAGGTCTATTTCCGGTTTTTCTATTGTGTTCCATTGGTCTATGTGCCTATCCTTCACCTTGATGAATGTTGTTTTATAGTAAGTCTTAAAACTGGGTAAGGTGAGTCCTTCAACTTTGGTCATTTTTTATGACCAAAGAAGTGTTTTGCTTTTCCATGTGAATTTTGGAATCAGACTGTCAATACCTACATAAAAGTTTTCTGAGATTTTGACTGGCATTGCACGGATTCAATAAAATAAGTGGGGAAACACTGACATCTTAAGATTGAGTCTTCTGATTTATGAACATGGTATTCCTCCCTATTTTACTTAGACATTTTCGATTTCTTGTATCAGAGTTTTTGCAGTTTTCTGCATACAGCTCTGCTATGTAGCCCTAAGTACTTCATTTGTTTTTATTGGCCATGCCTATTCTGAGGTATCTGTGTACATCTTTATGCAGATGTCCTGTGGGCAAGCCTGGAGGTCTGGGGCATTGTCTGGGCTGGAATTCAGGTTTGGTATCATCACATTTGTCATGAATGTCACATTTCCCAGGGACAGAAGAAAATAGGGCTGAGGATTAAAAGTCATCTTAATTACCATCAAATGGTGAATTCTGGTTCTTGCTCTAAGTTTAAGAAGTAAACCAAGGAAGATCTGAGAACCCCACAATGAGGGCTGAACACGTGCGCTTCGGCACCCGAGAGCATGTGTTCAGCTCCTGGCTCGGGGACCTCAAGTCTCAGCTCCACCTAATTGTAACGCCTGTACAGTAACAGTGGCCACCTCATAGGGTCATAGGAAAATCGATTACGACGGTGCATCCGGAGGACACAGAACAGTGCTTGGCATGGCGAGCACTCAATACCTGTCAGCCACTGTTATTAGTTACATAAGTGAATTGCCAGGAGCCCATCTGGGGAAATCCCTCGGAAAAAACTTAATGGTCTTTGAGAGTCCTGGCATTGTTCGGTAATGACTATTGATCTTCACAAGAAAAGATGGGATTCACTGCTTGTGTTAATTTTTCTTGCACAATATATGCCCAGGACTCAGTGCCCCCCTCCCGAGGGTGAGCTGCATATGAGAAAGAATATATAGCATCTGACATTCCCTGCTGAAAAGCTCTTTGTTTAGAAACCAGGGCTGCTAGTGCCTTTTGATTCGTGTTTCCAACATTTCCCAAATTAAGCATGAGAGTTGTGACTGGATATCGTCATGGACTCGCAATTTCTTTCTGAAAGAAGACGAGGAAGGTGGTCGGCACTCATACCCTGCCTCCTATCCCTCCCTACCACCAGTGGTTGCCTAGCCTCGTTCACAGAGGTCACTGACCCGGTTTAGTCTGTCTCCAGCTTTGCGTGAGTTGGCCCAACCCTGGACCCAGAATCCTTCAAAAGAATCCCACTTCTCGGCAAGGACAGAAATCGTGTAGTGACAACGGGATGGTCTGGACATTGTTTGGCACTTTGTTTGACCAGGGGTAGGGGTGGGGAGGAAGAATTGAAACCCTTTCAGAAAGTTTTTATTTTCTCCAATTCCCATTTCATTGTGTTTAAAGAAAGGTCAAAGGAATATCTTGGCCAGCAAAAGGAATGCACTCTAATATTGACAGGTCCCAGGAAAGAGACTCACAGAGAAATTTGCATCTGACAGAGTAGCGTAGACCGCAGATGCTTTCATCACACAAAGAGCTAAACAGGTGCTCTGCTGAGATCTCTTGTAGTATTATTGTCGGGAGAAAACCAATTGGCCTAGGACCCGGGGTCAGTGCTGCTGCTAGCATCTGTTCTCAAAATTCTGCAGTGCTTTTGTATTCACAAATTGCCATAGATGTTGATGTGTGTGTGTGTGTGTGTGTGTGTGTGTGTTTAAAATCACCATAAAGATAAATGGGTGGAAGAAATGCTTCAAGTTAAGTTTGCACAGATTCTACTCGGTTACCAGCTTGTAACCCTGCCGCTAACCTTGGGCAGAGACCATGGAGAGCTCCTGGAGCATCGTTCTTTGGCCCATGATGGGCCAGGTAAGGCACAGATTGATTTGATCTGAAAATTTGTTAAAAATATGCGAATTGCAACTGTCACAAACATACCACTTGGGAATGTAAATTGGTGGAGTCACTATGGAAAACAGTATGGAGGTTCCTTAAAAAAATAATAATAGGGGTTTCCCTGGTGGCGCAGTGGTTAAGAATCCGCCTGCCAATGCAGGGGACACGGGTTTGAGCCCTGGTCCGGGAAGATCCCACGTGCTGCGGAGCGATCCCATGCACCACAACTACAGAGCCTGTGCTCTAGAGCCCACGAGCCACAACTACTGAGCCCGCATGCCGCAACTACTGAAGCCCACGCACCTAGAGCCTGTGCTCCGCAACAAGAGAAGACACTGCAATGAAAAGCCCATGCACCGCAACGAAGAGTAGCCCCCGCTCGCTGCAACTAGAGAAAGCCTGCGCGCAGCAAGGAAGACCCAACACAGCCGAAAATAAATAAATTTATATATTGAAAAAACTAATAATAGAGCTACCATATGATACTGCAATCCTACTCCTGGGAATATATCAGGAGAAAACTATAATTCAAAAAGAAACATGCACCCCAATACTTATAGCAGAACTATTCACAATAGCCAAGACATGGAAGCAACCTAAATGCCCATCAACAGATGAATGCATAAAGAAGATGTGGTACATATATACAATGGGATATTACTCAGCCACAAAAAGAATGAAATAATGCCATTTGCAGCAACATGGATACCTGAGATTATCATACTAAGTGAAGTAAGTCAGACAAAGACAAATACCATATGGTATCACTTATACGTGGAATCTAAAATAAGGCACAAATGAACGTATCTATAAAACAGACTCAGACGTAGAGAACAGACTTGTGGTTGCCAAGGGGGAGGGGGTGGGGGACTTGGAGTTTGGGATTAGCAGATGTAAACTATTATATATAGAATGGATAAACAACAAGGCCCTACTGTATAGCACAGGGAACTATATTCAATATCCTGTGATAAACCATAGTGGAAAAGAATATGTATATGTATAACTGAATCACTTTGCTGTACAGCAGAAATAAACACATTGTAAATCAACTACACTTCAATAAAATACATTAAAAAAAATACCACTGTGAATTTTAGTCTGTAATTAAATGGGATCTCTGGTTCATTTAATTTTTTACACATATTTTTTAGATTTAGTCGTTGGAGTGCTACGTGCAGATTTTCACATGTTCATATTTGGAATCAATAATTCTGACACAACAATGGGACAATAGAAAAATGGGACAATAACACACAGATTAGTAGATGGCAGTCATCCCTTGCTTTTTGAGATGGACATAAACCTGGCAATAGATTCAATATTTGTAAGAGTCAATTCTGGTTTTTCATTTATTTGATAAAAGCAGAGATGCCGTCAGACTTGGGTTTGATGCATCTGAGAAGCAGCTCCTATTCCGCCCTGTGGAGCGCGGAAGGCTTTCTTTCTGGAGGCAGCAGCCCTGCCTAGCTCTGCCAGCACTCTTAGCCTTGTGAAACTACTGATCATCCCCAGCTAGGAACCACTGCCCCAGGTAAAACATTATCTACCTTTGAGGCTCTGGGCTACCTGCTATAAGTAATTAAAGTTTATTTACTAAAATAGACTAAATAAAAGAACTATCTCTAAGTTCAAAATTCTGTATGTAAAGTCAATTAGGTCAATATATTTTTAACCTAAAATCTTTCTTTCCTAGAAATTTGAAGGGCCATATAAATATTCTTTGACTAAAGCTATTCCTTTAAGGGGAAGGGAGAGATGAGAAAGAGTATTTACTTTTTAAATTTAAAAAAAATGGTTTTTTGGCTGGACCGCACAGCTTGTACGTGGGGTCTCAGTTCCCCGACCAGGGATTGAACCCAGGCCCTCGGCAGTGAGAGTGCAGAGTCCTAACCAGTGGGCCACCAGGGAATTCCTGAATATTTACTTTTATAAATCCTGTTTTGAGTCATTGTCTTAGTAATCTAGCAAGAAAGATATTTTTAAACTATATTTTACAAAGGTAGAAACTAACGTTCAGAGAGGTTAAGCTCTTTCCTCAAGGTCACAGAGCTCATGTCTATCAGAAAAGGCTTTCAAATTCAAGGTTGTGTGATAGTAGATTCTAAGGTTTTCCCACTATATCATATATTCCGCTCTGCCCTTATAAAGCTGCATTTTATTGACTCCACTGGGAAAAAGATGACATTTTTTCCCCCTGCAGCAACGTGATAAAGTTCTGTTAGTCCAATCACTTCTATGCTATCTTCTGTGTCAACAGCCCCGTCCCTGACGCACCCAACCAGGTGTGGGTGGAGTACTGTGAGTTTACTCGGTCTTTACCCTGACTTAATTACCTTTGGATTCTTACAGACAGCTATGATGCCACAGGCTCATTCCTCGTAGGTGAGGTAAGCATGAGACGGAAGCAAACTCAGTCTTAAATGTCTTACCAGCACTTATCACTGGTCATACTTATGTGATAAGTAAAATGCTCATATAAGAACACTGAGGATGGGCAGGGCCGTCGTGATGTGCCTCTCCAGGGCTCGGAAGGTTCTCTTCTGAGCTATAGCTCACCTATTATCTTTACTGCTTCTTGTATCAGATCCCAGCCAATGGTCAGAGTTTTTTTGCTTTTAGTTTTGTCTTGTTTTTTGCCATTTACTGGTGCTTTCCTCTTTCAGGTCTCTAACTTGATATATCTTTATATTGAAGGTTTCCTCCTTCAACCCCCATAAAGGCAATGTGCTCCCCGCTCCCCACTCCGGACTTCCCTCCTTTAAATTTTTGTGCTGCGAAATAACGCACCTTCTGATAGTTAAAACTAACATACAATGCAACAAAATAGCCTCCTTTTCCAAACGGGCCCTTAGTGCATGTTTCCCACGCCCTTGTTTGCCCTTCACTTCCTTTGCCTAATTTAGATTTGCAAGCTCAACACACAGACTCTCTCGGTCTTTGTTTATGTACATATGGTGTCTAGCACTAGTCTTGGGTTTAACAAATATTAAATAATCATGACTTCAGAATGATTGTTAGTATTGGTGTTTAAAAAAATCACAGCTGGTCAAGAATACTGCTTTTTTTCCCCCCCCCTCACAGACCTTGTCTGATTTTGTAGCTCTTACAGCAGACAGCTGTATTATAGCACACTTGCTTTCCCCTTGAATACCACTTGGAGACCAGAGCTGGTGATAATTGTAGCTGCTTTTCTTCATTGGAACACATTTACAAATTCTGCACTGCATACCAGTGCGCTTGTGGATGTAATTTCAGTTGTATGCAACCACCTTAACATAACTGGAGAAACCCAGATACAATTTTATACAATGTTCCATTGTGCATGTTTGAAATGGAAGGGTTTTTTTTTTCTCTCTGCATAATTAATTTAAGCATTCATGATATCCAGCATGGGCTTTTAAAATCTATGCATTAAACACTCATTGACTGTGTAGTGGCAATTACATCGTTAGGTTTTGAACTGAAGTCCTTAATTTTACCTATTTTCAGGCTTAAAAAAAACAAACAAAAAACCCCTGAATCTGCAGACTTTACCTAAACCCTTTTAGAGGTCTCCTTAAAATTGGCAGACTGATTTTGCACTACAGTTCCACAGGGCGATTCATAAAAATAAATGCCAAATACTAGGCAACAATGGAAGGAATTGACAGCGGATCAAAAGTTTAACAACGCATTTCCTTTAAGAAATGTCGCATCAGCTTTCTCACAATCAGGAACTAAAGAAGGCTGTGCTTTCCCACTGGTCCAATAGTTCAAATGCAAACATATCAGCAGAAGAAAGTGGTTATGTCAGGGTGCAGGATGCAATCGTGTAACCGGATAAAACAGTTTTATTTGTTAGCTCAAATATATATTTCTGACTTATATTTTTATTTAATTTTGTGGCCAAGGCAGAACCAAGGTCATAATATTGATAGATTAGGAAAAAATGGTTTCTTCTTTTAGAATCAAGTCCAAAATATCTACACATCGAGATTTAGCATCGTTCTTACTCATGTGACAACATCCTCAGCTCTGAATTTATTAGGATTCCTATAAAATCAAACCTAAGAGTCTGAGTCTAATTGTGTATTCGATACACTTCATCTAACTTGTTTCATGAGCTCTCTGCTATGTATACACTGTCTCTCCCTGGGCTCTGTAACTGTATTCTCTACCAGGGACTCTGGAATGCTATTTGCAGGTAGATACAATATTTCCTAGTGGAGTGTGCTCTGTTGAAAGCGATACAGTGTCTAAACTATAGCCCTCCACTCTCCTGAGATTCAAGTAACTGCAAAACAATGTGAATAAAAATTGTCTGGGAGGAGCCCGATTCATGGGAGGAACACCTTTACTAGAACTCCACCCCTCTCAGCTCTAAACCTTGCTTTCAGACAGTGGTAACAGCTGGACAAGATGGTAACGAGAGGGATCTCTTGTCTTAGAACAGTGCAGATTGTTCTCAGACAAGAGATCCTAGTGCCCTGGCCATTCTCCTAGATGAGGTGAGTAAATGAGGCAAATGCCTGGCACACAGAGTCAGCTCCCACAAGGCCAGGAAACGGAGCACGCTTGTCTTATCCACCATTGGTACTCCAAACATAGAGATCAGTACCTAGTAGACAGCATGCAATAAATATCAATATTTATTGACGGAACAGTGAATGTTCAAGGCGTTTTTTTGAACAAAATGACTATAGATAGATAGATGTAGATGTATCAGTATTACTGTTATGTTGTAGCTGGACCCATAGGAATTAAAAAAAAAATCTGCTCACTTTAAAAGATGACTGTAAACACCTAACCTATATAATATATTTAGAGATGTATTAATATTAGGTTTTACTGTTGGAATCATCAAGGCTTTTTGAAGTTACAAGTCGAATGGTATTAAGGCCAGAACTTGAAATGCATTTCTAGACTTAAAACACAGTGTTCTGTCTCTCTATCCCCTAAGGACTTTCTAGATAATATGATGGTTGTAGAAACAGAACAAAGAAACTATCATCTTTATACGTGCCTTTATGAAGCAGCATAATAAATGGCTTACTTTATGGTTACCGGAGCAGTTTGGTTTAGGCTAACTGGCAAACTGGCAGGTCTGTGTCTAATTCTGTCACCCATGGTATACACAGCATACTGTTGGTGCTCAAATGTTAATAAAAAAATAACAAATTAAAAAAAAATCTACTCACTTTAAAAGATGACTGTAAACACCTAGCCTATATATTTTATTATATAAAATATATTATACAAAATATATAAAACAAAGCAATGCATGCCAAGTACCAGGTGTCCTAGATGCCGAATGGCATTATTAACGTACTTACATAAGTAATTATAAGTAGCGGGAAAATTAACTTTAATTGAAATTAAATGATAGCTTAGAGGTTGACAGCGAGTTAGTCATTTTGTTGGTGGACAAGACATACTATTAGGCCTCGCCTGAGGTCACTGGGGCAATTCAGTATCACAGCAGAGCACCCAGAACAAAAAGAGCTGGGTTTGCATCGGTAAGTCACAGCTTTCTGGCTGTGCGGCCTGGGTGAGTTGAGTTCTTGCCCACTGCCTAGGCTTTGAGGGGCCCTGCTCCGGCTTCACCCTCCCCATGGGACAAGGAATTCCATGCTTTCTGAACACCTTAGGCCCTGGAACTTACTGCCCTGCCACTTCCAGGCCTGACTGTCCAAGGCTGGAGGAATCACCAGGGGGTAGCTTTTGTGAGGGGTATGGTGCGCAGGCTAGGGTGTCCTCGCGTGTATGAGCCTTGTTGTAATACGTGATGGAGCAGAGATGGGAAGAAAATGGGGTGTGAGTTTCAGGCCGGAAGCCAGTAGTCACTGCCACACGGTGTTCCAGTTAATTTATAGCTTTAGACATTTACGATGGGGTCTACATTAGCTTGCCCTGGGCCCTTCCAAACTTCCAGGCAGGCCTGGAACTAGGGCAAGTCACGTAACCTATTTTAGTCTTAGTTACCTCATCTGTAAACAGGAATGATAATAACCGTTCCACTAACCTCAGAGGGTTGGGATGATGAGGACGATCTTAAAAATAACCACCATTTGTTGAGCACACACCGTGGTTCAAGCGCTTTACAAGTCACGGTCACTTGGCGTGGATTCTCCTGGATCCTCGAAAATCTTCCGGGTAGGCCATCTTCATCTGCTTTTAAAAGAAGAGAAAACAGGCTCAGAGAGGTTACGTTTCTCTCCTAGCCTCCCCTTCCCCAACAGAGATAATGTACGTATCAGTTCCATACACATACAAGGTAGCACTATAGTTATTCATTCATTTACATCACGTTGGGGGGTGCAGCAGTGAACAAAAGGAACAAAAAAATCACTGACGTCGGAAGCTTACGTTATGGTGGGGGGACACAATAAATAAATCAAGTAAGTAAAATCCGTCGTATGTCAGATGGTGGTAAGCAAAGCAAGGGAGAGAACCAGGGCATGTGGAGATACAGGGAACATGACACTTGAATAAAGACATGAAGGAGGCGAGGGAACACCATTCGAGGTTTGGTTTGGTTTTCTGGTGGCCTAGGGGAGTGGGTCACTAATTCAGGTGGCAGCGGAACAGCAGAAGGAAAGGCCATGAGACTGTGGCTTGCTTGCTGTGTTCTAGAAGCAGCACGGAGGCCAGTGTGGCTGGGAAATGAGCAGGGGGTAGAATAGTAGGAGATGAGGTCAGAGAGATAAAGGGGCGGGGGTGGGGAGGGAAGGAGAACCAGGTGTATAGGTCATTTAGGCCATGATAAATAAGGACCTTGAAAAAAAAAAAGTGGTGGGGAGCTAATGGACTTTTTATTGTTGTTGTTGTTTGTTTTGTTTTGTTTTTTTCGGTACGTGGGCCTCTCACTGTTGTGGCCTCTCCCGTTGCGGAGCACAGGCTCTGGACGCGCAGGCTCAGTGGCCATGGCTCACGGGCCCAGCCACTCCGCGGCATGTGGGATCTTCCCGGACCGGGGCACGAACCCGTGTCCCCTGCATCGGCAGGCAGACTCCCAACCACTGCGCCACCAGGGAAGCCCTTTGTTGTTGTTTTTAGCAGAGGAATGACAGGAGCTGGAGTGAAAAGACTCACCCCGACTCCCTGGTGCTGGAGGCAAGGGCAGAAAGAGGGAGGCCAGGTAAGTGGTTACTGCAAAGCTCAGGCAAAAGCTGACGCTGGTATGGACCAAGGTCATGGCCATTGAGGTGGTGGGTAGAGGTTAGATTCCAGATACGGCACTCTGAAGGTTGAGCTGACAGGTTTACTGAAACCCGGGGTGGGGGGGTTGGTAAGAGAAAGGAAAGAGTCAAGAAAGAAACCAAGGCTCTTCACCTGGGCAAGGGGTGACAGAGGTAGATGCCATTAGCAGGAATGTGGAAGTCTGTGGCTGGGGCATGTCTGGGGCAGGAGATCTGGAGCCTGGTTTGCGCAGGTGAAGTCTGAGATGTCTACCGGGCACCAGATGGAGATGTCAGGTATGTTTTTTCACTTCATTGGATCTGACTTTTCTTCTCTCTTCACAGAGCTGTAATGGCACTTATTCAAGGTGGTGGTGCTCTAGGTCATAAAGAATTGGATGCTGGGTTTCAACTAAGGGCTTCGAGAGAAATATGGGGAAGCATTGGAGCACAGGGTAACATCAAGGGTCTAGAGAGATAATTTGTAAGATTGTTTCAGGAGGTTCGGCCAGGACGGTCCCGTCTCTTGGAAGCCACACAATCTGTTTAATGCCACACAGGTGACTTCGGGACCCTAAAACGTTCGTTTCATAACCTATTCCAAGTGTTTACAATAAACTAGATGTCGAAAAAGTTATGTTTGAAAATTTGAAAAGTGTTCAGCGTGGTAGGTCCTCAAAGTAGCAATCCTCCTCTGAGTGCGGCCTCCATAGAGGCAGCAAAGCACGAACTTGATGCGGGTGGGGAAGGGGAGCCAGATGAAAATCAAGCTCTAGGGGCTTCCCTGGTGGTGCAGTGGTTGAGGGTCCGCCTGCCGATGCAGGGGACACGGGTTCGTGCCCCGGTCTGGGAAGACCCCACATGCCGCGGAGCGGCTGGGCCCGTGAGCCATGGCTGCTGAGCCTGCGCGTCCGGAGCCTGTGCTCCACGACGGGAGAGGCCATAGCAGTGAGAGGCCCACGTACCCAAAAAATAAAAAAATAAAAAAAATAATCAAGCTCTAGGACCAGGACTCCAGAGCTGTTCCCGCTGCTTGGCTGGCCTTACACACCTCGACCTGGCTCGCGGGTGGGCGTGTGAGGGGGGAGGACATAGCAGGACTGGTGACATCTTAAAGGGCTCTGTCCTAGTGCCTCTGCACCAAGTGACTCCGGGTCGGATCCGGGGTCTGGACGTTTACCCGGCTCGTGCCAAGCCACATCTGCCAGTGTTTCTGCTTATGTCACATAACTTGCTGTCCGGGTCTCACCTTTAAATCTGGAGTGTTCGCCCGTCTGGGGGTGGTGTTTGGTCTAGGGTTGAACTGGCACGTTTCCATCTCCCTCCTTTCTTGGTCATTTAAGTGTCTGAAGGTGCCCTGCTGAGCATGGAAGGCAGGAGAGGAACGCTGTCCCTGCAGAAAGTTAAGGATAAGCCAAATAAATCCCTAGAGGACTGATCGCCTCTGGAGCGACTCGGAGCCAACCCCTGGGTTCAAAACGACTGCCCAGGGCGGCCCAAGCTGCGGGCCGGGCTTCTGTTCCGGGTCGACGTGCCGCCCCGGCGGCCGAGGCGTGGCGCCAGGGGCAGTCTGGAGGGGCGACGCGACGCTGCAGGTCCCCCGGGACGCGCGTGGGGTGTGGGCCGGCGGCGCGGCGTGAGCCGCCAGAGGGGAAGCTGCGCCCTCCGCCCGGCAGCCGGGGCGCGCCGCCTCCCCGGGGCCAGGTGGCGCGGGGCCCCCTCCAGCCCGGCCCGGGCGCGGCGACCCCCGGGCGCCCGGCGCGCGGCTCACCTGGGCCGCCGAAGGTGAAGCTCCGGAGCGAGGGCGCGGCCGGCTGGCGGGCGGGCGGCGCGGGGGCGGGACCCGGCGCCGGGACGCCCCGCCCCCGCCGACGCGGCGCGCTTCCAGTGGCCGCCGGCCCGTCACTCGCTCTTCACCATGGTTGCAGCACAAAGCGCCCGGCCCCGGAGGCCGCTTCCTCCCTGAGCGCGGCGGGGCGGCGCGGGGGCGCAGGAGGAGGAAGAGGCGGGGAAGAGGAGGGGAGTCGCCGCTTCCCAAACACTCTCCGGGGGGCTGTGCGCGACGCCCGCTGCCAGGAGTCCGGACCCGGTGCCCGCGGCCCCTTCCCTCCGCGCCCGCAGCCCGGGAACAAAGTTGCCGAGAGCCAGCGGGCCGAGCGCGCAGCCGGGAGCGCTCTGGCCGCTCGGCGCGTGCAGATGGGGGGCGGCGGCGGAGCGCACGGCGGCGGCGGGGCGGCCCGAGGGGATGCAGCAGCCGTCGGGGGGCTCGGCCAAGCGCAGTAGACGGAGCCGCGGCGCGGCGGCGGGGACGGCGGCCGAGGCGACCCGGCTTCGCAGTGCCCTGACCTGAGCCGGTCATCGGACGGCGGCCGCGGCGCCCCCGAGTGCTTCCCGGAGCCCCCGAGAGGAGGGGGCGGCCCTGCGCGCGGAGGAGCGCGAGGCCCGTGCGCCCCAGCCAACCCCTCCCCGCCGCTCGAACTCCCTAAAAATAACTCAGGCCGGCGGGGGGCGGGAGGAGCCGCCGCCGTCCCCGAGAGGAGCCGGGGAGGCGTGTCGAGCCCGGGCCCGTGGGGAGCCTTCCCGGCCGCGCGGCGCGGGGGAGGCGGAGGAAGCGGGAGCTCCCGGCAGCCGGGCGCCGCGGGGACCCTCGGGCCTCGCGCGCCCCCCGCCCCGCCGCCGCCGCGGTTTGGCTGGTTGGCCCGAGGCGGGCGGAGCGCGCAGGGCGGAGGCGGCGGCGGCGGCGGCGCTGGGCCGGGAGGCGGCGGCCGAGGGCGCGGAGCGGCCCCGGCCCGGGCTGCGGGGGGAGATGGCGTCCTACGTGGATAACAGCTTCCGCCAGGCGGTGATGAAGAACCCGGCCGAGAGGACCCCCCAGGTGAGCCCCGCGTCGGCTGCGCGCTCCCTGCCCACGTCGTTCGCCCCGCGCGCCCGCGCCTCGCGTCAGGTCCCCAGCTTCCAGGGGCTTCGCGTCTCCGCGTCTCCCCTGGCCGTCCTGGCGTTATTTCCCCCTTCTGGATCTTCTCCTCCTTTTCGTTGCTCTCCCCGTACCGATCTTCTCCTGCGATTGCCCCGCGGGGCAGGGAGGTCTCTCCCGAGCGTCCCCTCTGCCCAGCCTAGCGCGGGGCCCGGGAGCCTTTCGGGGCGGGGGGCAGTCACCTCCCCTCGGCCGGCCCCTCCTGCCCCCCACCCCCACCCCGGCCGCAGGCGCCCTGCCTCCACCGGCTTGTGGCCCCTGGTACCTACAGAGTTCTTCGGCGTTTGCAGAGGTGTAGGAGGAAACTTGCAGGGCTCTGCGGAACGCGAACCCGTGCTGGTCTTCTAAAGTAAAAGGTTGACATGTTTGTGTGTTTACTATTTTTCTTTTCCTTTTTTTTATTTGGAAAAGTGATGCCGCTTTGCAAGGAAGGGGTTGATGGGGGGGAAGTTGAATAGCTAGGTTAGTGCTTTTAGTTTCAACTGCAGACAGAACTGCAGAGCAGGCATATTCAGATACAGCCCCGGGAAGGGTACCCTGCGGATTCTTTTGGTGTTGCACAACCTTGTCAAAATTAGATAAGTTTGTTAACCTTCATACGTTCGTTTACCTTCAGGCTTATTTTTCTCTGGCTTTAAGTAGAGGAATTGCTGATGGTGGTGGATCTGGTCGTCTCAAGTTGGACTAGAGAGGGGGAAATTTTATAAAAATGTGGTGGTTTGATTTTTTTTGCTTTTAGCTGCTGACTGGATAATGACGCATGCTCCTAAGCGTCGGGATGGTGACTACAGGGGATCCTGCTGCCAACCGTCTTAAGACAAATAAGCCCTCCTGATCCTTGGGACCATCAGACATTTAGGATCTAATGCTTGAAAGAGTTGCTTCGCTTGTTAGGTGTTGGATGCCATCTGTTCAGAGCCAAAGGCTCTCCTCCTCTGCTGTTGATTGTCATTATTTAATGCGGGGCAAAGAGAATAAAATAGACGCTTCCACTGGCTGCCTTTGGACAAGGCCCAGGAATGGCACCTGGTGCGGTTTTTGGTTTTTCATTTATTTTCTGATGGAGCCGGCACATCTGGGGATCGTAGGTAGATTGCACTCGTTTACCAGACTGTGGAATATGGGTGGTAATCTTGCAAGGCAAATTCATTTCACAGTGTCTCCAGAAAGTTCCTAATCCAAAGGATTACCTTATCGAAAACGAGGAAGGTCCTGCTTTTTGCTCTTGTTGCACTGCTTCTCATGTGCCTTCTGCATCTCCTGTCGGTTTTAAGTTGTCAGTCAGTCAGTCTTCTGCAGCTGAAAACGCACGTTCTCAGTCACAGTGTGATGGAGGAGCCCATTTCAGTGAAATGTTTCGATCCCTTTCAGTGTTTGAAGTGCCAAGTGAAATCACACATGCCGAGAATATTAGAACCTAGCAAGGCAGGTGGGAAAATGATGTCAGAGGCCTTGAGTGGAAGTTAGAGAGCCGGGAAGTGGAATCTCCGGTTGGTTGATTAGAATAGCAATGACTCCAAACCTGCTATCAGGTGGGTGGAGGGGGGTGTGTGTCCCCCAACAAAACTGGAAGAGACAGAACCTCCACTGTGACCGCGTGCTGACTGTGCCAGAGAAATGAGCTGTTAAATTTCCCTGTTGACGTGCCGGTTGTGGAGAGCAGAGTGAAAACCGACCAGCACAGAGCTTGGCCCGAGTCAGAAGTGGGCCAGTTGCTACTGACACCGCAACGTGAACGCTTCGCTGACCGTCCGAAAGCAGCACATTTCCCCCACCAAACCTTCAGAGAACCAGTCACCTTAGAGAAGCCTACCAAACATTTGGAACATTCATAAGTACCCACCCTATTAACACTGATGCTCCCTTGGTTATTACTAATGCGGACCTACGTGTTTATTTATTATTTTAAAGAGAAAGTAGATGGAAATGTGAATGTTTTCCACCTTCACCTGGCTTGTCAAAAATAATTACTTTTCTGAAAGTTTGAAATTTACTCAAAAGTTAAAAAAAAAAATGTTTTGGTGGCAGGTGCCTTTTCTGTTGAGTGCTTTGTGAATGCAAGGGCCAGAAGTTTTTCTGCCCTGTCTTTTCTCTTGAGTGCTCGAGGGTTAGAAGTTTGTAATATAAAAGCCAAGTTATGAAATAAACTTGATACGGACAGACGGATACGGATTAGGGGAGTTTTGCTGTCATGCTTCCTTCTGTTTCGCAGGATAGATATGGTGAAGGAGTTTGTACGATTCTTACGGCAGGCAAGAGAAAGGTGCCTTAAAAGAGGAAAATGTATAAATATTCTTTGTTAAATTCATTTTCTTCCTTTTTTCTTTTTTCTTTTTTTTAACCCTACCAACCCAGTTTGTCTCCCAAACCCTGTGAAGATGTGGTTTTGTACAAGGTCACTCAGTTGCCTATAAGTAATCGTGCTGTCACTCGTGTAACCTAAGAGGTTAGCTCCAAGAGAATCTGGGGGGTGGGGAGAGCCTCAGTGCAAACACAGGAACTTTGAAGAGTGTTATGAAATTAGGAAGCTTTTCATGCCCACCTGGAAAATGGAAACCCATTTTCCCGTTTGTTTAGGCACGTCACTAGAGGGGGAATGGCAAGGAGAAACAAAATTGTCACTCGAATTTTTAGCTAAATCTCACATATTCATATTTCAGGGGCTGTCACTATTTCACCTGATATTCTGAGAGGACAAGAAAAGCCATCTTTAATCCAATGTGTGTCCCATATTGTGTGTCTGGAAAGTGGCTAAGTTCTAGTCAGTGGGGCACTGTATTCTCAATAACAAACCTCCTTGAAAATAAGGAGCACTAAATGTTCTATTAATACTTTTCAGTGCACCTCTGTTGAAAAACAGGACTATTAAGTAACTGCTTTATTAAACTGTTGGGGTTTGTGTCTTTAATCACTTAAATGGGAAGCTTGGTCACCTAAGCAATTAAGTGAAGTGAAAGATGTAAATAAATTACAAACAGCTTTCCCCCCAAGTCTTTAAACAATAAAATGATTTTTCTAAACCATATTATTAACTTATTGGATTCAGACCCTTTCAGATTGCTTAGGTAGAGTGTATAAATGCCTGTTTTTAGTTTTTCAGGTGAAACATCTATTGCAGAATATTCTTCTACTTTAAAGATTTACTATGATGTGTTTTTAGCTAGTTGTAGAAGTTACTTTTTAAAATGGCTTGTGTAAAATCTGCTGCCTCATCCCTTCCTAGTAATATTACTTCGTTCTTCACGACTGAAATTTTTTTTTGGCTATTACACCTTGTGATTTAGTTGCTAAATCATGAATTTGTCATTGGAGAGCTCTTAACAGTGCAAGACGTAGTTGTTTGCAGAAGTCACTCAGTAGCATGTGTCTTGAGTCATAATGAGAGGGCTGAAAAGTGCCTTTAGCCCAGAGAACTTTAAGTTATGAGAATCTGCACAAAAGAGTATCTCTGATGAATATTTAACTTTCAAATCCAGTGGAAGAATTGTGTCTATGACATAAGTTTTCCATCTCTTTTTTATCATAGTTTATGAGCAGTCTTATATTTTCATCTGACAACTTACAGTTTGATTATATTTTGGCTCATTTGGGGGCTCTAATAATAAATAATTTGTTCCTTAAGTAGTTTTTGTTCGGAAAACACAACTAAATGGTCTGGGTGCACTTTTGAAAAGCATGGCTCGCAAGGTAATGACTGGCCACACGTATTTAGCTTTTGTAACAATGATATTTGAGTTTGGAGGTTAAAAAAATACACATTTATGTCTGAAAAACCAATTTCAAACTGTATTAGCATGTGGCTCTGAACAAGCGAGGACTTGAATTTATGGTAAAAATTATTAACATTCTTTTGCAATATCGGTGGAAACTTAGTCACCTTCAAATAACCTTTTAAACATTTAGTAATTAACGGTTCCATAATTAGCTTTGCGTATCTTGGCTGAGGGTCAAAATGAATCTCTCCAACTGCAGTGCTTCCTGAGGTTGGTGTTTAACACAGTCCTTCCCAGACCCCACCCCGGGCTTTCACAGACACTCAAAAAAAACCAAGAAAACAAAAATTACAAAAAAATTAAGAGGACTTCCTGGTTGCCAACTTGTGGCGGTTTTCTTCCTCTCGAAAAAGGACGTAAAATAAAAACAAAACCAGCTATAACCTCCTAGCACTGTCATTTTAGCTTATTTATGAAGACTCGCCATGCTTCTTTTTTCTTTTTATTGAAGTATAGTTGATTTACAATGTTGTGTTAACTTCTGCTGTACAGCAAAGTGATTCAGTTAAACATATATATAAATTCTTTTTTAAAAATTCTTTTCCATTATGATTTATCATAGGATGTTGAATAGAGTTCCCTGTGCTATAGAGGAGGACCTTGTTTGTCCGTTCTCTGTGGTTTGCATCTGCTAACCCCAAATGCCCAATCCATCCCTCCCCTACCCCCCTCCACCTTGAAACAAGTCTGTTCTGTTTTTTAAAAATTTACTGTTGCCCTGAAAAAACTTTATCCAGGTGGATTTTGGGGGGAGTTAAATGAACACAATAAGGTCTGCCTTGGGTGATGTTTGAAATTCAAGTCTTATAAAGTCATATTATGTAAAGTAATAGTGGCATATGCTTCCAACCTAAATGAGCTATTTGAAATAAAGATACAGTAACCTTTTCAAAACACAGAAAGACTATGCCTTCTTGACTCATTTGAAAACTTTTTTTTTTTTAGCTTTGTTACATATTTTGTAAGTTTTATATGTAGTGAAAAGGAACTGTAATTGCCTCAAAGAACTTTGATCTAGACTAGTGTAGAGTTATGGAAATGTGGCCGCTGGTGATAGTTCTGTATTATATGGGCTGTTCCTTCTCACCCCATTTTTGGTTAACAGTTTCCTCATCTGTAAAATGTGGGTAATAGCTTCTTGAAGTTGTTTTGTGGATGAAATGGAAGAACGTACATTTACTGTTGAGTGCAGTGCCTAATAATAGTTCTTGTTATCACATTTTAATGAAATACGTATTACTTACCAGGCCTTGGGGGTTCATTGAGACGGCTGTCCCTCAAGCAGCTCACCAATCTATCATGTCATAAGTAGGAAGTGATTCATTAGTGCTGTGACAGCTGTCCTAGGCCAGCACTGCTGAGGTTGGGGACTTCCTAGATGGGTGTGTATTGAGTCTGGGGACTTCCTAGGTGGGTGTGTATTAAGTCTTAGGGGAGTAGAAATTCACCCACCAGTGGACCAGGAGGCTATGAAGGATTTTCCAGGCGAACCCAAGGTCACAGAAGCTGCACAGGTGGTTGTAAGGAAATAAGTGTGGACCTTTGTTCAGTGCGCCTGGAGCCAAGGGGTTGAGTGGGGGATGGAAAGTGACGCTACGTGTCCCTTAGAAGCTTGCGATTTGTGGAGAGTGGGAGGAGACTGGAGTTCTGTTAAAGCAGAGGTCTGACCTCCAGGGTGGAGATGGTCAAGAGCCCGAGCTACACAGCGGAGATATCCACTCTGCTGGACAGGCCGGCTGCACGTGTGCACGTTCATGTCAGCTGCTCATCGTGTCATGCCGTGCACACGTTTACGCCAGTGCAGCCTAGTCACGGCAGTTGGCGGAGATGGCCATTTCTCAGTTCATAGGAGAAAAGTCCAAGTTGTTGAACATAATTTTCTGTATAAATTTATTTATTTATTTATATTTGGCTGTGTTGGGTCTTTGTTGCTGCGCATGCGCTTTCTGTAGTTGCGGCGAGCAGGGGCTGCTCTTCCTTGCCTTGCGCGGGCTTCTCTTGTTGCGCAGCACGGGCTTCAGTAGTTGTGGCTCACGGGCTCTAGAGCGCAGGCTCAGTAGTTGTGGCACATGGGCTTAGTTGCTCCGCGGCCTGTGGGATCTTCCCAGACCGGGGCTCGGTCCCATGTCCCCTGCATTGGCAGGCAGATTCTTAACCACTGTGCCACCAGGGAAGTCCCCATAATTTACGTAATTTTCAAGATTTTTTCAACTTACACTATTTTTCCTTAAACTTTGATGTCTTTTCCATGTCCATTCCGGAATCTAATATGAAATAGCTAATTTCTCATATCATTATGCTAAGTGTATTAGTATTTCTTAATCTGTGATGATAATGGGATTTCCAGCATTCCATCCTTTGCAGGAGTCGAGGAACATCTGAATTGAAGCTCACAGTTGACTTGTGGTGGCACGAGGTAACGATTGTAGCGAGTCTGTGAGGGCAGTTCCTTATTCCCCTACATCGTTTTTTGTTTACATAAATTAATGTTGAAATGAGGAAGGAGAAGCAATTTGTAGTACATGTAATTGGTCTTTTGTAGCTTTGTCAGAGCTGGAATATATACAGTCAGTAAAAATATGTTCAGTGGTTATAATGTCAGCCTTCGTGGGGGGAAAGTAAGCTGATTGGCTCATTATTATTACTTTCTTGTTTGCTTTACCTGCAAAGTTTATTGCATAGAGCACACATTTATATGAAAGCGTAACAGTGTTTCAACATGTGAAATTTGTACAGAAAAATATCAGAAACACATCTGTTAGGATGACTGTCTCTGCCTTTTATATAAAAGAGCTAGTGTATAAAAAGTTTTTCAATCTAAGGTACCAAGCTGTATTCTACAACAGAGATATAGTACTCTAAATAGCAAAGAACTAGGGAATCAGAAAGAATAGCTACTTCCTTTTACTAATCAAAGACTGGTGGCTACAAAGGAACACAGGCCTGCTTCAAACTATTTGTGATTCACCAGAAATCTCATTAGCATTAGGACAACTAATTTGAATTCAAGTTTTAGTCAATGGTTTAAGCAGGATTCGGTGGATTTCAGGAAACATATCCTGTGTACACGTGTGTGCATGTACACGTGTGGCACGTTATTTTGACTGTTAGAATGTTTATCTTTTCAGGAAAAGAACGCCTCTGGTCTCACTTGCTAACTAACTAGGACTTACTGCACTGTTACGAAGTATGTTTCCTGCTGTATTCAGGTGTTTTCTTCTTCAGTCAATTGGGGTGGTTGGTGGTGGCCGGGTTCGTTTTTGTAGAGCCGGAGGTTTAGTGCGTTTTAGATTCTCTTGGTATCGCCATTTATTTTTGTGCCTTCACCCCCATTAGGCAGTAAAAAGTGTTTTGGAGGGGTTGGTGTGACTTGAAAAAGGACCTTGTTTTGTTGTTGGAACTAAAACCCTCTTCCCGCAGTTCTCATTGCTCGCCTCCTACACATTGAAAGTGATCTAGAACTTCTCAAGTATTGAATATGAGCTAAATGAATTGAAATCCGATTTTACATGTTGACCCTGTTAACTGCTGGTAGTTCAGTTGACAAACCAACAGTTATGGCCCTTGGCAACTTTGTGTTCTTCTCCAGCTGGTGGTATTTGTCCCTCCCAATGTAAAAGCTAATCGGAAAAGAAGAGACCCTGAAGAAGAATTAGCTGTTGGCTGGTTATTCTAGGGAGGCCTGGAAGTCACTTTCCTAGAAGCCAGCTAGCAATCGGTGGATCTGAAGGGTTAGGGCACGATGGTGATGATCTTATCTCTTCTGAGTATTCACGCTAGAGTTGAAACGCATTATCTTTTTTAAAAAACTTTTTTTAGTTTGAGATAATTGTAGATTCGCATGCAATTGTAAGAAATAATGCAGAGATCCTGTGAACCTTTTACCCAGTTTTTTCCATTACAAATACCTTGCAAAACTGTAGCGTAATATCACAATGAGGATATTGACATTGATAAAGTCTAGATGCAGAAGAATTCCATCACCACAAGAATTCCTCTTGTTGCCTTTTTATAGACACAGTTACTCCCCAACTCTGCCTCTGGGGAGGACTAATCTCTTCTCCATTGCTACAGTTTTGTTATTTCAAAAATGTTATGTAAATGGAATCGTACGCTATTTGATCTTTTGGATTGGCTCTTTTCACTCGGCATAATTATGGCTTCTTACCTTTTGGCTAAAATGAACGTAGCTACTGTTGTCTCTGAGTGGTTTGGGCTGTGTTCTTTTGCCGTACGCGGGCCTCTCACTGTTGTGGCCTCTCCCGTCGCGGAGCACAGGTTCTGGACGCGCAGGCTCAGCGGCCGTGGCTCTTGGGCCTAGCCGCTCCGCGGCATGTGGGATCTTCCCGGACCGGGGCACGAACCCGTGTCCCCTGCATCGGCAGGCGGACTCTCAACCACTGCGCCACCAGGGAAGCCCTGGGCTGTGTTCTTGAAATACCAAAGTTATTTGGGATTGGGGGTGGCACAAGGTTAGGTGGATTTAAACAGTGACAATGATGAGAAAATTCCGTAGTAATATGTGTAAAATAAAGACCAAAGATCATTAGGTCTTGGATGAGCAAGAGTTGTGAGGGTGTAACACACTGGGGATATGTCAGTATATACAGTTTTCTTCCATAGATTTTGTTGTTGTTCATGATGTAAGTGGTAAAGGTAGTCTTACCATCGATCATCCCTCATTCAAAGAAACTACCTGATCTTCCCCAACTGAAGTGGCGTTTTACAATTCAGAAGGAAGTCTAGTGAGTGTATTTACAAAGGAGTCCCAGTGGAACAATTTGAACAACAAAATAAAGACGGATTATAGCCTCTGGGGAAAAAATATCCATGAGCTCATGCCAATATAAGTAAATTATCCAATAAATAAATAGGGGAGAAGAGACAGCTCTTTGTTATGGTAGAATTCCAATAAAAAATGTAGAAGATATGATGGAAATGGAAAATCACCAGTAGGCAAACCTCACAGTGTTAATTGTTGCAAACAAGAATCAGTAGGTGCCAGACTTAGTGGGTGAGAGTATGATGAGAAATGTATGTGTCAGATATCAGAATATTTGCATAGTCTCCGAGTGTCTCCCCCAGCAGATTAAGTCATTAATTACAAAGGGGGGAATCAGTACTTTTAAAGTGAAGAAAACTAGCAGACACCAACTTAACTAGATGATCAAAGTTATGTCACAAGACATATCCACATCATGATGCACTGAGAAGGGCGCATCTGAGGTGGTATTCTCACTAAAAAACCCTTCAACTGAAGTGTCAGGAAACACTAGACAAACGTAATTTTAGGACACTCTGCAAAATGGCTAGTGCTCAGAAGTGCTCACCTTATGAAAGGATGAAGTGCTGAAACAGTCACAGATTGGAGGAGACTAAGGAAGCATGATAACCAAATGAGCTGTGAGATTCTGGATTAGGACCTGGACCAGAAAATAAACGGTGGGACGGCTGGTGAATTTGAATAGATAGTTTTACTGCGGTTATTTCGGATGATGAATTGTAGGCTGGATGAAGAGTCTGTGGGATCTCTGAACTATTTTTTTTTTTAATAACTTCTTTTAGTCTAAAGTTATTTCAAAATTAAAAGTAAAAAAAACAAACAAACCCAGCTTTGGGAATTTTATTGTGACTCTGACAAGGGGCCACCAAATTGAGATATTTTTGAAAATAATCTTTTTCCTGATTTAATCTTAATGAAGAGCTCAGTACCTTTCAGCTAAATATTTTGCGTATGTTGGACCATTAGTGACATGGCTGAAGCAATATATTAGAGGAAACTTACATACACACACAAGCTTATAAATAAATGGACAAGAAGAGCTAAAATAATAACATTTAAGTCACCTTTATTCCTACCTGAATCTTGTAGATATTCACATAAAAATGCAGTGTATTTTACCAGGTGTGATGGTTTCATGATCCTGAATGTAAGTAAATGGGAATATTTGGTATAAGAAAAAAATGTGTAGGAGATACAATGAAGCACAGTAGGAAAGAAATTGTGATAGTAGTTTAAGGAAGTCAGTCTAGGTGAAATGAAGTTTGTAGAGTCTCCCTCCTTTTCCTTTTCTGTGAACTTAACAAACCTTTCAGTTGTTACTTTTGGTAGGAGTGAGGGGGTGGAAGGGAGGGAAGGGGATGGCAGGGTGTGTTGAAGGAGGCTGGTCGGAGGCACTATTCCAGCTGCAGATGGGGAGACCTAAGCTGTGTGTGCAGCATTTCATTAAAAGCAGTTCAAGGTAGAAATATCTCTACAAACCTTTTTTCCATGTATATATATAAATGCCTTTGCATTTCAATTATAAAGCCAGCTGCCCTCCCCACTCCTCCCATAGCCACCTACCGTTCTTTTTTTGTGTGTGGTAAATTCTGAAGAATGCATGTTGTTTCTGTATAGTGTGTACTTTTTTCCCCTGTAACTGAAATTGGTACCGGAAGATTGGATTAAAAACTATGGGCCCTAACATTTGAGATAACAATAAATAAAATGTAAGCTGGGAGGTATTTACTATTTTCAATTATAAAGATAAAAACCATTTGTTTTCTATATTTTAATGTATTTTTTTATTCTGTTTGATGTTTTCAGTAATAAATTGCATTTGCGGGCACAAGTGGAAAAGAAAAGAGCTGGCCAGGCTTTGAAGTAACTAAAATCTTATAAAATAGAAAAAGTGAAAATGTGTAGGTGTCTATTAACACTTTAACATCTGTCCAGTTGTTCTGTATATAAGTAACTATTTGAAGTCTTCAAGGCAATACATCTCTGATTTCTTCCGTAAGCTACATTATGTAGCCTTGCAAACTCCATTTTCTTTTAAGCACACTCAAATATTTTAGAAAATTCTTGGTCAAATTGTTGGAAATATTTGGCTAAGTAACATTATTTAGTTATGGTATTAAGAAACGGCTTGATCAAGTTTATACATTTGCAAACAACTAGAGATGGATTTTGAAAACTCATGAGTTAAAGAAATTGAAACACAGTAGCATGAAATGCCAAGAATTGAGGTGAAGAAGAATTTGACTGCATTTCAGTTTTTTCTAGTCTTCATTCGTGTCGGCTCCCCTTACTTTTGTAAGAGCTGGAATAAACCAAGGGGCAGGCTAGCTTTAGGGGCAGATGTTATCACGCGTTGCCCTGCGCCTTCAATTTGGGAAAACACAAGACTTCTTTAGAGGCAGGCAGTGTATGCAGAGACCCACAAGTTCTTTTTTTTTTTTTTAATTTATTTTGGTTGCGTTGGGTCTTCGTTGCTGCACACAGGCTTTCTCTAGTTGCGGCGAGCGGGGGCTACTCTTCGTTGTGGTGCGCGGGCTTCTCACTACTGTGGCTTCTCTTGTTGCGGAGCACGGGCTCTAGGTGCACAGGCTTCAGTAGTTGTGGCTCGTGGGCTTAGTAGTTGTGGCACGCGGGCTCAGTAGTTGTGGTTTGCGGTCTCTAGAGCGCAGGCTCAGTAGTTGTGGCGCATGGGCTGAGCTGCTCCGCGGCATGTGGGATCTTCCCGGACCAGGGCTCGAACCCGTGTCCAGTGCATTGGCAGGCGGATTCTTAACCACTGCACCACCAGGGAAGTCCCGACCCACAAGTTCTTTATCCCCAAATATGAATCTCCAAACCTAACGTCATCTAAGTTGGAATGGGTGAGAATTCCTATCTTGATTCCGTTTTCTCTGGTGTGGTTTAAATCTCCATCAGTTAGAGGAAACTCTGTGTCTGTGGTGGGGAGAGGCAGCATGGTAAAATCATTTCACTTTAAAAGTCCTTGTTCCCACTTGATATATTGTGGGATGGCTGTTTTTTCTCTGTAGTTATACATTTGTATCTTTAAGTCTGAGTTTACTTAGTGCATTTCCTTTATCTAACCTGGTGGTTACGACCCTGGACTTTGGTGTCCAGACCACAGACTGCTTTGTGCTCCTGGGCAGGTTACTTAACTTCAGTGGGTCTCAGGCTTTTGGATTTCAGGGACTTTTAAAAATCATAAAACTCTGGGGTCCTGATATTGATTTGTCACCTATTTTGCCAAGTCAGCATGTTAAAATGAATGTAATGTAAATGTAAAAGGAATGTAAACTCTCTACTATTCTCATTTCATAAAAGAAAGGACATTTTAATATCATAAAAATAGGTCACAATCTCAGAATAAATAAATTTAGCTCTGTTTCACCATATTGTTCTGTTTTTGTCAAGGATTCTTAAAATTTTACCGTGGGCGACTGTGGTAACGTTACCAACCTCAAATGGTTGTAAAGGTTAAATATGTTCTTGTACATTTAAGTTCTGTAACAGTCTCTGGCTGGAGTGTTTAATATTTGTTATTAAATTATTATTTTTCAGCAGTTGGTATTCATTTGTCCCTTAGGTAATATTTCATCATTCATATATCTTATGATGAATTCACCAAAGTGGTTTATATATAAGTATTTGATAGACTTGATTGTGCGGGGGTTGCATTAGTCTGAAGGTTGTCAAAAACTGCACACATGGAGGCTTAACGGTCGGCTTATTTTTCTCACATAATAAGAAATCTGAAGTTAGGCAGTGCAGGCTTGATACAGAGGTTCAAGGATGTCATTAAGGAAACTAGCTCATTCTACTTGGCAAGTGATTTTGGTTTTCAAAGTCCCAAGATGATGGCTGCACCCCAAGCAGGAGAGAAGGGAGGAGGCCGAGAGTGCTTTTCTCGGTAAGAGTTGGTTCTTTTGGAGGAAAGCCCTCTCCAGGTACTTGTCCTTGGCCAGAGCTTGGTCACCTGGCTACTTCTAGTTGCAAAAGAGGCTGGAAATGTGAGGATTTTGCTGTTAAGCCTCGATATTGCAGAAAGGCAGGAAAGAAGATGAGGATGAATAAGTGCTGTGAGCCCATAGTATTTGTCCAACTTACTTTGCATAGGGAACAGATGATTGTAATAAGTGTATGTGGCGATTCTCAGGAGACCTCTTTGGAAGTCTTACTTTCAGAGGTCTTGCAGTAATGTATAGAGCTACATTACTGTAGCTACAGTTTTGGAGTCATATAGATATATTCAACTTCTTAGTTCACTTATTAGATGTATGACTATTAATTTTCTGAAGCACAGTCTCCTTTGAAAATAGAGGTAAAAATAGCATTGCATGAACATTATATATAAATATAACAGTGTAACTTTTGAATATAAATATTTCTAAATGGTAACTATTGATTTAAAGTAAAACATAGGTTTATATTTTATAAATTCTTTTTGCTTCAGTTTTACTCTATTTTAAAATTTTATTTCATTTCTTATGTGCTCCAGTTTTGTGTTCTGATATTTCTGTGTGTAGTAATACTTTGTCATTTTTCTGGGACCTTTAAGTTTTCAATTTAACTGTCATTCCTCCCACAGGCTGAATCATCATCATTTTATAAGTAAATATACTTTTGTATGTAAAGTATTTGTGAACGATAGCTGTTTAGAGTTTTCTGTAATTAGTTGAATTCATACTTGTATCATAAACTTATGTCTTTGAGAAAAGTGGTTTCATATTGAATGTTATACAAGGCTAGCTTTGATATTAAAACTTTAAGTATGCCCTGTGTCCTGCCTTAGAGCATTCGTTATGTTTAATTATGGGCTTTTTATGATAGCAGTCAAGATTTACGTAGATAAACTGCTCTTATGTGTAGTGGGGCCAGTTAAACAATTTACTGTCAGAAACTAATGGCTAGAAATGTTATTGGAAAGAGTCAGGGTATTTGTCATTTTAAAACATTCTGTGTTTTTTTGTAGGATGTATTTTGGGGGGGATGCTGGGGGCTAAAATATGCCTGAATTTGGAGTCTTAAGTTAGGACCTCGATTTCATTTAAAATGGATTAACTTGCGAGGTGTCTGTCTGCCTCACTAGAGAGCTTACTGGGCTGGGACTTGCTATTCATCTTTAAGGCTCATGACTTGGCGCACAGCATAGCGCAGAACTGGAGCTAATAAATGTTGGTTAATGACTAGATCTTTTTTTTTTTTTTCCCTGAGAATTTGAGATACAGCAGAAAAAGTAATTATATACTTCCACATTAATAGCGAATTGGATAAAAGCTGAAAGGAGCGGTAATTTTTGGTTCAGTTTCTGTCACACTGAAGTCCTCCTTTATAGAAACGTGTAACTTTGTGGAACAAAGTTGTTTTTTCTTGAGTATCAGACAGTTACCTCCCCATAAGTTTAATCACTTTGGTGCTGGTATTTTGAACAGTTACTTATGTGATATTTCACTGTCATTTAACAGAGTATAAATTCTTCCTCTGAGCTCCTGTGACACCTTTGTTCTACTACGCAGTACCTTTAAAAAAAATTTTTTTTTTAATTTTTCTATCTATTTATGGCTGTGTCAGGTCTTAGTTGTGATGTGCAGGCTCTTCTAGTTGCAGCACATGGGCTTCTCTCTAGTTGTGGCACATGGGCTTAGTTACTCCACGGCATGTGGGATCTCAGTTCCCCGACCAGGGCTCGAACCCGCGTCCCCTGCATTGGAAGGTGGATTATTAACCACTGGACCACCAGGGAAGTCCCTGCAGTACCTTTTTTTTTTTTTTTTAACTTTGAGATTTTTGACTATGGTGAGGGACAGCAGTTTAAATTAATGACAGACTTAAATTATAAAATTAAATTGAATTCTAGTATTTAGAACTAATTTTCTGATTAACTGTTACCAAGTAGAGATGTTAGCCTAGACCCATTTTAATAGACATGACTATATAGATTGTAGAATGATTTACATGCAAATATAGTAACTTCTTGAGGGGTGGTTTCTGAAACAGTTTAAATATACTCCACCGAAATCTTACTTATTGGTTATATATAAAACTTTAGAAAAGAGGGAGCTGTAATAAAATTCATTCTGGGTAAAATTTTTACAGATTTGTAGGAAAAGACATCTTAATTAAATACATGTATAGAGTAGAATCTAACTTCATTGTTTTCTGCTTTTCACCCGTACTTTGTAATTTTTAATTTTGTCACGTAACGTTCTTCTTTACGGAAGGGAATGGTGTGATTTGTGGAGCATCTGAAAGGCCTGTAATTCATAGACTGCTTCCCTCACCTGTTGATGCCTGAAGGGAGAGACCTTGAGGAAAACAGATTGGTCAGTATTGGTTCTCGGTGCCGAGTGGAACCTTAGAATCAGGTGACCGGTGGTTTTGTCGTCGTCTCACAGACCTGGAGGCTTTTCAGGGGCCTTTGGGAAGTCCTGGAAATCTAGCCTAGCCTCCACCGTTAATTTTGATTAGAAAAAGGAGATTTACTACTAAAAAAAATGTTGAAAATTCCTGATCTAGTTTGAGACTCCTGAGTAGAGGAAATAAATACCAAGAGTAGTTGGTGAATTTCCCCATGCAACAGGGACAGAGCCAGCAAACTGTTGAAAATTGAATCCCCTAGATCAGGGGTGAGCAAACTGTAGCCCTTGGGCCAAATCCAGCCCGTAGCCAGGTTTTGTATATAAAGTTTTATTGGGACACAGCCAAGCTCATTCTTTACGAGTTGTCTGTGGCTGCTTTCATGCTACAGAGGCTGAGTATGGCCTGCAGAGCCTAAAACATTTGCTGTCTGGGTCTTTACAGCAAGTTTGTCCTTTGCCTTAGACTCTCACTTCTGAGAGCTTCCAACTGATTTCAGGGCTCAAGGATTTAATCGGCCTTTTATAATTGCAAGTCTGTAATCATTTCACTGAGGAGGTATCTTTACACAGAAAGGAATGAAGTGGAGGGGACTCACCTCAGCCTAGTTTCACTGTTATTTAAATGCTGCAAAAACAAAGCTGTTTTGTCCATTTCAATTATTTTTTTTCCTTCTAGCTGTAGCCAGAGAAGAACTAGGACTTTAGTCATTCTAATAAAGTTATCTCCTGGTGCTGTTTACAAATACACTCTGAAAGAATTCCACAATGACGTTAACATAACTATTCATAAAAAGTCTTAAAGGCACTGCGTATAATTCTTTATTACTGTTCATCTGTTAATATTCATCCAGTATTGTTTTTCTGAGTCACACAACTTTGCTCCCAGGAAGGACATATTATGGTATAGGTTGTTGTCATCAGTTTTCCAGCCTGACTTTATTGAAACTGTGTCTGTGATCTTTTTCTAGGTTTTCAAGAAATCTGGAGTTAGATGAGAAGTTTTAAGAAAACTCCTCTTCCTGAGTTAGGCTTTTGTTATTAAAATAAAACAAAACTGAATTATTTAAGCTCATCAGCTACACCAGGTCCCCAGTCCCTGGCACACGCTGGGTGCTCTGCTTAATTAATCAACTTTGCATTGTGCTCAAAGATACCCTCATTTCCATTGAGTTTGCAATCAAGAATGATTTTACTGCTACAAAATAACAGTTAGTTAACAGATGATAACCTGTACATCTATGGTAATTAATTATATCAATGTGAGTAAAGAAAAGAGACTATTCCAGTGAGCCTTCGGGGGTTAGAAGTGAAATTACTTAGTTGAAAGGATGTGCTTTCATCATGGTTCAAGAGAGAAACACTGACTGCTCCAAAACTGCAACAGTCTTGCCAGTGTTCAGCGAAACTTTGTAGAAAATGCTAATGAAAAACTTATTACAGTGTATCAACATATACAGTATCAGAACTCCTCACTCCCAAATAGAAATGTTCCTAGTGTTTACTCTCCTTCCTTCCTTATCCTTAGAAGATAATCGATTTTCGTACTGTCAGATGTCACCTCAGTTGTCTATGAAAACAGTTAATGTGGCCTTCTGGAAAGGTCTGAAAACTCATTTAAAACTTCAGGCATATTGTACAGTATTTTGAATATTTCTATTTGTGATTTTTTTTTTTTTAAGGAAGAGAGTAGATGTTAAACATATTGAATCAATTTTTAGGAAAACAATAGTTACCTTCAAATTGGTTGCAAGAAAATACAAAATAGCATGGGGGAGAGAGAAAAGAAACTAGCATCTCCTAGATATCTTTAAAAGTCTGGTAGAAAGCACGCCATACTTCTCATCAAGCTGGGTGAAATTTTTTCGAAGTAAGAAGAAAGAGCTCATCCATAACTTAAAATCTGGCCTTTTGTATATCTTACAGTTTTCTTTATATTTTCAATAGGTTAAATGACTTAAAAAATATTTATTTATTTGGTTGGTTGGGCCGGGTCTTAGTTGAGGCAGGCAGCCTCCTTAGTTGTGGCTCCTGGGCTCCTTAGTTGTGGCTCACAAGCTCCTTAGTTGCAGCACGTGGGCTCCTTAGTTGTGGTATGCGAACTCTTAGTTGCAGCATGTGTGTGGGATCTAGTTCCCTGACCAGGGATTGAACCTGGGCCCCCTGCATTGAGAGCTCGGAGTCTTATCCACAGCGCCACCAGGGGAGTCCTGGTTAAATGACTTTCATTGTAAAATGTCATTTACTCTCCCTTGTCCAAGGATTAAAAAAAAAAGTGGCTACTCTCTATCAACTCTTTCAGAAGATTGAGAATTTCTCAGAATTTTCTTAATTTATTAGACAAACACGCCCCTCTGCTGATTGTGAAAATGAGCACATTAAAAAATGTTAATAGGAACCCATGCTTATCCTTCCCCTCTGCTTTTGCGCTAGGCCCTAATATGTTTCCCTTCATTTTTACTTTTCTCAGTTGATTAGAAGATCAAGAGTACAGGAAAAGAAATGTTGCTGTGGACCTATTTATTTAGGGGTGGTATGTCAGAGGAAAATAACCTAAGGCCTCATTTCTCATCATCAAGTAGAACCCATTCATGTGGATGGTAATTTCCAAGAGTGATACTTGTAACCACAAAGAACAGTAATCTTGCAATATCTTCTTGGTAAACTCCTATGTTTTGAATTAATTTTGTAAAAAGCTAAGCATGGAGTTTGGGAAAGAAAACATTCGTTTATGTTTCTTCATAGATCTTCTTTTCATTCTCACTGCCCTCATTCTCAGGCCCTTGTCTGTGTCCCACAAGCAAAGCTTTGGATTCCTTCCTTTTTACCCGGGCTAGTCACACTTTATTCCACACTGTTCTCCTTCCTTTCAGACCTATCCTGGGTATTTTAAAAGGACTACCTTGAATGTTTCCTCCTCCATAAAGATTTTTTCTGGTCACTTGAGCTAGAGATTGAATTTTTCTTTATGAGATTTTTACTGATTTTAACTTGCACTTCTCTGTAAGGCATTTATCCTCTGGTAATTATTTCATAATTATTAGGAATACACATCTTATCTCCTATTTTATTTATTTTTTTATTGAGGTAAAATTGGATATAACATTGTATAAATTTCAGGTGTACAACATGATAATTTGATATTTGTTTACACACAAAACGATCACCACTGTAAGTCTAGTTACCATCCATCACCATAGAGTTGACCCCCTTCACCCATTGCCCCTCCACCCGCCAACCTCCCTTCCACTCTGGTAACCACCAGTCTGTTCTCTGTATCTGTGAGTTTGTCTTTGTTTTGTTTTATTTGTTCATTTTTTAAAGATTTTACATATAAGTGAAATCATACAGTGTTTGTCTTTCTTCATCTGACTTATTGCAGTTAGTATGATACCCTCATGGTCCATCTGTGTTGTCACAAATAGCAAGATTTCATTCTTTGTTATGGCTGAGTAATATTCTATAGTGTATATAGTTTGTATAGTGTATACACACACACACACACACACACACACACACACACACACACACACGACATCTTCTTTATCCATTCATCCATTGGTGGACACTTAGGTTGTTTCCGCATCTTGGCTATTGTAAATAGCGCTGCAGTGAACACAGGGGTGCATGTATCTTTTCAAATTAGTGTTTTTATATTCTTCAGATAAATACCCAGGAGTGGAATAGCTGGATCATATGGTAGTTCCAACCTGAATTTTTCCATGAATCTCCATATTGTTCTCCACAGTGGCTGTACCAATCTACATTCCCATCAACAGTGCATGAGGGTTCCCTTTTCTCCACATCCTTGCTGACACTTATTTGCTGTCTTCTTGATGAAAGCCATTCTGACCCATGTGAGGTGGTATCTCAGTGTGGTTTTGATTTGCATTTCCCTGATGATTAGTGGTGTTGATTATCTTTTCACATGCCTGTTGGCCGTCTGTTTCTCTTTTTTGGAGAAAGGTCTGTTCAATCCTCTGCTGATTTTTCAATCAGGTTGTGAGTTTTTGTTGTTGTTGTTGTTTTTGATGTTGAGTTGTATGAGTTCTTTGTATATTTTGTCAGATACATGATTTGTAAACATCTTTTAGCATTCAGTAGGTTTCCTTTTCATTTTGTTGATGATTTCCTTCACTGCAGAGGTTTTAGTTTGATGTAGTCCCATTTTTTAATTTTTCCTTTTGTTTCCTTTGCCTTTGGAGTCAGATCCAAAAACATCACCAAGACCAGTGTCAGGGAGGTTGCCGCCTGTGTTTCTTTCTAGGAATTTATGGTTTTTAGGTCTTACATTCAAGTCTTTAGTCTATTTTTAGTTAATTTTTGTGTGTGGTAAAAGATAATGGTCTTGTTTCATTTTTTTGCATGTGGTTGTCCAGCTTTCCCAGCACCATTTATTGAAGAGACTGTCTTTTCTTCATTGTATGTTCTTGGCTCCTTTGGTGTAAGTTAATTGTCCATGTATGTGTGGTTTTATTTTTGTCATCTTATTCTGTTCCATTGATCTGTGTGTCTGTTTTTATACCAATGCCATATTGTTTTGATGACTGTAGCATTGTAATATAGTTTGAAATCAGGGAATGTGATACTTCCAGCTTTGTTGTTCTTTCTCAAGATTGCTTTGGCTAGTTGGGCTCTTTTGTGGTTCCATACAAATTTTAGAATTATTTGTACTAGTTCTGTGAAAAATGTCATTGGAATTTTGATAGGGATTTCATTGAATCTGTGGATTGCTTTGGATAATATGGTCATTTTAACAACATTAATTCTTCCAATCCATGAGTGTGGAATATCTTTCCATTTTATTTATAAGTATCTTCAATTTCTTTCATCAGTGTTTTTAGTTTTCAGTGTACCTTGTCCCCTATTTTAAACTGCAGAATTCCTTGAAGGTGAAACTATCTTATTGACATTTGTGTTTCCAAGGTGTTTTATAATACCTTAACGTTCCATAAATAGTTAAATATATGAAGTGCGTGTCAGACGTTCTTATTATAATTCAATAAGCAGTACTGTTGGGGCACAACACAATTTGGTACAATTTTAAAATTTAGCTCCTAGGAAGTTATTTTTTACTATTTGAGCATAACGTAATTTAGGATTGTGATTATTTTAAGACAGAGCCACAGTTGATTCTTAGTATTGCTTGGTTAGGTAATAGTGATTCAAATTTTACTTAGTCACGATGACTTTGGTCATTCACAGAAGCAAGTCAAAAGTAAAAACCTGAATTCTAGACATGACATTATGTATTCCTAAGCCTCGGACTTCAATTTGTTGCCTTGGATTTTATTGGAGTATGTATGCATTTGCTGTTACTGGATTCTGAACTTTTTGTAACCTGGTAACCTTTCTTAAGTCAGATCTGACAGTTTTGTTTTTTTTTTTTTTGCGGTACTCGGGCCTCTCTCACTGTTGTGGCCTCTGCCGTTGCGGAGCACAGGCTCCGGACGCGCAGGCTCAGCGGCCATGGCTCACGGGCCCAGCCGCTTCGCGGCATGTGGGATCTTCCCGGACCGGGGCACGAACCCGCGTCCCCTGCATCGGCAGGCGGACTCTCAACCACTGCGCCACCAGGGAAGCCCCCCGACAGTATTTTAACTTGTATATTTAATCTCTTGTAAGATCCAAGAGGGGAAAAAACAAATGAGGAAGACTAGCTGGGAGAGAGGGCTGGTGTGATAGCCTTTATTCTATGAGCGACCTTGGCAACTTTCATTGGGCCTCATTTTTCTGGTCTGTAAAACAGAGCACGCTATTTTGCCTTACCTCTTTTCCAGGATGTCTGTTAAGGGTTAAATGAGCATAAGATATGAGGAAAGTGCCTCTCAAATGGAGAAGTCTACAGTAATGTGTAAGACATTACAATCACTGACACAACAAAAGTATTAGTGTCAGTGGAAATTGTGAGTCATCTTTAAAGCTAATAGACTGAGATCCTTTTGCTATTTGGCTAGTAGTATTTATAGAAGTATGCCTCTTTTTGGTGTGAGTGAGGCAGTAAAACCATGTTTTCAAATTATTTCTTTATTTGGTTGTCCAGGTTAATAGTTATCTGGATCATTTTAGAAGCATAGGCTTCATGTTGAGTTTTCTAAAGAGCTTTTCTTTGTTGAACCATTTTCAGACTTCAAAGAACCATTGTGTAACAACTCATCTACACCAATGTATCTCAAGTCGTTCTGATTGTTTTATGTTGAGTAAAAAAGCTGAACTGAAAATTTTTCACTTTCAAAAGTACTCAAAAGTGGCAAAATCTTTCCATATGTGGAACATGTATATATATTCTCTTCTAAGAGTGTTTATCAGAATACATATTTTTGGAATAAAAGCTTTATAATTAAGTGCTATGAATGGATACGATTTTCTTTTCTTTTCTGATTATTGAAGTTTGTCATCATTGTGTATTTACGTTTGAATGCTCTGTGAACTTAGACTTATAGCCAGAAACTTGCATAAGAGTGTTAACACGTATAAGAATATGGACTAGAAATATCATGACTGTTTTTGAAGAATTCGAAGAGGAATTGGAATTACTTTCATAATATAAATGTTCCCCATTGAAAGGTGCAACAGTGAATGGACCTTTACACTTCTGGTTATCCTTAATTAAGAGTTACTTTTGTGATGCAGCCCCTTTGAAAGTCCCATGTTAGTGACTTCAAGTTGTCATCAGTGTAGTAATACATAACACTTTGAGGTGTGTTGTTTGCTCTTCATTTATATTTAGGGAGAATGTAACTCAGAACAACTGAGGGAAGATATGTAAAAGCAATTGACATTTATTAAGTCTTTATTATGTGCCAGAGAGTCAGCTAGGTTTTTTCTCACTTTTTTAGTTAGTTTTTACATCAACCCAATTAAGCAGGAGATGCTGTCCTCAACTTACCAGTGAAGCAGCAGCTGAGATACAGAGAGGTTAAGTCATTTGCTTAAGGACACATAACTGTCTGATCTCAAAGTCCATACTTTTCCACTCTACCAGACTCCTGCAGTAGGATTGGGTGTCAGTGTCTGTACTGTCGTCAGTAAGGACTGTTACGAAGTGAAATTGCGATTTGCTTAAGGTCTTTCTCTTTATTCAAAATGCTTGAATTGGTTAGTTGTACTTCAGATTTGAGCTTCAGGTCTAAAATCTAATTTTATTAAAACTTTGGGACTTCCCTGGTGGTCCAGCGGTTACGACTCCACACGTCCACTGCAGGGGGCACGTGTTCGATCCCTGGTTGGGGAACTGAGAACCCGCAAGCTGTGCAGTGCAGCCAAAAAAAAAAGTAGATAATTTTAATTTTTAAAATAATTGGAATTAGTAGGGTGGGGCTGGCAGGTCTACTTTTAACTCAGATCCAGGTACTTGGCAAATAGATAAGTCTCAGTAAATGTTAGCTATTGTTATGTTAACTCTTTCTTTTAAGTAGCTTGTCTTAATCGCCAGGTTCATCTGAACTAATACAGAATTTCATATGATGGTTTTAATAGCATCTAATATTTATTGACAGTTTTGTCACTGGACACTGTGTTAAGGATGTAAATGTATTATCTTTTTTCTTCGTTTTCAGTACTCCATCCAGTTTATATAACATGTGACATAATAACATGATAAACATATGATCTTGATATCTTCTTCTGATTAGTTGCTGTGGGTTTTTGGTTCTTAGTTTTTTTGGTCCGTTTTTTCGTTTTGTTTTTAATAATCAACTACATTATTTAGGATTTTTGCCAGTTGATGAGGAATGCTTTGGTGTGGGCTAGCTTGATGCCTTTCAAGTTGTTCTGTACTGGGGTGGGGAAGGGAGGAGAAACCAGTTTTTCTCAGCAGTAGCACAGCCAGGCGTCTACTGGTTTGTCAGAAACACAGACTTGACATACCTCTTATTTCCATCGCTCATGAAGTTTCCACACGGAATTACGTTACTACATAGCCTTTCTATCTGGGAGCGTAGCTGGGAGCCTTGGTTTTCAGTGCTGGCTGGCAAAGGTAGGGGAAAGGTTTGGGCGCTTGCTACCAGGGACAGGATTTGAATGGGTTACAGTCTTCAGAACTAGCAAGTTGAAGGTTAAAACATTCCTGGTACGTCTGCTTCTCTAACTTGCCATGAGGATGTCTTAGCTCATAAGTGAGTTTTGTTGTCTGGCTACACTATTTCAGAAAGGGGATAATCAAACTGGAATTTGATCAGAATTGAGAAACATTCAGAAATTATCCAGATATGCTAAGAACTAATTCATAAGCCTGTATCTTGCACAGAGATACTACTTACCTTCTCTGACATCTAACACCATTTTATGATTGTACTTCATGGTCTCGACTATATAATGAAAGACAGATTGATAGATTCTGGAATGTGAGATCTTATGGAGTCTTAAGTGCTTCTGAAATGCTAAAATCCAGATGCTCTGGTGGTGCTGGGAGTGCATCTGTGTTAAAATATGTCTTGAAGTCATTCAGTTGCAGAGACTGGTCACTTCGTGTCTGTGGCAGTAAGCCCCGCTTGTTCCCCTTTGTCTTTACAAGATGTAGGAAATACCCTTACTTTAAGGATGGAAGAGCACAGCACTCTAGGGCAGAAAGGTAGGAGGTTTTCAAAGGTATAACAAGTTCTTGGTTTTTGTTTTTGTTTTTAATCTGAGTTTTCTCATTTACAGCTCCTTTAAAAAAAATCATATCTTTTCCTTCCAAAACATCCTTTACTGTTTCTTAGACTCCTCATTTTCTTCTATTTTTGAGAGGTACTGGGGTCAGAAAGAAAGGTTAAGTGCACAGTCTCCTAGTGGATTGTTCATTTTCTTCTGGTGATTGAAATTTAACTTGCATTGTAAGTGGACGTGGTAACATGTTCTGTCTCTGGGATGTTTTCGGCATTCCAGAAGTGTTCATAATTTGTACTTTTATATATTTAAAAATCAGTGTTTTAAATATTATTTACTTAGTTTTCTGCATAGTTCACATATCAAATATTATAAAAAGGTATACAGTGGAGAGTCTTAACTCCCTCCTGTTCCACATCTGCGTGATTCCTAATCCCTAATGATAGTGGGTGATTTTAGTTGTTTATTCTTCCAAAGGTTTCTTTTTAGAGATCCATGTACAAACCCATACAAAATATATTCCTCCAACCCCCAAATCATACCTACACACTGTCCCTTGCCTATTTACTTAAAGTATAATATAATTTGGGGATCTTTCTAGAACAGTACATGAAGAGCTCCCTTGGAGGGTGAGTATGTGTGTCTGTGTGTGTGTTTAACCGGTACAGAGTATTCCCAATGCTGTGACAAATATTCCTTCCATATGTGACATGGTAAATTTCTGCTGAGCCAAAGGGTTACTGCGTTTTCTAATTTCGATAATTATTGTAGTAGCAGTTTACACTCCTGCCAACATTATATTAGGAATTTAAAAAAAAACTTGCAATTAAGTTGGATGCAGCTTTTACAAAAGTCAGATATCATTTATCGATAGTAAGATTTAACCTTTTCGAGTGTAGAGAGTTTGAACGCGTGTGTCATCACACCACTACCACCACAGTCAACGTAAAGACATTTCCATCACCCTGCAGAGTTCCCTCGTTCCATCTGTACTCGGTCCCCTCTGACCAGCCTTGTCTCCAGCAAGCATTCGTCTGATGTCTCTCCCTGCAGTTTTGCTTTCCCAGAACGTCACGTACGTGGAATCGTATAGTGGGTCATCTTTTTGTATGGCTTCTTCATTACTCAGAATGCTTTTGAAATTCAGCCATGCTGTGGCATGTATCAATAGTTTCTTCTTCTATTGCTGAGTAGTATTTCATTGTATGGTTGTACCAAAATTTGTTTATCCCCAGTTGATATTTGAGTTGCTTCCAGTTTTTGATAGTTATGAATAAAGCTGCTATAAGCAGTCATGTGTAAGTATTTATGTGGGCATACATTTTATCTTTCTTGGCAAATACCTAAGTGTGGGATTCCTGGGGTATATGATGTTTGTTTAACTTTATGAGAAACTGACAAACTCTGTTTTCTTTTTCTTTTTTTAAAATTTAATTTAATCTATTTTTATACAGCAGGCTCTTATTAGTTATCTGTTTTGTACACGTCAGTGTATACATGTCAATCCCAATCTCCCAGTTCATCCCCCCACCCCCCCCACCACTTTCCCCCCTTGGTGTCCATACGGACAAACTCTGTTTTCAAAGCAGCTGTGTGGTATTGTATTTCCATCCACAGTGCATGAAATTTCCAGTTGTTCTACATCTTAGTCAGCACTTAGATTTGTCGATTTTATTTTTTTAAGCCATCTAATAGGTAGGTAGTGCTATCTTATGTTTTTTAAAAAACAGCTTTATTGAGTCATAATTCACATACCATACTATTCACTCATTTAAAGTATACAGTCAGTGGTTTTTAGTATATTTACAGGTATGTGCAACTGTCATCACAATTTTAGAACATTTTCATCACCTGAGAAAGAAAATCCCTGTGCCCTTTAGCTGTCACCCCCGGTTCACTGTGCGCTGTTCTAAGTAACCGTGAATCTACTTTATGTCTCTATAGATTTTCCTATTCTGGATATTTCGTATGAATGGAATAATATGTGATTTTTTGTGCCTGGCTTCTTTATTTGGTAGGTTTTTCTTTTTTTTTTTTTAATTTATTTTAGTTATTGAGTTTTGGCTGCGTTGAGTCATCGTTGCTGCCCACGAGTTTCCTCTAGTTGCGGCAAGCAGGGGCCACTCTTGTTGCGGTGCGTGGGCTTCTCATTGTGGTGGCTTCTCTTGTTGTGGAGCACGGGCTCTAGGCATGCAGGCTTCAGTAGTTGTGGCATGTGGGCTCAATAGTTGTGGCTTGTGGGCTCTAGAGCTCAGGCTCAGTAGTCATGGTGCACGGGCTTAGTTACTCCACGTTTGTGACTGGGTTCTTTAATGTAGCATGATGTTTTCAAGGTTAATGCATGTTGTAGTATGTATCCAGCATTCCATTCCTTTTTTTGGCCAAATCATAGTGCATCATACTACATTTTGTTAATCCATTCATCAGGTGATGGACATTTGGGTTGTTTCTAAGTACAGTTTTGAGTACTGCTGTTATAAACATTCATGTACAAGCTTGCATTTCCTTAATGATTAATGATGAGAATCTTTTCATTTACTTATTTGCCATCCACATCTCTTTGGTAAGTCTTTGCAAATATTTTGCCCACCCCATTTTAACTTTTTATTTTGAAATAATTTTAGATTTACATAAAAGTTACCAAAATAGTAGAGAGTTCCTGTATACCTGTCATTCAGGTTCTACTGTTTACACCTTTTAGAACCATGGTATATTTGTCAAAACTAAGAAATTAATACTGGAAAAACACTGTTCACTAAACTATGGACTTTATTTTGTGCTTTACCAGTTTTTGCACTAATGTCTTTTTTCTGTTCAGGATCCAATCTTGGATACCATATTGCATTTATCGTTGTGAAAAATTAGGTGTTTTTCCTGGAGTTGTGAGAGTTCTGTATTCTGGATACAAGTTCTTTATCAGATTGAATGCCACTCTGTACCTTTGCAAAGTTCTCCTAAATGATTTTTATTTGTAGCAGAGTCATTCCTCGTTTTAATGTTTTGGCTAAATGCAAATCAGTATATTTTTAAATGCTGATTTAATTTATATAACATTAGAGGGCTGTAGTTTCCCCATTTATGTAACAAATGGATATGTTCTAAGAAGTGTGAGAAGGTTGTATTTTCCCCAGATTCCACTATAGTTTTGCAGATATGTTCTCAGAAAAATATGTTGTTATTGCTGAAATGCTCCCTGTGTAATGTGATTTTTCTGACAAACTTAGGGAAAGGCCCTTTGCAACACCAGGATGTGGCAACACAGAAAGCCTGGAAAGGGCAGGAGGTCTGGCCCAGGAACCTTTTGCATTGAGGCAGGTTTTTTTTAAATTTTAGTTTTTTCCTTTTACAGTGAACCCACTGCAGAAATATTTTTACCTTAACAGATACCAGTAAACATCCACTACTCCTATGAGTCCTTGTAATAGAAATGAATTAATTCAGCACATGTCTGTCAGGGCTCTGCTGTGTTCCACTCGCTGTCTCAGGCATCGAGGATGCTGCTGGGAACAGCAAAACCTTTCTGCTTGGTACACGGAGCTCGCGCGCCAGTGAGGGGAGGCTCGCAAACCAGAGACTGTATGTACGGTAGGTGCGGTGTTGCGAAGTATCATAGAGAAAAATTAGGGTGAGCGCGGCCACGTGTGGAAGGCTTCACCGATGACGAAGCGCTGTTTGAAGAGGAGGGCCTGAGTGGCAGGACGGAGTCGGAGTCGGCCTTGTGGGGCAGAGAGGGGAAACGTCAGAGACCTTCTAGGGGGCATCTCGCGGGCGAGGGTGGGGACTTCGGGGCTGGAGCCGGGAGGTAGTGACACGCGGAAGGTGTTGACGTCAGGTTGGCGAGGAGGCCGGCTTGTGCAGGAACTCTGGGCTCCTTCTGAGCTTGTTGGGGCTGTGGGAGGGCGTTGGGTAGAGGCGTGGTGGGGTCCGCCTGGGCGCGGGGTGGGGGGCGGAGGTCAGCGGAGGGGAGGCAGTGGGCACAGGGAGGCCAGTCCGGGGCTCACGCCGTCGCTGCAGGTGGTGGGAGGCAGAAGTGGTCTTGCGGCCACGGTGTGTGTACGACGAAAGTAGGGCAGACCAGGGCTGTTAGATTTGGATGGAGAGCGAGGGGCCTCACACCTGACTTCGGATCTCCTGGGGGGATGGGGATGATGGTTATTGGCGAAGAGGACTTGGGGAAGGTCAGGTTGATTGAGGAGATAGTGATCAGGAGCTCGGTTTGGGCACGAGTAGAGTTGGGGATGCGTGTTTGTGACCCAGAGTTGTCGTCAAGGAAGTAGTTTGGAGTTCACAGGGCTGGAGATTTAAAGCTCTGATGTTGTTTGACTCACACCTGACATCTTTGTCATTAGAAAAATCTTCGTACTTTCTTAGTGACAAGAGTGCCTAGCACACGTTGGGGAGTGTGTTTCATAAATACCTGGTGAGTAGATTTGAGGTGCAAATCTCAATGCTGCTTTCTCTAGTGATAGGTTTGACTGTAATAATCGTTTCTGGGATCTGAAGTGTACATTATTTTCTTTCAAATGAACTTTAGTATAATAGTGTAACTTTATCAAGTCATGAGGAAGTTTTGTTTTGTTTTGTTTTTGTGGTACGCCGGCCTCTCACTGTTGTGGCCTCTCCTGTTGCGGAGCACAGGCTCCGGACGCGCAGGCTCAGCGGCCGTGGCTCACGGGCCCAGCCGCTCCACGGCATGTGGGATCTTCCCGGACCGAGGCACGAACCCGCGTCCCCTGCATTGGCAGGTGAACTCTCAACCACTGGGCCACCAGGGAAGCCCCATGAGGAGGTTTGATAACCCTTCCTATGCAGTGGTCTCTGGGACTAAGTAGCATTAAAGGGGAGAGCGTGCAGCTGAGCCAGGGGTGTCCATGCTGCCTCTCACGACCTCAGTTCCTGGCCAGCATCCAAAGTGCTGACCTCAACTCCAGCTTCTGGTCCCTGATGGCCGCTGGTTTCTAATCTTAGACGGTGGAAGAAGCTAACTGTATATGCATCATAAGTCATTTGCAATTGGAAAAAGTGAGGGTTTTTGTAGTAACTATTTTGGCTCTGTTCTGTTCAAATATATTATTTTTTTCATGTGCTTTTGAAACTTACTGTGGCTTGACTTTGCTGGATTTAAGAAACTTACTGTATTAGTCAGCTCAGGCTGGCACACCAAGATAACATAGACTGAGTGGCTTAAACAACAGGAATTCGTTTTCTCATAGTTCTGGAGGCTGAAGGTTTAAGATCAAGGGCCCGGCTGATTGGGTTTCTGGTGAGGGCTGTCGTCTTGCTGTGTCCTCCATGGGCTTTCCTCTGTGGGGACGCAGGCTGGGAGTGGGCGTGGGGGCGGGGAAGAGAAAGAGAAAGCAAGAGATAGCTCTGGTGTCTCTCCCTCACCGATAAGGACACCTGTCCCATTGGACCAAGGCTCCACCCTCATGACCTCATCTCACTCTAATTACCCCCTGAAGACCGCATCTTCAGATACCATCACAGTGGGGTTAGGGCTTCATCATATGGATTTTGGGGGAACACAGCTCAGTTCCTGACGTTTACCATGGTTGCCTCTCTAAATACTGGGGTTACACTGCATTTCCCTTGTGTGTGGAAAAAACAAAAAACACACCTTTTAAAGGTATTTGTACCTGAGGCGTCGTTCTAGAAAAGGAGAATGAATTTGTGAAAAACAAATGCAAAGATCTAGGTTTACTGGGAAGGGTAGTTTAAATTTCTGAAGTGCTTACATTCTAGAGTATTTAAGCGTGGAGTCTTACCCACTGGACCATGGGGAAGTCCCTTTACTGCTGCATGGAATAAAATTTTGTCTCTTCTCAGCTTTTGAAGTATAGGCAGGTATGGGGGAGAAGTAAGAGTAAGTTCATACCTTAGGATGTAGCCAAATTTTGTTGTTAAAATTCCACTCTGTTCAAATCTGGAGTTGAATAAAGACTCTAGGATGCCAGTGAGAGTAAAGGGACTCACTCCCCTTGTGGTGGGTTCGTTAACAATATGTGGGAAGTGGAAAGATGCATGTGAAGGAATAGAATTTCCATTTTGGGGGAAAATTTCCTCTCAGCTTCATATGTGTTTTAAATGATGAAGGTAAGAGGATTCTGAATTTATGTTTTGACTTGGTTGATTGAAAGTGTTAGGAAAAGCAGTGTAATACTCCCAAGCTGTATCTTCTTCCCTTTGTTACTGTTTCTCTGAGACCATTTGAACCAAAGATAACCGGACCAGGGTACCAGTCATCTGGTCCTACGTTGGGGAGTCCATGTATTTTCCATCGCAAGGACGCCCGACAGAACGCCCACCCGAAGGGGATTTCCAGAGAAGCATGCGATGAAGTAGGTGTGGCGGAGGAGCCTTGTCAGTTTCCAGGACGTTGAGTCTCAAGCGGTTTGGTGCACCTGGACGAGCAGCATTTTTGTTGAATGTATCATAAGTCGTAACCGTAAAGTTCTGCGAGGCGCACACTTGTGCATTCCAGGCACCCTGTCACATGCCAGGTGTAGAGCACACATGTGTGTGCGTGGCACTGTGCCGCTAGGCGCGTCGGGATACGCAGGTGCAGGAGACACAGTGCGGGGCGCTCACGGCCCAAGGAGGGTGGTTGCCCATAGGAGGAGAATTCGTACGACAGGCTGGGGGTCTGGTGATGAGGTGGCGTGGAAAAGAGAGAAGGAACTTGAACGGGCAGGTATCCCATCACAGACTCCAGAGTTCCTTCTATCGAAAGGATTCTATCGAAAGTGGCCTCTTGTATACATTTACTACAATCTTGTTTCAGAGTTAATCCTGTAGTATTTAGGGCTTTGAGAGAGCATCTTACCCAGTGTAAAGCGTACATACATTTAGAGCATAGAATGACGAAAGAAGTTACTAAGCATTTTGAGCAGTGTTTCCTGAACTGTCATATATGCCCAATATACACAGAGCACTTGTAATTTTTTCCTTACAGGCTATTCCAGTAATTTAAAATTCCGAATTATAACACTGGAGGGATATTAAGCTCAAAATTATTCTCAAGTTATCTTTTGTTCAATGAGATTTGTTGAAAGATTTTCCTTTGTTCAGTATCAGCACGTGGATAGTGAACAAAGCAGGCAGATTTTTGTCAGGCATAAACAGCTTTGCATCCTGTTGATCACATAGAAAATACCTAAGTGAATGTCAGTGCTAAAAATAGATTCCTTCAGGTTTTTGGTTTTGTCACACCAGGGGTGGGGGGGAGTCATTAAACAGGAAGAATGAAATCCAGTAAACAGGAAATGCATGCAGGGTTTTTGAAAGGGAAATGGAGGCCCATGCTCTGCAAATTTCAACGGGGTATTTCACCATTAGGAGGATCTTTTTGCGAACGCTGGATCTGACAGTGTCAGGTGGTCTTTTCTTCCTCACTACTATGATGATAAATCTTTGCTAGGATTGCATGTTGCAGATCAAAGGTTTGAAAGTTAATTCAGTTGGATTTTCGCTGATGAAATCCATTGGGGTGTTCAGCCATGTTTTCAACACTTTATGCTGCAAGGAGATATTTTTTCATTTTAGGCAGAGATAGTTCTGGTATAATTTAGAATGGTTAGTATACTTTCATAGAGTCAAGTATACCACATGTTTTTATATTTATATATATTCAAGAAAGTGAGGAAAATGCCAGCTGTTATATTTAAAAAGGGCCCCCCGCCCCTGGAAATCCAGCAGGTACAGAGCACGCAAACCTGAATTTACCTTTCTCTTTTAAGACACTTGTTTTTGGAAGCTACGTATTAATTCCAGTAATATTGCTATTTCTTAAAATATTGGGGGGATGTTTCTTTTGTAATTGCTAAATGTTACGTTGTGCAGTGACAGCTTTAAGTGTGAACAATATCAGAGGATTCAGGATTGGCTGTGGGCTGGGACAGTGGGGAACTGGATGGCCAGGGAGTGCTGTGGAGGACTCGTCTCATTGCGGGGTGCCGGGTGGGGTGTGTGTGTGTGTGTCCATATGAGGATGGGCTCTGTGTTGATTCTGTAGCAGATAAGGAGAAAACGGAATCAAAACCAGCGTGGTGGATAGCAGATGGGGGCTGGGAGGAGAAAATCTAACATGGATAATGCCAGTGTAACACCTAATGGAAGATCTTGTAAGCAGTGATGCAGGATAAATTTTGTACCTCAGATTTATTTTCCCTGGAAGCATTTTTGTTTAATTAAAAAAAAATGCAAACACCCTAGACCCTAATTTAAAACGATATAAGTAAAATTGTCTCCCTCCTGGATACCACCGTCCCAAAGTGTCTAATAAGTTTTTATGTACTTGGAAAAAAAGCTTTATGATCCCACAGCATATTTTGATTTAAAAGATTTAATTTAAGCAAGTGGAGTTGTCTGTACACACAGTTCTTGCCTTTTCTTTTAAACAATGTTTCCTGCTCAGGGGATGCACAGATGCCCCTGTGCATCCTCAGTTATGTCCTAGTTCCCCCAGGTTGGACATTCACGGTGTTTCCAGTTTGCATGTCCCCTTACAAATAGTGCTGTGGCGAACATCCCTATGTCTGTGCGTATATGTGTTTGTGGATACTTTTTTGAGTAGATACGTTAGATTAGATTCCTAGTAGTGGTTTACGGAGTCCAAGTATATGTTACTTAACATTTTGATAGATATTGCCAAATGGTTCATTGAAAAAGCTGCACCAGTTTATATTTCCACTACAGTGTATAAAAATCCATGCCAGCAATGGAGTTCCATTAAACTTTTCCAATTTTGCCAATCTGAGAAGTGAAAAATTGTATTGTAGTGTTTAGACAACATTTCTTTAATTCTGTGAAGTTGAACTTTTTTGTGTGTGCTTGCTGGCTAGTATTGGAAAGTAATTTTAATCAGTTTTACCTGTATGTCAATAAGAAATGCTTACTACTAAGGGGAGACAGGCTCAATAAACTATGGGATCCTGAAAGCCCAGCCAGCACCTCATAGGAGAAATGCTAACATGACAATATAACATAGCATAAAAATGTAACGTAAGAGAAGTGCTTGTATCAGTGTTGTTAGGGTATATGTGCAGAATGGAAGACAGAAAGAATTTTCTGTAAACTTCTGAATATATGTGATCAAGCATTTTTCCACACTGTACATCTAAGATCATAGGAATAGCAGTTGCATTCTTATTTTGAAACAAAAAACATTATCTAGAACAATTGAAGTATATGACTTAATTTGGATATTTATTTTTCTCTTTGAAAAGCAAAAAGAGATGCCTTAACGCCATTCAGAACATTAAAAATCATGGTAGTATCTTGTATTCTTTCCTTTTTGTTCTAATCAGATGTTTAATGGATTTACAGTTTTTACAAAATGAGGAACATTTTTCTCATACGTAATGAATGATTTCTAACAAAACCAATAAGTAATTCATTTGCAGTATTTGAAGACAAGTTGTAGCATGGAAAAATCCTCCTGGTACGTTGGCAAGTGGATGGACCCAGATGATCAGATACTTCATTTTTGTGCCTGCATTTCATGAGTCGGTTTCACACAACAGCTGTTGTGGAGGAAGGGTTGGTTTATCAGAATACTTCATGGTTTATACCAAAAAAAAGAAAAAGAATATGAAATTTTTGTGGCCATAAAAGGGTAAACCAAGCGAGCTTACTGCTAATAAATAAAAAAATCACTTAAAACATAGATTCTTAAAAAGAGCCCCTGTTTTTGGTTTTCAGTGTCTCAGTATTTTAAATTACAGAAAACAATGGTTAGTTCTAAAAAGTCTTGTAGCTTAGAAGTAGTAATAACTGATAGCAAACATTTATTGAATTCTTCCTGTGTAAAACACGTCACCTACACTATGTAAAGGACACATTATGGGAAGAGGCTTTGGAAGTGCAGTGACTTGTCAGGGCTGTGTACACTGTAGGTGATGGGGCTGGTGTTGGAATCCAGGGACTCTGGTTCTAGAACTTACACTCTCAAGCACTGTGTTGGGCTGTATCCAAGTTAGTCATCATGAGGAGTATATGTAATTTGTGACTTTAAAATAAATACCTGTTTGTTTTAAAATGTTAAACAGTTTTCCTTGAGTGCTTTTCACGGATTAAGAAGACATTTGTTCTTTCTGCAATAAATACCCATTTCTTCTAATTTTGTTGGTGAAAAGTGTTGGTATTTGTGCTGCTCTAGGTTCAGATCTTAATTTTCCCTTGTTCGGGCCCCAAAGATTATGTGAGGACTCCCACACTAAATGGAAACCCATAAAAGTGAGAGAGACTTAAAAAATAGATGTTTGGAATGTCTATTTTTTCCATCTTACAGTGTACTCATGGAGAATATACTTTCTGGCACAAAATACTCCACTGGGCCTATAACTAGTTGATTAATAAAAGGGGGATTTGTAAGAACCATATGATATAGTGGTTTATCTTGACTCAGGGCTCAGATCTAGTTTTATAAATTTTTTACAGCTGCAGGGATATACGTATAATACGTAGCGCTCCATCACATCTTACATGATTGCTTTCAAGTTAGTATTTGATGGGGGTGAGTTATATGGAGCTGGTGTTTCTGGGTTTTTTTTTTTGGATGGGCAGGGTGCTTTGGGGGGAAAGTATTTTCTCTGACTCTGAACAAATGCCTCCCTTTTTGACAGACCGTGTTGTTGCCATGGAGACCTTTAGACACTATAAATGCAGCCTCCAGTTCCAGCGGAGAATATGGCCTCGGGTTGTGTGCGGGGGGCTGTGGGAGCAGAGGGCGGTCCAGATGTGTAGAGTCTGTTCAAGGAAACTGTTCTACAGTAGTCAGAAGCCCGTGGGCCTCTTCTGCAGCCTTCTTTCCTTTGAGTTCTTTTTTCCTGTGTGTGTGTGTGTGTGTGTGTGTGTGTGTGTGTGTGTATGTGTCTGACATGTATAGAAGCAGTGGAACAGCGTAGGGAAAGACCCTATTTTCCTTCTCTGGTCTCATATTCCTTTCTCTCAGAAGAGGACCCAACACTGCTGAGAATTTGTCCTTGAGCCCACGTTTTTCTTCTTTTGCTCCATGTGTATCTCTACAAGCTGTGATTTGGTGTTTTGTCCACACATCCTTTTGCGACTTGCCTTTTTCTCAGCCGTAGTTTTTGCGTCTCTTCATGTGGACGTATATCTGGTCCATTTATTTGAGTTGGTGTCTAGAGTTCCGTTGTAGCATCGTTAATCTAGTTCCTTAGCAGTGGATGCTTAGCATGTTCTTCTGTTTTATTTCTCTGTAACTCTTCATTTGCCACGTTGTTGAGTGTTGAGTATTTATTGAGGAACTCAATAAATACTTGCTTGATTTAATTTCGACTTGGCTAAAGCTAGGTCTCATGCTGTCATTAATCTGTTCTCTGGTTCTCTCTAATAGACTCAGTTCATCTTATTATTAAATTAAAATTTTAAAAAATTGTTTTAGTTACCCTCCAGTCATTTCTTTCTTCAGCTCTTCAACCTAGTGAAACTGACCTGTGATACATCTTACCCAGCTACTTGTAGCTTGGCCAGATTCCAGGACGTTCTTGATCTTTGCAGAAGATTATCAGTAACAGCGTGGCTATTGCAAGAAACTGCTTGTAACATCTTGGCGGGTCTAGGATTTATAGAGAAAGCAAAACTGTAACCTTTTAAATACTTTTGTTCAAGTTTCACTGGTGGTTTTACTTAGTTAAACAACTTGTTTTCTTATTTACTTATTTATTTTCTTATTAGTCATCCATTTAATACGTTAGTATATACATGTCAATCCCAATCTCCCAGTTCATACCACCACCACCACCACCCGCTGCTTTCCCCCCTTGGTGTCCATACGTTTGTTCTCTACATCTGTGTCTCTATTTCTGCCCTGCAAACCAGTTCATCTGTACCATTTTTCTAGGTTCCACATATGTGTGTTAATATGTGATATTTGTTTTTCTCTTTCTGACTTACTTCACTCTAGATCCATCCAGTCTCTAGATCCATCCACGTCTCAGCAAATGACCCAATTTCGTTCCTTTTTATGGCTGAGTAATATTCCATTGTATGTATGTACCACATCTTTATCCATTTGTCTGTCAATGGGCATTTAGGTTGCTTCCATGACCTGACTATTGTAAATAGTGCTGCAATGAACGTTGGGGTGCATGTGTCTGTTTTTTTTGTCTTTTTTTGTGGTACGTGGGCCTCTCACTGTTGTGGCCTCTCCCGTTGCGGAGCGCAGGCTCAGCAGCCATGGCTAACGGGCCTAGCCGCTCTGCAGCATGTGGGATCTTCCCAGACCAGGGCACAAACCCATGTCCCCTGCATCGGCAGGCAGACTCTCAACCACTGCACCACCAGGGAAGACCGCGTGTGTCTTTTTGAATTATGGTTTTCTCTGGGTATATGCCCAGTAGTGGGATTGCTGGGTCATATGGTAATTCTATTTTTAGTTCTTTAAGGAACCTCCATACTGTTCTCCATGTGGCTGTATCAATTTACATTCCCACCAACAGTGCAAGAGGGTTCCCTTTTCCCCACACACTCTCCAGCATTTGTTGTCTGTAGATCTTCTGATGATGGCCATTCTAACCGGTGTGAGGTGATACCTCATTGTAGTTTTGATTTGCATTTCTCTAATAATTAGTGATAACAACTTGTTTTCTTGTTTCCTTATTATTGTAATACTATTCAGAAAGTACTGCTGAGGGACTCAGTGTTTGCCTAATACAGTTGTCAGAATACAGTGTATATGTAGACCAGTGCTGTCTGATGGGTAAGCCACACGTGTAGCTTTAAACTTTCTAGTAGCCACATTAAAAACTTCAAAACAGATCAGGTGCCATAAATGTGACTTAAGCAGTGTATCCAAAAATGTTGTCATCTCAGCATGTAAGCAATGGAGAAATCGAGAGATTTCACTTCTTTTCATGGCAACTCCTAGAAAGCCAGCGTGCGTTTTACACTGACAGTGTATTTCCGCTGGGACTAGCTACATCTCAGGCGTTCCGTGGCCACATGTGGCCAGTGACTACCATATTGCATAGTGCAAGTATAGAACATACAAGTTTAAGAAGTATTAGTCAGCAGAGAAGATACACAGACGGCAAATAAGCATATGGAAAGATGTTCCACATCAGTGTCATCAGGGTAATGTAAATTAGAACAGTGAGATGCCACGATGCACCTGTTAGAGTGGCCAAAGTCCAGAACACTGAGAACGTCCAGTGCTGACAGGGATGAGGGGCAACGGGAACTCTCGTTTGTTGCTGGTGGGAAAGCGTAGTGGTGCAGCTGGTGTGGAAGGCTGTTTGGCGTTTTCTCACAAAACTCATATACTCCTGCCATGCGATCCAGCAGTTGTACTCCTTGGTATTTGTCTAATGGAGCTGAAAACTTATGTCCACACAAAAACCTGCACGTGTATGTTTATAGCAGCTTTTCCAAAAACTGCCAAAACTGTTCCAAAGTAAAGTGTTTTGTTTTTTTTTTTAAAGACTCACCATTTACAACATTAATCTGAATTTTTTTCTTTTTTCTTCTTTTCCACATTACTGGGCTGTTAACCAGACTCTTTATATCTGAAACTAAAGATTAGTGCGTAAGCATCATTGGGGAGTATTATTTGCAAGATTAAGGATACTGTCCTTAAAGAACTCAATGAGAAAGGCAGACCCGTCAATAGTGAATGAAAGAAAAGGAAAAATACCAAAAGAAGAAATAAGGATGGCCTAAAATATATGAAAAAATGATTTTCACGAGAAATTAAAGATGCAATTTGCATGAAATAGCATTTTTTTGTTGTTGTTCATGAAATTGGGAAAAAGTTGGAAAAAGGATAATACCCAGTTTTCTTGGAGGTTTTAAGGAATAGGTACTTTCTATAGCGATGGTTGGCTTGTCAATTTTATGTTTTTGGAGGGTCCTTGGTTAATATGCACTAAAAGCCTTAAACATATACAGGCCTTTGACTCAAGAACTTTTTTCTTTCTGGACATTTATCGTAAGATAGCAATTAAGGATATTTGAACAAGCAGCCATTTAGGGGTTAATTTATACACCAGCTACTGCTTTAAATTTACGTAATTTTCAGAGCACCCTTAAGAGGCTCAGAAAGGTCAGCTAATTTGCTCCTGGTCACATGTTATCAAGTGGCAGATGAATATTGCAGAATTGCTTAAAGTCAAGAAGACAGCAGGTGCTTAAGTAACTGAAATGAGTGGCTTGATGGAGGGAATAGAGAGTTTGGAGTGAAAGATGATCTTGTGGTCTTTTACCTCCTGAGATATTTATAGTAGATGTCAGTGATGAAAGCTGATTACAAAACAGAAGGTGTATTGTACTCGAATTTTTGTTTAAAAATACACTCACACGCTCATGTGTACACGGGAGTAGAAATCACCTCGGCAGACTTGTGTTCAAGTCTGTGCTTTGCTCCTCGCTGGGTGTGTCACTTTAGTCAAGACACCTAACCTCTTCCTGCCTCAGTTTTGTTTACAGACATTCCGTTGCCAATTTACAGGTAGTTGGATGACTGAACTACATGAAAAGCAGAGAGTTCTTTGCAGTGCCTGGCATATGTACCTGATAAATGCCCCTCAAAAGTCCTTAAAAAATCTTATTACTGGATGAAGGGATTACAGATAATTTAAACGTTCTTATTTTTTCCTATCCTTATATACATTTTTCTACAATAGACGTGTTTTGTGAATTGAAAAAAAAAGGTTAGAAATGCTTAATTTATAAAATTTTAAAGACAGAAAAGATAGGTGTTAGATGAGATGTATATCAGAAAATGTTACATTGCTTACCGAATTGGAAAATTTAGAGAATCACTCATTTAGTGTTGAAAAACAGCCATTAAACCGCATTTACATTTAATAGTATTTATAAAAATAGTAGATTTTATTGAATCCTAGAGCTTATTCTTTAATTTTAGAGTAGGTGGTTAGGTGAGGTTCAATAAAGAATAGATGTTAAAAACTGTAAATGTTCGTTTCTTATACTTACATTCAGGGAAGTTTTTAGTCTTAATCATCCTTATATTTTAATAAAGCGAAAGTCAAACTATCAGATGATTTACTAATTTGGGGGGTTACTTATAATGAATGCTGCTTCCAGTTATTTTTCCTGATTTTATTTCCATTTTGCCTCTAAAGACTTTGAAGCAACTAATAAACATATGGGGGTCCATGTTTAATAACTACCTATTGAATGCCTACTCTTTCCAGTTAAAATGAAATTTCACTGTAGGTTTTCATGGTTCTCTTGATTGTACTTGGGCATTGGGTACAGGAATGAACCTGGCTTCCATATTCGATTTTCTCGGTAGTGGAATGAGCATCTTTCCGTTTACTGGTTGTATTCTGTCAGACTGTCAAGAACAAGTTCAGAAGAAACAAAAGTAAACCTAATTCAAAGAACATACTGTTTTATTTTATATAATTTTCCCTATAGTCTATTTTATCAAATGTTGACATTTTAAGACATTTGTTACTATGTTTCTTAAAAAGAGGGTGTTGTGATCAAGTTATTTTTTGGATCCGAATTAAACTTGGATTAAACAAATTTATTTCCTGCAGCATTTTTGGAGCCCTTGATTTTCAAGTCTGCACCCTGCCTCTCTACCATGGGAGAGGGTAGAGTACGTGTTCCCTAAACTTACGTGACTAGGAACCCCTTTGCAAAGCATTGTGGAACACACTCTGGGACAAATACGGAGAGCAGAGGAGGGAAAAAAGAGCTGGAATACCTACCCATTGAATAAAGTAAAATTGGCTCTTAAAACTGTATTGTGAACATTTAAAAAATAGCAAATTTAGGGCTTCCCTGGTGGCGCAGTGGTTGAGAGTCTGCCTGCCGATGCAGGGAACACGGGTTCATGTCCCGGTCCGGGAGGATCCCACATGCCGCGGAGCGGCTGGGCCCGTGAGCCATGGCCACTGAGCCTGCGCGTCTGGAGCCTGTGCTCTGCAACGGGAGAGGCCACAACAGTGAGAGGCCCGCCTACCACAAAGAAATAAAAAAAAGAAAAAAATGCAAATTTAGTTAAAATTTCAGCTGTAGTTTTTCTTCTTCCCTCTACCATCTGTCCCTCTTTTCTCTCATTTTTTTAAAAAAATAAGAGACTTGTTTTACGTAAATTATGAAAAAGAACTAGAGAATTATATTTTTTCCCCTAAACAGGTCATTTCTATGTGTATGGGTAATATGAGTGCTCAAAACTTGCTTTAAGTGTTAGACTGTCTAATTTTGTGGAAACAATAGAACAGAATTGTTTAGGATCTGGTACGTTTGCCCCTTTTTGTTTTAGAGCCATAATAGAAGTTCATAGGAGAATTGTTATCGCAAACAGGTGTCACTTAGAACATAACTTTAAAACTTTATAAAATGAATGCTATTCTAAAAGCAGTTGGGGAGGTGTTATTTGGATCTAGAAAATTGCCCCTGTAATCCTAGTCCTTTTACTTAGAATCTTTTATTTGTTTTTGCCCTGGATTTTGCAAATCCTAGGAGCAGGTTCATCAGGTAGCACTAATTCTTCGTTGTCATTTGGTTTTACTGTTACTAGTTGTATTGTTACTGTTATGGGTAGTATTTATGTATCTGGTGTTCACGGGAGCTAGACTCCGTAGAGAACACTGACTTGGCCAGTACTGAACTGCTGCTCCCGGAGTAGATACACGGCTAGCTTCTTGCAAGCCTCTGGTCACCTTTCCGTCAACTGATCAGTGTTTGACCTTTTTTGTGTGTTTCTGTTTAAAGACTCCTCACTCGATATAAATTTGTTGCTTCACGAGCAGTGAACTGCAGGCACCCATACCTGAGCGAAACTCACCTGACATGTGTATTTTCTCCCTGAGACATGTCACAGCTCTCTTACACTTGGGATCACCAGATAGCACTTCAGCATCCTGCTTGGGGGCCTGTAAACTGTGAAATCACCAATAGGAATGGCACGAAAATTGGAAAACCGTGACAGAAGACATACCTCGTCAAGGACTCTTGTGCACAGCACAGGAGCTGCCGCGAGAAGGCGGGGAGCATTGCCTTCTTCCCCCCCTGCACAGAGGATGACTCACGTTTCTCACTGCCCTGCACGTGTACCTGAATGACCGTGAAGGGGCCTCGAGGACTGAATTTGGGGTTACAGATAAAGTTTAGCAGTTAGGCGACTTTACACACGTGGACCCCCCAGTAATGAAGGTCAAGGGTGTGCGGGTTGCTTTGGAATCTGGTGCTGGCCCCGGAGCTCAGGGCCAGGTCTGCTGGGCTGCTGTGCAGCTGACTGCCCGTCCCGTCCCGTCCTTTCCTCCTTTGGTGCTGTGGTCCTTGGCAGGTTGCTGTCAGGTGTGGGCTGGCTGCTGCCACTCTGGTAGGCAAGAAAAACAGGGTGTGATCGTCAAGTAATGAAATCTGAGCAGTCAGTGGAACTACGCCTTGGCTTTGCTCCTGATTTTGCCAACAGTTGGAAGATAAATCAGAGATCTATCCCGTGCTTTCTTTTCCCGTTCCCTGTACTTGGGTGTGAGCATCTTTATGATGGAGCATAAATACTGCTTCCAAAGGTCGACCACACCATGACAGCTGTAGAGCGCTCTCAGTTCTACCATGTGGCTGTTTGGCTCCTTTTTTTCCCTGTGGCCCTGCAGTTGCTCACAGCTGCAGTCGGAGAGACTGGCTTACCTACAGCGTCTCGTTCAGTTTGGTGCTGGTCATCTGATTTGATATGAAGTTGAAAAGATGATTTGAATGCGGTCTGAACAGAGCACATGTTAACTGATTGTTGAGAAGTTTTTTTTTTTTTTTTTGGTTGAGATTTTCAAACTGATTTAATGTGGAAACTTGTTTTTTTAAAGAAAATTAAAGGACGTTTTAGGTACCTGTTATCCATAAAGTTCAGGGCTAGATGGTGGAGGATGAATCTGAATAAATAAGAACTGCTCTTTCCTGTTTTTTGGGGGAGCTCACAATCCCATGCAGGATAAAAAGTATTGAAAAAACAAAGAAAACAACCCCCAAAGTATTGTGGGCTTTGGGAAACATTATTTTGGGTAGAGAGTTAAGATGTTTGGGGAAGGTGTGAGGTAAGTAAAGATCAGTTATTACTCTGTGCTATTACTGTGTGTGTGTGTGTGTGTGTGTGTGTGTGTGTGTGTGTGTGTGAGTGGTGTCTGTTTAAAGTAGGGTGTTATCAGAGGTTTTCAGGTTTTGTGTTTCAGAGATATAGCAGTTGTGTGAAATTGACAGGGTGGGAAAAGACTAACTTAGGAAACAAGTTTCTGCCCCTAAAGGCACGGAAGAGGCCGTGTTGAGGGTGAGGAATCACCAGGTCTCCATCCCTGATGTGGTTAAGATGAAAGGAGAGGGTCTGTGGTGTAACCTTTTAGGTCTCTGAAATGATGACTGTTTCTTTCTAGTCTGTAAATCGTTCCCAAACTAGAGTCCAGAAGCAAAGATTCCGAGGCCAGATGTCCATGGCCTGAACCTACGAAGTCCTTTTGCGTTGTTGTATCTCTTCAACTGTGTCATGAAGTAGTTTTTGGATCCATCTGTCCACGTGGATACAGTTGTTTCAGAAGTAACCTCTTCATCCTGGAATAACTTTGGTTTACAGAAGAGTTGCAGAGGCGGTGCAGCAAGCCCTTGTGTATGCCTCACTGGGTTTCTTCTTTTGTCACCTCTTGGTTACTGTGATGCACTTGTGAAAACGAAGCACCGGCACTGGGGCATTACTGTCAGCTCTCCACTTCGTTCGCGTTCTGCTGGTTTCCTACGAATGCCACTCCAGTTCCAGGACCAGCCAGGACGTCAGACTGCACTCAGTCCCCACTCGGGGTTCAGCCCCTTCTGACCTGTGTTTCTCGCTCCTTCCTGGTTCCTCATGACTTTGATCCTTTTGAGGACTAATGGTCAGTTGTTTGGTAGAATGTCCCTCAGTTGGGTTTGTCTGATGTTTTTCTCGTGACTGGACTGTGGATGTTGAGTTTCTGGGAGGAAGACCACGGAGGAAAAGCGCTGTTTCTTCACGTGATATCAAGAGTACGTCCTGCACAGACCTACTAGAGAACGGACTTGAGGATATGGGGAGGGGGAAGGGTGATCTGTGACAAAGCGAGAGAGAGGCATGGACATATATACACTACCAAAAGTAAGGTAGATAGCTAGTGGGAAGCAGCCGCATAGCACAGGGAGATCAGCTTGGTGCTTTGTGACCACCTAGTGGGGTGGGATAGGGAGGGTGGGAGGGAGGGAGACGCAAGAGGGAAGAGATATGGGAACATATGTATATGTATAACTGATTCACTTTGTTATAAAGCAGAAACTAACACACCATTGTAAAGCAATTATACCCCAATAAAGATGTTTAAAAAAAAAAGAGTACGTCCTGTCCACGTGACCTGTCACAGTTGATGCTGACCTTGATAACCTGGCTGGGGTGATGCCTCAGATTTCTCTGCTGTTAACTGTCCCCCCCCCCCATTTCCCGCCCATGGAGGAAGCATCTAAGTAAATAATTTGGAATTCTTCTTTAAGGAAGATTACCTCTTCTCCCTCTTTTATATTTCTTTTTTCCTTTATTTATGTCAGTATGGATTCAGGGATATTGATTTTATACTTCGGGTTATAATTTAATAGTATATTATTTTCTTGCTCGGCATTGAAGCGCTTGTGCTCATTTGCCATGACTTCATCTTCTTTTTTTCTTGAGTGCTTTCTTACTTTCTGGTACTTATGAACGCTCCAGGTGCATCCTGTGTTTTCCCCACCGTCTTAGAATCAGCCATTTCTTTGAGGACCCTTGGTTCCTTTTATTGGAGAAACTAAGATCTGGGTGCTGGGTGTGCTCCTTGCTTCTGGGGTGTTTCCTCTAGGTCCTCTCACGGACAGAGCTGGGATATAAATACCTGTGTATGCGTACTGATGTACATAGGTATAGCTTTGTGTTGTATCAAAAGATTTAATGTTCTTGTGTGTGAAGCTTAAAATTTTGATGTTAAAGGTATGCTCCTCAGGCAAATTGGTGTCTCTCTAGGCGCAGACGTGAGTGTCTGTAAGTTGTGTAGGTAGATTAGACAAGGTGCATGCCCCGAAGTCTCCTCTTTCTTACAAACATATAAAGTTATTATGTTTATTACTGTTAACTCTCCTGGTATGAAAATTTAGGCCCACCTTTTTGCTGCCCTAAAGAATAGTTATTTTTTTTTCATGCATGAAGAGATGTTTGAATATCTGTCATTTGGGGTTTAATAAGTTACAAGCTGGGGTAATTTTCTTTTGCTCTTTAGTTTATTATGAAAGGGGAGTTCACATGCATGGATTTCCACATTGGCCTTTGCACTCACAATATTAATAATTTTTCAGAAGAAGAGATATTCAAACTGAAGAGTTAATCATCACTTCTGGACCGTAAGATACCCTGTTAATGTTTTTCTAAATAAAAATAGAGAACTTTAATTTCTAGCGTAAGGCAGTTTTCTAACAATGTAATAGTATTTGATGTAAGTTTTCAAGGAACTAGTTTTGAAAGTTATTTACTGTGTTATTAGAATTACTTTGATTATCTTATTGTCATAGATGTGGGAAACCACAAACAAGCTCAGTGTGAACGGCGATGAAGGACCTTGTAGGTTTTCTTCCTTTAAATAAAACTACTATTAGTGTAAGTATTATTTATATGATGTTTTTATAATAAAAATAGGGAAATGATCCCAAGGTTATTTCCCTTTCTGTTTCCCATCTTAATTACCAGGTGGTCCTAAACCCAAGCAGTAAACACCATCTCTGGGACCTGTGGATTTAATAGGAATATTTTCAGCCCTGTGACAAGAAATGGCAAAGGTAGAATGCAATAGAGGAGTTATTTAGCTTCTGTTCCTCAAGGTGACCATTTAAGTAAAATTGCCCAGGCTTTCTGACATAGTTTATGCATTGCTTAAATTTTATGTGTGACAGAGGAGCTAAGAAGTTGTATTATTCTATTTAATTTTTCAGGTAAGAAAATTTAGCTCAATGTAAGTTAAGTGTCCTGTCCATGTTCCCCAGAATAGTTAATGGATTCGATCAGGACCACAAACCATCTAGACAGCCTGGCTTTTATTCTAGTTCTTCACACACACACACACACACACACACACACACACACACACACACTATTATAGTGCAGTCGTCTGGTTTATTTTATTTTATTTATTTATTTAATAAATTATTTTATTTCATTTTAAAATAATTCAGTTACTGAACATAATGTGTCTCATTTTGCAAAAGCAGGTATTAATGCTTATGATTAGGAAGCATTACGATAGAATACATTTTATATTTTTTCTGACCTAGTGCTCAAGAAAAGATCAACCAGAATAAAACATGTCAACCATACATCATCGTTTCAATTTTCTTGTTGCTGTTCTTATTCCTTTTTGGGGGATATGAGGGACAAATTACAGAGTAGCATGAATTAACAATGAAAACCCATAAAGAAGATGAGAAAAGTTAAGCCCAACACTAGGGCTTTTGTATAACTTTTATGTTGGTAAGGAGGCACAGAATTTCATCTCTAAGACTTTTATTTTCAACATCAACTATGGTAGGAGATTATTGAGAGAAAGATTCTTTGGTATGTCTTTTTAAGGTCTTATGACAGTATTTATTGATTAGGGAAACTTAGGGAAATTACCATTGGACTCATGTATTGATAATCAAGTTTCATAAGTGTTATATATCTTAAATGTGCTCTTGTCTCAAATTGTCTTCTATTTTCACTTTCTAATTTTAGGTTTTGCTATCTAGGTGGTTAGTGAATATTTGAATGCTTGTTATATGCCATTCACTTTGATTGTTTACACTTTTATGTTGGTGAGTTACTATAGCTTTTCAGTAATCTTTTATCTGTCTTTAACAGCTGATTTAATTACGGCAACTAGCCTTTATTAGCATTAGAATTATCAGAGTTGACTTAGATGTAGAATTTTGGAGCTAGATTGACCCTAGCCATCATCTGGTTCTTTTGACTGTACATTGGAAACATCTGGGGGAGATTTAAAAAACTACTCGAAGCCCCCCTCCAGAGATTCTGATTTAATTGATTTGGAGTGTGGCCTCGGCACCAGATTTTTTTTTTTTTTTTTAAATCATCATGGTGAATGTTTATTACAGCAAAGGACATACTGAGGGAAAGCAGGAGAGGTATCCGTAGGCAAGGGCTAGAGAGCTGGGGTTCAGGCTTCCAAGTCACCCCTCCTTGCATGAGTCCCACGAACATGCATTTCTCTCCAGCTGCAAACTACAGAGACATGTGTCAGATGTCTCCACCCAAGGAAGCCGGCTGGAGTTTGGAATCAAGAGTTCTAAAGAGGGTCGATCAAGCAGCTACAAACCAGGCGCCAGGTGCCCATCACAGATCTTCCCGCTGACATGAAAGAATAGTGACAACCCGGTCCATCCTGACACACTGCCTTAGGTTGGCACCGGATTTTTAAAAGTTTCCCCAGGTGATTCTAATGTGTGGACAGGTTGGAGAACTACTGTTACAGTTCCTCATTCTGTGAACAAGATACAGTAAGACCCAGACTTACCAGGTGATTCTGCTTTGAGGATCCAAAATCATGAATGAAATTGGTGCATTTAGCATGAGTTTTTTTTTAAATATATTTATTTTTGGCTGCGTTGGGTCTTTGTTGCTGTGCATGGGCTTTCTCTAGTTGCGGCCAGCGGGGGCTACTCTTCGCTGCGGTGCGTGGGCTTCTCACTGCGGTGGCTTCTCTTGCTGCGGAGCACGCGCTCTAGGCGCACGGGCTCAGTAGTTGTGGCTTGCGGGCTCAGTAGTTGTGGCTCGTGGGCTCAGTAGTTGTGGCTCGTGGGCTCTAGAGCGCAGGCTCAGTAGTCGTGGCGCACAGGCTTACTTGCTCTGGGGCATGTGGGATCTTCCCAGACCAGGGATCGAACCCGTGTCCCCTGCATTGGCAGGTGGATTCCCAACCACTGTGCCACCAGGGAAGTCCCAGCATGAGTCTTAAAGTAGATGTCCATATTGGTGGCTTTAATAATTTAGAAGTGTAGCAAAAATAGGGGGTCTCATTTCTTCTTTCAGCTGAACTCTTCACAGTTTTCTACGGTGAGGGCTTCCACATCAGCACAGGACTGGCTAGATTTTCTCTGGCATGTGTAGCATTTCGTTCTCTGCCCTTGCATTTTTTTTCCTTTAAACTTACTGAAATCGGATCTTTGCTCTTTTTTGAGAAAATGTCCATTCCATGGAAATTATTTCTATAATTCTTGTAGGCTGTTCAAGGAAGGGGTACTGTGCAAATTTGTAATGGATGTTTTAAATGAAACTGTGAATTAGTTAACCTTAGATTGGAAAGAAACACATAAATTTCAGTGCTTGGCATGGTATACAGTAGATGCTTAATTTGTATGTGTGTGTTTTAACTTTTAAACATGTTTCTGCCTCTGAGTCCATAATACTGTAGCCAGTAAGGATATTTGCCTTGATTGGCCGGCTAGGTAAGGAATCCGTGTTCAGTAAGTTGATGAATGTCTTTAAGCTTTAGTTTGCTTATCAAGTGAGGAGCTGGAGAGATTCTAGTATTTTATGATTCTGTAACCATGAACACATGGTGGTATAATTGTAAGTAAGTGGCATTTTGTCTCCTGGAAGCCCAGAGGAGAGTTTATCTTAGCAGCCGGTTAGCGGGTTGCCCCCTAGAGTTAGCACGAGAAGTGCCAGTGGGCTTCAGTACCCTGGTGCAAAGGCAGCAGTGGGGTCTGGAAAGGACAGCAGTAGAGGCCCATTCTCTCCCTACCTGACCCCTGAGTACTCCTCACAGGTAAAGAAGGCACCTTATAGTATTGCCTAACCGGTACCGTCCTGTCTGCGTCTCCATCTTTTGAAATCCTTTCACTCATAGAGTTGTCTTCGCGCTTTGGAGAATGCAGTGTCCTCATGTCCTTGAACTCAGGTTACCATCACGTTCTTATGTAATCGCTCATTGCACTCGCGTTACCTTCGTTTCTTGTTTTTTCTTTGTTTCTAATTCATGTTGCTTCAGAAAGTGGTGACAGCATGTGGCATTTAAGAAAGATCCAGTGATTGATGTTTGGCTATGTTAATGTACTTGATAATTTGTACAGGACGCGTTCTGGAGATGGGTAGGAGGCTGAGTTAGTGATTAAGGAGAGTTTAGAATTTAGAGACGCTTGGTTTAACCATTTATGAAAGACACGTTTGGAATCGGAGACCCAGAGGGAATTGAAGACTTGCTCAGGATCTCAGATTTGATTCTGGATCTCAGTCAGATTCCTTTGCACGTCACCACACTGCTTCACAAGAATTCTACGTTAGACCAAGGAGGTGGAGACAGATGTTCAGTTTTGATAGTAATGTGTGAGGGTAATCCACATGCCATAGTTACAGTTCTGCTTGCCTAGAGAGCCAACCACTTGTATAATCTATTATAAGTATATGGTACACACTGCTTTTCAGTAGCCTACGCATTTATTTAAAGCAATAATTTTTAGGGGTGAAATACTCAGCATTATTTAAAAAATTGATATTTGGGATTCCAATAATCCTATAACTTCCGTAACATAAACTGCAGAAATTAACACGGGGAAACTGTGGCTACAGTGGTTCTCAAATTGGAAATAGGGGACAGTCTTAAACTATATAGTAGGGGAGTCAGCGAGATTTTTAAGTTTTCCAGAAGTGTAGATGAGTGGGGAAAAGTTGAGAAACTTGGCACGTAAAGCCAATATGGAATTCCAGCTGAGCAGTTTTAATTTTCCATTTTGACGGACAATCAACCTCTTGCACCTTTTTTATTTCCTCTTCCTTGTTTTGACAAGATCTAAGAGGACTAGAAAATTAAATGTTAAGGCATTTCTTCTTCCCTTTGGCCTTGAACAAGGGTAGGAGTGTTCAATAATATAATTCCATCTTGAGAAGAAGTATATTTAATGGAAAAAAGATAATGGGCTTCTTTGTGAGATGCTTCCAGGTAGCGGAACATGGGTGATGTTATCTGTTTCTCTAGTAGGGCTCTTACTGGGCAGTATTCTGTTGTTCCCCACCTGAATTGACTCTCTTTAGAACAGCAGAAACTCCTGGAATTAGTTTGAGCAGTACTGCAGAAGATGTGACAATTCTCAAGTACGTCCTTTGATTCCTTCTCAAGGAATAAAAGAGTATTGTTCTGTGTCTTGGCAGACCTGACATTCAATTAGTAAAGGCATCCTTATACTTCAAGGTTGAGTCATTTTTAAAAGTAAGAGCAATATGATTGATCTTGAAAAACAATAAATATTTTCCTTGTCATGTACCTTGTTACAAAGTGACGATGAGCTAAATAGTTACTTTGAAAATGGTCACTTTCTAACTTCCTCACTCTGAAACCTTTGAGAAGGGTCTACTTCATTAAAACATACATTCGCATTTTTTTCAGGCAATTGAAAATTTATATTATCAAGTTGAATTCTTTTTTGTTTATAATTTCCCCTTTGCAGGTCTACTCAACTCTTCCCAAGAGTGAAGCCATCATCCAAATTCATTTTTTGGATTCAATAGCATCAAACTCACCTGTCGAGAATTGCTGTCATCTAAAGCACTGTAAACATTGCAGAAGTAGGCAGAGTAATTGTGCTTGCTCTTAGGTTATTACTACTATCTTCGTATAACATTAGTGGAGTGTAGTCCAGCCGAAATGGTGATTATGTTAATTACAAATATAAATTATAATTATTAATAATAAAGGGTAAGTAAACACTGGCAGAAAGCATCCTAAGCTTGCAGTTCAGGCTTACATAGACTTAAAAAGAGACACCAGGGTATCCTTGCTCAACCAGCTGCGGAGGGTAAATGGCTTAAGGAGACAATTCCATTGAATGTTCCGGGGAAGAAATATGTGTATTAAACCTAATTGGAAGCATGAGATCTGTTTTTACCACCCAGGATCCTGAATTAGTGGAGGTTGGGAGAACGGACTAAAATCTATTCTGAGTGTTGTATGCTGGAGAGATTTAATTTATCATAGTGGTTAAGGACGCTAGATTACAAGCTCTATGATCTTCAGCAAGTTACTTAACCTGTCTGAACTTCCTTATTTGTAAAATAGGGGATAATGAAAGAACCTACCTCCTAAGACTGCTCTGAAGATTGAAAATGATCCTTTTCAAACAGGTGGCTTTTATGATTTTTGACGCTGTCGAATGCAGTGTTGAGTTTGTATGATGGCTGCATTTTATCTTGCGAAGACCTGGGTAGAGCTGAGGAGAAATTATAAACAAATAATTCAAGTTAATGATACACATTTTTGATTGCTTCAAACAGTAGCTGGAATAGCTTAGAATAGTGTCTAGTATAAGGTAAGTGCTCAAATATGTTAGTCATTTTTTATTAATGGTACACCTATTTCTTACTTAATTGTAACGGTAAAACTCTGAAATCATTATTACCCCTTTTTATAAATGAGACTCAAGAGGAGTTTGGTAATTTGCTTCTTTGTAGGAAAGCTGAGATTGAAATCCTGGCTTTCAGATTCTCAAGTCAGGCTACTGTTACCATGCTCTAAGATGCTGTGTATCTGTTCTCCTGAAGGACTGACAAATACTCACATACATTTATTCCAGAAATTTAGGCAGGAGCTCGCTGTAACCCTTAAGATGTTTTACGCTTTTTCTGTTTAACTGGTTTATGGCATCTTTGGTTATTCATGTTGCTGTATTATAGCTATTAAACTAACTTACCATAAACAAAAACCGTGATTTTTATACCCTGTTTGGAAGATGAAAATTCTGCCCTCACAATGCCATCCAACACCATAAGATTATCAAGGACAGTGATAATTAGGTGCTTTTGACAAGGAACCCAATTGCACATAATAGGAAGCCAGTGATCCTTCAAGTGTTCCCTTCTGTTTTTCCCAAACTCATCTGATGACAAGAATTCCTTGACGGGGTGGCTGGGGGAGACACGTTCTGCTTGTGAGAAGAATGGATCCCTAGTTCTCTGGAGTCCGTGATTTAGCGCAGCTGGAGAGGGGCTCAGGCATGTGTATGTATTATTTGAGAAGCTCACTTTGATGGATGATCAGTTAGTTTAGGAACCATCTTTCCCACTTGGCATGTAGCTTGGTTCATTGGCTGTCCACCTTATTTGGCCGGTTAAGATTCTTGCGTTGTCCATTCAAGGTGAGGGAAAGACATCTTCATGAGGAACTTCATGATCTGTAAATGTCGGCGAGCTCTGCAGACTCCATGAACCATGAGGTGAGGACTGCAGCTTCCCCGTTCTCGTCAGGACCTCTGGTGGTTGTAGCTGAGTGAGCCTGAATGAGACCAGGATGTAATAGCGAGAAGAATGCTGGCCTGGAGGGTGTTCCAGTGCAGGGGTGGTGCCTGAGCACCTGGGAGAGAGACAGCATTCCTGTTTTTCGCCCGTGATGGCCGATACTCCTTGTATTGCTGAATTATGTGTTTCTTGTATTCTTTACTTTCCAGTTTGGGAATTGCAAGCCGATGACCCTTTAAAGTGGTTTCTAGGGTTTCAGAGTCATGCCTTTGACTTAACTTGACTGTACCTGTTAACCAAGACGAATGAATGGCTTTTTGGAAGAACAGGTTTTACAAGACTACCAGTTTTGTTGCACTTGGTGTCTGTAATCTACTTGTGAAAAGGAATTTTTCACCAAGTCCGTTTTTTAGGATGGAGGGGAAACTTAAGAAATAATTTAAATTTCTGTGTTGCAGTGGCTTTCCCTGTCCATTCAAATGTCAGCTTTTCCATCTGGAATTTTTAAAAGACCTTCCCACATATGTCTACTGCTAGAGATGCATTTCTCTAAGAAAGGAATCCTTTCTTAGGACAATCCCTTAGGCAGTTGAAGCCACTTCACCCCGTTTTTCCTTTCCTCCTTGTGTCAGTGGCAGTGGTGAGAAGGGTAGGGTAGGGAACCTGGGGTTTGGAGGAGTTGGGGTGTGGAAAGAGGCAGGGGCAGTGACAGCAGAGCATAATGAAATTCTGTAGTAAAAATAGCAAAGAGTACGTACGTGTAGTCGTTGCATTTAGAAAGTTGATTCTCCCAAGTGATTGTTCGCCCAGTTTGTTTATCCAGCGTTTCAGAGTTATACTGAACGTGCGTAATGTTTTCTTCTTAAAAGGGATACACGTAAAACAGAAAGTCTTTATAATTTTTATTCTTAGGAGTGTCTGTGTTGCATTTTTGCCAAAAGTGGGTAGAGGGAAAGTTCCTGTTTATCCTCTGCTCCCTTCACTCCCCACCCAACAAAACTTCCTAGGAGCTGCAATTCAGTTCTCTTTTCTCTCTCATTGTTCTCCTTTCTGGGAAAACATTATTACTTAGGTGTAAATACGGACACAGATACAGAGTATATTTGGACAAGAAGCGAAGGGAAGCATGTTAACTGTCCTTTGGTTCTCTTTCTTGTGCCCTGAAGCTGCAGGTCTTGAAGACTGTCTAGTGGGGATTTCCCTGGTGGTCCAGGGGTTAAGACTCCACGCCTCCAAGGCAGGGAGCCCAGATTCGATCCGTGATCAGGGAACTAGATCCTGCGTGCTGCAACTAAGACCTGGTGCAGGCAAATAAATAAATATTAAAAAAAAGACGACTATCTAGTGAACCTCCACTCTTCCATGAGGGCAGTACCTAAACCATCTTTTTTACCTTTTACCTTTACCTTTTATGTCAATAAAATGACACCTTTACCTTGTCATTTGCTTTTTAAGAAAGCACTTAAAAGGTTGTCAGTGGTATCCAACTATTTCCTACCTAAATCCCTCTACTTTTAAGTACAGGACACCTGTCGTTTACACAGTTCCTTATTGGACACTTTGTGCAAACGTTCTCTTCTTTGTGGAGAGGGAATGGTAAGTAAGTACTGATGGCAACCCTTGGGGTTGCAAAAAAAAACAAAAGCAGAGATTACTGGTCATTCACGTGAGCATCAGAAGTAGCTTGAAAAGCACACAAAACTTAGTCTTTTCAGTTTGCTCATTTTGTACAATTTTAATCTTACCGAGAAGGATGAAATTTTCTTTAAAATTTAGTGTTTTATTTTTGGCTGCATTGGGTCTTTGTTGCGGCGGGCGGGGGCTACTCTTTGTTGCGGTGTGCGGGCTTCTCATTGCGGTGGCTTCTCTTGTTGCAGAGCACGGGCTCTAGGCGCGTGGGCTTCAGTAGTTGTGGCGTGTGGGCTCAGTAGTTGTGGCTCGCGGGCTTAGTTGCTCCACGGCATGTGGGATCTTCCTGGACCAGGGCTCGAACCCGTGTCCCCTGCATTGGCAGGTGGATTCTTAACCACTGCGCCACCAGGGAAGTCCGAGAAGGATGAAATTTTATTAGCAGTATTTGCTAAATTGGACCTGGGATCTTAAAGGAACCAGAAATTGTCATTGGGCATCTTGCTGGAAGGTTTCAGTCTTATTTGGCACTGTGGAGTCTGTCTAATCCTTTTTTCCCTTAAATTTGAAACAGTGGCAACAGCTATAAGATAGCCAACGTGTAAGTGCTTTATATAACTTATTTCATCTTCACAGTTGCACTGTCAAGTAGGTATTATCTTCAGTTTACAGAAACTTCAGCTTAGAGTTGTTGGGTAAGTCTTACCAGTTGGGTAAGTCCCAGGACTGCAGCTGGGTTCTGATGCCAAGGTACTTCCTCTTAATTGTTACCCTCTGCCACCTCTGTCATTTGCAGTGTCTCCTTCAGCCTTTTTCCTTCTGGGTCATGTAGCTGTTTCCATTCTGCACCGTCCTCCTTCTGTTTGACAAACAAGAATTCGTAAATTCAGATTCCACTGTATGGCAGAAGTGGCATGGCGTCATTATTATTCTCTTGGGGAAAACGTGTTGCCTGAATCTGTGTGGGGAAAATTCTTTTCTTTTGATTTCAGGACTCGTAATGGGGTCAACCTTATGGAGATTTCCAAGAGAACACACAGTGTTGTTCTTGTTGTCCCAGGGTCTGTTAAAAACGATATTCCAGAATCAAGTTTGACCACTGCAAGATTCTTTATGTTTGTGATACGACAAATTAAATTTGAGGCATTACATGTTCCAGTCTCAGAATTTTTAATGATCTGCTATTTAAAAAGGATCTGTGCATTGGCTGGGCCGTGGTGGAACAGCCCATTTATTTATCAACCCTTCACTGCTTTCTGTGGTTTACTTTGCTCTTTTGTTAGGTACTTTCTCATGGCTTAAACAGTTTTGCTCCTTTTTTTTTTTTTGCGGTACGCGGGCCTCTGACTGTTGTGGCCTCTCCCGTTGCGGAGCACAGGCTCCAGACGCGCAGGCTCAGCGGCCATGGCTCACGGGACCAGCCACTCAGCGGGCATGTGGGATCTTCCCGGACCGGGGCACGAACTCACGTCCCCTGCATCGGCAGGCGGACTCTCAACCACTGCGCCACCAGGGAAGCCCAGTTTTGCTCCTTTTTAAGAAAATTAGCAGAATATAAAAATTCTACAACTTTAACTCTTCATTAGAAGCATGGGGGTAATTTTAGTTGACAGCGTGAACAATGGTGTTCTGAACTTGTATAGCAGCATCCTAGTCCCGGATGGAAGCAGCTGCATCCTTTTTCTTTTCTTTTTTTTTTTTTTTTTCCTTTTTCTTAATTTAGGAGGAACGAACCCCATTGTTTTCAGATCCCCAGGTGAATGCTTCTGTGGAAATTGTGAGACAAGGATAACACAGGTAGTATTGATTTCCCTCTGGTCAAACTTCATCCATCTGCAAGGAAGGAGAATCCCCCCTCCTTTTTTTTTTTTTTTTTACTTTTTATTTTATATTGGAGTAGAGTTGATTAACAATGTTGTGTTAGTTTCAGGTGTACAGTAAAGTGATTCAGTTACACATATGCATGTATCTATTCTTTTTCAAATTCTTTTCCCAATTAGGTTTTTAGAGAATATTGAGCAGAGTTCTCTGTTCTATACAGTAGGTCCTTCTTGGTTATCTGTTGTACATATAACAGTGTGTACATGTCAATTCCAAACTCCCTAACTATCCCTTCCCCCCATCCTTCTCCCCTGCCCCCCGTTATCCATAAGTTCATTCTCTAAGTCTGTGAATCTGTTTCAGTTTTGTAAATAAGTTCATTTGTATCATTTTTTTTAGATTCCACATATAAGTGATATCATACAATATTTTTCTTTCTCTGTCTGATGTACTTCACCCAGTAGGACAATCTCTGGGTCCATCCATGTTGCTGCAAATGGCATTATTTCATTCTTTTTAATGGCTGAATAATATTCCATTGTATATAGGGTGTTTGGACATTATCTTTTTTTTAAGGAGAATCCCTTTTAACTCTGATACCTAAGTATGAAATGTGGCTTTGGATTCGTAGTAATTGTGCACTTACATTATTTTTTAATTGAAAAGGATTTTTCCAGGAAGAAACTGTCAACATTATTTTAGTATTCTAGCTGGGCAGACGTTGAAGAGTCTTTTTGTGTGTGTGTGTCAGGTAAACCGTAGATGACACGTCTGTCTATCCTCATTTTAAAATGTTACTTATTTTATGACATGTACCTTTTACTGACTGATTCTTCCTTGTTATTTCGCATCAATTTCTGATAGTCATGGCTATGTGAAATGTTCGCAATAGCTAATATTTAGGCAGATTTAACCCTCTTTCAAACCGAATGAAGGACATACCTGTTATCCTTATTTTACAGATGAGGAAAGTTGAGGAATTTACCCAAGGTCACACAGCTAGTAATGGTAGAACCAAGCCTCAAACCCATGTCATTAAAGCCCCATTCATGACACAGGGACATCCCGGTAGTGCTGGGACTATGGCTGGAAGGTGTTCATTGCATTTATTCTAACAGCGCATACGTGAAGAAAGTCTGCTTCAATGGACTGCAATGCAGCCCACAGAGCTTAGACTAGAGGCAGGTGCATATGCTTAATATGTGTGTAATGCATCTGTTTCTATAGGTAGCAAGCTGTCTGGGTGAACATCTGCTATTTTGTGCTTTAAAGCAGTGACTCCAAAAGGAAGTGGACTTTGTTTAAGTGAAGTTGGAATGTAGGCTCTATCTACATAATCCTGTAAATCATCTTTTTCTCTTTAACAATGAAACTTTTTGAGTACAAGGCAGGAATTCATATTCAAGTTGGTTTTACTTACCCATATTGAGGTTTAAAAGGTAAAAATAGTGCAACAGTTTCTTCTATAGTTTGTCCTATGCTACATTTTTAGTCTTCTGCTGATTCCTTGTGATCACATATTTGGAACTAGTTGGAAATTAAAGTTCTTTAAAGCTATAGGTTTTGAATGCATAAATGCTTTTTTCCCCCCAAAGATAATATATAAATTATGTGGGGAGAAAGGACGTGAAAGAGGAAAAAAGGATAGCCATTTGTGTGAGGACATTCTTTTAAGTATATGGTTTAAACAAATCTTGGGGGTAAACTTAAAAAGTGGATTGTTGTGTAGCATTTTAAACATTTTGAGATAGATTTTTTTTCAATTGTTTTCAGGGATGGACTACTTAATATGAATGAAAGATTCTGTTAGAAAAACTGAATTTTGTAATGAATTTCTTCTGCGATATTGCTTTCAGAAAGCAAGTGGTTAGAAGAGATCTTAGCTGTATTTGAAGATGGTTTTCTTTTAACATAGTTAAATTATGTTTTCAGATCATACAGAATTTGTAGTTCCCTGGTAGTTTTTCTTTCTGTGAAAGTGTTCTTTGATTGAAAGAAATAATTTAGGTGTGGTGGCGGTTGTGGTAGTTCGTTAATCATAGCCCTGCATAATAGCTTATCTCGTACATAATAAATTTGATCCCTGGTGTGTGGTTAGGTTTGATGAATAAATCAGGATGGTGATCTGTTTCAGAAATCTAATCGTTGCTTAATAGAGGCAGTTAAGACTTGTTTTTTGAGAGCTATGGTAATTCAGATTATCTCCCAGATATGTTCTAAACTTTCCTCATCTTTTTAGAGCAAGTGTTATAAAATTCTGGAGAGAAAAACCCTCAGAACTCAGCATGCAAACAACTGTAAACCTTTCGTTCTCCTTTTTATGCTGTCTCAACAAATTTTTAAGTGTTTATGAAAAATCTGGGTCTCTCTGTGTATATTGCAAAAATTCCTCTATGATAACTATCATAATTGTTATTAGAAGATAATTTTCAACCTCCAGGGAGGCATACACCTAAGTCTTTGCCCTTAAATTTCGGGCTGGTTGTATAGAGGAATGAACCTGGACCAGCGCCTGCGTAAATCCCGCCCACACGTGTACACTGTGCTCCCAGCCATGGACCCAGCACCTAAGGGTGGCACCGTCTCATTTAATCCTCGCAGAACTCCTGTGGGTTGAGTACGTATTAGTTTTCTCACCATGTTTTCAAATGGAACTCTTTCTCAGGTTAAGCAGCTTGTCCACAGTTAAAGTCATGTGCGGGGCAGAGCTGTGGATTGCACCAGTCTGGCACCAGGGCCGTCTCTCACCCACTGCGCCAGCCTGCAAGGCACATTCAAGTACGCATTCCTGCAGACGCTTCTGTTAGCCTTGTAATATTTTTGTCTCATCACGTGACTCAGGGAGAGAAGAAATGGTTGAAATGTCAGCATGTAGGCAGCGGCCTGGAACTCTGATCTTTTCTGTTCCCTGCTGCCCTCTGCCTCCCCAAGACCCCCTCAAATAGGATTTCTGATGATTTGTGCACCACTCGGTGAGCTGTGTAAAGTAGTTAATTTCTTTTTAATTTAAAACATTTTGTACCATATTATTCCAGAAAAGGTGGTTAATTACTAGAAGATGTGAGTGCTTGAAGTAAGTGGTTCAGTAATTTTTTATTTACAGCAAAACTGTTTCTTCTACTCAGATAATTTTGTGCGTCATCACTACCTATTTTACAGATTTATAAAACTGTAGTGGAATTTCTCTCTCCCCCCCCCAAAACCCCAATAACACCCTGTTAGTCCCTCATATAATGAGAGTTAATCATGGAGATGTTATTTTGTTGTGAAGTGTAAACATTGAATATTGAATAAGCGCTTTATCTTGATGGTTATTTTCGCTTGTGGATGCTTACTTTATTTTGGGGGGGTAAGATTGGTTGTTTGTTGATAGAATAATGCAAATAAAGAAAGATTGTAGAAGTTCAATAAAAATGTGAAAGAGCATTCAAAATATAGGTCTTTTTTTCTAGAATTTTACTTTTTTATCTTAAAAAATATTTATACTTTTTTAAAAAAAAATTTATACTTTTTTTCTAGAATTTACTTTTTTATCTTAAAAAAAATTTTTTAAACAAATGGTGGTGATTAACATACACATTGTATGTTAATTGAAATGCTGGTGATTAACGTACACATTGTATGTTAATTGAAATGCTGGTGATTAACGTACACATTGTATGTTAAAAGATTTTCCCAATAAGGTAATTATCATGTCCATCATCTCACATCTGTATCTTTTTTGTTGTTTTTGAGAATATGTAAGTTCTACTCTTAACACATTTCAGTTATGCCATACAGTCGGCCCTCTGTATCTGTGGGTTCTGCAAATAAGGGTAGAAAATATTCAGAAAAAGGATTGCAGATAGTTCTAAACAGCAACACTTGAGTTTGCCTAGTGGTGGCCACTATTTACATAGCATTTATATCGTATTAGGTATTAAAGTGATCTAGAGATGGCTTAGTCTTAGGTTATATGCAAATACAGTTGACCCCTGAAGGATGAGGGGTTTAGGGGTGCCCACCCTCCATCGGAGCCCCCCGCACCTGTGGCTCCACGTACTCGGGTTCAACGAGCCTCAGAGCCTGTGGACCTGTAGTACGTATCTAGTGAACCAAATCCAAGTGTGAGTGCACCTGTGCAGCTAAAGCGCATGTTGTTAAGGGTCAACTGGGCTGCACCATTTCATGTAAGGGACTCGAGCATCTCTGGATTTAGTACCTGCGGGGGTCCTGCAGCCACTACCACGCCCTGCCAACCCCCCACTGAGCATGACTGTGCAGTGTTGTCAGCCGTAGTCACCGTGTTAGGACCGTGTTATGGTTGTCAGCCATTATCCACCGTGTTGGATCCTCAGACCTTATCCATCTTATAACTGCAAGTTTGGACCTTTACCATCCTCTCCTTATTTTCCCCACCCTGTAGCCCCGGCAGCCACTTTGCCACTTTCTGTTTCTACATGTCAGTGATACTGTGCCGTGCAGCATTTGCCTTTCTCTGGCTCATTTCAGTTAGCATGATGCCCTCCAGGTTCATCCATCTTGTTGCACATGACAGGATTTCCTTCTTTTTAAAGGCTGAATAATATTCCATTACACATAGATAAATAAAATCTCACATTATATATATGTATATATGTATGTGCATATGTGAGAGATATATATAGATATATGTAGATATAAAATGTGATTATATATACACACCTGTATATCTATTTCACATTTTCTTGATCTGTTCATTCATCCACAGATACTTAGATTGTTCCCATACCTTGGCTATTGTGAATACTGCATTAAGTCCATATTTTTTACATTATATGTTGCAGAAAACAGTTTGGTGTTACATGCAAAAATGAAATATCTGATTAAAAATGACGTTCATTCTTCTTAAAATCCATGCGTTGAATCAATCCAGTGAGACTGTCAAAGGCAATCCAAGGAAATTTGGTGTTAAAATTAATTTATTGAAATTATTTAGTGGGCATGAAAACGAGAATTACCTTTTTCAGCGCACTGGAAGAAACATTCTGTTGACTGACTCAGCACATTTTAATTGAGGGCATATTATGTGCTAAATGCTGTGTAGTTTAAAAAGATGTAGAGATGGATGTGCTGAACGGTCAAAGAGGATGTGGAAAGAGTGGACAGAGAACCGTGGAGGCCGTGGCGGGCGTCCGGGTGAGTGTGAAGCAGCAGTAGGACACGTAAGATGACCAAAGCTTGAACCTTAGGCCCTGGAGGGTGCCACTTGCTTTGAGTATAATTAGTAGTACTTTGGTTTGCATCAAGATATATAGTAGTTTAAAAGTGACAAACATTTTTTAAAAGTGATCTGTTGTGATTGGACTTGTATTTCTAAATACAAAATGCTACAAGCATGCACTTAATTTTAGATTTCTGGAAGGTTATATCATAGTTTGAAACAACACTAGGACTAATGGTAAGTTTTCATTAAAGTACGTATTCCTTTAGTTTTAAGTTTGCTGGTTAGGTAACCATACCATGTGTCACTCCCCGTAATTTTCTTTCTTTCTGTTTTTTTCTTTCTTAAAGGGGAAAGAAAGGGAGAGGGAGGGGGGAGAGAATATGAATGAATCTGGGAATATGATAATGAATTTGAATGAGAGGCATGAGTATGGAAATATCTGTTTGGGATTTGAAAATTCTGCTGTAGCAGATATGTAATCATCTCGCTTATTGTGGAGTTTGTGTGTGTATGTGTGAGGTGGGGTTAGCAGTTTGCACACTATCTTTGATTTCTTTTCCTTTGGCAATTGTTAGATATAAAGTATCTGCATGTGGGATTGTTACAGAAATTAGAGATGATAGATGCAGACCATACAGTACAATGCCTGGCATATAATAGATAGTTGTTATTGTTCGTAAGGAATAAGTTACCCTTCATATAACATGGGTGGTACAGTCAAATGATTTAAATAATGCCTTGAAACAATAGGTTTGAAACCAATATTCTTGGTAATTTTTATTACTAAGCTGTAGAGACATAACATCTCTACAAAAATAATGCAGCCCAATATCCAAACAGTAAATTGAATGCTAGATCATAAAAGTACAGATGTCCATTGTGTTTTGTGACCTAGTCTGGTTTGCTATTTTTGTATTAGTCTTAAGGAAAACAAGGCTCCAAAGCTCTGAAATATTGCAAACACACAGAATGGTACAGAAAACAAGTGTACCCTGCTGAAAATCTTTAATATTATGTACTCCTGCTGAAAATCTTTAATACTAGAATATATTCTGCAAACTTTGAAAAAAATCTAACACAAAGAGCCTTCTATGTTCCTTGAAGGAATTTGTTTCCCCTTGGGGGGAGGGGAGAAGGTCTGTGGGATAAGTTTATTTAATATGACATCAGTTGAATAAAGCCAGCTGTGAGTAATTATATTTGATATTTGATTTCCAGCTATTTTGTTGAACTATTATTGGCTCTCAAGGTATTTGGATATTAATTAAATGATGACTTATTGTGAAGGAGTCTTGTTTAATGTTGCCTCAAATAGAACATTCAAAATGGGCCACCTGGTGCAAAGTTTTAATTCTTTCCGGTGTAGCTGGTTTTTTTTTTTTTTGCAGGAGGCCTGGTTACATGTGAATTTCAGATATAGCTGTTATTTTAAAGTCAGTATATTTTTAACTCAGAGGAAAATGTAGGGCTCAGATCTGTTTCAGCAGTGATTTTCTCTGTATTATATATGTATACATGAATAGAATTAAATGTATCCGCTCTCTGTCTGAAGTTTTTCAAACTCAGGTTATCATCAGTGAAGAACTCATGTCAGGTTGAGTATAGAAGCAGGTATTTTGTTTTTGTTTTTTAGCATGTTGGCCATTGTACCGTCAAACTGCGTAAGCAGTGGATATTGTGGGAGATTTGAAAAAAAAAAAATCACAGGGGATAAGAGAAAACAGCCACAAACAAAAGAATTGAAGAAAGCAAGGTAAGAAATTGGTAGTAGGCGCGGACAGTCGTGGGTTAGTCCTCCAGGGATGTCGGGAGAAGAGCAGAGGCCTGAACTGGAGGCCTCAGCAGCTCTGGCAGGAGGCACGTGGAGGTGGGTGTGTGCACAGGTCCAGGGTGCCCCCCGGAGGAGAGGCGCGTGCGTTGTGCAGGTAGCGGTGACCAGACGCGCCTTTGCCCCTCCTCCTGCATCGGGACCTCGGTGCCTCACGCTGTGAAGCGATCTGAGCCTCAGGACCAACCTCACCCCAGCAGCTGGCCACGGGGCCTTCTGCTGCTCGGGTTCCAGAATCCAGCACTTCTAGCCATTTCCTGGGGTCGAAGGCGAGTAGGAGGGAGGTACGAGATAGGGTCCCTCCCCGGGATACGGCCTTACCCAGTATTGCTCGTATTGCCCTGTTGCTGCAGGTGTTTCATGTGTATGTTGAAAAATACCAATGGTACAAACGAACGTATCTGGTCAGTTGCTTATGACTGAGAAGAGGGGAGGGGAGCGTGCAGCAGAGTGGCCCGAAAAGGCCTCCTGGGGGGTGTGAGTGGAGGTGCCCATCAGGATGGCGGGCAGGAGGCTGGGAGACAGAGCAGCCTCCAGTGGAGGCTGGGGCAGAGGAAGTGGGAGGAGGCTGGAGTGGGACCTGGGGGGCACCCAACCCGCTTGTGTGACAAGATGCAAATCGGGGATCCAGGAAAGTGTTCCCCTGGTGGAGGTGACAGCCTCTCTAAAGCTGTCCAGGGCCCCTTATTTTATTTGTGTTATGCATGATAAAAGGGAAGAAAGCCCTGAAACTGCCCATGCCATTGGAAATAGAATGGAAAAAAAGAGTGACAGGAAGCTTCACGGGATTGAAAAAACTAACTAAATGTGTGAAAAAAGAGAAAAGAGCCGCTACAAGGAGCAAGGACAAGTTGGAAGATAGCTTCTCAGGTTTTCACTGGAAGAGCTGGGCCCCTTGAACCTGTGGCAGAAGAGGGGAGATCAGATGTAGCTAGTCTTTGGGGGTGAATATGATGTGGATTTCAGCTACCATTTGAAGTGATGCTCCAGCAGCTTCAGAAGGTAACCGATCGGGGGGTGACTGGTGGTTTGTAAGAGCAGTCAGGGTCGCGGGGTTACTTGTTAAAGATGGGCTGAGAGCAGACACGGTTTCTTATACAGGAGAGTGAGGTTTGAGGACCAGCCCGGTCCTGGCGTTGGGGAGACCCGTGCAGCCTGCAGAGCCCCTTGAGGGGCCCGGGAGACCCAGGGGGAGGGGTGGGCAGTGCTGTCCCGCCCCTGACGTGTCATGCTCTCCTCCCTTTGCTGTCTTTCCTTCTGACTGCTCATCACTGTCTAACACTTTCGACACTCTGCTTAGTCAGTCCCTTTGCTCCCACTGGACCCGCATGTCCACAGGTCAGGGGGTTTTGCCTGGTTTGTACACTGGTGAATCCCTACCGTCTAGAACAGTGCTAGGCACGGGGTGGAACAGGCAATGCTAATTTGTTTGAAAGAGATCCTTGGTGATCTCTGAGAAAGGGATTTCAGCAAAGTGAAGGGCAAAGATCAGATTCTAAAAGGTTGTGTAATAACTGGATAGTTGAGAAAAGGGGTAAGAGGGATGAACCTCTCACTCCAGAACCTTGGCAGGGAAACAGAGCTGCTGCTGTGAGGACTTTGGAAGGTCAGGTGAAGGAGGGTCAGTGGGAAACCTCTGCGTTTCTAAGAAGAGAATTGGAGGGGGTGGGGAGAGCACAGTGTTGAGAGCTGAAAAATCTGGGGGTGTGGTTGTTGCTTGTGTGATTCCGTGCGGACGTTTGAACGGCTTACTCATTTCAGAAAAGACACAAGGGGTGGTGAAGCAGAAAAAGTATTCATTCTGGGGTTTTTTTTTTCCGTTCTTTTAAAATGTGTAAACATTTCATTTTCGCTCAGGGTGCTAATACTGACGGCAGGGTGGACATGAGTGTTTGGGGGTGTGATCAGTGCTACCAGACTGTTTTCTGCGTTTCAGATTTGTACACTCAGTGCTTCACTCACAAGGTAAAATTGGCCCCCTTGGGCAAGACTTGTATGCGTAGCTGGTGGAATCCCCACCGGCATTATGAAGTAAGGGGTTTCAAAGGTTACATGTGGGTCACTTCAGTGACATCTAATAATTACCTTCCCGAATAAAACAACGCCTTGGGCCCAGAAGAATAAGAAATGTAACAGGTAGTCTTTATCTGCCGTATAATTTAGGGTTAAGGAGGGGAAAATGATACACAGGGACAAGTAGTCTAATGTAGTAGATTTAGTTCCATACTTATCTAATGTTTGAGTTACTAACGTTTTCCACTCAAAACGAAGATTAGCTGTCATGAAGTGAAATTTTAAAAAGGCAGGGATTAATGTATCTAAATAATGTCCTTAGCATTGGTCACCTTTCCAAGTGACACAGTTCTTATGAAAACCCGTGCTGTTGCTCAGAACATTTTTAGACCATATCATGGTGGAGTTATTAGAGTTGCTTAGTGAACCCCCCAGGGAAGGTACTCTTTACTTCATGTAATTGTATTTTATTTTTGATCCCGCTGGAGCTTACATGGCCAACTCATTCCCTAGGCTTAGTTCTGGGTGAACGTTGGATGTTCTCAAAAGCCAAAACTCCCAGAAATAACTGCTAGTGATAATATGCAAAAAGAATGTGTTTTCAGATATTCTGGTTTTAAAAAAATTTATTGAAGTATAGTTGATTTACAATGTGTTAAATAACTTCTGCTGTCCAGCAAAGTGATTCAGTTATACATATATAGATACATTCTTTTTCAAGTTGTTTTCCATTATGGTTTATCACACGATACTGAATATAGTTCCCTGTGCTATACAGTAGGACCTTGGTGTTTATCCATCCTGTATATAATAGTTTGCATCTGCTAATCCCAAACACCCAATCCATCCCTCCCCTTGGCAACCACAAGTCTGTTCTCTATGTCTGTGAGTCTGTTTCTGTTTCGTAGTTAAGTTCATTTGTGTCATAGTTTAGATTCCACCTATAAGTGATATCACATGGTATTTGTCTTTGTCTGACTTCCTTCACTTAGTATGATAATCTCTAGGTTCATCCATGTTGCTGCAAATGGCATTATTTTGCTCTTTTTTGTGGCTGAGTAATATTCCATTGTGTGTGTGTGTGTGTGTGTGTGTGAGAGCATGAGTGTGAGTGAGTGTGAGTGTGTGTGTGTATATGGCACGTCTTCTTTATCCACTCATCTGTCGGTGGACATTTAGGTTGTTTCCATGTCTTGGCTATTGTGAATACTGTTGCTGTGCACACTGGGGTGCATGTATCTTTTTGGACTATAGTTTTGTCAGGCTATATGCCCAGTAGTGGGATTGCTGGGTCGTATGGTAGTTCTATTCTTAGTTTTCTGAGGACCCTCCGTACTGTTCTCCATAGTGGCTGCACCAATTTACATTCCCACCAACAGTGCAAGAGGGCTCCCTTTTCTCCACACCCTCTCCGGCATTTATTGTTTGTAGATTTTTTGATGATGGCCATTCTGACTGGTGTGAGGTGGTGCCTCACTGTAGTTCTGATTTGCGTTTCTCTCACGGTTAGCGATGTTGAGCATCTTTTCATGTGCCTGTTGGCCACACAGATGTTCTTCAAGCATATGTAGCCTCTGCGGACGGTCAGCTGCTGGGAGTGACAGAGGATGGTGGTGCACGGCCTGTGACCAGAGAGGGGGCGGCTATGCCCCCGCCTCCCCTTCTCCTCTGCCTGGCTCGGTCCCAGTTCATCCTGTCGTTGACACTTGGCTCTGACAGCAGACTGGATGCAGGGCAGTGGGGGGCTCAGGCCCTCCGAGTTCAGCCTAGCCGGTGGTTCTGTCAAGCTGGGTTTCATCCCCAGAGGCGTGCAAATTTATTTGACTTTTTGTCAGAGGGCATTGCTGTATAATTTATCATTGAGCTGTAATAAATTTAAATAACTCAATAAAGATCTACTTTGGGAATGACACTGCTTTTTCTAGTGCTCAAAGGACTTGAAGCTAAATGCAGGGTCTAATCACATGTTCCTGTGCGTGGTAGGTACTCAGTGGCAAGTCGTGAAGGGTGAGGTTCATTAGTTCACTGTGTTTGTGTGAGGGTCCCGGGCCCCCAGGAGAATGTGTGTGATGTGGTGTAGATAAACCTTCTGATGAACAGCTGGCAGTGGTGATGGAGCGGTGGAGAGCATTTGTTGAGTTTGGGCATTAGAAAACTTGTTTTCTGATGCCTGTGGCTTACAACTGAGTTTCTATCTCACATTGTAGTCATCTGTGAGGGAGTTTATGGGTCCTAACAGATGGAGTGTCATTCTTTTTCCTTCTTGTTTCTTTGTTGATTATCTTTAAAAAAAATTTTTTTTTCAGAGTATAGTAGATTTACAATGTTGTGTTACCTTCAGGTGTACAGCAAAGTGAATCAGTTATACAGATACATGTATCTATTCTTTTTCATATTCTTTTCCGTTATGGTTTATCACAGAATATTGATATACCACAGTATATAGATGCTGGTTTATCGCAGTAGAGTTCCCTGTGCTATACGCTAGGTTCTGATTAGTTATCTGTGTGCATATCGTAGTGTGTCTTTGAGGACCAGCATTTGGTTGAACTGTCTCCAGGACGGCGCCCGGCGCGGGGCTGTGTGCACAGCGAGTCTTCCATGCCTGGGCTTTCCCTGTGAGCCAGGGGAAGGGTAACGTCTAAACAAACAGATTTTGGGGCTCTTCTCTCCCCACATTCTCTGTTGAAATTTGGGACTCAATAGCAGTTGTCATTGGTATTAGGAAAAATACGAGCTGTGTTTAGGATTCTTTATTTTCGAGTCCAGCTGTTCGCTACTTCTTGCAGCACTGTGTTGTACTTTAAAACCCGAAATCGCCTAAGAAGACACAAAGGAAAAACTACAGTGCTGTTCCGAGTATGTCGCCTGGATGTCTCTGCAGCGTGGCCGGAGAATTCCTGATGCCTCCTTCGCCCTGTGGCACCCGACCGCCTGAGATTGCCATCGTTGTTGTTAAAAGTGGATGATAAATATGGTAGCTGGGGCTCAGAAGGTGCCTGCTCTTTGCCAAGGCTCTGTCCTCTGAGCTTTGTGAATCTTCCTTTAGATACCATCATCCTCTCCAGTTTGCAGGTGAGCAAACAGGCACAGAGAGGCTGAGTGGCTGCCGGGAGCGCAGAGCCAGGACTGGGGAGCCGAGGGTCCGAGGAGAGGTGCCCGCAGGGTGCACCCCCGTCGCCTGCCCTGCCCAGAGCATCTTGCTACATGTTCTGCAAATTTTCCATTCTATTCCAAGGCCCGGCATTCCACCAGAAGATTATAATGTTTAGAGATTTCTTTAATAAAAATTATTGAAAAATCTCTTTTTGGGGGGAGGATCAAAATACCTAGTGTGCTTTTCTCCGGAAAGTTTTGAGAATGAGAGCTGGAAGTAAGAGGTGAATAGTTTGGGGAATTTGCGGTCACCCCTCATCCCCGCGTTAGCGGCAGGCTCACCTAAGTGGGTGCCCCAGGTTCTTAGGTTTCATCGAGTGAGACCCTTGACCCTCCTGACCGCCGCTCAGAAATTGAGGTGCCGACATAATGTGGGCAATTACAACAGACTTCTTCTACTAATGATATTCGAACAATGAATTACCATCACCTAGTATCAATATGGTTTCAAAGGATGACATTATAGAAGCAAAAAGAAGCATGTGAAAGTGGCGATGATCCCCAAAGCTGAGCTCTTTAAGCTGAGCCCCTCTGGCTCGTCCAGAACCTCGTACAGCACCCTTGTTTTTTCACTTTGCCACATGCTAGAGAAGGCCTTCGTGTGGACCTACGTTTGGAACCCCTCCTCGAGGCTTCTTTGAAATTTGTCCTTTACCAGGAAAAGGAAATTTCACAGCTTCCTTTTCCTTCTTCCTGTGTGGATCCTCTGGTTCTGGGATGAAGTAGCTGATCAGCAAAGCCACCTCCCCTTTATCGCACTGGCCCTGGAGTGCCAGGCATTCTGAGTTCTGAGCAGTTTAGGAAACATGGGGCTGGGGGCCGCCTTCCCACCTTCCTTCTCATCCCCCTTCCGGCTGTGACGGCTCCCCCATCATAACCGACTTCACCGAGGGCTCTTTGTCTCCTCCTGATTTCTGGAGGGTCTTGGTATGATGCTCGAGGTCTCCGGGGATGTGTGTGTGTGTGTATGTGTGTGTGTGTGTGAGCATTGCTGTTTTGATGGCCAAAGGGTTCTTTGTTTTTTTTTTTTTGTGGTACACGGACCTCTCACTATTGTGGCCTCTCCCGTTGCGGAGCACAGGCTCTGGACGCGCAGGCTCAGCGGCCATGGCTCATGGGCCCAGCCGCTCCACGGCATGTGGGATCTTCCCGGACCGGGGCACGAACCTGTGTCCCCTGCATCGGCAGGCGGACTCTCAAACACTGCGCCACCAGGGAAGCCCGGCCAAAGGGCTCTTGATTTATGATATTTATTTATGAATGTGATGGAGTCCAGTGTATAGATCAAATATACACATCCACAAATTTAAGCTGTCAGACGCACGTGGTACATCCTGTATAGTCGGGGGCAGTAGGACAGCTATAAGGTAATGATGTTAGATGTTAACTTCCAAGGAGAGTTTGAAACATGATTGAAAGGTAGGATGCTTCAGAAACTACCACCTGCTGTGCTTTCCAGCGGAGCACTTGATTAGAATTATTTATTTATGGACAGATCTGAAAGAGACCAATTTCGAACAGTATCTAAAATGTCTTTAGCGTTTAGTTCATTTCTGATGAACATAGTTGGAAGGCTTTCATTGATTAGGTAGAACATTCGCATGTGCTTCTCCTGTCCGCTTGAGAAATAAAAAAAGTTTGAGAATCAGTAATGCTCTTGGTGGTTGACTCCTCGGTAAAACATTCAAGATGGGAAAAACATATGTCAAATTATTTTTGTCTTTTGTCCTAGAAAAATAGCAGCAATGCCGTTTTCTATATTTAAAACCTGCTTTCATACGGGAGTGCTTCCTTTCTGCCAAGAGGCTGTGGACAGCCCGTGTCCTCAGTGACCTGCTCTGCTTTGCTTCTGTTACGCCAGGACTGTGCGAACCCAGTCCTGTAGGGATGCTCAGGCTGGCACAGTGAATGGTTCCGAATGCACACCTTTCAAGGAGCCTCTGCAGTTAGGTGGTCTTTGGAACTGGGGGCGTCCTGAGGGTAGTTCTGCAGCCCTGGGCCCTTGTTGCCCAGGTTTTCGGTGGGCTCTGCCCCCTCCACCCATCCGCACCCGCTCTGTTCCTGCAGGGCTTAACCCGAGCCAGACCATCCCTGGGGAACGAGTGCCACACTGGGCGCAAGGTTGTAACTGTGTCCTTAGAGGAGAACTGGGTGGAAGGGGCATGTTTGGCTTTTTTTTTTTTTTTTCTTTTTTTTAAATTGAAAGGGAAGATGGTCCAGGAATCATTTTATCCTAGTTGGGGGTGGGGGTGGGGCGGAAGGGGTGTGTGTGTGTGTGTGTGTGTGTGTGTGTGTGTGTGTGTGCGTGTGTGTGCGCGCACGCACATGTGTGTATGTATACAGCTGATTGACCTTTCCGGTTGTACTTAATCAGATGTTTAAATGTTAACTTAAAATGTGCTCATTCACTGCCTGCTCACTTATTCACGGAGAACAAAAACCAGACTGGCATTCAGTTCACGGCAAATCATTTTCTAGTGCGTTCATCTGTGTCCGTGCAATTCAAATTTGACGACACATTTTGCAGTCTGAGGGATTAAAATAAAGTAGATACTTCACAGTGAAGATCTGTTGTGATGTTTGTTCCCGCTGCCAGACAGATGTGGATTCGGGGGAGGTGTCAGCTTGGTCGTGGGCATTGTTCTGAAGTGGAAATACACATACTGACCCTTGAAAACAGGAATTGTGGACTGAGTTAGACACTTGATATTTTTCTTATTTGTCCGCCCGATGAGTTTTTAGTTACAATGAAATTGTTGATTTTTTTCTAATGAGAAATTTTAACCTTCACAGACCAAACTTACTTGCTCTTTTCCCCTCGGACACGGCGGTGAGTGCAAGGGCGTAACGAGTGTCTCGGTTGCTAAACAGGACGCTGCCCATTTAGGAGCATAAGAGCTGCCACCGGATGGCTGCTGTTGCTGAATCATTTAACTCTCACGTTTTCTTCAGTGAGGGTGAGGATTACGTGCGATACGTCCTCTGCTCCTTAGAATGTAGGAAGTACTCCTCTGCCTCTGCAGCTCATCTCCCCTGTAGTGTGAGGCTCCTGGGCTCCCTGCTGCCAGCTAGAAACAGAGGAGGCGTGGCAGCCTGCGCTCTGCTTAACCCCGAGGTCTGTTTTGTAATTTTCATGGCTAATTCAAGAGGTACTTACCTTATAATTATCCCTGTCTCAAGTTTAGGAACTGTTCAAACACTCTCTTTCTTAAAGATATAGGAACATCTGAGGAAATTTTGGACAAACAACAGCTTGAACCTGTATGTTTTACTCCTGGGATTCCTCATCCACGTGTCTTGTAAGGATGCAGCGCTCAAGAGCCTGGGGCTGAAGGAAGGTATCCAGGCTGAGTCTAGATGACCAGTAATATAATCACCAGGTTTTCCTGCGGTTTTTGTTTTTTTAACATTTTTATTTTTCTGCATTTTGATATGTGCATTTGAATGAAATCAAAGCTCTGGGGGACTGTCTTCCTTTCGGGTATAAATTAGTAAGCTCAGAAACAGCCTTCATATGATTTAGGGTTGAAATTGCTGTTTAAGAACAAACTTAAGAGTTTTACTGAATCACTTTGCTGTACAGCAGAAACTAAAACACAACATTGTAAATCAACTATACGCCAATAAAAACTTAAGAAAAAAACTTTATTTTTAGGACAGTTTTAGATTTACAGAAAAACTGAGAGGATAGTACAGAGAGTTCTCGTATGTCCTCCACACAGTTTTTCCTATTATTAATATTTTACAAGGATGGTACACTTGTCACATTTAATAAACTGGTACTGACACGTCAAAAAAAAAAAAGTTTTACTGAAAGTCATGCACTCCACCGTGGATTTTTCCTTACATTTCCCTGAACTATGTGATGATGTAATTTCCTGGGGTGTGAGGCAAGAGGGCCCCAGACAGCTCAGCAGTGGAGTGATTGGACATCTTTGTTTTAAACGCTCTGGTTCTTTCCCAGGGTGTGTAGGTTGAGGGCGGTACCCGGTTTAAAATAAGATTTCTCCCTGCTCGGGATGGTAGAAATGAAGTGACTTTAATGGGAGTGTTGGTGGGCCCGTTTCCTGTCCCCCGTCCCCTTTCATTAGGAGCGGAGGAGAAAGGATGGTCGTGGTCTCTGAGCCACCCTCAGGGATGGTGGTAGGTCCAGTCTCCTACTTACACGTGCACGAGCAGTGGGCGCGCCTTGTGAGACCCAGGCCTAGAGGGACCGCCGGTCCGCTCTGCCGCCTGGTGGCCGTGTGCACGCTTGCCTCAGTCTGTCCGGGTACCGGGGCTGAGAACACCTTTCCCTGTTGCAGAGATGAGAAAGAGGTGTGAAAGAAAGCAGTGACTTTGGGGTGTCTGTTCTCTGACCGAGGAGATAACAGGTGCCCCCCGGAAGGTGAAACGGCTGCACGGAGCGCACGTGGGGCGCCCGTGCGGGTTTGCCACCCGGGAGGCTGTGAGGGCTCAGGAGGGAGGTCCCTGCAGGCAGGGGGTGTGAGGGGCTTTGTGTTGGCCTGCACCACGCGCTGCCGGCCGCGTGCATGGAAGGGGTGCGAGGGTCGGTGACGGGGGGCTCTCCTGGGAAGCCAGCCAGGGGAGCCCTGGAGGCAGGCGGCGACAAGCTTCAGAAGTGCGAGCAGGTCTGTGCTCTGCGGGCGGCTGGCACCCCCGCTCCGGTCCCACCGGATGTAAAAGCTGGATTGATACAGCAGGCCATCCAGGGGCCCTTGACATGTTTCATGAATAATTCACTTTTTTTTTTTTTTTTTTGGATAGAGATACATATGAAAAGGATGCAGTGATTTATACAAAATCTGATGTATATAAATTTCAGGGATATTTAAAATTTTGTAATTCTTGGCGTTCCTGTGTGCCTGTCTGCAGATCTCATAGGTAAGGAAATCAGCTACCCCACTTTTCAAGGGTCTGTATGTGCCGTGTGTCGTTATGAAACGGTATGTCATTTTGGTGACACAGCCCAGCCAGGTAGGTGGAGTCATGCTGGTGTGCGGACAGAGTCTCGGTAGCACGTGCAGTGTCTCACGTTGGGCAGCAGTGGGGAGGACGGCCTGGGCTCTGCTCCATTTGACACCAGCGCTCATGTTCTTTCCACTATCTGTCCGAGGATGGCTTTTACGTGTTTCAGCATAAAGAAGTGTGGCCTCTCCCAGGTAAAACTTTTCAGCTTACCCCCGTGTCGGTAGACACAGCAAAGTGTGCAGACCTCTCCCCCTTCTGACCCTCCCCCGTGCGCCGTGGCCTTGAGCTCGAGCCTTGGATAGTCTAGCTTTTAACCTCCTTGTTAATATCGTTCAGAACTAACTCTCATTCCTTGCTAGTGGTCCCTGGCCAGGAAGGCTGCGGTACCTTCTTGTCTTGACGAGGGAGAGCAGTTGGCTCAGTAGCATGCTTCCTGGTCCCGGCGGGGCAGGCAGGGCGCCCAGGTCCCTCACCGCGTGGGCCTCCATAGGCTGCAAGCTCTAGCGCGGGCTTGGCCTTCGCTTCTTTTATGTGATTGAGATACAGTGTTTTTTTTTTGTTTTTTTTTTTTTGGTGCGCAGGCCTCTCACTGCTGTGGCCTCTCCCCTTCCGGAGCACAGGCTCCGGACGCGCAGGCCCAGCGGCCATGGCCCACGGGCCCAGCCGCTCCGCGGCATGTGGGATCCTCCCGGACCAGGGCACGAACCCGCGTCCCCTGCATCGGCAGGCGGACTCCCAACCACTGCGCCACCAGGGAAGCCTGAGATACAGTCTTTTTAAAGGAATCAACCGTACTTGTTTTTTGTTTTAAAAAATTGGTAACCGGAAGGTTGTACCTTTGACCACCTCGCTTCTGGTTATAGTTCAAATATGTAACTCCATAATGTGAAACAAAACTCACTTTAAAGGAAAAGGATATATTCTTTCTCACAGTGCAGTGCAAAATATGCGTCTGTGGAGGGTGGGGGGGAGGTGGAGGGTGGGGGGGAGGTGGAGGGTGCGTCTCCTCTTTCAGCGCTTCAAAGATCGTGTTAAAATAGACCGTAAGTTGTTAGCCAGTCCCCATGCTGCTAAGCTAGGAAATTAAAACCTGGTTTTCGGTGAATTGTAAGTCTGCTCTGAAGCCGATTATACCCTGAGTGAGCCTCTAAGGAGGTGCTGGAGAATGTGCCCAAGATGTAGGAGCTGTGCCTGGCTTCTTCCGGTTGAGCTGGGCTGTGTTTACACGCTCTGGGCGAGATGATCCTTTAGGTTGTGAACAGTCGTTCTCGCAAACGGACGTAGAGGATGCTTTTGGGTTCAGATACATTGTTTACATTCGGGACTAAAAAAAAAAGTCTTTTTCATGGAAAACTGCATTCCAATTGGCCGGTCAGTGTTCTTGTCTGCTGGGCTACAGTGGTTTTATGACTTTTCTCTGCCTTCAAATAACATCTATTTTTAAAAAAGGATGTCCTTTCTAGAAAAGGCCTATTGTTCTGAAAAACGCTGCTTCCTGGTTAAAGCAATCTGTTCCTGTTTGTATCCAGGACTAGAGAATTGGGGGGGGGCGGGAAATAGCTTATAGTTTTTGAGGGCCCTTTAAAATAGTAATAGTCAGATGGGTTTTATTTGCCCTGGGAGGTGCAGTGGGGAGGTTTGCAAGTTGTTTGCAGGTCATGGTTTCTGGACAGAAACGACACAGTTTGATGCTTTAGGTGATGTAGTGCTGCAGCATTTTTTTTTTTTTTCCCTATAGTCAAGTTTGTTGAAACATAACTTCACTCTGAATGTCTCATTTGTGTAGAGAGAGAAAAAAAAAAAAGAACCCAGGAGTGTAAGTCCCTGAAGGGCACGCACTTCCCTGTTCCCCTTACGAGGAAGCTTGCTCTGAGATGCTGCCCACGCGGCAGATACCGGGCTGGTTTGAGCAGCAGCACTCCTCAGCACCCACCCTTGTGCCTTTTTGGTCCCTTGCTGGGTGAAGGCCGTTCCTTACCAACTCCTGGGTTATTCTAACAAAGGCCAACCGCAAAGGGGAGATGAGGGTTGAAACCTCCACGTGGAAAGTGGAGGAAGCGTGAGGGGCGAGCTCGGAGGGGCCAGGCAGCTCCCGGCAGAGCCTCTGTCCCCGGGTCTCCTTCCTCGCGTCCCCGGTGTATTTCATTTCTGAAATCTCCTACCACCTAGAGATTTGTTTGGACTGTGGAAATGCAGATGCTGACCAACAGGTCCCCGGGGAAGATGCGGCAAAGCCCTAGGGATCACTCACGTTTGTGTTCACATCATCTCCCTTTAGCTTCTAGACCAAGGCAGGGCGCCCAGAGTGACGGCATGATGCGAGGTCGCTGGACACCTGGGGAGAGGGTAGAAAAAAATTGATAAGAAGATTCAAAAGGCCATATTTGCCTATTTCAGAATACCGCCCAATCTACCTTGCCCCTAGGAAAGAAGAAAACGTGTGTGTTCCTTTTTGCCTTCCAGTGTCGTTCACGTCACCTGCAATCCCTCATCACTGGTAAACCTGCTATTTGGCCACCAGGCTCTGTGTTGCAGGGAAGTGTGGCTACACGGCCGGCCTTCCTTTAGTTTGCAATCTCCCCGGCTCATCTCTGCTCAGTTGTCTTTCATCCCTTGGAGTCTGAGAGCAGAGATTTCCCGATGCCTGTTTCCTAAGCTTTCCTACTTACCCAAACCTGTGCTGGTCCCAAGTGAAACATTGCATGGACTTGTTTGTTGCCTGCCGTCTAGATGTCAGTTTCTTACTGTTCCTTCTGTTAGTTACAAAGAAGAGATCTCAGGTTGAGGTGGAATATATTTGTAAAGTCGTCTAATTCCAGCTAGATGAACCAGCCTTCAGCGTGAAGGCTTTGTGTTAGAATAATGACGTCTGCGCCTCAAGTTTCCAGGCTCCTCGTGGCATAGACCAGGTAAAAGTTTCCTTTGAGATGACTTCTTCTAAGAGTAATAGAGAAACTCTGGACGTAATCGTTGAGTTCATTGAAGAAGCTCATGGTCTGGCCACACATCTAAAATACGCGACACAGTTGCACCAGATTCTTTGGTTCTGTATTGCTTGACAGACACATGTTTAAACTTACTCTGCCCCCAAACATCAGGATTATGTGCGATGCAGGTGTTTTATTTATGCAGCTACACACAGACAGAAGGACAAACTGCATTTTAAATTTGCTCCTGCAGTAATGGTGTAACGCACACGCTCAGTGCATATTACAGGCCCTGAAACAGCTTCCTGACCTGTCACTTATGTCAGCGCCTTATTGGTAAGGGCACGCAGTGGTCCTGCACGTTTTTATGAACTAATAAACAGCCGTATTGAATCTGCAGGTTTTAGTTACGCATATTGTCTTAAGATGAAGAAATAATGGTAGTAGTTATTGTTCATAGATAGATTCTGTGTAATCACGCAGGTTATGCATTGATACTCAAAGTTGCTAAGTGTATGGGCGCAGTGCTGACACTCGTAATGGGCGTGACATCATAACTTATCCAGGAAGGTGCCCTCGTCCAGCTAGGAAACCCCATGACGTTAGAGAGCGACAGATGAATATGAAGTGCTGCAGCATCAAGGAACGCGCCTCTTTACTTGGCTTCTGCTTTGCCGGTTTGAAGGAGAAGACACTCGGTTACGTCCAGGCCTGTTGTCTTTGAAGGGTTAGGGCTGTTCTTTTCCTCCACTCTGACTCGAATCTTCCAGATTCTTGTTCCTTTCAGGTTTCTTTCAGACTTCTGCCTTCCCCAGCTTTCGAAAACCCCTATTTCTTTCTACTCCTTTCCTAAGTAGACATTTTTGGTCAGTGTAACTATTATATTTGCCCATGAAGGTTAATGAACATAATCGTCTTGTCTGTTTGCTTAGATGGAAGTACTGTGGGCCTTGGACAGCTTGTAAGGGGCTGATTGGTATTTCAGTGAAAAAAGTGTAAGACTTTCGTGTTAGATTCAGATGATAAGCTCTTCAGAAATGGGAGGGTGGCCTTCTGTACTATGTAAGGACTGCAGTAGCACATGTTTGTAATACCTAACAGAGAATGTGAACCTTAGCGTTATTCAGAAGGACTTTCTGTTGTAAGTATTAAAGAAAACTCATTAATTAGGACATTTTTGTTGGCTTTCCCTACCTGCAAGTAGAATATTAAGACTGGGGTACGACTGCGTCTAAAGAAGGGATTTATTAGCTTTAGGAATGCACTCTGGTAACTGGATGGCGGGGAAGGTTTCGTTTTAGCTTTCTTATTTGTATTGCATTTTTAGGTCTAGACTTAGATTTCAATCTATAAATAGCTTTTAAAAGACTTATGGGAAATAACAAAGCTACAGATGAATAAAATTAAAGTCCATCAGTTTATTTGAAAGTTGACCATTAGAGGGCGACACTTTAAACTTCTAGTATTAATAAATTTTAAATTGGGACAATTGAGAATTATAAATGAGGTATTTTTTTCCTCTTAACACATCATAATATTGTTTTAAGGTGTACAATACTATATTTTAGGCTGAAAACCTTCTTGGAATCCTCTTAGGAAGGTTTTGAATTCCTTACCTAGTTATTCTGTGAGCCACTGTCCCTTCCCTGTGCCCTTGATACATGAAATCTAAGTGCACACATAGTTTGAACTATTCTCAAAGGTATCCCTAAGGTTGCAGAAATTTTTTCTTAATCAAAAGAGAAGATTAAATTTAACCAGAGTAGTGCAAGATTTGTACACTGAGAAGTAGAGAACATAGTTGAAAGGAATTAAGGAACACCTAATTCAATGGAAGAACATCCCATGTCGTAGATTGGGAGACTTGATACTGTTATGATGGCTGTACTACCTGAACTGATCGTCAGATTCAGTGCCACCCTTATTAAAACCCCAGCTGGCTTTTCTGCAGAGACGCGCAAGCTGATTCTAAAATTCAAATGTGAACACAAGGCACGCAGAAAAGTAGAATAAGGCTGGAGCACTCACAGTTTCTGATTTCACACTTGCTCCAAAGCTGCATAAGTGAGACAGTGGTCGTGGAACGAGGATGGACATACAGACCAATGGAATAGATCTGAGTCCAGAAATGAACACTGGCATTTATGGTCAGCTGATTTTCAGCAAGGGCACCAGTACAATTCACTGGGGAAACAATAGTATTTTTAACAAAGGGTGATGGGATAACCGGATATCTGCACGCAAGAGAGTGAACTTGGACCCTTACCTTACTGAATATGAAAGTAATTAAAAATGGATTGTAGACTTAAACGTAAGAGCTAAAGCTGTGGAAGAAGAAGCTCTTAGAAGCAAATATATTAATGAATTGTTGTGACCTTGGATTAGATCATGGTTTCTTAAATGTGACTCTAAAAGCATACGCAGAAAAGAAAAAGTAGGTAAACTGGACTGCATCAAAATTAGGAACTTTGTGCTTCAAAGGGCGCCATCCAAGTGAGATGACTGGCCACAGGAAGGGAGAAAATATTTACTGATAATGTACCTGATAAGGGTCTTCTATCCAGAGCACATAAAGAATTCTTAAAATGCAATAATAAAGATACATAACCCAATTAAAAACTGAACAGCAACTGACAAAGGATTCATCTCCAACATATACAAGCACCTCATGCCACTCAATATCAAAAAAACAAACAACCCAATCCAAAAATGGGCAGAAGACCTCAACGTACGTTTCTCCAAAGAAGATATACAGATGGCCAACAGACACGTGAAAAAATGCTCAACATCACTAATCATTAGAGAAATATAAATCAAAACTACAGTGAGGTATCACCTCACACCGATCAGAATGGCCATCATTCAAAAGTCTACAAACAGTAAATGCTGGAGAGGGTGTGGAGAAAAGGGAACCCTCTTGCACTGTTGGTGGGAATGTAAATTGGTGCAGCCACTATGGAGAACAGTATAGAGGTTCCTTAAAAAACTAAAAAGAGGACTACCATATGGCCCAGCAATCCCACTACTGGGCATATACCCGGAGAAAACCATAATTCAAAAAGGGACATGTACGACAGCGTTCATTGCAGCCCTATTTACAATAGCCAGGACATGGAAGCAACGTAAGTGTCCATTGATGGATGAATGGATAAAGAAGATGTGGCACATATATACAATGGAATATTACTCAGCCATAAAAAGAAATGAAATTGAGTTATTGGTAGTGAGGTGGATGGACCTAGAGTCTGTCATACAGAGTGAAGTAAGTCAGAAGGAGAAAAATACTGTATGCTAACACATATATATGGAATCTAAAAAAAAAAAGATTCTGAAGAACCTAGGGACAGGACAGGAATAAAGACACAGACGTAGAGAATGGACTTGAGGACACGGGGAGGGGGAAGGGTAAGCTGGGACGAAGTGAGAGAGTGGCATGGACATATATACACTACCAAATGTAAAATAGATAGCTAGTGGGAAGCAGCCGCATAGCACAGGGAGATCAGCTTGGTGCTTTGTGACCATCTAGAGGGGTGGGATAGGGAGGGTGGGAGGGAGACGCAAGAGGGACAGGATATGGAGATATATGTATACATACAGCTGATTCACTTTGTTATACAGCAGAAACTAACACAACATTGTAAAGCAATTATACTCCAATAAAGATGTTAAGAAAAGAAAGAATAAATAACCCCTGGGGGAAAAGAAAAGTGAACAAAGAATTGAATAGGTATTTACCCAAAGATGTACGAATGGCCAATAAGCACATGAAAAATGGTCGGCACCCTTGGTCATTAGTGAAATGCAAATCAACACCTTCAAACACACCTGGGAAGGCTAAAATAAAAAAGACAGACGTTAATGTTGACAAGGATGTATGTGGAGAAATTAGAGTCCTTAGACCTTGCCGATAGGATTATAAGTGATGTAACCACTTAGGTAAACAATTCAGCAGTTCCTTGAAAAGCTAAACACAGAGTTACCATACGAATGAGCAGTTCTACTCGCAGGTATACATACACCCATCAGGACTGAAGACGGATGTGCAAACAAAAACGTATGCATGAGAATTCACAAGAGCATTATTCGTACCGGCCGTAAAGTAGGAAGAACCCAAATGTCCGTCAGTGGATGAGCGGATAAACTGTGGCGTCTCTCTATAATGGAGTACTATTCGGTGATACAAAGGAACATATCGTTACCTGCTGCAGCCTAGATGAACCCTGAAGCTATTAGGCCAGGAGAAAGAAGGCAGTCACAAAAGGTCGTGTGTTTCCCTTGTGAGATTCCATTTACACGAAATGTCCAGCATAGGCAGATCCATAGACACAAAGCAGATTAACAGTTGCCAGGAGCTGGGGGAAGGGAGGATGGGGAGTGGATGCTACAGGGTGTGGGGTTGTCTTTTGGGTGGTAAAAATGTTCAGGAATTACGGTGGTGATGGACGAACACAAACCACGGAATTATCCACAAGTGACAAATCTTGAGTTCTGGCGAGTCCGGCAGCCCAGGTGGAGCCAGGGGCCAGGGAGGGTCATGCCCACTTCCTGGATTGGGTCCTGTGCACAGTGCGGCTGTGGCCCTCTGCAAGAAAAAAAGAAAAGAAAATGATGTGTGAATTATATCTCAGTAGAGCTATTATTTTAAAAGGGTAATTTTACAAAGTTCTTAAAATACATTTGTTTTACATTTTGGCTAAGATTTGGGGGCGGAGTAAATGTAGATTTGTATTCTTGAGATCAGAAACTGCTAGATATTCACTGGAGTCTGTCTTTTTAAGTTTGTTTTTTTAAATATTTGGCTGCATTGGGTCTTTGTTCCAGCTCGTGGACTTTCTCCAGTTGCGGCGGGCGGGGACTACTCTTCCTTGCGGTGCGCGGGCTTCTCATTGCGGTGGCTTCTCTTGTTTCGGAGCACAGGCTCTAGGCGCGTGGGCTTCAGTAGTTGTGGCACTCGGGCTCAGTAGTTGCGGCTCGTGGGTTCTAGAGCGCAGGCTCAGTAGTTGTGGCGCACGGGCTTCGTTGCTCCGCGGCATGTGGGATCTTCCCGGACCAGGGCTTGAACCCATGTCCCCTGCATTGGCAGGCAGATTCTTAACCACTGCGCCACCAGGGATGCCCCCTCATTGGAGTCTGAAAATACTAACTTTTGTACATCCAAAACTTATATAATATTGTACATCAACTATACCTTAATTTAAAAAAAATACTAATTCCCTGCTGACTTGCATATAAATGAATATAAACAGGATTTTGAATTTTTACCTGTTCTAAACGTTCATGAATAACTATGAATCTTTTTTCTATGTATTGTAATATGATCTGGAAAAGCAAGGCATGTCTCTTTTTCTAAAAGAGAATATTTAAATTTAAATATTTCTGCATATAAGAAATGTCATTTGGTAAGAATAGAAAACAATTGAATTCATGCTCATTTTTAAGTGTAGGCATGAAATAACATGCATTAATTTTATATTGACTAAGAAAATCATTTAATGGTGGAATTGGTAAATATTTATACTTTAAAATTAAAACTTGGCATTTGATATTTTGATGTAAAACCTGGGAAATAGGTGATAACAATTTATGAGGAATTTATTTTTGTAAATTTGAGCCAATTTAGTTTATATTTTAATGGCCTTTCTATGTATCCCAAAGGCAGTTGTGATGCATGACATTTTGTGCAGTCCAGCATTTCTCTGAATAATGTGATTTTTGATGTCTAAAAGCTTGTATTTAAAAAAAAGCTATTTTAAATTTGGTCTGTTAATATAATGCCTTATTTTAGAAGCCTCTTTTCCCGACAAGTTTAATAATTTCTGTCCTCTTTTTCAAACAGGATCTGGAAATCGTGTACTCCTATTTACATGGTATGGAAGCCTTATCCAACCTGAGGGAGCACCAGCTTAGGTAAGGCATTTTAATCTGAATAACAGTAGCATGCTTGGATTTTATGTGATTATTTATTATTGTTTAGAAGTAGGATTAAAGATGACTGACTTGTGAAAACTCTGCCTCATCTGGCCTTGTAAGTTTTACATCCATATAATAATTTCCGACGTTTCTGCCGTAGTGATCACCTCTCTGCTTCCCGTCCCTCTCCCTGCCCTCCCCACCTGAAGTAATAAACACCACTTGGTGAATACTCCGAAGGAGCATTATTTGCCATCCTGGCAAATAAAAATCTACTTCCTAGCACTCAGCTACATAAGAAACCAGAATGTGTTTAACTGTTCCAAGAATGATTCAGTTCACTGTTTTAGTATGTTCTAGGTCTTTGTATATAACATATTTATTGCATTAAGTTGACTGCCCTTTTCTGGGAAATTCAGTTTATAACCATAGTTGTTTTTTATATAGTCCATTCATATAAAAATCTTACCACTTCTCTTGTGCAGTGATACAGCAACCTTATTTATGGTTATCTGGGCTTACATTAAAAGATCAGAAACATCTTGTATAATCCAGTGATTAACTGGAATAGAAAATAAAGGACCTTAGGAAGATGCATTACATATAAACGCCAACTAGGACGTTATGGGAAAGTTTTGTTGTCTCCAGCTACTTTTGATACCAGCAGTTTTTAATTATGAAAGGAATACGTTTTCTGTGTATTTCCCCTTTACTCTTTAAATACTAGTTAATTTGTGAGCATGTCAATTTCATATTTAGTTGTTAATTGAAAAAAGTGTCAAGAGGATTGAATACTTCTAAAATTGAATTTGTAATGAAAATGATTTAAATTAAAGTTTTATTAGAAAGAGCAAAACCATTGGGAATTTGGAAGATGGCTCAAATTAAAGCAAGGATAATTTCTAAAGTATGTAACTTTCATTTTATGTTTTTTGATGACAGCTATCCTAGGAAAAAATTATAGTGCCAATTGTCTGTTTAATTGAACGCAGTTAACCTGCAAACGCAAATGAATTAATTAATATGAAAATATAAGTGTCACATTGCCATATGCATATGACTACACATGGATAATATTTCAATAATATTCAGATATATCGATTATATAATGTGTGTCTATATATGTAGTTATAAAATTACTTAGGTAATAGTAATTTGGTGCAATAGAAAAAGGAAAATTTTAATACATCTTACGAATATTTTTAAGATTACGAAAGTAGAGGTAATACAATAAAGCCCTGTACACCCACTAACCATTTTCTGCTATTTCACAAGTAAATTTTGGTTAGAAACAACTGACAACTTCAACAGTATAGCTTAGCAGACTTAGACCTTAAAGAAGCCTATTTTGGAGACTATTCAGCTTTGTTGGCATGAACTTACAAGGAGTCACCTTTAAGATGTGTCTCTTGTTCTGCTTGTGTCAAAAAGTCGTTTGTTTCTCATATTTATGCAAGACATCAACTAACTTGAGTCCTTTTTTAGAAGAAGATCAGGATAGCAGAATGAATAATAGCAAGAAAAGAAGCACAGATAAACTCGATGACTTGGATAAACTGCTTTGTAATAACTACCCTTTCTGGGAAAAGTACGTCTTGTCTTAATTTAGAGAAGTTATTTCCTTTGAATTTTATAAATAAAATTTTACCCCTGGGATTAATAGAGAAGAGTTAAGACTTCCACACAATACAGTTATCCAATTTTAGCAAAAAAAAAGCTCTTCCTCAAGGTTGTCCAGGTCTGTTTATTGAGTGCTGGGCAGTGGAACACTGGTCTCCTAGGAAGGAGGGGAGGCTTTCCACTGTGGGAGCCTCACTTTGTGCACCGCGGGGCTGTCCGTATGCAAGCAGTGCGTTGATCCTGAGCAGTTGGTGACGTGCAGTTAATTGGCTGTGTTGCTGTAAGATCACACACTCTATACGATGGAAAGGTTTCCAGGTCCTCACTGACATACTGTACATCTTTTCCACACAACATTTTTTTTCTAAGGTTTACTCCCTTCATACAGGTGGGTCAGAAGCAGCATATTTGCAGAGGGGAGGAGGAAGGTCCAGTGGGAGTGGAGGCCAAGAATCTGTAAAGAGCAGAGTGACTGGGGCCACTCAGTGTGGGAAGCAAGAGCCTGCTGAGTTATGTGTGTGTGTGTTTATACGTGTATACATACTACATATGTATAGTATAACATATGTGTGGTTATGTGTGTGTACACATATGTATACACACTACATATATATAGTATAACATATATGGTTATATGTGTGTATACATATATACACACTATGTATATAGTATATATATGTTGTGTGTATACGTATATATACACACACTACATATATAGTATAACATATATATGGTTGTATGTGTGTATACATATATACACACTACATGTGTATATATACTATAACTTATATATGGTTATGTGTGTGTACATATATACACACTACATATATACAATATAACATATGGTTATGTGTGTACATACACATACACACTACGTATATATAGTATAACATATATGGTTGTGTGTGTATACATATATGCATACTACATATATATAGTATAACATACATGGTTATATGTATGTGCGTATACATGTATATATATGTACACTACCTATATACAGTATAACGTATATATGGTTCTATGTATGTGAGTTTGTATACATGTAGATTCTTTAGCATTATGGATGAGCGTAATTATTATTATACAGGCAGTTTTAGACCTTAAGGAACAACTAAAATCTGGCTAGTATATTCTTTAGGAATTCAGGGAAGATCAGTATGCTTTTGATGAAACATTCCTTAACAATGTTTAAAGAAAAAAAAAGCATTTTGGTACTGTTGCCATTTATTTAGAACATTGTCCTATAGACGATTTTATCGTGATTTTCTCGTGGCGCTAGGTTAGTTCTTTTATGCAGTCAGCAGTTATCCAGTGCAGTCCTACTACCTGCTAGACATCCAGGCAGGCCATGAAGAAACAGCAGTGAACTAGACCAAGCCCCTGCTGTTCCTAGTGGGGCAGACAGGATTTACATGTGAGCCTGTCGGGCATGGTAAGAATGGACGCTCGGCTGCTTTGACTTTGTGGCTGAAAGGAGGGAACACTTGGGTTGGCTCAGCTGTGCGGAGAGCCCTGCAGTGCCGATGGGCCCCCGATGCCCACGGGGGGAACAGGCAGGGGCCGTGGGAGAGTAACTATAGGATGCTAAGTGTAGTCAGCAGCGCAGGGCTGCGTATTCAAGGATAGGAGTTTGGATTTTCATGTAAAGGCAGTGGAGATTAAGAGCAGGTGTGACATAGAAGCCCGCACACCGCAAGGAAGAAAGATCCCGCGTGCTGTGACTAAGACCCTATGCAGCCAACATAAATAGATAGATAAATAAATAAGTAAATAAATTTTAAAAAGAGCAGGTGCGAGGTGATGTGACGTCATGTCTGGAGAATGGACAACAGGTGTGCAGAACGGACTCAGAATCTACCTGTGTGGTCCTGGTAGGAGATGACAGTGGGATGGTGGCTGCGACTGGGTTTTCACTGGCAGGTGGTGAACGTGGTCTGCCTGGGAGGGTGGATTTTGGAAACAGGACGTGGCGGAAAGATGGGATTTGAAGGAGAGGGAGGAGAGTCAAGGATGGCGACTCCAAGGTTTTGGCCTAGACGATTGGGTTCTGACTGTGGGAGAGCAGATTTGGGGGGAAGGAATTTAAGAGCTGTTGGACATTTTGAACATGGAGCGGTTATTCCACCGAGTAGGCATTTGGATGCGTGGTGTCACGGTGAGAGGTTAGGTGTGGGGCATGGCTTTGGAGCATCAGCTTACGGATTACATTAAAAATCACAGACTGGGGCTTCCCTGGTGGCGCAGTGGTTGAGAGTCCGCCTGCCAATGCAGGGGACACGGGTTCGTGCCCCTGTCCGGGAGGATCCCACATGCCGTGGAGCAGCTGGGCCCGTGAGCCATGGCCGCTGAGCCTGCGCGTCCGGAGCCTGTGCTTCGCAACGGAAGAGGCCACAGCAGTGAGAGGCCCACGTACCGCAAAAAAAAAAAAAAAAAAAAAATCACAGACTGGATGAGGTTACATGGTGCAGAGGAGAAGAGGGCGGACAGCCCCTGGAGGTGATGCATTTCGAGTCAGGTAGAGGAGTGAGAGGGGCAGACAGTCCAAAGGAGACTGAAAAAATGACGAATAAGAGGAAAACCAGGAGACTTAGAGCAGAAAATGCTGTAAGGAAAAGGGAGTCATCATGTGTTGCTGAGAAGTGGCATTAATGCAAGGTCAGAAAAGATTTAGATAACACAGAGGAAGCTGACAGCTCTCAGAGTTGTTTTTGTGTTTTGGCCACACGGCTTGTGGGAGCTCAGTTCCCCAACCAGGGATTGAACCCAGGCCCTGTCCCTGGAAGCGCGGAGTCCTACACACTAGGCCGCCAGCAGCTCCCCCCGACCCCCCTTTTTGTTGAGTTTCAGGGACCCAGTGATGGAGGAGAGGGAGGAGGGCGAGAGAATGGAGACGGTGTATTCCCGTAGACAGCTCTAAAAGGAGAATTTCTGTTGCGGGAAAAGCGGAGTATGGATGGTAGCTGGAGGCGGATATGGGGCCAAGCATGTCTCCTTCCCCACACAGTGGGCATAAGGTGTGTTTGTGTATTAAGGAAGTGATTTAGGAGAGAGGGGGAAACGGATGATGGTGTGGGAGGGGTGAGCCTGCAGGAGTACAGGGTCAACCGTAGAAGGACCAGGATCCAGTGAAAAGGGTGTAACAGGAAACAGGGCAGAGTCGGTTACATAATTTAAACACCTGGTATTTTTAGACCCATTCCTTGTGTCTCTCATCCTTTCCTAGGAAGAATTGGTACGATGCAGTCTATTAAAACTTTGTTTAATGATGTGTATTCAAGGTTCGATGCTACCTTCTGGAGTTGAGTGGAAGTTTCGGGTAAGGGATTGAGAGGCTGAGGGGGCCTTTGAAGCAGGGTGCTGCTTCAAGGCAAAAGAGAACCCAGGAGGGTCGTTTTCAAGTGAAAAATCAAGAGCGTGCAAACAGCGGAAAGGTGGATGTGTGTTGATCCCAGTGTTTTCACAGATGGGGACTGGTAGCCCCGCTGACCAAAATGGCACTGCTGTTGAAACAGTCACTTTTTTTTTTTTTTTTTTTTTTTTTTTGCGGTACACAGACCTCTCACTGTTGTGGCCTCTCCCGTTGCGGAGCACAGGCTCCGGACGCGCTCAGCCATGGCTCAGCGGCCATGGCTCACGGGCCCAGCCACTCCGCGGCATGTGGGATCCTCCCGGACTGGGGCACGAGCCCGGGTCCCCTGCATCGGCAGGCGGACTCTCAACCACTGTGCCACCAGGGAAGCCCGAAACAGTCACTTTTACAGCCAGCCTTTTCTATTTCCTAGTTCCTTCTTAAGAAGAATAATCCTTTTCTCTTTTACATTTCTGTAACTTTTGGGAAATTTTACATGGGCTTAATATAATAAGATGCTTTTTGAAGATGCTGCTCTTGAGGTAATTTTGAATATTTAAACATTTATTCATGTTTTCTATAATTTTCATAGTTTATTTTCCTCAGGGATGAATCATTTGAAGTAAATAAATCTTTAAGTTGTAAAGCATTCATTTAGTCCTTAGTCATAAAAAAACGCACTTTAATAAAAGCCTACTTTTGTCTGAAATTCCATACTGTTAAGTAACATTAATGTTAAACTGTGAATTATGTTATCACTTTTTAAGTTAGTAGGTTTTCCTTTCTAATTTTCAGGTTCTCTCTCACTTTCTGTTTACCTTGGAGAACATTAATTTGTCCACATGTCATTTACAAAGTATAAAACACATACAATTTTGTTCCCTATGAAATAAACTAGGTGAAGCTGACATCTAACAAAATGTTTCTTTTCTAGCATCTCTTTACCAGATTTCATTTTATTTTGTTAACCTAGGCACCACAAATATTTATCTTGTGATATGAATGAATGATTGATTGTGACAATTGATTGTGACAATTCCTAAAAGTAATGTTAATTTTCTACATAATATCTCATTTATGTTTTTAAACTATTAGTATGTTTTTTCATGACAAACGATGAACTCGTGTCTTTATTTTTTGTTTTACAGGTTAATGTGTGAAACTGTGAGATATGAAAGACATGAAGCCAATGAAGTTTTATACTAGTAGGTGTTTCCTTTGTCTTTGCACAATGTGTAATGCAGTGGCTAGATGATGTCCTTAAAGTATCAAAGAAGTACTAGGGGCACCTTGTCAAGTCAGCACTGCCTTAATTTTGCATTAACTTTCATTGCATAATTTAGAAATGTGAAGCATTTCAACTATTTCAGTCCTTTGCTGATAAGTTCACATCAGCATCTATATGTTACTCACGTGTGGCTGGAGATAGTATTTCACATTATGGAGTATTTTGACTTTTATGAAATGAGAAATAGTGTAGAGTCTTTCCAAAGGAAAGTTTCTTCTTTAAATCATATTGATGTTCCTTTTAAGATCTGTAACATACTCCTTGAAAAAATGGCAACTAGTTTTTTAAGCAATGTGATAAACATTCAGTAGATAAGTATTGGTGTGTTACGGATACTTAAGCTCTGATTTACTAGACATATTGTTTTGTTAATGTTTGCTGTGAATGACGGTTGTTCTGTTGACTTTCCTTCCTGTTTTTCAAGGCACTCACTCAGTAATTACTATTTTCCATGCATATTATAGGGAATCTTTAATGAAATAAATAAAATACAGCTTCTGCCCTTAGGGTGGCTATAATCTTTTGAGGGAGGTAGAAATAGGAAAAAGGAAAGCAACAACAATGAAAACTAACCCACCAGAATAGCTGAGACTATAGGTTTGTACAGGAGGGGTGCAGGGGAGGGTCTCGGAGAAGGGGCCCTTTGCCCTGGATCTCCTAGCGTGTCTGGTGGTCTCGTGGGACTTTCTTGGCAGGAGGCACTGTGTGTACAGGGACAGAGCGGGAGGGGCCTGGCGTCACGTGTTGAACGGTGCGGCCAGTTTAGAGCGCATGGCGTGGGGTGTGTGGAGTCAGGAGAAGGGGCAGGCCACAGTCACACTTGCGTGTGAATGTGTTGTTGAAAAAGTCATCCTCGATTCTTTAGACAACTGGAAATAAGTGCTTTTCCTCCTCAATTACATTTTATTCTGGAAAATTACAGATGTTCACAGTATTAGCGACAGTAGTAAAACGGGCCCCCGTGGACTCACCTTGCCACGTTGTCGACTGACAAGCAATGATGTTTCATCTCTTCCTCCACCTCCGGTGGATTATTTTGAAGTAAATCCAGACATATCAATTCAGCCATCATTGTTTTGATATGTGTTTTTATCTTTAAAAGATAGACTTAAAAAAAAACACTTAACCACAATATTATCATCAAACCTTAAGAAATAATTTTCATATCATGAAAATAATCAAATTTCTTTGTCTCAAATTGTTTTTGGTACAGGTTGTTTATTGGTTGTTTATCTTTCTTAAGTCTCTTTTAGTCTGTAGGTAGGCGGCCAGTTTTCAAGCAGCAAAATGTTGTGACCAGACGCCTCCCAGCCCCACACATCCCCTCAAAGGGTGGATTAGGTTGAGTGGACGGGCAGGGAAATCTTTTAGGAGAGAATTGCAGTCATCTGAGGTGACAGTGCTTGAACTTGGGCAGATGGAGGGACGGGGCCGTCACGGATGGATTGTAGAAGATATGGGTGGATCTGATGCAGGATGGTTCTTGGCTGTCAGTATCCATCTAGGGCTTCAGAGAATATACATGCAATAGATAAGAGCAGTAAATAACCCAGACATAAGTGGTAATGAGAAAACTCACACCAGGGGCCAATGCCCTTAACATATTTATCCTTGAAGGAATCATGATGTAAATAACTTAAGACTATTTGTCCTCTTTCAGGAGCAATTAAAAGCTATCCGTTTAACGGGTGTACACCTGTCAGGGTTGGCAATCTCTGATGAATATTACTGACGTGTATTTCAGTCCTTTCCCTCTGAAACATGGTTTGGGCCGTGTCGAAGACGAGGCAATAGCAAACGTGTAACAAGCCCTTCGTCCGTCCCACACACTCAAATCCGTGCTCTGTGTGCATTGATTTCATTCCTCCTTGCAGCCGTCTTGCAGGTAGATCTTTCATCACCCCCGTTTTAGATATGCGGTGCTGAGGCCTGTGTCACTGCTCAACTCGGGATCTGGACTTGTGCCCAGACCTGGTGACTCTGCAGCCCTAGCTGCCCCCCACACAGCAGCATTTCCCAGCCTTCTTCATGCCTCTGTAGAAAATGATGCTGTGTGCATGCAGGTGCGAGGACTGCATCTCTCCCTGGGGTGGCCTCCCCAAGGGGTGGTGGCGGCCCCTGAAACCCACCAGCACTTCTGCCCACATTGTGCCGGCTTCCTGACAATTACCATTTATTGTTCATTTAAATGGAAGGTAGATTGCAGTGTTTTAGACATATTTGCTTTCTCTTTTTAAAGTCAGTTTAGACGGTGAATAGGAGCCCTGCGAATCATGCAAAGCCGTGACTTGGATAATCCTAAATTGAATGCATTCAGGAGTTTGCAGCAAGAGTTGACTGCAGTAATTGTTTGTTTTGGACTAATGAGAATGAGGTGGCAGTGTTCCTAAGCAATGAAGAATCTATGGGTATTTGGTAGATCATGATTTCCTATGACCAAAAATTCAGAGACTAAGTGCAGATACCCTCAGTCAGATTCCTAGTATTTGACCAAGCTTGTGTTGAAGGGTAGTGGGAGGATTTTCCTCTGTGATCCTTGAACAGACTTGTCTCTGCTCTGAACAGTCGGTGTAAGCGCGGTTTTGAAACTTAAAGAACTCTTGTATTTGGGGTGTATATAAATCTGCAATAACTTAGTAATACCACCCCTCTTTTTTGGGACCTGTTGTCATGACCTCTTAGGGGGAAATGAGTCTGTGCTTGAGCCTGGAGAACAACAGTGCAGTTGAAATATCAAAGACTTTCAGAATTTTGTTTTATGACCAAGAGATGAGTACTCATTTTCCTTATTATGTTTGCGTGCTGGTGACTTCCGAGTCTATGATTCCAGTAATTTCACCAGGTAAATACAGTACTCTTCTGATCCACCTCTGTGCCTCCTTTTTATTACCTGTAAAGTGGGGACACAGTGATCACAGGGTTCAGTGTTTCCGGCTGGCGTGAGGCTGAGATGCAGGGCTCGGTGTGAAGGAGGTAGAGCAGGGCGCACATGGTCGGCGCACAGGAATGTCAGCCGCGGGCAGCGTTCTCACTCCATTCACTGTTTTGGTAATTTACGTTTTGTTCTCCCAGTGTTTTAGCTGCTTTAAACTTTCTTTAGGAAGGAATGATGACAGCACTGTTCTAATTCCCCTGGTGTTACTGTTTTAACAGGAACAGTATGACAAACAGTATGCCCTTTAAAATTATATTGTGATTCAGGAGAGAGCTGTGGTTCTGATAAAACGGAATTTTTAAAGTGTAGACTTGCCCATTTAATTAGGTACGATTAGTTGAGCTTTACACAGTGGACAGGAACATCAGGTAATTTCTGCCTTTCTTTCATTTGCTATCTGTTAGATGCTGGGTATTTTGCTAGCTTGGAAATACTAAGTGAGATAATACTCATTTCACCTGAGGCACTTATTTTAGAGAATTTAAGAAAGGAGATAAACAAGTGCGTTCGTTCTCCTTACTTTCTCTTTAATGGCCAGCCATCCTCACCATTTCAGTTTAATATATAGTTACATGTAAAGTGCTAAAAACCTTTAGATCAGAAATTCGACCATTCAGATGTATCTTTTTTACGCCCTGCACACACAGCCGCTCTCTAAACACGGGTATCCCTGAACCGTGGGCCCGATTGCTACGCACGGGTCGGACTGAATGCTTTGGTTTCCAGAAGAGTTTTCAGAGCACTTTGTTACGGGGTTTATCTCCCCTTATTGCAGGAGAGGAAATTGTTCCTTTTTCAGAGGAAGCTGCGTGGAGGCTCGTGGAGTCTTTTCAGGCATTTTCACTGAAATCTGTAACCTCCGAACCTCCGGCCCAGCTGCCCCTCTGCCTGCGCTTACGGGTCTCTTCACTCCACGGCTGGGTTTCCTGTTTCCACCGCAGCGCGCCCTGTCCGCTCCGCGTGCCCCTCCTCCTCCAGTGGCCCATCTGGGCTCAGAGCTGCCTGTGCTCCTGTCCCCTTGCCCTCCTGGAGGGAGAGCTGCCCTCCCTGCAGTGTTGCTCTTCCTACCCCCTGGGTCCCGCCCTGTTTCCCACACAGGGTGAGGTGCTGTGTCTCCGTCCTTAGGAAGCTCTCCTGGGCTCTGGCCCATACCCAGTTATTGTACTGCTTTCTCCTTTCGGATGTGGCCAAGCTTTTATTTACTTTTACATCGTAGTCTTTTTATTTTAATTTTTTTTAATTTTTAAAATTTTTATTACTTTTAATTAATTTATTTAATTTATTTTGGGCTGAGTTGGGTCTTTGTTGCCGCGCGCGGGCTTTCTCCGGTTGCAGCAAGTGAGGGCTACTCTTGGTTGCAGTGCGCGGGCTTCTCATTGCGGTGGCTTCTCTTGTTGCAGAGCACGGGCTCTAGGCCCCTGGGCTCAGTAGCTGTGGCTCACGGGCTCAGTAGTTGTGGCGCATGGGCTTAGTTGCTCCACGGCATGTGGGATCTTCCCGGACCAGGGCTTGAACCCATGTCCCCTGCATTGGCAGGCGGATTCTTAACCACTGCACCACCAGAGATGCCATCTACATCGTAGTCTTTTAAGAAAATTTTTACAAAAGCACTACCTACTACCTAGGTTGCTTTGCTTTTTTTGTTTATTTTCCCTCAGGAGACAAAATACTTCAAATCTGCCTTCCTTTCTTTCCCAGCAATATGTAACCACTATTTGGAGTGTCCATGTTTCCATGAGTTTACTGTGCTTGTGCGTGTGTATAAGGAAAAGGTGAAACCTGAGGTTTTCGTTGACTTGAAGGCATGACACTCTAAAGACTTAGCCTTTGCACAGACTTGTAGGATAAAGGTGCTCAGCCCTGAGCTTGGTGTGTTGTGATGTACACGTGTGCTCTGTGTAAGTATGACAATTCAAATAGGCACGCGTGGATACGCGCATACCCACAAATAGACTTAAGATTGTTTTACGTACATATGGCGATACTTGAAGCTTTCTTGCCAATAATGATATTTTTATATTTACTGTTAGTCTTTGAATGAAAATGTTTTATTTTTGTGGTGAGTGAAAGAGTAGTAAAATAAAAACATTAACAAATGTATTTAGTCTGTAAACTCCATCAGGGCAGGGACTGTGTTTAGTTCAGATTTACATGTGCCGTGCCCAGCGTAGACATTTGCATCTTGTCTGTTCTCTGTTGTCATTTTTTGCATTTATTTCAAGGAATATATTCCTTTGCTAGATCAGCAGGAAGAGACCTTCTTTATGGCCTGACTTCTGGGTAAAACAGCCGACTGCGGGTTAGGTGTTCGGTTCTTCCTATCAATTCTCTGTGAAACTACTTAGTGAATAAAAACCTCTGAACTCCTCTTAACTATAGGTGTTTATAGTAACATGGAGCTCGCTCCCTATGCTTTCTGGTCATTGCGGGTCACGGTGCTTGTGAGCTGGTAGTGCCGTTCCCATCACCCGGGACCTTGGCAGTGGGTGGGCGGATTTGGTGTGAATTTGGTCAGTCTCTGGATGTCCGAGTTCTCTTTAGCAATTCGGGTGCCAGTTTTCTGTAGAAGAGGGACAGGTTTGTCGTGCAAATGAAACTGCAGTGTGTAACTGAAAGATGCAGATTTGTGAATTAATTTCGTGACCCATTGGTAGTTTTCAGAAGAGTTCATTTGGGCTGCTGTCTTAAATTTGAGAAATCGTCGAGCCCTTGGGTGTAGCCCTCTGCCCTCAGTCTAGCTGAATCATTGACTGATGGATTGCCATATGTATGTAATCTGTAGTGAGTTTTTTTCTTTCATTCAAAAATAAGTTTATTGAGTAACTTCATAACTCCCAAGACATCACTCCCTCATTTCATTTTTAAAATGGATTTTATAAATTTAAGAAAGACTGCACAGTGAGTCTATAGAATCTTTGGCTTTACTAATTCTTTAGTATTGTTCTTTATATTGTTCCCTCTGCTTGTTAAGTGAATTATCACAGTTAAAAAAATTATGTCCACTTATCCCCTATATTTTCAAAATATTAATTTATTCAAAACAAAAATATTCTCAAAATACTTTAATATTTTCAAAATAAAATATTTTCAAAATAAAGCTGAAATAGCCTCAGTATTTCCATCAGTTCTTGGAGTTTTTATTGATGTTACTGATTTATCCTGTTTGTTGGTCTAGCCCCTATAATTTATTGAGAGGAGGCTAAGAACTTTCTGAAAAACTTCATGTTAAAATGATGCTTTTTTCCTTCAGAGTTTTAAGTGATAAAAGTGAAGTAACTTCCTTACAATGTAGAACTTTCAGGAAATGGAACAAAAAGTTACCCTCCACTTTTAAAATGTGTTGTTTTCATAAGTGTGAGAATTTGTGATGAAATATTATGAAGTGCATAATTTTGTAGTACAGTATTGCTATTCTGTACGTCAGAAATGTACATTTTAACTCTCCATAGAGCTCTTTCTATCATACGTTCTACACTTCATGCCTGAGTACATCCTGCGGGTGTGTGCACTTCACCTTTCTTTTGACCGTGACCTGGTGTTGTCAGGGCCCACACTTGCCATGTTGCATTAACTTTTCTTGTGAGCTTACTTTGTGCCGTTGGCCGTACAGAAATACATAAGGCATGTTCTGTCTTTGAGCTTAAAGCTTAGAGCCCCATCAGAGGAGCAAGAAAAACAGTTATTAAACTTTTTGATAAACCCAGTAGCAGAAGTGATGTCATGTATTTGTGAAAAAGAGTACAGTTATTGTGTATCTGAAAAGCCATCTGCATCTTGGAAGGTGGCCATTGTTAGGACTTCTGTTTTAAGCCCTGGAACACTTCGTTCATAGGAAATCCGGCTCGGATCCATTGCAGTAGCCGTTAGGGTGGGAAGAGGGCTGGACAGGCTTCTGTCCCAAGGGCCTCGCCACGTCCTACTGAATCAACTGCTGGATTCCCAGGAAAGGGGTAGAGGGTGATTTATTGTCAACAGGTAAAATTCTTCCTGCTTTGGTTATCGGCATAACTGTACATTTGACAGTACAAGTCTGTGCCGGTGAGAGGAGTCTAGTAACAGTGTAGGGGGCCAAGAGCGAGGCCGTGAACTTCAGCAGAGGCTTCCGAGCGGAGCCCACAGAATGGGGTGGGGGTTGTGCGGCGGGAGAAATTTAGGCGGACTTTCTGTTTTCTGGTTTTATCCTTCCGTTGGATGACGCTGCTGGGACAGCAGATACAGGGAAAGAGACGGGTGCTCTCCTAGCCGTGGTCACGGGGGGCTGTCCCTCTGGGTTCCCTGCTAGCGGGCTCCACTTACTTCGTGGAACTTTGTATGGTCCTCGTTTTATTGCCCATCTGGCTTCTCAGCTCGAGATGTGGAGCCGGTAGGCCCGGGTGGTAAGAATCCCGTTCCCATCTCTCCCAGGTGCCGCCGGCTTTGTCGTTTGGACGTGGCGTGGCATCTGGGTCGTATATATAATAGAATGCAGCCTCTCTTTGTAAACCTCCCCGAGTCCTGACGCGTGTTGGCGCACGCGGCTGCGTGCCCCCACCTCTCCCTGAGTGGGCGTCCTCTCCACCGTTTCTGGGCGTTTCCGCCCGTATTGCCCGCCGTTGTTCCCACGCGGTTGCCGCCTCGTGCGTCTCCGGGCCCTGCTGCCGCCGTAGCTGTCGCCGGCATGCAGCGCCGCAGGGTGCTCTCTACCCCAGGCCCTTGTGCCGTGCCAGTGCCGTGCTGCCCCTCATCTGCTCACCGGGAGGAACTCCTTCCCGTACCCGCGACGCCCTCCTTGGGCACCGATTTCTGGTCCCCGACTGTTTGGGTTTTCTTGCTTGGGGACCATTCCTTCAGTTTCTGTTGGCTGACTCACCCACCCCCCTGCAAACACACACGCAGAGACTTGGGTTAGGTGTCGGTTTGTGGCCGGCAGGAGGTGGGTGTCAGCTCCGCGTCCACTAGGACACGTGTGCCCTTGCCCAGAGCCCCTCCCCCGCCTTTCCCCCCACCCCCCCGCAGCCTTTTAGCCAACTGGGCTCCACTTAAGTTTTCACGTTGTATTAACAACTGAATAACTTTTTTCAGTATAACTGAATAACTTTTTTCAACTGTAGCTTTTTTCCCAAGTTGCTTTTTTGCGCTCGCATAATCGCCTTTGCTGACTTAATTTGTTTTCTTGTGATGTATTATCTTACTATCCTTTCAACCCCCTTGTCAACTTGGACTTGGTCCCTCGTGTTCATTCTCCCCCGGCTTCGTTAACGGGGACCGCGCCGCTGCACACGCAGCCCTTTCGTGGGGAGACACTGCCACCCTGTGCACCTCTAGGGTATTGCTGAGGACGTTCTTTAAGCCTCGCTTCATTTCTCCAGTCCCTGGTAAATTGAAACTCACGTCTTTGACTTTCAGTCATTTTAACACCATATCTGAGTTGGTGTCTATTCAGCTGTTAATACATTGGTTAATACAATGTCTGAGTGCCAGTCGAGCCATACCTAGTGTGTCTGCTGGGGGTACTGGGGCGCTAGAGGAGTTTAAGAGCTAACGGGAGAAGGCTTCCGAGGTAAACGATGTCGCTCTGCTTCGTGTGAGCAAATCCCGAGTGTCTGGGAACCCAGGACAGAGGGACTCACTTTATGTGGAAGATACGGAAACGTTTCTCAGAGGAAGTGGTCGTTAACCTGGAATTCAAAGGGCGAGTGATGCGTTTCCTAGGCAGAAGGTACCCTTTAGGAGTGGGAACAGCAAGTTTTTTCAAAGGCCTTGAGGTCTATGTGGAGGAAAAGGTGGAGGACGGCTGAGCAGGGCGTCTGAAGCCCAGGATCTGCTGGGGTTCGGAGCAGAGAGTAGAGGTGTAGGCTGACCCTTGCAGGGTGGGTTGTGAGGGAGGGAAAGAGAGGAAGAGAAGCAGTGTTTTATGTCCCTGCTCTGCAAGGTGCTTGATACGTACCGTGTCATTACATCAGAGTGACGTTGTGAAGAGGGACTAATATCCCCGTTTTACGGTCGGGGAACCAGAACCCCCGGGGCTGACGTCACCAGGACCGCACGGCTGGTGTGAAAGAACGTGTGTTCCCAAACCTTGGCTCTTTGCTCGGCAACAAACTGCTGCTTCCAGGTGCTGGCTAGTGGGGCTGGGCTTCCTCCGGTCCAGGAACTGAGGGTTATAAGCGGAGGTGTATCTTGGTCTCAGTTCCCTGAGCAGATGCTGCTGAGATCTGCTCCGTTGCCACGAGCTGCAGCCCCCCGTGCAGGTGGAGGGAGACCCCTAGGAAGCTCAGGGATGAGAAATCGACAGAGAAAAGCCCAGAACAGGCTAAATTTGAACACGCATTTTGGAGTGTGGGAAACAGTAAGTGAGAAGACCTTTTGAGGAAGTGGTGTTGGAGCCATTCCTTCGGGGTGTGGGGTGACTTAGAAGGTGGGCAGGTGCCGCCCAGGAGGGGGGTTGGGCTGAGGAGTAGAGGCAAGGCAGGCGGGAGAGCGTGGGAGCAGGTTACGTAGGCCTCTCGTCCCCAGGCTGCGCGGGACGTTTTGGTTTAGCCGGGGAGGAGTGGGCGGCAGGGCCGGACGGTCTCGATGGCTTCAGGGTCCTTCTTTCTGATCGCACGGCGCATCGATCATTTTGTGATGGACTGTTTATATTTTGTTTGCTTGTTTTGTTTCGTTTACCTTGATTCATTGCGTCCCTGTGGATGAAATCAGAACAGGAGCTTTGCAGAGGGCCGCACTTCTGGGCTTCATCTTGCCAGCTGTAGCGCGGGGAGGTGCTGGTGTCACAAATCATTTGTCCGTTGGAGTTCTTAGCTCCGTCTGACACTTGCAGGTCGTCTCTAAGTGTCATTTTGGTGATGGGAGAGATTGGCAAGTCCTGTTTTGCTAGATGTACCCCTTTAATCTTTAGGCTTCTCTTCTCTACCTGTTACTGGTGATACAGGACTAAAGTTACTTGGAAATGGTCAGTTAGAGTTATTCCAAGATTCACCTTTTATTGTTTCAACAACCCTTGATGGAACTCCTTAGCTCATAGTTTTAAAACATAAAACAACTATTTGAGAAAAATTTAAATGCCATTAGCGAATGAAACGTTGTATCGACAGTTGACAGAGTTGTCATTTTTTGGGGTTTTTTTCCCCTGCCATTTGTTCCAGTTGGGGCTTGAGTTCTAGGCAGTTTTTCTCATGGTTTTTCAACTTGACAAGCCCCCACGCATAAGAATCCCCTGGAATGTTTGTTTAGACGGCATCGTGATGGTTCTCCCACCCTTGATCAGGTTCTGGGGTGTTGGCGGGATGGGTAGAGCCTGGGAACATGCATTTTTACTTCGCATTCCAGGGGACTCATGTGTACGTTAAAGCTTGAGGACCACTAGACAGAATCAAGTCGCAGTATTAGTCGTAGGTAATATGAACAATAATAATTATTACACTAATCAGTCTTCTGTTAGCCAGCTTCATCGCCAGTGTGTCTGCAAGCAAGATCTCGGATTCATTTTGCGTCCCCTCTAAGTGTAGACAAGTTTGATGCTGTTACTGCTAGGTAATTTCCTTTTCATCTTTTCTTTAAAAAAACGAACAGTCGTCGCTTGGCACCTATAGAGCCCCACAGGTGACAGGTGCCCTGTGAGAAGGGCCGTATTTGCAGACCTTGAAGGGAAGCGTCGTGCCTCATGCTGAAACACTTGCCTGCCTGACGTGTAATTATACATGAGAGGGGAAAGCACAGAACAGGCTAAATGAGATAGCACAGTGGTTTCAGATGAGGTCAGGACACTTTTCTGGCTGATTAAGACTGAGTTAAACAGATTTTATGATGGTATCTCACAACGAGGAATTTTCAGAACAGAAACCAAACCTGAGTCCTGTGGGGTGTGGGTGTGAAAGGTGAGGGGGTGTGTTTCTCTAGCTTACAGCTGTTTCCAGAGCATCTTTAAAATGAGACTCACTGTTTTTGTATTCTTAGTTCTAATTAGTTTGCTTTTGCAAGACATGAATCTTTAAAAGAGACACCTCACTAATAAAGACATCGTGACTTTTATTTGGCATGGCACGTAGTAGACGCTCACCAGATCCAGTCAGCGTTCGAATGGTCATTCTCTGCAGATGCCTCCACCGGCAGACACAGCTCTTGGGAGTTAAGATTTGAATTTTTTGGAAAAGGGAGAGAAACAGGCAAATGAAATTATAGTAAGTGACAGAGATGGGGGACCAGTTTCTTCTCTTCACTTCCTTAAATCTTTACCAAGGCTCTCCTGAGACGAAGAGTCAGCCCTAATTGTAGGGTAATCGGTGGGTATTCGGGGGGCCAGACTGTTTGCTGTCACAAGTGTTTTATCCATTTTGGACATGGGTTGCCTTTGACTTCACGCGTGTTTTCTGTTCAGCTCCAGGAAAGCTGAGTTTACATTGTGTTCATTTTGTCCATAGTAATTTTACTTTCAAAAAGGACAGATGTTGAATAACTAAAAAGCCAGGGAATGTTTGCTATGTTCTCTGCGTCACAGTTCATCTGGACCATGGTGACATTTATTGTGCTTCTTACCATGATAACAACTACGGGCTGGTCATTGGTGTTTACTGAGCCTCTGTACAGCTCTGCTCACATGTCTAGTTAGTGGTGATCAACCTTGATTTCCTACTAGATTTCATTTCTCTTGACCAATCTTTTGGTGATAAAGGGAACGTGGTAAGTGCAACAGTAGATTAAAAGTTTACAAGGTAATTCCTTTTTTCTTCTTTTTATTTCAGTGTTTTATTACTTGTTAAAAAAATTTAAACTATTTTTGCATCTGACACTTTTACTTGACAGAAATCAGAATGAATAATTATGCTGTGACCTTATGTTAAGGAAGACAAGTACACTTTTTCCCCTAAGCTAGGTAAATGATTGTTTTAAATTTATTTATTTATAATTTATTTATTTATTTTTGGCTGTGTTGGGTCTTTGTTTCTGCGCGCGGGCTTCCTCTACTTGTGGCGAGCAGGGGCTACTCTTCATTGCGGTGTGCAGGCTTCTCATTGTGGTGGCTTCTCTTGTTGCAAAGCACGGGCTCTAGGCACGCGGGCTTCAGTAGTTGTGGCATGCGGGCTCAGTAGTTGTGGCGCACGGGCTTCGTTGCTCCGCGGCATGTGGGATCTTCCCGGATCAGGGCTCGAACCCATGTCCCCTGCATTGGCAGGTGGATTCTTAACCACTGCACCACCAGGGAAGTCCTAGGTGAATGATTGTTGATTGTAAAAGCTCATGACTAAGCACTAGAGAGAAAGGGGTATAAATTATTTTTTGAAGTACTTTGCATTTTCATTTGAGAAATCATTTTACTTTGATGGTTTCGTTGGAACTAAAGTCTATTTGACAATATTTTCCTTCATGTTTTCTTGAGGCTTTGCTATTGAGGACTAAGCAGTTGTGAAATTGGTAAAGAACGGGCTTGGGAGGAAGCAGTGACTTGCTGCTGATTTGCTCTGGAAGCAGATAGCAATGAAAGTGATTAGGTGATATTGATTAGTGTGTTAAATAACTTAATTATTCAGAATTTTAAATTCAACTTGGTGGTCTTTGGCAACTTCTGGAATCCACGTGCCAAAAGGAAAAAAGAGAGTAAAAAGGTTTGGCATAGGTTGCGGAAGACTGCCTTGCAACGCACATGTGGTTTGCTGGGCTGCAGCTTCCAGGCTGTCCTCGTAGAAGAGGTGGGGTAGGCTGTGTGCCTCCTGCTAGTGGTTAGAATGCGGACAGGTGTGGGTTAGGACCTGCCCCTTAGAGTCTGAGATGGAGGCCACGGGCCGGGGTGAGCGAGCCACACAGGGAGAGAGCCTGGGTTCCCGACACCAGGCTGTCACTACACGTGTGAGAGAAATGGGCTCCTCCATTGTTCAGCCACTGCTGTGTCGGGCTTTCTGCTTTGTTTTCATAGTAGCTGAGCCTGTATCCTGACTAATAAATTTGATAAACTTGCCTCTATAAAATAAAACAACGTAAGACATGGCAAAATCAGGATAAAGTTCAAACAGAAGCAGCGAACTGGGGAAAAGGTTGTCACAGCTCATGGCTTCAAAATGCTAATTTGTATAAAGTGCTTCTAGATAAGAAAAAGTCTCATGATTTATAGAAAATTGGTTAAAAGTTATGAACTGATTTCACAGAAAAAGAAATAGGTAGGCCTCATGAGCATAAGAAAAAAGTTGCTTTTACAATAAAGAAGAAAAATAAAAGAACACTAAGAGGGCTTCCCTGGTGGCACAGTGGTTAAGAATCCACCTGCCAATGCAGGGGACCACGGGTTCAAGCCCTGGTCCGGGGAGATCCCACATGCCGCGGAGCAACTAGGCCCGTGAGCCACAACTACTGAGCCTGTGAGCCACAACTACTGAGCCTGCGTGCCACAACTACTGAAGCCCGCACGCCTAGACCCCGTGCTCCGCGACAAGAGGAGCCACCACGATGAGAAGCCTGCGCACCGCAACTAGTGAAAGCCCAGGTGCAGCAAAGAAGACCCAACGCAGCCCAAAAAAAGTACACTAAAATACAGTTTTCATCGAGCAGATTGGCAAAAACCCCGAAGTGTGATAGACAGCTTCAGGGAAGGAACACCCCTCAGCCCTCGCTTCAACTGCACCCCTGGCCACCCTGCCCAGCTGCCTGGCCTGTGGCCTCCGCACGCATCCCCCTTCCCTTGGCCGAGAATCCTCGTCCCTCGGGAGCCATTGTCTACTCGCTTCCTTTGTTCAGATCTGCTCTTCTCAACGAGACTTGTCCACCATATGTTTAAAATTATAACACCCCACCCCTATCTTCCTTGCCCTACGGTAACTTATTCCCAGAGCATGGATTTATAATTTACTGATCTGTTATATTTATTGTCTATTATGGGGACTGTCCCACCAGAATACAAGTTCCACGAGGGTGGGGATCTTTGTTGCTGTTTCCTGAAGTATCCTAAGCACCTAGAACAGACTTCATCCTGAAATTGTTAAACATTTGTTAAATAAATAGACAGACTCTACTTGCAAGGCCGTGGGAAGGTGGTAGGCACAGAAGTTACTAACTAACCACCGCGACGCTATTTATCAGAGTCACAGTGTCTGTGCCCTTTGACTCAGCAGCTGCAGGTCTAGTTTTCTAGTCAAGGTTACTCCTGGAGCTATAAGCTTACTCATCACAGTTTTCATGTTCTTTGAAAATAACTGCATACACGAGAAACCACTGAAATGACCAGCAGTGGGGGCTTGCTTAAGTCAAATAAGGCACATCTAATGAGACGGCCGTCTCCTGATGGAAAGATCTCTGCGTTAGCACAGAGGCAAGAGCTCTGTAGCGCGTGCCATCTTCTCTGTAAAAAGGAGAGGGCGGAGGGGTAAGAATGTATGTCCATCCCTGTGTGTGCATGAGGAAGTTCTGAAAGATGCCAGCGAGTGTGGTGGAGAAATGTAGGGGCTTGGGAGACGGGGCAAAGGGTGGGAAAGCTCAGGTCCGCTGTTTGCCTCTTTGTATTTTTGTTTTGTGAAGCAAGGGAAAGTATTTTCAGCTCAAAAAAATGAAACTAAAACCCAAAACTTGGAATGGTAGGTGCTATAGGTCTAATGAACGTTTAAAACATTTAAGTTTGCTGATAAATATCTTTAGCTTATTTAGGTGTGAAAAATAATTTTTAATTCCAGTAGTTGAAGGATGGTATTTTAGGTGTGTGCTTTGTGACATGTCATTGTTCTTCAGGATTGTACGAGTAACATGGATACTGTGTGCTTTGTATGTTATGATTTTTATTTTTTTTGTTGGAGATAATCATCTGATGTTATTATCTTTTCTTTTCAGTCCTGATGATATTGGGACCTGCTGGTACATCCTCCTCTCTGGTTCCGTGTTCATCAAGGAATCCATGTTTCTGCCACGAAGCAGGTATCGCATAGACATTCTGGAGTAGAGTTTCCGTGGAGCTTGAAACCCTTTTGCAGAATGAGTTCTCTTCCCGAATTCCTCTCTCGTCGGATTTCCTGTTCTGCTGACACAAAGCAAGGCAGCACCTTGGGGTGTTGGTATATAAATCTTAAGAAAGGACTCTTCTATGTTGTAAACACTGATTCAACCTCTTTAACGAAGGGCGAGGACAAAGGACGTGCTGGTGACGTGTTACGTGGACGTACCCGGCTAGTTGAGGACTCGTGTGTTCAGAGGGAATGAAAACTGCCTCTCATACACGTCTAAAGAGAGTCCGAGAGGGTTCCCTGGGCCCACGTGGGACTAGAAACAGAAACCAGGGGCTAGGTCACCCCTGGGGACGTTCTCCCTGGGACTTTGGCTCCTGGGTGCTGACTGTTGGTTTATGGCCTGTGTCCCTAAAGCTTGCACCATTTGACGGCCGTGCCCATGTCTTTTCTTCGGATCTTCAGGCCACAGTCTGGTGGGGCCGGGGCAGCGGTTACCTAGTTCCAAGCAGCTGTGGCCAGAGAGGGTCAGGGCTCCCCTGCCACCAGCGCGCTGCCCCTGTGTGGGTTCCTGAGGGTCCCTGGAACCACTGAGTTTCGGGAGTGATTTTTTTCCCCCTCGTTGTGTGTGTTTCACAATTAAGTATGTTTATTTTGACTAAAGATTTAAAGATTTTAACTGATTAAGTATCTTTATTTAAAATTACTGAGTAAATAAATTGACTAAATTTATCACAGCATAGCAATCTGTGCCCCTCCACTCCCCACCTTCTATAACCTAACTCTCTCATAAAAATATTAAGGTACATTCTTGATAAATCATTCAGAATGGGTCAGGGACATGTGAAGAATGTGTTTTAGAAATTTTTGTAAGAAGAGTAAGCGAGACGGGGAGAGGTCATTTGTATCGGTCTGCCGAGGTGCAGGATGGGCCCGGGTGGCAGGAAGGAGGCCCGAGGTGGCGTCTCCGATGGGAGAAGCCTCCGGCGTGGTTCCCAGGCCTCCCCACTCTCGTCCTCCTCCCAGATCAGCTCGGCAAGCATTATTCTGCTTGGAGAATGGCCCCCTGAGGGAGGGAAGAGCCATTGCCTGTTTGTTTGTTGCTCTTGCAGTAGCAGTACTTACAGGATGGTAGTAGCCCCGGTCGTAGTCGTAAACAGAAGTCGTAGTTGTAGTGGTACTAAAATGATGAGAGAACAGTAGCTAAGGGTTTGGTAGGTAGTGCTTTCTGTCTGCCAGGCATCATTTGAAAAGCTTTACTTATATATAAATCATTTAATTTCATGACTGTCGTTTGAGGTAGGTATGGTTGTTACCTGCATTTCTTTTTTAAACTTTTAATTTTGAACTAATTTTAGACCTACAGAAAAATTGCCAAAAAATAGTAGAGTTCCCATATACCCCCTCATCCAGCTTCTCCTAAAATTATAACGTCTTGTGTGACCACAATACAGTGAGTAAGACCAGGAAATTCACTTTGGTGCAGTACTGTGAGCTAATCTACAGATCTTTGAATTTTACCGACTTTGTTCCAAGCTCCTCTGTAGGATCCCGCCTTGCATTTATTTTTTATTGCTCCGTAGTCCCCTCCAGTCTCTGGCAGTTCTTCAGTTTTTCCTTATCTTTCAGGACTTTGATATTTTCGAAGAGCCAGGTGTTTTTTATGATGTTCCTCAGTTTGGTTTTGTGTGATGTGCTCACATGATTAGAATGAGGTTTTGCATTTTTGGCAAGATGTTACCTGCGTTTTGTAACAGAGGAAACTCTGGCAGTGTAGGCTGGTGGGTGGTTTTCCATCCTCGAACTCTGCCCGGGAGGCTTGGTGTGACCCTGGGAATGAGTCCGGTCATTCAGGGATTCTGTTTCCCAGAGGAGTTGAATAGAACACTCTTCCTTCAAACACAGGACCTACTATTTGCTCTCTTTCTGGGGGCTCTGACTCTATTTCCAAACTTGGAGGTGGGTAGAGGCAGCTAATATTTAAGCATAGGCATGTTTTTAAAATTACATATAATTTTAATGTAAAAAGCAATGATAATTGCTATATAAATGCTCAAAGGGAAAGGTAAGGAAAAATACCCTCTGAAGTCCGTCATCCAAGGTAATCATCCTTTAATAGTCTAGTCTTTTCCTATCTAGCCTTACATGTATGTGTTCTACATACTTAAGAGCATACTTTATAAACAACTTAATGTCTTGCTAATTTCAATTAAAGAGTATGTATTCGCTTGACTCATTAATGTCAAAAACTCTTTGTAAAGGCTTACTCGTTACGCATTAGGATGTCTGTTTAATGTTCAGTTATTTGAACCTTCCACAGTTTGGTTAATAATTGTAAAGAGTAAGTTTTTGATACTCTTTATTATAAATAATGGTATAAGGAATGTGATTTGAAGTTTATGCATCTTAGAGAGAACCGAGGTTAGCGACGTCGTGATACAAGGTCTGTTGTACAAATGAAATCTATAGACCAGGTCCCCAGAACGGCACAGGAGCCTGTGGCCATCTTTCCTGACTACCAGCCGTCATCAGCTTCAAGTGACAGCTTGTCCTGACTCGTGGAACGGGAACCCAGTGTTCAGAAAACTGCTGTTCTACAAGAAAGAGGACTTGCAGTTCAGGCCTGTTTGATGAATACGTTGGCTGTCCACGTCTAATTATTTTCAAAGATGTCATGCGTTACTCTTTCTCTGGCTGTCTGTCAAATGCCGGCGAGTCAGGGCTGTAATGGGGTGAAGAAGGGATGGTGTTTCTGACTGAATGACAAGCCAGCGCTATTTATAGGTTATTTCTTCACGTTGCGCCTGGTGACCTTTGCTGCGTCCGAGTTATTTGTTTCCTTTGGAGATGTTGCCTTAGGGACAGTCCTGAGATTGTTTTCGTAAGAAGGGCCCTCTGCTGGTCCTACCTGAAAGGTTAACATCAGTGATTCTTACGTATTTTCCTCCAGGAAACACTGAGATTTGATTGAAGCGTCATGTGGACGAGGTGTTAGTAGCAGTCTGGTTTTATAAAACAACTAGTTCACAGATGACTCTCTCCATTTACCATGGTAGCCTGGAAATTGGTTATCCTTATGTATAATAAGTAACCTGACCATTCTCTTGAAAGTTTCAACTCATTTTGACGGGCAATTCACCCCGAACAGTTAGTTTTGGATCAAAGCACTTTGGACAGCATTTTCACATTTTTGACTAATTCTCATGAAATTGCCTTGACATGTGATATCATCCAGTAGGAAGGGTGGTGTACGCTGCAGGTTGGCTTCCAGATTTCATGAGCTTTATTGAATTCCTCAGTTGACATTTAGGCCAGCATTTTATGGTTTTGTTTTTATTTTTAGACAGGTAAAGGTGGTTCTGTATTTTGGTTATTCAAGCATGAATATTATTCCTTGATGAGATTTTTAACATTTGTGGAGCTTATGAATTCCTTTGTGACTGTCAGTGACAACCTACTCACTCTGCCTCGGTCCACGCCATGTCAGTGAGAAGATGATGTTTTATGAGTTTTACTGTAAACCTATTAGAAATTTACCGAGTTGTGAAACATGGATATTTGCACAGGTGGCTGTCATGTCACTTACAGTGTTGCGTATAATGCCGTTGTTACAATTCAGTGTCTTTGCATGAGCAGAAGGCGGGTGAGCAAAGGTGAGGTAGCAGTGCAGCAGAGGCTATTCTCATTCTCATTGAGGAAAAGGCCAGAGTGGACACTTGCCATAGATGAACATAGAAATGGTAGAAACGGTATGTGTTTTTCCAAGCCTGTAAGCAGAGCAGTTAGCAGTTGTGGTCCAGGCTGTGCCCTGCTGTTCACGTCCACAGTCGTGGTATGTAGATGGGTGTCTTAAGACAGTGACGGGCAGAGGGTAGCGAAGTGTCTTGAAGAAGTTTTTCAAAGGCATCATTTGCAGCAGCCTTGGGGCTGGGAACTGATAGAGGAAAATTATCTTAGCTGAAGGTGCAGGTTTAGAAATCGTTTTTAAAAGAACATTTGGTTTTCTGTACACAATGGGCAGGAAAATACTAATACTGTTTATTGCCCTAATGTGCTCTAAATCAGTGTATTTAAGGAACTGTAATAGACATTATTATATTCTTAAATCTTCTCACTTTCAAAAGTGCCCCACTCTACAGTGCTGAAGCCCATTTATAGCAAAGTCACAGAATAGTAACTTGGATTAATGTTATTTTTTGACTGCTGACTTCTTTGAAAGGCTGATAATTCTATGCAATAATTTAGGTAGTAAAGATAGGCCCAGACTGTGTTTCTAAACTTTCACCTTGCTGTTTGGGTTGTTTATTAGAGAAGGAAATAGCTTCCCTAAGTGTGTTGCTTTGTTTGTTTTTTTTTTTTTTTTTTGGCTGTACCACACGGCTTGCGGGATCTTAGCTCCCTGACCAGGGGTTGAACCCAGGCCCTCAGCAGTGAAAGCGCAGGGTCTTAACCACCGGACCGCCAGGGAATTCCCTTACCTAGGTTGCATATTAACTCATAGAATTGGAATCTTTTTCTACCAATATAGCAACCATTTTTATACTTATTTGCAAAAAAAAGGGTACACTAGATGTTTTAGGTGTGAAGCATTATTGTTAGACAGACTCTTCTTGAATTTGTTAGTCACAATCTTGAAAAAAAAACACTCCTACTAAAACATTGAATCTGATTTTCTCAGTAGAATCAATTTTATCATAGAGGCCTCCAAGGAAGGCCTTTTAATAGAACTGATCGTGCACACCATATTTAATCATAAGTAGATAATATTTTTATTGCTCTGACAGTCAAAAACTGTCTCTATTTTTCACATTCAGAGCAATCAGTACGCAGTCTCTTCCCCTTCATAGCAATGCAGTACCAGGGTAGGGCCTGTGAGGCTGAAGGGGAAGATCTGGGGAGACGAGGCCGTCGTATGTGCAACATGAAAAAATTGCCCAGGGGTCATTAAACGGTACAGCGTGAACTGGTGTAGCAAAGGCCACAGCGAAGGCAAAATCCCCCCAAAGACAGGGGTATTTTAATGCATGTGGTTGGTAGTCGAGGGTGGCTGTTGAGGAAGTGAATTTTGGGTTGCGTTGATGGTTCAGACTGTGGGGCAGTGGTTGGAAAGGAAATCTGAACATAGTAAAGAGCATGAGTGACAGCACGGAAGTAGGCGTCAAGAACGCCAGTGCAAAGATGTGTAGGAGCTCGAGTAGGGCCACGAGAGGAGGACTGTTTGTCTGGGATAGACGTGCGCTCCAGGCGTGGAGAGCTGCCAAGCGTCAGCGATGGTGCCGTTCACGAGAGCCCAGTTTACAAAGCTGCATCGCGTGGCTGGAAAGCCCAGGGCCGCTGGTCCCTTAGGTCTCCGATAACACTGGCACACATCGGAGAAGGGCGTGCAGCATTGATTTGCACCGCAGTAGCTGTGTCCCCCTACGGTTAGTGTTCCTCTGCCGCCGATACCAAATACACCCACAATTTAAAAATTAAAATTTTGTCACGGTACTCGTGATAATCACATTTTAAATTAGAGCTGGCAGCTATGATGAGGATAAGTGGGGAGACAAGACATTTAACTAATCAGTTCTGAGAGGCTGAAATACTCTCCTCATTTTGACTCACATGACAAACAATGAGCTGCTCTAGATGAAGCATCGCAGGCCTCCTTTCTGCTTGCCCGTGCGACATGGCAGGTTAATTGATTGCTCAGAGAACTCGCTAGTTGTTCGCAGGAGTGAAAGAAGGTGAAACGGTGGGAGAATGATTCTGTCTCTGTGGTAGGGACTGAAGGCACAATTAAATATTCCTTATTCCACGTAAAGGGCTGTATAGGATTAGAATATCGTATGCTTGGAAGGGGCACAAATTCGTTTCGTCACGTGATGCCCTATGGGAGATGGACGATGGCGTCTTAAAAACCACTCGCGTGTCACGGAAGGGCGCCCTCATTGGGCATGTGTCCGAAAGGTGTGAAGAGAAGCGGGGATCAGTTCTGGAAGTTGTCCATTACAGGTGAGGTTTACCTCCAGGTGTTGGCAAAATCCCAACAGTGGCGGCACAGATTAGGCTCAGAGGGAGAGCGTGGTTGTGGAAGACGGGATGGGAAAAGTAGAAAGCCAAAGGGAAAACGGAATCATCTGAAAACTGCCTCATTGAGTTTTAATGAGGAGATAAGATAAAAGATGCCTTCTCACATGGGGAGACACCAGTAACTTATAACAGGATTAAATGAGGTGATAATACGCTTTTCTAGTTTTCTTTATATTTCTTTGCTGTTAGAAGTTTCTCGTATTTCTTGGAAACATCCTCCCTCCCTCCTTCCCTCCCTTACTTCCAAGAGAAACCATAAGACTGTTTAATGGTTATTTGGAGTGACCTAAAGTGAGTGGATTAACAGCAGAGTAAGGCTAATAGGAGCTACTTATCTCGGCCATTATTTTGTATAGTCCGTTATCACATTGTTTTGCAGAAGCAGGTGACTGGACCTGTCATTGACCAGTTAATGAAATAGTTGGTTAGGCGTGGAGTCACAGAAATGTACTTTTATTTTAACTTCTAACTTAAAAATGTTCGATTTGATCTGCACATGGAAACATATGTATAGCTGAATGTATAATTGGATTAAAATATACACCTACATGCATAAAGGGGTGTGTGTGTGTGTGTGTGTGTGTGTGTGTGAGAGAGAGAGAGAGAGAGAGAATGTGAGAGCGAGCTGGTCCTCTGGGACTTGACTGTTTTCCCTCAAGCTTCTACAGTTATTTCCTCCACATCCAGCCCAGCAGCAGTTAAGCTGACATATCTGTATCAGATCACCAAAGCATTCTACTTCATAGGTTAAGTAATTATTAAGTTAAACAGAGAGTTATCAAGAGTAAATGGGGACTGTATTGTTCTTTTAAATATTAATCTGTTACACCTAATCCCTAGGAGGGATAGTGTCCTAACACGTTCATATCTCAGGAGGATGTTTGCCACGAGGGTGATCTATAGCGAAGAGCAAAATGACTGGAGCTGATGTCCAGAATCAAACCTCACCCTCGGCTACTCGTTGTGTCTCTGAGGGAGCTGGATGCTTAGCTAGTACGAGTGAGCCTTTCCGTCCTGCCCTCTGTCCTGAGTGGCTCACTGCTGGTGTTTATATGCGTCTCCTTCTGTGTTACTCAGCCACCCTACAAATGTAATCGAGCCTCCACGTGCCTGCCTGGACCGTGGTGCTGACACACGGAGACGCTGCTGTGGGTCCCCAGAGCCGAGGGATAATGGCGTCGTGCGCAGAGAGGCGGGGGCGGTCTGCTCGTCTGCTGCTTCACGGAGCATCAGTAGGGTGAGACTGGAGATGTGACTTTGGGTTTAACAACCTGCAGGTCACAGGTGGCCTGAGTGAGCCCGTCTCAGTCAAGTGGTAGAGCTCGTTGTGCAGATGAGCACTGGAGAAAGAGAAGTTGCATTATTTCCAGAAATTTCACTGTAGAGAGGAGCCGGGGAAGCAGGGTGGTAGGTGTAGGTCCACGGGGACTTGTCTCTTCAGAAGAAGCCAGAGCGTGTCTGTGGGTGGATGGCAGTGACCCAGCAGAGAGGGCTTCGCACAGGAAGGAGGGGCCTTGCTGCAGAAGTGGCTGGAGCCTGCAACGGGGCAGGTGTTGGCTCTGGAGGGAGGGCGAGCGCTGCACCCTTTCATGTGTTCTCGATCAGAGCCACAGATCCGTGGGTGGGTGTGGGAGCCCAGTGGTGGGCGCTGAGGGGTTTTGACAGAGAGGGAGGTGGTGAAGCAAAGGGAGTGTTGAGTGCCCACTTAATCCAGTGGTCACTGAGATGTGGTCGTTTATGTTCCGCCCACCGCCCAGCAGGTGTTTGGGGGCAGGTGTGGAGCAGGTGGGTGTGGGCACTGCTGGCTTTGTGCTTTGCCAGGGACGCGGTAACGGGGCCAGGGGAGCAGGGCTTACGGGTGCGCCCAGGCACTGGGACTGAGGATATGTGTCTGGAATTCCATCTCTGATGGCTTCATAAACAGCTTGTCACCTACTCTAGAAATTTTTTTGAGTCTCAGTTCTGGCCTCTCTTTTCTCTCCTGACAGTTGCTTTTCATTTTCTTTTAGCAAGTAACCCTTCAGAGTTAGGAATGACCGTACCTGTCAAGTCACCTGCCTCGGTCACCACCGCCAGGGCCTTTGTTAAGTTGTCAGAGCACCTCCCCACCTGCCCTCAGGACTGCTTCCGTATGAAGCCATATCATCGTTTAAAAGCTCACGCTTTGCTTGTTGATCCCTTGCCTAAGGAGCTTAAGTGACATTCAGCCGCCAAACAGATAAAACCCAGCCTCTGCAGCGAGGTGTGCAGGGCAGCTCAGGACGTGCCAGGCTGCTCCCTCTGCTGGGACGGCCACTTCACCCCTCCTCACCTGTGAAAACCACATGCTTTCTCAACTGTGAGAGTCTTTAAAGGCCTGGGCTGTATTGTCCATCTTTGCTTCCCCGGTGCCTAGCACAGAGCAGGCGTTCAGTAAATATTCGTTGAATCGTACTGGTTCAGGATTATATTTTTAACGTGCCCTTTAAAAAAATCACTTTAAAAAGGAGCTTAGCAATACTATGCTAAGCTAATTAATGCCTTTAGAAATCACTTGTAATAAGCTATGATTTATTGGAAGTCAGGTTAGTATAGAGGAGAAGAGTTGGGAGGGAACAGGGCTGCAGGGTGTCGGAAGGACGGGTCCAGGGAGCCCGGGGTGGAGGTACCGCGTCATCCGTGCAGGGCGTGGGAGAGGGGAAAGGGCAGATGGCATCTTACTGGGATGGCATCTTACTGGCATCTTACGTTCGTTCGCCGTCTGTATTAATTACAGTGAAATTATTAGTAATGGTTGCATAAAACAGTTGTACGAGCATAGCAGGAGCTACTTACTTTTTCCCTCCCGTAAGAGAACCCTGAAGGTCCACGGCCAGGACAGCCCTAGGTCCCCATCCTTCTTCTCGGCTCATAGCTTCCACTCAGGGCACAGGCTGGCTGCCAAGCTCCGGCCATCACGTCTGCAGTGGGAGCTAGAAGCAGGGGAGAGGCAGACGAGCAAAAAAGTTAACTTCCATCTTTGAAACAACATTTCTCTTCACATCACATTTTCCAGGTGTGGTCATATGGCCGCTTCTGGTCGCCCAGGAGCCTGAGGCATGTAGTCTTTTATTCTGAGATGAATTATGCCCCTGAAAATAATAACATAAAAATATCGTTCTAAGGAGAAAGAGGAGAATGGATATTGGAACAGACAGCCAGCAGCCTCTTTAGTCTCCCTCACACTCTCTTAGTTTGTCAGTTACCTTTCTTTACGAGACGTGTCTGTTGCTCAGCCCTGTACCTTTCTCCTTCAGCTGTTACATCATCTGTAACTTCCACTTGTCCTACCTGAGGTTGACTCAAGTCCAAGTATTCCCAGGACACACACACACACACACACACACACGGTAAACATATATATTAAAGATTTTAAGGAAGCGCCGGGAAGGAGCTCCAAATAAGGCAAATACGTCTTGAAATAAATGTGAGCTTGGTTGGACTAGAGTTGATGCTGTCGAAGGGAGAGTTTAGTTGCACTTGATGTAAATAAGTGCTGTGTTAAATTTGCAATAAGGTAGATGTATAAATTAAAGGAATAGGGTAAAATACGTTAAAAGATACAGTGGGATATACCAAAGCATTCCCCCTTTGGGTATCAGCTATACTTTCTGCCCCAGTACACAGCATCTTCATCTTGGACAGCTAACATGATTTTAGCATCATTTAGACCATACTCCGATGTGATACCCGATCCTCAGAGCAGTACTGTTCTCTAGAGAGGGAGCTCGGTGGCTGGGTCCAGTTGGGAATTTGGTTGCTATAACTACAGCTTCGCAGGTGAGCGGTACATGTAAGTCAGGCTTCCATGGTCCTTGGACTACTGGCGTTGGTGGTGTCCTAACAAAGTAAGTAGCCTTCAAAGGAAGATCTCTGATGTGTTTGTGTGTAGAGATGATGTGGTATCACAGGTCAGCTGATGCTTGAAGTCTTCAGTCGGGGAGTTTAGTCATCTATGGTCCTCGTATAACTCAGTGTGTGATTTCATCCTAGAAGTCCGTATTTGCAGTGATGTTTGGATTTCTCTTGCAAAAGTAGATATTATATTTCATAAAGGTTTTCAAGTCTGACATGCATGCGTCAATGAAATACAGTATTGTTTTTCTCTGTAAAATGTTGGAATTGTTTGCTGCTAAGCGTAAAGGAACTCCCAACCCTTGTGTGTGCACACTTATTTGGGGGAAGGGTTGGTTTGGAGGGGTGTGTGAATTACTGTTTCACCTGTATGAATTCAAAGTGTCTTAAAATACATAGCAACTAAATTGGGTTTTGTTTAAAGAAATATGCTTTCAGTATTGGGGACACTGACAGAAAATGACGAGAGTAAGGCTGTCGCTAAGAGAGAGATTCATAGAAGAAGCAAATTATACTTGGTAAAACTGGAATATCTATTAAAATAAAATTTCCAGTTAACCATAGTTCAGGGACCTTCTATTTTATTTTACATTGACTATAAAATTATTATGACTATAAAATTACATATATAGGTACATGTTATATATAATAGACAACACCAGTCATATATTTGAACGTTAAAGAAAATGAATTTATTCTGTACTATGAACCCCACTTTATTTTTTAGATGTACTAAAAAATTTTTTAAGTACTTCAAGAATTAAGAAATAGTTTAAATAAAGTGAAATAATAGCTTAGACATGTATATCACTGCCTTTTTTATAAAAGTTAGAATTTAATTAAATATAATGTGGGTTTAAAAGCTGCCAGCTTAATATTTATTACTGATTAGAATATTGAACTGTAAGTTCAAAATATTAAAAATATTTATTTCCTTAGATATTGTTGCCACACATTTATGGCTTTGTAGGCGTTGGATACTTTTGCTGTTAAATATAAAATATAATTTCTGGTATTGAATGTTCATGTGTTACATAGATCTACATAAACATCAAATAACTGGATTTTTTTAGTTCTGCTTTTCAAAGTTTTTTTTTGAGTCAGACATTTAAGGATAATTTTTACATTATCTTTTACTGATGACTCACTCTACGTTTTAATTCTGTAAACTGCTTTGTGTGTCGGTTTCATTAAGATATCTTTGTTATTTCTTAAACATTTTCAGATAATTTTTAAAATTAGGGCCATGGCCAAAATCTGTCCAACACTTTCCTGTATTTTTTTTTTATTATTATATTTTGGTTCATTAGGGTGCAGTTAGAAAACCACCATTAAGTATTCATACTTAATTCAGTTTTACAAATAGGAAAACTATTTTCTTTCATCAGTCTAAATCATATCCAGAATGTATATAAGTATGTATGTATGTGTATCAGAGATTTTCTGCTGCCATGGTAGTTTTTATAGTCTATAATAATAATAATTAATTCTTATTCAGAATTTTGAGACCATTTCAATTTACCACTTTGTCACCTCATCTTGGATTTTAACTAATATATAATTTTGGAAACAGAGAATGCATAGGATCTTCAAGGTTTTATAATCATTATCCTATTTAAGTGAACTTTAAAAAGAATTGAGGTAATATTGACATATATTAAGTAAACTTTTGTATGTTAATTTTGTATATAGTTAATTTATATAGTTATATGTAGTTTATATTATATATAGTTATATATATATATATATATGGTTAATTTTGTGTATGGAAGCATCATTGTGGCTAAAAGCAGAGATTTTTTTTTTGGTTATTTATGTCAGAGTACAGAGTAATTATTGTCCTTCGAGTAAATGGAGAAGAGCTGCCTGATAACCTCTCAAGCCTGAGAAGTATTTTTTAACTTTTCGAAGAATGTGCTTGTGGAACAAAACGTAGAAAAAACCTTGTTTAGAGTCCTTGTATTTGGCAATAAAGATGTTTGGGAGATAACATGAAAGGTTTGACTGAACTGGGCCTGTTACTGGATTCACCTGGCTTAGAATGGGTACGGCACTGAGGTCCAGGCTCTGGAGGTTTTCAGTCACTACGATCTGGGCTGGACTTTATACTCCTGTTTTCAAAGCTTACAAGCAGTTGGTCAGTCAGATCTGAACTGAGCAGCTGGGCTAATGACCATGGAACCAATGTGTAAGCACTGGAGTTTTAAGATGAGTGAATGAGGGGACCCTGGAAGATGCCATATAGCTGGGACTGGAGATAGGAACCCCATCTCTGTGGCCTTGGTTAGCCAAGGTCAAGGGCCTGACCAGTGTTTTCATGGAAGTAGAATTCGATGTGAGAGTAGTTGAGGAGGACTGATGATGGAATTTAGTGACTGAAATTATAGATAAGGGAGAGGATTGACTAAAAGATGCTTTGAACTTGCGTGTCTGGCAGTGTGATGCATTTGACAGCTACAGCCTAATCCAGAGGGTTGAGGTGGGTGGATATTAGAGGTGAAATGAGTATTTTTGATTTTAGGGCAGGTTATGGTTCGTGCTTTGACAGACAGGGGAGCTGCAGGGAATATGAAGACATGATCTGGGCATTGAGTCACCTGAAAAGCTTTGGGGGAAGGGGAGGGCAGGGGAGGGGAGGGTGGTGGGGCAGGTAAATAGGGGGAATACAGAGCCAAAAAAAGAGATGCTTATCATGTCAGAAGGCTATAGGGACAGACTTTGACAACTAAACTTGTGCTTTACTGCCCATTCCAGTCCTATTTTGAAGCAAGTCATGCAATATATTGCCAATTCTTATATAAAGGGGATGCCAGATATTATAAATCCTATTGAATTTTGTAAGTGAGGTAGTATTAATTTTTACAAAACATAGTTTGAAACTGATGGTTTGGGTTGCTTCCAGTTTTGGGCTTCTGTTTGTGTGGACGTATGTTTTCATGACTTCTTGAATACATACCTAGGAGTGGAATTGCTGGGTTATGTGGTAAATGGATGTTTAACTTTATAAGAAGCTGTCACACTGTTTTCCATAGTGGCTGTAACATTTTGCCCTTCCCACTAGCAGTTTTTGAGAGTTCTGGTTGCTCCACGTCTTCTCCAACACTTGGTATTGTCCGTGTTTTTAATTTTAGCCACTCTAGCATATATGTGATGGTCATCTCACTGTGGTTTTATTATGTGTTTCTCTGAAGACTAGTGTTGAGAATTTTTTAATGTGTTTATTGGCCATTCACATATCTTCTTTGAAGCGTTAGTTTACCCGTTTCAAACAGTTTTTTTAAAAAATTGGATTTTGCCCATTAAAAAAATATTGAATTGACTGTCTTATTTTTGAGTGTGTTCTTTATGTATTCTGGGTACAATTCCTTCTTTAGATATATTTAGCAAAAATTTTCTTCCAATCTGTGGCTTGCCTTTTTCTTAACTGTGTCTTTTAAAAGCAAAAACTTTCCACCTTAATGAAGTCCATTTATGTCAGTGTTTTCTTTTATAGTTTGTACTTTTGGTATCCTGTTTAAGAAATCTCTTTTTCACTTGATGTCAGAAAGGTTTTCTCATGTTTTTCTTCTAGAAATTTAATAATTTTAGCTCTTCCATTTAGGCCTGAGATCCATTTTGATTTAATTTTTGTGTATGGTGTAGGTAAGGGTTGAGGTTTGGCTTATGTTTCTTGATACAGATATTCGTCGGTTCCAGAACTATTTATTGAAAAGAACATTTTTTATGCATTAAGTTGCCTTGGCACATTTATTAAAAATCAGTAGACCAAATTTGTTTCAGGTCTGTTTCTGGACTCTTTCTTTTCTTCTATTGATCTATCGATACATGTCAGTTCTTATACCAATACCACATTATCTTTATTTGTGTAGCTTTATAGTAAAAATCCTGTAGTATAAATCCCTCACTTTTGTTCTATATCAAAATTATTTAGCTCTTCTATGTCTTTGCTTTTCCATATAAATTCTGAAATCTGCTTGTCAGTGTTAGGGTTTGACTGGAATTGTATTGAATCTGTAGATCAGTTTGGGAAGGTTTACTACCTTAATATTGAGCCTTCCAAACCATGAACATGGTATAGCTCATAATTTATTTAGATCTTCTATTATTTTCCTTTGTAGAATTGCATCCCCTTTTGTAGTTTTTAGTAGTTTTGTAGTTTTACAGGTCATACACAGCCTTCATTAACTATATTCCTAAATATTTTTTGATGATACATACTAGGTTTTTAACTACCTCAGTCTATAAGAACAGATCTGAAACAGGTTAAACAATATTGCCAGGGTTACTGTTGGTAGAATTAGAAGGAACGGTTATTTACAAAACAAGGGGAAACAAGATAAGTTTGGTTTGTGAAAAATGTCCACATTCCATGCAGTTGAATTCAATAAATTGACATTTTATTACTTGATATCTTCGTAAGAAATCACACATACGTGTGAATTTATGCTTTTCCTTTCCTGGAAATGTGTTCTTTTAACTTCCAAGAATTTTGTGAATGCAGTATTAATTCAAGTGACCTGAATTATTGTTTAGGTCCTATTTTATAAAGACACGTGTGCTATTTCAACATCTTTTATGACATATACCAGATTTGGGGGAGGCTGGTGGCTGGGTTTGGGTGCCATTCGTATAAGCCTTTAAAGAATACCAGATGTTTCTGTTGCCATTATTTGAATGTTTGATTCTTGAGATCAATTCAGGTTTTTACTGGTTAGGATGAATCTGAACTATTCATTTGAATTCATCTACCATTTTTCTCACTAACAAGTTACATAGGTCTGTTCAGTTATTTCTTCATGTAATTGTTTATTTTACCTCTAATGAATTTTACAGAAGTCAAGTTATTTTCTTTTATTGTATTATTATTTTTTATATAAATGTGTTTATTTTATTTTTGGCTGCGTTGGGTCTTTGTTGCTGTGCACGGGCTTTCTCTAGCTGCGGTGAGCGGGGGCTGCTCTTCATTGCAGTGCATGGGCTTCTCACTGCGGTGGCTTCTCTTGTTGTGGAGCACGGGCTCAGCAGTTGTGGCATGCAGGCTCAGTAGTTGTGGCCTCTGGGCTCTAGAGCACAGGCTCAGTAGTTGTGGTGCACGGGCTTAGTTGCTCTGCGGCATGTGGGATCTTCCCGGAGTAGGGCTTGAACCCGTGTCCCCTACATTGGCAGGTGGATTCTTAACCACTGCGCCACCAGGGAAGTCCAAAAATCAGGTTATTTTAAAATAAGACCTCAGAGCTGAGCTTACTCGCCTCTTCAGCTCATCCACAGTGTGCTTTGCACAATGAAACGGGGAAGATTTAACAAAGGCATTTTGGATAAGGCATGTGTCCAGAAGCTGATGGGAAAGCTGTTATGGACCATAACTTTTCTGCAAACTGATCAGCTGCCATCTGTGTACAAAGCACTGTCATCAGCAGAGAGGCCTGTTTGTGCCACTGAGTAGACTGATAGCAGCACATCAGTTTAGCTGAGCTGTTCCCCAGCAGTTGGTCACGAGGACATAGACACCACCAAAGTGTAGTCATCACCACACCACTGGCCTTTGCTGCTTAGATTGTGGCAAGAGACAAAAACTGCTTGCTCCCTTCACCCCGGTACAGCTGAGGTAAGAGCCACCTTTTTTCTCTAGAAGGGAAAAATAAGAGCAAAAGCAGCCTCTTGCAACTTTTCCCATGTTGCTTTGATATAAATTTATGCTCGTCTTCTCCACGGTAATCATTCCAGCCAGGTGCACAGTTCAGCATCCCTCTGGTGGTGGAGAGCCGTGTGTGTAGTAGAGCTCGGGTACATTTTAATAACAAAATTGCGTTGCCGAGCCCACCTAGGCGTTTGACCTTGAAGGCTCAGAGGAGAGCAGACATGGCAGATTTCCCTACGTGCCCTTGGCTTCGGAGAGTGGGTAATGAATAGAAATTGATAAAGAGTGTCTGTCAGGCTGCCGCTGAGGTCATGAGGCTGGTATGCGGAAACAGTGCCCGCACAACACGCGTAACTCAGAACTGCAGCCCGGAGGGTGGGTGGGTCACCGGAGCAGGAAATTGGCCATCAGGCGGAATGCAGGCTCCGAGCACAGGCTGCAGCCGCGTGGACTCAGCCGGAGAAAACACAGGGGCCATGGGGCGGGCTCGAGGCTGCAGACACCCAACTCCTCTACAGCGAGGCAGCACTGTTGCCGCTGCTTCAAAGATATGGAAGCCAGTGCAGGTTAGATTTGTTTTAAGGGATTGAAATGTTAACAGCATAAGTATCAGATGGCTAGTACTTCTGTAGTTACTTAGATCACAGGCTACTGAGGAATGAACAGAGGGGGAGAAAACATAGCTCTGAGGCTTCGCTTGTCATTTTTTTTTCCTGCGCTCTGTTTTTATAAGCGAAGGTTAAAATGTGGAGATTCGCTGTGTAGAGGAGCCAATCTCTGTTCGTCTGTGCAGGGTGATGACTGTTAGAATACTTCTAAATGAGCCTTGAAAGAAACTGTCTGTTCAGTTCTCCCAACTAGTTCTGAAATAGCCTGTTCACACACACAGCTTCTGTGTGTACTTGGTGTGTGTATGTTTTTGTTTTAAATAGCTGTTACTTTTTTTTTGCTTGTTAAACTAATGAGTGAGGACAACATATTTTTAAAAGATTAAATGCATTTTTATGATGTCTTTAAAGCCACTGTCCTCTTCTGTTAAATGTATTCCTGTGGAGTCCACTGATTTTTGAGAATGGAATCGATTGCATCAGCAGTTACTCGTTAGATTTTTTTTTTTCTTAATGTGTATTGCTATTCTGCTATCTGAAGACAGGGGCATGTGAGTATTTTTTGTAAGTCCTAAATAAATGAATTGGTTTTGGTTTAGGAGCATCAGGCCAGACATTTTTTAGGTTTTAGTAACTGCTTATCATTTCCTAGAAATGAAGATATGAAAAATGGATATCTCGGAGAATCACGTTTTCAATCATTTTGTAAATTAGGATTGCCTACCAGTGTAGTCACGGTGTGATTGCTGTGTATTCCCTCTCTGGATGTAGCCTGACATGAAAAAGTTTACATTCCAATACTGAGGAGTTGCATTCCACTGGGCAGTTCTGACGTACCACAGGAATGCGGAGGCCCATACAAAGGGCAAGCTTAGGGCCACTGACGGAAGAGGCTTCCGTGCTCAGCGACTGCCTTTCGTGGAAACTCACACTCACAGCAAGTGCTCATGACTCAACTTGGATGGGGAAAATGTGGTCACAGGAACGCAGGACAGGGGGGCCTTCCCTCAGAAGGAGCCTGCAAAACCCTGTCCGGTGAATCACAGCCTGTGGGTATTTGTGAAAACTAGGTAAGATTTTATATTTGCAGGCATTGGTGCTGTCTTCCTGTGAGCCTTGAACTTGAAAGTTTATCAGGCTGTTAATGTTTTTCTCTATTTTACATTATGTAGAAGACTAATTACTTTCAGTAAATTTTTTGTCTGCATATTGTGGGTACTATCAAGTCATTCCATTTTGCACCTGTAAAAATATTAAACTTAGTTTATTTCACTTTTAGGAACAATTTGTAATTCTTAATTTTTAATTTGTTCCGTTAAAATAACTTAATGGGAGTGAAAATCTGGATTGTTAAACTGTCTTTGGAGCAACCATTCCTCAGTTAGTTTTACTGGGGGAATATGAGCATTTAGTAATACTCTGTTGTGCTGCAGGTGGTCTTTTCATTAATCAGTTGCTGGGAGTTTAACCTTTTTTTTTTTTTTTTTTAAATAGCGCAGAGAACCAATAGTTTGATGCAAAGTGAGTCTGCGTCACTTTTAGTTGTCACCTTTGGTTGTTTAGTGTAAGATTATCGGGACATTCTGAAATTGCATTGAGGTTAATAGTTGAAAGCCAAGCTATACACCATACCTTTACAAAACAATTTAGAAGGATTTAAAGACTATAGTCATTAAATGTTCACACCTTGTAGAATCAGAAGCCTGTCAGCGTTCTTAAAACACACAAACCGTACTTCTCCATTTCTCCGCATCTCTTTCTAACTTTCTGGCCTTTTGTGAAAGGCTGGCATCAAGTAGAGGAAGGGCTAACAGGTTTTTAAGTATTCAGACCGTCTCACTGATAACTGTTACCTACATCTTTTTTTGAAAGACAGTTATTATATATGTATTTTAATATTTGTATCTTATATGTAAATGCCCATGTACATAGAAAGACTGAAATTACCAGAAGACAGGGATCATTTTTTTTTTAAGTTTAAATTCAAAGTTAAAAAAAAGCTGTGTCACTTTAAAAATTGAGTTTAAATTTTAAAAATCTCTTTGTTTATCTTGGTGCGTCGTATTCTGAGTGCCATTTCAAAGGAGCAGATGTGCTAGTAGTTGAATTTCTGGCGGCAGCTGCCTGAAGAGGCTTGGTTTTTATAGATTTGACATTTAAATCTTTGAGTCTCCCAGGGTGACCCTCAGGCTCTTGATGGTCATTTGTAATTCTGCTGAATTCGAGTTGCCTTCTGAATTACAGCAGCTGACTTGTCTTTTTCACTCAGCTAGCCAGCGAGTGAGCAAGCTTCTGAGAATCCACCTTCCCACAGAGCTCTGTTCCCCACTTGTCACTGGGTTTATGCTTGACTGGTATAAGAGATGCACTATAGCAATGTTCCTGAGGAGGTCTGGGAATTATTCCTTGTACATGGCAAGCTTACCAAAGACCAGAGTTCTTATATTATTGAGTGTGGAAAAGGGCTATAGCAGAAAGTCAGAGGAAGGGTCAGGTCGGTGTGGGATCCCAGAACCCTGGCTGATGGAGTCTGATGGTGATTTGGGGCATCTCTTTTAACCTACTCTTAGCTAGATTGGCTTAGTTTCTCCACTTACGCAATTGAACTGGAGGGACAGTTCTCATGGGAAGAGGAGGATGGTGGGTCATACATATTATAAGCACTTGGGGGCCTTTTCCTAAATAGAAATATTTGAGGGCTTTTGATGTAGCACATTGGACTCTGACATACTTTCAGGTGAGAAGCTGGAGGAAAAAATGCCAAGATACCCTGTACTATATGATTTTCAAGTTTTTTCTCAGCTCTGACATTCAAGAAATGCATTTTGTTTTTTGCGGTGCGCGGGCCTCTCACTGTTGTGGCCTCTCCTGTTGCGGAGCACAGGCTCCGGACGCGCAGGCTCAGTGGCCATGGCTCACGGGCCCAGCCGCTCCGCGGCATGTGGGATCTTCCCGGACCGGGGCACGAACCCGTGTCCCCTGCATCGGCAGGCGGACTCTCAGCCACTGCGCCACCAGGGAAGCCTGCATTTTGTTTTTGAGATGCATTGTAGGCAGCAAATATGACATTCTTTTTTATTAAACTCTTGGCGCTCGCTGTTCTGCCTGTTATCACAACTTTCTGTGTGGTCATCTTCCATGGAATACAAACTATTTAAGAATAGGGGCTATATTTAGTGAGCTTCTTGTAAGCTCTGTATTGATTACATAGTTCATGTTGATTCTGTAGTACGTGTCCAGTGAGTATTTGGAAGAGGGATAGGAAACAAAATTGTATGTGTGTGTGCATCTCTCTCTCTTTTCTCCCTCTCTCTCCATATATATGTGGACGCGGGGCAGGGAGACGCCCTCATTTATGACCGGGGATAAAATAAAAAATGGGATAATGCTGGATCAGAGGAAAATGTAGGTATAATTGACTCTTCAAAACTGATTTCAGGTTACCAGGGGGGAAGGGTGGGTGGGAGGGATAGACTGGGAGTTTGGGATTGACACATTCACACTGCTATATATAAAATAGATAACCAACAAGGACCTACTGTATAGCACAGGGAACTCTGGTCAATATTCTGTAATAACCTAAATGGGAAAAGAATTGATACATGTATATGTATGACTGAATCATTTGGCTGTACACCTGAAACTAACACAACATTGTAAATCAACTATACTCCAATATAAAATAAAAATTTTAAAAAACTGATTTCAGATATTTCAGTAATACTTGTTTACCATGTCTTTGTATCTTCCTAGTTCTTTCACCCATGACCTCTATCACTTCATTGCTAAATCAGTGTAGAAAAAGATTGGTTCCAAGTTAATCAATGGTATAGCTCAGTCATCAAACTTAACTCTTCCTTTGCCCCTAAGGTTGGTTCTTGTTTGGTCAAAGTGGAATTACTCCTTTTTCTTATTCCAGTCCTGAATTTTGCCAAAATACTCAAAACCACTAAAACAAACACACAAATCTTCTTGATAAGTTTCTCTTATATACTTAAAAAAAAATGTGGATATGCGCATGTGTGTGCATAACGTAAAATATGCCACTTTAACCATTTAAAGTGTAGGATTCAGTGGTGTTAATTGCAGTCACACTGTGGTGCAACCATCATCACTACCTATTTCCACAACTTACGTTGCATAGCTCCAAACAGAAACTTTGTAACTTTGCATTTCCCTAACCCCTGGAAACCTCAGGTCTACTTCCTGTCTTTATGAATCTACCTATTCTAGATAGTTCACATAAGTGGTATCTTACAATATTTGTCATTTTGTGACTGGCTCTTGCACTTAGCATAATGCTTTCAAGGCTTGTCCATGTTATAACATATATGAGAACTTCCGTCCTTTTTATTGCTGGATAATATTCCATTGTATATATCACATTTTGTTTATCCACTCATCAGTTGACACTTGTGTTGTTTTCACCTTTTGGCTATTGCAAATAATGCTGCAGTGAAATATCTGTTTGGGTCCATGTTTTTGATACTTTTGGGTATTTATCTAGGAGTAGAATTGCTGGGTCTTATATTAATCCTGTGTTTAACTTTTTGAGGACGTGCCAAACTCTTTTCCACAGTGACGGCACCATCTTACATTCTGAACAGCAAAATTCAAGGGTTCCAGCTTCTCTAGATCCGCTTCAACATTTTTTGCATTCTTTGCGTTTTTTTTTTTTTAATTATAGCCATCCTAATATCTCATTCACATCTAGTATCAGGTGTGATATGGTATCTGGTTGTGTTTTTTGTTGTCTTTTTGTTTGTTTTGTTTTTATTTTGAGGAAGCACAGCAAGGATTTATTAAGCACTCTTGGGGGGAGAGTGGGCAACTTGGGTGAGTAGCTTCGTTGTGGTTTTGATTTACTTTTCCCTAATAACTAAGGATGTTGATACATATATCTTCTTTGGAGAAAGGTCTATTCAAGTCCTTTGCCTCTTTTTTAATTGGGTTGTCTTTTTGTTGTTGAGCTATAGGAGTTCTTCGTGTATTCTGGATATTAAACCCTTCTCAGATATATGATTTGCAAATATTTTCTCCTGTTCTGTAGATTATCTTTTCAGTTTCTTGATAATGTCCTTCAATGCACCAAAGTTTTCAGTTTTGATGAAGTTCAGTTTATTTATTTTTCCTTTTGCTGCTGGTGCTTTAGGTGTCATCTCTGGGTCCATTGTCAAATCCAAGGTAATGGTGATTTATCCCTTCTTTTATCCCCCTAAGAGTTTTATGGGTTTTGGCTCTTTTATTTAGTCAGTGATCTGTTTTCAGTTAATTTTTGTATGTCATGAGAGGTGGGGGTCCAACTTCATTCTTTTTCATGTGGAAGTACAGTTGTCTCAGCACATTTGTTAAAGAGACTGTTCTTCCCCCGTTGAATGAACTTGACCTTTGTCAAAATTAGCCATAGATATGGGTTTATTTCTGGGTTCTCAGTTTTATTTCATTGGTCCATATGTGTCTATCCTTATGCCACTACCACACTGGTTTGATTACTGCAGCTTTGTAGTAAGTTTTGAAATTAAAAGTGTGAGTTCACTAACTGTTGTTTTTCAAGATTGTTTTGGCTAATTAGGGCCCCTTGCAATTTCATATGAATGTGAAGATTGGTTTTTCCTTTTCTGCAAAAACTATTTTTGGGGTATTTTGATGGGAATTGCATCAAATTTGTAGATCACTTTTTGTAGTCTCTTCTAAGACTTAATAATAAAAAAGAATGCATTTGATAGGACTAACTTCATTTCTGACAGTGGCACCAAGGAACATTTGGAGGAGAATTTAGGCAAATGGCTTTGGAACAATCTTTATCTATTTCTGACTTTTCTTAAAACCCTCAAGGATTGTAGGTGTACTTTTTAAGTTAACCAAGTTCTTATTTAATCTGTATCATTTCTACAATTCCTTAAGTCATGGTTTTAGAAATTTAAATGATACCAACTTTCAGCTGCTGTTAATAAGATTGAATGAAGTGATCTTTTAATTTGTGCCTCTGGTTTTACAGAAAGCCCTTTGGCTACCCTTAATTTTTTTGGTGGAAACTTTTTAGCTTTGTGTTTTTCCCCTTAGAAACTTTTCTGGGGCGGTGCTCTATTGTAGATTCATGTGGTTTTCTATAAGGGTATGTATAGTAATTTTCATTTTTAATTTCTCCTAGTGTGTCCATCCTTTTGAGGTGTATCTCTGTTTATTATTTGTTATTTATTATGTTAGCAGTTTACTGTGCTAATGCCTTGAAAGACTTCTAGTTTTCATTTGACTTTTAATTGAAACATGAGAACTCTTTGCTGTTTAATCTTATCTTACACACTTTGTGCATTTGATCACTTTTCACGTAGAATATTTCCTTGTGCAGGTTGGGTCCTTCCTGCTTTTTTATACGCACATAAAACTTTATAAAAATGGCTTGTACTTTATTCTTACTGGCTTTGTTTTGTGCTTTACTATCTAAACGTCTCTGTGTCATTTGTACACCTGAGGATTTCTCTCCATTTCTTCCTACTAAATCATCTAAAATATCTTAAAAATTTGGTCTTAATATCATCTGTGGGAGATCTTACCTGCTGTATGTCTCTATCCAGTTACCTTTTTTATCTCTAAAGTTTTCCAGGACTGTATTTTTAAAACTTTTTTATGTGTTTATTTATTTTTCTTGGAGTATAGTTGCTGTACAGTGTTGTGTTAGTTTCTACTGTACAGCAAAGTGAATCAGCTATACGTATACATATAGCCCCTCATTTTTGGATTTCCTTCCCATTTAGGTCCCCCCAGAGCCTTGAGTCCAGGACTGTATTTTTAAAACAGTTTATTTATATAGAACTTGGTCAGAGATTTTTTAAAACTTAGTAAATAATGGTGTTTACTTACTTTTGTTTCTATATTTATTGTTTCAAAGAATCAGAGAGTAGAAGCAGAAGTATTTTGTGGGCTGAATGGGTTTCTAGGTGACGTTTTTCGTTCCTCCCTGACCATTCCGACCTTACAGCTTCTGGTTTGTAAGCTGAGAGCCAAGGGACCTTGTCATTAGGCCCCAGCGAGTGCGTTCATGACTTGCGCCTTAGCTCTTCTGAGGCCACTCTTTCCTTCTGGGTTCTTGGCTGTGTTCGAAACAGTGGATTTTTGGATAAATGAAATAATTTATTCTCCCTTTTGCTGGAGTGGGTTCTCTGGGCATTTGCCTTTTCCCCCTCAATGTATTCAAAGAATTAACCTGACAAGAGTCTATTTTTTCTCCTATGGTTCACATCTTTGTGATGGTCAGTAGAACCTGAGTCTTTTGGGGCTTCAAAGAGAGTTTTGTTAGGTTTTAGTGCAGCTCACTTTGCAAAAGGCATAGAGATATTTTTTGTAGCTCATCTTAGGGGATGCACACTTTTCATCCCTAGAGTAATAGTGTGAGTGCAACTAAATACATGAATATCTTCTCAGCCGTAAAGTTCTGTTGAACTAATGGCTGATGGGTAAGGGGTTTTACAGCCTTAATTCTGGAGTACGGAGTGGTTGGTACTAGAATTAGGCATAAAATAAACAAATACCACATAGTTTATTCCTGTTGATGTCACTACTTTTGTTGCTAAAATTTGTGAGCAACTCAATTCTAGCAGTTTTTATCTTTTAAGTTGTCATCTGAGCACTGTATGCGTTATAGACGTTTGACTTTTTTTTTTTTTACTACATGAAATTTTAAAAAAGGAAAACCAGTCGATCATTATGATTATGAAGCTTGTCTGGTTCTGTAATTTAATAAAATACGAAAAAACTTAGAGTCACATGATTTTCTTTAGATTTTAATGCTATTTTATTTAGTGATAAAACTTAAACATACAATATATGTTTTTACCTAGTCCTATAACAGGGTTCAACGGGCAATGATGGCATGAAACCTGCTACATATTTTACTAACACACTGAGATTATTTCTTAGTTTGTAGTGCATCATTAAATTATAAGCTTCATTGTAAAAACTTAAATTGCAAGTAGGTAGTTTCAAAAACCAGAAGCAAATTTTTGTGTGTGTTGAGAATTTTCCACAACTTTAGTGGTTTTTAATTGTAAACTAAGAGGAGAATATGTAAAAATTTAGGTCATTTTAATTGCATGTGAAATAACATGACAAAGAAGATAAGATTATTTTATTTTTCTTGGTAGATTTTTTTCCACTTAAAAAAAGCACTTCGATATGTATGGTTGTGAGAATATGTATGTATGAATATTTTTTGAAGGATTTTTCAGATATGCTAAGTATGGTTCTTTTTGATTTTCATAGAAACAATTTTGGAGCAAGAAATGACTTCAGTGATGGCCTGGGCTCACCCGATAACCTTAAAAATGAGTACAGTTTAGACTATGAGGATGGTCAAGTTGGTTTGCTAGAGGTCACAGGCTGATAGACTGAGAACGTTGACTTTCTTGTTCTCTTCATCTTACATGACTTTTTTTTTTTCCTAATCCAAGTTGGGTTCTAATATGTGAAACATTGTGTACTACCATGACGTAGAGAGAGTTATAAAAGGAATGAGAATGTCCATAGGAGCCGCTCAAATGTCTAATTGATTTGGGGAAAAAATGCTTGATAAAATAGCTCTTTGGAAGCCTTTTTTCCTCATATTTTTCTCAAAAATGATTAAAAATGATTACTGGGACTTCCCTGGCAGCCCAGTGGTTAAGACTCCGTACCTCCGCGTTTCCACTGCAGGGGCCGCGGGTTCGATCCCTGGTTGGGAAATTAAGATCCCCCATGCTGCACGGTGTGGCCACAAAAAAAAAGGGTACTAAGATGTTGACTGGAGGGAAGGGAGGCCTTTTGGAGTAGTGAATGAGCAGAGGTAGGTGGTACGTTAGCAGAACAAGTCATGACTACTTAGAACTCTTCATAGCTCTAGTTGGCATATAGCTATGCCAGAGAGAATAAATCTGCTCTAGTGGGTATTTCCACAGATGGGGCAGAGGTGCCGTGTCTGCAGTCGGCAGTGCAGTGTTCACGCGGAAAGGGGCTTTGGGAATGCATGTCCACTTAAGTCACTGTGTAGCTGAAAGCCCTGAGTTGAATACCTTTTCCTTAAACTGATTTTGAATAAGTTGATTTGAAAAATAACTACATTTTTAAGTGAAAGAAATGTTTAACCTAAGCAAATTAAGTTATAGAAGAGGATTATATGCATTTTATACTTTGGATATTTTTATAGTTTGCCACTGATCCAACTCCCACCCCTGTTAGAATATTCTAAATCTTCACCTGCCTGGGTGTGGTTTCAAACAGCCTAACCCCAAACACATTCATAATGATTCTTCATTACTTACATTATGAATTCAAAAACGTTATATTGGAATTTTCCAGAAAAATATATCTGAGATTTAAAAATTTGAATGGTTCCTTGTCATTCTGTGTAATAATGGTTTGAGATAGCTCTCTTTCTTCAGTATGTATTTTTTATAGTTGTTTTCTTCCTTGTTTTTATTCATCTGAAGGGTTAGCTTAAATTCATAATTTGTATTACTTAAATCTTTTTTTTCTTTCTAGTTTTGGCAAGCGTTCTGCAGGAAGCTTTAGGCGTGGCTGTGAATGCATTGTGTTAGAGCCTTCTGAAATGATTGTGGTAAGAATACTTCTGTGAAGACTTTTTTCCCTTAAAAAAAGTTATGAAATAAAAGTATTTTCACAAACTACCTATAATAGTGTATTATATATTTCATAACTTTAGGTATATTTATTTCATAACTTTTTGAGTTTTAATTCATAATCATTATAATTATTTACGGGATTCAAATAATGAAAAAGAAAGTTTAAAAGGGTCACGTACCTAAATGTTTGGTGTTTGAACTTTATAAATCAGTCTATGAAAATGCCATTTAATTTAAACTTGGAGAGAATCTTGGAATTGCAGGATTTTAGCTCTCCAAATATTGGTTGGAATGAGTGAGATACTTTAAATGAGACACAGTGATATATATTCAGGCAACAATTGACATAAGGAAATCAGTTCACTTCCTTTATCTAATTGAAAGAAATTTGGAGGACTTTTATGCTGGTTAAATACTCTGTTGAGATTTTTATCTCTTTTTAATTGAATAGTGTGATTTAAAAAATATATTGAGGTAAGACATATGCAAAAAAACATAACGTTAGAAGAGATATTAGCAACATAATTATTTTTACTGATGCTTGAAGAAAAGCCTGTCACATTCTTCCTTACTATATAAAAATGATTTTAAGACGGGACACTATGGACCCCTTAAAAAAATCAGCAACAAAAATAAGATTGGAGGGAGTGCCCAGTAGAGACATTCAGTTGGCTAATGTGCATAATATTTCCCATCCAGCATCTATCTGGGCAAGGAAACTTTTTGAATAAATGATGGCCTAAAATAGATGATGATGGAGGGCTTTTTATTCATATTTAATAAAATATTTGGTAAATGTCTATACATCTATTTTCAGAGGAGATGTAGGTTTTTTCCCTATGATGGAGGAGAGGAATTTGTCAGAAATGGGAACTTCCTCGTCAAAGCTAGTGAAAACTTTTGATAAAATTTCCCAAAATGTACTGTTAAGTGAGAAAGTGGCATGGTGGTGAGTAAAGATTTAGGAGTGGAAAAATGTAGGCAGATACGTTGGGCTTTCCAGCCACAGGTCTTGAAAAGCATTTTAGATATTCCCTCGAGATTTTGGTCTCTGTTACTGCTATTTTGTGTTGATCTGAAGGATTTTTGATCTCCAAAATTCCTTGAGGATTTTGTCCTTGTCCATATGATGCTAACTACTAGGTTTGTCAGTGTGAGAACCATCTTAGAATCTAAATATGCTTTTGTGAGCAATACATTATGTAAGTGTGACGGGGACTAACCGAACGTAACTTTTCTTCTGTTAGTCCATTCATCACTTTCTAAATGTTTAAAATGAGGAAATTATGTTTTGAGAACAATGCTATTTATAATAAAAGAAAAAAGAAACTGAATCCGTAGAATGAAAGTAGGAAGAGAAGCTCTTAAGTAATCTACCAAAGTCATTCTGCCAGTAGTCGTGTCTGAGTCATTTGGGATTTGGGTGTTTTTTTTTTTTCTTTTTAAACAGATTTACTTCATGAGAGTTTTTGTGCTTTAGTTAAGACAATGGGGCAGTTGCTTTCATAATGCATGGTGATGTATCCTGTGAGATCTTTCATTAATAAATCAGAACAAAGACTACTGAAAATATCCTTCCCTTTGAGACTGCAGGAAATTCAGGAGTTACCCATATTGTCCTAAGTGGAACTGAAAATGCCTCTTCTCTTTTATAAAGAAAAGTTACTCAGAACCAGTTAGTTCTAGGGAAGTTCAGAAACATCTGAAGTCTGTCGAGATAGTTTGTCTACAAATGTCTTTGCACAGTGAATGAATGTAGACTATCCGTAAGTTTTATTCTGCATCTAATCTTAATATGGAACATGGTGTTTGAAGAAATGAAATCTTGGGGGATTTTATTTCAGGTAGACTATATGGATGAAAATGAAGAATATTTTCAGCGTCAAGCTTCTCATCGACAGTCTCGAAGGAGATTTAGAAAAATCAACCAGAAAGGGGAAAGACAAACGATTATCGACACTGTGGATCCTTATCCTGTGGGCAAACCACCTTTGCCTAGAGGCTATCATACGGTAAGTTACACAAGTATAATAATTATCTTTATAGCTTTTTGGTGGGAGTTTTGTGAAAGGGCATACATTTTCCATTTTTGATGAATAATTCCTTTCTGTGGTATACTTACTCAAAGTGCAGATTTTTCTGGAAACACATAATATGAATAGTTTAAGGAGCATTGAAATAAGGTATCAAAAGGCATTGTTTAGCCTTTTTATTTCTTAACACGGTCTCTGAGGATCAGCTTTGTGGTCATCATGTACAGTTGTAACTGGGATATTTTTAGGTTCTGATCTTAATCTAAAATGTTGCCCTTTCCCTCACCGTCCCCAGTGACGGGTATCATACCTGTTTTTTATTCAAAAGTTAGATATTTAAAAATTACCTATTATCTTCATACCATTGTGAGAATATTATCTGAGAATTTTTTGTTTTTAATATGATGAAGTGAGAGCATAATTTGAAATGATGCTTCTGTAAATCCCAGTGTAAAGATGGTCTGAAGCATTTCTAACAGGTTCAGAGGTCCTCTTTAATACTTTCACCACTTGATCGTCATTTATTCCGTAAATATTAGGTGAAGAAACTACTTCTTATGTTTGAGGAAACCGAGGCACAGATAATGATTGATTTGTACAAGACCCCAGCGTAGTCAGTTTGGGAGCCTTATTTTTCTCACTCATTTCTCTCTGCTCAGCTGTGCTGTGTCCATGTCCCCCGGTGGCCCACCCAGAATAGTGGCAAATATATTTGAGGATTTCTGTTTTCAAGAAGAACGTAACTTGAATTCTTCCATATGTCATAATAAGGTCAAATATGGTTCATCTATACTTACAATACCATTAAATGAGCACTCATTCGTGAAATTAATTTTAAAATAAACATATGAAAAAATAAAAATAGGTAAACGACAACTATTTTACATTTCTTATTTGTTTGTCTTCCGTATCCTCTTCTTTCTTTTTGCAAATAAGTATAAATGCAAACCACATGGGAAAATGTATATAGACTTAAAACTATGTACTTAATTTTCTGGTAACTTGGAAGGATGCATCTTATACCCGCACTTGATGTGTTCTATTTCTGAGAGCCCTTTGTATTTGAATATTCAAGCAGTTTTGGCCACCAGCTCTCAGCCTGCTCCTCTCACTGCCCATGCGCACAATTTTAATTTCACATGAATTTCATAGTTGAATCATTTCATTGAGCTCATTTGCAAAGGGTTGCTTTTTGCTCATCATAAAGTCAGCTTTGTTTGCCTGCTGCAGAGCCTTGGTATTTTTTTGAAAAAAAACTTATGAAAGGTTTTTTGTTACCATTGTCTATACAAGAAGGTAGTATTTTTAGTGTCGATGTAGCATCGTGGAAGAAGGAACTATGGGTTAAAAATAGTTGTACACATTACTAGTACAACCTACTAATATTGTTAATACTCTTTCTGCTTTGGAATTATGTTTCCAAGTCAGATTCTACACCAAGATATTTAGCGGCAGTGTGGGTTACTAAAGATTTAGCGTTCAAGCTGATTGGTTTGATTTTATAGTTATATTTGTCCCATTTAAGTTGGGGGGTGTCATTTTATAATTATTTCTCTCTCCTAGCCCCATGTTTTCCCCCTTTATGTAATACTTCACCCACCTCCCCTACATGACTCCCCCTTTTTAATCTGATTTTTTGGTAAACGTGTAGTTTTTAAAAATTACTCAAGATTCCTTTTTTTTTAGTGGTTTTAAAAAATGTCTTACCTGGTCAACAGGTACTTTTATGAGGGAAAATTCAGTACTAGGGTGAAAAATTTCACTTGCTCACTGATGGATCAGGTACCAGTTTGCTAATACGTGACATGGTGGTGTTAATTTTTCTAAGTGAGTTCAGATGGGCAACAAGTGTCATAATTCTAAATATTGAATCCTGTCTTTTCATGCAAATTGTGTTTTAATTTTATTTATATAATTATTTTGCCTAAGTACATGATTTTAACATACGAAAACAACAAAATTAGCCCTAAGTCACATTTACTTATTCTGAGCAGAAATACTCCTTTTGCAAGAACCCTAGTAAGGTGGGAGCCAGGGTGCAAAGTTGGTTGAAAAGGTGCATGGTCCTCCTTCACAGGCGACCTAAATGGTTGCAGGTGCATTTCAGGTGCATGGCTAAGGAACATAAAGGACATCATACATGTAGCCAGTGCTGTATGGTCATTCTTAACCTGATTTAACCTGATCTTCATTTTGGCAGATGTACTGTAGCATGTCTGATAATGTCATCTTCTCCTTTCCTCCTCTATGGCACTCATTTCATTTTGGCTCAAAGGAATGCACTAAATCTCAGGTATTGTAATCTGTGTGTGGTCTCCTAATACTAACCTCAGTTCATCTGTGAATTTGCATTGTAACTAATGAGTTTATAACATTGATGTGTTTTGCTTCGTCTTGTTCTTTTGTATTTTGCCCTGATTTAGTAAAACCCCTTACAACTTTGAAAGGGTCAGTGGTTTGGTTGATGTCACAGGCTGCTTTATTTGTGCAGACCTAGGGACAAATTGCTCACTTTCTTTGAGGAACGAATACAAGTGCAGACTACATATTTTTAAGAATGAGTGGAGCACAGTTCTTACCTAACCTGCTTGGCGCATAAAGAAATGGAGAGAGAAAGACAGGCAGATAGGCATCGTGGGTGTTTAACTGCTTTTTGTGTGTAAGTTTTATGGGAAATCCATTAGACATCTACATTTTAAAGGCTAGAGGTGAAAGGTTTAAATTTCAGGAATCCCAGTGTGAGAGCATTTTGGGAGACCACTGGTAAAATTTTAGTCAGAATAAAGGCTTTGTCAAAAAGGAAATAAGAATTTACACTTCGCTTGCGTTTTCTTATTTGCGCTTGATTTTTAACCAGATTTCATGCTTTTATTTCATTCTGTATTTTAATTGAGGCCTATAATAATATCTTTGCTCATTTGTTTCATGCCAATATATGACTAATTTACGGTTTCAGCATTACTCGTTTGAAATTTTGGGTCCAATTTGGGGTTATCAGGGAATTTGGAGTCAGGGAAGAAAAACTCATTTATCTCTGGAAACTAATTGGTTAAGTAACTAGTGAAATGTTATGGTTGTGTCTTCTTATTGCCCACGAAAAAGATCATGAATAATTTAATTCACATTAGTGGAAGGCTACTGTCAATGTAATGTCTTTGGCCATTACAGTAACCTCGCCTGAAAACACGAAATATTTGTATAACTTTTCAAATTAAAATAAGGCCATTACTTTACGTTCTATACAATATAATGCATATTAAAATGTCACAGGTGACATAATAGCTGTATTTTATTTTAGAAGCGCTGCTAATTTTTCAGTGATGTGGTAAATCTAAAAAATGTTGATAGTTTTTAAATTTGATAAGATTCTTGTAAAATTGTATAAAAATTTTTTAAATTGTGCCAGTGTTTTGAGCTTTTATCTAGTACATGTATACTTAAAACGTATATAACTTTAATATTTTAAAAGGTACACCGGTATGTAATTAGTCCTCTTGTTCAGTATGAGAAATGACAGGTTAGTCTAATTCCCATGTAGAAGTAGGAATTGAATTTAAAGTGCACTGGGTTATGATGTATACCTTATGTACGCTTTTAAAAATTAGACGTGTTGCAGCAGTTTAAGACAGATGATAGTAATTTCTTCAGAAACACGAATACTCGCACAGTCCATGCAGAGTGCTTTCAGGTCACTTTTTCAAGGCAAGTGTGTGAGGTTTGCAGAGAATAAGCATTTTAAAATGCAGTGAGAAGGCAAGATTGGAGATGGCTTTCATTAGCATTTTCTTACATTTTGATGAGTTGGGTTGAGGCTGTGTTTAAGACTGCCAGAAAACAGGATGCGGCACGAATTTTCAGTCTTTGAGTGGGGAGAGGCAGGTGGCAGAGTCAGGTCCTGGCTAAGGTTCCCGGCGGAGGCTGGGGAATTCGGGGTCATTTCTAGACTGACTTGGGACTTTGGACAGGTTTACCTTGTCGACAGGCTCGGAATAGGGTGGGGGGGGGAACCTGTTTATTTTACCCCTAATTACAGGCCCCGTCTGCATTGATGTGTAATTTATTCTAGAAGTTTGGGTGGGTAGGGAAATGTGAGTTCCATAATAAGAATGGAGAGGAGAGGGAGAGGACTTAAAAGGGAAGAAGGGCCTTCTTACTTTCACCTGGATGCCGGGATGGGGAAGCTGGCACGTACCTGCGCATACCTGTTCTGTCATCTTTTTATTCCTTTTTTTTTTTTTATGGGAAAAAGAAAAAAACAGCTCTGCTCTCTTCCTCGTTTAGAAAGTGTGAAAATTGTACAGAGATATTAGACTGAAGACTGAGGAAAAGTTGTCCCGTCTAAACTGTGGAGGTGATGTGTACCGACTGACGTTTCCTACTGTTGCAGCGTTCCAGGGCTGGTTGCATAATTAAAATGCTCTCCACTCTTTGAGGTTCCGATTGACTTTCCACCTCCACTCCTACTTACCCCCCAAAGTGTGGCTTTACTTTATACAAATTTGAATTAGGAGGATTCAAACACAATATAACATAAAACTTATTTATAAAGTTTCCAATCAGTGCAAACTTTTAATAAGGAGAACCCATCGGTCATAGAAAAAGGTATTTCCCACACATTCTGTTAGTAATCCTTTTCTACAATGGGAATATACACTTCAGGGCACCGTTTAATAATTATGTATTGAATTTTTCTGTAGGTCAGGCTTAGTTTAAAGTTCTTGGTGCAGGTGTACAAAAGAAATAAAAATACTGCATAAAAGTAAGTTAATATAATCTAAGTCAAATACAATGTAATTTTACAAAAACATCATGGAATTAATTTTTTTATCATAGTCAGCGATAATACAATATCTTTAACGTAGCACCAATGTAATAAGGTTGATTCTTATATGAGGCGTATGAAAATGAGTCCTATTTTTAATAAGGTTATTCTTCATAATATAAGACAAGTACTATTTCTTCTAATGGTAATCATTCCTAAGTTATATATATCTTATATATCTCTGAATATAATCTATCACTTTTTTTTAAGTGATGGATTTGATTTAAGTTGGTTTCATCTTCAGTTAAGGACTTCTTAGTAGGTTAATTTCAAAAAAAATTTAAATATTGAAACATGAGAAAATTACAGTGTTTGTGTGATTATGCACATTTATTTGACATTAGACTTTTTGACATGAGCTGTTGTTCTCGCATTAGAAATAGGCAATATTTTCCCTCATGTTACGGCTTTGCTTTGTCACTTATTCTTTACTTTTTCACTGAGGTCTTCCTACTTTAATCCAATATATGCTACTTAACAGTAAGAGCATGTGTTGTGTATCAGTGACTTGTGTGTCTACTAAATTTCCTAGAATATTAAGGTCTTAAGATTTTAACTTATAACAGTCAGTTCATATCCCACTTGACTAATTTATTCAGTGATGATATTTAAAATCTGTTTATGTGCATATACAGAAATTATTCAAGTATGGGGAAATTTCTTAATTACTTGAATATTTTTATTCTTCATCTTTCATCAGGCGTTTGTTTGCTTAATTAAATCAAAAGCCGTTGTCTTCAGTGTGGTCCTCAGTCCCTCTCTGTGAATTAGAATAGGATGGAGTTTCAGAAAATCTGTGTATTCTGTTTCTTGTATCATGGAGGAAAGCTCAGTATTTTCATTTGTATGTTTTTATTATTTTAATGAATATTATTGAGCGCCCACCTTGTTTCAGGGCTGTGCCGGACTCCATGGCTGTAAAGGTCTACAGGACAGACAGAATCTGCCCCCGTTGACTTTATGGCCTCGCACAAAATACAGATAAATCGACGGCAGTTAAGATAGAGGGAAATCCAGGTACCATGGAGGCTCAAAAGCCAGGCATCTTGAGGAATCCGACGTGGCTTCCTGAATGGCCTTACTGTCTTTGCTCAAAGGAAAATCTTCTTTAATCCAAGAAAGCCCAATAGAAATGTGAAAAAGAAATGAATTGGGAAGTAAAGAAGGGAAAGAGGGGATGTGGATAGACTGTTGATAGGAGTGATAGATACAAACCTGCCCTCCCCACATTTTGGTAGATACTGTTGTATGTATACCCCGAAGTCTTTATATTTGCATCAGAGAGTCTTTTAAAGAGAAGTGGCAAAAGTATCCTTTGCTTTTCATGCTTATTCTCAGCAGGTTTACTAGCCCCTCCTCACCTAGACCATGTTGCATTTTAAAATCCTGCCGAAAGCTTCCTGCGGAAAGGTCTTTGAACAATAGGTGGACATAAGAGCGTTGCATTCCTGGCAAAATGCAGCCTGTTAGAGCTGCTGCGGTGGTCTCTGTCTCCTTGCTTTGGGGGGACCATTTCTCTTTCTTGCAGTTATAATCAGGTATTTATGTTGATTTAATTTATACAGATTGAGAAATTACACCATAGAGTCTGTTTAGAAATTGAAATGTAAATCAGGAAATAGTGTAAAATATGAAATGATTAATCTCGTGCTATTAACAGCATGCATTGCAAATTCATGCAAGGCAGTTGAGAATAGTGTGCAGTGTGCTGTTTACACAAGTTTCAGCTTCTGTTAGAGGATGTCTATTTTTATATATGACATCATCGCTGCTGCAGAACTCCCGTGGCCACTGGGATTTACTGTTCTTTCATTCCATTCTGAAAGAAAGCTTGTATTGATGTCATAATTGGACCCATCTTTTGGTTGCACTTGGAAATTGAAAGTAATCGGGGTGTTGTGTAGCATGTCATGGCAATATTTCAAGCAATTTATTTGTCAGAAAGATCACTGCCACTTTGTCCTGCCTCTAACTGTGAACACTGGTGGCTCTCTCTGTGCCTGTTCATGTTTTAAATATATTTGGCTAAAATTTAACTTTTAGTCTCAATAGCAACAATCCTTTCATCTTCAGCCATCTCATTTCTTATGTGATTTTTCCTTTTCTTTTCTTTCCTTTTCTTTTTTTTTTTTTTTTTTGCCATGAGATTTTGCAGTGCTACACACTGATTTGAAAAATGTCTCTTTTCTTTGGAAAAATCTACTTTGATATTCAGACCTATTTCCTACCAGTGCTGAACTGACCTTTTTTACAATTAACTGATCCATTCTAAGTTGTCTGTTTTCACTATTTGAAACATTGGGTGACTAGAAGTGTTCTCTTTTGATTTTGAATCCTGTGTTAAAACATTATTAACTCTGAAATACCTTTCTATTAGCTAGAAGATATTGTTGACCAACCTCTGGAAGAAACTCTAGCATGTGATTCGATGTATGGGTGTTAGGTTGACATCACTCATGAAAGGAAAATTTTAATGATTCATATTAAAATAATTTTTAAATGTCTACTAGATTTTGTACATATTTTTGTGTATAAATTTTCCTCCTTATCCTCTCAAAAAATTAGTCATTATCCGTATCTCAGTAGGAAAGTTTTTTTTCCCCTTCTTTTACAGAAACTAATTAAGAACAAACTACAGATTAAAGAAATAACAGGTTTATTGAGTTACAGCTCACATGCCATACAGTTCACCTATTTAAAGTGCATAATTCAACTCTTCTTCTTTTCTTTTATAAAAAACATATAACACTGAGACTTCCCTGGTGGCGCAGTGGTTAAGAATCCGCCTGCCAATGCAGAGGACACAGGTTCGAGCCCTGGTCCGGGAAGATCCCACGTGCCGCGGAGCAACTAAGCCCGTGCGCCACAACTACTGAGCCTGTGCTCTAGAGCCCACGAGCCACAACTACTGAGCCCGCGTGCCACAACTACTGAAGCCTACACCTAGAGCCCATGCTGCGCAACAAGAGAAGCCACCGCAGTGAGAAGCCCGCGCGCCGCAACGAAGAGTAGGCCCCGCTCACCACAACTAGAGAAAGCCGTCGCGGAGCAACGAAGACCCAATGCAGCCAAAAATAATAATAATAATAATAAATAAATAAATTTATTAAAAAATATGTAACACTAAATGTACCATCTTAACCATTTTTAAGTATACAGTTCAGTAGTAGTAAGAATATCAGTAGTAATGACTGACTTGAACCTACCCAGTTCACAGGTGTACCTCACAGCCTTTGTGATAGTTTAAATTACACATAGGCTGAAAAATAACTTTAAGATAGTTAGGAAAAAAAATAATTATAGAATCTATTGAAAAAAATAAAAGGCTTACTGAACAATTGTATTAGAGCAATTTCTTATGAACTTAGTATGGGGTCAGTAGCCTTTTATTTTTTCCTGTGTCTTCCTTTCTCACTTTCAAGTGGAATATTGGCGGTGGTTGGATGTGACGCAGAGTTTAGAACTGCTAGCCTAGAGGAGAAATGATGTGACCACAGAGTGGGCCGGATCTGAGCAATGAATCGCTAATTGGAATAAATGGCGGAGGAATTCCGAAGGGAAAGGTTTGAAGATGAAAAAGAAAGTATTCAGGCTGTCTTAACTTTTACTCAGATGTCTGTGAGGATAACAGTGATAATTGGTCACCTGTGGCTTTGGTACGATCCGGAAGGCATTAGGAGTGTTAGAAGATAAGGTTAAAATCTCAAAGTAAGTTGTAGCGTTTCCCTCGCACTAATTATTCGTGTGCGTCTACTTTCCGTCCACTTCTTTATCCGAAATTTTAAACCGAACCTTCAAAAACCTGTTTGAATCATCAGGAATTTTGGAATACTCAGGAACGTTTTCAAGAAAAAGATCATTTTGCCGTTTGTTACTTTATGAAGTATGCACATCCCAACCAGGTGTGATGAAGAGAATACTTGGGCCTCGGCAATAGTCTTGATGCCCTCGATGCCCTTGACGGTCATGGGCATTCTTAACAAGCACTGCAGTCTTTTTATTCCTCCTCGGCATGAAAGTTTGCCTAACTTTGGGTACTAACTTTAGTTAGATGGGGAAGGTGTGAGCAGCTAGCCTTCCTGCAAGTGGATGTGCTGTTAGAAGGTTCAGCTGAGGTAGGACCTCACAGGGTTTTATCTTAAAGGAATCTAAGGACAGCCGACAACTGGGTTTTTACAAAGAGCCAAGAGGCTGATCATTTTCTGGTTCATCTCAGAGCAGCAGCTGTCAAACTTGTCCATCTCAGGACTTGTTTACACTCTTAAAACTTTTTGAGAGGGACTTCCCTGGTGGCTCAGTGGTTAAGAATCCACCTGCCAATGCAGGGGACACCGATTTGATCCCTGGTCCGGGAGAATCCCACATGCCGCGGAGCAACTAAGCCTGTGTGCCACAACTACTGAAGCCGGCGTGCCTAGAGACCGTGCTCCATAACAAGAGAAGCCACCGCAATGAGAAGCGTGCGCACCGCAACGAAGAGTAGCCCCCGCTCGCCGCAACTAGAGAAAGCCCGTGCACAGCAACAAAGACCCAATGCAGCCAAAAATAAAGAAATAAATACACTGGGCTTCCCTGGTGGCGAAGTGGTTGAGAGTCCGCCTGCCGATGCAGGGGACACGGGTTCGTGCCCCGGTCCGGGAAGATCCCACATGCCGCGGAGTGGCTGGGCCCGTGAGCCATGGCTGCTGAGCCTGCGCGTCTGGAGCCTGTGCTCCACAACGGGAGAGGCCACAACAGTGAGAGGCCCGCGTACCGCAAAATAAAAATAAAAAAAATAAAAATAAATACACTTATTAAGGAAAAAAAACTTTTTGAGGGCTCCAACAGCTTTTGTTTATATGAATTATCTACATCATTACTTGGCATATTAAAAATTGAAACTGAGAAACTTAAAAATATGTATTCATTGGTTAATTAAACATAATAAACCCATTATACATTAACATAAAGGTTTTTTTAGTGAGAGGTAGCTATATTTTCAAAACAGAAAAAGTGAGAGGAAGGGTGGTGGTGGTTTATAGTTCTACAAATATGTTTAATGTTTGGCCTAGTAGAAGGCAGCTGGATTCTCATATCTGCTTCTGTATTCAGTCTTTTGTGATGTCCTTTTCTGGCTGAAGTATATAAAGTACGGCCTCACACAGATGGGTAGTTGGAAAAGGGAGGAGAGTTTTAACAGCTTCTTCAAATAATCTTCCTGATACACTACACCAAAGTTTGACAAACGGTAGTTCCTTACACCTGCTGTTGTGTTGAGGGACATAACACTCTGTCAGTCAGCTTTTAAAATTTTTCTTTTATTAAGACCCATCCGCCTTACTTACACGCCGAATGGGTCTTTCTATTCATGTGTGATTTTATAACATCATGCATTCGTCACTGAATTTAGGTCTTCCAAATTTTGGCTTGTTACGCAATATAAAAAAAAAATCACATTTGTTAGTATCACTACCAGTCTCATGTCAAAAGGCCTTAATTATTGGGAAGCTGTCAAGCTTATGGGATTGGACATGTTTTCCTAATGTCTAATTTTTACTTGAAAGCTAAAATTTTATCCTTGGGAAAGTGCTGTCAGCTGTTTTCCTTGAAGTGACAAGCTCAGTTTGTCCATTTTCAAGAAAATATCGGCCAAGTACCCTAGTCTCAGTAACCACAGTTTGTCCATTTTTTGTTCTTTCCCACAGAAATAGCTTTCCATGAAAAAACCAAGTGCAGGACCCTTCTGAGAGCAGGGCCCGTAGACGGCTGAGCTTGCAAACCTATGAGGCTGCCCCGACCTTGTTTCCTGTGTGATTCTTCCCCTTACTTCCTTTTCCTTTTGGCTGCTTAATCTCCTCATAGATACAAGGAGAAAATGGAAAGCCCTCAAGCTAACTTGGGATGGAATCAGAAGAATTTTAAAATGCCTTATATTAAATAATGGTTTTAAATATATTAATTAATTGGTTTGGATGGTCACCAGCAGTCCTTTTTGTAGTTACTGTAGTAATCTTTAAAGGTACATATTTTTACTTAATTTATTTAGCATTTCTCATTTAGAGAGTGTTTCTCTTTAGGAATTTTATCTTTGGAGCCCCTTTTCCCCCCAGAAAGTTCTCTGCCTCCTCTTCCCTATTAAGACAATTATGAGCCATTATGTGGAATTATAAAATATTTAAACTTTTTATGCAAACATTTGTGTGATATGAAAGTATGACCTAATCATAACTGTAAAGAGTGTGTTAGACAACTTTTTTTTTTTTTTTTTTTTTTTTGCGGTACGCGGGCCTCTCACTGCTGTGGCCTCTCCCGTTGCGGAGCACAGGCTCCGGATGCGCAGGCCCAGCGGCCATGGCTCACGGGCCCAGCCGCTCCGCGGCATGTGGGGTCTTCCCGGACCAGGGCACGAACCCGTGTCCCCTGCATCGGCAGGCGGACTCTCAACCACTGCGCCACCAGGGAAGCCCGAGACAACCTTTAAAGCTGAGTTTTTGGTCTTATGCTAATACCGATAAGACTAGTTTTTGGTGTCCTCACCCACTCCCATACCCTCAAAAAAAGATCCTCACCAGGAGTAATTTCAACAGCCTCCTGTGCGTGATTAATACTTTAGATTCAGGATAATGTAATGTATTACAAATTGTTTCAGTTTGATAGTGCGAAATAAATAAACAGTACCTCGCAATGTATTTAAAACTTCTCTAACCTTCTTACTATTTTTCTCGAATTATATCTTTGTTATCCTCTAGTTTGAGTATCTTTTTTTCTTTTTTTACTGGCTCCCTTTTTCCTTTTTGGTCTAAATAAATATGCTGCCTTCACTCTTTCCACTTGTCCTGCTTATGTTAAGACACCAGTGGTTGGTTTCCTTTGTCATCACAACATGTGGTTTACTTCTCATAATGGTGCTCTGAAATTCGGTGTGCTTCAGTAATCAGCTACTGCAGCAGAATATCTGAAAGGGTAGCGCTGCCTTGGGGAAGGGACTGGAAGTTTTCCCGCTCCCAACTTTGAGATGATAAGTTTGCCCTGGTAAGAGCTGAAATGTCCACTTGTACATTCTATGAGGTCAGTAGTCACTATAGATTCCTGCATCCCTTCTCGCTTAGAGAAATTCCCCCTTTAGGTGATTGTCTCACTTTCTTCCCTACCGCATTTTTATCTTTATTGTAAATACCATGCTTTCTGGTAGTGTGTATGATATTTTTTAATTCATTTTTTATTGAAGTATAGTTGAATTACAATGTTGTATTAATTACTGCTCTACAGCAAAGTGATTCAGTTATACATATGTATATATATTCTCTTTCATATTCTTTTCCGTCATGGTTTATCACAGGATACTGAATATAGTTCCCTGTGCTATGCAGTAGGACTTTGGCGTTACCTAGTCTATATATATTAGTTCGCATCTGCTAACTCCAAACTCCTAATCCATCCCTCCCCCACCCTCCTCCCCCTTGGCAACCACCAGTCTGTTCTCTGTGTCCCTGATTCTGTTTCTGTTTCGTAGATAGGTTCGTTTGTGGTATATTTTAGATGCCACATATAAGAGATATCATATGGTATTTGTCTTTTTCTGACTTAATTCACTTAGTATGATAATCTCTGGTTGCATCCATGTTGCTGCAAATGGCATTATTAGTTTTGGTTTTTGTTTTTAAAAAGTCCACTGAATTGAATGGTAGGTTGTAAAATTTTGGCCCAACAGATTTTTTTTTTTTTTTGGCTTCACCTCCTTGAAAAAGCATTACCTATAAAATACAAGCCATCAAGAAAAATAGGTTTTATTATACATTTGCTCCAAGGCAGCCTTTTAGTAACCATTTCATGTGATGCACAGTACATTTTGCTTATGTCCACCACACTATTGAACTAACCAGGATGATTTCTGAAGGTCATACCTGATTTCTTGTATTCCTGTCCTGTCCCACTTTGTCTTGGGGGTTAAGTGTAGAATGAATGAGTGAATGCTACTTATTCTGTTTAGTGTTTCATTATAGATTTATGGTTGTGTGTTAATACAGTGAACTGCTACTTTATGGCACAATCAGGAGGTATAATCTTCCGTGATTGTGATTCATCTGGCCAGTTGTGAGCAGTTCTAACAATTATAGTTGTCTGAGACATACAGTGAAATATTCTAGTCTTGGCCTTTAAAAATACCAGCATGGTAGTAATTGACCATTTCAAAGCGCAACTAAAATATGAATAGGGTGAAATACTCTGTTTGCCTTTTCAGAGCTTTTAAGGAGAGGGAGAAATTAGATGGGTGGTTTGGGCTTTGTTTGTTTATTCATTTATTTATGAGAAGGAAGATTGAATATTGTCATCTTAAACTCATGTGGTCATGGTGGGAGGCTGGCTTCTTCTCTAAGGGAACATTTAAAAAATTTCTGTGGCATCTAAAATATTTTCTATATTGAGACAGTCTCTTCTATATTTAATTATTTTCCAGGCAAATTTACTTGGAAGCATTTCCTGTCTGGAGTATATTTAATTACATCAGATGGGCAGTCACAGTTCTATTCCTGGTCGTGAAGTCCACTGATGAATGCTGCTGCTTATAAATACTGTTATTTTCGTTTAGAGTGAAGATTATTGAACCATTATGAAAATTTATACATATTTATTTGAAAACCTCAGATTTAAAAAATGAAAATATGCTTGTTAAAATTAAATTCCTGAAGAGTCAGGAGAGTCTTTGGAAGCAGACAGTATCACGTATGCCTTTGTATACCTTTTGCACAGTGTGTATTGCTGTTACGGTAGGTCCTCAGCAGTGTCCTGGTTCCATGCTGGTGTCGATCAAACTCCCAGAATTAGCATTAGTTAACATTTCTAGGAGAGGCATCACAGATCCACCTGCATTAACACATCAATACAACATTAATTAATGGGTTGCCCAAACCTTGAGTGCAGCTGAATTTTTAGAATATCTTGGAAGGAATAAAATCAACCCTTATTGCATCCTTATGACATATACCAGTCGTCAGCGTGCTTTTTCGTGTATTTCGTCAATCAGACTTTTCTGCAGCGTTGAATGTTTGGTGATGGCATCTCCACTGTTAGGAGATAAGCCTCCTAAGGTCAAAGGTGTCAAGTAATGTGTTCGATGTTCATGGTCACAGAATCAAATAAAGACATAGGTCTTCTCTGTCCCTGATACAGAACATTATTTATTTTTAAAAATGAATTTAACATATATTGCTTTTATGTTACTTAAACTTTAAATTTGATCTAAAAGAAATATAATATATATCATATAATTCACCCACTTTAAATGCCTACAATTTAAATACCTTTAAAGGAAAGAGGCCAGAGCACAGAATGTCCATTCTAGTAGGCTTTAGTTGATTCATCAGTCTTTTTTGTTGCAACTGGGTGTTTTCCCCTCTCGAACCATGCATCCCTCATCAATAAAGCACAGCATTCCCCCCCCATTTAAATAACCTTTCTAGCTTCATTCCAATACAGAAATGGGTTTTCACTGGCCATCAGTACTATTTCACAACAGAGCATAACTATGTAATTAGTGTATTTTAAAAGTTAGGTCCACTAATATTATAAGTAACAAGCCAAATCTTGCCAGAAGATCTTTTGTAAGTATGACTTTTTAACGAACTAAAACAACTTACAGTTGTCTAAAGGTAGTCATCATTTTTAGAGGTAAAAACACACCGCCACACTGGTGGCGCAGTGGTTGAGAATCTGCCTGCCAGTGCAGGGGACACGGGTTTGAGCTCCTGGTCTGGGAAGATCCCACATGCCACGGAGCAACTAAGCCTGTGCACCACAACTATTGAGCCCTCGCGTCTGGAGCCTGTGCTCCGCAACAAGAGAGGCCGCGACAGTGAGAGGCCCGCGCACCGTGATGAAGAGTGGCCCCTGCTCACCGCAACTAGAGAAAGCCCTTGCACAGAAACGAACACCCAACACAGCCAAAAATAAATAAATAAATTTAAAAAAAAAAAAACACCGCCACAAAATTACTAACTTCTGCACCAGAAAATATTGGAAGTGTTCTGGTAGTATTTAAGAATATTGAAAATGTATATCAAATAATATCAGGGGGTTTATAAACCTTCTGTAAAACTGATGATGTAGTTATGTAGGACTTTTAATAATTCAAATTATTGCTACCATTAAGAAAAACACCTTTTACTTAACCTTTTTTTCTAAGTTTGACAGCATTTAATTTGCAGAGTAAGCGATGTTAAAAAGAAAACCGCTAAACTATTGTCCAATTATCACTATAATTTTTAAAAAGTAAGGGCATTTTAATATTTCCTCTCTGGCTGCCAAAGTAGGAAGATAAAGATTTCAGGATAAAGGATAGTTACCACCAGGAAATCTTATCCCAAGATAGACCATCTGAATGGAAATACTACCCCTCTACCCCCATCTTGCTACTAGCTAACGTTTGGGACCAGTCATATAGTTAAGATAACTTTAAGAACGTAAAAGGATTGTAGGAATCTGCCAGTCAAACCACTTAATAAAATTTATTTTTTTCTATGTAATCACTGACGTTCATCCTCTGCTTTAAGATTTTTAGTTACACTTAGCACTGATATTTGTGAGACAGTGCATACGTAACGTGTGTCAAAATTGTACCCTACCGCCTGGTACAGAGAAAGGGTTTTGTAAATCATAGCGGTTATCGTTGCTTGTAGGAAAGGCCTAATTATTAAGAAACTTCCCTTATGTTTAGTGAACTCTGCCTCTCTGTATCTTAGTCTGTGGTTCTAGGTATCTCTTAAAGCAGCACAAATGAATATTCGTGTTCCATTTCCATGTAAGTGTGCTTCAGATATTTAATGAGACCCTGCTCTGTTCAGCCTCTTCTCTAGGTTACACATTCCTAACTTCTTACAACTTTTCTGAACACCTTATCATCTTGATCTTCTGCTGTTTGAACATTACAGTTACTCATCATCTGTCCTAAGTCATGATGTCTAGAATGGGTTGCTGTAAACCACATGCAGGCTATAGGCTATAGCAGAGCTTCCTGTCCCCCTCCCTCTGGGCCTTCTGTGTCTGATAATGTAACCTGAGATTTTATTAGGGTTTTCAGTCACCTTGGAGCTTTGGGCCAGCTCCCTTTTACAGATAGCCCCTCCCACCTCCCACCCCCACCCCCCCACGCTACGAATTGTTCCTCCAGCCTGATCTTCCCTCTCCTGTACTTGTAAGAGTGACACTTTGATGGTACACGTGGTACACTGTTAAATTTAGATTTGCTGGTTTTTATCTACTCTTTTCACCTGTCACGTTATTTAAAACACCTCATTCTGTCAGTAAGCAAATTGGACATCTTTCATGGTTGCACAACTATCCTATGTCTACTTCCTCAGCTTAAAATAAAGCTGGTGTTATACTACTTCACAGGTTACTCTTGAAAATGTGTAAGTGGAATTACTTATGCATTTATTCTTTGAGCAATTACTGTGTGTTAAGTACGAGAGACAAAACATTTTATCATTGGCAATATGAGATGAAATGTTGTATGGTCCCTGCTTTCAGCTAATTTACATTCCAGTTTGTGGTCAGTATTTCTCTTTTTGTTAAATAAAAATAGGAGTGATAATTAACTACTGTGTTCGTGCAAACATAAGGGAACATAAGGGAATAGGTTACATGCCAAATTAGTAATAAAGATAGTAATTGCTTTTTTGTTTGCAGTATGCGGGCCTCTCACCGCTGTGGTCTCTCCCATTGCGGAGCACAGGCTCCGGACGCGCAGGCTCAGTGGCCATGGCTCACGGGCCCAGCCGCTCCGCGGCATGTGGGATCTTCCTGGACCAGGGCACGAACCCGCGTCCCCTGCATCGGCAGGCGCACTCCCAACCACTGCGCCACCAGGGAAGCCCAGTAATTGCTATTTATATTTGGAGTGGTACTCTATGAAATACTGAAGTCAGGAGCCCACTTTCAGGCCTCGTCCTTAGACAAAGCGGTGAAATGATTGGCAACCAGTGTACAAGGACTCCCCCTCTGAGGCTGAGCATTTTGAGGTGAAGTCTGGTCTCGTTAAAAGAGGTTCTTGGGAATGAGGTAAGCTTTGCAAAATCAGCTGTTAAAGTCTGTGCATTTTGAAAAGCCCCGTTCTGTATGTTGGAATTTCTTACTCGCTTACAGCCTTCTTTATTTTTCTGCATGTCTCCATTTCATGCCATCTTTTTTTTTGGCGGGGGGTGGGGGGTGGTGACCAAGGATTGAACCTGGGCCATGACGGTGAAAGCGCTAAGTCCTAACCGCTGGGCCGCCAGGGAACTCCCCATTTCATGCCATCTTTTAATCGTTCTCTTCTAACGTGGCCCACGTAAATAGTGAGCATATTTATTATAGACAGGTTACATTAGTTCTCCAGTTATGAGTCAGGTGCAACATAAGCAGTTTGTTGTCAGACAGGTTTTTTTAATTAAAGACATAGCCTAAAGATTTCTTTGAATATATCTTTAGAGTATATCTGGGTGATCTTTTTTGGACTCACAATTCGATCTTTTTAAGTGCTAATTCAAGTAATGGTTCCTAGTATTTCTAAAGCCTTCATTTAAATTAAACTCAGATGTGTATTCAACAGTTATTACGTATCAGGCACAGTGTTGGTGTCTCTCATTTTATTTCGTAATTAAATTATTTTAAATAAAGAACCTGAAGTACCTTTTTATTGGTCAGAGTAGAAAAAATAAAAATTCTAGCCCCGATTTCCTCTGTGAGGAGGGTGTGTGGGGGGACCTGTCTGAAGTTCACCCGAGGATGAAACAGATTATGTGAAATGTAGGGATGAATTACAGTGTAAAGAATTTGTCAGATGATCAACTTTTGTTTTGTTTTGTTGTTTTGTTTAGAAAGAAATCCTAATACTAATGGGATGTTTTGGGTTTAGGAAAAGAGAAGTGAAACTTCTGACCGTACCTTGCAGTTTTGCATTGGCTTGGTGCCCAGTGGGTTTGGTGTGGTGTAGAAAATAGCACCTTAAAATGTCATTTCTTTGATGAACAATAAAACATTAGGGTGCAAATTTGTAAAATTTTATGTTTCCAGATATTGAAGAATAAATTCTTCTTGCCTCTCCAAGAGATTTTCTCCAACCTCTGTAGTTTTTCCTCTGGGGAAGGGAGAAGAGGGAAAGCAATCAGCATACGTATAGTGGATAAAGTAAATTATATGAGAAACCTGGAGTTCTATTTTGTGCTCTTCCAAACTACTAACTCTATAATCTCATACACTTAATTTTTCTGGGAAAGGACGAATACATTATTTTACTGCTTCCTTGGGTGCTGACCAGGCTTAATTAAATGTTTGCAAAGCACTTGGAGATCTGTGGATAAACACTATAGATGCCCTACATAAATAAACATGTATTAATCCTAAATGTGGTTGATAATTACTGAGAAGAACAGACCATTTTTCTCAATTTCATAGTCATTAAAAAGGGCATGCTTTAGGTGGAAAAAATGTAAATGAATATGATGGGTTTAAATTTAGCCTGGAAAGGCTTAAGTAACGTCTTGAATTGTGTTATGATCTATCCTTTGGGTCACTGTTGCTGATAATTTAGAAGTTCTTAGGCAGAAAGCTGTTACGTGGTCCTTTTTCTAGCTGGATCTATTTAATGCTATTTGCTGAATCTAGATGGTTAAGGAATAGGGTAAATAGAACCAAAATCAGCCTAAGGGTGATTTTTTTCTTATTTGTGTAAAATCTGTAATATGGGATTCTCTTAAATCGTCAGTTCGTATTTTATGTTTGGCATATTATAACCTGGTATAATTGTATTTCATTGTACAAGGTAGTAGGGATAGTAAAATTTCAGTACTGCAGTCATGAGTTTTGCAATGTGTAGGTTGTAGGCGGGGAGCCAGGTTGGGAGAGAAATCTCACCAGTCTCAGCACAGAAGAGCATCAGTGCCTGAGGATGTGCGACTCTGACCTCATCTCTCAGGGTCCCCGATGAGGTTAGTTTCCTCCTCCAGAGAGGTGACAGGTTTTTCTGCAAAGACGAGCAACGCAAAATCTTCCCCTAAAAGGTCGGCCGCCATCAGCATGGAGGTGACCTGACTTCACCTTGGAGACAGGTTTCCGTCGCGTGGGCCTGTGGGGCATGGGCTGGATGGGTGAAAGCTGTGCCGCTTGATCACGTAGTTCTTGAGTTGCCATTGGCTCTATTTGCGTGTGTAGTAAAACACACATAACGTTTAAATGGATCATTTTAACCGTTTTTAAGGGTCCAGTTCAGTGGCATTAAGTACATTCACCTCATTATGCAGCCATCGCCACCATCCATCTCCAGAACGTTTTCATCTTCCCAGAAGAAACTCCATACCCATTAAACATGACTCCTCATTTCTCCCAGCCCCTGGCCACCACCGTTCTCCTTTCTGTCTGTGAAGTTGATACAAGTGTAGTCGTACAGGGTTTGTCTTTCTGTGACTGAACCATTTCACTTTAGCACAGTGTCTTCAAGGCGTGTCCTTGTTGTAGCTCGTTAGAGAATCTTGTTCCTTTTTAAGACCGAATATCCCATCGTATTGATATGTATATACCACATTTTGTTTATGCATTCATTCATAGATGGACGCTTGAGTTGCTTCTAGCTTTTACCTCTTTTTTTTTTTTTTTTTTTTTCCGGTACGCGGGCCTCTCACAGTTGTGGCTTCTCCCGTTGCGGAGCACAGGCTCCGGACGCGCAGGTTCAGCGGCCACGGCTCACGGGCCCAGCCGCTCCGCGGCATGTGGGATCTTCCCGGACCGGGGCACGAACCCGGGTCCCCTGCATCGGCAGGCGGACTCTCAACCACTGCGCCACCAGGGAAGCCCCAGAGCAGAAGTTTTTAATTTTAGTGAATCCAACTTACCCATTATTTCTTTCACGCATCATGTTTGGTGTTGTAGCTAAAAAGGCATCACCATACTCAAGGTTGTCTACCTTTCCTCTTAGTATCTTGTAGGAGTTCTGCAGTTTTGCGTTTTACATTTAGGTCTGTGATCCATTTTGAGTTAATTTTTGTGGGTGGCGTAAGGCCTGTTTCTAGGTGATGTGATGCTTTTTGCGTGTGGATGTCCATTTGTTCCAGCACCATTTGTTGAAGAGACTCTCTTTGCTCTATCATATTGCCTTTTCCCTTTGTCAAAGAACAGCACTGTTTACTTTTAAATAATTCATTTGTCTGTTATAGAAAAATATCTGGGACTTTTTTTGTTAGGGACTGGTTTACAGGATCAAATATGGTCTTGCTAATGTCCATTCCCAGTTGCTGGGGGTTTCATTCATTCAAAAAGTGTTGATTGTATACAACACGTAGCGTGCTATGCACTGCAAGTCTAGTGGCACGCAGGCAAGCATGGTGTCAGCCATCAAGGAGAGGGGTGTGTAGCAGGGGAAAAGCAAACACTAATTGCACATAAGTTCGTGATTAAGCATGAACTCACGGCATGACAGGAGAGTGATATACAACGTGATGGTAGTTTTGAGGGCATTTCACCAGTGGGTTTTGAGGGGTGGCGTAGGAGCGATCAGGAAAGGGAGGGTGAGGGCGAGTTCAAGGCAGAAGAAATAACACGTGAAAAGGTCCTCTTGCCCCTTCAAGGAAGCAAGCGCCGCTGAGGTTACCTGAGGGTCTGAGTGTGGGGTGAGTCTTGAAGACACGCAGGTCTTGCAGATACCACAAGAGTTGTAGTCTGTGCGCTGAGAGCAGTGGGAAGCCATGTGTGTGTCTGGGTTGGAAAAGGGGGCTCAGTGGATTCAGATGAAATGACCAGATTTTAGTTTTTCAGAGATCTCAGAGGCAGTCTGTCAAATGGGTTGAGTGGACGAGGTTAGAACTGAATCCAGACAGTTCAGTAAGGAGACTTTTGCAGTTTTCGCGGCAAAAAATAATGATTGGAGTGGGATGGTAGCAGCGGAGATGGAGAGAAATCTGAATTGTAGGGAAGGTAGAGACGTAATTAGTGGGACACTGTGACGGATCGGATGTGGACAAGGGTGTTTAGGGTGACTGGTCGACGTCTCAGGCATTATAACAAGACCGTGGTGGTCCTTCATTTGAGAGGGCGGTGCGGTGAGGGAGTGACGGAACCAAAGTCGGTGATTCCTCAGAGGTTTGGGTGTGAAGTGGGGAAGAGGTCAGACAGTAGCCATGGGAGAATGTAGGATCTTGGCAAGGTTTCCGGTTTTGGTTTTGTTTCTGAGACAGGAGAGACCTGAACATACTAAAAAGTGGAGGGCTTCCCTGGTGGCGCAGTGGTTGAGGGTCCGCCTGCCGATGCAGGGGACACGGGTTCGTGCCCTGGTCCGGGAAGATCCCACATGCCGTGGAGCGGTTGGGCCCGTGAGCCATGGCCGCTGATCCTGCGCGTCCGGAGCCTGTGCTGCGCAACGGGAGAGGCCACAACAGTGAGAGGCCCGCGTACCGCAAAAAAAAAAAAGTGGAGAACCTCTAGTTGTGGGCGAGAGGTTGAGTGGATGATATAAGAAGTCTGTGGAAGGGGCATGCTGGGGGTAGAAGGATGCCAGATCGAGAAGTGGAGGGCCTGGCTGCCTTCAGGTGTGCAGGGAGAGGAAAGAGAATAAGTGGTGTGGGAGTCAGCTTAGGGAGCAGCGGGTACGGGCAGCTCCAAAGTCAGGTACTCAAGTAGCTAGATTTTCCATAGCTGTTTTCGATCGTGGATACCGTTTATAGATAGATGCGACCATGAGAACCGGACCAGGGCTTCCAAGCTAAAATGTCAACAGTAATGCTGTCTTTTCCAATAACCTACTAACCCGGGTGGAATTCAGTGTGGTAGAATTACACAACCTTATTAAATTTCAACTTTCTACCTCTAAAAGAAGTTTGATTTGGTTTTTATAAAAAAAAAACCCGAGTGGGTTTATTTTGATATAATTTGCAAGGTGCTGTGTGTGTGTGCCCGAGTGTGTGTATGGGTGTTTGTGAAAAATCACACCTTCTAAATTTATACAAAGCTTGCATTTTGTGAATTTCTGGTGGATACTTGTTTCCTCCAGCACGGTGATACTCGAGGGTGGGGACGAGGTCACAGCCATCCCTGTTTCTTCCCCTTGCTGAAAAATCATATTTTAGTTCAAAGCTGTTCAAGTGAGTCCTTGCTCTGCTCTCCCACCCTGTCTTCAGAGATATTATTTGGAGTCAGCAATCAATGGATTCCATCCCTCTGAGACTTGCTTAACCTACAGCCGCTGATAAAATACAGGCAAGAGCTCGTTACTTTATCTGAATTGTCCATTGCTACCTTAATGAGTGAAATGGTTAAGTAGAGGAGGGGGCGAGCCTTAAGGAATGTGTGTACCGTTTGAGCTGAATATTTCAGTGTATATAGGGAGAGGGAGGGCGAGAGAGAAATCCACTTACATCACTAGAACTGCATTGAGTGTGAGCCTTGCAGGTTAAGAGACAGACTCCAGTGTCTTGCTTTCTGCAGGAAGCAGCAATGCCGCCTGTTTCCTAAGAGGAATTTTTTATTTAGAAAAGGAAGCTTTCTCTCTACCCAGGAAATGGCTTTCCTTGTGCGTTGCTATGCCAACTGCCTGCAGCCATGGTCCTCCAAAGTAAGCACAATAATGTAATTATATTGGTGTATTGCATTCAGACTCGTGCTTCTCAAGATTGTGTGTGTGCATGTGCCGTGTTTCTGTTAGTGACTCTCTTGCTGGCAGTCATGCTTGTGTTGAGTGTAAGGGACAGACATCATTAGATCAAATGTCCATCAGTGTCATGCCGCCGAGATTAATTGTGCAAACTTGGTTAGTGGAGTGGGACAGAGATGACTGGTCACCGCTCCGTCAGCATCACTGGCAGCCAGGGAGGAGGTCCCGATTCACACGCTCTGCCCTGGTTCTTTCTTTCTTTCTCTTTCTCCTTTCTTCCTTGGTCGAAGGGGTCCGTATGTGTGATTGCAAATGAGACAAGAGTATTAACAATGCTTGGCTGAGTGCTGAAGACCGGTTCCTCCACCACCCTGACCGAGATCATTCTCTGGGAAGCCTTTTGGAGGGGAGTCTGTGTGCAGTCAGCCATTTTAGCTTTTTTTTTTCCCCCTTTTCTTTTGCCTCTCGTTCTTCGGTCTCAGAAATGATCTTGTTCTCCGGGAGGACTGAGAGCTGGATAAGGTTTCCTCAGTCTCGTCGTAGCCGGAGATGGCTAGAGTTTCAGCGTTATAAAAATGGAGACCGGCAGGGTCGTGCGGATCCCTTTTCTGGTCCACAAGTATGAGGGTTTTCAGCTCACCGGTAGTGAGACTTGAAGCTGCAGCTGGCTCTCCTCCTCTTTTTTTTCTTTCTTTCTTCTTCGTTTTTCCTTTAATTCAGTGCTGTCAAGGGTGACTTGGCATCCATGAGAGACTGGTACATGATGTGTAAGTTCAGTCCAGCATATGTTTCTTCATTATGAAACCACTAGCAATCCCAGCTAACCATGGAGTTATGGGCCAGCAGGAGAAACACTCAGTAAGTACCTCAAATGCCGCTGTGCTTCCACCTTGCGTCATAGGGAACGGCTTTAAAATGGGGATGATCGCTGTGTCTCTTCAGGGGAGGCATGTTTTCTAGAGGGTCTGAGAGTCTGCTTGGAGGAGGGAGGGTAAGTTACAGCTGGCTTGTTCTTCCCATTCTGTTGTGATTTAACCATTTTTTTCAACAAGACCAGCAGTCCATTTAAAGCAAGATCACAAACATTGTGACACACCGGACGGCTGATTTTTATAATCAGAGATTAAAACTTGGCAATTCAGCTTTAACTCAGCACTTGAATAGTCTCGTAAAAATATCTGTATCGTTGAATTTAATGAGAGATCATGAAAAGGTTATTGGGCACAGGCGTCTGTGGTACGGAATTCACATGTAGGCTTGAAGGAGGGAGGAGAGCTTCGGTTACTGATTTGGTAATAAAACCATCAGTGGGACTCATCTGACTTCTTCACAGGAATTAACAGGTGATGAGAACACAGAATTTTTTTGTTTGTTTTCATGCCACAAGTATTGCTTCTTTATAATTGATCCCATGAGTCAGCTCTGCATTTGTCACGCTGAAATCCCATAGGCAGCTACTGCTGTTTGTGAGAAACACTTTTCTATGGTTAATACCAAGTCCGAGCCTCCTGTTCTAGGAATGTGAATTCTCACTTTGCTGCCTTTGTACCACCATGTTGGAAGTTTCCTGCCATCACACTAATTCATATGTGTGTGTCTCATATATATATTTAAATGTCCCAAATGAAAATGCATATATTTAGGCAGCTTATATAGTAATTAAAGTATTTTTAAATGCCTATTTTTATATTCTGGCCTCTAGCAAGTACTCTGTTAGGGTACAGGAATTATCTTTTATGTATGCTAAAAAGATTGAGATGTTAAACTTTGAAAATGGAGATAAATCGCTGAGGCTTTGAAAATTTATAGACAGAAGGACATGAATTAGAATATTTAGATGCCATCACGAACAAAATTGTTAACTAAATCCGAGAGGTTTTCTTAGATGAAGCTACCCATGAGGCATCGCCCTGCACGCCCAGAGAGTGGTGGGATGTTCCCGGGCAGTGGCTGTGTTGCAGGCATGTTATGATGCGGGGCTTGGAGCCCAGCCCCCTCGTAATGAGATTCCTGTGGTACCTCGCTAATTAAATCTCTTCGGATCAGATCCAAAAGCAGACCAGCCTTATACTTAATTTCACTAATAAGAAAGGTCGTTATAGAGAAGTTCTACTCTAGTTAGACTTTAGTAACAGGGCCTCTGACGTGAAGCTCCTCTGCACTCGGGATTTTTTCAGGGACCAGTGAGGTGTGTTACTTACACTGCACTTGAGGAACCTTAGAAGCAAAGTTCAAATCACAGGCTCTTGGTTTACCTTTTTCACTTGTCCTTTCTCAGAATGGGAGGAGGGGGGTACTGAAATTAATAATAATATAATTTTAATGAACAAAGAAAATAGTTTACTGGCGGGGGAGGAAAAAGTAGGACTAGATTTATGAAAAGGAGCAGTTGGGCCAGGTAATACCAAATAGTGTGTGGATGCCTGTCCCGCAAAACGTATTTATTTCCTGACACGTGCTTTACGTTTTAGTGAATTCCAGGGTAATGCTTTGACAAAAGTAACCCTAGCCATAAAATAGCTTTGAGTCAAGTGATATCTAGAAAGCGTGTCAGTGGTATCTCCCACCATATTTCTGTTACCAATTGAGGTCCTGGAGTTCGCCGCCCAGATCATCCTCTGGGGCAGGGTTGTCAGTTGGTACCCTCAGGATCTTGCTGCGTGGTCCTTGTTGATGAGGCCTTTGGTTATGTAGACTTTGCTGGTTAACGAGCAGACCTTTAAGACTTTAATTTCATGCAGGAGGTGAACAGGAGAACAGTGTCCTGGCTGTCACATAATAGGTGACTCAGTAAAGAGCTGTTGAGCAAACATGAGTGGGACACCCCTCTTCTGACCTATGAGGCTTTACGAGGGAAATGTCAGAGCTCATTTTAAATGCGTGAAGTTTGGTAACGTCACAGATAACTTCCATTTTCGCCTCTTGGAGAAGTTTGTGGCTTTTTAAGTGGCTTTGACTGCGGAAGTGAGTGAGATACTAAAAGGAACGACATTGAATCGGGGGCTTTTTTTGAAGCTGTGGTTGAGCAGGGGTAAACTCAGTTTTTCTACTTTGTGAGAATCTTTCAGATCTCACGGGCTTTTATTCTTTCCCTGTCGGGCGCCGTGCGTTCTCTCAGCTGCTGGCGCTTAATAGGTGCACAGTAAACACTGCTGACTTTCTCATCTGAATGAATTCGGGTTAGTGAAGCCCCATGTACCCTTTACACTAGTGCCTTGTATACGTTTTGTCACCTCTCCTCCCTGTCGCGGTTCCACCTGGCCAGGTGTGAACACCTGTGCGTCGCCAAGACGGCCCCCAGCACTGGGCTCTGTTCTCAGTGCCGCCTGGCGCTCAGTCCGTCTCCAGGGGAGCCTTGTGATTTGGGGGCTTTCGACAATAAAAGGAGATTATTAACGTTAAAAAATGTTTGCTAAAACTCCATTTCAAAAAGACTGCTCTGGAACACTAGTGGCACAGACTGTTCATAGATGTTACACAAGAAAAGCTGCACAGGCTTAAGAAGTTGCGGAAAACCTGGGGGTGACAGGAAAGGGCCGTTGCTCCACTTACCAGCTGTTCCGTGTTCTACCCGCCCCCCCGCCTTTTTGCCCACCTCAGATGAACTGGCGGGAGGAGGGTGCCTTCAGCGTGCCTTTGAAAGTTGTGCGATATACGATGACTTAGAAACTTTGTAAATTTTTTACATGAATCACTTAAATCAACTTGGTATTATCAAACTGATCATCTAGTTTTCCTTTGCACATTTTATAGAAATTATTGATATATGTAGTGCGCTGTACTTATAATAAATGAGACTTCAGTCGTGATGAAATGATGACTTTTAAAAAGTGGTTCATGTAAGAAAATGCCTACTTGAATGCAGGGAATAAACAACAATAGCTATCATTTACTGAGCACTTATTGTATGACAGGCACTATGTACTACATATTATCTGAATTATCACA